>NC_139017.1:154015162-155316664 GCF_964374135.1 Grampus griseus | reverse complement strand
CCTTCAGTTCTGTCAGTTTTTGCTTCATGTATTTTAGTGGTCTATCATTAGGTGTATAAATGTTTATAATTGTTATATCTTCTTGCTGTATTAGAACTTTTTATTAATATTTAATAGTTTTCTTTGTCTCTTGTACTTTTCTGATTTAAAGTATATTTTGTCCAGTGTTAGAATAGCCACCCTTTGTTCTGTTTTAATTACTGTTTTCATAGAATATCTTTTGCCATTTATCTACTTTCAACCTATTTGTTTCTTTGGATCTAAAATGAGTCTCTTGGGAGGGGGAAGGGTAAGCTGGGACAAAGTGAGAAAGTAGCACTGACATATATACACTACCAAATGTAAAATAGATAGCTAGTGGGAAGCAGCTGCATAGCACAGGGAGATCAGCTCTGTGCTTTGTGACCACCTGGAAGGGTGGGATAGGGAGGGTGGGAGGGAGACACAGGAGGGAGGGGATATAGGGATACATGTATACATACAGCTGATTCACTTTGGTATACAGCAGAAAGTAACACAACATTGTAAAGCAATTATACTCCAATAAAGATGTTAAAAAAATAAAAGAAGATATTCAAAAAAGAAAAAAAATAAAGAGTCTCTTGAGGACAACGTATAGTTAGGTCATGTGTTTTTACCAATTCTACCAATGTGTTTTTATTGGAGAATTTAATATGTTACATTGAGTAATTGATGATAAGGAGGGACTTCTGTTGTTTTGCTAATTTTTTCTACATGCCTTGTAGCTTTTTTATTATTCTCTGAATTAGTTTTCTTTTGTGTTTAGTTGATTTTATTTTGTAGTGACATGTTTAAATTTCTTTCTCATTGCGGTTTGTTTATATTTTAGAGCTATTTTCTTTGTGGTTACCATGGGGATTACATTTAACATCCTAAAGTTATAACACACTAATTTGAATTTATACCAGCTTAACTTCAATAATATAGAAAGACTATGTTTCCTTATAGCTTCAGCTTCACTCTTTTTGGTTACTGATGTCACAGAATAACATCTTTATACATCATGTGCCTAAAAACATAAAGTAAGAATTTTAAAAATTGCATCAGTCTCTTAAATTATGTAGAAAATTAACTTTGGAGTTATAAACCAAAGTTATAATAATACTAGCTTTTATAATTGCCCATGTGTTTACCTTTATGAAGATTTTTTTTTTCATATGGCTCTGAATTACTTTCCGTTGTCTTTTCAGTTCATTCTGCCTGACTTCCTTCAGCAGTATAAACTTCCTCAGGTTTTATGTATCTGGTAATGTCTTAATTTCTCCTTGAAGGAGAGTTTTACCAAACATAATATTCTTGGTTGTATGCTTTTTCTTTTCTTTTTTTCTTTAAAAACATTTATTTATTTGGCTGCTCCGGGTCTTGGTTGCAGCATGCGGGTTCTTTGTTGTGGCATGTGGGATCTTTTAGTTGCAGTATGTGAACTCTTAGTTGTGACATGTGTGATCTAGTTCCCTGACCAGGGATTGAACCTGGGCCCCCTGCATTGGGAGTGTGGAGTCTTGGCCACTGGACCACGAGGGAAGTCCCTGCTTTTTCTTTTAACATTTTGAATATATTACCTTGCTGGCTTCTGGCTTCCAATGTTTCTGATGAGAAATCTGCTTATATACTTATTGAGGATACTTCATATGTGGTGAGTCACTTGTGTCTTGCTGCTTTCAAGATTTTCTCTTTGTCTTTGACTGTCCAAAGTGTCTTTATGTGGATCTCTTTGAGTTTATCTTTATGGTGTTTGTAGAGCTTCTTGGAAGTTTATGTTCATGTCTTTCATCACATTGGAGAAGTTTTCAATTATTAATTTTTCAAATACTCTGTCTGCCCCTTTTCTCTCTCTTCTCCTTCTGGGACTCCCACAAGGTATATGTTGGTCCACTGGTTTATGTCCCACAGATACCTTGCTCTCTGTTCATTTTTTTTCTGTCATTTTTCTTTCTCCTCCTCAGACTTGATAATTTCCATCGTTTTGTCTTCAAGCTTGATTAATCTTTCTTCTGCCTGCTTAAAGCTGTATTTGAATCCCTCTAGTGAATTTTTCATTTTAGATATTGAACTTTTTGTCTCCATAATTTATTTTCAGTTTCTTTATGGATTTTGCATCTCTTTATTGATGTTTTTATTTTGTTTATATATCGTTTTGTTGACTTTTTCCATATCATCCTTTAGTTTTTTGAGCATCTTTTTTGTTTTTTTTTTTGTTTTTTTGGCTGTGCCGTGCTACATATGGGATGTTAGCTCCCCGACCAGGGATCAGACCCATGCCCCTGGCGTTGGGAGTGTGGAGTCTTAACCACTGGACCTCCAGAGAAGTCCCTCGAGCATCTTTAAGACAGTTGTTTTACTGTCTTTCCTTAGTAGATCCACCCTCAGGTCTTTTCCAGGCACAGGTGCTGTTAGTTTACAGTTTTCCTTTGTATGGGTCATACTTTCCTGTTAATTTGTTTTTGTTTTGTTTTGTTTTAGTGGAAAACTGGACTTGTGAATCTAATAGTATGGTAACTCTGGAAATCGCATTCTCCTCCTTCCCCAGAATTATCTGATTTTTGTTTTTGGTATTGGTTTTGTTTTCTGATGTTGTAGTCTGCCTTTGGGCTTAGGATCAGCTTGAGGTGTAAACTTAAGTTCTTCTCAGGTCTTTTCTCAGTCTGTGCCTTACCCTGGACATTCATTGTGGCTTTCTTTTTTTTTTTTTTTAATAATTTAATTTAATTTATTTATTTGTGTTGGGTCTTTGTTGCTGTGCGTGGGTTTCTCTAGTTGCAGTGAGTGGGGGCTACTCTTCGTTGTGGTGCGTGGGCTTCTCACTGTGGTGGCTTCTCTTGTTGCAGAGCACGGGCTCTAGAGCACAGGCTTCAGTAGTTGTGGCCCGCGGCCTCTAGAGCGCAGGCTAAGTAGTTGTGGTGCACGGGCTTAGTTGCTCTGCGGCATGTGGGATCTTCCTGGACCAGGGTTCAAATCCATGTCCCCTGTATTGGCAGGCGGATTCTTTTTTTTTTTTTTTTTTTTTTTTTTGCGGTACGCGGGCCTCTCACAGCTGTGGCCTCTCCCATTGCGGAGCACAGGCTCCGGACGCGCAGGCTCAGCGGCCATGGCTCACGGGCCCAGCCGCTCCGCGGCATGTGGGATCTTCCCATACCGGGGCACGAACTGGCAGGCGGATTCTTAACCACTGTGCCACCAGGGAAGCCCATGCATTGTACCTTTCTAATTTCTTTTGTATATGCAGTTGGTTTTGAATGTCATAGTCTTTTTTAAAATCAATTAACTAATTATTTATTTTTGGCTGCGTTGGGTCTTCGTTACTGTGCGCAGGCTTTCTCTAGTTGCAGCGAGCGGGGGCCACTCTTCGTTGTGGTACATGGGCTTCTCGTTGCGGAGCATGGGCTCTAGGCTCGTGGGCTTCAGTAGCTGTGGCTCAAAGGCTCTATAGTGCAGGCTCAGTAGTTGTGGCACATGGGCCTAGTTGCTCCACAGCTTGTGGGATCTTCCCGGACCAGGGCTCGAACCTGTGTCTCCTGCATTGGCAGGCAGATTTTTAACCACTTCGCCACCAGGGAAGCCCCAATGTCATAGTCTTCAACGTCATAGGCTTTCAAAGGGGAAAAAGAAAAAAGAAGAGGAGGAGAAGGGCACTGGCTGTTAAGTGGAGAGAGTTGTAGCAGTGGGGTAGGTGCAACAAAAATGGCCACCTGCCTCTTTGTCTTTATATCTGTGACGAGAAGCTGCAATGTGGAATCAGACCACAGATTCTTAATATTTTAGTATATAGTCATTTTTGCCCACCTTGGCTCTCACAAGGGGCTCCCACAAGAAGATGTATACAGCTGCTTGTCATTTAGTTGGAGGTGGAGGATGGGTAGCTGTTAATCTGCTAAGAAAAGAAATTGATGAAAAATTTCCTTCCAAGTCCTCCCCCTGAAAGTTGCAAGCTTTCTGTAGCCTCTAGAGTTCCAAAATAATTTATCAGACAGACTCTACCTGTATAGTTTTTGTCTAGCTGGGGAGATAGAATCTTGGTGCCTTCTTAGTCTTCCATCTTCTCAATGTTTACATTAAAAAAATTGAGATATAAATGACACATTAAATTGTTTTTAGATGTACAACACAATAATTTGGTATTTATATATATTGAAAAATGACACCACAATAAGTCTAGTTAACATCAATTCATACAAGTTTTTAACATTTTCATTTTTCAGGCATTTGTTGCTGGTATGCAAAAATAAGATTAGATCTTTGTATTTTTATCTTTTTAACTTGGGATCTTGCTAAATTCATTAATTGTAGAAGGATTTTGGTGGTTTCTTAGGATTGACCATGGACATGATTATATTCTCTGAATAAAGATGGTTTTGGGGAATGCTGTGGAGGTCCACTGGTTAGGACTTGGTGCTTTTGCTGCCAGCCCCCACCCCCTACCAAAAAAGATGGTTTTAATTTTTCTGTACTGTTTACTTTGCCTTTTCCTTGTTTTCCTTGCAATATCATGCTGGCTAGATCTTGCAGTACAATCTGAATGGAGGTGGTGAGAATGGACATTTAGATACTCCCACACATATTATGTTAGTTGTAGGATTTTCATAGATTTCATCTCTCAGGTTTACAAGTCCCTTTTCTTTTTTTTAACATCTTTATAGGAGTATAATTGCTTTACAATGGTGTGTTAGTTTCTGCTGTATAACAAAGTGAATCAGCTATACATATATGCCCATATTTCCTCCCTTTTGCATCTCCTTCCCACCCTCCCTATCCCGCCCCTCCAGGTGGACACAAAGCACCGAGATGATCTCCCTGTGCTGCTTCCCACTAGCTATCTATTTTACATTTGGTAGTGTATATATGTATGCCACTCTCTCACTTTGTCCCAGCTTACCCTTCCCCCTCCCCGTGTCCTCAAGCCCATTCTCTATGTCTGCATCTTTATTCCTGTCCTGCCCCTAGGTTCTTCAGAACCTTTTTTTTCCTCTTTGTAGATTCCATATATATGTGATCGTATACAGTATTTGCTTTTCTCTTTCTGACTTACTTCACTCTGTGGGACAGTCTCTAGGTCCATGCACCTCACTACAAATAACTCAATTTCGTTTCTTTTTATGGCTGAGTAATATTCCATTGTATATATGTGCCACATCTTCTTTACCCATTCGTCTGTTGATGGACATTTAGGTTGCTTCCATGTCCTGGCTATTGTAAATAGAGCTGCAGTGAACATTGTAGTACATGACTCTTTTTGAATTATGGTTTTTTCAGGGTATATGCCCAGTAGTGGGATTGCTGGGTCCTATGATAGTTCTATGTTCAGTTTTATAAGGAACCTCCATACTGTTTTCCATAGTGGCTGTATCAATTTACATTCCCACCAACAGTGCAAGAGGGTTCTCTTTTCTCCACACCCTCTCCAGCATGTATTGTTTATAGATTTTTTGATGATGGCCATTCTGACCTGTGTGAGGTGATACCTCATTATAGTTTTGATTTGCATTTCTTTAATGATTAGTTATGTTGAGCATCCTTTCATGTATTTGTTGACAATCTGTATATCTTCTTTGGAGAAATGTCTGTTTAGCTCTTCTGCCCATTTTTGGATTGGGTTGTTTGTTTTTCTGATATTGAGCTGCTGTGAGCTGCTTCTAAATTTTGGAGATGAATCCTTTGTCAGTTGCTTCATTTGCAAATATTTTCTCCCATTCTGAGGGTTTTATTTTTGTCTTGCTTATGGTTTCCTTTGTTGTGCAAAAGCTTTTCAGTTTCATTAGGTCCCATTTGTTTGTTTTTGTTTTTATTTCCATTTCTCTAGGAGGTGGGTCAAAAAGGATCTTGCTGTGATTTATGTCATAGAGTGTTCTGCCTATGTTTTCCTCTAAGAGTTTGATAGTGTCTGGCCTTACATTTAGGTCTTTAATCCATGTTGAGTTTATTTTTGTGTATGGTGTTAGGTAGTGTTCTAATTTCATTCTTTTACATGTAACTGTCCAGTTTTCCCAGCACCACTTATTGAAGAGGCTGTCTGTTCTCCATTGTATATTCTTGTCTTCTTTGTCAAAGATAAGGTGACCATATATGCGTGGGTTTATCTCTGGGCTTTTTATCCTGTTCCATTGATCTATGTATCTGTTTTTGTGCCAGTACCATACTGTCTTGTAGTATAGTTTGAAGTCAGGGAGCCTGAATCCTCCAGCTCCGTTTTTCTTTCTCAAGATTGCTTTGGCTGTTCGGGGTCTTTTATGTTTCTGTACAAATTGTGAAATTTTTTGTTCTAGTTCTGTGAAAAATGCCATTGGTAGTTTGACAGGGATTGCATTGAATCTGTAGATTGCTTTGGGTAGTAGAGTCATTTTCACATTGTTGATTCTTCCAATCCAAGAACATGGTATGTCTTTCCATCTGTTTGTTATCATCTTTAATTTGTTTCATCAATGTCTTATAGTTTTCTGCATACAGGTCTTCCATCTCCTTAGGTAGGTTTATTCCTAGATATTTTATTCTTTTTGTTGCAGTAGTAAATGGGACTGTTTCCTTAATTTGTCTTTCAGATTTTTCATCATTAGTGTATAGGAGTACAAGAGATTTCTGTGCATTAATTTTGTATCCTGTTACTTTACCAAAATCATTGATTAGTTCTAGTAGTTTTCTTGTAGCATCTTTAGGATTCTGTATGTATAGTATCATGTCATCTGCAAACAGTGACAGTTTTACTTCTTTTCCCATTTGGATTCCTTTTATTTCTTTTTTTCTCTGATTGCTGTGGCCAAAACTTGCAAAATTATGTTGAATAATAGCGGTGAGAGTGGGCAACCTTGTCTTGTTCCTGATCTTAGAGGAAATGGTTTCAGTTTTTCACCACTGAGAACGATGTTGGCTGTGGGTTTATCATATATGCGCTTTATTATGTTGAGGTAAGTTCCCTCTCTGCCTACTTTCTGGAGGGTTCTTATCATTAATGGGTATTGAATTTTGTCAACATCTTTTGCTGCATTTATTAAAATGATCATATGGTTTTTCTTTTTCAGTTTGTTAATATGGTATATCACATTGATTGATTTGCATATATTGAATCCTTGCATTCCTGGGATAAACCGCACTTGATCATGGTGTATGATCCTTTTAACGTGCTGTTGGATTCTGTTTGCTAGTATTTTGTTGAGGATTTTTGCATCTATGTTCATCAGTGATATTGGCCTGTAGTTTTCTTTTTTAGTGACATTTTTGTCTTGTTTTGGTATTAGGGTGATGCTGGCCTTGTAGAATGAGTTTGGGAGTTTTTCTCCTTCTGCAATATTTGGAAGAATTTGAGAAGGATAGGTGGTAGCTTTTCTCTAAATGTTTTATAGAACTTGCCTGTGAAGCCATCTGGTCCTGGGCTTTTGTTTGTTGGAAGATTTTTGATCACAGTTTCAATTTCAGTGCTTGTGATTGTTCAGTTTATATTTTCTATTTCTTCCTGGTTCAGTCTTGGAAGGTTGTGCTTTTCTAAGAATTTGTCCATTTCTTCCAGGTTGTCCATTTTATTGGCATATAGTTGCTTGTAGCAATCTCTCATGATGCTTTGTATTTCTGCATTGTCAGTTGTTACTTATCCTTTTTCATTTCTAATTATATTGATTTGAGTCTTCTCCCTTTTTTTTTCTTGATGCGTCTGGCTAATGGTTTATCAATTTTTTTTAACTTCTCAAAAAACCATCTTTTAGTTTTATTGATCTTTGCTATTATTTCCTACATTTCTTTTTCATTTATTTCTGATCTGATCTTTATGATTTATTTCCTTCTGCTAACTTTGGCGTTTTTTTGTTCTTCTTTCTCTAATTGCTTTAGGTGTAAGGTTAGGTTTATTTGAGTTGTTTCTTGTTTCTTGAGGTAGGATTGTATTACTGTAAACTTCCCTCTTAAAACTGCTTTTGCTGCATCCCATAGGTTTTGGGTCATCGTGTTTTGTCATTTGTTTCTAGGTATTTCTTGATTTCCTCTTTGATTTCTTCAGTGATCTCTTGGTTATTTAGTAGTGTATTGTTTAGCCTCCACGTGTTTTTTTTTTTTTTTCGGTACACGGGCCTCCCACTGCCATGGCCTCTCCCGTTGGGGAGCACAGACTCCGGACGTGCAAGCTCAGCGGCCACGGCTCACGGGCCCAGCCGCTCCATGGCATGTGGGATCTTCCCAGACCGGGGCACGAACCCGTGTCTCCTGCATTAGCAGGCGGACTCTCAACCACTGCGCCACCAGGGAAGCCCATGTGTTTGTATTTTTTACAGATTTTTTCCTGTAATTGATATCTAGTCTTATTGTGTTGTATTTGGAAAAGATATTTGATATGATTTCAGTTTTCTTAAATTTACCAAGGCTTGATTTGTGGCCCAAGATATGATGTATCTTGGAGAATGTTCCATGAGCACTTGAGAAGAAAGTGTATTCTGTTGTATTGGGGTGGAATGTCCTATAAATATCAGTTAAGTCCATTTTGTTTAGTGTATCCTTTAAAGCTTCTGTTTCCTTATTTATTTTCAGTTTGGATGATTTGTCCATTGGTGAAAGTGGGGTGTTAAAGTCCCCTACTATGATTGTGTTATTGTCTACTTCCCCTTTTATGGCTGTTAGCATTTGCCTTATGTATTGAGGTGCTCCTGTGTTGGGTGTATAAGTATTTACAACTGTTATATCTTTTTCTTCTTGGATTGATCCCTTTATCATTATGTACTGTCCTTCTTTGTCTCTTGTAATAGTCTTTATTTTAAAGTCTGTTTTGTCTGATAAGAGAATTGCTACTCCAGCTTTCTTTTGATTTCCATTTGCATGGAATATCCTTCCCCATCCCCTCACTTTCAGTCTGTATGTGTCCCTAGGTCTGAAGTGGGTTTCTTGTAGGCAGCATACATACGGGTCTTGTTTTTGTATCCATTCAGCCAATCTGTGTCTTTTGGTTGGAGCGTTTAATCCATTTACATTTAAGGTAATTACTGATATGTATGTTCCTATTAACATTTTCTTAATTGTTCTGGGTTTTTTGTTACAAGTCTTTCATTTCTCTTGTGTTTACTGCGTAGAGAAATTCCTTAACATTTGTTGTAAAGCTGGTTTGGTGATGTTGAATTCTCTTAGCTTTTGCTTGTCTGTAAAGGTTTTAATTTCTCTGTCCAATCTGAATGACATCCTTGCTGGGTAGAGTAATTTTGGTTGTAGGTTTTTCCCTTTCATCACTTTAAATATGTCCTGACACTCTTGGCTTGCAGAGTTTCTGCTAAAGATCAGCTGTTAACCATATGGGGATTCCCTTGTATGTTAGTTGTTGCTTTTCCTTTGCTGCTTTTAATATTTTTTCTTTGTATTTAATTTTTGATAGTTTGATTAATATGTGTCTTGGTGTGTTTCTCCTTGGATTTATCTTGTATGGAACTCTGTATGCTTCCTGGACTTGACTATTTTCTTTCCCATATTAGGGAAGTTTTCAACTATAATCTATTCATATATTTTCTCAGTCCCTTTTTCTTTTCTCTTTTTCTTCTTGGACCCCTATAATTCGAATGTTGGTGCATGTAATGTTTTCACAGAAGTCTCTGAGATTGTCCTCAATTCTTTTCATTCGTTTTTCTTAATTCTGATCTGCGGTAGTTATTTCCACTGTTTTATTTTCCAAGTCACTTATCTGTTTTTCTGCCTCAGTTATTCTGCTATTGATTCCTTCTGTAGGATTTTTAATTTCATGTATTGTGTTGTTCATCATTGTTTGTTTGCTGCTTAGTACTTGTAAGTCCTTGTTAAACATTTCTTGCATTTTTTCCATTCTATTTGGAAGATTTTGGATGCTCTTTACTATCATTACTCTGAATTCTCTTTCAGGTAAACTGATTATTTCCTCATTTGTTTGGTCAGGTGGGTTTTTACCTTGCTCCTTCATCTGCTGCTTATTTTTCTGTCTTCTCATTTTGCTTAACTTAGTGTGTTTGGGGTCTCCTTTTCGTAGGCTGCAGGTTCATCATTCTCATTGTTTTTGGAGTCTGCTCCCAGTGGGTAAGGTTGGTTCAGTGGCATGTGTAGGCTTCCTGGTGGAGGGAACTGGTGCTTGTGTTCTGGTGGATGAGCCTGAACCTTGTCTTTCTGGTGGGCAGGACCATGTATGGTGATGTGTTTTGGGTGTCTGTGAACTTACTATTATTTTAGGCAGCCTCTTTGCTAATGGGTGGGGTTGTGTTCCTGTCTTGCTAGTTGTTTGGCATAGGGTATCCAACACTGTAGCTTGCTGGTCGTTGAGTAGAGCTGGTTCTTAGTGTTGAGATGGAGATCTCTGGGAGAGCTTTTGCCATTTGGTATTACATGGGGCTGGAGGTCTCTGGTGGACCAATGTCCTGAACTCGGCCCTTCCATCTCAGAGGGTCAACCCTGACACCCGGCCAGAGCACAAAGAGCCTGTTAGCTACATGGCTCAGAGGAAAAGAGAGAAAAAAAGGAAAGAAAAAAGATATAAAGTTAAAAAATAAAGTTATTAAAATAAAAAAATTATTAAAAGTAAAAAATAAAAAAGAAAGGAAGAAGAGAACAACAAAACCAAAAAACAAATCCATCAATGATAGCAAGCGCTAAAAACTATGCCAAAAAAAAAAAAAGAAAATAGAACTCTAGGGCAGATGGTAATAGTAAAGCTATACAGACAAAATCACACAAGCATACATGTACATACAAAAAGAGAAAAAGGAAAAGATACATTAAAAAAAAACAAGAGAGCAAGCAAATAAATAAACTACCAATGATAATAAGCTCTAAATATTAAACTAAACTAAACATAAAACCAGAAACAAATTAGATGTAGAAAGCAGACCCCAAGTATACAGTTGCTCCCAAAGTCCACCTCCTCAATTTGGGATGATTTGTTGTCTATTCAGGTATTCCACAGATGCAGGGTACATCAAGTTGATTGTGGAGATTTAATCCGCTGCTCCTGAGGCTGCTGGGAGAAATTCCCCTTTCTTCTTTGTTCGCACAGCTCCTGGGGTTCAGGTTTGTATTTCACCCTGCCTCTGCATGTAGGTTGCTCTCTGGTGTCCGTTCTTCACCCAGACAGGAGGGGGTTAGAGGAGTGGCTGATTAGGGGGCTCTAGCTCACTCATGCCGGGGCGAGGGAAGGGTACGGAATGCGGGGCGAACCTGAAGTGGCAAGATGCCAGCGTGACGTTGCAGCCTGAGTCGTGCCGTGTGTTCTCCCGGGGAAGTTGTCCCTGGTTCACGGGACCCTGGCAGTGGCGGGCTGCACAGGCTCCTGGGAGGGGAGGTGTGGATAGTGACCTGTGCTCGCACACAGGCTTCTTGGTGGCGGCAGGAGCAGCTTTAGCGTTTCATGCTCGTCTCTGGGGTCCGTGCTAATAGCCGCGGCTCGCACCCGTCTCTGGAGCTTGTTTAAGCCAGTGCTCTGAATCCCTTCTCCTCGTGCACCCCAAAACAATGGTCTTATGCCTCTTAGGCAGGTCCAGACTTTTTCCTGCACTCCCTCCTGGCTAGCTTTGGCACACTAGCTCCCTTCAGGCTGTGTTCACGCAGCCATCCCCAGTCCTCTCCCTGGAATCTGACCTCCGAAGCCTGAGCCTCAGCCCCCAGCTCCTACCTGTCTTGGCAGGTGAGCAGAGAAGCCTCTCCAGCTGGTGAGTGCTGGTTGGTATCGATCCTCTGTGTGGGAATCTCTCCTCTTTGCCCACTGCACCCGTGTTGTTGCGCTCTCCTCCGTGGCTCCGAAGCTTCCCCTCCGTCTCTGCCTGGGAAGGGGCTTCCTAGTCTGTGGAAACTTTTCCTCCTTCACAGCTCCCTCCCAGAGGGGCAGGTCCCATCCCTATACTTTTGTCTCTGTTTTTCCTTTTTTCTTTTGCCTTACCCAGCTACTTGGGAGTTTCTTGCCTTTTAGGAAGTCTGAAGTCTTCTGCCAGTGTTCAGTAGGTGTTCCGTAGGAGTTGTTCCACATGTAGATGTAGTTTTCATGTATTTGTGGGGAGGAAGGTGATCTCCATGCCTTATACCTCCGCCATTTTTTTTTTTGCGCGGTATGAGGGCCTCTCACTGTTGTGGCCTCTCCCGTTGCAGAGCACAGGCTACGGATGCTCAGGCTTAGTGGCCACGGCTCACGGGCCTAGCCGCTCCGCGGCATGTGGGATCTTCCCAGACCGGGGCACGAACCTGTGTCTCCTGCATCAGCAGGCGGACTCTCAACCACTGCGCCACCAGGGAAGCCCTTCTTCCGCCATTTTGAAGGCGACTCCTAGGAAGTCCCTTCTATTATTTGTTTGCTGAGGGTGGTTTTTTTTTACATAATGGAGTTAAACTTTGTGCAATGCTTTTTCTGAACGTGTTGCAGAGATTATATAGTTTCTTCTATTTAAGTCTGTTCATTTGGTTTTTAAATGTTAAACTAACCTTGCATTCCTGTTGTAATCTCTGTATGATAATGAGGGATAATACTTTTTATATGTTGCTGATTAGGTTTGTATTATTTTGATGAGAATTTTGGTATATATGTTCATGTGGAATATTGATTAGCAGTTTTATTTTCTTGTACTGTCTTTGTCTGGTTTGGGTATCAGAGTAATGTAGGCCTTATAAATTGTGTTTGGGACTATGCCTTCCTCCTAATTTTTGAATGAGCTTGGGTGAGATTACTGTTATATCTTTCTGAAATCTTTGATTAAAAAAAAAATTATTTAGGCTGCTCTGGGTCTTAGTTGCACCATGCAGGAGCTTTAGTTGTGGCATGTGAACTCATAGCTGCGGCATGTGGGACCTAGTTCCCTGACCAGGGATTGAACCTGCATTGGGAGTGCAGAGTCTTAACCACTGGACCACCAGGGAAGTCCCCAAATGTTTGATATTTTTGTCAGTAAATTCATTTGGGCTTGGAATTTTCTTTATGAGAAGTTCACTTATTCATTTGAGTTTTAAAGCAAGTACAGGAATTTCTACTTTTTCTTGTTTTATTTTTGGTGACTTGCGTGTCTTGAGAAGTTTTTCCATTTCATCTTAAGTAATTCAGTTTATTGGCATAAAATTATTCATAAAATTCCCTTATTCTTTTAATGAATGTTTTACAGACTGTGTAGTTGTGTCTCTTCTTTGATATTTATTGTCAATTTGTGTCTTCTTTATTTTTTCTTTGATCAGCCTAGCTAGCTGTTTTTCAATTATATTAATATTTTGAAAGAAAGAACTTTTGATTTCACTGATTTTCTTTTTAGTTTTTCATTTTCTGTTTGATTTTTGTTCATATCTTTATTATTTCCTTTTCACTGCCTTTGGGTTTATTTTGCTTTCTATTCGTAGCTGCTTGATTTGACACCCTTTTGAAAAATACAAAGGAATTTAAAACTAAACATCTCCAAGTACTGCTTTAAATACGTTCCAAGACTTAGTTTTGTTTTCATTATCATTTAGCTCTAAATATTATATTATTTCCTCTGTGATTTTAAAACATCTGATACATGCATTATTATAAACATATTTAGTGTGTAAATGTTGGTGTTATTATTTGTTAGCTATATCTAATATGCTGGAAGTCAGTAAATGTACTGTCTTTTATTTTTATTGATGCTTTTTTTTAATGGTACAGCATGTATATCTTGGTGCTTGTTCTAGGTACACTTAAAAAAGGAGTATATAGTACAGTTGCTTAGTGTTTCATAAATATCAATTAGGTCTAGTTTTTTGATGGAGTCATTAACAATTTTTGTGTCTTTTTTTTTTTTGTCTCCTTGTTCTAAAACTACTGATACCTAAAATCTACAATCATAGTTGGAGATTTTGTTTATCACTTAAGTTCTATTTTTTGCTTCATGTATTTTTAAAAAATTAATTTATTTTTGGCTGTGTTGGGTCTTCATTACTGTGCACGGGCTTTCTTTACTTGTGGTGAGCAGGTGCTACCCTTTGTTGTTGTGCAGTGGCTTCTCTTGTTGCAGAACACGGGCTCTAGGCATGTGGGCTTCAGTAGTTGTGGCCCCTGGGCACTAGAGCGCAGGCTCAGTAGTTGTGGCTCACGGACTCTAGGGCGCAGGCTCAGTAGTTGTGGTGCACGGGCTTAGTTGCTGACCACCAGTTCTCTGACCACAGTTCGAACCCATATCCCCTGCACTGGCAAGCGGATTCTTAACGACTGCACCCCCAGGGAAGTCCCTGCTTCATGTATTTTTAAGTTGTGTTAATTAGTTGCTAACATTTTTAGGATTATACCTTGTTGATTATCTTATATTAAATGACTGTTTTTGTAATACTCTATCTATTCAAGTCTACTTTATCTGACATTAATATAGTTAAATCAGGTTTTTTGTGCTTAGTATCTGAATGGCATGTGTTTCCCTCTCTCCTTTTACTTTCTGCGTATCTGTGTCTTCATGTTTAAAATGTGTTTTTTGTAATACCATATAGTTGCGTCTTACCCATCTCTTGTGTGACACTTAATTGTTGCATTTATTCCTGTTAGAGGTAATGTAATTACTTTTATAGTTAGGTTTAAGTTTTCTATCTTGAAATCTATTTTTTATTTATTCATTTATTCTTCATTCCTCCCTTGTAGTTGTGTTGCGTCTCTTTCATTGTTCCACTTTGAGTGTTTAGCTGTTCGTCTTTGTGTCAGTTTTCCGTTTAGAGGTTGCCCTGGAAATTGCAACATATATCTTTTCATTTAACATCTTTAAAAATTATTTTATTTGGTAATTCCCTGGCTGTCCAATGGTTAGGACTCAGTACTTTCACTGCCGTGCCTGGGTTCAATCCCTGGTTGGGGAACTAAGATCGCACAAGCTGTGGGGCACAGCCAAAAAAAAAAAAAAAATATATATATATATATATATATATTTCCATTTCTATTTTTATTGGTTATTTCAGTAAGCTTTATTCTTTGGATGTACTTTTGGAAATTTAGCTTATTTCTTTGATGCAGATTGAAAGTGTATATTTTCCATAGGTTATAAGAGTAGCTTTATCTTTTCATTATTCAGTCAATAAACATATTCATTATCTAAATTGTACCAGGTACTGTGATAGGCTTATCTTATACGGAAAGGGTAAGTTTGTTTTGTTTTGTTTGTTTGAATTTTATTTTATTTTTGTATACAGCAGATTCTTGTTAGTTACCTATTTTACAGAGATTAGTGTATATATGTCAATCCCAATCTCCCATTTCACCCTCCCCAACCCCCCCCACCCCTGCTTTCCCCCCTTGGTGTCCATATGTTTGCTCTCTACATCTGTGTCTCTATTTGTGCCTTGCAGACTGGTTCATCTGTACCTTTTTTTTTTTTTTGCGGTATGCGGGCCTCTCACTGTTGTGGCCTCTCCTGTTGCGGAGCACAGGCTCCGGATGTGCAGGCTCAGTGGCCATGGCTCACGGGCCCAGCCGCTCCGCGGCATGTGGGATCTTCCCAGACCAGGACACGAACCCGTGTCCCCTGCATCGGCAGGTGGACTCTCAACCACTGCGCCACCAGGGAAGCCCCATCTGTACCATTTTTGTAGATTCCACATATATGCGTTAATGTACGATATTTATTTTTCTTTTTCTGACTTACTTCACTCTGTATGACAGTGTCTAGGTCCATCCATGGCTCTACAAAAACCCAATTTTGTTCCTTTTAATGGCTGAATAATAGTCCATTGTATTATATGTACCACTGCTTCTTTATCCATTTGTCTGTCGATGGGCATTTAGGTTGCTTCCATGACCTGGCTATTGTAAATAGTGCTGCAGTGAACATTGGGGTGCATGTCTCATTTGAATTATGGTTTTCTCTGGGCATATGCCCAGTAGTGGGATTGCTGGGTCATATGGTAATTCTGTTTTTAGTTTTTTAAGGAACCTCCATACTGTTCTTCATAGTGGCTGTATCAATTTACATTCCCACCAGCTGTGCAAGAGGGTTCCCTTTTCCCCACACACTCTCCAGCATTTGTTGTTTGTAGATTTTCTGATGATGCCCATTCTAACTGGTGTGTGATGATACCTCACTGTAGTTTTGATTTGCATAATTAGTGATGTTTAGCAGCTTTTCATGTGCCTCTAGGCCATCTGTATGTCTTCTTTGGAGAAATGTCTATTTAGGTCTTCTGCCCATTTTTTAATTGGGTTGTTTGTTTTTTTAATATTGAGCTGCATGAGCTGTTTATATATTTTGGAGATTAATCCTTTGCCTGTTGATGCGTTTGCAAATATTTTCTCCCATTCTGAGGGTTGTTTTTTCATCTTGTTTATGGTTTCCTTTGCTGTGCAAAATCTTTTAAGTTTCATTAGGTCCAATTTGTTTATTTTTGTTTTTATTTCCATTACTCTAGGAGGTGGCTCAAAAAACATCTTACGTGATTCATGTCAAAGCGTTTTCTTTTTCTGTTTTCCTCTAAGAGCTTTATGATGTCTGGCCTTACATTTAGGTACTTAATCCATATTGAGTTTATTTTTGTGTATGGTGTTAGGGAGTGGTCTAATTTCATTCTTTTACATGTAGCTGTCCAGTTTTCCCAGCACCATTTATTGAAGAGGCTGTCTTTTCTCCATTGTATATTCTTGCTTCCTTTATCAAAAATAAGGTGACCTTGTGTGTGGGTTTATCTCTGGGCTTTCTGTCCTGTTCCATTGATCTATATTTCTGTTTTTGTGCCGGTACCATACTGTCTTGATTACTGTAGCTTTCTAGTATAGTCTGAAGTCCGGGAGCCTGATTCCTCCAGCTCTGTTTTTCTTTCTCAAGATTGCTTTGGCTATTCAGGGTCCTTTATGTTTCTGTACAAATTGTGAAATTTTTTGTTCTAGTTCTGTGAAAAATGCCATTGGTAGTTTGATAGGGATTGCATTGAATCTGTAGATTGCTTTGAGTAGTATAGTCATTTTCACAATATTGATTCTTCCAAGAGCATGATTTATCTCACTCTCTGTGTCATCTTGATTTCTTTCATCAGTGTCTTATAGTTTTCTGAGTACAGGTCTTTCACCTCCTTAGGTAGGTTTATTCGTAGGTATTTTATTCTTTTTGTTGCAGTGGTGAATGGGATTGTTCCCTTAATTTCTCTTTCTGTTCTTTCGTTGTTAGTGTATATGAATGCAAGAGATTTCTGTGCATTAATTTTGTATCCTGCTACTTTACCACATTCATTGATTAGCTGTAGTAGTTTACTGGTGGCATCTTTAGGACTCTCTATGTATAGTATTATGTCATTAGCAAACAGTTAGTTTTATTTCTTCTTTTCCAATTTGGATTCCTTTCATTTCTTTTTCTTCTCTGATTGTAGTGGCTAGGACTTGCAAAAATGAATAATAGTGGCGAGAGTAGACATCCTTGTCTTGTTCCTGATCTTAGAGGAGTTGCTTTCCGTTTTTCACCATTGATAATGATGTTTGCTGTGGGTTTGTCATATATGGCCTTTATTATGTTGAAGTAGGTTCTTTGGCCACTTTCTGGATAGAGTTTATCATAAATTTGTGTTGAATTTGGTCAAAAGCTTTTTCTGCATCTGTTGAGATGATCATATGGTTTTTATTCTTCAATTTGTTAATATGGTGTCTCACATTGATTGATTTGCGTATATTGAAGAATCTTCCCATCCCTGGGATAAATCCCACTTGAACATGGTGTATGATCCTTTTAATGTGTTGTTGGATTATGTTTGCTAGTATTTTATTGAGAATTTTTGCATCTATATTCATCAGTGTTGTTGTCTGTAATTTTCTGTTTTTGTACTATGTCTGGTTTTGGTATCAGGGTGATGGAAGCCTTGTAGAGTGAGTTTGGGATGTTCCTTCCTCTGCAATTTTGTGGAAGAGTTTGAGAAGGATCGGTGTTAGCTCTTCTCTAAATGTTTGATAGAATTCACCTGTGAAGCCATCTGGTCCTGGACTGTTGTTGTTTGTTGGAAGATTTTTACTCACAGTTTAAACTTCGTACTTGTGATTGGTCTGTTCATATTTTCTGTTTCTTCCTGGTTCAGTCTTGGAAGGTTATACCTTTCTAAGAATTTGTCCATTTCTTCCAGGTTGTCCACTTTATTGGCATAGAGTTGCTTGTAGTAGTCTCTTAGGATGCTTTTTATTTCTGCGGTGTCTGTTGTAACTTCTCCTTTTTCATTTATAATTTTATTGATTTGAGTTCTCTCTTTCTCTTGGTGAGTCTGGCTAAAGGTTTATCAATTTTGTTTTTCTTCTCAAAGAACCAGGTTTTAGTTTTATTGGTCTTTGCTGTTTTCTTTGTTTCTGTTTCATTTACGTGTGCTCTGATCTTAATGATTTCTTTCCTTCTCCTAACTTCGGGTTTTCTATGTTTTTCTTTACCTCCTTTAGGTGTAAGGTTAGATTGTTTGAGATTTTTCTTGTTTCTTGAGCTAGGATTGTGTTGCTATAAACTTGCCTCTTAGAACTGCTTTTACTGCATCCCATAGGTTTTGGATCATCATATTTTCGTTTTCACTTGTCTCTAGGTATTGTATGATTTTCTCTTTGATTTCTTCAGTGATCTCTTGGTTATTTAGTAACATATTGTTTAGCCTCCACGTGTTTGTGTTTCTTATGTTATTTTTCCTCTAGTGTATTTCTAATGTCATAGCATTGTGCTCGCAAAATAGGCTTGATATGATTTCAGTTTTCTAAAGTTTACCAAGGTTGATTTGTGACCCAAGATGTGATATATCCTGGAGATTGTTGTATGTGCATTTGAGAAGAAAGTGTAATCTGCTGTTATTGGTTGAAAAGTTCTGTGAATATCAATTAAATCTATCTGGTATTGTGTCATTTAAGGCTTGTGTTTTGGGCTTCCCTGGTGGTGCTGTGGTTAAGAATCCACCTGCCAATGCAGGGGACATGTGTTTGAGCCCTCGCCTGGGAAGATCCCACCTGCTGTGGAGCAACTAAGCCCGTGAGCCACAACTACTGAGCCTGCGCTCTAGAGCCCATGCCACAACTACTGAGCCCTCGTGCCTAGAGCTCATGCTGCACAACAAGAGGAGCCACCATAATGAGAAGCCTGCACACCACAACGAAGTGTATAGCCCCCACTCACCACAAATAAAGCCCATGTGCAGCAACTAACACCCAATGCAGCCAAAAATAAATAATTTTTTTTTAAAAAAGCTTGTTTTTCTTTCTTAATTTTCTACTTGGATGAAATGTCCATTGGTGTAATTGAGGTGTTAAAGTCTCCCAGTATTGTTGTGTTGCTGTCGATTTCCTATTTTATAGTTGTTTGCTTTTGCCTTATGTATTGAAGTGCTTCTATGTTGGGTGCATATATATTTATAATAGTTATGTCTTGTTCTTGGATTGATCCCTTGATCATTATGTAGTGTCCTTCCTTGTCTCTTGTAACATTCTTTATTTTAAAGTCTATTTTATTGGATATGAGTTTTGTTACTCCAGCTTTCTTTCGATTTACATTTGCATGGGTTATCTTTTTCCATTCCCTCATTTTCAGTCTGTATGTATCCCTAGGTCTGAAGTGGGTCTCTTGCAGACAGCATATATATGGGTCTTGTATTTGTATCCATTCAGTGAGCCTGTGTCTTTTGGTTGTAGCACTTAATCTATTCACATTTAAGGTAATATTGATATGTATGTTTCTATTACTGTTTTCTTAATTGCTTTGGGTTTGTTTTTGTAGGTCCTTTTGTTCTGTTGTGTTTCCCACTTAAGGAAGTTCCTTTAGCATTTGTTGTAGAGCTAGTTGGTGGTGCCTAATTCTCTTAGCTTTTACTTCTCTGTAAAGCTTTTGATTTCTCCATAGAATCTGAATGAGAACCTTGTCGGGTAGAGTGATCTTGGTTGTAGGTTTTTCCCTTTCATCACTTCAAATATATCATGCCTCTCCCTTCTGGCCTGTGGAGTTTCTGCTGAGAAATCAGCTGTTAACCTTATGGGAGTTCACTTGTATGTTATTTGTCATTTTTCCTTTGAATAATTTTTCTTTGTCTTTAATTTTTTAAAAATTAATTTATTTATGGCTGCATTGGGTCTGCATTGCTGCACGTGGGCTTTTTCTAGTTGTGGCAAGCAGGGGCTACTCTTTGTTGTGGTATGTGGGCTTCTCATTGTGGTGGTTTCTCTCACTGCGGAGCTTGGGCCTCAGGTGTGCAGGCTTCAGTAGTTGTCGCACGTGGGCTCAGTGGTTGTAGCTTGCAGACTCTAGAGTGCAGGCTGAGAAGTTGTGGTGCACGGTCTTAGTCGCTCTGTGGCATGTGGGATATTCCTGGACCACGGCTCGAACCTGTGTCCCCTACATTGGCAGCTGGATTCTTAACCACTGCGCCACCAGGGAAGCCCTGTCGTTAATTTTGTCAGTTTGATTGCTGTGTGTCTCGGCATGTTTCTTCTTGGGTTTATCCTGCTTGGGACTCTCTGTGCTTCCTGGAATTGGGTGGCTATTTCCTTTCCCGTGTTTGGGAAGTTTTCAACTATAATCGCTTCACAATTTTTCTTGGAATTTTCTCTGTCTCTTCTTCTGGGGCTCCTACAGTGTGAACGTTGGTGTGCTTAATATTGTTCCAGAAGTTTCTTAGGCTGTCTTTCATTTGTTTTGATTCTTTTTTCTTTATTCTGTTCCATGGCAGTGAATTCCATTATTCTGTCTTCCAGGTCACTTATCCGTTCTTCTGAGTCAGTTATTCTGCTATTGATTCCTTTTAGTATATTTTTCATTTCAGTTGTTGTATTGTGCATCTCTGTTTCTCCTTTAATTTTTCTAGGTCTTTGTTAAACATTTCTTGCATCTTCTTGATCTTTGCCTCCATTCTTTTCTGAGGTCCTGGATTGTCTGCACTATCATTATTCTGAGTTCTCTTTCAGGAAGGTTGTGTATCTCCACTTCATTTAGCTTTTTTTCAGGGGTTTTATCTTGTTCCTTCATCTGGTACGTAGTCCTCTGCCTTTTCAATTTGTCTATCTTTCTGTGAATGTGGTTTTCGTTCCACAGTCTGCAGGATTGTAGTTCTTCTTGCTTACGCTGTCTGCCCTCTGGTGGATGAGGCTATCTAAGAGGCTTGTGCAAGCTTCCTGATAGGAGGGACTGGTGGTGTGTAGAGCTGGGTATTGCTCTGTTGGGCAGAGCTCAGTAAACGTTTAATCCGCTTGTCTGCTGATGGGTGATTATCATTTATGTAGGTTATTCCAGCTCCTCGTCTGAAATGATTCTTATATTTGTATATATTGTGAAATGATCACCACAGTAGGTCTAGTTAACACACATCACCATAGTGTTAGAAGTTTTTTTCTTTGATGAGAACTTTGAAGATCTGCTCTTTAGTAACTTGTAAATATGTAGTACAGCATTATTAACTGTAGTCATCATGCTGTACGTTATATCCTTACAACTTATTTGTTTTACTAGTGGAGGTTTGTACCTTTTGACCCCTTTCCCCGATTTTGCCTACCCCTTTCCCCCCCAACCGCTGGCAACCATCAGTGTGTTCTCTGTATCTATAAGCTTGTGTTTTTTTTTTTTTTTTGATTCTACGTGTAAGTGAGATCGTGCAATAGTCGTCTGTCTGTCTTATTTTACTTAGTATAATGCCCTCAGGGTATATTCATGTTGCTGCCGATGGCAAAACTTCCCCCTTTTCTATGGCTGAATAATATCCATTGTGTATCTATGCCACATTTTTTTAATCTGTTCATGTATTGATGTACACTTAGGTTGCTTCCATGTGTTGGCTATTGTAAATAATGCTGCAGTGAACATGGAGGTGCATATATCTTTTCCAGTTAGAGTTTTCATTTTCTGTGGTAAATTCTCAGAAGTGGAATTGCTCAATCATATGGTAATTTTTTTTAATTTCTTTGTTTTAATAAATTTATTTATTTTATATATTTATTTTTGGCTTCATTGGGTCTTCGTTGCTGCACATGGGCTTTCTCTAGTTGCAGTGAGTGGGGGCTACTCTTTGTTGCGGTGCGCGGGCTTCTCATTGCGGTGGCTTCTCGTTGAGGAGCATGGGCTCTAGGTGCACAGGCTTCTGTAGTTGTGGCGTGCGGGCTCTAGAGTGTAGGCTCGGTAGTTGTGGTGCACGGGCTTGGTTGCTCTGTGGCATGTGGGGTCTTCCTGGACCAGGGCTCAAACCCGTGTCCCCTGCATTGGCAGGCAGATTCTTAACCACTGTGCCATGAGGGAAGACCTATTTTTAATTTCTTGAGCAATCTGCATACTGTTTTACATAGTACCTGCACCAGTTTACGTTGTCACCAACAGTACATAAGGGTTCCCTTTTCTCAACATCCTCACAAGAAGTTATTTCTTGTCTTTTTATTAATAGCCATCTTAACAGGTTTGTGGTTTTGATTTGTATTTTCCTGATGATTAATGATATTTAGCTCATTTTTCTGTACCTGTTCATCATCTGTATGTCTTTGGAAAAATATTTGTTTAGATTCTCTGCCCATTTTTTAATTGGAGTGTTTTCTTTTTTCCTATTGGGTTGTATGAGTTTTTGGTATACTTTGGATATTAATCTCATCGGATATGTGATCTGCAAGTATTTTCTCCTGTATGTTGCCCTTTCATTTGGTTGATGGTTTCCTTTGGTGTGCAGAAGGTTTTTAGTTTGATGTAAACCCACCTTCTTTTTTTCTTTCTTTGCCTTTTATTTTTGCTGTTAAATCCAAAAAGTCATCTGCAAAATTGATGTCAAGGAGCTTACTGTCTATGTTTTTCTAGGAACTTTATGGTTTCAATTCTTACATTCATGTCTTTAACGATTTTGAATTACTTTTTGTGTATGGTGTAAGATAGTGATCCAGTTTCATTCTTTTGCATGTGATTGTACAGTTTAATGTGACTCTTTAGAGTCCTTGGGATTATTTGTTGTAAATTTTGAGAGAGGGCAATTCGTTGTGAGAGAATGGGGTGGGGGTTAGATAGCAGCTGTCTGCTGTTATGATTAAGCTTTACACTTTGAGATCTCAGAATACGTTGTGTTGTTTTTTTGTGTGTGTGTGGGATAGGTATTTATTTATTTGGCTGCATTGGGTTTTCGTTGCTTCACGCAGGCTTTCTCTAGTTGTGGCAAGCAGGGGCTACTCTTCATCACGTTGTGCGGGCTTCTCATTGCAGTGGCTTCTCTTGTTGCAGAGCACAGGCTCTACGCTTGCAGGCTTCAGTTGTTGCAGCACATGGGCTCAGTAGTTGTGGCACGTGGTCCCTAGACTGCGGTGGCTTCAGTAGTTGCGGCACATGGGCTTAGTTGCTCCGCAGCATGTGGGATCTTCCTGGACCAGGGATTGAACCCGTGTCCCCTGCATTGGCAGGCAGATGTTTAACCACTGTGCCACCAGTGAAGTCTCACGTTAAGTTCTAATTTATTCATTTTTCAAGTAATGCTATTTGTGAACTGTACTTAAGTGGCATATTCATAGTTTAAGTATATTTTGATTATTTTTGAATCATTTTATTTTATTACAAAAGCATTTAGTCATTTTAGACAGTTTGAAAGATTTTTAAAAGATATAAAAATAAAAATCTTTTGTAATTTCACTACTCAGTATATTTATTTATGATTATGTATAAGCTTATCTTGCATGTGTATGTGTATTTTATTTTAGAAATGAACAAATGCTAAAATTTCTTTTTTTGGATTTGGTGTATAGTTGTATGTATTTTGAACACAGACATAGATTCCTGTAACCAGCACTACAAACAAGATTCTTAACAATCCTGTCACTCCAAGAAACTCTAGTGTGATATTTTTTTTATAGTCCTATTATCTGTTCCTGCTTAACCACTGGCAACCACTGTTTTGTTTTCTGTCAGTATAATTTTGTGTTTTGGAGACTTGTGAAAGGTGAACTGAAACAGAATGTTAACATTTTGAGACTGGCTTCTTAGAATCAATGTTTCATCACTTTAAGTGGAATTTAGATACCACCATATAGGTGTTTTATCCTTCCCTTTTATATTGTTGTTGTCATATTTCATATACTTACCAAATTTCTATTGTATAATGTTATAATTTTTACATTCAGATGTCAAATATATGTTAAAAGAACTCAAGGGTAGAAGATTGCTCTGTGTTTATAGTTATTCAGGTAGTTACTAGTTTCTGTTGCTCTTTCTTCATTCCTGATATTCTGAATTTTTTTGATATCATTTCACTTGGGTCAAGAAACTTTCTTAACAATTATTTTAGAGCAGGTCCACTGATAGTCAATGCTTTTAGTGTTCCTCATCAAAGAATATCCTTATGTCACCTTTATTTCAAAAGGTATATTCATTGTATATAGATTTATGAGTTTAACAGTTCTTTTTTCCCAGCACTTTAAAAATAGTTTCCTTTTTTTTTTAGCATCCAAGATTTCTGATGAGAAATATGCAGTGATAAGTAAAATGTTTTTCTCTGCCTGTTTTCGAGATGTTTTTCTTTGTTTTTAGTTTTCAGCAGTTTAATTATGAGTGTCTTAATGTGAATATCTTTAGATTTATCCTGTTTGGGGTTTGCTTATCTTAAATCTGCAGATATATATGTGTTTTTTCAAGCTTGTGAAGTTTTCAGCCATTATTTCTTCAAGTATTTTTTCTGCACTCTAGGGATTCTGATTACAAGAATGTTGTATTTTGATATGGCTCACAGATTTCTGAGGCACCATTCTTTTTTATCCCCTCAATCTTTTTTTCTCTTTCTTTTAAGATAAAGTGATTCTGTTGATCTATTTTCATGACTCTTTCCTCTCCATCTCTGTTTTGCTAATGAGCCCATGAATGAGAGATTGTTTTAGTTTTATTCATTATGCATTTTTTATTGTGGTAAAGTATACATAACAAAATTTACTATTTTACCCATTTTTAAGTGTTGAATTAATTGGCGTTAATAACTTTCACATTGATTTGTAAACCCTATCCATCTTCAGAACTATTCCATTATCCCAAACTGAAACTCTTTACCCATTAAATAATGACTATCCCGTTACCCCCTTGCCCCTCCCCCCAGCCCCTGGTAACCACTCAGTGAGTTCTTATTTTGGTTTTTTTATTTTTCAGTTTTAAAACTTTAATCTGTTTTTTCATTATATCTTCTGTTTCCTTGTTGAGACATTGGTCTTTCTGTTAGTTTTTCTGTCCTTAAGTTGTTTCAGAGTTTTAAATCTTTGTTTTCACTCAGTATATGTGTCCCATCATAGTACTATATTCAGATCTACCTTATTTGTGTGTGTGTGTCTATGGTGTTAAAATATACATAACATTTGCCATTTTAATCATTTTTAAGTTTAGTGGCAATAAGTATATTCAGAATATTAGGGAAACATCACCTCCATCTTCAGAACTTTCTACCTCATTCTTTGTAAAGTCTGCATAGAATTCCATAGTATAATGTGTATTAATAAATAACTTAATTGTTTCCCTGCATAGGGACTTTTTAATAAATTTTCATAGTTGGAAATTATGTGGCAAAAATGTCTATCCTGCATGTTGTTAAAAATAAGCTTTTATCTGTTACTTTGTTCCCAGGGACAGTTCTGGAAGTTAGGGTATTTGTAAAGGGTGTGTGTGTGTGTGTGTGTGTGTGTGTGTGTGTGTGTTGGCTAAGATAAAGACCTTTATTGTATTGTCAGTTGTTGCCATTTTGTTTTTAAAAAATTATATTAGGCCACTTCAGCGGGGTCTGTGCTGTGGCCGCAGGCAGACTGGCCTGCATGGGTCTGGTCCCTCGTGTCTGCGCTCTCAGGCTGTAAGCGGTCGATGGGATGGAGTGCTGCAGAGCAGGGTGTGGTGCCTGTCGTGGGGCTGGGGCAGCACGAGAGCCTGCCGAGAGGCTTGGGTATGGCGGGCGCCAGACCTGAGGCCTACCCCGCAGGGAGCAACCTGGTGCGGGCTATGGGGACGGAGTGGGGCAGCTGCCACGCTGAGCTGTGAGCCCTGCGCTTCCACTGCCGCTGCTTCGGCCCCTCGCGAAGCGCCGGGCAGCTCGGGAACATGGCCCTGGAGCAGCTCTGCTTGGTCCTCAAAGTGTTGTTAATAACAGTACTTGTAGTGGAAGGGACTGCTGTGGCCAGAAGGCCCAAGATGGAGAAAATATTGGAATCAAGCACATTCCTGCAACCCAGTGTGGGATTTGGGTTTGAACCAGCAATGGAGGTCATTTTGCTTCACCAAATTAACCTGACTCATATCCACCAAACAAAGAATGTATCTACAATTTGGAAGGTGCTCCATGTCAAAAAACAGAGTTGACCTTTGATGAACATTATTATATAGAACCATCATTTGAAAGTCAGTTTGATTACTTGGAAGTTCAAGATGGGCCGTTTGGTTTCTCTCCACTTGTAGATCGTTGCTGTGGTGTGAAAAGCCCTCCATTAATTAGATCACCAGGGAGATTCATGTGGATTAAGTTAAGTTCTGATGAAGAACTTGAAGGACTGGGATTTCCAGCAAAATATTTGTTTATTCCAGATCCAGACTTTACCTACCTAGGAAATTGCCAGTTTGAGCTGTCAGAAGCTGACGGAATAGTACGTTCTAGTGAGGTAGAACAAGAGGAAAACAACAAAACCTGGCCAAGCAGTTGATTGCATATGGACGATTAAAGCTACTCCAAAAGCTAAGTTGACATGGAAAGTGGATCAAGGGACTTACTTCTATGGTGGCACACTGGTTAAGAATCCGCCTACCAATGCAGGGGACATGTGTTGGAGCCCTGGTCTGGGGAGATCCCACCTGCCGCAGAGCAACTAAGCCCGTGCACCACAACTACCGAGCCTGCATTCTAGAGCCCGCAAGCCACAACTACTGAGCCCGCATGCTCTATGGCCTGTGAGCCACAACTGCTGAGCCCGTGTGCCACAACTACTGAAGCCCGCATACCTAGAGCCCGTGCTCCACAAGAGAAGCCAGAGAAGCCACTGCAATGAGAAGCCCTCGCACTGCAACAAAGAGTAGCCCCCACTTGCTGCAACTAGAGAAAGTCCACGCACAGCAACGAAGACCCAACGCAGCCAAAAATAAATAAATAAATATATTAAAAAAAGAGTTATATTCAAAGTGTATATATTTTATTTATTTTTATTTTTATTTTTTGCGATACGCGAGCCTCTCACCGTTGTGGCCTCTCCCGTTGCAGAGCACAGGCTCTGGACGCGCAGACTCAGCGGCCATGTGGGATCCTCCCAGACCGGGGCACAAACCCGTGTCCCCTGCATTGGCAGGTGGACTCTCAACCACTGCACCACCAGGGAAGCCCAAAAGTGTATATATTTTAATTGTGTACATAGTATAACTTATCTGGGCTTACAATTTTATTTTTTGTTTATCAGAGTGATATATGATTATTTAAAATTTTGAATATTACATAAGTGCTTATAATTGAGATTATATATATATCAACTCTTATGTAATTTATGCATACATATAGTTATTATATATTCCTGGTTTAAAGAGGTGCGTTTCAGGTGTATGTATGTCCTTTCAAAAAGGGAGCAGCTAATCTTTAAATAATTCTAAAACAGCATTTATAGAATCTCATTAGCTAAGAGTTTTACAGACAAATGATTGAGTTCATCCAGTTTCTCTAGCTAGGAAATTTTATATAGATTATCTTTTCCTCACTTTTGGAAAGAGAGAGCACATATAGACATATTTCAGAGATATTGTGTGTTCAGTTCCAGATCACTGTAATAAATCGAATATATCAATAAAGCGACTCACATGAATTTTCGGTTTCCTAGTGCATATGAAAGTTATATTTATACTGTATTATAATCTACTGTGTGCAATAGCATTGTATCTGAAAAAACGATATGCATACCTTAATTTTAAAATACTTTGTTGCTTAAAAATGCTAACCATTATCTGAGCATTCAGCAAATCATATTCTTTCTGGTGGAAGGGCCTCCTGCCTTGATGTTGATGGCTGCTGACTGAACAGGGTGGTGATTGCTAAAGATTGTGGCAACTGTGGCAATTTCTTAAAATAAGACAACAATTAAGTTTGCTGCATGAATTGACCCTTCCTTTCACAAACGATTTCTCTCTAGCATGTAATGCTGTTTGATAGCATTTTACCCCCAGTAAAATTTCAATATTGGAGTCATTCCTCTCAGACCCCGTCACTACTTTATCAACTAAGTTTATATGATGTTCTAAGTCCTTTGTTGTTATTTCAAGTCTTCACAGCATCTTCACCAGGAGTAGATTTCTTCTCAGGAAACCAGTTTTTTGCTCATCCCTTAGGAGTTATAACCAACTCCTTGTTGATTATAATTTCATCATGAGATTGCAGAAATTCAATCACATTGTCAGGGTCCAATTCTAATTCTGTTTCTACCACATCTGCAATTACTTCTTCCACCAAAGTCTTAAACCCTTCAAAGTCATCCATGAAGGTTGAAATCAACTTCCTCCAAACTCCTGTTAATGTTGATATTTTGACCTCTTTCCATGAATCATGAATGTTCTTAATGACATCTGGAATGGTGAATCCTTTCCAGGAGGCTTCCAGTTGGCTTTGCCCAGATCCAGCAGAGGAAATCACTGTGTATTGCAGCTATAGCCTTATGAAATGTATTTCTTAAGTAATAAGACTTGAAAGCCACAGTGACCTCTTGATCCATGGGCTGCAGAATGAATGTTGTGTTAGCAGACACGAAACAACGTTAATCTCCATTGGAGATCTTGAGTGACCAGGTGCATTGTCAGTGAGCAGTAATATTTTGAAAGGAATTTTTTTTTTCTGAGCAGTAGGTCTCGACAGTGTGCTTAAAATACTGAGTAAACCATCTTTTCAACAGATGTGCTGTCGTCTAGGCTTTGTTGTTGTATTTGTAGAGCACAAGCAGAGTAGATTTAGCATAATTCTTAAGGGCCCTTGGATTTTCAGAATGGTAAGTGAGCTTTGGCTTCAACTTCAAGTCACCAGCTACATTAGCCCCTACACGAGAGTCAGCCTGTCCTTTGAAACTTTGAAGCCAGGCATTGACTTCTCTAATTATGAAAGTCCTAGATAGCATCTTATTCCAGTAGAAGGCTGTTTCATCTATCTTGAAAATCTGCTGTTTAATGTAACCACCTTCATTAATTATCTTAGATCTTTTGGATAACTTTCTGCAGCTTCTACATCAATACTTGCTGCTTCACCTTGTACTTTGATGTTATGGAGATGGCTTCTTTCCTTAAAGCCCATGAGCCAACCTCTGCCAGCTTCAGTCTTTTTTCTGTGGCTTTCTCACCTCTCTCAGCCTTCACAGAACTGAAGATAGAGTTAGAGCCTTGCTCTGGATTAGGCTTTGGTTTAAGAGAGTGCTGTGGCTGCTTTGATCTTCTCTCCAGACCACTAAAACTTTCTCTGTATCAATAATAGGGCTCTTCTGCATTTCTATCATTCGTGTGTTCACTGGAGTAGCACTTTTTATTTCCTACAATTATTTCTCCTTTGCATTCACATCTTGGCCAACTGTTTGGTGCAAGAAGCCTAGCTTTTGCCCTGTCGGCATTTGACATGTCTTCCTCACTAAGCTTAACCATTTCTAGGTTTTGATTTAAAACGAGAGGTGTGTAGCTCTTCCTTTTACTTGAACACTTAGAAGCGATTGTTGGGTTATTAACTGGCCTAATTTCAATATTGTTGTGTCTCGGAACAGGGAGGCCTGAGGAGAGGGAGAGAGAGGGGGAGATGGCTGGTTAGTGGAGCAGTCAGAACACACACACTTATGAGTTAAATTCACTGTCTTTTATAGCTGCAGTTCATGACACCCTGAAAAGATTACAATGTTAATATCAAAGGTCACTGATCACAGATCACTGTAAAAATATAATAATAATGAAAAAATTGAAATATTGTGAGAATTACCAAAATGTGACACAGAGACAGAAAGTGAGAAGCTTTTGGAAAAAGGGTGCTGATAGGCTTACTTGATGCAGGATTGCCACAAATCTTCAATTTGTAAAAATCTCAATGTGTAAAGTGCAATAAAATGAAGTGTAATAAAACAAGGTATGCCTGTATGCATTTAACAAAAAGTTCATTTAAAATGACAAATAACTCTCATGTTTTTCTTTTTTAAAAAAATATTTATTTATTTTTGGCTGTGTTGGTTCTTCGTTGCTGCGCGTGGGCTTTCTCTAGTTGCAGCGAGCGGGGACTACTGTTCGTTGCAGTGCACGGGCTTCTCATTGCGGTGGCTTCTTCTGTTGTGGAGCACGGGTTCTAGGTGCGGGCTTCAGTAGTTGTGGCACACGGCCTCAGTAGTTGTGGCTCACGAGCTCTAGAGTGCAGGCTCAGTATTTGTGGCGCATGGGCTTAGTTGCTCTGTGGCATGTGGGATCTTCCCGGACCAGGGGTTGAACCCGTGTCCCCGGCATTGGCAGTGGATTCTAAACCACTGCGCCACCAGGGAAGTCCCAACTCTCGTTTTTTTATAAGGTGAATGATCCAGAAATACTAAGTTTTCAATCTTGTTAGACATATTTTTATTGGTTTCTTTTTTACTGGTCTGTCAGATTATCTGGGATTAACATAACATGACACAGTAAATTAGGTGTGAGAACTAAAAACTATGAAAATTTAGTTAAAAATTATTTTTCAACTAAAAATAATTTTTTTTAGTGACAACTTAAGTTTGATCCTTCTGGCCTCTGCCTATATTATCTTGTTTAATATATTAAATGTTACACTAAAGTATAATTACATACAATCTTATTACCATACATTAATTGTGGCTTTGGAAAAAACACAGAAAACTTAGATTTTGTAAATGTCTTTCGTGATAGAAAAAGTTAGTGTGTTATCACTAAAGGAATTAATATTTTAATTTCAATTAAACTTGAACTGACTGGGCTTGCTTTTAAGTTATTCTTTAAATAGAAGTGCTTGATCATGTCTGGTTAGTTCTATGAGATACTCTCTCTTAAGAAATTTTAAATATTTAAATCATATTTTCTTTCTAATATATATGCATGACAGCCGTTATTGGGCAGTGATGAATACACTCAACGATCCGTACAGTTTGGTGCTACTGCCTAAGGGGCCAGTAGTTGTACCCAGAATTGATTTTATACCATTAGTGCTAATGTCAACACGGTAAAAATACATGGAATGTCTTAGTATTACTGTGAAAATAGTTTTGACTTTGGGGGACTCCTGAAAGGATTCTGGGACCCTTATGGTCTAAGAACCACATGTAGAGAACCACTGCTTCTGGGGTTTTATTTTTCAGAGGTTTCTTAGATGGCGGCAGATATTTGTAGGCTGAGTAATCTTTGTTTGCCTTTGTTTTTTCATTCCACAGATACTTTGAAGCTAGACATCAGTTAACTTTTCAATGTTTTGTCAATATATGATTTAGGAGATTTCTTCGGATGGATTTTTACTTTTTTGGGTTGTGGCAGTTTGCACCTTGATTGATGTCAGGGATCCGAGGTTTTTACTTTTACCTTAAATAATTGAAGAAAACTTTTATTTGTTTTACGTTTTATAATTTACAACTTTGTATTTGTTGTAGATATTAGGAAGCAGTGAAGATATTTCCCTTGAGGGATATCACGAATTTTATTATTATTTTTTTGTTTTTTGCTTTCGTTTTTTTCTGGCCGCAACTGTGTGGCCTGTGGGATCTTAATAACAGTGAATATTTTTTGTTTTGTTTTGTTTTGTTTTGTTTTGGCCATCTGACATGTGGGATCTTAGTTCCCCGACCAGGGATTGGACCCTCGCCCCCTGCATTGGAAACTTGGAGTCTTAACCACTGGACTGCCAGGGAAGTCTCATGAATTTTATAATAAATGTTCCTGAGCTTCCAAATGAGGAACCAAATTTATACATCATTTTGGAGTAGAAAATTTGATGACAAAAGTATAGCTAAACAGTTTCAAACATATTATAAAGAATCATGGGAGCACATATTTTCCTTCTTCCTTAGTTTATGTTTCAGGGTAAATGCAGCATTCTATCAATACATATTCAGATTGAAAGGGAGACATTGTCCACCTATTCAAAAATGACTTTTCTTTTTCCTTTTTAAATCTGGATAGCTTAATTTTCTCCTTAGCTGTTGTGAAAAAAGTCATAAAAGAAGTTATTTTAGGACGATAGCTTTTCACAGTTGAGTCTGATTTTTATTTGAAGTTTTTTTCTCAGTGATGACTGAGAATCTATACTCTGTCTATATTTGGTGATAAATATTGTCCATTTTATTTATAAGGTTTTTGTAGCTATTTGAACAAATGTCTTTTCCATTAAAATATGCATGTTAATTAAGCAGTGAAATGATACATTCTGTGACTCTTTAGTAATACATTTCTATTGTCTGAGTTCAATATAATTCTGAATTTGGAATTAATTCAGTTGCTTCAGTTCATAGAATTATGAATTTGTAAAATCCAGCTTACTTCAGTTGTTTCTTTTGTTTTTAAAATTAATTAATTTTTGGCTGTGTTGGGTCTTCGTTGCTGCGTGTGGGCTTTCTGTAGTTGCGGCGGTTTGAGGTTACTCTTCGTTGCGGTGTGCGGGCTTCTCATTGCAGTGGCTTCTCTTGTTGCAGAACACAGGCTCTAGGCATGCAGGCTTCAGTAGTTGTGGCATGCGGGCTTAGTAGTTGTGGGTCGTGGGCTCTAGAGCACAGGCTCAGTAGTTGTGGTGCATGGGCTTAGTTGCTCCATGGCATGTGGGTTCTTCCCGGACCAGGGCTCGAACCCGTGTCCCCTGCATTGGCAGGCGGGTTCTTAACCACTGCGCCACCAGGAAAGTCCACTTAAGTTGCTTCTAATTGTAACTTTGGTGACAGCACGTGAGATACTAATTACAAACACTAAGTATACTTATAGTAAGTTGATAGTGAGTCAGTTTTGTTTTGTTGGAGAAATCGAGCCCATTTAAGTTTTAGTTCATGTCAAAGTAATTTTAGTGGAAATAATTATTATATTTTACTTTACATAAATTTTAGAATGAATAAAAATGTGAAAGGAGTGCGGATTTGATTCCATTTTAAGGGAAGACTTGTCAATATCTTAAGTCATTTAATTGGGAAAAAAGCACCTAAGGAGAGAGAATGAGGTCTACTTTTTTAGTGTCTTCATCAAGTTTTCAGTCTCCGTTACACCAATTTGAGTTTTTAGTTTATGCCTAGCTTGAAGGGAATTGTGAGCATCAAGTTTGAGAGGCTGGAGAGAACTTCTAGGGTATTGTAGACCAACTTCATTCATTTATATGGGTTGAAGAATTTGAACCACGGAAGAGTTAAGTTTCTAGTTTAAGGTCTGTTAGTGAATTAGAAGCAGAGTAGCATCTAGAAAGAAACTCTACTGATGCTAACAGTCTTTCTTGAGACCTATTACATATTTGACAGCAAATATTTTCCACATCTAACTACATACTTACATTTTGTTTACTCTGTACAGTCAGTCTTCACTTTGCAGGCTTCTGATATGCTCGAATTTCTGTTGGTATAGTTTAGTTAAAAAACACCGGTCACCTAACAATACAGTTCAACTGTCATTTACTGTGGTATGTTAACTGAATAATTGTGTAGTGTATAAACTTTGATGCTCGCTCTTCAGTTCATAAATCACTACATATATCAATAGATAGATGCCCATAATAATTGGTGACCAATCACATTACTTCTCTCAAAGTCTGTTGGAGGTTGGTCACTGTGCGTCTGTTATTCATTTTTTGTACAGATAGCAAAGTTTACAGATGTGTTACCTCTTTGTTTTCCAATGATAAATTCATGTGACATTTTACAAAACTGGACAATCAAAGGAGAGAGTTGACCAGCAAAGATGGAAGTTCATCAAAGAAATGAAAGGTGATAATACTAGATCTGAAAAATTGGATGTTATAGAAGATTTGAAAGTAGTGGCAGGTAGTGAAGATAGGACAAGTACTTTTCCTGTATGAAGGTTTGGTATGAACTGTATTGAAAACATGAGATGAATATAAAAAATAAGGTAAAATTGCTTCAACATCATATAGTTTAAATTGTAATAGAAACAGATCTCAATCAGTTTGGCTAACATTCATGCCAAGCTGCATTGAAAGAAAACTAATTACAAGGAGACTGAAGAAATTTTCATTACCAGTAAAGGCTGGTTTCATTTCAGAATCAGCATGCTGCTAGAGCAGATAGGGATGCTGCTGTGAATTTTACTCCCAGATTCCAAAGATTAGTTGAGCAAATAATTGATCATCAACTATTTAATGTGGGATAGGTCTGTTTTGGAAGGCAGTCTCATCAGTAATTTATGTGACGGAAGACAGGATCATGAAGTGGTCATAAGGTGGAGAATATAGATATAAAGTCTGAGGAACTTAGTAAAGGCAAATTTATGAACATAAATGAAGAAAAGTGATTGTGACAGAAAGGATGAAAATGTCTCAGGAAGTGACTGGAAAAAATATCACGTTAAAGGAACTCTTGGAAGTATATGACAAGATTGAAAGGGCAAAGGATAAAATGTTGCATGTCCAACCAAACTTGGAAAGATTTATGACATTTTGCCAAGGCTTGGAAGAGATACTTATTCTGTATCATAAGTTATATGAGGAAAAGAAGGAGGTAAGCACTGTCTTACTTTCTTGGTAAGGTTTTTACAAAGAAACAAAATACTGATTCTCAATGTTTCTTACGTTTTAAATTATAAAATAGTAAATATTACACAGTATTCTTCATTTCTCTATACATTTTAACTGACAGTAAAAGAGTCTTAAACAGAACAATGTAATTTTTTCCCTTTAATTATTCAGATTGCTTTGCTTGATTTCAGATTGCAAAGTCATTTTTGTGGTCCTGTACTACAGTGCAAAGTGAGCACTTCCTGTATAAAAAGTATGTTTTTCCCATAAGAAATTTGTTATATTTTCCAAGTTGATAAAATGATTATAAAGATTATCAATATGAATAAATTTGAAGCTTTAAGTAAAGGATGTTTGAATTGGAGTAGCAATAGGGAAAAAAGACTAGCATTACAATTGTGGGGTTGAGGGAAGAGGACTGGACATTTAATTTGGAGTGGTCTGTTGCAAGCATAAAAACTATTTGATGCTCCTGCTTAATTTTTGTGATTCTTGCAAATTTTAAAGTAAACTGAGGATGTTTAAGTTTTTAATATAAAATGAGTTTTAAATACTTATTAACTAGTAAAAGTAATTCTTTTGTTCAGCAAACATTTATTGATCTTCTGTATGTTAGGCATTGTTGTTGTAGGCGCTAGGCTTACAGCAGTATGGGACAGACACAGATCTCTCTAGACTAGAATATACTTTAACTTTCTTCCTGCTTTGAACTGGTAAGAACAGATACTACACTTGATCTTAGCCGAAAGGCCGAGAAGTGATTCCCTGCTTTGAAAAATGTAGAATCTCTAATTCTTTATGAGTCTTGATTTCATTTAGGTTCTGTTGAAAGAAACTATTTTTACTTTTTGTATAACTTTAAAGGCTTTTGTGTAGACAGTGTTTATTGTTCCTTTTTTAGATAGTCTCCAAAATGGGGTTACAACTCCAGGTTTATATAACCCCTGTCGATGGGATATTTCATGATACAGCTTCAGAGATGTGGATGGGTACTTGATTTCTTATAGAATCCCCAACTTGGGAGTAAAGTTTTTATAGTTGCTGTCATAGACGCATCTGTAGGTGTAGAGCTGGGAAAGAGTTGTGAATTCTGCCTTGTTCAGGAGGTTGGATGTTTGTGGATTATGTGAGATTATGGCATCGTTAAAGAGTTGTAACTTTAGTTTAGACATTAGCTATTGATTTTAAGACTGGAGAAGCTTAAACACTGCACAGTGGTCTAGAGAGATGAAACTACGTGATGGATTGGGTGAGCTGTAGGTCATTAGCTAGAGTATTTGCTTTGGGAATGGGGATGTAATGGGTATATGAAGGCAGGAAAAGATGAAGCAGTAGAGGAAGTAGGGCCAGACTGTGGAGGGTCAGAAGTTTGGGCTTTTTTCTGGGGAGCCTTTTTCACAGCGCTATGTGTGTGTACTTTTAAACTCTCAGTACCTCCATTTCTTCACCTACAAAATAGAGGTGTTAACAGTACTTACTTGATGAGATTTTGAGGAGGTTAAATTGAATTAAGTCATGTAAAGTGCTTGAAAAAGACCAGACACAGGGTAAGGTTCTTGCTAAGTATTGACCACTAATCATGGTTTGTGAACCATTGCATCAGGTAATCTAAAAAATTCTGTAATCAGGCAGTTGATAGAAATGATAATCACAAATGGTTAATAACTATATGGAAAGATGCTTCAAAATTATGAAAATGAAAGCAATTAAATGTAAATAAAACAGCAAAATGCAAATTTAAATGAGATAACATCTTTTTCCTACCAAATTGAGGATGGTGAATAAAACTCCATGCCAAATGGTGGAAAAGTTCTATAATATTATATTTGGAAAAAATATCTGATCACAGAACTCTTTTTTCTTAGGGCCCCTTGAAGGTTTTGCATAACAAATAATGAGAAATGCAAAGTTATGATATTCACTTTATATAAAAGATACTGAGAGATTATACAACACAATGTGCTATGGCCTATAGGTATCCCACGATAAAAAAGATTTATCTAGAAAGTGATACTGACACATACATAAGTTAACTGTGCCATAAGTGACTGTAAATGAAATGTGAATCAAGTGCTACAGAGAAGGAGTCAAGAATTCTAAATGGGTTATCAGAAAAGGCCTTATTGAAGAGCTGTATTTTAAAGAAGCACTGGAGAGAATTCCCTGGTGGTCCAGTGGTTAGAACTCCACACTTCCACTGCTAGTGGCTCCGATTAAATCCCTGGTTGGGTAACTAAGATCCTGCAAGCTGCGCGGCGCGGCAGAAAAAAAAAACAACAAAAAAACCCAGCAGTAGCATTGGAATTTTATCAGATAGAAGTCATTCCCAGTAGAAGGAAAACAATATGAGAATGGTATGGGTAGGAGTAAGAAATAACCTTACTCCATAGAGTAATTTTTAGAGCACGAATCTTCCTTCTTGCCATCTCCTTCATTTTTTTTCCTTAGGATAAAGTCCAGTGTCTAAACATGACTAATACTTAGGGTGACCAAACTGAGACTTTTTTTTCTTTGCTTTTATTTTTTTGGCTGCACCCTGTGGCATGCCAGATCCTTGTTCCCCGACCAGGGATCAAAACCTGCGCCCCCTGCATTGGAAGCGGGGAGTCTTAACTACTGGACTGCCAAGGAAGTCCCAAACTGAGACACTTTTGAGAGTGAAAGGGAGCACATTAACAATTACATGGGGATGATAGGCCTAAGCTGAGATGCTTTTGGCTAACTGGAATATGTGGTCACCCTGTCTATGAAGAATGTCCAGTGTTTGGCCCATGATTTGTCATCAGCTTTATTTTACAGTGCTGACCTGCTTTACTGCCAGAATTCTTATCCACCTAGTCTTTCTGAATTTTGAATTCTCTATTTTATCTCCTGTTAAGAACCTTTACATTTGCTGTTCTTTTCTTGAACCTTCTCTCCCATCTTTTCACCTGTTTTAATTCTTAGTCATCCTTCAGATCTTAAATTACAGAACAGTGTTTCTTTGTCTCTCCTGACCTCCTGTATAGGTTAGCTCATCATGGAGAGTAGTGGTTTATCTAAAACCCTAAGATGTGTTGGAAATATAACTGATAGTCTTACTACTGATCAGTTGAAGAGAATGGAGGAAAAGTTTTGAGAGTTCTTGTTTGACTTCCAGGGTGTTGGGGCTACTACTAAAATGAAAAAAGGTGAAAAGAGTAGGTTTTAGAGAAGAAGAGGCTGAAGCACATTTGATAGTTTTCAGTATCTGCTTAATCATTGAAAAATCCACCTTCAGCTCCCTCAACTGTTTTATAGCTATTGGTCTATTGTTTAGTTTTCATTGAATAAATTTATCATATAAACTCTCAAATTGTTACAGATATTAAAACCAGTTTGAGAAAAGTGTTTATCGTATTAGGCATTCTAGCAATTATGTCCAGGGAATTTGTGAAGTTGTATGGAGGATCAAAGAGAAAAGTAACTTTTTTTTTTTTTGCGTTACGCGGGCCTCTCACTGTTGTGGCCTCTCCCGTTGCGGAGACGCGCAGGCTCAACGGCCATGGCTCACGGGCCTAGCCGCTCCGCAGCATGTGGGATCTTCCTGGACCGGGGCATGAACCCGTGTCCCCTGCATCGGCAGGCGGACTCTCAACCACTGCGCCACCAGGGAAGCCCAAATTAACTTTTTTAAAATAAAATAAAAATTATTGGTTTAGGATCCAATAAGTTTCTTTTTTTAAAAAAATTATTTTATTCTTGGCTGCATCGGGTCTTAGTTGCGGCAGGTGGGATCTTCATTGCGGTGCGTGGGCTTCTGTCTAGGTGTGGTGTGTGAGTTTTCTCTGTCTAGTTGTGGCACGTGGGCTCTGTAGTTTGCAGCATGCGGGCTCTGTAGTTGAGGCATGTGGGCTCAGTAGTTGTGGCATGTGGGCTTAGTTGCCCCATGGCATGTGGGATCTTAGTTCCCCAACCAGGGATTGAACCTCCGTCCCCTGCATTGGAAAGTGAACTCTTTACCACTGGACCACCAGGGAAGTCCCAATAAATTTCTAACTGTGATTTTTTTTTTTTTTTGGCCACACCATGTGGCACGTGGGATTAGTTCCCTGACCAGAGATCGAACCCGGGCCCCCTGCAGTGGAAGCGCAGAGTCCTAACCACTGGACAGCCAGGGGATTCCCTCTAACTGTGATTTTTTAAATGTTTAATTTTTTTTCTGCAGGTGGCTGTGGGTGGTGTTTATCAATTCACAGTATATTGGGATTTTTAATTCCTCCAGGGTTAGGGAACTTCAGTGTTCTGTTTTTTAAGTAAAAATATAGTTTATCCCCAATGCTTAATTTTTGAAATACAGAGGGCTGAAACATTTGCCCAGTGCTTTCCTTTTATTTTAAGCAGTGGACACATTTTTACAAGTGAAATGTTGTAATGAACCCTAATTTTTAAAACAAGGGAAGATATCTTTTATTAGTGTAATCATATTGCTCACATTTACTGTATATTTACTTTGCTAAGTACCATGCTAAATGCTTTTCATTTAATCATCCTAACAATCCTGGGAAGTGTAAGTATCACTATATATATATTTTGTGGGTAAGGAAATTTGAAAGTAAAAACCTTAAAGTTATTTATTTTATAAGTTTAAATATGAACAGTTATATGTTTTGAATGGGTAGAACCTATGAGACTATTTTGATAACTAAAAATGAACCGGTAATTTTTTGTCCTAAATTAATATCTATATTCATTTATTTTTTTAATTTTAAGTTTTGTAGTACTGAGAAAATCCTTGCCCATACAAAATATTTATTATGGATTTTTAAAAAAATATTTACTTATTTGGTTGCACCAAGTCTTAGTTGTGGCAAATGGGCCCCTCAGTTGTGGCTCCAGGGCTCCTTAGTTGCGGCATGTGGGGTCCTCAGTTGTGGCATGTGAACTCAGTTGTGGCATGTGAACTCAGTTGCGGCATGCATGTGGGATCCAGTTCCCTGCGTTGGGAGCTCGGAGTCTCATCCACTGCGCCACCAGGGAAGTCCTGAAGTCAACTTTGCTTTTAAGTCCAATTAAATCTTTCATGAAACTTGAGCGATGAGTAGTACATTAATTTCAAAGCTAAATTACTATTTGTATCTAATTTCTTATTTATAAATATACAGGCTGGACAAGAAGCACCCAAACATATTTAGCGAAATCACTATATTGTAACAAAGCTAAGTCTTATTACTTGTACATTTGTTGACACCCCATTGGTTAGATTATAGGCCAAGCAGGTGTTCTGGAGTCCTGATGGAGTCCATAATTGAGAGTGATGTTAGTGTGACCTGCTTGGGCAATGTTAAGTGAGTAGTCACCAGCAGGTTTGAATTAAAACAAATAAAAACTCAAAAAAACACACAACCCAATCAAAAAATGGGCAGAAGATCTCAATAGACATTTCTCCAAAGAAGACATATACATGGCCAACAGGCACATGAAAAGATGCTCAACGACACTAATTATTAGAGAAATGTGAATCAAAGCTACAATGAAGTATCACCTCACACCAGTCAGAATGGCCGTCCTCAAAAAGTCTACAAATGATAAATTCTGGAGAGGGTGTGGAGAAAGGGAACCCTGCTACACTGTTGGTGGGAATGTAAATTGGTACAGCCACTATGGAGAACAGTATGGAGGTTCCTTAAAAACCTAAAAATAGAGCTATCATATGATCCAGCAGTCCCACTCCTGGGCATGTATCTGGAAAAAACCAATAATTTGAAAATATACATGCACCCCAATGTTCACTGCAGTACTATCTACAATAGCCAAGACATGGAAGCAACCTAAATGACCATCAACAGATGAATGGATAAAGAAGATGTACATATATACAGTGGAATATAACTCAGCCATTTTAAAAAAGAATGAAATAATGCCATTTGCAGCAACATGGATGGACCTAGAGATTATCTTACTAAGTGAAGTAAGTCAAAGATAAATACCATATGATATCACTTATATGTGGAAACAAAAAGAATGAAACAAATAAACTTATTTGCAAAACAGAAAGAGACTCACAGACTTCAAAAACAAATTTAAGGTTACCAAAGGGGAAAGGTGGGTGGGAGGGATAAATTAGGAGGTTGGGATTAACATACATACTACTATATATAAAATAATCAACAAGGACCTATTGTATAGCACAGGGAACTCTACTCAATACTCTGTAGCAACCTATATGGGAAAAGAATTTGAAAAAGAATAGATATGTGTATATGTATAACTGAGTCACTTTGCTGTACACCTGAAACTAACACAACATTGTAAATCAACTATACTCCAATATAAAATAAAAAGGATTTTTAAAGAAGAAAAAAACAACAACAAAATCAAAATGAGTCAAAGACAGACTCTCCCCTAATTGATGCTCTGCCTTATCAAGAAGTTCAAATACATAAAGAGTTAGCCCTAAAATGAGGTAACCTCATCACACAGGAAATTGTACTTGAGGGACTTCATTGTATTAAACATATTATTTATTTAACACATTTGAATGTATATTTTAAAAATTATTCTTTAAAAAATACTGGTATATGCCCACATAACAACTCCCTGTTAATCTTGTTTCAGTAGTGCCTTTTGGTTTTTAATACCTAAACTTTATAGAAGTATTTTTCTCAATGTGTTTTTAAAACAGCTTAATAGAGATGTAATTCATATGTCATGCAGTTCACCCATTTAAAGTGCATAATTCAGTAGCTGTATTTTCACAGTTGTGCAGCCACATCAACGTTAGAACATTTTCATCACCAGAAAAAAGAAAGGCAGTATTGTAGAAAAAGTGCATTATCTTCAAACACTTGGATCCCCTTCTTTCTTTTTTTCTTACATATTTTACTTTATTTTTAAAAATTTTATTGGAGTATAATTGCTTTACAATGTTGTGTTTCTACTGTACAGCAAAATGAATCAGCTGTACATATACATATATCCCCTCTTTTTTGGATTTCCTTCCCATTTAGGTCACCACCGAGGACTGAGTAGAATTCCCTGAGCTGTACAGTAGGTTCTTATTAGTTATCTATTTTATATGTAGTATCAATAGTGTATATATGTCAGTCCCAATCTTCCAATTCATCCTACCACCCTCGGATCCCTTTCAGTGCAGACAAGTGCTTTCGTTCTTTGGCTTGCAGTCACATCTCCCATTTCCCTTTTATTCTAGAACATAGCTCATTGAGTGGAATGGTAGGTAGAATAACCTTTACAATTTCTTTTCTTTGCTTTCCTTTTCAGTGTTCGTATCATTGAATTCAGTTATGTTAAATGTGTTTAATGAATCACCTGCACTATAATTTTTTATTTTCTCTTTTTGTTTGCTTTTGGAAACTCTGACATTTCACCAGGATGTATCTTTTTTTTCGCTTTCTCTTTGTTATTTGCTGGACCCATTCAATCTCAAATATTAATTTATTTAGTTCAGGGAAATTTTCTTCTATTATTTCACCTGTCTATTGTTCTCTTCTTTGGATTTGCCTTTGAGATTTCTGTTACACCTAATCGTTTAATCTTCCATGTTTTCATATAAAGTATCTTCCAACTCTTTGACTTTTTGTTTTTTGGAAACTGATTGAGAACTCTGTCGTTAGCTTGGCCAGTAAGATTTTTATTTTTGCTGCCATTTTCTTGTTTCCAAATATTTTCTCATGTCTCCTTTTCATGGCCCATCTAAATATTTTCTGATGTTTAGTTTTTTGTATCAGTAGCCTCTCAGATATCTCAGATACCACTTAAAATATTTTTTAGAAGTTCGTTTTCTGTAAATTGTTTCCTTCTGGAGTGGTTATTCTGTTAATTCACCTTGAGCCTTCTCTTTCCCATAGTTAATTTCTTTCAGAAACCTGGGATCCTCGGTTGTCTGTTCACATTTATGAGTGTTAGCTAGCTGTCGTGTTGTGTTTCATCTGTAGTTACGTAGGTAGTTCTTTTTCCCTGAAGTTTTTCCCTTGAATGGGGAGATTTCACTCTAGCTTAGTAGGCAAGGTTTATCACAAAGCTGACTTGTTTCTGTTTTTGCCTCATTGATGAGTAGTAGGTAGAGAAGCAGGAGATTGGAATGCTCAAACTTGCCAAAGTGAGGAGACCTTTGAAGACTAGGAGTGAAACATACTAGTAGTGTCTTTATTAGCTTCTGGGTGGAGTTGCCGCTGCTTTACTTTTTTCCCCCCATGTCTGTTTTAAAGGCCTGAAATTACGTCAGACTTGGCTCTGCTTCTGTCTTGGGCCCTAACATACTCAAAAAGGAACCATTCCTGTAATATGGCTTACTTTCATTTAAAGAGAAGCAGAGGGACTTCCCTGGTGGTCCAGTGGTTAAGAATCTATCTTGCAATGCAGGGGACACTGATTTGATCCCTGGTCAGGAAACTAAGATCCCACATTCCACAGGGCAACTAAGCCTGCGCACCGCAATTAAGAGCCCGAGTGCCACAACGAAAGATCCCGCGTGCTGCAACTAAGACCCGACGCAGCCAAAAAATAAATAAATATTAAAGAGCAGCAGACTTCTGGCTTTAGCCTAAGAGCAAAACCTATTGATGCTGGTTGTTCTGTTTAGTTATTATTTTTTTAATTAATTAATTTTGGTTGTGTTGGGTCTTCAGTGCTGCACGCGGGCTTTCTTTAGTTGCCTCAAGCAGGGGCTACTCTTCGTTGGGTGCGTGGGCTTCTCATTGCAGTGGCTTCTCTTGTTGCAGAGCACGGGCTCTAGAGTGTAGGCTCAGTAGTTGTGGCGCATGGGCTCAGTAGTTGTGGCTTGCAGGCTCTAGTGCACAGGCTCAGTAGTTGTGGCACACGGGCTTAGTTGCTCCGCAGCATGTGGCATCTTCACGGACCAGGGCTTGAACCCGTGTCCCCTGCATTGGCAGGCAGATTCTTAACCAATGCGCCACCAGGGGAGCCCTGTTCTGTTCAGTTTTGATTAGAAGTTTTACATAGTTCTTAATAATAAGTGTTGTTAGTAAGTTCTCAGTAAGTGTTGGCTGTGTTTTTTATTATTATTATTACAAAAGTATATGATCCTCTGTATTTTGTGATAGGAAAGTGATTTTTGAAAAATAAGTAGCTTTTTTGAATCACTTTTTTGACCACCTGAAACCTTGTAAACCAACTATACTTCAGTTTTTGTTTTTTTTTTTGCGGTATGCGGGCCTCTCACTGTTGTGGTCTCTCCCGTTGCGGAGCACAGGCTCCAAACACGCAGGCTCAGCGGCCATGGCTCACGGGCCCAGCTGCTCCGCGGCATGTGGGATCTTCCCGGATCAGGGCACGAACCCGTGTCCCCTGCATCGGCAGGCGGACTCTCAACCACTGCGCCACCAGGGAAGCCCTATACTTCAGTTTTTTAAAAAAACCTTAAAAAAATAAAATAAGTAGCTTTTTTATAGTGAGGGCATGTATTTATGTCTTCATTTTTGGGTTGCGGGCTTTGGCCTGAGAACCCGTTTTATTCATTCTGAATTTTACTTTACTCTGTTTGGTGGTGTTTTTGTTCATGTTGTTGTGAATTCATATACTTTGGGTTGAAGATTACAGCTCTAAGGAGAGCAAGGAGGGACACTAAAGGGTATGAATGAAGGATATGATAATAATGTTACTTTTTCTTTTTTTGCTTTTTCAGTTTGAGCAGAAAACTGGTGCAGTTTTTGATGAAATTGTAGAGAACTGTAAGTACCGTTCTAGAAAGAAACCAATCATGTCTTTAGCTAGATAATAAATATGTCTAGAGAAAACATTAATCTGTAATAGTGATTAGTTAGGGCTAATTAATGTGATGGTCCAATTTGATTTAAGTTTAGATCTTATCACACTTTGTTAGTATTTTAATAAAGTTAATCTGAATTGTAAGAATCTTACTCTTTTCTTTAAATATTTTATTCTCATAGTTATTAATGTTGAAATATAGCCATGCTTTGTGTGTGTGTGGATCATATTGAACTTATCACTCAGTAAAGGTTTCTACTTTGTTTACAGGGTCTCTTAATTTTCTCTTCATATTTTTTCCATTGTTATATGGTTTTCTTAAAAGAAACTTTGTTTCTTAGATTATAAAAGTAATACATTCTATTTTATAATACAAAAATGAATAAAGCAGAAAATAAAAGCCTTTACCATTCTCCAAGGAGAATCAGTTTTAAACATGTAATATATATCTTTCCAGACTTTTTTCTATGAATGTAAATGTATATCTCTATGTGATGGGAGGGGATTTATGTATCCTGTGAATGTTGTTCTTGCTTTTTTCATACAACTGCCTAGATATATTCTGTGTCAGTGGATATGGACCTATTGCATCCTTTCTAGTGGGTACTCAGTATTTTATTGTATGGCTGTACTATAAGTTAATCAGATTCCTCTTTTACATGTGTGTGTATTATTTTCAACTTTTTACTATTATAAACAATATTAAGTATGCATTTCTATACACATCTTTGTCTACTTGCTGAAGTGTTTTTGTAGGATAAATTCTAAGGATAGACTTTTTCTTCCAGTTTTATTGACATATAATTGACATACTGTTTTGACTTACATACATCGTGAAATGATTACCTCAATAAGTTTAGTGAATCTAACAATAGAATTGATGAATCATCAAAGGATGTTCATGCAGTTGTTTATGAAGGATAAATTTTATCATCTAGAATTCCTGAGTCAAGGAGAATGTTCATTTCTTTTGTTTTTTGTTTACTTTCACCAGAAGGATCTGTGAGTACCTTCTTTCTCTTTGGAATTAGTTTGTTTATATTTTTTGAGTGATAACAGTTTTCAGACTACATGTTGAGAAGTAACTAGCTCTCCTGATCCTCGTTGGGTTTAGTTATTGAATATCCTTTCTGTTGCATTTAAGCAAGAAAAATAGACTCTTGCTCACTTATCCAGAAAAACACTTCAGAAGTATATTGGGGGATTTCACAGAATTTAGGGAGGAGGTAAAGAACAAATTTCCCCCAGGGAACTCAGTCTAATGTGATTGTGGGCCTGTTGTCTCTAGTACTGCCAGAAAGCAGTTATGCTCCAATGACTTTTAGTCGTTATTTTTATCCATTTTAGATTTTAAGTTCCTAGGAAGAAGATTATGATTGGGCCAGCTTGCATCCGATGTTTATCTTTGAACCAGTCATCTGTGGTCAGGGGTAACAGATCAAAAAGTAAAACATGGGGCTGTTAGAAGGTATCCCTCAGCCATTATGTCTCACTTTTAGCAAATAAATTTTGATTTCCTGCTTCTGGATATGCCTTTGCTCAAGCCTGTATACTAGTAATAGAAATTAATCAAATAGCTTTCTAATGATGGTTTTAATCTGATGCTTTATTTGTTAAAGATGTTGCAGTAACAACAATCTTAAAGCGGTAGCAGAAATCTTAAGGCAGTAACCAAGCTGCTATACAATGGGTCTGTACACACAACATTTGGGGTTTATGTTTCTGGTGCCTGGTGCTTTTTTTGCTTCATCCCTGCAAACATTTTTAGGCTGGAGATTTACAAGCAGGGGATTTTATACCAAATGTTAAGTGCAAATGGTGTGGTAAAGATTACCTTTATCTCCCCCTTTCTGGTAGTTTATAATTAAGGGGCTGTTGAAGGCAGAGAAGTGACTAGCTTGGAAGAGGAGACTGGCCTCCCTCCGTGAAGGGAACTCAGGAACACAGACACCTATTCAGGAGAGATAAGGGCAGACTGCTACATAGATGGTATTCAGGAAGTGCTTGATTCCAAAGATGGTCATTTGAGGCCTACCATTTTGTCTTGATGTCGATGTACAGAAAAAAGGAAATTCACTGTTTCTCAGGCAAGTGCATCAAAATGTTTTGTGTAATACCAGACTTACCATATGTTCATTGCCCAAGACCACCAGGACGTGCGGCTTCACATATTTGGTTTTATAGATCAAGTTCGGCCCTTCTAGGGCACAATCCTTCTGAAACTTTCAGCAGACTATAGTGTCTGCTAATTGTTGGGACGCATAAACTGATAGAATGTAACTCCATCAGTGAGGACTTTGGGAAATTTGGTTTAAACATGAAAAAGCTGAATTGATTTTACAAATATGTAGTGTTTTCGGTGAAAGGGATTTAAAAGAAAAAAGCCTTCAGTATTTTATGCAAATCAAAAGAGAGAGTAGGGCTGTCCAACTTCTAGTTCATCATTTGGAGGATTTGTGCTGTGGATTATTCAAGATAACATGGTGATAGTGGAAGTGACTGTTATACGGTGCATTACCCTAATTCATGTTCCCTTAACCATTGCCACTTTATGTGAAGTTTGAAAGAAGTTCAGATAGAATAGAGAGGGACTTCCCTGGTGGTCCAGTGATTAAGACTCCGTGCTCCCAATGCAGGGGTCCGGGTTCCATCCCTGGTCAGGGAACTAGATCCCGCATGCCGAAACTAAGAGTTCACATGTGCAGCTCAAGATCCCACATGCCACAACTAAAAAAGATCCTGCATGTGGCCACGAAGATTTTGCATGCCGCAACTAAGACCTGGCGCAGCCAAATAAATATAAGAAAAAATAGAACAGAGAAATTAAAAAAATTTTTATTGAAGTATAGTTGATTTACAATGTTGTGTTAATTTCTGAATTGCCCCCTAGTTCACTAGAATCACAGGTTTTGAATTATAATTGTTATTTGGTAGAAATAAAGGAATAATTGGTAAAAGAGATTTCTGTGCATTAATTTTGTATCCTGCTACTTTATGAAATTCATCGGTTAGCTCCAGTAGTTTTTTGGTGGCATTTTTAAGATTCTCTATGTATAGTGTCATGTCACCTGATGTGATTTTTTTTTTTTTTCTGATGTGATTTTAAATGGGATTTTTTTTTAAGCTTTCTTTTTAAGATTTCATTGTTAGCGTAAAGAAATGCAACAGATATCTTTACATTAAGCTTGTATCCTTTTACCTTGCTGAATGCATTTATTAGTTCTAATAGTTTTTGTGTGGAGTCTTTAGGGTTTTCTATATAGAGTATTGTGTCATCTGTGTACAATGACAATTTTACCTCTTGCCTTCCAATTTGGATACATTTTCTTTTTCTTGTCTGATTTCTGTGGCTAGGACTTCCAATATTATGTTTGAATAGAAGCAGTGAGATTGGGCATCCTTGTGTTGTTCCAGAATTTAGCAGGAAGGCTTTCAGGTTTTCACCACTGAGTGCTGTATTGACTGTGGGTTTGTCATAAATGGCTTTTATTATGTTGAGATATGTTCCCTCTATTCCCATTTTGGTGAGAGTTTTTATCATGAATGGATGTTGAATTTTATCAAATGCTTTTTCTGTATCTGTTGGTTTTTGTCTTTTGTTGATGTGATGTATCACATTGATTGCTTTGCATATGTTGAACTATCCCTGTGACCCTGGAATAAATCCAAGTTGATCATGTTGTATAATCCTTATGTGTTGTTGGATTCTGTTTGCTAATATTTTGTTGAGGATTTTTGCACCTGTTTTCATTCAAAGATATTGGCCTGTAATTTTCTCTTCTTGTATTTTCTTTGTCTGGTTTTGGTATTAGGGTGTAGGTGGCTTCATAGAATGAATGCGGGAGTCATTGACCCTCCTCTTCAATCATGACCCTCCTCTTCAATCCTTTGGAAGAGTTGTAGAAGTATAAGTATGAGTTCTTCTATGTATATTTGGTAGAATTACCCAGTGAAGCCTTATGGTCCTGGATTTTGTTTGCAGGGAGGGTTTTGTTTGTTTGTTTTTTATTACAAGTTCTGTTTCACTTCTAGTGATTGGTCTGTTCAAATTATCTGTTTCTTCTTGATTCAGTTTTGGCAGGCTGTATGTTTCTAGGAACTTGTCTGTTTCTTCTAGGTTGTATATTTTATTGGCATATAACTGTTCATAGTAATTCCTTAGGATTTTTTGAGTTTCTGCTGTATTGGTTGTTTCTCCTCTTTCATTTCTTATTTTGTTTATTTGGCTTTTCTCTCTTTTCTCCCTAGTGATCCTGGCCAGTGATTTGTCAATTTTGTTTATCCTTTCAGAAAATCAGCTCTTGGTTTTATTGATTTTTTAAAAAAGTCTCTATTTCCTCTCTGATTTTTATTATTTCCTTCCTTCTTCTGACATTAAGTTTTGTTTGTTCTTCTTTTTCTCATTATTGTAGGTGGTAGGTTAGGTTGCTTATTTGAGATTTTTCTTCTTTTTTGAGGAAGGCCTGTATCTCTGTGAACTTCCCTCTTAGATCTGCTTTTGTTGCATCCCATAGATTTTATATGGTTTTGTTTTCATTGTCATTTATCTCGAGGTATTTTTTAATTTCCTGTTTGATTTCATTGTTGACCCATTAGTTTTTTAGTAGCATGTTGTTTAGTCTCCATGTAATCTTTTTTTTTTTTTTTTTTTTTGTGGTACGCGGGACTCTCACCATTGTGGCCTCTCCCGTTGCGGAGCACAGGCTCTGGATGCGCAGGCTGAGCGGCCGTGGCTAACGGGCCCAGCTGCTCCGCGGCATGTGGGATCTTCCCGGACCGGGCACGAACCCATGTCCCCTGCATTGGCAGGTGGACTCTTAACCACTGCGCCACCAGGGAAGCCCTGTAATCGTTTTTTTCCTTGCTTTTCTCTCTGTGGTTGATTTCTAGTTTCATGCCTTTGTGGTCAGAGAAGATGCTTGAAATAATTTCTGTCCTTTTAACTTTGTTGAGGCTTGTTTTGGGCCACAGACTGTGGTCTATCCTTGAGAGTGTTTCACGCGCTCTCGAAGAGAATGTGTGTTCTGTTTGTTTTGGCTATAGTGTCCTATAGATATCAATTCAGTCTAACTGTTCTGTTGTGTCATTTAGAGTCTGTGTTGCCTTATTAGTTTTCTGTCTGGAAAATCTGTCCGTTGATGTGAGTGGGGTTGTTAAATCTATTATTGTGTTCCCGTCAGTTTCTCCTCTTATGTCTGTTAGTATTTTATGTGTTTGGGTGCTTCTATATTAGGTGCATTTATGTTAATGAGTGTAATATCCTCTTTTTGTATCGATCCTTTTATCATTATATAGTGTCCTTCTTTGCCTTTTTTTATACCCTTTGTTTTAAAGTCCATTTTATTTGATACGAGTGTTGCTGTCCCCACTTTCTTGTCATTTACATTTGCGTGAAATATCTTTTTCCATCCCCTCACTTTCAATCCATTCATGTCTTTTGCCCTAAAGCGACTCTCTTGTAGGCAGCATATTTTACGTTCTTGTTTTATTATCCAATCAGTCACTCTATGCTTTTGATCGGAGCTTTTAGTCCAGTGACATTTACAGTAATTATTGATAAGTATGTATTTATTGCCATTTTTCCTTGCTTTTCTTATAGTTTTTAACCACATTTTCATTGTTGATCAATATATTGTTTAGTTTTGCTTATTTATGAACTCTGTATTTTTTAATCATACTGTATATGTTACCACTTTGTTTTATCATTGTATATTCTTTTTCTTAAAATTAAATAATTTTATTTTTGGCTGCATTGGGTCTTCATTGCTGTGCGTGGTTTTTCTCTAGTTGTGGCGAGTGGGGGCTGCTCTTCGTTATGGTGCATGGGCTTCTCATTACAGTGGCTTCTCTTGTTGCAGAGAATGGGCTCTAGGCGTCTAGGCTTCAGTAGTTGTGGCACACGGGCTCAGTAGTTGTGGTGCACGGGCTTAGCTGCTCTGAGCCATGTGGGATCTTCCCGGACCAGGGCTCAAACCCATGTCCCCTGCATTGGCAGGCGGATTCTTAACCACTGCGCCACCAGGGAAGTCCCTTATTGTATATTCTTGAGATTTGTCTGTACTGATCATTTAGCTCTCATTCATTCATCACTGATGTATAGTAATTCATTATATAAACATTATAATTTTTTTTTTTAAAAGAAGATGTTGGGGGTAGGAGTTTATTAATTAATTAATTAATTTTTGCTGTGTTGGGTCTTCGTTTCTGTACGAGGGCTTTCTCTAGTTGTGGCAAGTGGGGGCCACTCTTCATTGCGGCGCGCGGGCCTCTCACTATCATGGCCTCTCTTGTTGCGGAGCACAGGCTCCAGACGCACAGGCTCAGTAGTTGTGGCTCACGGGCCTAGTTGCTCCACGGCATGTGGGATCCTCCCAGACCAGGGCTCAAACCTGTGTCCCCTGCATTAGCAGGCAGATTCTCAACCACTGCACCACCAGGGAAGCCCATAATTTTCATTTATTCATTTTAAATTGTGGTAAAAAAACCCACATAATGTAAAAATTTACCATCTTAATCATTTTTAAGTGTATAGTTCCATAACATTAAGTACATTCACGTTTTTATGCAACAAATCTGTAGAACTATTTTATCTTGCAAAACTGAAATTTCTGTATCCATTGAACAAAATTTCCCTCCCCTCTTAAGGTTTATACATGTTGTAACATGTATTGGGATGTCCTTCCCCCTTTTTTTCTTTTGCGGTACGCGGGCCTCTCACTGTTGTAGCCTCTCCCGCTGCGGAGCACAGGCTCTGGACGCGCAGGCTCAGCAGCTATGGCTCACTGGCCCAACCGCTCCGTGGCACGTGGGATCTTCCCAGACCGGGGCACGGACCCGTGTCCCCTGCATCGGCAGGCGGACTCTCAACCACTGCGCCACCAGGGAAGCCCTCCTTCCTTTTTAAGGCTGAATAATATTCCGCTGTATGGGTAGTACCACATTTTGTTTATCCATTCACCTGTTGATGGACATTTGGATTGCTTCTGCCTCTTGGTTTTTGTGAATGATGCTGCACTGAACATGGCGAGCAAATATCTCTTCATGATTCTGCTTTCATTTGTCTTGGATATATACCCAGAAATGGGATTGCTTGTTCATATGGTAATTCTGTTTTCATTTTTTTTGAGGACTTGCCATACTGTTTTCAGGAGCGGTGGCACCATTTTACATTCGCACTAACACAGGGATTCCAGTTTCTCCACATCCTTGTCAACACTTGTCACTTTCTGTGTTTTTGATCGTAACCATCCTAATGGGTGTGAGATGATATCTCATTGTAGTTTTGATTAGCATTTCTCTGATGATTAGTAATGTTGAGCATCTTTTGATATGCTTGTTGGCCATTTGTCTTCTTGGAGAAATGTCTTTTTCCAAGTCCTTTCGCCAGTTTTGAATTGGGTTATTTGTTTTTTTTCTTATTGTTGATTTGTAAGAGTTCTTTATATATTCTGGATATTACCCCCGTCAGATGTATGATTTGCAAATACTTGCTTCCATTCCATGTGTTACCTTTTCACTCTGTTGGTTGTTTCTTTTGACATCCAGAAGTTTTAAAAATTTGATGTAGGTAGTCCCATTTGTTTATTTTTGCTTTTGTTGCCTGTGTTTTTGGTGTCATGTCCAAGAAATCATTGCCTAATCCAGTGTCATGAAGGTTTTTCCCTATGTTTTCTTTTAGGAGTTTTATACTTTTAGGTCTTATGTTTAAAATATATCAAAATTTCAAAATCTATTTTAGTGTATATATATTGGGTTGGCCAAAAAGTTCCTTTGGTTTTTTTTTTTTTCCGGTATGCGGGCCTCTCACTGTTGTGGCCTCTCCCGTTGCGGAGCACGGGCTCTGGACACGCAGGCTCAACGGCCATGGCTCACGGGCCCAGCCACTCTGCGGCACCTGGGATCTTCCCGGACCGGGGCACGAACCCATGTCTCCTGCATAGGCAGGCGGACTCTCAACCACTGCGCCACCAGGGAAGCCCGTTCCTTTGGTTTCTAAGTAAAAATAAAAGGCACATTTTTCATTTTCACCAAGAACTTTATTGAGCAACGTATTCACCCTTTTGTTCCACTTCTACCATTTTTCAGGCAACTGCATAATTCCATCTTCCCAAGACTTTTTATCTTTTTGAGCAAAGAGCTGTTTCAGGTGCCTTTTAACAGTCTTCCAGGGGATTGAAATTTTTTCCACTAAGAGAATTTTGAAAAGACTGAAATAAATGGAAATTTGAAGGTGCAATGTCTGCTGAATACGGCAGATGAATCAGAACTTCCCGGCCAAGCTTTAACAGTTTTTGCCTGGTCATCAAAGCAACATGCAGTCTTGTAGTATCCTGATGGAAGATTATGCATTTTCTGTTGACTAATTCTGGATGCTTTTAGTCGAATGCTGCTTTCAGTTGGTCTAATTGGGAACAGTACTTGTTGGAATTAATGGTTTGGTTTTTCAGGAGGAGCTCATAATAGAGGACTCCCTTCCAGTCCCACCATATACACAACATCACCTTCTTTGGATGAAGACCGGCATTTGGTGTGGTTGGTGGCGGTTCATTTCTTCTGTGGCTTGCCCCACAGTCTCTTCCATTCCACATTATTGTACAGTATCCATTTTTCATCACCTGTCACAATTTGTTTTAAAAATCAATGTTTTCCTTACGTTTAAGTAGAGAATCGCACGCGGAAATACAGTCAAGAAGGTTTTTTTTGCTTGATTTACTTGGAACGCAAACATCAAAGCGATTAACATAACCAAGCTGGTGTAAATGATTTTCAACACTTGATTTGTATATTTTGAGTATGTTGGCTATCTCCCATGTGGTATAGCGTTGACTGTTCTCACTTAATGTCTCGATTTGATCACTGTCAACTTCAACTGGTCTACTTGACTGTGGAGCATTGCCCAGCAACAAATCTTCAGCACGAAACTTTGCAAACCACTTTTGACACGTTCAGTAAGTCACAGCACCTTCTCCATATACTGCACAAATCTTTTTTGTGTGTTTCAGTTGCGTTTTTACCTTTCTTGAAATAATAAAGCATAATATGCCGGAAATGTTGCTTTCTTGCTTCCATCTTCAATATTAAAATGACTACACAAAAGTTTACCAATTTTGATGTTTTTTTTTTAAGTACACGCTGATAAGACAGCTGTCACAATACAACCTAACAAAATTGTTTTGAATGAAGTTTAAAGACAGTTAAATCCTACTAGAGCCATCCTACAGAAAATGACGAACCTTTTGGCCAATCCAATACTTCTTGATGTTTCTAGTTTTTCCATTACAAATCTTTCCTCTACGAACATCCTTGCATGTTTTCTGATTCATACAAGAAAGTACCATGTATGGAGTTCAATGTGAAATCTATTTCTTGTGGTGAGTCTGTCAAAAACAAGTTTAGAATATATTTCTTTAGGACAGGAATTGTCAAACTTTTTCTCTAAAAGACCAGATAGTAAATATTTTAGGCTTTATAGGTATGCTTTCTCTGTTGCAGCATTCAGCTCTGACTTTTTAGCATGAAAGCAGTCATAGACAGTATAAGAAGGGATTAGTGTGTTTGTTTCCAATTAAACTTTATCGGCACTGAATACTGAATTTAGTGTAATTTTCAGGTGTCAAGAAATATCTTTCTTTTAATTTTTTTTTAACCACTTAAAAATGTTAAAACCATTCTTAGCTCATGGGTTATACGAATACAGCACAGGTGGCTTCTGGATTTAGCATGCAGACACAATTTACCCACCCCTGCTCTAGGGTGTATATGGAAAGTGATTGATCAGGCATTGGATGTGTACATTCTCAACTTACTAGAAATGCAAAGCTCAATTTTTTCAGTAGTTTCATCCATTTATAATTCTACCATTGTTTAGAGTTTTGGTCACTATGCATTTGGCCAACACTTGATATTATCAGACTTTTAAACTTTGTAATTATAGCAGGTATAACATGGAATTCACTTTTTAAAATTTATGTTTTCCTGATTAGTAATTTAGTTGAACATTTTTTCATGTGTTTTGGCCATTGCTGATTCTTTTGCAAAATCTGTTGCCCACTTGCAAAATCTGTTGCCCACTTGCTATTGGGTTGTTGGTCTTTTCTTTTTTTTTACATCTTTATTGGAGTATAATTGCTTTACAATGGTGTGTTAGTTTCTGCTTTATAACAAAGTGAATCAGTTATACATATACATGTGTTCCCACATCTCTTCCCTCTTGCGTCTCCCTCCCTCCAACCCTCCCTATCCTATCCCTCCAGGCGGTCACAAAGCACCGAGCTGATCTCCCTGTGCTATGCGGCTGCTTCCCACTAGCTATCTACCTTACGTTTGGTAGTGTATATATGTCCATGCCTCTCTCTCGCTTTGTCACAGCTTACCCTTCCCCCTCCCCATATCCTCAAGTCCATTCTCTAGTAGGTCTGTGCCTTTATTCCTGTCTTACCCCTAGGTTCTTCATGACATTTTTTTTTCTTAAATTCCATATATATGTGTTAGCATACGGTATTTGTCTTTCTCTTTCTGACTTACTTCACTCTGTATGACAGACTCTAGGTCTATCCACCTCATTACAAATAGCTCAATTTTGTTTATTTTTATGGCTGAGTAATATTCCATTGTATATATGTGCCATATCTTCTTTATCCATTCATGCGATGATGGGCACTTAGGTTGTTTCCATCTCTGGGCTATTGTAAATAGAGCTGCAATGAACATTGTGGTACATGTGTCTTTTTGAATTATGGTTTTCTCAGGGTATATGCCCAGTAGTGGGATTGCTGGGTCATATGTAGTTCTATTTGTAGTTTTTTAAGGAACCTCCATACTGTTCTCCTTAGTGGCTGTACCAATTCACGTTCCCACCAGCAGTGCAAGAGTGTTCCCTTTTCTCCACACCCTCTCCAGCATTTATTGTTTCTAGATTTTTTGATGATGGCCATTCTGACTGGTGTGAGATGATATCTCATTGTAGTTTTGATTTGCATTAATCATTAGAGAAATGCAAATCAAAACTACATTGAGGTCTTTTCTTAACTGCATTGTTGTTCTCTAAATATCCTGAAGAATAAACTTGTCAGTTATAGATATTGAAAATAAAATTTCCTAACTCATGATTTATCTTCATAATACTTTGCATAAGCAGAAATTAATTTTAATTTATTTGAATGATAATAAATGTATCAGTCTTTTCCTTTATGGTTTGATTTTCTTTTTTTTTTTTTAATTTTATTTAGGTAAACCTTTTCTAGGTTGAGGTCAGAAAGATCTTACATATTATTTCCTAAAATGTTCATTGGTTTTACTTTATCATAGAATCAACTGTTTCATGGTTTGGCTTAGGGAACTAATTTTATTTCTTTCCATAATACTAACAAATTGTCTCACCACCATTTATGAAATACTATTTCCTTTACATAGTTACCTGAAAAGCTACTCTGTAGTGTATACCTATGGGCTTTTTCTCCACATTCTCCAATGGACGTTTTGTTTATTTCTGTGCCATGTTCTTTTAATTAATTTACTTTATAATAAGTCTTGATAACCTGATGGTTGACATTCTTGAAAAGTTTTCTTCAGGAATGTTTCACCTGTTCTTCCTACTGTTCATTTTAGAAATATCTTGCCAAGTCACTAACAAAACAAAATCAAATAAGCGCAAAATTTTGATGGGATTGTCTTTGAGTCTATAGATCAACTGAGAGAGAATTGGCATGTTTATGATAGTGAGTCGTTCTATCTATGAACTTCGTGTGTCTTTTCATTTATTTAAATCTTTAATGCTTTTCAATAAAATTTTATAATCTATAATGGATTATCTTGGAAGATTTTATATTTTAGCATTTAAGTCTTAGTTTGATATTTATTTTTGGATTTAGGATAAGATTGGGGTCCAGTTTCTTCAGATGAGTAGCTGATTGTGCTGACATGTTAAAAATTTATATTTTCCTCTTAATAGTTAATATTTTTATCAGTGAACCGAATTGGCACTATGAGGTATATTTAAGTTCTATATATAAGGGAATCTTTTTCTGTATTTCTGTTAAAGTCTGTATTTATATATTTACATGTTAATGTTTACAGTAAATATTTAATTCTATACTATTGTCATTGATTTTATTATTAGTATATATTATTATAAGAAATATTTTTTCGCTTTGAGGTATAGACATTTATCTGCTATGTCAAGCCAATGTCTTAGTTTTAATTTCTGTTATTTTAAAGCTTTTCTTTAGGCTGTTCATCCACTGAATTTTAATGTGATTGTATTGAAGATCCAAAAATTGTTGGAATTCTAATTGAAAATGCATACCTTTATATGTTACTTTTTAGGGAGAATCAGTAGTTTACTATATTTTTCTATTCAGGAGCAGACTATATCTTATACAGATTTTGGTTTATGCCGTTTACTTAAATTTTATAGTTGCTTACAAGTAATATGTATTGTGCTTTTCTCGTATCATTTGAACTTTGCAAATGGAGTTTTTTTCATTTCTATGTTCTTATTACAAGAACAGTCTATTATTTTACTTAATTTCCTTATTAAATCTAATAGTCTTTTAAAATTTGAGCCTAGTTTTCCAGTCATAAAACTGTATCAACTAAAAATATTTTATTTCTTTATCCCAGTGACTACTCAAATTATGTATTTCATGTTTTTGCCAAACCTCAGGATTTTATTGTAAGTAATAATCAAGGTAGTTGTCACTTTTGACTAATTTTTGAGTCCAGTTAAGTGGTTCTCATAATCATTTAGGGATAATTATTGTAGGTTACTGTCACATTTGCTAAGGCTTTATTACATTTTTAAAAATTATTATTCCCATTTTACATTGAGGAATGGGTGAAGAATGTTAGTATTTAAAAATTACTGGGATCAATTTGCTAATATTTCATTAAGGATTTTTCTAACAGACTTTGTGTACGATTGGAGTTACAGCTTTATGAAATGTTTTATAGGATTCACCAATAAAACCATCTTGGCTTGGAGATTTCTTGGTGTGAGTTTGTAAATTATGAATTCAAATTTTCAAATAGATACAGGATTATTTATAGTTTATATTTAATCTTGTGTCAGATTTGGTAAATTGTGTTTTTCAAGTAATTTGTTCATTTCATTTAAGTGGTCTTTGTCTTTTGAATTATAGTTTTTTTTAAAAATGGGAACGATAGTGGCAACTCATTGTGGTTTTAATTTGCGTTTCCCTGCTGACTAATGATTTTGAATATCTTTTCAGTGTGTGTATTGGCCATTCTTTTTTTAATATCAATTTATTTATTTTGGGCTGTGTCGGGTCTTCGTTGCTGTGTGCGGGCTTTCTCTAGTTGCAGTGAGCAGGGGCTACTCTTCATTGCGGTGCGCGGTCTTCTCATTGTCGTGACTTCTCTTGTTGCAGAACATGGGCTCTAGGCAGGCAGGCTTCAGTAGTTGTGGCTTGTGGGCTCTAGAGCTCAGGCTCAGTAGTTGTGGTGCACGGGATTAGTTGCTACGCAGCAGGTGGGATCTTCCCGGGCCGGGGCTTGAACCTGTGTCTCCTCCATTGGCAGGCAGATTCTTAACGACTGTGCCACCAGGGAAGCCCATATTGGCCATTCTTAAAATGTTCTTTTGTAAAGTGTCTGTTCAGATCTTTGCCCCTTTTAAAAATTTGTGAGTTTTTCTTTTCTATTATTAAGTTGTAAGGGTTTTTTACATATTCTGGATACAAATCTTCTGTTTTATAGATCATTAGAAATAGATGTGGATATCTCTATCTCCATCCATCTGTATCTGTGTAGCTCTTTCCATATCTATGCATCCACCCACCCATTCATTCATCCATCCATCCATGTATTCTGTGGCTGACCTTTTCATTATCTCAGTAGTGTCCTTTGAAAAGCACAAGTTTTAATTTTGATGAAGTTCCATTTTTTAATTATTATATTTTTGTGGGCTGTATTTATTGTATTCTGACTAGAAGACCTATTGCAAGATCAAGAATATGTTCATGTACTTATTCCTAGAAACTTAATAGTTTTAACCTTACCTTTTAGTTTTTATTTTATTTCTTTGTTATTTTTTTATTTATTTTCTTTCTTTCTTTCTTTTTTTTTCTTTTTTGGCTATGTCAGGTCTTAGTTGCAGCAAGTGGGGTCTTCATTGAGGCATGCGAGATCTTTTGTTGCAGCGGGGGCTCTTTGTTTTGGTGCGTGGGTTTTCTCTCTCTAGTTGTGGTGCTCAGGCTCCAGGGCGCATGGGCTCTGTAGTTTGCAGTACGCAGGCTCTCTCATTGAGGTGCAGGAGCTAAGTAGTTGCAGCACATGGGCTTAGTTGCCCCGTGGCGTGTGGGATCTTAGTTCCCTCACCAAGGATCAAATCCACATCCCCTGCATTGGAAAGCGGATTCTTTACCACTGGACCACCAGGGAAGTCCCTGGCCTTAGTTTTTATGACTAGGTTTATTATCCATTTCAAGATAGCTTTTGTGTATAGTGTTATTTAAGAGTCAAAATAAATAATTTTTGCATATGGATATCTAGTTGTATTAGCAACATTTATTGAAAAGATTGTTCTTTCTGATTGATTTACCTTGGTATTTTTGTTGAAAATCAGTTGATCTGTATGTTTGAATTTATTTCGAGACTCAGTCTGTTCCAAGGATCTGTATGCCTTTCCTTAAGTCAGTACCTCACTGTCTTAATTACTTTGGTTTTATATTAAATGAGATATTCTAAGTAATTTTTTTTCAAAGTTGTTTTTGCTATTCCAGATCTTTTGCATTTTCATGGAATTTCTTAGAAGCACCTTGTCATTTTCTATAAAAAATCTTCCTGGGTTTCTGATTGGGATTGTGTTGGATCTATAAATGAGTTTGGGGAGAATTTCTATCTAAATACTAGTGATCTTCCAATTCATATATATGATGTGTCTTTCAATTTATTTAGCTCTTCTTTCCTTTAAGCAATGTTTTGTAGTTTTCAAGTACAGGTCTTATGCATATTTTGTTATCCCTGTATATTTAAAACTTCTTGTGCTATTGTAAATGAAATTTTAAAAAACTAAATTTGCTGAAGTATAATTTACAGATAAAAATATACTGTATCTTGAAATCATTTTTATTTATTTTTAAATTTAAAAAAATTGGGGTATATTTGTTTTACAGTGTTGTATTAGTTTCTACTGTACAGTGAAGTGGAGTTCCCTATGCTATACAGCAGGTTCTCATTATTTATCTATTTTATACATATTAGTATATGTATGTCAAACCCAGTCTTGCAATTCATTCCACTCTCCTTTCTCCCCTTCATGTCCATACGTTTGTTCTCTCCGTCTGTGTCTCTATTTCTGCCTTGCAAACAGGTTCATCTGTACCATTGCTCTAGATTCCACATATATGCGTTAATATACAATACCGTTTTCTTTCTGACTTACTTCACTCTGTATGACAGTCTCCAGGTCCATCCATGTGTCTACAAATGATCCCATTTCGTTCCTTTTTACAGCTGAAATCATTTTTATTTTAACTTTAACTTTGAAATAATTACAGACTTAAAAACAAGTTACTATAAGTCATCCAACTCTGTTCTTAAAAAAAATTGCTTTGTCTATTCAAGTCCTTTGCATTTATACATAGAATCAACATGTAAGTGTATCAATATACAGATAAGCCATTGGGAGTTCTATTGGAATTGCATTAAATCTGTAGATTAATTCGGAGGAGAATTGACATCTTAAATATATCCATGAGCATGACATAATTCTAAATTTATTTAGTTCTTTAAATCTGTAAATAATTTCTAAATTATTAAATTTCTAAATAACCTTTGTAGTTTTCAGTCTATAGACTTTACAAGTATTTAAGAAATTTAGGGCCTAGAGAGTCTTTGGTGGGACTAATGGCAGATTCCGGGAGGGCTCATGCCAAGGAGTACTTCCTAGAACTTCTGCTGCCAGTGTCCTTGTCCCCGCATTGGGCCACAGCCACCCCCCACCTCTGCAGGAGACCCTCCAACACTAGCAGCCGTGTGGCTGACAGGGTCTTGGTGCTCCGGCCAGGTGTCAGGCCTGTGCGTCTGAGGTGGGAGAGCTGAGTCAGGACATTGCTCTACCAGAGACCTCCTGGCTCCATGTAATATCAAACGGTGAAAGCTCTCCCAGAGATCTCCATCTCAGTGCTAAGACCCAGCTCCACTCAGTGACCAGCAAACTAGAGTGCTGGAAACCCTATGCCAAACAACTAGCAAGACAGGAACACAACCCCACCCATTAGCAGAGAGCCTGCCTAAAATCATAATAAGGTCACAGACACCCCAAAACATACTGCCGGACGTGGTCCTGCCCACCAGAAAGACAAGATTCAGCCATCCACCACAACACAGGCACTAGTCCCCTCCACCAGGAAGCCTACACAACCCACTGAACCAACCTTAGCCACTGGGGGCAGACACCAAAAACAATGGGAACTACAAACCTGCAGCCTGTGAAAGGGGGACCCCAAACACAGTAAGTTAAGCAAAATAAGAAGACAGAGATACACACAGCAGTTGAAGGAGCAAGGTAAAAACCCACCAGACCAAATAAATGAAGAGGAAATAGACAGTCTACATGAAAAAGAATTCAGAGTAATGATAGTAAAGATGATCCAAAATCTTGGAAATAGAATTGAGAAAATACAAGAAACGTTTAACAAGGACCTAGAAGAAGTAAAGAGCAAACAAACAATGATGAACAACACAATAAATGAAATTAAAAATTCTCTAGAAGGAATCAATAGCAGAATAACTGAGACAGAACAATGGATAAGTGACCTGGAAGATAAAATAGTGGAGATAACTACTGCAGAGCAGAATAAAGAAAAAAGAATGAACAGAATTGAGGACAGTCTCAGAGACCTCTGGGACAACATTAAATGCACCAACATTCGAATTATAGGGGTCCCAGAAGAAGAGAAAAAGAAAGGGACTGAGAAAATATTTGAAGAGATTATAGTTGAAAACTTCCCTAATACGGGAAAGGAAATAGTCAATCAAGTCCAGGAAGCACACAGAGTCCCATAGAGGATAAATCCAAGAAGAAACATGCCAAGACACACATTAATCAAAAATTAAATACAAAGAAAAAATATTAAAAGCAGCAAGGGAAAAACAACAAATAACATACAAGGGAATCTCCACAAGGGTAACAGCTGATCTTTCAGCAGAAATGCTGCAAGCCAGAAGGGAGTGGCAGGACATACTTAAAGTGATGAAAGGGAAACCCTAGAACCAAGATTTCTCTACCCAGCAAGGATCTCATTCAGATTTGATGGAGAAATTAAAACCTTTACAGACAAGCAAAAGCTGAGAGAATTCAGCACCAGCAAACCAGCTTTACAACAAATGCTAAAGAAACTTCTCTAGGCAGGAAACACAAGAGAAGGAAAAGACTTACAATAACAAACCCAAAACAATTAAGAAAATGGTAGTAGGAACTTACGTATCGATAATTACCTTAAATGTAAATGGATTAAATGCTCCAACCAAAAGACAATGACTGGCTGAATGGATACAAAACCAAGACCCATATATATGCTGTCTAAAAGAGGCCCACTTCAGGCCTAGGGGCACATACAGAGTGAAAGAGGATGGAAAAAGATATTCCATGCAAATGGAAATCAAAAGAAAGCTGGAGTAGCAATTCTCATATCATACAAAATAGACTTTAAAGATTATTACAAGAGACAAAGAAGGACACTACATAATGATAAAGGGATCAATCCAAGAAGAAGATATAACAATTGTAAATATTTATGCAGCCAACATAGGAGCACCTCAGTACATAAGGCAAATGCTAACAGCTTTGAAGGGGGAAATCAACAGTAACACAATCATAGTAGGGGACTTTAACACCCCATTTTCACCAGTGGATAGATCATACAAGCTGAAAATAAATAAGGAAACACAAGCTTTAAATGATACATTAAACAAGATGGACTTAATTGATATTTACAGGACATTCCATCCAAAAACAACAGAATACACTTTCTTCTCAAGTGCTCATGGAACGTTCTCCAGGATAGATCATATCTTGGGTCACAAATGAAGCCTTGGTAAATTTAAGAAAACTGAAATCATATCAAATATCTTTTCCAAAAACAACACTATAAGACTAGGTATCAATTACAGGAAAAAATCTGTAAAAAATAGAAACAAATGGAGGCTAAAGAATATACTACTTAATAACCAAGAGACCACTGAAGAAATCAAAGAGGAAATCAAAAAATACCTAGGAACAAATGACAATGAAAACACAATGACCCAAAACCTATGGGATGCAGCAAAAGCAGTTCTAAGAGGGAAGTTTATAGCAATACAATCCTACCTCAAGAAACAAGAAGCATCTCAAATAAACAACCTAACCTTACACCTGAAGCAATTAGAGAAAGAAGAACAAAAAAACCCCAAAGTTAGTGGAAGGAAAGAAATTATAAAGATCAGATCAGAAATAAATGAAAAAGAAATGAAGGAAACAATGGGAAAGATCAATAAAACTAAAAGCTGGTTCTTTGAGATGATCAACAAAATTCATAAACCATTAGCCAGACTCATCAAGAAAAAAAGGGAGAAGACTCAAATCAATAAAATTAGAAATGAAAAAGGAGAAGTAACAGCTGACACTACAGAAATCCAAAGGATCATGAGAGATTACTACAACCAACTATGTGCCAGTAAAATGGACAACCTGGAAGACATGGACAAATTCTTAGAAAAGCACAACTTTCCAAGACTGAACCAGGAAGAAATAGAAAATATAAACAGACCAATCACAGGCACTGAAATTGAGACTGTGATTAAAAATCTTCCAACAAACAGAAGCCCAGGATGAGATGGCTTCACAGGCAAATTCTATCAAACATTTAGAGAATAGTTAACACCTATCCTTCTCAAACTCTTCCAAAATATAGCAGAGGGAGGAACACTCCCAAACTCATTCTATGAGGCCACCATCACTCTGATACCAAAACAAGACAAAGATGTCACAAAGAAAGAAAACTACATTCCAGTATCACTGATGAACGTAGATGTAAAAATCCTCAACAAAATACTAGCAAACAGAATCCAACAGCACATTAAAAGGATTGTACACCATGATAAAGTGGGGTTTATCCCAGGAATGCAAGGATTCTTCAGTATACGCAAATCAATCAATATGATACAGCATATTAACAAACTGAAGGAGAAAAACCATATGATAATATCAATAGATGAAGAAAAATCTTTTGAAAAAATTCAACACCTATTATAAGAACCCTCCAGAAAGTAGGCAAAGAGGGAACTTACCTCAACATAATAAAGGCCATATATGACAAACCCACAGCCAACATCGTTCTCAATGGTGAAAAACGGAAACCATTTCCGCTAAGATCAGGAAAAAGACAACGTTGCTCACTGTCACCACTGTTATTCGATATAGTTTTGGAAGTTTTAGTCACAGCAATCAGAGAAGAAAAAGAAATAAAAGGAATCCAAATCGGAAAAGAAGAAGTAAAGCTGTCACTGTTTGCAGGTGACATGATGCTATACATAGGGAATCCTCAAGATGCTACCAGAAAACTACTAGAGCTAATCAATTAATCTGGTAAAGTAGCAGGATACAAAATTAATGCACAGAAATCTATGGCATTCCTATACACTAATGGTGAAAAAGCTAAAGAAAAATTAAGATAACACTCACATTTACCATTGCAACAAAAAGAATAAAATACCTAGGAATAAACCTACTCAAGGAGACAAAAGACCTGTATGCAGAAAACTATAAGACACTGATGAAAGAAATCAAAGATGACACAAACAGAAGGAGAAACATATCATGTTCTTGTATTGGAAGAATCAGCATTGTGAAAATGACGATACTACCCAGAACAAACTACAGATTCAGTGTAATAATCCCTATCAAACTACCAATGGTATTTTTCACAGAACTAGAACAAAAATTTCATAATTTTTATTTCCATATGATCCTTCCATTTCCACAAAGGACTCCGAATAGCCAAAGCAATCTTGAGAAAGAAATACAGAGGTGGAGGAATCAGGCTCCCTGACTTCAGACTATACTACAAAGCTACAGTAATGAAGACAGTTTGGTACTGGCACAAAAACAGAAATATAAATCAATGGAACAGGATAGAAAGCCCAGAGATAAACCCACGCACATGTGGTCACCTTATTTTTGATAAAGGAGGCCAAGAATATACAATGGAGAAAAGACAGCCTCTTCAATAAGTGTTGCTGGGAAAACTGGACAGCTACATGTAAAAGAATGAAATTACAACACTCCCTAACACCATACACAAAAATAAACTTAACATCGATTAAAGACCTGAATGTAAGGCCAGACACTATAAAACGCTTAGAGGAAAACATAGGCAGAACACTCTATAACATAAATCACAGCAAGATCCTTTTTGACCCACCTCCTAGAGAAATGGAAATAAAAACCGAAATAAACAAATGGGACCTAATGAAACTTAAAAGCTTTTCCACAGCAAAGGAAACAATAAACAAGATGAAAAGACAACCCTCAGAATGGGAGAAAATATTTGCAAATGAAGCAACTGACTAAGGATTAATCTCCAAAATTTACAAGCAGCTTATGAACCTCAATAACAAAAAACCAACCTAATCCAAAAATGGGCAGAAGACCTTAAGAGACATTTCTCCAAAGAAGATATACAGATTGCCAACAAACACATGAAAGGATGCTCAACATCACTAATCATTATAGAAATGCAAATCAAAACTACAATGAGGGATCACCTCACACTGGTCAGAATGGCCATCAACAAAAACTCTACAAACAATAAATGCTAGAGAGGGTGTGGAGAAAAGGGATACCTCTTGCACTGTTGGTGGGAGTGTAAATTGATACAGCCACTAAGGAAAACAGTATGGAGGTTCCTTAAAAAACTAAAAATAGAACTACCATACGACCCAGGAATCCCACTACTGGGCATATACCCTGAGAAAACCAGAATTCAAAAAGAGTCAATACCACAATGTTCATTGCAGCTCTATTTACAATAGCCAGGACATGGAAGCAACCTAAGTGTCCATTGACAGATGATTGGATAAAAAAGATGTGGCATATATATGCAATGGAATATTACTCAGCCATAAAAAGAAATGAAATTGAGTTATTTGTAGTGAGGTGGATGGACCTAGAGTCTGTCATGTAGAGTGAAGTAAGTCGGAAAGAGAAAAACAAATACTGTATGCTAATACATATATATGGAATGTAAAAAAAAAATGACATGGGGAGGGGGAGGGACAAGCTGGGACGAAGTGAGAGAGTGGCATGGACATATATACACTGCCAAATATAAAATAGATAGCTAGTGGGAAGCAGCCGCATTGCACAGGGAGATTAGCTCAGTGCTCCATGACCACCTAGAGGGGTGGCATGGGTGGGTGGGAGGGAGATGCAAGAGGCAGGAGATATGGAGATATATGTATATGTATAGCTGATTCACTTTTTTCCAAAGCAGAAAGTAACACACCATTGTCAAGCAGTTATACTCCAATAAAGATGTTAAAATAAATAAATAAAAATAAAGGGAAATTTAGGGCTTGCCTTGTGGCACAGTGGTTAAGAATCTGCCTGTCAATTCAGAGGCCACGGGTTTGAGCCCTGGTCCAGGAAGATCCCACATGCCGTGGAGCGACTAGGCCTGTGCGCTACAACTACTGAGCGTGCACTCTAGAGCCCGCGAGCCTCATTTGCTGAAGACCGCACGCCTGGAGCCCGTGCTCTGCAACAAGAGAAACCACCTCAATGAGAAACCTGTGCACTGCAATGAAGGGTAGCCCCCGTTCTCAACAACCAGAGAAAAGCCCTCGCATAGCAATGAAGACCAAATGCAGCCAAAAATAAATAAATAAAATAAATACATTTATTTAAAAAAAAAAAAGAAATTTGGCCTTCCTATTTTTTGTGTTTTCAATATTTTGTCTGGGTTTTGTGTGTGTGTGGATGAATTGAGGGACAGTTTTCCCCCATAGGACTAGCCAATTTTTCTTTTCCAAGTTAGTGAATAATAATCCATTCTTTCCTTACTAACTTGAAATGTAATATTCCTATTTTTTATTCTATTATAATGATTAAAAAATTTTTTTTAAGTTTCCAGTTGATCATTATTATCTTTGTAGATGCCTTTTCTCAGGCCGAGGACCTTCTCTATATTTGCTGAACGATTTTTTTCAGTGAATGAATATTTTGTCAAATGGTTCCTCTTCATCTGCTGAAATGATCGTGTTTTTCTTTATTGTGTTAATGTGGTGAATTGATTTTTGAATCTTAAACCCACCTTGCATTCATGGGCTAAGTCCTACTTTGTCATGATCTGTTATTTGTTTCATATCTTTTAAATCTCAATTTGCTAATATTTTAAGTATGCTGATTTTTATGTACCTATGTTTATGAAGGATATTGGTATATAGTTTTCTTTCGTTGTCACGTCTTTCTCTGGCTTTGATTCCAGGGTGATAGTGCCTTCATACAATTAGTTAGGAAGTGTTCCTTTCCCTTATATTTGCTGAAAGAGTTCATTCAAGATGGGTATTATTCTTCCTTAAATATTTTACTTCGTTTACGTCATCTGGGCTTGATGTTGTTCATATTTTCTGTTTCTTCTGTGTAATTTGCACCTTTCAAGACATTTTCTCATAAGACAGCACAGTCTGGTAGAACTTTCTGTGTCAATTGAAATGTTCTCTATGTGCACTCTTAAAGTACAGTAGCCACTGACTACCTGTGGCAGTTGAGTACTTGAAATGTGATGAGTGCAGAGCTGCAGTTTTAATTTTATTTAAATCGTCACAGGTGGCTGTTGGCTTACTGCACTGGCTATTGTAGCTCTAAGTTGTAAATTCATTTCTATAAAATTGTTAATAAATTTTAAATATACTGTCATAAAGTTGTTCATAGTTTTAAAATCTGTTTCTATAAAGTTGTTTGTAGGGAATTCCCTGGGGTCCAGTTGTTAGGACTCTGTACTTCCAGTGCAGGGGGCCCAGGTTCGATCCCTGGTTGGTGAACTAAGATCCTGGAAGCTTCACAGTGTGGCAAATATATATATATATATATATATATATATATATATATATATATGTGTATGTATATACGTAGAGAGAGAGACACACGTATATATGGAGATACAAAGTTGTTTATAATTTTTTCTTAATTTATTTTTACTCTCTAATGAAATCTTTAGTGCTCTTTTATTCCTGAGATTGGTAATTTAAGTCATCTTCTCTTTGTCTCCTTTCCTCCCCCCTCAACTCTTTGTATTTTTTCATTAAAATATTTTAAGGGTAAAATACACAGAAACTAAAATTTACCATTTTATCATTTTTAAGTGTCCAGTTCAATAGTGTTAATTACACTCATATTGTTGTGCAGCCAACCTCCATAACTTTTCATCTTGCACAACTGAAATTCTTTTTTAAAAAATATTTATTTATTTGTTTCTCTGTGCCTGGTCTTAGTTACGGCATGCGGGATCTTTGTTGCATTGTGTGGGATCCAGTTCCCTCACCAGGGATTGAACCCGTGCCCCCTGTATTGGGAGCGTGTATTCTTAGCCACTGGATCACCAGGGAAGTCCCCAAAACTGAACTAGACAGCTCCCTGTTTCTCCTTGCAGCTGTGTCAACCACCTTTTTACTGTCTGTCTGTATGAATTTGACTACTCTGGGTACCTCATATAAGTGGAGTCATAGTGTTTGTCTTTATGGGACTGGCTTATTTCATTTTGCATAATGTCCTTGAGGTATATCTATGTTGAAGCATGTGTCAGAATTTCTTTCCTTTTTTTTTTGCTGTATGCAGGCCTCTCACTGCTGTGGCCTCTCCCGTTGCGGAGCACAGGCTCAGCGGCCATGGCTCACGGGCCCAGCTGCTCCGTGGCATGTGGGATCTTCCCAGACTGGGGCACGAACCCGTGTCCCCTGCATCGGCAGGCGGACTCTCAATCACTGCGCCCCCAGGGAAGCCCTTCTTTCCTTTTTTAAGGCCGAGTAATATTCCATTGTATGGATATATCACATTTTATCGGTTTATTCATCAGTGGACAGACACTTGGATTATTTCCATCTTTAAGCTATTGTGAATAATGCTGCAATGAACATGGTGTACCAATATAAATATCTCTTACAGACCCTGCTTTTAATTCTTTTCAGATCATATGGTAATTCTATTTTCAACTTTTTTAGGAACTGCCATACTGTTTTTCATAACAGCTGTACCATTTTGCATCCACACCACTAGTGCACAAGGGTTCCAATTTGTCCACATCCTCACCAGTGTGGTTATTTTTGTCCTTTTGATGGTAATCAGCCTACTGGGTGTGAGGTGTTATCTCATTGTAATTTTCATGTATATTTCCCAAATGATTGGTGATGTTGAACATTTTTTTCATGTACTTGTTTGCTTTTTGTACTTCTCTCTGTTTATGGTCAGTTTGTCTAGGAGTTTATCATTTTTGTTCTTTTTAAGTATCTTGCTCTTGGTTTCCTTAGTTTTTCTTCACTGTTTATTTTCTGTTACACAGATTTTTCTTTTATCTTTACTTTTCCGTCTACTTTGTGCTTAATTTGATCTTTTTCTTGCTTCTGAAGCCAGAGGTTTAGGTCATAGATTTTAGAATTTTTCTTGATAGAAGTGTATAAATCCGTAAGTTTCCCTCTGAGGACTTCTTTTACTGCAGTTCTCAAATTTTGGTAAGTTGTGTTTTAATTGCCATTCAGTTCATATTTTCTAATTTTCCTTGTGATTTCTTCTTTGACTTATGGCTTTTTTTCAAAGAAGTATTTCTAAATATTTGGGGGATTTCCACATGTGCTTTTGTTACTGAGTACATTTTGATCAAAGTAGATATTCTGTATGAGTTCCATTATTTGATAATTTTACCATGCAATATTTCCATCGTTTATCATGTCATCAGTGTTGGCGATTGTTCCATGTGTATTGGAAAAGAATGTGTTCTGCCATTTTGGGGTTAACATTTTATAAATGTCATTTAGGTTTAATTGATTGACAGCATCTTTTCAGGTCTTCTCTATTTTTCTTGATTTTCTGACTGTTCAATTACTGGCAGAGGAACGTTGAACCATTCATATATTACTGTGGGGTTACCTGTTTTTGCTTTTAATTCTGTCAATTTCCAGTGTTCATTCTCTTGTTGAGATTCAGGTTTCCATCAGGTGTCTTCTTCCTTCTAGCTAAAGAACTTTAACATTTCTTGTCATGCAGGTCTGTTGGTAACACATTCTTTCAGCTTTCATCTAAAAATATTTTTATTTCATCTTCCTTTTTGAAGATTATTTTCTCTTACAGAATTCTAGGTTGACAAGATTTTTGTCCTGGCACTTTTAGGTTCAACTGCTTTAGAAAGTATTTATTTCTTCAAATACCCATCTCTCCAACTCCAATTAAATATGTTAGCCTGCTTAATATTGTATCACATGTCTGACACTGTTATTTTTCAACCTTAAACTCTCTATGCTTCTTTCTATATAATTTTTTACTGCCCTCTCTTCCTGTTTCACTGTTATTTTCTTCTACATGGTCTAATGTGCAGTTAACTCATTCAGTTGATTTTTCATTTCAGCTATATTTTTCAGTTTAGAAGCTTCTTTTTAAAAAATACGGTTTCTAATTTTATTCTTGTCGAGTTCATGTTTTCCATTAAATCTTTAGACTTTCTTATAACTTTTCAAGTCCTTTGTGGTAATTCTAATTCCATCATTTGTATTATTTCCGGCCCCAATTCTGTTGGCTGAATTGTCTTCTGGTTATGGCTCTCATGTCTTGCTTTTTCAAATGTGTGATAATGTTTGATTGGATGCTGGGTTACACTGTTACATTGTTGAGTGTCAGATTATATTTTATATTCTATTTCCTTTAGGAGTGTTGATTTTCATTCTGACATGCAGTTAGTTTGCTTTGGATCAGCTTGATCTTTTTGAGACTTTTTTTAAACATCTTTATTGGAGTGTAATTGCTTTACAATGTTGTGTTAGTTTCTGCTGTATAACAAAGTGAATCAGCTATATGTATACATATATCCCCATATACCCTGCCTCTTGTGCCTCTATCCCACCCTCCCTATCCCATCCTTCTAGGTGGTCACAAAGCAGTGAGCTGACCTCCTTCTGCTATGCAGCTGCTTCCCACTAGCTATCTATTTTACATTTGGTAGTTTATATATGTCAGTGCTACTCTCTCACTTCGTCCCAGCTTCCCCTCCCTCCCATGTCCTCAAGTCCATTCTCTACGTGTGCATCTTTATTCCTGTCCTGTCTCTATGCTCATCAGAACCATTTTTTTTTTTTTTTAGATTCCATATATATGTGTTAGCATACAGTATTTATTTTTCTCTTTCTGACTTCACTCTGTATGAGAGACTCTAGGTCCATCCACCTCACTACAAATAACTCAATTTCTTTTCTTCTTATGGCTGAGTATTATTCCATTGTATATATGTGCCACATCTTCTTTATCCATTCATCAGTCGATGGACACTTAGGTTGCTTCCATGTCCTGGCTATTGTAAATAGAGCTGCAATGAACATTGTGGTACTTGACTCTTTTTGAATTATGGTTTTCTCAGGGTATATGCCCAGTAGTGGGATTGCTGGGTCGGATGCTAGTTCTATTTTTAGTTTTTTAAGGAACCTCCATACTGTTTTCCTTAGTGGCTGTATCAATTTACATTCCCACCAACAGTGCAAGAGGTATCCCTTTTCTCCACACCCTCTTCAGCATTTATTGTTTGTAGAGTTTTTGTTGATGGCCATTCTGACCAGTGTGAGGTGATCCCTCATTGTAGTTTTGATTTGCATTTCTTTAATGATTAGTGATGTTGAGTATCCTTTCATGTGTTTGTTGGCAATCTGTATATCTTCTTTGGAGAAATGTCTCTTGAGCTCTTCTGCCCATTTTTGGATTTTTTTTTGATATTGTGCTGCTTGTAAATTTTGGAGATTAATCTTTTGTCAGTTGCTTCATTTTCAAATATTTTCTTCCATTCTTAGGGTTGTCTTTTCATCTTGTTTATAGTTTCCTTTGCTGTGCAAAAGCTTTTAAGTTTCATTAGGTCCCATTTATTTCTTTTTGTTTTTATTTCCATTTCTCTAGGAGGTGGGTCAAAAAGGATCTTGCTGTGATTTATGTCATAGAGTGTTCTGCCTATATTTTCCTCTAAGCATTTTATAGTGTCTGTCCTTACATTTAGGTCTTTAATCCATGTTGAGTTTACTTTTGTGTGTGGTGTTAGGGAGTGTTCTAATTTCATTCTTTTACATGTAGCTGTCCAGTTTTCCCAGCAACACTTATTGAAGAGGCTCTCTTTTCTCCATTGTATATTCTTGCCTCCTTTATCAAAAATAAGGTGACCACATGTGTGTGGGTTTATCTCTGGGCTTTCTATCCTGTTCCATTGATCTATGTTTCTGTCTTTTTGCCAGTACCATACTGTAGCTTTGTAGTATAGTCTGAAGTCCAGGAGCCTGATTCCTCCAACTCCGTTCTTCTTTCTCAAGATTGCTTTGGCTATTTAGGGTCTTTTGTGTTTCCATACAAATTGTGAAATTTTTTGTTCTAGCTCTGTGAAAAATGCCATTGGTAGTTTGATAGGGATTGCATTGAATCTGTAGATTGCTTTGGGTAGTATCGTCATTTTCACAATGTTGATTCTTCTAATCCAAGAACATGGTATATCTCTCCATGTGTTTGTATCATCTTTGATTTCTTTCATCAGTGTCTTACTGTTTTCTGTGTACAGGTCTTTTGTCCCCTTAGGTAGGTTTATTCCTAGGTATTTTATTCTTTCTGTTGCAATGGTAAATGGGAGTGTTTCCTTAATTTTTCTTTCAGCTTTTTCATCATTAGTGTATAGGAATGCCATAGATTTCTGTGCATTAATTTTGTTTCCTGCTAGTTTACCAAATTCATTTATTAGCTGTAGTAGTTTTCTGGTAGCATCTTTAGGATTTGAGACTTGTTTTTAAAACTTTTTAGGGCAGCTCTAGGATTGGCCTTACTTTAGAATTAGTTTAGCCCTACTTTTATTTCATTTTTTAAAATATTTACTTATTTATATTTTTGGCTGCACCGGGTCTTAGTTGTAGCACACGGGATCTTCGTTGACGCCTGCGGGGTGTTTATTTGCAGCATGCAGGATCTTTTCATTGCGGCATGCAGGATCTAGTTCCCTGACCAGGGATCGAGCCCTGGCCCCCTGCATTGGGAGTGTGGAGTCTTAACCACTGGACCACCAGGGAAGTCCCCCTAGCCCTACTTTTAATGTGCCATTTTTCAGAGGTCTCCATTGATGCTCCCAGTTGTTTGACCAGGTCTCTTTTTCTTTTGTAAAAATAAACTTTAATTTTTAGAACATTTTTTAAGTTCAGAGCAAAATTGAGCAGAATGTACAGAGTTCCCGTATGTTCCTTTACATCACACAAGCATAACCTTCCCCACTGTCTCATGTGTGGTTTACTGTTCTGGCAAAGAATTTCTAGTCCTCTTTCAGTGGGTCTTTGTCTTTTCTTTGGTAATCTGTCCTGCAAATACCAGCTCCTTTAGCTTTCTCAGTCTGTTGTCTCCCCAGTTTATTGAGACTAGTGTTCTCTACTTGAGTTTTTCCTCTCTATACTGGAACTTGCTATATGTTCCCAGGCAGAAAGCCTAGGACAGTCACCTCGTTAGTTCATTTTCTCAGAGATCATAGTCTTTTGTTGATTGTTGTCCGTACTTTGAATACATTGGTTTTATATATTTTGTCAAGCTTTTTATTCACAACAGGAGGATTATTCTTCTATCAGTACTGTGCCACAGCTGGAAGTAGAGTTTTATGACAGTGGATTGTAGCTAGTGCCTAATTTACAATTTCTTTGTTCTAAATCATTAAAAAAATTTTTTTAATTTTATTTTTTGTTTTATTTTTGTCTGCGTTGGGTCTTCGTTGCTGTGTGCGGGCTTTTCTGTAGTTGTGGCAGGCAGGGGCTACTCTTTGTTGCGGTGCACGAGCTTCTCATGCAGCGGCTTCTCCTTTTGGAGCATGGGCTCTAGGCATGCGGGCTTCAGTAGTTGTGGCACTCGGGTTCAGTAGTTGTGGCTTGCGGTCTCTAGAGCACTGGCTTAGTAGTTGTGGCGCTCGGGCTTAGTTGCTCCACGGCATGTAGGATCTTCCCGGACCAGTGCTTGAACCCATGTCCCCTGTCTTGGCAGGTGGATTCTTAACCACTGAGCCACCAGGGAAGCCCTGTTCTAAATCATTTTGGATATAGCTCACAAATAGTTCTAGAGATAATTGCCCTAAGGACTTTCCTAGGCCTATTTAGCTTCGTATGATTTTCTGGCATGATGCAGTTATACTGTGTGAACTACACTCAGCAATATTCCTGTAGGTAGGGCTCAGGAAATCTTTTCTGAAAAAGGCCAAATAGTAAACATTTAAGCTCTGTTGGGTGTAGTCAGAAAACATGGTGTCCTGTGTATTCTTCTCTTCCTCCTCTTCCTCCCTTCCCCTCCCCTCTCTTTTGTCTTCTTTCTTCTACTCTCTCAAAAATGTAGTAACTATTTTTAGCTCAGGGGCCATCCCTTGGTCAAGGGTTGTAGTTTACCAACCCCTACTATAATATTGTTCAAGTAGGACTTTTTCTTTCTTTGTTTAAATCTCTGTTGACCATTGTCGCAGGTAATATGTGCCAGTAGAATTGGTGTATCTTGTGTTTAATGAGTTCATGAGAGTAACAGTGTGGAATTGTTAGAAGTTTACTAATGCCATCGAAGGGGGAAAAGTGCAAGTTACTATGTTTCTACAGTTTTAAAGCCCTTAAAAAATGATTATTTGAACGTTGCATTTTTTCCCGGTTAAAAGGGATAAAAATTTAGGTTCAGGACTGGAACAGATCCTTGTTTATCTGTAAATATATTAGAGAAGTTTTAGAATTTGCAGGAATGTTGTAGAACTGTGGTTTGGGACGCAGTTGGAACTATCTCTCCATACCTCTGTGGCGTAGTGCTTCTGCAACTATTAGCATAAATTACTTTTGCTTTTGTTTTGTTAAAATTTCATTGTTTTCTACTTATAGAAGAAATATGTTTTCTGAAATGTTATAAAAACATATAAACATTTTATTCCATTAAAATGTACAACATTCTGTTGTAGTGATATGCTTCAGTTTTAATAGACCGTGGACAATTTTTAGGTACATGCCGAATATATCCATTTATAGATGTCTCTGATCTTCTTGATCATTGCTTTCAGAGCACTGTAAATGTCAATGAGTAAAGTCTGTTGTATTTATTTCAGTTGTCCTCATAGTGAAGAAGAAATAGTTAATGTGTTTTACTTTATAATGTGTGTTAAATTATATTTTAGCTTTAATAGTGTACAAGTGGACTATTGAAATTAGTAAAACGTAACTGATTTCTGTTAGAGGTGTTTCAAGTGTTCGTATTTGTTAATCACCTTTTAGTAAGTTATAAAATGAAGTTCTAAGTATTCCACCGGTTTCAAACTGTTTTTTCCCCACTGTGGGAACAAATAAAAGCAAAAATTAGTGAAAGTAAGTTCTGTGAATCTCACTTATGAGTCTCATCTCTCCTCATTGAATGTATAGAATGAACAGTGGCATACCTTAATAGTATGCCACAGTAACAACACGTATTTAAATGAAAACAAGAAAAGAGAGCTGTAATCTTTAGTCATGACTCCCTGATGAAACTAATTCATCTTCATTAGTACTTAACATGGGTTGTTTGTGAACTGTCATAAATGGTTCATCTCTGGTGTGGTAGAGCATTTAGTGGGTCATCTTTGTTGGTATAACATTCAAAGGGATGGTTGACCACTTGGGGTTTTGTGGAAGAAATTCAACCATCTGATAAGAGATTGGACTTGATGAATCTGAAGTTCGCTGTTCAGCCTCTGAGTACAGTGATTTATTACCTGCAGTTTATTTATGGCTGGTTCATAAAAAACTAGAGCCTGTCACTCAAAGTGTGATAGGGCATCAGCAGTACTAGCATCACCTGAGAGTGTGTTAGAAGTCAGATCCTTGGCTGCCACCCTTGACCTACTGAACCAGAATCTTTAGAAGTGGAGCTCAGGAATCCATTTCCAAGCTCACCAAGAGATTCTGTTATCCAGTAATTGTTGAGAAGCATTGTTTAGTTCAGTGATCCTCAAGCATTATTGTGCATCAGAAGCAAAATTATCTTAGGGGTGCTTGTTTTTGTTTTGTTTAAGACATTTTTAAAAATTGAGATAAAATTGACATATAACATTGTATTAGTTTTAGGTATACAACACAATGATTTGCTATATATATATATTGCAAAATGATTATCATAATACATTTAGTTAACATCCATTACCACTGTTTTTTTAAAATTTTGAAACACTGTTAGAAATATATTTTACATTGAGACCTACTTATGTGTGTGTGTGTGTGTGTGTGTGTACAGGTGTTTTGTAGCATTACTTGTTGTCACTCTGAATTATGTTCTTTGTTTTCTATTCTAGCCTATTTAAAAAAAACAAATCATGGCCCTGGCTCACTAATGGGTTGATGCTTGGAGTTTGAAAGAACACTGGATTGTTGTGTTTCACTTATTGTCCTATTTTCATGAAAAGTTTTCTGTTGGTTATTGGCCTATTAGTAGCTAAGATTCTTTTTCAGCTTAGGATCATAATTAGGAATTACCATTCTTCTTGTTACTGTAAATTGTGCCTCATTGAGAATGAGGATCTGTCATTAAGGGAAGAAGCTAGAGTGGCTATTGAGGAGCATCTAGTAGTTTCAGACAAAGACAACTTGATTCAGCTCTTGATGAATTGCATGCTTACCAAGAGTCAGTTGTTCCCAAACCTGTTTATTCGAGTAGTACTTGTCATTGTAATTAAATAATTTTTATTGTACCATTTTGACACTAATAAAATTTCCTCTGAAAAGTAGATTGTTGTTTCTGTGAATAATTTTAATGCTTTAGAAAGACTTAGTAGGTAAAGTCAGTAAAAAGGTGGAGGGGCAAGTGTCTTTATTTTCTCATTCCATTTTAAAAAACATATTTATTATTTATTTATTTAATTTATCTTTGGCTACATGGGGTCTTAGTTGCGGCACGTTGCAGCACAAGGGCTTCTCTCTAGTTGTGGCATGAGAGTTTTCTCTTCTCTAGTTGTGGCATGTGGGATCCAGGGCGTGTGGGCTCTGTAGTTGTGGCATGTGGGTTCCGGACCGTGTGGGCTCTGTAGTTTGTGGCATGCAGGCTATCTCTAGTTGAGGCCCGTGAGCACAGCAGTTGTGGCGTGAGGGCTTAGTTGCCCCATGGGCACGTGGGATCTTTGTTCCCTGACCAGGGATCAAACCTATGTCCCCTGCATTGTAAGGCGGATTCTTTACCACTGGACCACCAGGGAAGTCCCTCATGCCATTTTAAAGAACCCAAAATTGCAATCATGAAGATTGCATTATGGCTGTGATTTGTTCAAGAAAGAACTCAAATTAGCATACCCATTTCCAAAGTCTTGATTGATCATCATTGATTGGCCAAGGTGCTTTTTTATATATTCCAAAAAAAAATAAATGTTTAAGGCATGTACGTTTCATTTTTAAGATTCCTGACTTCATTGGTCAATGATTGGCCCATGTGCGTTTTTATATATTCCAAGTAAAAATAAATGTTTAAGGCATGTACATTTCATTTTTAAGATTCCTGACTTTATTGGACTTTTAACTGGTGACTGCATTCCTGATCTTATAGTTTAAAGAGGCTTTTATTATTTAGGAGATTGTATTTTATTGAAAATAAATCATCTCTTAGAAACAAAGTGCAGATTTAAGTTTTTATTTAAGATGAACCAAGATTACCTCATTTTTATGCTTATTATTTGTTTTGCATTCTTTGGAGTTTGTGTTTTTTTTTTCTTTTGATCCTTTGTTTCTTTATATAAGAGAGGAAAACAGTGTCAGAGAATTGTTAAAGAACCATAACTTCTGAACTTAAAATTATAATTGATATTAGTTTAGTTCTGAAAATTATCCTTTGATTAAAACAAAAATGTATGGAAGTAATTGAGTAATATATTGGCAATGAAAGTAACTAACAGCCCTTTCATAATGTTCATCTATGTGGGTTCCTTGTTGGTGGTTGTACCTTAAAATGAAATGATTCTTCTGTATAGTATATAAATATCAGTATGCCACTAAAGCGAGGACAAGGAGTAAAAGTTGATTTGACATCATGAAATTTACTTTCATTATCAGACTCAAATATTGTACTTAAATTGCTTAAAATAACTTTTATTCTCCTTTTACAAAATCTAACAACTTACCTGCATTTAACCCATGTGCTCCTTTCATTCTTTCACAAAGGAAAATTATGTACTGATCACGTGCCCTGATTTTCCCTCTGAACTTACTAATTATTCCCTCTTTTTTTTAATTAATTTTTTTATTGGAGAATAGCTGATTTACAGTGTTGTGTTAGTTTCTGCTGTAGAGCAAAGTGAGTCAGTTATACATACACATATATCCACTCTTTTTTAGATTCTATTCCCATAGTTATTCCTTCTTTATTGGATCATTTCCATGAGTATACTCTCAGCTGTAATAGTCTCCATCTTTAGAAAAACAATCTCACCAAAAAAAAGAAAAAAAAAACAAAAATACAAAGTCAGAAAAACTTTTCACTCCAGATTTTAGTCCAGTTTCTGCTCATTTTCTTTAATTTAGAGCAAAACTCCTCTAAAGAGTTGTTTGTACTTAAGTTTCCCCAGTTCTCTCCTCTCAGTCTCTTTATGGGATCACCCCACTCCAGCTTTTGTGTACCCATTTTTTCACTGATATAGCTCTTGTCAAGGAAGAAGTTTGTTTCATCTTTCCCAGTATTAATAATCAATCTTCAGTCTTCATTTTATGTGTTATCTCAACAACATTCATTATGGTTGGCCACTTCTTTCTTATTGAAATATTTTCTTCACTTTGCTTCTATAACATCACCCACCTAATTTTCCTCCTACCTCATTGGCTGTTCCATTTTAGCCTCTTTCTCTGATTCCTTCCTTTCTACAGATTTCTAAAAGTTGAAGTATCTCAAGACTCTCAGCTCTCTTCCATCAGTAATAAGTACAGTCACTAGGTGATCTTAACTAGTCCCATGAACTTCATTGATGACTCCCAAATTTATGTCATTTCTTGGCAAGAGTCTCCTCTTTAACTCTTTAATACGTCCAATTGCCTTCTTGATATCTCCATTTGAAGGTTTAATAAGGTTCTCAAAATTAATGGGTCCAAACCAAACTACTATTCATTCTACCCCTCTCAGTCTGTTACTCCCTTAGTGTTTACATCTCAAGAAATGGCACCCTGTTGTGCTCTTTTTGACTTTTTATATTCAGCTTCTCATGTACCAAGAAATGCCTCTACTTTCAAATTATACCCAAATCTGACTACTCTTTCTCACATCCACCATTACTATCCTGGTCTTAGCCACCAGTTTTCCCTTGGATTATTGCATTAGCCTCCTATGTGATGTTCTTCCTTCCCTTCTTCACTCCCTGTAACATTTAACAGCCTTAAAGTACTCCTGCAGAAGCTGGGGTGTTCCTTGTAAAACGTAAATCATGGAATTCCTCTTTGGGATCTTTTTTGTGGTTTGCAGATTCCTAATATATGTATCCTCTGGCTTTTTCTCTTTTGTCATTTTTAAGCACTCTTCCTCATGCCTGTTCAATTCCAGCCCTATATTCCTTGCTTTCCCTCAAACATACCAAGCCTGTTCACAGTGTCTAAAAACTAGCTAGGAATCTTCTGTGAGAAATTTGCTTTCAAGTGTTTCATTATCTACCGTGATCCCCAAATATAATTTTAGTGTTGCATTTTTTCTGTAGATGTAGACTCCGAGAAACAGAAGCTATTTCTTTTATTTGGGCCACAAGAATGAGTACAATTCTGTTCCATTTAATTATATATATTAAAATATAACTAACATAATTTAATCTCATAAGATTTTATGCAGCCTACAGATTTATTGTGTGATAACTAGCAAAATTGCAAATTCACATTAGATGCTTTATTAGAAATTGCCATCTCTGAAAAAGCTTGAGTGCACTCAAATAAGGATAAAATTTTTTTTTCAATAGACAATAGATGCATGTGCTTCAAAACTCAAGTTACAGAAGGATATGCTTTGAAGAGTTAGTGTTTCTGTCTTATAGCCACCTGATTCTGGTGTCACAGAAAATCAGTGGAAGGTATTTTAATGTATAAACAATTGTACATACACATAAATTATAAAACATACAGCAGTGGTAGGATAACATATATATGTATATTCTTCCTCACTCAGATATTTTTACTAATTGACCCTGAGAACTCGTATAAAGTTGCCTCATTCTTTTTAACAGCTATATGATATTCCATTATAGGTATGTACTGTAATTAATTGAGCCTCACTGTTGAACAGATAGGCTGTTTCCAGTCTTTGCTGCTTATACATGTTCTTTTTCATAGATCTTTTGAGAAATATCTGTAGGATAAATTCTTAGAAGTTGAATTGCTGGATCAAGAGGTATGTGTATTTAAAGTATCATGAATATTTGCCTGGTTGCTCTTTTTTACGACTGTACCATTTTATACTTCCTCTAATAGTATTCTACTACAGGGATTGGCAGACTTTTTTTCTGTTAAGGGCCACATAGTAAATATTAATATTTTAGGCTTTTCAGCTCACATACGGTCTATGCCACACTCTTCTTTGTATACTTTTCTGGCCTCAGGTCATAGTCTGGCAGCTTTGGCCAATAGCATAGCTGCCAGGCTGTTATCAAAACCTTTCGTCTTTTATCAGCCTGCTGTATGAACCTGTTATCTAATTGCATTATTAATTTGCATTTCACTTATGAGCAAAGTTCAACCTTAGTGTTTCCTTTCCTGTGAAATGTTTGTTCAGATCCTTTGCTTTTACAAATGTATTTGCTTTTTGGTATCTTTATTGAACTATGAGTCTTAATCTTTATCCATTAGGGAAATGACCTTTCGTGATATAAAGTGCAGTAAAATTGTTTTCAACAACTTTGTCTTTAATCTTTTGGTTTGGGTTATGTTTTCTTTAGGAATTTTTTTATAGTCACATTTGGTCTTTTATTCAGTAAATCAGTCTTTTATTCTAGGTTTTGTCATTCTTAGAGAGGTTTTTCCTCTAAAAATAATTCTTCCATGGTTTTTTTAATACTAGTGTTTTATTTTCTATGTCTAAACCTTAAATACATCTGGAAGTTATTTTGGTATGAGTTAGGAATCCAGTTTTTTCAGGTGGTTACCTTTTTTCCCAGTACCATATCCTGAATTAAAACATAGAGATTTTGGAAGTTGCTTGCAATGTTACTTTTTAGTTGACTTCTTATATACTGTAGAACTTAGATTAAACTGTTGATCACACAAAGTGCATATTTCATGCATGAAACAGTTACTGAGCATATGCTGTGTGGTCAGGTAGTAAGGATAAACTGTTGTAAAGAGGAGGTTCTAACCCTGACCTTTAGCTGCTTACAGTCTGGCAAATTTATCACACTATATGTATGTGTGTGTTTTAACACCCTGCTCCTTTATTTTATTTTATTATTATTATTTTTTTTGCGGTACACGGGCCTCTCACTGTTGTGGCCTCTCCCGTCGCGGAGCACAGGCTCCGGACGCGCAGGCTCAGCGGCCATGGCTCACAGGCCTAGCCGCTCCGCGGCATGTGGGATCTTCCCGGACCGGGGCACGAACCCGTGTCCCCTGCATCGGCAGGCGGACTCTCAACCACTGCGCCACCAGGGAAGCCCCACCCTGCTCCTTTATTTATATTTTCTCCTTAACCTTCTGTTATTATGAAAATTTTCAACTAGAACAATTGGAAGAACAGTATAGTGAATATAGTTTTGTGCATGCTCTCTCATCCCTCCCTGCTTTTCTCTCTGTAGTTTTTTTTTTTTTTTTGCGGTACGCGGGCCTCTCACTGCTGTGGCCTCTCCCGTTGCGGAGCACAGGCTCCAGACGCGCAGGCTCAGTGGCCATGGCTCACGGGCCCAGCCGCTCCGCAGCATGTGGGATCCTCCCAGACCGGGGCACGAACCCGTGTTCCCTGCATCGGCAGGCAGACTCTCAACCACTGCGCCACCAGGGAAGCCCTTCTCTCTGTAATATATATACTGTGTGAAAGTAAGTTGTAGAAATTCCTAAGATTTTAGCATCTTTGTTTGAATTAATTACTTAGTTAAGTGAAAATGGTGATTTTCTAATTTTATTATTTCCTCCATTTGTCTGTTTTTCTGGTTCGCTGAGGAGAGGGAATCATAGCTATCTTTTTCATCTAGCATAGTACTTATCACGGAGTGATTTCCTAATAAATAAGTGCTGAATGAATGAGTGAGTACTTTAGGCTGTGGGATGTTATTGAAGGATTTCAAGTGAAGGTATAATGTAGAATGATTAATGGTGTAGAAAGATAATTCTGATGTCTTTATGGAGGAGAGCAACTTGAAGAAAGCTTTCGTTTGGACCCTGTATCAGTTAGAACTTGATTATAAGTAATCCAACTCAAATCAAATCAGCTTGAACAAAAAGAGGAATTTATCCTGGATCATGGAACCCAGGGAATGATTTGAAGATCCAGCCACACAAAGGGTTCATCTGGGCTTCAGGAACAAATAAAAGCAAGGCTGTCGGTGCCACTAATATTTTTAGTCTTTGCTTCACTCTGTGTTTTTACCAGTTCTAGTTTGTCTGCTCATGGACCAATTAAATATGGTTTCAGGGCAGGATTTGTAAGAATATGGTTGACTCCTAGATATCATGTGGATTGAGTTAGTACACTGTTAACAGGAAGAGATGTGGAGTGTTGGAATGGTACCAAGTGGAGGAGATGGATTTGAGAGAGATATTAATTAATACAGTTTGCAGAATTTGTCCAAGGGGAAGGAGAATTGGAGTGATTCTCTTTTTTATCTTGAGCAAATTGCTGACTTGGTGATGCTGTTAATTAAATGACGGGAAAACAAGAAAGTATGCTTGGAACGGGAACATGATGAATTTGGTTTTAGAAGTGCTAAGTTAAAGGTCCCTAGGGGACCTATAGAAGCTAATTGAATATAGATATCTGAAGTTTGGAAGAAAGGTCTAAGCTAAAATGCTTAGGAAGTCAACAGCAAAGTCAAGGCTATAGTGGTGAATAAAATAGTCTGAGTGTATAAAATGAGGCGAGAATTGGAATATTGAGCACATAAAGCAGAGGAAGAGACATGTAAAATAAATTAATAGGACAATTATAAAACTAGGGAACAATACAAAAAAACCAAAGGTATTTTATCTAGGAGGGATATGCCACATAAGGATTGAAAAAATAATTGGACTTGACCATGAGGAAATCATTGATGATCTTAATGAGAGAAGTTCCGATGCGAAGTTGGGAACCAGATTGCATTAAGTTCAAAGGATTAATGACTGGGAGATGAAGTAGAAACAAAGCAATGTAAACTTTTTCCCTAGGAGTTTGTGAAAGAAAGGTGAATTAGGTCAGGAAAAAGAAATAACAGGGCTGAGTTTTTTTTGTTTGTTTTATTTGGGGATGGAAGAGACTTTAGCATGTAGTTTTGAACAGTAAACAGTTTTTAATATATATTCTGGCTTGGATAAATTTTATTTTTATGTTTAAATATTTACCATTATAAACATTAACTGCTGTAAGTGTTTATTAGAGTTAGTGCAGAGAAATTAGGACTCTGAGGTCAGAGATCTGGGTTCTAATCTCAGCTCCCCAGAGTAGTCTCTATGATAACTATAATTATCACTTTTATATTCCCTTCTATGTGTCAGTCACTGTGTTATTAGGCCCTTTTTACATACTGTCATTAAACCTCACCACAAATTAATCTCCAAGGTGAGTATTACACTGTTTTACAGATAAAGAAGCCTGAGCGTTTACTTCTCAGGATCACATAGATTTTCAGTTAATCATGCTATGATTCCAACACAGATATGTCTAATTCTGAAGTTGGTGCTCTTTTTTTCTATATTGCATTGACTTTCTTTCTAACCTGAAATAGTTTCTCAAGTTTTACGTCCCTATTTCCTTATCTGTCAGATAGGGATATTTTATCTGTCACACCTATATCAAAGTGCTAATTGAATACCACAGTATTATTATCTATATTTTGTTTGAAAAGAAAAAATATATATTTGGTTAAATGCCAGACAGACCTTATAAATATGGTCATCTTTAGCACTATCATTTGTCTAAACAGTATTTTACTTTTTAAGGTGGTGGTATCATGGATACAGAAATGTCTGAAGATATAGACCACAACTTAACTCCTACCCTTGACAGCATGTCTTATGGAATGCCGAATCAAACAGGATCTGAAAATTCATTGCTGGATGAAGATGATTATTTTTTGAACTCTGGGGATCTTGCAGGAATTCCAGTCGTTGGTAGTGACAATGAGGATGAACAGGATTTTAGTTCAAAGGACAATCTTGTTTCTTCAATTCATACTGATGATAGCTTGGAAGTAGAGAGAAGAGTCACACAGCATGAATCAGACAATGAAAATGAAATACAGATTCAAAATAAATTAAAAAAAGACTTTCCTAAACAATTTGATCAGGTTTCTGTCTTTAAATCAATACGGAAAGATTTTAGTCTAGTAAGAGAAAACAGCAAAGAGACTTTTTCTGGAAAGGAGAAAAATAGAGACCTAACTTACCTTGAACGTGAAAAACGGTTGGATAAACCCCATAAAGAGTTGGATTCAAGGTTGAAAAGCAGTTTTTTTGATAAAGCAGGTAATAATTGTTGGAATAGAGCCATAAAACAATAAATAACGTACTGATAATAATACAGCTTTTATTACTTCTGATGCTAAGCAAAGTATGAACAGTTAAATTCATTGTAAGCTTGTCATTTTTCTTTTATCCTTGTTCTTTGCAGAGTGACTGAATTTCTCCCAGTAACTATTGGTAATGGTATAAATGGTTGAAAAATAGCTCTAAACCTCATTTCTCCCTCCCCTGGTTGCAATATTTTGATGAGAAGGCAAGATACTCGAATCACCTGTTCATATTCTTTGGTTGAACATTGGAACCTGAAGTTGGATTTAACTTCTTTGTGCTGTAAGCACTAATTCAAACTGCTGTCCCACAAATTAGTCCAAATTAGGGAGGGTTTTTCTTTTTGATAACATTTCTATTTTATGTTTTAGAAGTTTCTTGAGACTCCTCTTGAGCCTCTTTGCCCAGCGTACCCTATACTTAGCTTCAGTTCCATTCTTGAATATATACATTTTCTTATTTCTGTGCCTCTCTTTCCTCCTGCTGTTCCATTTGCCTGAATGTCGTTTTCTCTCTTTGTATATATGCCTGTAAAAGTGCTTCTTATTCAACAACACCTAACTCATAAACCTCTTCTGCCCTATGGTCATCCCTAACCTCTCTACATCAAGAATGTTTGTTTCCTTATCTATATTTCCATAGCATTTTGTTTATGCCTCATTATTTATAGTACTTATCACACGGTATTATAGCTCTATTTGTTTTGCCTTACGTGCTAGTGTAGGAGTTTATTGAGGGCCAGATTGTATCTTATTCATCTTTGTGTTCTTGGGGCCTAATGTGGTGTAGTGAAAATAGTAATATTTCAATAAATGTTCAATAGGTGTGAAAGAAAGCTTGGTAGAATACACCAATCCTTATATTTCTTTTGACAGTGCTAGGAAAACTATGATTGAAAGAACAAATCAGTATTGTTAAAAATAACAATTAATTTAAGTATCCATTATGTACAAGACTCTACAAGGGTATACTGTATTTTTCAGTATATATTATTCAATATGTATTTTCAGTATCCCTATGAGGGATAAATTTTAAGGGTACTTATCTTCAAGGAACATAGTGTCTAATAGCAGAAGGGACAAGACAAGTCAAGTAGCAGAAGTGTCAACGACCAGTTGAATAGCATAAAACTTAATTTATAATTAAAGACAGTAGTAGAAGAGTTTGTTATAAGGCAGCATAATAAAATTTCTATCAAATAACTGAAACTGTTTTAGGTATTCTTAGGAGAGAGATGATTTTTAACTCAGTGGACAAGGGCAGGTTTTATAGAGGAGAGGTGAATTTTGAACTGAGCTGAGTCTGGAAGACTGTATAAATATTAGGATAGAGGGGACTTGGAATGATATAAGCAGAAATGGGGAAGAACAAACATAAGTAATTTTCAGAACATAGTGGATAATGTAACCACTTTATTTAGGTTTGAACAAGGAAAGAGCATGAGGCAAGGCTAAAAGTTAGATGGGGCCAGATTGTTTGTTTTGAGTGAAACTACCTTTTGGGTATTTTTGGTACCCATTTCACTCTAATGAGCAGCTTCATTGGAAAAGAGAGGTGATTATCAAATGATAGCTTTTTAGGTCACTCTTTGTAAGATTTGTTATTCATATACATGTGTTTGTTTTGTTTTGTTTTGTTTTTCTTTCAATAGCTAATCAAGTTGAAGAAACATTACATACCCATTTACCACAAACCCCAGAAACAAACTTTAGGGTAAGTTTTCAGTGTGTATGTAGATTGCTATAACTGTGGCAAGTTTTCTTTATGTGATTTTCTAAACTGTAACTATATGTGTTAGGTAGAGCGCTGATTTTATTTTTTTTAATTTCCTTTATTATTTTCGTAAGGACATCTTTGGAGATGTTCTCAGAAGCCTCTGCTCTTAGATTCTTTATTTGTATTTGATATTTAGACATATATCACATTTACTTGTAAGCATAGGGACTCTAATGAATGTCCGTAGAGTTCTTCATTTCCAGTGAGCTTTTCTTTGGGTGTTAAACCTGAAGAGGAATAATTTTAAAATCTGAATATTTATTAATCCTTTATATTGTGTTTTAGGATTCCAGCTATCCATTTGCCAATAAAGAATCCATTGGTTCGGAACTGGGGAATTCCTTTGCATCAAATGTTAGAATTAAAGAAGAACCTTTGGATGATGAGTATGACAAAGCAATGGCACCACAGCAGGGACTACTAGACAAAATTAAAGATGAACCTGACAATGCTCAAGTAAACATTTCACCTTTTCTTCCCCCTTCTTTTTGTTCCACACATGAATTATTCATTCAAGAAAGGAAGTTCTTGATTAAGAAGTGAAGTGTTGTGTTGATGGGGGGAGAGGAGACTCTTAATGAAGGTTGAGGCAATTGAATTATCTTATAAGAATAATACTAAGGAATCAACCAGAGTTATAGGAAACTTTGTCCAAGTAGTAGTTAAGGCTTTTAATCCACATCGTTCCTTAATACCACTGTTCTGTGAATTTTACATTTTCAGTGCAGGATTAGGCAAAGTGAGTCTTCAAGGATTTGAGATTGATACAGCAGACATGGCTGAAGGTTTATGATGGTTTATGAGTTTATGGTGTGATTGAGTTTATATAAGGTAGTAATAAGCCTTTTGCAGTTGCTGCTAATGAAGTATAGGCTATGTATGGATTTAAGTGTTTTTCAGGAGGGATTAATGGGATTAATTAATCTTTGGAAAAATTCGGTGATTGAAGATCCAGTTCATTAGATCAGTGGGTAGAAGATAAAGGAGGTTTTGATGCTTTGATGGGTGATATAGGATTCCAGTTTTGAGATCTGTGAGTAATAAGGGTAAGGATAGAGCTCTGTTATTTCAAGGTTGCTCTGGAGGTAAAAGTCATAAAGATTCTGTAAGTGTGAATGCTGAAGTCAGTGAAGTTATCCATGCAATTGACGACATTGCAGTGGTTGGAACGGAATAAAGATGCTGTAATCATTTTGGAACGTAGGAAAAGGACCAAGGGATGAATATGCAATAGAGCAGTTGTTTGAGGGTGTTCTGTGTTTTATACAGCTGGTATGAGTGCAGAGGCTGAGAAGTAAAGATAGCATGAATTAGCTATTTTTTTTAAATGACATTTGATGTGGAGAAAGCTTACCTTTCCATATCTTTCTTTTATGTTAGGGGGGTTGAGAATGTGAGACTTCTGTGGAAGAAGTTTTTTTCACTCAGATGTCTCTTAGCAGGGTTTCTCAGCACTATTGACACTTGGGGCCAGGTAATTCTTTGTTGTGAGGGGCTGTCCTGTGCATTGTAGGGTGTTTAGAAGCATCCTTGACCTCTACCTACTAGATGCCAGTAGTACCATGTCTCCAGACATTGCCAGATGTCCCCTGGGGGACAAAATCCTCTGCTTTTGAGAACCACTCTTTTAGAGTGAGGAAATGGAAGAATAGGTGGTTTATAGATGTAGGTGATTTATGTGAGTCAGATTGATGCTTCAATTAAGTGAGAATGCCATGGTGCCCAGTGGAGGGTAGGTGTATAGGGTAGTGGTGATAAAGCTGTAGAGTTGGATGGCTGTGAGTGTGGTAGCTACAAAGATGGTAGAGAAGGAATATGAAAATATCTGAATAATGAAAACATGTTAATAAAAGCAGGCAAAGTGGAGGTCGTGGATATCTGAATTAGAGATAAGGAAGTGTCCTGACACTTAGGGGAGGTTCATATGGCAGTGTATGCTTTAGAAGACTACTACCATGCCTATACAGGGCAGATCTCCTGTCTTTTAAGTGCCCCAATCTGGACATGGGAAATCCATAAGAAATCATAATGCTGGCAGGGTACCAAAGACGTCACTTTCTGCCTGTACATGACCCAGTGACACTTTCCTTGAGCTGAAAAGGCAGTTATAGCAAAGACCAAACACATTGTGGGAAGAGGGCATCAGGAAAGGTTATTTGTATTGGGTTGGCCAGAAGGTTCGTTCAGGTTTTTCTGTAATGTCTTACGGAAAAATCTGAATGAACCTTTTGACCAACCCAATATTACTGTTTTGAAAACAATCAGAGATTCCAGTGACTGGAGGATACCAACAGGGTGGAACAGTCAGGACACAGAAACACCTACATTTTTATCACTATTCAAAGTGCAATAATGTGTTATAAAATGCCGTATATGAAGTTTCGTCATGATTTTGGGGAAGAACTTCCCTAAGGGCTCACCACCTGATTGACTGGACTCTTTGAAACCAAGCAGGAATCTGTGTAAGTTCTAGGCATAAGGTCCAGAAGCATTCTTTGCCCTGACCCCACAATAAGGCAGTTCCAGCATGTGAGTGGTAAAACTAGGTGTTCTCTGAGAAGTCCTTTCTGTTATCAGCTGCACCAATCCTGTGGGATCATACCTTTGATAACTCTTCTAGAAATCCCTGACCTCATGTTAAACTATGGATACCTGGTTCTTTCTTTTTTTTCCATCCCTTCCTTACCTTCTCTCTCCCCCTCCTCTCCCTTTCCCTCCTACTTCCTCTCCCCCCCTCCTATTTCCTCTCCCCTTCTCCCACCTCCTTCTTCATTGTCCTGTTCTTTTAGGTATTTCTCCTCAGTGACCATTGGAAATCTATATTCCTTGTTCAACACTGCCTAATGCTTTATTATTCTTATTCATTTCCCATAGACTGGAAAAAGGAGTTCCAACAAATTATTCTCTTAGACTCTGAAAACAGTACTATAACCTAATGCTCATAAAATACTGATAGATTTAACAGCTGTGGTCAGTCTTTACTTTTGACCATCAGTTACTTGTAATAACTTTTCTCTTGGTGTAATAAGATCATAGCTTTAGCTTCTGGCACCTCGTCAAAACCTCCCTTGGCTTTTCTCTTTGCTTAACTTGTAGCTCTGCTTTCAACTCACTTCCTTATTCTCCTTTTTACACAGTTCACTTTGGTCTTAATTTTTTTACTTTCCCATGTAAATCACTAAGATACTGAAATGTATGTTTATATATATATATTTACTTCTTCCCAATTGTTCTTATTTCTTCAGTTATAATTTTCTGGGTTTGCCAGTTGTCATCCTCCTGCCTCTGTTACTGGCGTAGCATCATTTGTCCTCCCAGTTACATTTCTTCATTCAAATCCTATTTCATGTTACTATAATATATTCTGTATATAATACTTACAGATACTTTTATGTGTACTATGTTGTTTCATCCTCCAATATAAGAAGGCCAGAGTAGATGATATTAACTCTATGTTTAGGTGAGGGAACTGAGATTCATAGAGGTTAATAAGTTAGTTACTCAAGGCCATATGGCCAGGAAGGAGCCAATCAGCGGCCTTCATCAAGTCCTTATTATTATAGTCTACCAAACTTTCTGTAAATAAAAGTTGTTTAAAAAAATGACTAGAGAAGTTTTTAAAATAAAAACTTTAAAGAGCCAGAGACGTCATTTTTTCTTCTCCCCTTTTCTGTAGTTTCTGAAAGCTGGAAATTCAGTAAATATTATATTAAAATCATGATTTTTTTTCTTTCCTTTTTGCTCATAATAAAAGGAGAGCTGATCTGTAATCTCTCATTGAAGTAAATGGATTAGAATGGGAAAGCAAATTAATTAATTGTCACAATAGTGAGTCATATAGTCTTGGCAAATGGAATGCAGTAATTAAATGTTGGGGCTTGTTTTTTTAGCCATGTCAAGTTAACTTGGTTATAGAAACTGGGTTCTTCATTTCTAAAATACTGTCTTGGGATACTGATACATACTTTATGGTAAATAAAGGGAAGGTAAAGATATTGTGGTAGAGGATTTTTTGGTTTTGTTTTGACACCTGTTTTTCTGTTTCTGAAAGCTTTTGGATCATCAGATTTTCACTTCTCAAGTTATTAGTCATTGATTTTTTATTAAATATTTGTAAAATTAATCATTGTTGGGAGGATACTAACATAAACATGATTATGCCTTGAAGGCATTGTGGGGTGTACAAGCAGAGTACTTAAGATATATTCTTACTTTACTATATTATATAAGTAATATGTACTTGAGGCTTAAGGAATGTATCAGAAGTTTGAAATAACTGTCACAGACAGTGAGAAAGAGAGCTGACTGGAGACCATGAAAGTATGCCCATGAATACTGATTTTTTTTCTGGAGTTTTCTGAGATTTAAAAAAATTTTTTACTTGTAATATGCTTTCATATACTATATAATGTAGGAATGTTATGATGAATCAATATTAGAAAATCTCTTAATATACGTAACTTCATCAACAGGTCAAATAAGACTAGATATATAGATAGATAGACAGATGCCGAAAGACATTTCATGTAATTCACTATGCATTTCTTATAATAGATACTCTCTTGATCAGGTAAGGAAATACCTACTTCTGATCAATAACAGTCATTGAATTTAAAAGTAAAATGATGGAAACCTTCTGTTAATAATAACTAAATGAACACAAATTACTGATGTCAGCATTATTATTTAACTCTTGTTGGATTTTCGACCCAATACATGTTAAAGAAATTAGAAGAAATAATGGAAAAGGGGAGACAAAATTATCATCATTTACTGGTAAGGATCTTTATTAGAAAATTAATAGAATTCTTGAAAGTTTAGTGGAGTAGCTAGTTGAATTTTAGTTATATAAAACAGAGAAATATTTCTATAAATCAGTTGTTTCCCAGTTAGACAATATTATGAAAAGATATACTGTTTCCTACAGCAGAGCAACTAAAAAGTGCTTGTATCGGATAAAACAACTTGAATGAATGCAGAGACTTTTTTTTAATATAAGATATTAGTTATTCCTAAATTAAGATACAGTATGGATACAATTATGAAAATATCAGTGGTTTCTTATGTTTTGAAGAAAAATAAATAGGCATGCACACACACATTATGTTACATGTATGCTCTAAACATTAGAGATGTGGTGAACTATTAAATGATTAAACATCTCACAATTATTTTCATTAGGATAGTGTGATATCATAAGAGTCGTCAGCCTGATAGTGATGCAGAATAGATTGCCATAAAAGAGATATTTTTAGAGGAAGTTGATATGTTAATGGTGAGTGGAAGGAATTCATCAGCTAGTCAAAGAAAGAAAAAGAAAAATGCTCATTATATATCAAAATAAATATCAATAAATCACAGATGGATTAAAGCAGGAGTTGGCAAATTATCTTTCAGCAGTGGGCCAAATCCAGCCTGCCCTCTTTGTTTCTGTTTTGTTTTTCTGCATACTGTTTTTATAGTTTTATTGGATCATTGCCACATTCATTCATTTACATATTATCTATGGGTACTTTTGCTCTACCAGGGCAGACTTGAGTAGTCGTGATAGCATGGCTTGAAAAGTCAAAAATATTTAGTATCTGGCCCTTTGCAGATAAAGTTTGCTGACCTCTGGATTAAAGGACTGTATTATAAACAATGAAAACTTTCTTAGTATTTTATTGTGGAAGTAGAACTTTGTAAGAAATAGAAGGAATCGCAAAGGTAAAAACTGTCGATTTTTTGGCATAAAAATGGAAACTTCAGTATGTAAAATTTATCTCATAGTACATATTGAGGAAATGTTGATAACAGATGTTATCAGAGGTTAATCTTGTTACCTTATAATGCTTTTTTTGTAAATGGATATTTAAAAAATTGGAAATTAAAACAAGAATGGGAAGAGACTTTTAAGTGGCTTTTATCACAAATTGCTAGAATAAATAAAATTAAGGTTTTAAAAAACAATCTGTCATTGTGCATCAAGAACCTTTACTATGTACTTATTTACCTGGTAATTCCACTTTAAGATTCTTTCCTTAGGAGATAATCCTAAATATGAGTGTATGAGTATTCACAGAGATGTTCATCATGGCATTACCGATAAAAGCAAATGTGTGGAAACAAGTGAACCAACACTGGGTTGTGGTTATGTAATTTCAGTGCCATTCAAGGCTATCAAATTGGAGACTGAGGCCAAGGGAAAAATTAGTAATACTGATCCTGTCTTTACTTATTTAAAGTTTTGGTATTTTGTTTATCGTGGATTATGGCATTTTAAAAAATATTACTGAGATTTTTGGTGCCTTAATTTGTGCCTGAGGCAAGTGCCTCACCTCACCCCAGTCTCATCCTTATGTAATCTGATATGTCTATTAAATAATATATATCAGTATTTTCTCGAATTCCAGTAATGTACAGACACGTCTTATCACAAAAAAAGGCGGTATGTTGGAGTTGCCTGAGAATTCCAAGAATAAGACGTCTTTCAGGGTTTTGCAAGTTTCAGTGTGATAAACAGTGAATTAAAATACAAAGTTAAATCTACCACTTAGGGGCTTCACAATGCAATAATAGAATTGTAAAAGCTAACAACAGCACTAAAAACTTGTTGTACAACTCAGTTATATGTGGTTATTCATGACTAAAAATATATTTACATTCACTAAAAAGATTATTGAAATAAAAACCCAGACTTTTAAAATATTTTTTTTAGAATTCTCAGACTGCCTGGTCTGCCTTTACAAACCTCAGGGATTCTTGGACTCCAACCTTAGAAACACTGATATTTAGCCACTAGAATTTATTTTAGAGTAATATGTGATAATATGCAAATAAATGTTCAGTTGATTCAAGTGACCAAAAAATCATTTTATAAGAATGCTATATTCAGTATAATTACAGCTGTGTGAAGAAACACATACGGCAGGGGAAAAGACTGGAAAGAAATATAACAAAAGAGTAACAGTGGTTGTTTTGGGGTAATGGAAATATGATTAGAATTTTTTTCTCATTTCTACTTGTCTAAATTTTGTATAGTAAGTGTGTATTACTTTTATAATAGATGAACAGCAACTTAAAATACTGTAATAATACTAAGAATTTAAAAAATAATTTGTGAATATCTGGTAGTGCTATAGGCTAGATAGCTACTGTCATTTTTTACCTCAACTCTCAGCGTGTATAAACATGTTATACCCTTATTGTAATTATAGTTTGCTTGCTATTACTTATTAATATTAATGTAGTAAACATTTTCCACCCCTATATAGCCGTAGTAAAATGTCTTGAATATCTGGATTTCTTTAGATACATTGTATTTATTTTTTCTTTACATATTTATTTATTTTTCTTTTTAAAAGGAGTATAGTCATGGCCAACAGCAAAAAACTCAAGAAGGGGAACTGAAAATTAGTGCTGTGTTTTCAGTCAGTGGCAGTCCTCTTGGTAAGAAGCAGAACTGAATGAATGAATCATGTTTATTTATTCTGACCAGTATGAGTGAGAGGAAGTATCTACTTATATTAGTAAACTAGGCAGTTTAGAATGGCTTTAATTGTGTATTGCATAATTAGTGTTGGGTTTCAAGACTAGCTCTAGAAGAGAAAGAAAGGATGCCTACTTAAAATTCATGGTAAAAAGTAAAACTTTTTTTTTTAAATTTTTTTTTTTAAAGCTCCACAGTTGACTACTGGCTTTCAGCCTTCACTGGCATCATCTGGCATGAATAAAATGCTTCCTTCAGTTCCAGCCACAGCTGTTCGAGTTTCCTGTTCTGGTTGTAAAAAAATCCTCCAGAAGGGGCAAACTGCTTATCAGAGGAAAGGGTCTACTCAGCTATTCTGCTCTACACTGTGCCTCACTGGATATACAGTTCCACCTGCCCGCCCACCGCCTCCTCCCACTAAGAAAACTTGTTCAAGTTGCTCAAAGTATAGCAGAATTCTAAATTATCGTCTTTGCTTTCTTTCTTTCAAGATACTTTGTTCTTATTTATGTATTGTTTAATTTTCTACCTTTCTATGTTTTTTGAGAAATATCACATTGTTTACTATGAACATGTTGTTGCTGCTTTTAATCTTTCTGGACGCTAGGTGCTCAGCTTTCTTTTAACTTTAAGTAATGTGCCTTTTATATAATAAGAGGTGCTTTTGAAATGTACTTTACTATCCTTGTTAGTTGAGATGCTTGAGAAAACAAAAACTATGCCATTTAGGGGTATTACATGACCACAATATTTTATCTTGTAACTGTAGGCAATAGATGCTTAGAGGCAACAAATATTTAATGTTTATGTAATGTTTTCTATTAGGTAGTTGGAATTCATTTAATACTTTTCATCTTAACTTTAATTGGATTCCAGTGTGTGTATTTTTATTTTCTCAGTATCTCAGGTATCTCAGAGGTTGTATTTCAGTGTTTAACAACAAAAAATTATGACCTTAGATCCTAATAAAATCATCCTGATATATTTGAGGAATATGAACTAATTTAGGCTAATTTTGCAATGTGGTCATTAGACACTGTTTAAATAAGTCAGAAAAAGATGAATAATGCTCTTGTTCTGAAATATTTTGGCTTCTATTATTAAGCTACTCAAACCATGATTTATTAGTTTCGATATTTGTACTTAGAGTACCTCACATGGATGCTGCCCTTTCTCTGTCTAGAAAGGGAAAAGATGCTCCCTCTTCTGGTTCAATTGGAAAAAGTATAGAAAGAAACTTCTAAAAGAAATTTGAGTATGGTTAGAAGATGTTCTAGAAGTTATATGTGCATCCCCTTATGTTTCAAGTTTAATTTAGTAAAAATAGACTTCTGTTTGAATTATGAAACATGTTTAAAAAAAGAGTACTTATAGATGATATCTAATTTCTATATTCCAGTATATTCATCCTTTCTAAGATCAAATCAACTAGAAAATTATAATTTTTATAAGGTTCTTTGTTCTTTTCCTATTTTGCTATGAAATAATTTCACGTAAAAACTTCCTTTTATGTTTCTTTATTTAATTCTTACTTTAGCGATCAGCGCTTTCTAAAATTTCAGCAGTATTTCTCCTTTCATAATAATAGTCATAGATACTTAGTGCAAAGATTTAACAGTGAATTTCAAAATGACCATAGGAAACTCATGGAAGTTTTAAAATGTGTGCCTTCTTTCTGTGTTTTTTAATTCTTGTCCATACATGTTGTTCTTCTCATCTAAATTTACTATATCTCTTTGGTCTCTGGTGTTTGCCTTGCTTTATCTGGAGATGGTCATTTTTACCTGCATGTCATATCTTAGCTCTGTCTGATCTTATGTAATTTAATTATTTTAAAGATTAAATGTTCTTCTTTTGTAATGTTTGGTCTTATCCATGAATTTTAACCTGTCGTTCTTTGACTTTTAACTGTTCTACCTTTTCACTCACTTACTCTGTTGTCTTTTTTTTTATCCCTTGTTCTTTTCCATTCACCCCTTTCTGTTCTTCTTTCAGGTACTCCTTGCCTGCCTATCACCTCAACTTTTCTTTTTCATTTTCTGTCTTTCTTAATTTTCCCCCCTTCTCTTCTTACAGAATACGTTTTTCTCTTGTTGCTCAGTTCTCAACCATTTATCAGTCTTGTTTTTCTTTGTATTCCATTTCATTTTCTGTACTACTCTTTCATCTCCTTTTCACCACTTTTCCTTTCCTTCCCTTTTTCCTCTCTTATTTACACAGTCATTACAGCAGTTTGGGATAGTCTGGTTTATCTGATTATAAAATTATTGATTTGGATTGTGCCTGAAATATAAGGAAGTTAGATTCAAAGAAGTTAAATGATTTGCTCAGTGTCACATAGCTGGGTAGTTCTGGCACATGCATTTTCCCCTCTAGATAGTCCATGCATCGAACAGGTTTAATTTGTAAGTCAGTCCCTATAAGAAGGATTTTTACTTTAATTTGAATAGGTGGAGATAGAAAAGATTTCCTTCCTGATAACTACTGCTGTTTTTGTAGACCACTAGAAATATAGCAGCAGCACTTAGGTTGAAAGAAACTCCTTAGCTGTTTGGAGTAACAGTTTTATTTTTGTTAGTCTTTTATTAACCAAATCTCTTAGCATCTTGAATTTAACCTAAACTCTGAATATGTTTTGGCTTATCATCATTTAATTTTTAGATTTCATTAGTAATAGGGACCTAACAATTTGTTTTAAAAAAAATCAGTTTCAAATCCTACACTTTAAAAGAGGTAACTTGGAGGGTACTTTTGTTAATACTGTTAGAAAGATCAGTTTTCTTGATAATAATGGCAGTAAGAGAGGTAACTGTTTCAGGATTGTCTGTACCATCTGAATTTTTACTATCTGAAATGAGATTGCTCCTTCTCATTCTGATAAGATGTAATCTGTTACAATAAAATGTAATGCAGTTGGATGTTAAGCATACTGAGAGTAGTGAGAAGTAGCTACTTTTATGATTCTATTGCCTTGATCCACGCTGTTCTCCAACTTTTATCTCCTTAGCCTTCTAGAAAACATCTATTTAAGGTCCAGCTAAAATACCACCTTTTGGGTAGCTTTTCATGTCACATCTTGTCTGAAATAATTGTTTCTTCATTTCTATTTCTGTAGTACATTTTATGTATATAAATACATTTTTCAAAATTATTTTACTTTTTTATATTAAGAATGCTTCTTTTATGGTATTTTATATATCATTTGTCTATTTGTCCCAGTATACTGTGAGCTGCTTGAGGGCTTGTACCATATCTTGACATAGGGCTGGGCTAGTCCCTGGCTCAAGGTAACTGCTTATTAAATACCCTTATAAATGAAATAGATTAAAACCCAATAAAAAGTAGCTGGAAAGGCCAAAAAAAAATGCAGGTAATAGAGCACTCTCAAGCTACTAAGTATTGAAGATGAGGTGTGATGTTGTATATTACAGCATAGTACAATATCAGGTGCTCCTTGTGATGAGTCCCACTATATTTGCTATTATCTTTTTTTTGAAGCAGAGATATTTGTAATCTTTTCTAAAAAGTACTATATTAGTATAATCTGTTTAAAATGTAAGAGTGAATATAACAATTTATTTACTAAATATTATGTGAGTGTATACTCATGGGAGAGAGACATTGTTTACAGAATTTCATCAAGGTATTTTTTAAATTGGTTTTTAAAATGGTTTGTACTTAAGCGATAAACTACTATGTAGGAAGAGTAATTTGGGAGTGGGATAAGGGGTGGAGTGGTAGGGAGTCTTAATCCTTAGGGTTTTAATCTTCATTGTCTTTTACTGCTAATGCTTACAGATTGAATTATTTAGATCTGGAAATGTTCAATTTTATATAATCATGCTAGAATATGCACTGTGTAGTTTGAAATGTATTCCTACTTTTAAAAGATAGTGGCTTTAAAATTTTTCAAGTGTAATGTTAAAGAGTATTTTTGAACATATAGGAGAGCCTAAGGAAGAAAATGAAAATCTTCTATAATCCTACCTACTAGAGATAGTGAATGATAAATGTTTGATGTATATCTTTTTAATCTTGAAACATAGTGTACTAATCCTCACAACAGTTCTATGAACTAAGCCGTGTATTAGTTTCATTTTATACAACAGAGGTTGAGGATCAAAGTGATTTATCACTTTATTCAAGAAAACCCAGGTTTTCAGATTTAAATACCAATGCCCTTTCCCTACACTTTTAATTGCCTTTGTTTTATTTGATATTTTTAGTTGACAAAAAGGAAAAAAATGAATTATACTATGGCTTATTTTATCTTTGTTGTCATTTTTAGAGACATTTTAAATCCAAAGGATGTGATCAGTGCCCAGTTTGAAAATACCACCACTAGTAAAGATTTTTGTAGTCAGTCATGTTTGTCAACATATGAACTGAAAAGAAAACCTGTTGTTACCATAAATACGAATAGCATTTCAACCAAATGCAGCATGTGTCAGAAGAATGCTGTTGTAAGTTATCTTTTTACTTTAGTGGGGGAAGGAGTCTGATATTTGTGCTTAAAGGGCAGCTTTTGATGGTCTTTGCTTGTTGTTTCTAAGTTATTACTTTATAATTCCTAGATTCGACATGAAGTTAATTACCAGAATGTGGTACATAAACTTTGCAGTGATGCCTGCTTTTCTAAGTTTCGCTCTGCTAACAACCTCACCATGAACTGTTGTGAAAACTGTGGGGGTTACTGCTACAGTGGCTCTGGACAATGCCACATGCTCCAGATAGAGGGACAGGCTAAGAAGTTTTGTAGTTCCACGTGTGTCACAGCATATAAGCAGGTACATGACCATATTTAATCCTGACGTCTTTGTTCCTTCCAGAAGGATTGAATTTTTTTGATAGAAATTATTTATGAAAATGTCACAAAAATATTAATTTCTTGTTATTAGCTTAATTAATATTTTTTGCATGTAAATAGTATTTTTCAAATGCATGTGTGTTAAAAAACTCTTGTTATAGAGTTTTATAAGTACCATATGCAGTTGTACCTCAGTATCCATGGGGAATTGGTTCCAGGAACCCTGAGGATATCAAAATCTGAGAGTGCTCAAGTCCTTTATATAAAATGGTGTAGTAATTGTATATAACCTACACACATTCTCCTGCATACTTTAAATCATCTCTAGATTATTTATAATACCTAATACAATGTAAATGCCATGTAAATAGTTGCCAGTGTGCAGCAAATTCTTTTCCTTTTTGGAATTTTCTGGAATTTTTTTCCTGGAATATTTTCGATCTGCATTTGGTTAAATCTGCAGATGTGGGACCCAGGGATATGGAGGGCAGACTGTATTTCTCTTAATGCATTTGAAATATCGATACATGTTTTTAGGGTATGGATTATTTTATTTAAAATATGATTAATGTTTTTGAACAAGATTTTGAAAATGCAGAAAAGCACAAAGAAGAAAAAATTAGGCATCTCTTAGAGTTACCCAGTCCCATCATTTTGGTGTATACCTTCTAATCTTTGCTTCTGCTAATCCCAAACTCTCAATCCATCCCTCTCCCACTCCCATTCCCCTTGGCAATCACCAATCTATTCTCTATGTCCCTCATTCTGTTTCTGTTTCATAGATAGGTTCATTTGTGTCAGATTTTAGATTCCACATATAAGTGATATCATATGGTATTTGTCTTTCTCTTTTTGACTTACTTCACTTAGTGTGATAATCTCTAGCTGCATCCATGTTGCTGCAAATGGCATTATTTCATTCCTTTTTATGGCTGAGTAGTATTCCATTGTATATATGTACCACATCTTCTTTATCCATTCATCTGTTGATGGACATTTAGGTTGTTTCCGTGTCTTGGCTATTGTTAATAGTGCTGCTGTGAACATAGGGGTGCATGTATCTTTTTGAATTACAGTTTTGTTTGGATATATGCCCAGGAGTGGGATTGCTGTATCATGTGGTAATTCTACTTTTAGTTTTCTGAGGAACCTCCATACTGTTTTCCACAGTGGTTGCACCACTGTGGTTGCAATTTACGTTCCTACCAACAGTGTAGAAGGGTTCCCTTTTCTCCATACCCTCTCTGGCATTTGTTATTTGTAGACTTTTTAATGATGGCCATTCTGACTGGCGTGAGGTGGTACCTCACTGTGGTTTGTTTTGATTTGCATTTCTCCAATAATTAGCAATGTTGGCAGTTTTATTTATACTAGATTTATATTTTGTTAGTAAATTTTGATCAAAAGTTCAATTTTAAAATTGGTAAACCCAAAGGAATAGTAAGAACTTTTTACATTTTCAGTTTTACAATATTTTCCTGTTTCACTGCATTTGCTGATCATTCTTTTTCTTAGAATAGTAAATTTTTATACAGTTAACCAAAATTGGTGAATTTAATAATGTTAATTTGGAAATTTCTCTTAAATGTTCTTAAAACTTTGCAATGATTTTGTAATTTTAAACATTCTAGTGTTTCAATTTATTTCTTGTTAATATACAAGCACATTAAAAGGGATTAGTGTTAGTTACTATTTATTTCTTCCTTAGAAACACCTTGTTTTTGTTCTCAAAGGGGAGGAAAAACCCAATATCTTCATTAGCTTTATTCTTGTACAAAGGACAGTTTTCCTGATATTGTATCACATTCTAAAAGTTACTTTGATTCAGTCCATTGAAAGGTGGTATACATTCTATAAGAGAAGTATTTTGAAATACCTTACTTTTAAATTTATTAGTTTTAATTTAGCCAATACCTATTAAAATTTTCACATATTAGTGTGTACTGTGGTTTAGAGAAAGAACGTGGATTTAGAGGTAAAGCAGATCTTGGTTTGATTCCCAGACTTTCTGTTCAAATAGAATTTAACCTTGGGGAAAGCAGTTAAACTCCCCGAGTCCATTTTCTTATCTGTAAATGGGTATATACTAGCAATGTCACTGGGATGTTTTTAGGATTATATGAAGTAAGAATGAGAAAGCACCTAGTATAGAACCTGGAACATTGAAGATGGTCATTTCTGCTACTTTTCTTTTCTTCCTTATATAAAATTTATTCAACAAACATTAGATGTGATTCCTGTTTTGAGGTGTTACATGTCCCCTGCGGGAGATACAAGTGTGTAGAGATGTTAGGATAGAAGTGTTATGGGATGTAGAGGGGCACCGTGGAAGCAAGGTCAGTTCTACTTGATAGTTTCAGAGATAACTCTTGACCTAATTCTTATAAATGAAGTTTGTGTTTGCAGTCCTGTTGGAGGAGGAAAGGAGAAATAGGGTTGGAGATACAGAAGAGATTCCAGAATGTAGGAATATGCTCACTTGAATATGTATTTATTTTAATAGTAAGTATAACAGACTTATCGTTGAAGAGGACATAGAGATCTTGAAATTATCTTAATGGGTGCTGGATATACCTTATAAGTTATCCTGAATGTATGACATGTTAATAGTATTTAGCATTATTTGCTACTAAATCACTGAGTGGAAATTTAAGATAACAGACTCTTTCGTTGCTTATATTTGGACACTTGGGATATGCAAAGTTTCCTCCCACTTTATTGCTTAGAGTGTGCTTTGTTGTTGTTATTATTTGTTTTGGCTGCACCACGCGGCATGCGGGATCTTAGTTCCCTGACCAGGGATCGAACCCACGCCCCCTGAAGTGGAAACGCGGAGTCTTAACCACTGGACCATCAGGGAAGTCCCTGTGCTTTGTTATTATTAGTGGTAGAATATTTGAGTGTGAATTTTCTAGTAAGTTTATTAATTTCCTTGGATTCACATTTCATTGCTATATAGAGCACCTTTTGTGGGAAGTTCTTCCAATTCTTTGAATAGTGTAAGAGCATGAATTCCCTGTTGTGTAATTTTTTAAATAGTGGGTTTTTTTGTTTGTTTGGAGGTTTTGTACAATATATTCTTGCAGCTTATTTATTTTATACATAGTATTTTGTGCTTAACCCCGTAACCTTATCTTGGGGGAAGGCTAAAATAGTGCGTTTAAAACTATAGTTATAACAAATTAATAGATCCCAAAATTAATTGCTAGGTTGTGCCCAACATATTTTATAATGAAGTAGAGTAGAGTGGAAAAATATCAAAGTGCATCACATGTTATCATGATATATATTGTTTTATAAAACCTTTCAGTTTTATATACATACATGTTTAATACACAAACACAAAACCTCAGAAGTATGTGTTACTGGGTCACTTTGTAAAATTTATTTCTTACTGAGGATTGTAATCATAAAAGTTTGGAAGCCACTAATTTAAAATATTTCAACAGTGTTAAGTATAAACATTTCAAAGAATTATGCTTTTACTTGTAACTTGGTAAAAATGAATGTTATTTTATTCTCTTAATAGAAATCAGCCAAAATTACACCATGTGCGCTTTGCAAATCATTGAGATCCTCAGCAGAAATGATTGAAAATACCAATAGCTTGGGAAAGACAGAGCTTTTCTGTTCTGTTAATTGCTTATCTGCTTACAGAGTTAAAATGGTTACTTCTGCAGGTAATACTGGTTTCATAAACTTTATAAATATAATAGTTGAATAACTTATGGTTATTGCTTTGTTGTTATAGCGCAGATTTTTGTCCAAATTTAGTTGATTTTTAACGCAAATTTAAAATACTTCAGATCTGTTGTAAAATATCACCTCTTGATTGCTTATTTTATGTTTATTTAGTTGCGCCTATTTGTGCATTCTTTCTTACCAAAAGAATTTATGGCTTTTAAAATGTATTTTCTTTATCTACACCTGATTTATTTCAAGATTCATTTATTTTTTAGTTTCAGGGTGTAGACTGTGACAACTTTAAATAAACAGAAATATTTTTGACGTTGTTAGTTTTTGTCTATATGTGAGGTAACTAAGTTTAATTTCAGTTCCTGCAACTTGACTTGGCTCTTGAATTTTCATGTATCATATAATACTTATTTTCTCATACATTTGTTTACATTTGTATTACTCATTAGCTTTTATTTTGATTTGCTAAGGTGTACAAGTTCAGTGTAACAGTTGCAAAACCTCAGCAATCCCTCAGTATCACCTAGCCATGTCAGATGGAAGTATTCGCAACTTCTGCAGCTACAGTTGTGTGGTAGCTTTCCAGGTATGGCTTCAGGACTCTTCCTTTTCTCCAGTTAGTTGCCTGTGATAGTAAACTTATTAGGTGGTACTAAGTGCCTGGATTGCCTAAATTTCTACCTCAGTCTTTTTAAACTTGGGTTCTTTGGTCCATCCTATTTTTGGAGGCATGTTATTTAATTGCCTTCTGTGAAATTAAATGGTACTGTTATTACCTAGATTATCTATTGGGAGGATATTATTTTTAAAGAATATTATTAAATTATTTCATTTTTTAATATAAATATCACTCCCCCCATTCAGCTATAAGCTGCTCAAAGGCAGGGATGTTTGCCTTTTCACAAATATATGTTAAGTGCCTAGAACTGTGCTTGACATAGGTAGGTATTCAGTACCTTCTTGTTTGAACAAATGAGTAGATTGATCTTTTTGTTTGTTTCTTCTTTCAGAATTTGTTCAACAAACCAGCAGGAATGAATTCTTCAGTGGTGCCCTTGTCTCAGGGCCAAGTAATTGTAAGCATCCCTACAGGTTCAACAGTGTCAGCAGGAGGCGGTAACACCTCTGCTGTTTCTCCCACCTCCATCAGTAGCTCTGCTGCAGCTGGTCTCCAGCGTCTTGCTGCCCAATCCCAACATGTTGGGTTTGCACGAAGTGTTGTAAAACTCAAGTGTCAGCACTGTAACCGTCTCTTTGCCACAAAACCAGAACTTCTTGATTATAAGGTAGAGTAAAGGAGCATGATAGAGGGTTCGAGTATAAACTGGTCTATCTGTAAACTTATTTCTGGCTTTTCACCTTTCAGAAATACACTATTTGTTTTGAAAATAAGAGGGATAAAGATTTCCACAAGATAAACCAAATGTTTAATTAGTACTTAATGATTATTTCTTTGCAGGGTAAAATGTTTCAGTTCTGTGGCAAAAATTGTTCTGATGAATATAAGAAAATAAATAATTTAATGGCAATGTGTGAATATTGTAAAATTGAGAAAATTGTAAAGGAGACTGTGCGATTCTCAGGTGCTGACAAGTCATTCTGTAGTGAAGGTAAAGATAGAAGATTATCTTACCTACTGAGCATGTTTGTTGTTTCAAAAGTAGTTGATGATTTAAGCTGTCACTGTGTAAGTTTATTTTATCTTTTGTGTATAACACCAAAACCTTTTTGTTTTGTTTATACTTGGTTCCCTCTTTTCTGATCTAATTCTTCGTATTATATAGATGTTAAAATGAAGAAAAATCTCCTCAATGTGTATAGCAAAAAATGGTGGTGATGTGAAAAACATTTAATGTTAGTTATTAGGTTGATAGGGATCCTTTAGTTCTTGTATTTATTTCTAAAGGGAACTGCTTAAATTTTGGTAGCATCCTAAGATAATACTTTTATTGTTTTAAACATCCATTATGTTTCTGAATATAAATGATCTGAATATGTGAATCAGTGTCTTCCTTATTTAGATGACTATAAGGTTAGAATGTTTTGTTTTACTCTAAAACCATGCAGGATTAGCCTCCTAGGCTAGTGGCTTTCAAACCTTTTGACCACGACACAAACAAGACATACATTTTACATTGTGACCCAGTGTATGTTCACATACCCAAATAAAACAAAAGTTTCATGAAACAAAACTGATTTTTACCATATATGATGCACTGTAATATTTGCTCTGCTGTCTTACTTCGTTTAAAAACAGAAAATGATAGTATTAATCCTCTAAATTGACCTCTTGATCTACTAATTGGTGAGAACCCAAATGTGCAAACTTTGTTGTAGGACATTTAAATTAAAGATGTAGATACTTATTATTTCTCCCTAATGTTAATTTTATCTTCTCTGATTTTTTTAGGTTGCAAATTGCTTTATAAACATGACTTGGCAAAACGCTGGGGAAATCACTGTAAAATGTGCAGTTATTGTTTACAGACATCTCCCAAATTGGTACAGAATAATTTAGGGGGGAAAGTAGAAGAGTTTTGTTGTGAAGAGTGCATGTCCAAATATACAGTTCTGTTCTATCAGGTAAATATAATTCACATTCCTGGATTTTTCAAGTCAGGGCATATTTTTCCCGTCTTTTTTTCTTTCAAATAGTGTGAAGGACAATTAATGATTTAAAACTTAAGTATTAAATGTATTCTGTTCTCCTCTAGTATTAATATAAGATTTTAAAAAGACTTTAATGTCACTGAAGTTACATTTGTTTTTAATTTCCTTGTAGAAGACATATCAGTCTTAAAACATTAAAATATTTAAAATTATATTCATTTATTAACTAAAATGAATTGTGTTCTGATGTCTTTAAGGAAGATCGGTCTATTTCCATTTCACTTATTTTAAAATTACTATTTATTGGCATCTCTATAATGTGACCTTTTTTAATGTTGTACAAAATAGTAGATAGGTAACTAATTATTTCCAAATTTAGGATTGTTAACCTTCATTTTTTAAAAAACTGAATTATAGTTGAGGTATGATATTAGTTAACAGGTATACAATATAGTGATTCACATTTTTTAAAGGTTATACTTCATTTATAGTTACTATAAAATATTGACTGTATTCCCTGTGTTGTACAATATATCCTTATAACTTATTTTATACATAATTGTTTGTACCTCTTAGTCCCCTACCTCTATATTGCCCCTCCCCCCAGGATAGTTAACCTTCATTTTTGTGATCTAAATTCTAAGTAAATTTCCTCACTTGTTAACCTGTGGCCTGCTTTTATTCCATCAGACCATAGACAGTTTGTTTTTTACTTCTTTACTATCTTCTGTTTCTTTTTCAGATGGCCAAATGTGATGGTTGTAAGCGACAGGGTAAGCTCAGTGAGTCCTTGAAATGGCGGGGAGAAATGAAACATTTCTGTAACCTGCTTTGTATCTTGATGTTCTGTAATCAGCAAAGTATGTGTGACCCACCTTCACAAAATAATGCAGGTAAAATTAAACTTTAGTCTTTGGTCAATGCCAGGGACTAACTACTGTTCTACAAGTTGAGAACATTAAGTAGTTGTCAATAATTTCATGAAACGTAAATTTCATTCTATTCAAATGACATTAACATTTAGATCTCTTTTTGTTTAACACCTTAGATTAATGCCCTGTAAAAACGAGTTCTTTTAGTTTTCCCTGAGCATGTTGAGTCAAATAAACTCTGTAAGAACTTTATGGGGAAGAATAGCAGTTAATGTTTTATAATTGAAGATATACATCTTGACTTCCTTAGAAAAGGATTTGAGAGAAAGAACATAGAATCTAAATCACATAGCCTTTTAAATATACCACATGCATAGTTAGGCAAGAGAAGGTACATGGAATACTTTAAAGGTTCACTAATTAAAAAACAGAAAAAAATCCAGTTAATCCTGAAGTGACACTTGGCTCCAACAGAATTTACTCTAACCTAAAAGCATTGTTTAACCTCCTTGAAATGTTGGTTCTGTGTATGTGCATATAAATTACATGAGATTTTCTTATTTTTGTTTATTTTAATCAGGAAGTGTTTCCATGGTGCCAGCTGCTTCATCAGGGCCCCCATCTCACAGAAAAGATTCAACTCCAGTTATAGCTAATGTAGTATCATTAGCCAGTGCTCCTGCTGCTCAGCCCACAGTGAATTCTAACAGTGTCTTACAAGGTATGACTTGATTTGAAAGCATTTATCTAGCCTTTTTGAGGTTGAATATAAGGCTTCTCTACTCTTTTTTGTCAGTGTTCATTTTCATGTGTTTGTCACATTCATATTAGGAATGGTGGCTCACTCTGTGCTGCTATGGCATTAAACAGTGTTTTTGTAGTTTCCAGATCTCTTTTTCTCATATTAGGCTTTAGGTGTTACTCTTCCCCTGAATTAAAGTAAGATAATACATGTTTTTATTATGAAACTTTGTGTGTTTTTTCCAAATATCAGCTTTTAATACTAATGTTTAAATAATAAGATCCTACATTATATGTTTTTATTTATATCAGGTGCAGTTCCAACAGTAACAGCGAAAATCATTGGGGATGTAAGTTTTATTATTTTTATTGGTATTGCCACTGTCTTTTCCCTTTTTATGCAGTATGAATATGTCTAAGCTGATTTGCCCTCCTTTATTTTTTGTTTGTTATATAAAACAAATTGCATGAGTTCAGGAACAGGATTTTCTGGTTATTTAGTTAGGTCTTTTATGTACTTTAATTTCTTTGAATGCTTGGTATCTATATAATAGTAACTATATAATAGTTACTGAAGGTTTTTGTTATTTTTTAATTGTACAGAATTAAAGTAAATTGTACAGAATTCAGGCGTAAAAGGTTTGGGGGGCATTTTGTAACATAGACTGTAAATAAAGTACTTATAAAATATAGTTTATTTCCCACTCAGTGTAGATTATGCTGTAAATAAGCATTCTTTTAAAAAAAAAAAAACAATATTTTTGTGCTTTGTCTCTTAAAAAAAGAAAAAAATAAATAATGAGAAAAACTTATGACTAGAACAGTGGCATTTTTAAAGTGTTTCCTGGTCTCTGGGATAATTTTCATGTCATCTTTTTTCAGGTAACTTAAATGATCATAAATGATCCTATTCTAGTTATTTTTTTTTTTTTTTTTTTTTTTTTGCGGTACGCGGGCCTCTCACTGTGTGGCCTCTCCCGTTGTGGAGCACAGGCTCCGGATGCGCAGGCTCAGCGGCCATGGCGCACGGGCCCAGCCGCTCCGGGGCATGTGGGATTTTCCCGGATTGGGGCATGAACCTGTGTCCCCTGCATCGGCAGGCGGACTCCCAACCACTGCGCCACCAGGGAAGCCTGAAACTAATTCTTTTAAGACTTAACTCAGTCAAGAAACAACAGTTCTCATTTTAAGCTCAACCACCATTGTTATTTATTTGTTTTTTTTGCGGTTCGCGGGCCTCCCACTGCCGCGGCCCCTCCCGCTGCAGAGCACAGGCTCCGGACGCGCAGGCTCAGCGGCCATGGCGCACGGGCCCAGCCACTCCGCGCCACGCGGGATCCCCCCGGACCGGGGCACGAACCCGTGTCCCCTGCATCGGCAGGCGGACCCCCAACCACTGTGCCACCAGGGAAGCCCCACCATTGTTATTGATCAACAGTATGTCACAATACAAACAGCATTTTTCTTGGTAAACAGAACTGGTAATTAGATACATTCAGGGTCAATATATAGTTATCAAAATATTCCTTTATTGATATTTCAGGAATATTATATTCCTTACATATTTAGTTGAATATTTATATTCTGTGTCTTCCAAGTAATTCCAATATAGTATTTCTTTTGAAATTATATTTTGAAATATAATATTTATAATGTTTCTTGTAATTAATGATAAGCTTTTGGTTTCTGACTTATTTTTTTTTACTAGGCAAGTACACAAACAGATGCCCTCAAACTGCCACCTTCCCAGCCTCCAAGACTTTTGAAGAATAAAGCTTTATTGTGCAAACCCATCACACAGACCAAGGCCACTTCTTGCAAACCACATACCCAAAACAAAGAATGCCAGACAGGTGTGTTCCTTGTGCTTTCTTCATTTAATTTTTCCTAGGGGAAAGTAATGTGGGATCTGGTTACATTAATTAAGTGCCTTCTATTTTATAGGTGTTGTGTTTGGTTGCTTATATTCGCTGCCCAATTGAGTTCTCACGATATCCCTCTGGGTTAGGTATTTTCATCAACTTAACAAGTTATGGCAAAGAGAAGGTAGTTGATAATACCATACTCTGAATGCTTCATTTAATTTCCTTATTCATGATAGTGTAGTATTATGGGTAAGCATAGACTTTGGAATTACATAAACAGGGTCTTAGTTAAGAGGAACTGTTGTTTTCCAGAGCACCCTTAGGTTTGAACTTTTCCACACTCTATTTCAAATAATGTCAGTTCCTTTGGGGAGAGCTTTAGGGCTTTCTTTTCTTATGAACTGCCTCTACCCTCTTTGAGTTACTACTTTTCTGAATGATGGGCATGGTGTGAGCTTCTGATCTCCTCAACTTGCCTTTCCTAGCATGGAATCTCTGCCCTACAAGTGATCTGGGGTGAAGGTAGTTCGTACCCTAGTTTTCTTGGCCTGCTATTCCTATAGTAGGTTTTCTCTTTGTGGGTGGTAGCTGTACTCACTAGGAAATTAACCTCTTTAACCTGGACTTTGAGGGGATAAGAAATGATGGTGGCCTGTCCCTCCTGGTGAGATACAGTAACCCTTGATGGGAGCTGAAGGAAGAGGAGCCCATTCTTTCTGGTCCCACCCATTCCAGAGTGGAGTTTCTATCATATTTAGCTGGCTGAGGCAGGGGTGTGGAGCAGGTAGTAGATCAAAAGTCACAGATGCCTACTGTTCTTACTGTATTTAGTAGATTTTCTTGAATAAATATTTCTCCATTTGCTGTATGCCTTTGGGACAATTTCCAAAGAATTTATTAAGTGGTTATTTTTTAGGTTTTCACCAACTTTGCTTGTTTCCCTAGAGAATTGGGTCTCTGGCATGCTGCCATCTGAAAATCCCAGAATTTTTTTTTTTTTCCCAGAATTTTTAAAGTGGAAAGGAATCCTAGATTCTTAGATCTGGAAGGTTATCCTCTAGGCCAGTACTTCTCAAACATTAATATGCATATGAATTATTTGGGAATGTTACTAAGTGGATTCTCATTTAGTGGTGCCGAGGTTTTGCATCTTTTAAGTTCCTGGGTAATGTCAGTGCTGCTGATCCACGGGTCATGTTGAACAGCAGGGCTATAGATGACTTAGTCCTGTATTTTTATTGTACCAATAGTGACTTTATAAAAAAGTATTTTTTTAAAATATTTTTTTTATATATCATTTTTTTACAGTAGGTCCTCGTTATCTGTTTTAAATATAGCAATGTGTACATGTCAATCCCCAAATAGTGACAGTTTAGCATTACGTAGCTTGGTTATCAGACATCTCTAATCAGATAACTTTTTTTTTATGTCCACTGCACCATGGTAAAATTGATCCCATATTATTTCCCACTTCTAACCCTAGTCAAATTGTCAGCTTTTCACTTCTTTTTACTAGCATTACCTTTCTCTTACATTAATGATTTTACAGTTATCTAACATATTTTTCTGGCCTACAGAAAAGACTCTGTAGATAGTTGTTAATGATTTCTACCTCCATCCTTCCCACTTTTTCCCTACTCATGTTTAAGTTAGTTCCCAAAGTTGTTTCCTTTTTTTAAAAAATATCTTAGAACCTCTGCTCTGTATACTTATTTTTTTTTCCTGCAGGTATCATAACCACCCTAGTTCAGGCCCTCATCTTCTTAGCTCTATATATTGTAGTTGCCTCCCACATTGTATACTTTCTATTCCATGTGAAGATGGCAGCCAAATTAATCTTTTTACAGCCATTTTCCTCACATTACTTTGTGCTAACCAATCTGTAGTAGTTCCCCACTGTCTAATGATTTTAAATGTGTATTATAGCCTCACAAAAATGGCCCTTCTACCTATTCAGTCTCCTCTTTAACATACACTACTTATTCATGTTAAGTCTTCTATACCTTTCTTCTAAGATAACTATTCCATTTATCCATCCAAGTTATATCCTTCATTCATCTTATCCTTGTATCACTGATAATTATTGTGTTGCCCACTTTTTTTAGTGCTGTTATACTCAAGCCTTGCTATTTCTCCTTTCTGTGAATTCCTAGTATCATAGATACTTCTTTTTTTTAAATTTAATTTTATTTATTTGGTTGCATCAGGTCTTAGTTGCAGCATGCTTGTGGGATCTAGTTTCCTGACCAGGGATTGAACCTGGGCCCCCTGCATTGGGAGCACAGAGTCTTATCCACTGTGCCACCAGGGAAGTCCCTCATAGATACTTCTTTTGAACTGTAAATGTCCACATGCTTTAAAATTTTTTTTTAAATTAAAATTACACTTCTTTTGAATTATAAGTCTTCATATACCTAAAAAATTTTTTTAAATTAAAATGTCGTTTCTAACCCTCTTTGTTTTTTTGTGGGTTTTTTTTTTTTTCTTCCATTAGAAGACACTCCAACTCAGCCCCAAGTTATTGTGGTGCCAGTTCCAGTACCAGTGTTCGTACCTATACCTCTTCATCTTTATACTCAGTATGCCCCAGTCCCATTTGGAATTCCAGTTCCAGTGAGTAATCATTTAGAGATTAAGCCTAATTTAGTATGCATTTTTCTCAATTAAGATTTGACAGCTCCATAAAAATACTTTTTACTTGTTGGTAAAATATACCTGACTCTGGTTGGCTATTAATCATACTGTTTTATTACTTAAATATGGAATATATAAAGGACTGCTTCTGTTTGTACCCTGCCTTGTCAGAGGAGGTTATGATTTAGCTTTTTAAAAACATTTTAAACACAAAAGACCACTAACGTAGAAAAAGATCAGAAACAGTGTGTGAATGCTAGAATCCTAGATTGTAGCAAGAATGAAAAGAGGAATACTGTGATTTACAGGATTCTGACTTTTCGTTAAAGAAAAATGTATTCATTTTTTATTGGAAATATATATTTTCTCGGTATTGAATTCTTAAGAGAAACACTTGTGTGAAAATATTAAGCAAGAAATATAGTCAAAAACAAAACAAAAATTCATTACTTAATTATTCTTTTAGATGAATCAGAGACACGTTAAGTATCCAGAAAAGCACTTACTGAATTTCTATTTAAATGGCTGCAGTCTTATAAAAACAAACTAGCAAGACTATCTTAACCATTAGCAATAGAAATATCTTGAATTTGTTTATTAATAATTTTTATATTTAAATGAGCTCACAAATAATAGTTTTGATGGTTGACCAAGAAACTCTTCAGTCTATCCTTGGTCTTTCAGATGCCTGTCCCTATGCTTATTCCATCCTCAATGGATAATGAAGATAAAGTCACTGAGAGTATTGAAGACATTAAGGAAAAACTTCCCTCACATCCTTTTGAAGCTGATCTCCTTGAGATGGCAGAAATGATTGCAGAAGATGAAGAGAAGGAAAAGACTCTATCTCAGGGAGGTTGGTATAATTTTAAAGTAAAAAAAGAAAAACACACCTATAAATTTTTAGGTAGCTCATGTAATTTTAAGTATTAGGCAGTCAAGGAGTTTCTAAAAGCTTTATTTGTTTTTAAATATGAAGTCTATGGGCTTGTTAAACTTGTTGATAACTCTGGAGCTCTATCCTGTTTATGAAAGAAATCGATACGGTTTCTAGTTCTTAGTGATTCCAGAAAAATAACTTATAAATCCATGTTTCATGGTCATGTTCTAGTTTTATCCCCTGCAGTCAAAGCCATGGTCTCCAGATAAAAATTACTGTTGTAAAATAATCAGCATGTTGGTAGAAGGTAAAAAGAATTTTAGGGTGGAAAACCATTTGGTTCAAAATAACCTATAGATAAATACCATTTTATGAGTGTAGAATAATGAACAGTAATTAACATTTATGTGCTTGCCGTACTCTAGGCATTGTCCTAAATGAACTGTGTGCGTCACCTCATTTAATTTTCACAACAACCCTATGAGTGAGGTACTGTTTACTTTAGATTCCTCTTTTGGAAAATAGGCTTGCCATGGTTATGAAATCAGGAAATAATGGAATCAGAAGTTGAATCCAGGTTTGTCTGACTCCAAAGAAAGGATTTTAACCAGAACTCAGTAGTATAAATTCCAGAAAGGTTTCCAGCCTTATTTAGCACCGCCTTGATTTTTGGATATAAGAAGAGATAAAGGAAATGGTGTTAAAGGGAGTTGAAATGTATAGGTGAATTTTTGCAATGGCGTATTTTTTTTATTTATTTAATTTATTTTATTTTTGGCTGCATTGGGTCTTCATTGCTGCACCGTGGGCTTTCTCTAGTTGCGGTGAGCAAGAGCTACTCTTCACTGTGGTGTGCGGGCTTCTCACTGCAGTGGCTTCTCTTGTTGCAGAGCACAGGCTCTAGGTGCACAGGCTTCAGTAGTTGTGGCTCGCGGGTTATAGAGCACAGGCTCAGTAGTTGTGGTGCATGGGTTAGTTGCTTTGCAGCATGTGCGATCTTCCCAGACCAGGGCTCGAACTCGTGTCCCCTCCATTGGCAGGCGGATTCTTAACCACTGTGCCACCAGGGAAGCCCACAGTGGCCTTTTCATATATCATTGATGAACCAAGAAATTACTCTTTCCTGACAATTTTTTTTTTCTGTGATGGTTTTTATAAAGCTAGCCACTGGGTTCTGATTTTGCGTAATACATTCTAGCTGGTTTTCTGAACACCACAGCATTTGAAAAAACTACTGTCAACTTTTCTGTTGTGTTGCCAGTACGTTTTTAAATCAGATATACTCTGAGAGATGGGTACAAAGCTTTTTGTTATTATCCCAAAGTTTCTGGTCTCATTTTGCTCTTTAGTGTATAATATCAATTCTGACCCATTTATATGTGGATTTTAAAGTCTTAGAATATTGCCCTTGGGCTTCCCTGGTGGCACAGTTGTTAAGAATCCGCCTGCCAATGCAGGGGACACGGGTTCGAGCCCTGGTCCATGAAAATCCCACATGCCGCAGAGCAACTAAACCCATGCACCACAACTACTGAATCTGCGCTCTAGAACCTGCAAGCTACAACTACTGAAGCCTGCGCTCTGCAACAAGAGAAGCCACTGCAACAAGAATCCCGTGCACTGCAACAAAGAGTAGCTCCTGCTGGCCGCAACTAGAGAAAGCCCACGCACAGCAACGAAGACCCAACGCAGCCAAAAATAAATAAATAAATAAATAAGTAAAGTAAGTAAGTAAGTAAGTAAATAAATAAATAAATAAAAAGAGTACTGCACCTATGCTTGATCTTCTAATTTCTGATACTTATTTTGCAAGTTCCAGCAATTCCTGATGAGAAACCTCATTCTAAGTTGGCTTCTCCATTCATGTTAATAGTCAGCATTTATCAAATGTTTCCTCTATACAAATATTGTGACTTTGCCTTTGCCTACAGTTCAGTCAAACAGAAAAACTTTAGACTGAGCTTCAAGACAGACAGTTTTAATCATCATAGTGTAATTAAAATCAAATGGTTTAGAAATATAAAGGGGGGAGAAATTAATTCCAACTGAAAGGATCTGGCTCATTTATCTTTGATTTCAGGGAAAAGAGACAATTTTCCTTGGTTTTTTAAAAAATCTTTTTTTTAATACTTTAAATCTTTAAACACTTTACTTTTTTTCTTCTTCCTTTTTTTTTTTTCTTTTGTTTTTTCTTGGCCACATTGTGCAGCTTGTGGGATCTTAGTTCCCTGACCAAGTATTGAACCTCGACCCCAGCAGTGAAAGCTCCGGGTCCTAACCACTGGACAGCCAGAGAATTCCCTAAACTCTTTACTTTTAAAGTAGTTTATAGGGACTTCCCTGGCGGTCCAGTGGTTAAGACTCTGCGCTTCCACTGCAGAAGGCACTTGTTCGATTCCTGGTCGGGGAACCGAGATCCCACATGCTGCATGGTGTGGCCCAAAAACAAACAAAAAAAAATTACAGTAGTTTATAATTGATAGAACTTTGTTCTGTTTAGTTCCATGTGCTGATTGCTCATGTATTTATATTCTAAGTTTGTCAGCTTTCCACTGCATGGTAAAGCATATTTTATTTAGGGAAGGAAAAAGGAATTTAAAACAGATTTGTCAACCTGTGAGTAAATCAATATTGTGTGTGTGTGTGTGTTGTGGTTAAAAAAAAAAAAAAAAAGAATTTCAGATAGCACAGAATCCAAAATAAAGGTCTCTCTTGCCATGACTTCTTTCATACCGCTTGCTATCTAGAAGTGTAACCACTGTTATCAATTGTAATTTAACTGTATTTATCACTAATGCCTGACTTTTATTAATGAACCATTCTTTTCTGCATATAAAGACTATTTATGTAGAACCTCCCTAGTGCAGTCATTTCATTTGAGATGCGGTTTGTTTTTTGTATACATATAAATTGACTTATTATGTGCTTTTCTTTTTCTTTAGGATCCCAAACTTCTGAACAGGAGCTCTTTCTAGACACCAAGATATTTGAAAAAGGTTTGTAATTGTAAATGTATTTTGAATCTTAGAAATATTATCCTCTGTTAGTGACACAAATCCGTAAAGTATTAGCATCCTTGGATTTAATATTTGCAATTTTAGCTGTTTGTAGGGGGCATCAGACATCTATGATTTTGTGCTAATTTGTAAAGAGACTAATAAAAGCTACCTCAGATATTGGTTTTAAGGATTAATTGAAATAATGCTCTGAAGTGTGTACCAAGAATATAAATCTAGTTCTGTGATATTGGTGAACAAGTTACTTCATTCTTGAGTGTACCTATGGAATTGTCCAGCAACCATACCTGACTTTTTGGTATTTAGGGTTTCAGAGAGGTTTCTGAGTATGTCAAGTATATTATCTCATTTTGAGGGCTTGTTTGTTTTTCTGTATATTTCAGACCAAGGAAGTACTTACAGTGGTGATCTTGAATCAGAGGCAGTATCTACTCCACATAGCTGGGAGGAAGAATTAAATCATTATGCCTTAAAGTCAAATACTGTGCAAGAGGCTGATTTAGAAGTGAAGCAGTTCTCAAAAGGGGAAACCGAACAGGATCTGGAAGCAGATTTTCCATCAGGTTTGTGCAGTGTAACCTGTCTGTTCAAAGTCCTTTATTAGAATATTCGTACAACTCTGAATTGGCATAATGAAGCAGTTATAATGTATGATAACTATCTAGGGCACAAATGGTCCCTGCCTTTGAAGGTATTAATTCATACCATATTGTTCTTTATAAGGGGTTAATTTGTTGTTGTTGTTTTTAAGTTTCCCACAGTAATCATATAGGGATTTTTCTTGATTGTTAATAAAGTTTGGGGGTTTTTTTTGCGGTACACGGGCCTCTCACTGTTGTGGCCTCTCCTGTTGCAGAGCACAGGCTCTGGACGCGCAGGCTCAGCGGCCATGGCTCACGGGCCCAGCCGCTCCGTGGCATGTGGGATCTTCCCGGCCCGGGGCACGAACCCGTGTCCCCTGCATTGGCAGGCGGACTCTCAACCACTGCGCCAACAGGGAAGCCCCCCCCCTTTTTTTTTTTTGCGAGATAATAAAGTTTTTATACATGCTGTATCTCCTTGTTTTCTTATGTATATAAGTAAAATCCATATTTTATCATAAACAAAGTAATGAATATAGTGATGATTACCTGATATTTCCTCCTTCACCCTAAGTGTTTATTTAAGTCTGTGAGTGATTTATCTCACATTATGCTTTCTCTTGGATATCATAGAATCCTTTGACCCACTGAATAAAGGACAGGGAATCCAGGCACGTTCCCGAACAAGAAGACGACACAGAGATGGCTTCCCCCAGCCCAGACGAAGAGTAAGCAGTAACTTAATTTTTCTAGCATTTTCTTTTCTTTGTTGTTTTCCAACCTTGTATTTTTGTCCTTTTGTTTTTGTTTTTTTGAAGTCAAAAACCATATCTCTTATTTTATATTTCCTCAGGAGGGACTTTTTATTTTGTTTCTATAATCAAAGGATTTTTCTGTTAGTTTTTTATAATCGTTGTTACACACTTTCCTCTTTTTTTTTTTTGCGGTACACGGGCCTCTCACTGTTGTGGCCTCTCCCGTTGTGGATCACAGGCTCCAGATGCGCAGGCTCAGCGGCCATGGCTCACGGGCCCAGCCGCTCCGTGGCATGTGGGATCTTCCCGGATCAGGGCACGAACCCATGTCCTCTGCATTGTCAGGCAGACTCTCAACCACTGTGCCACCAGGGAAGCCCTGCACACTTTTTTTTTTTTTTTTTACTTGGGTTAGTTTTCATCTTATTGAGTTATGTTTTTTATTATGGATATAATTCTTTTATCAAATATGACTTTTCCTCCTATTTTGTGACTTCATTTTTATTTTCTTAATAGTGAAAAACAACTTTTTCCCTATTTCCATGGTTCATTTATTTATTTTTTTCCAGTTTTATTGAGATATAATTGACATAACAGGACTAAGTTTAAGGTGTAGAGCATAATGATTTGACTTACATACATCATGAAATGAATACCACAATAAGATCGTAAACATTCATCATCTCATATAGATAAAAAATTAAAGAAACAAAAAAATTTTTTTTTACTATGAGAACTCTTAGGATTTACTCTCTTCACAACTTGTATATATAGCACAGAGCAGTGTTCATTATATATATCCTGTCGCACATTATACCCCTAGTACTTACTTAAACTGGAAATTTACGCCTTTTGACTACCTTCATCCAGTCTCCCTCCCCCTACTCCCTGCTTCTGGTAGCCACAAATCTGATCTCTTTTTCTAAGAATTTGTTTGTTTGTTTTTGAAATATAATAGACCTACAGTACTTTGTTAGTTCTTGGAGCACAACATACTGATTCAACATTTCTACATATTTCAAAATGTTCACTAGGATAAGTCTAGTTACAATATGTCAGCATACAAAGATATTACATAATTATAATTGTGTGATTGTATTCCCCACACTGTACATTTCATAACATAACCATGACTCATTTACTTTGTGACTGGAAGTTTGTACCTCTTAATCTCCCTCACCTATGTCTCTCATCTCCCAACCCCCTCCCCTGTGAGAACCACTTGTTTATTCTCTGTATCTATAATTCTGTTTCTGTTTAATTATGTTTGTTCATTTGTTTTTTAGATTCCAGATATAAGTGAAATCATATAGTATTTGTCTTTCTCTGTCTGATTTGTTTCACTTACTGTAATAGCCTCTAGGTCCATCCCTGCTGTCACAAATGGCAAGATTTCATTCTTGTTTGTGGTTGAGTAATAATTCCATTGTATGTAACTGTGTGTGTGTGTGTGTACCACATCTTCTTTATTCATTCATCTAGGACACTTAGGTTGTTTCCATATCTTGGCTGTTGTCAGTAATGCTGCAGTGGACTTAAGGGTGCATATATATCTTTTTGAATTAGTGTTTTTGTTTCTTTTGGGTAAAAAATACCCAGAAGTGGAATTGCTGGATCAAATGGTAGTTCTATGTTTAATTTTTGAGGAAGCGCCATACTGTTTTCCACAATGGCTGCACCAGTTTACATTCCCACCAACAGTGCATGAGTGTTCCCCCTTTTACACATCGTCGCCAACACTTGATATCTCTTGTCCCTTTCGTTGTAGTCATTCTGACAGGTGTGAGGTGATATTTCATTGTGGTTTTGTCTCGCATTTCCCTGATGATTAGTGATGTGGAGCATCTTTCCGTGTGTCTGTTGGCAATCTGTATGTCCCTTTTGGGAAAATGGCTCTTCAGATCCTCTGCCCATTTTTTAATTCCATTTTTTGTTTGTTTGTTTGTTTGTTGGATATTGAGTTATTTATACATTTTGGATATTAACCTCTTTCCAGATATATAATTTGGAAATATCCTTTCCCATTCAGTAGGTTGCCTTTACATTTTGTTGAGGGTTTTCTTTGCTATGCAAAATCTTTTTAGTTTGATGTGGTCCCATTTGTTTATTTTTGCTTTGGTTGTCTTTACCTGAGGGAACAGACCCAAAAAATATTACTAAAACCGATGTCAAAGTTTCCTGCCTGTGTTTTCCTCTAGGACTTTCATGGTCTCAGGTCTTACATTTTCAGTTTAATTTTGTATATGGTATGAAAAAGTGGTCCAGTTTCATTCTTTTCCATGTAGCTGTCCACTTCTCCCAACACCATTTACTGAAGAGTCAGTCTTTTCTTCATTGTACAATATAGTCTTGCCTCTTTTGGCATAGATTAATTGACCATAAAAGCATAGGTTTATCTGGGCTGTCTATTCTGTTCCATTGATCTGTGTGTATGTTTTTGTGCCACTACCATACTGTTTTGATTACTGTAGTTTTTAGCATAGTTTGAAATCAGGGAGTATGATACCTCTAGCTTTGTTCTCCTTACTCAAGATTGTTTTGGCTATTCTGGGTGTTTTATGTTTCCTAATGAATTTTAGAATTATTTGTTCTAGTTCTGTGAAAAATGCCATTGGTAGTTTGATTTTATTGCATTGAATCTGTAGTTTGCCTTGGGTAGTGTGGTTATTTTGACAATATTCTTCTAATTCACGAGAATGGTGTATTTTTCCATTTGTTTGTTTAATCTTCAGTTTCCTTCATCAGTGTCTTATAGTTTTCTGAGTCGAGTTTTACCTCCTTTGTTAGATTTATTCCTAGGTATTTTATTCTTTTTGATGCGATTATAAACAGGATTGTTTTAAAAATTTCTCTGACAGTTTGTTGGTAGTTTATAGAAATGCAACAGATTTTGTATATTTTGTATCATGCAACTTTACTGAATTCGTTGGTGAGTTCTCATAACTTTTTGGTGGTGTCTTTAGGATTTTCTATGTATAGTATGGTGTTATCTGCAAACAGTGACAGTTTTCTTCCTTTCCAATTTCGATTCCTTTTATTTCTTTTTCTTCTCTGATTGCTGTGGCTGGGACTTCCAATACCATGTTGAATAAAAGTGGCAGAATGGGCATCCTTGTCTTATTCCTGATCTTAGAGGAAATTGTTTCAGTTTTTCATCATTCAGTATGATGTTAGCTGTGGGTCTGTTATATTTGGCCTTTATTACATTGGGGTATGTTCCCGCTATAGCCATTTTGTGGAGAATTTTTATCATAAATGAATGTTGAATTTTGTCAAAGGCTTTTTTTGCTTCTGTTGAGATGATCATATGACTTTTATTCTTCAGTTTGTTAATGTGGTGTATCACATTGGTTTGCAAATACCAAATTGTTCTTTGCATCCCTGGAATAAATCCCACTTGCTCATGGTGTGTGATCCTTGTAATGTATTGTTGAATTTGGTATGCTGATATTTTGTTGAGGATTTTTGTATGTATGTTCATCAGTGATATTGGCCTGTAATTGTCTTCTTTTATGGTCATCTACTTTTGGTATCAGGGTGATACTGGCCTCGTAGAATGAATTCGTAAGTGTTGCTTCCTCTGCTATTTTTTGTAATAGTTTGAGAAGGATAGGTATTAACTCTTCTCTAAATGTTTGGTCAGCTTCATCTGTGAAGCTGTCTGGTCCTAGACTTTTGTTTGTTGGGAGTTTTATGATTACTGATTCAATTTCATTACTAGTAATTGGTCTGTTCATATTTTCTATGTATTTCTGGGTCAGTCTTAGGAGGGTGTACATTTCTAAAATTTTTCCATTTCTTCCAGGTGATTCTTTTGGTGTATAATTGTTCATAGTAGTCTCTTAAGATCCTTTATATTTCTGTGTTGTTTGTTGTAACTTCTCTCTTCTCATTTTTTTTTAAAAATTTATTTGTACGTTTCTTTTTTCCTTGATGAGTCCGGCTGAAGGTTTATCCACTTTGCTTATCTTTTAAAAAGATCAGCTCTTGGTTTCATTGATCTTTTCTATTGCTTTTTAGTCTCTAGTTTATTTTTGCTCTGATCTTTATGATTTCTTTCCTTTACCAACTTTCGGTTTTCTTTTTCTTTTTCTAGTTCCCTTAGGGTATAAGGTTAGTTTGTTTATTTGAGATTTTTCTTGTTTCCTTAAGTAGGCTTGTCACTGTAAACTTACCTCTTAGAACTGCTTTTGCTGTATCCCATAGATTTTGGATAATTGTGTTCATTTTCATTGGTCTCCAGGTATAATCTTGATTTCCTCTTTAATTTCTTTGGTGACCCATTGGTTGTTTAATAACATATTGTTTAGTCTTCTGTGCTGTGTGTTTTTTACAGTTCTTTTGTGTATTTGGTTTCTAGTCTCATAGCATTGTGGTTGGAAAAGATGCTTGATATGATTTTACTTTTCTCTTAAATTTACTGAGACTTGTTTTGTGGCCTAGCAAGTGATCTAGAGAATGTTCCATGTGAACTTGAAAAGAATGTGTGTTCTACTTTTGGGTGAAATATTACATATATATATATGTATATATATACACACAAACATATGTGTGTGTGTGTGTGTTTATTCTGTATATAGCTATTAAATCCATTTCTTGTAATGTGTCATTTATGGCCAGTGATTCCTTACTTATTTTCCTTATTTATCTCTGTCCATTGATGTAAGCGAGGTTTTAAAGTCCCCTACTCTTGTTGTGTAACTGTCCATTTCTCCCTTTATATCTGTCAATGTTTGCTTTATGTATTTAGGTGCACCTTTCCTATCCTCTCACATTCAGTCTTTGTGTGCCTTTAGATTTGATGTGAGTCTCTTTTAGGCAGCACTGTGGGTCTTGTTTTTGTATCCATTTAGCTACCCTATGTTTTTTTATTGGAGCATTTAGTCCATTTACATGTAAAGTAATTATTGATAGGTATGTACTTATTGTCATTTTGTTAATTGCTTTGTGGTTGTTTTTGTAGCTCTTTTTTGTTCCTCATTGTTTTGCTCTTATCCCCTGTGATTTGATGACTATCTTTAGTGTTATTTTGGGGTTCCTTTCTCTTTTTTGTGTGTGTATCTATTACTGATTTTTGGTTTGTTGTTACCATGAGGTTTATGTATACCAGTCTATTTATGTTTATACATGATTATTTTAAGTGCTGATCTCTTAATTTTGAATACATTTTACCAACCCTGAATTTTTACCCTCCCCACATTTAATGTTTCTGACATCATATTTTACGTTTTTTGGTTTGTGTATTCATTACTACTTATTATGGATATAGATAATTTTACTACTTTTGTCTTAATCTTTCTAGTAGATAGTACTGATCTACTATCTTTACTGTATGTTTGTCTTTACCAGTGAAATTTTTCCTTTTTTAATTTTCATTTTTCTAGTTGTTACTTTTTCTTTTCTGCTTAGAGAATTCCCTTTAACATTTCTTATAAAGCTGGTTTTGTTGTACTGAATTATTTTAGCTTTGCTTGTCTGTAAAAAACTCTTAATCTCTCTATCAAATCTGAATGAAAGGCTTGCTGGGTATAGTATTCTTCGTTGTAGGTTTTTTCCCTTTCATCACTTTACATACATGGTGCCAGTCCCTTCTGGCCTGCAGAATTTCTGCTGAAAAGTCATCTGATAGCCTTATGGGATTTTCCTTTAACGTAACTAGTTGCTTTTCCTTTGATGCTTTTAAATTCTCTCTTTATCCTTAATGTTTGCTATTTTAATTATAATGTGTCTTTGAGTGGAAATCTTTGGATTGAGTCTGTTTGGGACTTTCTGTACTTCTGGGACTTGGATGTTTGGTTCCTTTCCCAGATTAGGGTCGTTTTCAGCTATTATGTCTTCAAATACATCCTCTGCTCCTTCCGTGCTCTCTTCTTCCAGGACCTCTACAATGCAAATGTTGGTACACTTAAAGTTGTCTCAGAGTTCTCTTGAACTGTCCTCACTTTTTAAAATTCTTTTTCTTTTTTCTCTTCAGTTTGAGTGATTTTGACTACACTGTCTTCCAGTTTGCTGATCTGTTCCTCTGTATCAGCTAACCTACTGTTAATTCCTTTTATTTCAATTATTGTATTTTTTGGCTCTGCTTGCTTGTTCATTATATTTTCTAACTCTTTGTTAGAAACTTCTAACCTCTCACTGTGTTCATTCTTCTCCTGAGTGCTTTGAGCATCTTTACAGTCATTACCTTGCAGTCTTATTGGGTAGAATGCTTCCTTTGGAACATATTCCTCTGTTGCCTTATTTTGCCTAGTTCTTTGTTTTTACTTCTATGTATTTCATAGGTTGGTTCCGTTTACCAATCTTAGATAAGTGACCTTATGTAAGAGACATTCTACGGGGCTGAGCAGCAGACTCCCTTCTAGTCACCAGAGCTGTATGCTCTAGGGGTGCCCTGTATATGCACTGCATGGGCCCTTATGACAAGCTGACTACTGTGGGCGTTCTGATAAGCATGGTCAGCATGGCTGACTACTGTGGGCGTGCTGGGACCAGAAAGTCCAAGACCGGTTGGTTGCCAGACCCTGCCTAATGCAGAGGCCTCCGACTCTGGTGTGGTTGGCTGCAGCCTGGGGCGTTCTGGTCCTGGTGCTGGCCCACTGGTGGGCAGGGCCACGTCATGAGGCAGCAGAGCCCTGAGGAGTTCCCAGGCTAATGCTGTCCTGCTGGTGGGTGGGACTGGATGGAGGGTGGGTGTTCTCGGCCTGGTTTTGACCCAGTGGGTTACAGGCTGGGTCCTGACACAGGTGGCTACAGGGCTGCGGTATACCCAGGGGCTAGTGTCTGCTCTCTAGTGGGCAGGGCCAGGGCTCATGGGATCCCAGGGCTGGTTCCAACCAGTGGTGGGTGAGGCTGTATCCTGGGACTAGTTCTGTTCCATTGGTGCACAGAGCTGGGTCCCAGGGTCTCTGGCTGGGGGGCCTGGTTCCTGAAGCTGGTATTGGCTTGTGGATGTATTGGTCTAGGTCCCACGGTATCCTGGGGCTAGTGTTGGTCCACTGGTGGGAAGAGCCTGCTCCTGAGGATCTCTGGCTGTGGGGCCCTGGTGATCCTAGAGTTGGTGTCAGCCTGCTGGTGGGCAAGGCCAGGGCCCAGGAGGTCCTGGGACTAGTGCCTATCCACTGGTGGGCAGAGCCTTGTTCAGGGTGGCTGAGGGCTCATGGGAGCCTAAGGCAGCAAACTTGCTGGTGTTTGGGGCTGTGTCCCCACCTGGCTAGCTTCTTGGCCTCAAGCCTCCCAGGATTGTTGGCAACTGGCTGGTGGGCAGGCTGGCTCCAGTTCTCATTTAACTTAGTGGGAGGAGTCCAAAATGGTGCTTGCTAGCAGCAGTGTTCTCGTTGTAGAGTGAGCTCCCCAAAATGGCTTCCGCCAGCATCTGTGTCCCCAGGGTGAGTCCCAGTTTCCTCTTGACTCTCTGGGAGGCTCTCTGAAATCAAGTGGGTCTGACCCAGTCTCCTTTCAAATTACTGCTTTTGCCCTGGGTCTCAGATCATGTGAGATTTTGTGTGTACCCTTTGAGAGTGGGAGTCTCTTGTTTCCTGCAGCCCTCTGGCTCTCCTGAAAACAAGCCCCGCTGGCCTTCAAAACCAAGTGTTCTGGAGGTTTATCTTCCCAGTGCAGGAGCCCCAGACTGGGGAGCCCTATATGGGGCTCAGACCTCTCACTTCTTGGGGAGAACATCTCCAATTGTGATTATCTTCCCATTTGTGTGTCACCTAACCTGGTGGTGTGGGTCTTGATTATACCGTGTCTCTGCCCCTTTCTACCCATCTTGTAGTTCCTTCTTTATATCTTTAGCTGTAAAAGATCTTTTCTGCTAGTCTTCAGGTCATTTTTATGGAAAGTTGCTCTGTACATAGTAATAATTTTGGTGTGCCCATGGGAGGTGGGGAGCTCAGGGTCTTCCTATTCTGCCATCTTGGTCACCCACACTAGGACAGAACTTTTTACTTTTGAGAAGTCTACTTTATCAGTTTTTATTCTTTTATAATTTGTGCTTTTTATTATCCCATCTAAAAATCTTTGCTTAACTATGGTAATTAAGATTTTCTCTTACATTTTCTCCTAGTTTTATAGTTTTCTTTTATGTTTTCTGTGATCCATTTTGAGATAATTTTTATGTATAAGTTAAGGCATCACATTTCATTTTTTTGTGTGTATGGATATACAGTTGTTCTAGTACCACTTTTGTGAATGCTGTCTTTTCCCCTTCAGTTACATTGGCACTTTTGTTAAAGTCAACTGACCATGTATGTCTTGGTCTGTTTCTGAAACTATTCTGTTCCATTGATATACATGTCTATTTTTATACCAGTACCAACTGACTTGATTAATGTAGCTTTACAGTGAGTCTTGAAATAGGAGTGTAGGTCTTCCATCTTTGTTCATCTTTTTCAAAGGATTTATTTGAATTTCCATATACCTTTTAGAATCAGCTTGTCAATTTCTACAAAAAAGTCTGCTGAAATTTTGATTGGGGCTGTTCTTAATCCATGCATCAATTTGCAGAGAATTGACATCCTAGCAACTTTGAGCCATCCAGTCCATAAAGATGGTATCTTTCACCTTTATTCAGATTATCTCCCAACAGTGTTTTGTATTTTTCATTTTACAAGTCTTATACTTTACCAAATTTATCTAATAAGTATTTTAATATATTTTTGATCCTGTTGTGAATAGCGTTATTTTTAAATTTCCTTTTCTAGTGTTCTTCATTGACATAGAAATAGAGATGGTTTTGAATATTGATTTTATATACGGTGATTTTGCTCAACTGAAATCCTTAGGATTTTCTACCTACACAATCATATTATCTGTAAATAAAGGCAGTTTCACTTTTTCCTTTACAATCTTAGTGCATTTTCTTTCTTTTTTTGATTTATTGCATTAACAAGGATCTTTAGTACAATGTTTAATATAAGTAATGAGTGCAGACCTTCATGCCTCTTCCCAATTTTAGGGAAGTGTTCAGCCTTACAATATTGAATATGATGTTACCTATATGTTTCTCATAGATGACCTCTATCAAGTTCAGGAAGTTCCTTTCTATTTCTAATTGCTCAGAGTGTTTTTGATTGTGTTTTGAACTTTGTCAGGTGATCTCTTGAGATGATCATCTGGTTTTTCTTTTCTGAGTCTTTTAAAGTGGTGAAATACATTAATTTTTTAAATTATAAACTAACCTTGCATTTATGGGATGAGCACTACTTTCTTTTGATGTTTTTATTCTTCTATACGTTGCTGGATTCAGTTTGCTAATATTTGTTAAGGTTTTAAGTGTCTCAGTTTAAAAGAGCTATTGATCTGTTTTCTTGTGATGACTTTATCTGGCCTTGCTGTCAGGATAATAGTAATATAAGTGAGTTAGTGTTCCTCCTCTTCTATTTTCTGAAATACAGTTTATATAATTACTTAATTCTTGGGTAGACTTCAACAGTGAAGCCATCTGGGTCTGGATTTTTTTTTATGGGAAGGTTTTAAACTATGAATTGAATTTCTCTAGCTACTTAGGTTATCTATTTCTTCTAGAGCAAGCTTTGTTAGTTTGTGTCTTTCAAGAAATTTGTTCAGTTTATCTAAGCTGTCTAGTTTATTGTCATAATGACGTTCACAGTTTTATTATTCTTTTTATATGTGTGGGGTCAGGTGTTGATAATTTGTGTCTTTTTTCTTTTATCCCTGATCATTCTAGCTAGAGATTTATCATGTTTTTTTAACCTTCTAAAAGTACCAGCTCTTCATTTTATTGATTTTTCCTTTATCTTTTCTTTTTATTGATTTTTGTTCTATTTTTTATTATTTCCTTACTTTGGGTTTTAATGAACTCTTTTTTCTAGTTTCTTAACACAGAGGCTAGATTATTGATTTTAGACTTCTTTCACTTCTCATAGAAGCATTTTAATACTGTAAATGCCCTTATAAGCACTGCTTTAGCACTATTACATAAAGTTTGATACGTTTTGTTTTCATTTTTACTTAAGTTCAAAATATTCTCTAATCGCATTTGTGGTTTCTTAACATGTGTTGTTTAATTTCTGAGTTTTCAGGATTTTTCTAACACTATTTCATTACTGATTTCTAGCTGAATTCCATTGTAGTTAGAGAATTTATTGAGGCTTCTTTTAGAGCCATCTATTCGTATGTTCCATTAAATAGACCTGAGTGGTAATAACTGTTATTCATACCTCATTGGGTGGGTCCAGCATCCGGAACATAGTAAATACCCAAATGTTAGTGATTATTAAAATATTACCTTCTACACTTCAATTTTCTCTTTTTTTCTTTTCTCATATGGATTGGATTAGATGACTAAGCTCTTTCTAGCTCTAAGAGCTCTGAATCTTTGGGATCTAATACTAAATTGCATTTTCTGTAAATTTATGCCCATTCTGTCTTTGAGAATCCCAATTCTTAAAGCTCTGAAACTAAATTTTATATTCTGTAAATTTTTGGAATTCTTACAGGGACGGAAGAAGTCTGTAGTGTCTGTGGAGCCCAGGAGTCTTATTCAAGGAGCCTTTCAAGGGTGCTCAGTGTCTGGGATGACACTGAAATACATGTATGGGGTAAATGCCTGGAAGAACTGGGTTCAGTGGAAAAATGCCAAGGAAGAGCAGGGGGATCTGAAAAGTGGTAAATACACGGCATGAATTTGTGTCTTGATTTAGGGGGTGGGAGGAATACAGATTAAGTCATAAATCTACTCAAAAGGGATAAATAGTAGGTCAGAAATCCCATAAAACTTTGATTTTGGCTTTACTTAATTTTTTTCCCCATCTTTATTTATTCTCATTAATTTTTCTTTCTTTGTCAGGAGTTGAACATGCCTCATCTAGCCCGTGTTCTGACCCTTTAGGAAGTGCTCAAGACCATGCACTCTCTCAAGAATCTTCAGAGCCAGGCTGTAGAGGTAAAATTTCTCTCCTTGTGATCTGAATTGCTTGTAATATCATTGTTGATTTTAAATTTGTAAATGGAATATTTAAAATTATTTAAAATTTGAAGTTTATGTTTAAAAAGAGAAATTAATATCCACTCCCAATTTTAAAGAGCTTGTTATAAAGGTAAGGTTGTATCTTCTGATCATGAGTTTCTTGTGCAAATATAAGGAATTCTGTTTCTTTTTCTAACACTATGCAAGTAACTCAAATCTGTCTTCTTGAGCCCTATATTTGTAGAATAATCAGTGTGGAACCCAGTGTAACACTTTTTGTTGTTGTTGTTGTTGTTAAGAAGAATACCTGGAAAAGCCTTGCTGTTACTGTAGGAATTTTTCCTATCAAGGAGTTGTATATGATTGACCATGATTGCAGGTTTCATTTTTGGTGCCAAAAACTTTGGAACCCAATAAACAGTTCAAATAGAGCAACACTGTATAAATTTAGAACCCTAATCATTAGCTTTCTTTTTTCCCCGATCGTTCTATTCTAAACTTTGTTTTCAGTTTGTATTTTGCTTTTTTATTATCTGTGTTTTATATAAGATACTTATACAATCTTTGTGGGATGAGATGGGGCAGGAATGAATATGTCCTTGTAACTAGATATTTTTGTCCCTTTCCAACTATACCTTCTCTCTAATACCTGGGTGATTGCATGCACTCTTGGCTTTGCCTCAGTCTACCCTCATTATTGGAGCAGTTAGTTGCTGCTGTGGTCTGTGACTGACTCATTGAGTTCCCACAGATCAAGTATAATCTCTCTGCTCCAGAGTGATATAAATATACTCCTGTTATGGGAGTTTACTAGGCCTTTCACCTTCCAGTTTGAGGCACAACATTTTTAAGAAAGAAGGAAGGGTAGCGACTTCCCTGGTGGTCCAGTAGTTAAGACTCTGTTCTCCCAAAGCAGGGGGCACAGGTTCAGTCCCCTATTGGGGAACTAAGATCCTGCATGCCGCACAGCGTGGCCAAAAAATAAACAAATGAAACGGTGGATATGTAAGTCAACTGTACTTCAGTTGAAAAAAATAAAAATTTAAAAAGAAAGAAAAAAGGAGGGATAGTGAAAATGGAGAAGTAATATTGTATTAGACCACCAAGCCTAAATGCAGTAGCCACAGGGGATGCCTACTCATTTCCGCTACTCATTCATCCAAAAAAAATACTTACTGAATATACCTGTCATGTATCAGGCATGGTTGTAGGCACTCAGGTGAAAAGATCAGACATGGTCCTTGCCCTCATGAATCACCTATTTCAATTTGCAAAACCAACTCAGGGGAGCTCAAGTGTATCTTTGGAAACATGCAGTGTTTTCTAAATGCAGAAAAGCAGTAACTAGAAAGAGTGTTTCAACTCATCGCACAGTGTGGACCAGTCTGTTGCAGTAAGATCTCTACAAGTCAAATTAGATAACTCTCCTGCCTAAAACTAATTCAGTTCTTAGTTGTCTTCAAACTCTTAATGTAATATATGAGGCTTACCGTAATCTGCCCGCATCTGCCCTCTTTTCTTTTCCGCTGTTCACCTGAGTCCCCTGAACCTTTTCACTTTTGTGGTTGAGCACATACTATATTTTCTGGCATTTTCAAAGGCATGAAGTTATATGTTACTTAAAGTGTTCCTTATTCAAATAAATATGACTTTAAAGAAAGTTAAACAGCATTTTTTTTTGCAGAAATCTCCAGAGCCTTTAATATGTTAAAAAAACATTGTGAATTCTTTAGAGGCAGGTATAACATACTGCTGTTTTCCAAATTTATCAGATCTTAGAAACCCAGTTTTCTTGAGCTCTCACATGATTAGTATTTTGTGGAGTATACTTCGGGAAATCTTTTTATATCCTCAAATTGGAATTCTTCCTCCACTTGTTTAATTCTTCTCCACCTTTCACATCTCCCAGAATCTAACATGACCCTTCCCTGTCTGTTAGATGGCCCTTATTTTTTTCCATAGAATTTTATTTAGATAAAACCCCTGTCATAGCACCCTATTACGTCATATGTGCTTCATTGTCTTTATTTCTTTACCTAAAAAAGCCTTGAGATCAGGATCTGTCTTTAATCCATGTATTCACCAGTGTACACCACAATACCTGGGGCAGTGTAGTCAGTGTTTATTCAGTGAGTTGAGTAATGTTATTATTTTTCTATAAGTTAGTATTTCAGATGTTTTCTACCTTTCCACAGTCCGCTCTATCAAGCTGAAGGAAGATATTCTGTCCTGCACTTTTGCTGAGTTGAGTTTAGGCTTATGCCAGTTTATTCAAGAAGTGCGGAGACCAAATGGTGAAAAGTATGATCCAGACAGTATCTTATACTTGTGCCTTGGAATTCAGCAGGTACGAAATTCAATAATTGTTACAAAATCTATTGCATTTTTAATAATTCTGATAGAACTTGTGAATTAAGCTGAAAACTTATAGTGTATATTGTTTGTTTGGTATTGCTCGTATACTCTCTCCTTAATGAACTACTGACCCTGATTTAAAAGTCTTGGTCATATAAGCCTTTTATAAGTTAAACTGAGACTGTTAGAATAAGAGGAATTGAGGTTGGTGCATTTTATTGGTAAATGCACAAAAAAGGCATAAATAGCAGTTCACAAAAGAAGTGACATAGGTGATTTGACATAGGTGACAGGAGACATCCTTGTCAAAAATCGTTTGACTAAATATGCATGTGTTTATTTTGGACTCTCAGTTTTTAATACATTGGTTTATGGCTATTCTTATGGTAGTACTCACTATTTTGATTACTGTAGGTTTGTAGTAAGTTTTGAAATTGGGAAGTGTGATTCCTCAAGATTCTTTTGGCTATTCGAGGTTCCTTGCAATTTCATATCAATTTTAGGATCAACTTTTCCATTTCTTCAAAAACTAAACCGTTGGGATTTTGATAGGATTGTATTGAATCTGTAGATTGCTTTGGGGAATATTGCTGTTTTAACAGTTTTGTCTTTAGATCCATGAGTACAAGATGTTTTTCCTAGGTGTTCTTTAATTTCAGCAGTTTTATGTAGCTTTAAGCGTGTAAATCACATACCTCTTTTGTTAAATTTATTCTTAAGTATTTTATTCTATCTGATGCTATTGTAAATGGAATTTTCTTAATTTTCTCTTTGGATTGTTTATTACAACTGATTTTGTGTAGCTTATACTCTGCAGCTTTACCAAGTTCATTTACTAGCTCTAATAACTAGTTTTTTTGTAGACACTTTAGAATTTTCTATATATAGGTTCATGTCACTGCATATAGAGATGGTTTTACTTCTTCCTTTCCTATTTCAATACTTTTTATTTCTCTTTCTCACCTGATTACTCTGGCTAGGATTTCCTGTACAATGTTCAGTAGAAGGGGCATTTTTATCTTGTTTCTGATCTAAGGGGGAAGTGATTTTTTTTAAACCCATGTATTTTATAGGTACTCATATTTGAGTAAAGGTACAAAACTCAATTCTGTGTATTCATAAAGGAAATGTTTTTTAAGATTGAAATAACTCCTGACTGTTACCAGTAGTTGCCTTTGTGTAGTGAGTTTGAGTATATCTTTCTTCCACCTTTTCTGTATTTTAAACTCTTTCCATAATGAGGATATAATATTTTTAAGTTGTGAAAATAACTTTATTAAAATAAAGAAAATGAAGAATACTTTTCAACAACAAAACTGTAATCTGGCGATACAATCATAAATTGCCTTTGAAGAGGCCTATAAAAATGCACGTTGAAATGGTGTGTAATTTTTATTAGCCGGAATAAATTTAAGTGGAAATAAAAATTTACTGCAAGTCATACATAGATCAAAAAGCAGGAAACCAAGATAGCCATAGATAAATAAGTTTAAAATACCAGATCTTAAAAACACTAGGGGCTTCCCTGGTGGCGCAGTGGTTGAGAGTCCGCCTGCTGATGTAGGGGACACAGGTTCGTGCCCCGGTCCGGGAAGATCCCACATGCCGCGGAGCAGCTGGGCCCATGAGCCATGGCTGCTGAGCCTGCGCGTCCGGAGCCTGTGCTCCGCAACGGGAGAGGCCACAACAGTGAGAGGCCGCGTATCAACAACAACAACAAAAAAGAACACTGAAAGATTTTTAGCATATAATTATGCTACTTTGTGTTATTCTCTTGTTCTGTTCATTGTATTTCTCTGAAGTGCTTGACTCTGACCTGACCTGCACCGTCAAAATATTTAACAGTAATTTACTCAAACTGTTGCGTGTTTCCCATTCTGTGATGTGATTTTTTTTGGGGGGGCTGCATTGGGTCTTTTTTTTTGTTGCTGCGCACAGGCTTTCTCTAGTTGTGGTGAGTGGGGGCTAGTCTTCATTGCGATGCGCGGGTTTCTCATTGTGGTGGCTTCTCGTTGCAGAGCACAGGCTTTAGGCACATGGACTCAGTAGTTGTGACTCACACGCTCAGTAGTTGCGGCACACGGGCTTAGTTGCTTCGCGGCATGTGGGATCTTCCTGGACCAGAGCTTGAATCCATGTCCCCTGCATTGGCAGGTGGATTCTTAACCACTGTGCCACCAGGGAAGGCCCTGTGATATGATTCTTGATGGTTATAATTAGCATACTTTTAAGTCATATAATTAGACTTGAACTTTTTGAAGGCTGGCTTGTGAGGCAGAGAGTTGAGAGCTGTGGTTAGAAGCCTCCAAATAAATAGTTATAAATTTTGGATAGCCTCAGGTTATCTGACACTAGATAACTATATTATTTGCAGGAAGTCATCTTATAACTAGGCTAAAAAACAAACAAAAACTGCTAAGAGCGCACCTCAGACACTGAGAATTAGAAAAATGATTTGAGAAATTTGAATTAGGACCAATTTTTAGTATATCAGTTTTATTAACTAACTAAAGGGTACTTATTATAATTATTTTATACCATTCATGTTTTTAAAAGGAAATAGAAAACTTTACCTTACAAGCTCAGTGCTCAAGATAATGTTAATTCATGTGAAAAGGATCTTTAGCTTAAATTCTGGTGTTTTAACTGTATCCTTAAAATGGTTCACAGTATTGTAAGGATAAAAACTAAGGGTAAACTATATTCCTAAAAATATTCTTTTTAAAAACTTGTGGGTTTTTTTGTATCAACATATATGTTTCCATTTTTTTCTCTTGTAGTACCTGTTTGAAAATGGTAGAATAGATAACATTTTTACTGAGCCCTATTCCAGATTTATGATTGAACTTACCAAACTCTTGAAAATATGGGAACCTACAATACTTCCTAATGGTAGGATGATTATATTTTGATTCTTTTCATGATATGCCTTCTTAAATTGCTTGTTTTGTGATTCTCTTTTTATAAATTGTTCATTTTATATTTGTCTTGATTTATAACATATTTGGACTTTTGAGGAGAAAGTCTTTGGTTTATTATCAATTATTTTAGTAAAACTATACCTTCCATACAGTACATGAATAGATACTAACTATTGAATATAAAAAACAACTGAAGGTTACATTTACTTTTTAGAAACCATTTTTGATCTGGTAGTTTTGGTAAAGTTGTACATGGTATCAGTAGCTGGCACATATGCTACTTTTAGACTCTGTTAGCAATGGACCTTTTTCAATAGTTTATAAAAAGTACCCTGAACTGGTTGTTAAAGAGAGTTAAGTCTTCATCCTTGAATTGTCTGTGACCATATGTCTTTGGACAAGTCCCTAATTCACTCCTGGTCTCATGCTCCTTGGCTATGAATGGAGAGGTTAAATGTGATGCCCAGAAATGTGTGCCCTTTCTGTTGAGCTACAGGGCACCTTTGACGCATTATGAGCAGTGCGGTGGCATGATGCATTTAGCATTCAAATAGGGGGCTAGAGACATAGATTTGCAAGTAATAAATCTGTGTTCATGGGTAGCCTTCCAGGAATAGAATGCAGAAGCAGCAACAAAGAGGATTGGGGAGAGAACGTTAGGAAAGACCTGTGTTTACGGGGTATCATGAGGAAGGTGCATTTAAAAGTATACTTATTATTTTTTTTCTGACCTCTGATTTTCAAGCAAAATCCAGATAAGTTATCGTGAAGCAATCGCTCTTAATATAAATTTAAAATAAGAAGAGATAGGAGAGAGAGAGAGCTCTATCTGTCCTCTAAAGATATTAGACAAATAAAACTGAACCAGTTAACAGTAAACAGAATGATCTCAAACAGGAGTCTGCAAACTGCAGCTCACGGGCCAGATCAGGCCTGCTCCCTGTTTCTGTATAGTACATGAGCTAAAAATATTTTTTACATTTCTAAATAGTTGGGAAAAAAAATTAAAGAAAAATATTTTGTGGCCTGTGAAAATTGAATGAAATTCAAATTTGTTTCTATAAATAAATTTTACAAATAGCCACACCTATTTGTTTATGTATTGTCTACACTTCCTTATCTTTTACAACAACAAAGTTGTTTTCAAAGCCCTCATGGCCCACAGTGCTTAATATGTTTACCATCTGGCTCTTCACAGAAAAAGTTTACCAGCCCCTGGTCTAAAATAACAATAGATTAAAACTGTTTCAGGGGAGTGCTCACAGTGTCTGCTTCAGTGGAATCATCTGCCCTTTTCTTTGCAGTGCTTTTTCTATTTTTCTGTATGAGGAAGAGGGAGAAAGAGAGGAACAGTCTTTTCCTTAGTATCTTCCTGTCTGAGGATTAGAGAAATTACTTAGTCCCATTTAGCAGGAGCTTAGGACTGTTTCTTTTTCCCCTTTCTTCTGTTCAGGTTACATGTTCTCTCGCATTGAAGAAGAGCATTTGTGGGAGTGCAAACAGCTGGGCGCTTACTCACCAATCGTCCTCTTGAACACCCTCCTTTTCTTCAATACCAAATACTTTCAACTAAAGAATGTTACTGAGCACTTGAAGCTTTCCTTTGCCCATGTGATGAGACGGACCAGGACTCTGAAGTACAGTACCAAGATGACATATCTGAGGTTCTTCCCACCTTCACAAAAGCAGGAGACAGAACCAGGTGTGTGGTGGAGTTTTTAAGTTTCCTTTCTTTCATTCTTTTTTTTTAATTGAAGTATAGTTGATGTACAATATTATGTTAGTTTCAGGTGTGCAACATAGAGACTTGACATTTAAATACATTATGAAATGATCACCATGATAAGTCTAGTAACTATCTGTCTCCGTACAAAGTTACTCCAATATTATTGGCCGTATTCCTTATGCTGTATGTTACCTCCTTGTGCCTTATCTTATAACTGGAAGTTCGTTCCTCTTAATCCCCTTCACCTGTTCTGCCCATCCCCCACCCCTCTTCCCTCTGGCAACCACCAATTTGTTCTCTGTAGCTGTGAATCTATTTCTGTTTTGTTTGTTCATTTGTTTTATTTTTTGTATTCTACATTTGGGTGAAATCATACGGTATTTTTCTTTTTCTCACTGACTTATTTCACTTAGCATAACACCCTTTATGTAGTCACAAATGGCAAGATTTCATTCTTTTTTATAGCTGAGTGAATTAAACCATTCTGTTGATGGACACTTCCATATTTTGGGTATTATCAATAATGCTGCAGTGGACATAGGGGTGCATACATATCTTTTTGAATTAGTGTTTTTGTTTTCTTTGGGTAAAAAATACCAATAATTGGAATTGCTGGATCATATGGTAGTTCTATGTTTAATTTTTGAGGAAGCTACATACTGTTTTCCACAATGGCTGCACCAGTTTACATTCCCACCAACAGTGCATGAGTGTTCCCCTTTTTACACATCGTTGCCAACACTTGATATCTCTTGTCCCTTTCATGATAGTCATTCTGACAAGGGTGAGGCGTTATCTCATTGTGGTTTTGACTTGCATTTCCCTGATGATTAGTGATGTGGAGCACCTTTCCCTGTTTCTGTTGGCAATCTGTATGTCCCTTTGGGAATGGCTATTCAGATCATCTGCCCATTTTTTAATTGCATTTTTTGTTTGTTTTTTGGATATTGAGTTCTCTGAGTTCTTTATACATTTTGGATATTAATCCCTTTCCAGATATATAATTTGCAAATATCCTCTCCCATTCAGTAGGTTGCCTTTTCATTTTGTTAAGGGTTTCCTTTGCTATGCAAAATCTTCTTAGTTTGATGTGGTCCCATTTGTTTATTTTTGCTTTGGTTGTCTTTACCTGAGGAGACAGATCCAAAAAAATATTATTAAAACCGATGTCAAAGTTTCCTGCCTGTGTTTTCTTCTAGGACTTTTATGGTTTCAGTTCTTAACGTTTAAGTCTTTAATCCATTTTGAGTTTAATTTTGTATATGATGTGAAAAAAGTGGTCCAGTTTCATTCTTTTCCATGTAGCTGTCCAGTTTTCTCAACTCCATTTATTGAAGAGTCTGTCCTTTCCCCATTGTATATTCTTGCTTCCTTTGTCATACGTTAATTGGCCATGTAAGCATGGGTTTATGTCTGGGCAAGCTATTCTGTTCCATTGATCTGTGTGTTTGTTTTTGTGCCACTGTCATACTGTTTTGATTACTATGGCTTTGTGGTATGCAGTTGACCCTTAAACAATACGTAGGTTGGGCCACCAACCCTACTCACAGTCCAAAATCCGCATATAATTTTACAGTCAGCCCTCCTTATCCACAGTTTCACATCTGCAGATTCAAACAGCCATGATTGTATAGTACCGTAGTATCTAATTATTGAAAAAAATCTATGTATAAGTGGATCCACGTTGTTCAAACTTGTGTTGTGTAAGGGTCAACTGTAGTTTGAAGTCAGGGAGTGTGAACCTCCAGCTTTGTTCTTCTTACTCAAGATAGCTTTGGCTATTTGGGGTCTTTTGTGGTTTCATATAAATTTTAGGAGTATCTGCTCTATTTTTGTGAAAAATGCCACTGGTATTTTGATAGCATTGCATTGAATCTGTAAGTTATTTTGGGATGGACATTTTAACACTATTAATTCTTTCAATCCATGAGCATGGTGTATCTTTCCATTTATTTGTGTTGTCTTTGATTTCTTTCATCAGTGTCCTACAGTTTTTAGAGTACAGGTCTTTCACCTCTTTGGTTAAATTTATTCCTAGGTGTTTTATTATTTTTGATGCAATTGTAAATGGAATTGTTTTCTTAATTTCTCTTTCTGATAGATGGTCATGAGTGTATAGAAATGCAAAAGATTTCTGCATATTTTGTATCCTGTAAAATGTACTTACTGAATTTATTTATTCTGATAGTTCTTTGGTAGTGTCTTTAGAATATTCTGTATACAGTATCATGTCCTCTGAAGATGGTGGTGGTTTTACTTCATCCTTTCCAGTTTGGATTTTTAAAATTTCCTCTTCTTATCTGATTGCCATGGCTAGGACTTCTAATACCATGTTAAATGAAAGTGGCAAGAGTGGGCATCCTTGTCTTATTCCCAATCTTAGAGGAAATAGTTTCAGCTTTTCACCATTGAGTATGATGTTAGCTATGAGTTTGTCATACATGACATTTATTATGTTGCGGTATATTCCCTCTGTAGCCACTTTGTTGAGAGTTTTTATCAGAAATGGATGTTGAATTTTTTCAAAAGCTTTTTCTGCATCTATTGAGATGATCTTGTGCTTTGTATCCTTCATTTTCTTAATGTGGTATATCATGTTGATTTGTGAATATTGATCCATCCTTGCATCCCTGGGATAAATCCCACTTGCTCATGGTATACGATCCTTTTAATGTATTGTTGAATTCAGTTTGCTGATACCTTGTTGAGGATTTTTGCATTTGTGTTTATCAGCAATATTGGCCTGTAATTTTATTTCTTTGGTGTCTTTGTCTGGTTTTGGTATCATGCTGGTCTTGTAGAATGAGTTTGGAAGAGTTCCTTTCTCTTCTATGTTTTGGAATAGCTTGAGACAGATAGGTATTAACTCTTCTTTAAATGTTTGGTAGAATTCATCTGTGAAGCCATCTGGTTCCAGACTTTTGTTTGTTGGGAGTTTTATGATTACTGATTCAGTTTCATTACTGTTCATGTTTTCTATTTCTTGCCTGATTTAGTCTTGAAAGATAGTATGTTTCTAGGAATTTATCCATTTCCTCTCGGTTGTCCAATCTGTTGGCGTATAGTTGTTCATAGTAATCTCTTAAGATCTGTTGTATTTCTGTGGTGTCAATTGTAACTTCTGTTTCATTTTTCATTTTATTTATTTGGGCCCTCTCTTTTTTTTCTTGATGAATCTGGCTAAAGGTTTGTCAATTTTGTTCATCTTCTCAAAGGACAGGCTCTTTTCTATTGTTTTTTAGTCTCTGTTTCATTTATTTTCATTTTGATCTTGATCTTGATCATTTCCTTCCTTCTGCTAATTTTGGGTTTTGGTTGTTCTTTTTCTAGTTCCTTTAGGTGTAAGGTTAGATTATTTGAGATTTTTCTTGTTTCCTAAGGTAGACCAATATTGCTATAAATTTCTCTCTTAGAACTGTTTTTGCTGCATCCCATAGATTTTGTCTCAAAGTATGTTTTGATTTCCTCTTTGATTTCTTCAGTGATTCATTGGTTGTTTAGTAGCGTGTTATTTAGACTCCACATATTTGTTTTTGCCAGTGGTTTTCTTTTAATTGATTTCTAGCCTGGTACCGTTGTGGTTAGGAAAGGTGCTTAATATGATTTCAGTTTTCTTAAACTTACTGAGATTTGTTTTGTAGCCTAACATGTGATCTATCCTGGAGAATGTTCCATGTGTACTTGAAAAGAATGTTATACTATTTTGGGGTGGAATGTACTATTTATTAAGTCCATCTGGTCAAATGTGTCATTTAAGGCCAATGTTTCCTTATTTATTTTGTGTTTGGATGATCTGTTCATTGATGTAAGTGGAGTGTTAAAGTCCCCTACTGTTAGTGTGTTACTGTCACTTTCTCCTTTTATGTCTCTTAATATTTGCTTTATATATTTAGGTGCTCCTGTGTAGGATGCATACATATATACAAGTGTTTCTTCTTATTGTTGGACTGATCCCTTTATCATTATGCCGTGTCCTTCTTTGTCTCTTTGTTTTAAAGTCTGTTTCATCTGATATGAGTATTGCCACCCCAGCTGTCTTTTCATTTCCATTTGCATGGAATATCTTTTTCTATCCCTCTTGCTTTCAGTCTGTGTGTTTTCTTTAGATCTGAAGTGAGTCTCTGATAGGCAGCATATATATGGATCTTATTTTGGTATCCAGTCAGCCACCCTCTGTCTTCAGATTGCAGCATTTAGTCTATTTACATGTAAAGTAATTACTGATAGGTACATACTTATTACCATTTTGTTCACTGTTTTCTGGTTGGTTGTATTGTTCTTGTCTGTTTCTTTTTCTCTTGCTCTATTCCCTTGCGATTTAATGGCTTTTTAGTGTTATGTTTGTATTCTTTTTTCTTTTTCGTGTGTATATCTATTTTTTATTTTTTGCGGTACGCGGGCCTCTCACTGTTGTGGCCTCTCCCGTTGCGGAGCACAGGCTCCAGACGCGCAGGCTCAGTGGCCATGGCCCACGGGCCCAGCCGCTCCGTGGCATGTGGGATCTTCCCGGACCGGGCACGAACCCGCGCCCCCTGCATCGGCAGGTGGACTCTCAGCCACTGCGCCACCAGGGAAGCCCTTGTATGTATATCTATTATTGGGTTTTGGTTTGTGGTTATCATAAGGCTGTTACATAACAACTTGTGTATATAGCAGTCTATTTTAAGTTGATGGTTGCTTAAGTTTGAGTGCATTCTAAAAGTACTACATTTTTACTCCCCCCCTCACCTTTTATGTTTTTGACATACTTTACTTTTTAAAAATTTTGTATATTCTTTAATAATTATAGATTATATGATCTTACTACTTTTTTAATCTTCATACTAGGTACATAGGTGGTTGATTCACTACCTTTACTATATGTTTGCCTTTACATTGAGATTTTTTTTCTTCCATAATTTTCATATTTCTAGTTATGGCCTTTTCTTATGTTTAAAGAAGTCCCTTGAATGTTTATTGTAAGGTCAGTTTAGTAATGATAAACTCTTTTAGTTTCTGCTTCTCTGGGAAACTTTATTTCTCCTTTAATTCTGAATGATAATCTTGACAGATAGAGTAGTCTTGGTTGTAAATTTTTTCCTTTCAGTATTTTGAACATCTCATGCCATTTCCTTCTGGCCTGTCAAGTTTCTGCTGAAAAGCCAGCTGATGGTCTTATGCAGGCTCCCCTATATGTAACTAGTTGTTTTTCTCTTGCTGCTTTAAATATTCTCTCTCTATCTTTAACTTTTGACATTTTAATTATAATGTGTCTTGGTGTGGGTTTCTTTGGGTTCATCTTGTTTGGGACTCTCTGTTTCCTGAAATTGGATGACTTCTCCAGGTTAGTCAAATTTTCAGTCATTTTTTCTTCAAATAAGTTTTCTGTTTCTTCTTCTCTCCTCCTTCTGAAGTCCTCATAATGCAAATGTTAGTATGCTTGATGTTGTCCCCAGAGGTAAGCTATCCTCAGTTTTTTTTTCCTTTTGCTGTTACAGTGGGGTGATTTCTACCACTCTTTCTTCCAGGTCACTGATCCATTCTTCTGCTTCATCTAATCTGCTATTGATTCCCTCTAGTGGATTTTTCATTTCAGTCATTGTATTCTTTATCTCTGATTGGTTCTTTTTTATTTTCTTTATCTCTTCGTTGAAGGTCTCACAGTGGTCCTCCATTCTTCTCCTGAATTCGGTTAGTATCTTTATGACCATTATTTTGAACTCTTTATCTGGTAGATTGTCTATCTTTGTTTTGTTTAGTTCTTTTTTTTTTTTTTTTTTTTTGAGGTTTTTGTCTTGTTCTTTCCTTTGGAACAATTCCTTTGTCTCCTCAGTTTTCCTAGCTCTCTGTGTTTGGTTCTATGTACTGGATAGATCAGCTACATCTCCCATTCTTAAAAGCATGGCTTTATGTAAAAGGTATCCTATGAGGCCCAGTAGCACAAGGCTGCATGTACCCTCCTGTTGTGGCTGGGCCATGATGGCTGTGGGTGTGCTAGTGTGCAGGGCTGGCCCCTGGCACAGCTGGCTATAATGCCCAGCTGTGACTTGCAGGTACTCTGGTGTGCGGGGCCATCTCCTAGGGTGGGAGCTGCTTTTGGAGGGGCTCCAGTACCAGCTGAGGGAGCCTGCTGGCAGTGGCAGGATGGTGGGATGCTTTGGGCTCTAGTGCTCGCTGAAGCCACCTGCTGAGTATGATAGCATATGGAGTTGCTTTGGAGGAGTGTCAACTGGGGTGGATCTGCAGGTGAATCTGGGGTGAGATGTGGAGAGTCATAAATGGTGCCTACCAGCACTGTACCAGCTAGGTGTAGAAGGTGAACAAAAAATCCTGGTGTTGCCCAGTGGCTACATAACCAGAGAAAATTACAAAAGATCCCTGACTCTCCTGCACACACCATAAAATCAGTCAATGAATCTCCTTTACGTATGACCCAGGTATTTTTCAAACCACCTCCTCTGCAATGGGACTTGGAGCAAGATAGTTTTTGCATGTGCCCTTTAGAGTGGAGTTTCATTTTCTTACAGCTCTCTGGACATAAGTCCCACTGGTTTTCAAAGCCAGTTGTTATGGGGGTTTGTCTTTCTGGTGATGGTTCCCCCGAGGCTGGGGAGCTCAGTGGGGTTTGCACCCTTTGCTCCTCAGGAGGACCTCTACAGTTTGGATCTCCTCCCTGCTTGTGGATCCCTGCGCCAGAGGTATGGGTCAGATACCATCTCCACCTCTCCTACCCATCTTAGTGAGGATTTTTTTTTCATCCTTAGTTGTGGAAAATCTTTTCTGCCAGTCTTCAGGTCTTTCTCAGGGATAGTTCCTCTATGTGTAGTTGTAATTTTGGTGTGTTCATGGAAGGAGATGAGCCCAGGATCTTCCTACTCTGCCATCTTGTCCCCCTCTTGTAAGATTGCTATTTGAAGTCAATTTATTAATATTCAAATAGACACATTACAGAAGAGTAATTGCAAATTCTAGACATGGAAGAGTATAGCTTTAACATTTAAATGCTTTTCTTTATTGTCAGGGCCAGGTTAAAGGCTCAACTCAAAATTAGAGGAATCACTTCTATTGTTTTTTTTTTTTTTCCTTGCTGTGCTGCATGGCTTGTAGGATCTTAGTTCCCAGACCAGGTATTGAACCTGTGCCCCCTGCAGTGGAAGCACAGAGTCTTAACCATTGGACCGCCAGGGAAGTCCTGTTTTATTGGCTTTTAAATTAGAAATTCTGATTTAATTGGTCTATAGCCCAGATAATCTGCATTTTAAAACTTCGCAGGGAATTTAAATATAAAGCCAAGGTTGGGAATCACTGATTTAGAGGCAACTGATAGGTCAATTCCTAGTTAAAAGGAACTTGCTTAACTTTTACATCTACTGTTTCTAAAACTTTTTTTTTTTTTTACCAGAGTGCTCCGTCTTAGTTAACGTTGTCAAAATATGAAGGAACTTAAACCTGACCTAGCGTATACTGCCTTCATACACAGTAGAATAATATCAGCAGTGACTGTTTTATTAGAAGGTTTATGGTCTTGCATTCCAAAAACAGCCTATTAAGTAATAGTTTGTTTTTAATATTTAAAAAACTAATGTTATTATGGAACTAGAAATTACATTTATTAATTTTGAAGAAAATTGTAAGTTCTAAAATTCCCCAAATCAAGCTGTTACTTCCTTGGGAAAAGAGTGGAGTATATGTTTTCAATGTGAGAATTTTAAATTACTGAAACTAAAATCTGTAAAGAATAATTGTGATGTTCATTGTTGTGTTAACTTTTTTCTCAGTTGCTCCTTTACTTTATAAAATACTAAGATTATCTTGCTTTTTCACCATGTGTCCATGTCCTCTTTCCTTTATTGTGTTTATATATAGCCCATTTTATGCTCTTAATTGATATTAATTCAGGGAGGCAGAGGCAAGGAGGCAACATTTCTCTGTTTTCTGATTAGGTGCTTTACCAGATTGGTAATAAATTTAGCTTCTTTTTCTGAATGAGCAGCTAGCAAATTATTTAGGTAGTCTTTAAATGGAAAACTGGATGACTTTTGTTTAAGTCATAACTAATACAGGAGGCTGGGGAAAGTTCTGGATCAGTTGTTAAAAGTATCTATAAGAAAAAAACAAGAAAACCTTTTTCCTCAGGTTTTCAGATCCACCTAATACTCTCTTGAAAATTCAATGGAGAAAGTGGGAAAGAAACTACCTTCCATGACTTCACCCTGGCTTCTTTCTTTCTTCTTTTTTTTTTTTTTTTTTTTTTTTTTTGTGGTACGCGGGCCTCTCACTGTTGTGGCCTCTCCTGTTGCGGAGCACAGGCTCTGGACGCACAGGCTCAGTGGCCACGGCTCACGGGCCCAGCCGCTCTGCGGCATGTGGGATCTTCCCGGACCAGGTCACAAACCCGTGTCCCCTGCATTGGTAGGTGGACTCTCAACCACTGTGCCACCAGGGGAGCTCCCCCCCCACTTTTTTTTTTTTTTTTAAGATTTTTTTTTTGATGTGGACTTTTTTTTTTTTGATGTGGACCATTTTTAAAGTCTTTATTGAATTTGATACAACATTGCTTCTGTTTTATGTTTTGGTGGGGTTTTTGGCCGCAAGGCACGTGGGATCTTAGCTCCTCAACCAGGGATCAAACGCGCACCACCTGCATTGGAATGCACAGAGTCTTAACTACTGGACTGCCAGGGAAGTCTCACCCCGGCTTCTTTCTGATAATCCTTGGCCTCTGCAAAATTCTGTTGGTGAAAAAGGGTTTGCTCTTTCCTTATCAAATGGTCAACTTACTGAGAATTTCTTTTCCCAGCAAAGATTTCATTTCTCATAATACTATGCAAATGAAAGAAACTTAAACAGATGCCCAGTGGACACGGGTGCCCCACAGGAGAAATATTTTCAGAGAAAGAGATCAACTTCTGTCTTGATCTCTACTATAGAAGAACATATGGAACCCTTTTTTCTCTTTATTTTGCTGTGGCTTAACAACCCTATGCCTAATAAAATCTCTTAAATTCAGGCTCAGAATTGAGACGTACTCTCAAGCATCAGTGCTTTTTGTCATGCTGCCTCCACTTTGGTGAGAAGGGAAACATAAATTTTACAGGACAGGGACTTTGTTTGATTAACCCAGCACTAATCTGGTGCCTCCATAGGTCCTCAATAAATGTTGAACGAGTGAGTAAGTGAAAGGAAGGGAGAGGGAGTGACTAGAAGCAAAGCTCATTGGGTGTCTTAAGACTCGAAGAAAGACTTTTCTAATACTTTGATTATAATTTCCTGTCTCAAGATAAACTAACTGTTGGCAAGAGGAAACGAAGCGAAGATGATGAGGTTCCAGTGGGTGTGGAGATGGCAGAAAATACTGACAACCCACTAAGATGCCCAGTCCGACTTTATGAGTTTTACCTGTCCAAATGGTAAGTGATTTTCCTCTGAACTAGATATAACACACTGCAAAAAATAGTTAAAATACTATAGATTTCAGAAAGGTAGCTGGTCTGTAACTCTAAACAAGGATTTACTTACAATTTTATTTTTTCCCCATTCTCATATCTGCCTGGATTTTGAACCAAGAAACAAATTGCTTCACCTTGGTAAATTTTTTTCCCAAAAATCTCTTGAAAAGTAAGAATCGCTGCCATTGTTTGATCTTTACAACTGTTACTCAACTTTATGTGATATCTAAACTGCTGTGAATTTATTATTTATATAGAAAAGAAGGGGAAAAGTTGTAGTACTAACTCTATAAATAGGAAAGCAATTTATTTTTAAAGAATTGAAATTTTTTGAGTGGTGTTTTTCTTACAGAAACTTTATGACTTTAAAGAGTTGTAAGATCCACACTAAAGCATTTTTTTCTCAAAGAAATATAATCACTGGGTTTGTTCTTTGATAATGTGTATTGAGTGCTCTTGGGATTCATTCCAGGATATTGGGCACTGAGGATATGTGGTTCTCAGCCATAGTGTCACATGTGAATTGAATTTTTTGTTACTCCTGGTAATGTTTTAAGTACTAAAGTCTGAAAGATTTACACTTTGTCATCTATTAACATTATACTCACTTTCAATCCAGTGTGATTCTTGAGTGTGGGAGAAAAAATACAGAGTTACAGGTTGCTCCTGGAGCATAAATGCCTGTAAACTTGTTTATATCTGTGGGTGCATTGTTTATTAGTCGCAGTATGGAAAAGTTGAGAGCCATTATATTTAAAGAGTAGTTACATATTTCCTATACTCTCTGATCCCAATTTTCTTTCTTTTTCTTTTTTTCTCCTGTGGATAGTTCTGAAAGTGTGAAGCAGAGGAATGATGTGTTTTACCTTCAACCTGAGCGCTCCTGTGTTCCAAATAGCCCCATGTGGTACTCCACGTTTCCAATAGACCCTGGGACCCTGGACACCATGTTAACACGTATTCTCATGGTGAGGGAGGTACACGAAGAACTTGCCAAAGCCAAATCAGAAGACTCTGATGTTGAATTATCAGATTAAAGTGGAAGTGGGGTTCCTATTTTCATACACGTTGGTATGCACCAAACTGTGAATGCATCCAGCTTTGGAAAACGATCTATAAGTCCAAGTCCTCTTGACTTGATTATAAGATAATGGAAAACAGACGACTCGTGAACCACAGTGTGGATGTACAAATGAAAATTGAAGGAAAGAATATGAACTGAGAAATGTTGTTCTTTGGCAGTGATATAGTTCTTAGACATCTTCAGAATGACTAACCAATTTCTCTGAGTGGTGCATAATCTTATTTTGTTTGGGAATAACAAATTGTGGAATATTTTTAAGGAAAACTGTTGTATAAAACTCTACCATAGTAACCTTAGACCTTAGAGAGGTAGCTTTGGAGTGAAACCTTGGCTGCAGTAGGCTACTTGGGCAAGCCCTATGTAAAAGTCAGGGGAGAAATCAGTTCGGAGCTAAGAGTGGCATCAGATGAGGACTGTGGGACCCAGACTTGAAGACCCAATAAAAATATTCAACTTTTTTTAAAAGGTAGAGAGTGAAGTGGTCTTGATTTTGATTTTCACTGCCAAGCCAATTCTGTGAAGGATAGAAGCCTCTGGTGCTTTTGCCATGGGGTCCCTCAAATCAGAGGAAAAGGCCTTCACTGCTGTTCATGCAGTAATGTGTCCCTTTCACTTTCTGGGTCTAGCCTTCTCAGCTGTGGGTCTGGATGTGGGTAAATTAAGTTCAAGGGGCTGAAACTCTGCAAAATGATTATGCACACAGAAAATCTGTGGAGCCCATTAGACCCCAAGTGTCTTGAAATGTTTGCAGAAAACCCACTAAAATGCCCACTTCTCTGGGTGTCAGCCTTTATTGCTGCTGTCTCACAGCATGAGCTGTGGTACACAGAAATGGGGGTTCTCCTTTTGTTTCCATTTTATCCCCAAATGGCAGCTTTTCTCCCATTGTTTTATCTTCCTGTTTCCCAGATAGTTCCTATCATTTTGTCTTTTGCACCAGTTTCTGGAGGCCCTTGTCATTTCAGAAAGAGTCTCTCTCCTTACGCTGGCAAGCCTGTGGGTGATTCCACAAAGACACAGTGTTACTTAGCTATCAGAATTATGGTAGAAGAGGTCCTAGTATATTCCTATATAAAGCATTTGGAAGATGAGCTTGTTGCCCAAAGAAACTTGAAAATAGGATTTTGGGGTTAGGATACAAAGACACTGACTGTCTTTCATATCCACGAGCAGGTCTTCTATAGCATTATTCCAGACTCTAGCTGTTTTAGTAGTTCTCTGAGGATTGCAAGTCCTGGGTGTGTTTGGCATATGGATCTTTCTTCTTCATCTCCATTCTGTTTCTTCCCCACAAAATTTTGAATCAAAGCATTTATGATATTGGCCAGTCACGGAATTTCGTTAGCTGAGGTTAATTTGACCCTTTAATAGAAATGAGAGAAGTCTAAAAAGCCTCCTAGAAACTTTAACCTTGAAAGACTTTACAGTATGTCCCATTTTTCAGATGGGGGTGACAGGTTGTTTTTTGGGGTTTTTTTCAATAAATAAACTCTTTAACTACAATAAAAATTTAAAAGTAGGCCTTTTGACATTGTGTACTTACGGTTCTGTCCCTCTGCCTGTAACAAATTTTGTTTTTGTTACCAAGAACTATGTGAAAGAAGTAAATCTGCCCCAGTTCTGTATGATTAATTCCATCTGTGTTTGTCATTTCTGACTGGAAAACTTCTTACTTCCAGACCTTGTTTGATATGGAGGAAAAACAGTTGGATTGTCTGATAAGTCTGCCAATAAACTATCCAGAAACATCAGGTGTAATAGTCCCCAGTATACAAATTTTATGGTTTATGTAAACACTAATATTTCCCCTTCTGTAGAAAAACAAATATATGGCATAGTAGATAAACTATTGTAAAACACTAGAGAGAAAAAAAAAAATCTGTATCTTTTAATTGCGAACAGCCAATATCCAGGTAAATGGCTGTACCAGGATGTCAATTGCATGTTAGTCCACACAGTTGTCCAGATCCTGAATTAATTCGTAAAAGAAAATATTATTGGTCATTCCTCATAAGCATAGCCATTGATATGTGTGTCTGGTTATTTGCTTTTTAAAATTTTATTAAAATTATGTTAAGTTACATTTTTCCCCCCCAGGGGAGAAAAAATATCAAACAAGAGAAAACATTAAATTATCCATTCTGTTCTTTTTTGTTTTTTAAACACTTGGGTTTTCACCTTGCAGAAACCACAGAAATATTCCCTTAGAATAAAACAGTATATTTGTATTTGATGGGTGAATTATTCCTTTTTGTTATGTCTTGAAAGAATTTTAAATATTTTTTCCTGTTTGACCCTATTGGTATGTATGACCCAACAGATGGCATATTACAAAGAAAGAGAGCATTTTTCAGAAAATTATTTGATTTTTACTCAGTCCAGAAAACATACTGTTTCACTGCAAAACCTTTTCAAATTTTTTTTTCCCATCAAAGACTTGTTCTGATTTTTAATCTATTAACTATATTCAAAGCCCTGAAAGCTAGAAGTATCAAGTATCATGTATATATTTCATTTCAGGCAGACTTTTTTTTTTTGAGATTCACAAAGCTTGCCTCGTTCAACTTGAATCATTTTGAAATCATGAAATTAGAATAAAGAATATATCCATTCTTAAGTATAAATACATATTTAATTTGGGAATGTGAGACTAAGTGGCATTTTCCTTAGACTGTAGAGCTATATTGGTATTGTGCAAATATACCTTCAAATTCCACAGATTGTTTCTATCTACGTGCCCTGTGGCATTCCTAATTTTGTATAATAGGACTTTCCCAAAAAGTTTTAAGTAAAATGAAATTCTGTAAATGAATCCCAGTTTTTCTAGTAAATTCAAATTTTAATTTTCCATGCAAATAGAAAAGTTCGCTATGGTTCTGAGTTGAAATTTTAGGAAAGAATTAAGCAATAATACCCCCAACTCCTCTTGTCTGTCATCATCATAATTTATTATCATCATTGAAAAACTAATAATTGAGAGGCATTGTTACAGAGTGGGAAGATCGGAAGCTTCAGAGCCTAGTCTTTCTACTTACTGTTTGTATATCTTTAGGTAAGTTACCTAACCTCTCTGTGATTCAGTTTTCTCATGAAGTGAGAATAATAATAACTATTTATAACTTGGCACACGGTAGATTTTCAAATGTCAGCTATTTTTTACTTATATGAAAATTCTAGACATATAGTAAAATTTTAAATAAGTGCTAATTCCCGCACTGCAGCCTGAATTTTCACTAAGTTCAGTGCTTCAGATTGTGCAAAACATAATACCCAACATCATCAGTTCTATATATTTGAATCAAATACTTAGAAAAACTAAATACTATATACACTAAATCATAAGTTCTTCACTCATGTGCTTATATGCATATGAACTGTAATCAACATTACAAAAATCCATTGATACACTTCATTGAAGAAGGTAAGAAGTAATACATGGTATATCAATGGATACAAGAAGAGCATGTGATGTAGTTTTTTTTTTTTTTTTTTGGTTTTTTTGCGGTACGCGGGCCTCTCACTGTTGTGGCCTCTCCCGTTGTGGAGCACAGGCTCCGGATGTGCAGGCTCAGTGGCCATGGCTCACGGGCCCAGCCGCTCCGCAGCATGTGGGATCTTCCCGGACCGGGGCACGAACCCGCGTCCCCTGCATCGTCAGGCAGACTCAACCACTGCGCCACCAGGGAAGCCCTTTTTTTTTAATTGGAGAAACTCTTAATCTGTGAAATTTCTTTTACTTGGTAATGGTTATATACCACCACATAGGAAGAAGACAACTGTGCAATATACATCTTCATCCTTCTTCCTCATTACAGAACCCCTGTCCCCCACATTCTGAACCCCTGTAGCTTCCTGGTAAGAGACTCTTATTTTCCAGGCTATCTTGCAACTAGGTGTAAACAAGTGACTAGGTTTTGACCAGTGGGATGGAAGCAGAAATAAATAACAACCAGGCCACATCCTTAAAAGGAAAGAGCCCACCCTCCTCTTCTAATTTCCTCTTTCCCATGCACCAGAATGTAAACATAGCCAGTGGTCGTGGCAAACCAGTTTTGTCTGTGTGGGAAAGGGCAACGTACCTTAAGCACATTAATCTCATGGAGCAGCCACTTATCTCCTGAACTGCCTGCTACCTCAGACCTTCACGTAAAAAAGAAAGAACCTTCCATCTTACTGAAGCCATTGTTATTTGGCCTCTACTAAAGTAGCCAAACCAGTATCCTAACTAATAGACCTGCTATGCCCAGTATCATGCTACTACTTAATATAGAACTGGAAGTTCTGATCCAGACTATAAGGAAAGAAAAAGAAACAGCTTATCAATGTTGGCAAGTGAGAAGTAAAACTCATATTTAAGTCATTATTTTCAGATGTTCAGGAACATCTATAAAAAACCAAGAGAGAGAATTCCCTGGCAGTCCAGTGATTAGGACTCCATGCTTTCACTGCTGTGGGCCCAGGTTCGATCCCTGGTCAGGGAACTTAAGATCCCACAAGCCATGCCACGAGGCCAAAAATAAAAATTAAGCCAAAAGAAACAACATACCATTAAAAATAAGTTTAAGGCAGTTTACTATAAAATAAGTTTATAAAAACTTCAGGCATTTTCCCACAAGAGCAATAGCCAATTAGATAATGTAATTAAAAGGGAAAGATACTATTCACAGTAGCTATGCAAGCTATAAAGTATTTAGTGATTAATCATATCTGTCAATAAAGGACGACAAACAGATGACAAGCTCAGAGAAGATGCTGTGTAAAACCACCAAAGGATTTATGCCTCGAATATACAAAAACTGCTGAATTGTAAAGAAAACAAAGAATGATAGTTCATAGGTGAGGAGCCCAAAAGGGTAACAAATGTATGAACATGGGATTTTATAAAAGAGCTGTCACTTTACATCCTTAAGACTGGCCAAAATTAGAAAAATTGATAATGCCAAGTGGTGGCGGTGATGTAGGGACATAAAAACCCTTACATATTGCAAGAATAAGTGTAGAACTGTGTATATCCATTCTGTAGAGCAATTTTAAACATCGAGTTAAAGAAGGTTGATAGTTTTTACTAAGAAATTTCCCCTTTCCTCTCATTAAATAAATGATTAATGTTATTAAGTGGTCTTTTCTGTGTGTGTGTCCATGTAATTTTTATCCTTATTCATTTGCCAGAATACCTTGATGGATTTTTCTAATATTGAACCATCCCTGCATTCCTTGATGAAATACTAATTAATCGTGACTTTTAAATATATATATATATACACACACTATTGGATTAGATATATAATTTTTATCAAGTTAAGGATATTACCTTCCTAGTATGTGTTAAACTTACAAATGCTTTTTTTTTTGGATTTCTCTATATAGTCATCTTACTAATCTGTCTTTGTTAATGTTGTGAAGTGCATTGAATGGTTCTTGCATCCCTTGGATACACCTTTGTTAATATATATATATACTGTTAGATTTGGCTTGCTAATATCTTACTTAGTTTTTGTTTTGTTTTTACATCTATAATCAAAAGTGAAAAATTTTCTTCCCTTGAATTCTCATCTGATTTTGGAATCATTGTTAGAAAAAGAAGTAGGTAAATTCTATTCTTTTTCCATTTTGTGGAACAATTTATATAAAACTTATATTCTGAAAGTGTAGTCAAACTATAAAACTTTTAATTCAGTTTATTTTTCAAAATTCCTCTAAGGGCATGTCTTTGCCATTTTGGTTTATGTAATGCTCATTGGTCTATTCAAGTTTTTGTTGTCAATTTGGATTTTTTATATTTCTCTATAATTTTCTCAGTTTCATCTGTATGTTCAGGTTTATTAGCATATGGTTCATAATTCCTTATTCCATTCTATATTTTTTGTTCTTCTGTTTTGTTTGCATTTTCTTTTTCCTGATCAGTCTTTTTTCTTTTTTTCTTCCTTCTTTTTAAATTTTTATTGGAGTGTAGTTGATTTACAATGTTCTGTTAGTTTCTGCTGTATAGCAAAGAGAATCAGTTAAACATATACATATATCCACTCTTTTAGATTCTTTCCCATATAGGTCATCACAGAGTATTGAGTAGAGTTCCCTGTACTATACGGTAGGTCCTTATTATCTATTTTATATATAGTAGTGTGTATATGTCAATCCCAATCTCCCAATTTATCCATTCCCCCCTTCTCCCCCCCCCCCCCCCCCGGTAACTATAAGATTGTTTTCTACATCTGTGGCTCTCTTTCTGTTTTGTAAATAAGTTCATTTGTACCATTTTTTAAGATTTCGTAGATAAGCGATATCATATGTTATTTGTCTTTGTCTGATTTATTTCACTCAGTATAACAATCTCCAGGTCCATCCATGTTGCTGCAGATGGCATTATTTCATTCTTTTTTATGGCTGAGTAACATTCCATCGTATATATGTATCACATCTTCTTTATCCATTCATCTGTCGGTGGACATCTAGGTTGCTTTCATGTCCTGGCTATTGTAAATAGTGCTGCAATGAACATTGGGGTGCATGTATCTTTTAGAATTATAGTTTTCTCTAGGTATATGCCCAGGAGTGGGATTGCTGGATCATATGTTAGCTCTATTTTTAGTTTTTTAAGGAACCTCCATACTTTTCTCCATAGTGGCTGTACCAATTTACATTCCCACCAACAGTGTAAAAGGGTTCCCTTTTCTTCACACCCTCTCCAGCATTTATCGTTTGTAGATTATTTTATGATGCCCATTCTGACCAGTGTGAGGTGATACCTCACTGTAGTTTTGATTTGCATTTCTCTAATAATTAGTGATGTTGAGCATCTTTTCATTTGCTTTTTAACCATCTGTATGTCTTCTTTGGAGAAATGTCTATTTAGATCTTCTGCCCATTTTTTGATTGTGTTGTTTGTCTTTTTGTTATTGAGCTGCATGAGCTCTTTGTATACTTTGGAGATTAATCTCCTGTCAGTAGCTTTATGGCAAATGTTTTCTCCCATTCTGTGGGTTGTCTTTTTGTCTTGTTTATGGTTTCCTTTCCTGTGCAAAAGCTTTTACGTTTCATTAGGCCCCATTTGTTTATTTTTGTTTTTATTTTCATTAGGAGGTGGATCAAAAAAGATCTTGCTTTGATTTATGTCAAAGAGTGTTCTGCCTATGTTTTCCTCTAAGAGTTTTTTTTTTTTTTTTGCAGTACGTGGGCCTCTCACTGTTGTGGCCTCTCCCGTTGCGGAGCACAGGCTCCGGACGCGCAGGCTCAGCGGCCATGGCTCACGGGCCCAACCGCTCCGCGGCATGTGGGATCCTCCCAGACTGGGGCACGAGCCGACATCCCCTGCATCAGCAGGCGGACTCTCAATCACTGCGCCACCAGGGAAGCCCCCTCTAAAAGTTTTATAGTGTCCGGCCTTACATTTAGGTCTTTGACCTCTTTTGTGTTTATTTCAGTGTATGGTGTTAGTGAGAATTCTAATTTCATTCTTTTACATGTAGTTGTCCAGTTTTCCCAGCACCACTTACTAAACAGGCTGTCTTTTCTCCATTATATATCCTTGCCTCCTATGTCATGGATTAGTTGACCATAGGTATATGGGTTTATCTCTGGACTTTCTATCCTGTTCCACTGATCTGTGTTTCTGATTTTGTGCCAGTATCATACTATTTTGATTACTGTAGCTTTGTAGTATAGTCTGAAGTCAGGGAGCCTGATTCCTCCAGCTCTGTTTCTCAGAATTGCTTTGGCTATTCGGGGTCTTCTATGTTTCCATACAAATTGTAAAAGTTTTTGTTCTAATTCTATGAAAAATGCTATTGGTAATTTGATAGTGATTGCATTGAATCTGTAGATTGCTTTGTGTATTATAGTCATTTTGATAATATTGATTCTTCCAATCCAAGAACATGGTATATCGCTCCATCTGTTTGTGTCATTTTGATTTCTTTCATTAGTGTTTTATAGTTTTCTGAGTATAGGTGTTTTGCCTCCTGAGGTAGGTTTATTCCTAAGTATTTTAATCTTTTTGTTGCAATGGTAAATAGGATTGTTTCCTTAATTTCTCTTTCTGATCTTTTGTCGTTAGTATATAGGAATGCAAGAGATTTCTGTGCATTAATTTTGTATCCTGCAACTTTACAGATTCATTGATGAGCTCCAGTAGTTTTTGGGTGGCATCTTTAGGATTTTCTATGTACAGTATCATGTCATCTGCAAACATTGACAGTTTTACTTCTTCTTTTCCAATTGGGATTCCTTTTATTTCTTTATCTTCTCTGATTGCCATGGCTAGGACTTCCCAAACTATGTTGAATAAAAATGCTGAGAGGGGACATCCTTGTCTTGTTCCTGATCTTAGAGGAAATGCTTTCAGTTTTTCACCATTGATAATGGTTTGTCATATATGGCCTTTACTATGTTGAGGTAGGTTCCCTGTATGCCCACTTTCTGGAGAATTTTTTCATAAATCAGTGTTGAATTTTGTCAAAAGCTTTTTCTGCATCTATTGAGATGATCATATGGTTTTTATTTTTTAATTTGTTAACATGGTGTATCAAATTGATTGATTTGCGTATATTGAAAAGTCCTTGCATTCCTGGGATAAATCCCACTTGATCAGGGTGTATGATCTTTTGATGTGTTGTTAGATTTGTCTTGCCTGTATTTTGTTTATTTTTGTGTTTATGTTCATCAGTTATATTGGCCTGTAACTTTCTTTTTTGTGGTATCTGTCTGATTTTGGTATCCGGGTGATGGTGGCCTCATAGAATGAGCATGGGAGTGTTTCTTCCTCTGCAATTTTTTGAAGAGTTTGAGAAGGATGGGTGTTAACTCTTCTCTAAATGATAGAATTCACCTGTGAAGCCATCTGCTCCTGGACTTTCATTTGTTGGAAGTTGTTTTTTTTTTTTGCGGTACACGGGCCTCTTATTGTTATGGCCTCTCCCCGTTGCGGAGCACAGGCTCCGGATGCGCAGGCTCAGCGGCCATGGCTCATGGGCCTAGCTGCTTTGCGGCATGTGGGATCTTCCCGGACCGGGGCATGAACCCGTGTCCCCTGCATTGGCAGGCAGACTCTCAACCACTGCACCACCAGGGAAGCCCTGTTGGAAGTTTTTAAAATTACAGTTTCAATTTCAGTACTCGTTATGGGTCTGTTCATATTTTCTATTTCTTCCTGGTTCAGTCTTGGAAGATTGTACCTTTCTAAGAATTTGTCCATTTCTTCTAGGTTGTCCATTATATTGGTATATAGTTGCTTATAGTAGTCTCTTATCATCCTTTATATTTCTGTGGTGTCAGTTATAACTTCTCCTTTTTCAGTTCTGATTTTATTGATTTGAGCCCTCTCCCTTTTTTCTTGATGAGTCTGGCTAAAAGTTTATCAATTTTGTTTATCTTTTTAAAGAACTAGCTTTCAGTTTCATTGATCTTTTCTATTGTTATTTTCATCTCTAGTTCATTTATTTCTGCTCTGATCTTTATGATTTCTTTCCTTCTACTAACTTTGAGGTTTTTTTTTTTTTTCTTCTTTCTCTAGTTGCTTTAGGTGTAAGGTTAGGTTGCTTATTTGAGACTTTTCTTGTTTCTTGAAGATTGTATTGCTATAAACTTCCCTCTTAGAACTGCTTTTGCTGCATCCCATAGGGTTTTTTTTTGTTTTTTTGTTTTTTAATATTTATTTGGCTGCGCTGGATCTTAGTTGCAGCACTCAGGATCTTCATCTCTGTTTGCAGGATGTTCGTTGCTGCATGCAGGATCTGTTTTTCTTTTCTTTTCTTTTTTTTAAGTTGTCGCATGTGGGATGTTTCAGTTGTGGCATGTGAGATCTTTAGTTGCAGAATTCAGGATCTAGTTCCCTGAGCAGGGATCAAACGCAGGCCCTCTGAGTTGGGAGCACAGAGTGTTAAGCCATTGGACCCCCCGGGGAAGTCCCCCCACAGGTTTTTTATCGTGTTTTCATTGTCATTTGTCTCTTGGTATTTTTTGATTTCTTCGATGATCCATTGGTTGTTTAATAACATATTGTTTAGTCTCCATGTGTTTGTGTTTTTTACAGTTTTTTTCCCCTGTAATTTATTTCTAATCTCATAGCATTGTGGTTGGAAAAGATGCTTGATATGATTTCAGTTTTCTTAAATTTACCAAGCCTTGATTTGTGGCCCAATATGTGATGTATCCTGGAGAATGTTCCAATGTGCATTTGAGAAGAAAGTGTATTCTGCTGCTTTCAGATGGAATGTTCTGTAAATATTAATTAAGTCCATCAAGTCTAACGTGTCATTTAAGGCCTGTGTTTCCTTATTGATTTTCTGTCCAGATGATCTGTCCATTGGTATAAGCAGGGTGTTAAAGTCCCCCACTATTATTGTGTCACTGTCAATCTCCCCTCTTATGGCTGTTAGCGTTTGGCTTATATATTGAGGTGCTCCTATGTTGGGTGCATAAATATTTACAATTGTTATATCTTCTTGGATTGATCCCTTGATCATTATGTAGTGTCCTACCTTGTCCCTTGTAACAGTCCTTTTTTTAAAAAATAAATTTATTTATTTATTTAATCTTTGGCTGCGTTGGGTGTTCGTTGCTGCACATGGGCTTTCTCTGGTTGCGGCAAGTGGGGGCTACTCTTCGTTGTGGTGCGCAGGCTTCTCATTGTGGTGGCTTCTCTTGTGGAGCATGGGCTCTAGGTTCACGGGCTTCAGTAGTTGTGGCACGTGGGCTCAGTAGTTGTGGCTCATGGGCTCTAGAGTGCAGGCTCAGTAGTTGTGGCACATGGGCTTAGTTGCTCCACGGCATGTGGGATCTTCCTGGACCAGGGCTCAAACCCGTGTCCCCTGCATTGGCAGGCGGATTCTTAACCACTGCGCCACCAGGGAAGCCCTAACAGTGTTTAATCTGTTTTGTCTGAGTATTGCTACTCCAGCTTTCTTTTGGTTTCCATTTGCATGGAATACCTTTTTCCATTACCTCATTTTCAGTCTGTATGTGGGTCTCTTGTAGACAGCATATATATGGGTCTTGTTTTTGTATCTGTTGTCTTTTGGTTGGAGCATTTCATCCATTTACATTTAAGGTAATTATCAATATGTATGTTCCCATTGACATTTCCTTAATTGTTTTCAATTTGTTTTTGTAGGTCTTTTTTCTTCCCTTCCTCTTTTGTTTCCTTTGTGATTTGAATGACTATCTTTGGTGTTGTGTTTGGGTTGCTTTTTCTTTTGTGTGTGTGTATCTCTTGTAGTTTTTTGGCTTGCTGTTCCCATGAGGTTTTGATATAGCCGTCTATATATAGAGAAGGTTGTTTTAAGTTGCTGGTCTCTTTCCTGCCTAGAGAAGTTCCTTTAGCATTTGTTGTAAAGCTGGTTTGGTTGTGCTGAATTCTCTTAGCTTTTGCCTGTCTGTAAAGCTTTTGATTTCTCCATCGAATAGGAATTGAGAGCCTTGCTGGGTAGAGTATTCTTGGTTGTAGGTTCTTCCATTTCATCACTTTAAATATTGTGCCACTCCCTTCTAGCCTGCAGAGTTTCTGCTGAAAAATCAGCTGATAACCTTAACGGGATTCCCTTGTGTGTTATTTGTTGCTTTTTGATCAGTCTTATCTATCTTAAAAATCTTTTTAAAGAACCATCATTCGGTTTTGTCAGTATTCTCTTTTCCATCTCTGATTTTATGACTGTTTTTCCTCTATTTTCTTGTTTTTTTCCTGTTGTTTATTCTTTTTTTCCATCATTATTGCCCTAAATTGCTGTTTTTTTTAAAAAGAATTCATATTGGGTCTTTTAAATTTTTTATACATTTATGTATAGCAGTATAGAGTCATAGATTCCTATTTCATTTATTAGGTTATAATTCAATACTCATTTATTTTGATACTCAAATTGTCCTAGATTTAATCAATGGAAGCCACTTCTGGCTGGCTTCTTCGTCCTTCTGACATGTCCCCATTATTTTTTCAGCATTTAGTTACTCAAAACCAAATATTCCAGCATTATTTTGTACTTTCCCTTCCCCAGTCTTAGACTCAGCCATGAAGCCCTAATGCCTGAGCAACTGGTACGCTTGTTGCTACTAAGATAAAATTGTTCCTATGCCCTGTCAGTGGATAGACTCAATCCATAAGCAAATATATACACATGTTTATATAACTATATACAACTCTACCATCTATCTGCCTATCTATCATCTATCATCTATCTATCATCTATCATCTGTCTATCATCTATCATCTATCTGTCTATCTATCTATCTATCATCTGTCATCTTTCTGAACCTGTGAGTTCATACCAGTTCTTCCAATTTGAGTTCAATACCTCGGGAGAAAGCCTTCTCCCTTTCCATGTTCATAAATCCTTTCTTAAACACTGAGAAATCTGTCTCCCATTATCCTCAATATATATAGTTATTTTCTCAATCAGTTAATGTATTTGCACAATGTAATCAGTCTCCTATTCCAGTCACCCACTGTCTCACTTGCCCTGTTGCTGGGCTGCTTCACTGTGGCCCCCTTCACCAGTGGGCTTCCGTGGGCTCCAGGCCCACCAGTTACTCCCTTTACATGCATTTACTTCCTCAAACACTAATGTCCATTCAGGGAGGGCAAGTGAAGATGGAAAAGAAGGGGTGAGTCTGCCTTCAGTTAAGTTTAAGATGTTTACATTCATTTTAACCACTGCTATTAAACCATATTTCTGCTGTTATTTCACAATTTCTACTTAGTGTACTTTTTCCCCCTTGCTTTCCACTGAGTAGCAATGGAAAATTTTCTTCTACCTGTTTAAAAGTAATACATTCTACTTTTTTATTGATGTTAATACTAAACATGCGTGTTTACCCCTATTGGTTTCTTTAACTGTCATCTAAATCTTCTTCCTGGTAAGATTTTGGTCTTCCCAATCCTACCATGTGGATATTGTTTAGAATTTTGGCTCTAGGTTGTTAATTACTTCATTGTTTTCCTTTCCTTCCCCTTCCTCTCTTCTCTTCCCCCTTCCTCTCCTCTCCTCCCCACTTCCTCTTCTTTCCTTCTAGCTGTTTCAGACTACAGATCTTCCTCAACTTATGATGGTGTTATGTCCCAATAAACCCATCATAAGTTGAAAATATTGTAAGTTAAAAATGCGTTTAATGGGACTTCCCTGATGGTGCAATGGTTAGGAATCCGCCTGCCAATGCAGGGGACATGGGTTCGAGCCCTGGTCTGGGAAGATCCCACATGCCACGGAGCAACTAAGCCCGTGCACCACAACTACTGAGCCTGCACTCTAGAGCCTGCAAGCCACAACTACTGAGGCTGTGTGCTACAACTACTGAAGCCTATGCACCTAGAGCCCGTGCTCCGAAACAAGAGAAGCCACCACAATGAGAAGCCCGTGCACCGCAACGAAGAGTAGCCCCCGCTCACCTCAACTAGAGGAAGCCCGCTTGCAGCAATGAAGACCCAATGCAGCCAATAAATAAATTTAAAAAAGTGCATTTAACACACCTAACCTGAACATCATAGCTTAGCCTAGCCTACCTTAAAGGTGCCCAGAACACTTAAATTAGCCTGCATTAACATTAATTGGGCAATACCATCTTACACAAAGCCTGTTTTATAATAAAGTGTTGACTATCTCATGTAATTTATTGAATATGGTACTGAAAGTGAAAAACAGATGGGTTATATGGATACAAAATAGTTGTGTCGGTGTTTTACCCTTGTGATCGTGTGGCTGACTGGGAGCTGTGGCAGCTGCCACTGCCCAGCATCACGAGAAGGTGTCCTTCCACACACATACTGCTAGCTTAGGAAACGATTAAAATTCAAAAGATGGTTTCTACTGAATCTGTATGACTTTCACACCATCATGAAGTTGAAAAATCTTAAACCATCGTAAGTTGGGGACCATCTGTACAAACTTTGCCAAAGTATTTATTTGCTCACCCTTACTTCCTATATGTCTTCCCATGTCTAAATTTATTTTTCATATTTAACCACTTCTAAGTATATTTTAGGTGGATCTATTGTGAAAAAATTCTGAAGCTTTGTATCCCTGAGAATACTTTTTATTCTACTTTCATGTTTAAATGGGTTTGTTTTGATATAAATTTTGAGTTCAAAATTCTTTTCCTTCGGCATTTTGAAAACGTGATTCCTTTGTCTTCTTTCATCTAAGGATACTGTTAGGAAACCTGATGTCAATCGGATTCTTGCTCCTTTGTAATTGATCTGCTATTTCTCTCTGGGAGCTTTCAGAATTTTTCATTTTCTTAGGTGGTCTTAAATCTCTTACTACAGTGTTTCTGGTTGTACGTTTTCCTTAATCATCCATGAGTTCCTTCATCTTTCTTTAATTCTGATCAACGTATTCTCATTATTTCTTCAAATATTTCCTCCTTTTTTCTCTTGTCTTTTTGGACTCCCATTTATTCAGATGTTGGCACTTCTACTCTACTGCTGGACTGCTGTGTGTGTGTGTGTCTTCTGACCATTTCCTGCTTCCTTTTGGTAAAGGACCGTGAGATGATGCTCCAACTAATTGGTTTTGACCTGTATCTGTCCCTGTATCCCATTCGTTATATTTTTCATAACATCTTCACTTGGTTCTTGTTCCTGCTTCATATTGCTAATATTTTCCTGTATTTTTATTTTGCTTTATTTTCAGTTCTTGGTTAGAGAGTATATGTTTAGTTTGCTGTCTTCGGGGGCCAGGGGTTGTATTCTGGTTATTTTGGCCTGTGAGCTTATGTCCCTCCAGAGCATTAGCTCTTCTGTCTGGTAGTATTTATTGGTGAAAGGTCAAGGCCATGCTCTATGCTGTCCCTTTCAATTAAGAAGGGGAAGGTAATGACCTCTGGGTACCTCACAGTCACTGTCAACCACTCTACCCGTAACTGCTCAAAGATTTACTTTCAGAGCCTTAGGAAGAAGCAGCAATTCCTAATTGTCATCTACCAGGCCTGGGGCTTTGGAGGGGGGAAAGGTTTTAATCCCAAGAGCAGCTGCCTGGCCCACCCCCTCTTTTTACCCCAGCAGAGATTTTGGGCTGACTCGGTAGTGTCCCTCTGACGCCAGTGACTTGGCTGTGTGTCTCATGTTCAGCAAGCGTAAACTCACTGATGTCCTACCTGCCCCTACAGTTTCTGATGACCTTCAGTGTCCTAGGGGTTCTTAACAGGATTGGGGGAGATTTCTTGTCGGTTTGGTTTTTGGTGGTGGTTCCTCAGATGTATGCTATTTCCTAAGGTGTATTGTTTTCCTAGGGTTAATTTTTGAGGAAGGGAGCCAGTAGTCTATGCTACTTCATTGTCTTAATAGGAACCAAAACCCCCAGTATATCTTTGCTGTCCTTTTATTTTCAATCTCTGTATGCTATATTTTAGGTGTCTCTTGTGAATATAGTTTTACAGGTACATCCCATCTGTTAACTTCTGTTTGGAGGTGGTAGTGGTAGTTGTTTTAATATCCAATCTGACAACTTCTGCCTATTAAGTGATCAATTTTTTTTTTTTTTTTGCGGTACGCGGGCCTCTCACTGTTGCAGCCTCTCCCGTTGTGGAGCACAGGCTCCAGACGCGCAGGCTCAGCGGCCATGGCTCACAGGCCTAGCCGCTCCGTGGCATGTGGGATCTTCCCAGACCGGGGCACGAACCCGCGTCCCCTGCATCAGCAGGCGAACTCTCAACCACTGCGCTACCAGGGAAGCCCAGTGATCAAATTTTTAATGCTGCAGTTTTACCTCTATTCCTGCTTTCTGTTTGGTTGATTGAAGTATTTTAATTTTTTTTTCCTCTTCTGGTTTAGATATTCTAGTTCTGAATTTTTAGTGGCTTACTCAGTATTTATAACAAGAACACCTGACTTCAACTCTAAAGTTAATCAGCATTTTTACTGTCCTTCTATGAAAGGAGCTTAGATTACTTTCATTTCAATTACCACCCTACCTCTATCTTAAATGGCATTCACTGTTTAGTGTTTTAATTCCATCTTTTTATTCTCCCCCTCAAGTAGCACTACCTGGGAGCTTATTCGGCCAGGTTACCTTGGAGTGTCAGCTCAGCGGTGACCAGATCCTCTTCCCTCTTCAGCTGGCGTGTTTTGAGAAGCCAACTCTTCTGCATCCCTGGCTTGGTCAGTCTGTGCTAGGCTCTGTGTTCATCCTAGGCATGCTTTCAAGTGCATGCCAGCCACCGTAAGATGACATGGGCACTTTTGGAATGCTGAAGTTGACACTGCTTTTCCAAACAAGAATATGGCATTTGGGGGCTTCCCTGGTGACTCAGTGGTTAAGAATCCACCTGCCAATGCAGGGGACACGGGTTCGAGCCCTGGTCCGGGAAGATCCCACATGCCGCGGACCAACTAAGCCTGTGTGCCACAACTACTGAGCCCACATGTCACAACTACTGAAGCCCACGTGCCTAGAGCCCATGCTCCACAACAAGAGAAGCCACCGCAATGAGAAGCCCATGCACCGCAACGAAGAGTAGTCCCTGCTCACCACAACTAAAGAAAGCCCGCAGGCAGCAACAAAGACCCAACACAGCCAAAAATAATTAATTAATTTAAAAAAAAAAGAATATGGCATTTAATGGATCCAAAGAGTACCATGTTTAAAAGCGCTTCATGCTTTTGATAGAGATAGCTTGGGATTTTTGAGCGAAGGTAGGGACAGAGTGGTGTCTGTGCTTTCTCCAGAGCTGCCTGTTGTTGGCATTAATCACTGATGAGCACGTGCAGATTATAGGCAGCATGACAGGAACCCTCTTTGTCTGACGCACGGGTGTTTGAGACTTGTGTTTTGTCTCCATGTAACCCACCAGAATCAGAAGAGCGTTATAAAACACGAGATGGCTCCACAGTCTCATGAACTTGTAAGCAAGTAGGAGGCAGGAGGCTGAGTGCTGTGTAGAGTGTAGAGGCACGTGAGTCACTGTAGCCCCAGATGCAGCCCCGGGTTTTAGAGGAGAGAGATTCTAGGCTGCGAGGAGGCAGCCTACTTGAATCAAGTCTACTTGAAGCCCGGAGGGCATTGCCTGGGGGAAAGCTTAAACTGCTCCAAGGGCGTGGCACTTTATCTGCTTCCATTTATTCAGCCAACTAATAAACGCCAAGAAAAAGCATGTGACTCAGATATTCCCATGATTCAATTCCCCATTTTGGGCTCTACAGTTCAAACTGGGAGCCCAGGTGTGACTCCAAGTGTATCTTGACATTGTTTTTCTTAAGGGCACTGGACTCCTTCAGAGATTCAGGGTGTGTGTGGTTACCTGCAGATTACAAAGATAATGACTTTCCTCCATGTAGCCGTATTTCCAGTTGAATACTAAACTGCTGTAGTCATTTACAGCACAAAGTTTGAATTAAACACTTTTTGCACTGGATTTGTCCTGGCTCTTCCTTTAAGCTTTTTAAATTTTATTTATTATTTTTTAATCATAGAAATGGGTGTTTGAAAATCTTCAGTCTTCTGGGCTACAAGATACAGTAACAATTGAGATACCGCCTCTCAACAGATTGGAAGTTCCCCCACACACAGATCTAGTTTAAGTTTCAGACTGCTGATTATTCCTCTCCAAGCCCTCAAATTCCCAAACCACACGCCACAGGTAATCATACCCCCGAGGATCCCTAAGCATGTTGCCCTTATCCTAAGGGAGGATCTGAGTTATTACTGTCTGCTCTTCAGAAAACAAACAAAGGGCACGTGACCTAGAACTGTATGGCCGCCCCTCCTGCAGCCCACGTGCCTGTCACAGAGCCCTGGGCTGAGGCATCTTTGTCAACCCTGCTAGCTTACTTGGGCCCAGGGAGGCCTGTCAAAGGAGAGCCTGGGCCCACAATCTTAACACCAGCCATTAGTTTTTTTGTTTTTTGGCCGTGCCGCACGTCATGTGGGATCTTAGTTCCCTGACCAGGGATCGAACCCATGCCCCTTGCATTGGGAGTGCAGAGTCTTAACCACTGGACAGCCAGGGACGCCCCCTACTTTTTAAAAAAAATGCAATGGCTAGTACAATAAAGTTCATTTCTCTCATCACAATCCAACGGCCATTCTGGTAGAGCAGCTCTCTTCTAGACGGTGGATTAGGAACCGGGCTCCCTCCACCATGCATGTCTCTCCCATGGCCTCAGAGTCCCCCGAGTGCTCCTCTGCATCTGGCCAGCAGATGGAGGAGGGGGGCGTCACACAGAAGTTTCTAATGGGTCAGGGCTGAAGATGGAACACCTCTCTTCTGCCCATATTGTGCAGAAGGCTGGAGATGAAGTGATTTGTGTCCCGGAAAAGCACTCTGGTTTGGCAAGCAGCTGATCTCTGCCACACCCAACTTCAAGGGCCTCTCCCTGAGGTGGTTAAGAGGAACTGGGTGTCTGGGTACTTTCCCTCTTTGTCTCCAAATCCAGCTGGTTTGCAAGTCTTTTGGAGCTGAGCTGCTAAGGCCGTTTTCCCCCTTGTCAAGGGTATGGTATGGGTGCACAAATATTCTGAGGAATTAATAAAAGATCAGTTAAATCACAATAACCTATGGGGTGTGGGTTCCAGGCATCAGTATGTTTTAAAAGTTGGGCAGGTGATTCTAACGTGCAGCCAGTGTGAGAACCACTGATGTCGATACACAAGAACGTGATTAGTTAGAAGTGGGGACCGGGACCTACAGCGTAGCTCAGAAGGTGAGACTAGGGCACGGCAATAACCTGCCAGCCAGCGTTTTGTATCTGCACTGAGAACTGGACAGGAGGCTGGCCTTCCCATGAAAGGTAACTTTAGTTTTCTTCCTTGTGACCAAAGAAGCCTGATCAATACCCTCCAATGTCAAACCCCAGCAACTCAGAGAGGCCCCCGGGGTGGGGAGTTGACCTGTTCGGCAGCACTTGGACACAGAGGCACACACCCCACCTGGGCCTTCGTGGGGAGGCACGAGAGTGGACAGCCCCAGCCCTGGCACTGGAAATCCTGGATATTAAGTAGGCACCACCAGCACGAACCACAAACTGGAGGGTTACGTAGGTGAAAGGGGTCATAATGGTGGCCTGGGTTTTTGGGTTTTTAAACATTTTTTTAAATTTATTTATTTTGGCTGCGTTGGGTCTTCGTTGCTGCGTGCGGGCTTTCTCTAGTTGTGGCGAGCGGGGGCTACTCTTCGTTGCGGCGCACGGGCTTCTCATTGCAGTGGCTTCTCATTGTTGCAGACCACGGGCTCTAGGTGTGCAGGCTCAGTAGTTGTGGCTCACGGGCTTAGTTGCTCCGCAGCACGTGGGATCTTCCCGGACCAGGGCTCGAACCCGTGTCCCCTGCATTGGCAGGCGGATTCTCAACGACTGCGCCACCAGGGAAGCCCGGTGGCCTGGGTTTGACCAGAGACTAAATAGGAGCCTTTAAACCTCAACACAAATTCCACAAAGGAGTCAAGGGCCTGATCCATGCTCCTCAAACCCTCCTTCCCAGGGGCTCATGGCTCCTGACTGCGCGCACCTTCTTTCCATACCTGTTTGTTCTCAGAGAACAACTCTCAGTGTGTGTGGCCACCTGTGCTGGCTCCCTTCACTGATCAGATAGGCCAAAGGGAAGCTGGAAGAACAAGATTCAGAGTCTCCCCCACCTTTGCTCCCACAGAAGGAAGGCCATGCTGCAGACTTCCAGCCTGAGGGGTTTTCTTTGAGTGTTGCTTCCTGGTGACTAAGTCTCCTCTCCACACATAGTACCTGTGGGCTTCAAGAAATGCGAGGATGCCCTCTGTTGGCCTTCCCTCTGGCCATTCTAGAAAATGAAAGATGGAGGCCTTTGAGGGTGGAGGAGTGTTCAGCTAGGTGTGGTCAAGGCAGGGGCTCCCAGGCTCCTGAAATTCAGGATTATTTCAGAAGGGTTCCTTTGGGGTGACAGGGATATATGGAAGTAGCCTAGCTCTCCCTAAGCAAGCCCAAGGATTTCTGGCTCTTTCATGAGTCAGGCAAGAATAGGGACACGGCAATCTTCTCGATGCAAGACCCCAAGCCAGGAAAGCAGCACTGGTTTCTGGGTTTTGTCCCTTTTTTGGTGGGAGGAGTAGGGGATGAAAAATTCTTTTATTCATCCGAGACTGAGATAAAAATATATCCTTCAATGAGCTGTGGCTGAGATAAGATATAGGAATGAGGCCCAAAGAACACAGAAAAAACCTACAAAGCCAGTAAGTTATCAAGTCCTGTAGCTCCTTCATGGATCCTTCAAAGTTCTTCCAATACACCAACCTCACTAAGTCCCGATCGCCTGCCCACCAGCTGCTCTGGGGCAGCCTGGCCTGCACACCCGAGAACACACGCAGCCCTAGCCCACAGCGCGCCCCGGGCAGATTCAAGCTCCCACTCCTCTGAGCTTCCTGCACCCTCGCTCGGGACAGGTCAGCTGCTGCCTCCTATTCATGACACACTGAATGTGCACTTCTAGACCAGCGGTTCTCAGAGTGTGGTCCCCAGACCAGCAGAAGAGCATCTCTGGGAACTTATCAGAAAGGCAAATTCTCGTGTTTCGTCCCAGTCCTACTCAATCAGAAACACAGAGGTGGGGCCCAGCAACCCATTTTTAAAGGTGGTTTTGATCCAGACCACGCACAGGCTCTGCTGGGCCTGAGTTCTAATTCCGTCATTTACGGTGTGTGGACCGAGTTACTTCTCGTATGCCTCGTTTCTGTTCCTGTAAAAACAGAACCAATACCGCCCACCCTCAGCTGCTTTTTGTGCACAGGGCCTTGGGGAAAGAATGAGTTCCACAGTCCTTCTCTCCCCTCCCTTTCCTGGGAGTCCAAGACTGAACAGCAGCCCTCCTTTCATCCCACAAGCTCAGCAGGCTGTCCCTCCAACACTGCACAGTGCTCTGGGGGCCCAGGGCCAAGCCCTACTGCTTTGTAGACCCCAAAGAGAAGGGCAGGGCCCATAAAGGCCAACCTGGGCACTGGGACACGCTGTATCCCCAAGCTTGTCCATGGGGTAAGGGTAGGGGTGAGAGGGGGTGGTGGTGTTTGTGTGTGTATGCATCAATTTTGTGCTCACAGAAGGTCGAAGGAAGGACAGAAAACTCCCCTCCCTAAAAGCCACAAGGAGCAGCTGGCCAGCAGGGGCCAGGGCGGTGACTCCTCCATCAGCAGCCACTGAGGCAGGGTCCCAGCACCACACATGCTGATGCCAGGCCCATGACCTCCCTGCCGGAGGCCATCATGTCACAGGGACATACAGGTGCCTGGACCCGTGGTAGAGGCCAGCAATGGAGCACAAAGCGGCACACCCAGCAGGCACATGTACAATTAAATAGCATGTTTAATCATCTCACGACAGACTGTAGTGCAGTAGTATAAACTGTAAGTTTCTTTTTAAAAAGCCACTCCCCCAAAGCTCCCATTCCTCAACACCCAGAAACCATGGCTGAGGAACCAGTGACAGGGCCGGAGGGATTCAGGAAGTCTCTGTTCCATGAAGCTGAAAGTCTTTCCAGGTCAAGGTTGCCTTATGAGTAGCCAAGAGCCCTAGGAGGAGCTGATGCACACACACACACACACACACACACACACACACACGCAAGGGACACAGAGGGAAGACACTCGGACAGATGGACACAGAGGAGACCGCTGTGGGGCAGTCACACACGTGCACTCTCATGCCAGTCTGTTTGTGGCTCTCTCCTCTGGGCACAGGGAGTGGTGGCCTGATCCCTGAAGCAGCCAGGGTGGTCAGGAGGAAGAGGGTGGCAGTCGGTGTCCGGCCTGGCTACTCTGACACAACAGTCCAGCAGCCAGAGGGGCCCCTCTGTGTTCCTGAAACAGCCAGCCCTCCCCTAGCCCAGCAGCAGCGGTGAGGAGGGGCACCACTTCCTCTGGGCCTAGCAAGAGGGCGCTCCGCCCCAAAGCCGAGAACAAAGAACGTGCCTGCAGGCAGGCTTTTGGAGCCAGGGGGCTGGCAGTGCTTGTTTATGTACCCAGGGGTGGAGGACACAGCCAGGCCTCGCTGTGCAGATGCCCCGGAAGCAGCAACCCTGCCAGCAAAGAGCTGGAGAGGAGGCCAGGAGCTGCCAGTGTCCATCCTCGGAGCAGAGGAGGGGTTCCAGAAAAGGAGGCCCTGAGGTGAGGAGGACCTACCAGACAGGTTTAAAGAGGAAACCTCTTCATTCACAGCTTCATTCAGGGGTTCCCGGAGAAGGTCTCTGGATTCAAGTACCAGCAGCTCTAGTTGAGGGTATTAGGGTGGAGTGACCAGCAGACGCTGGGAGAACAGCTGCCCTCAGACATGGGAGGTATGAGAACCAGCCTGGCAATGCCCTGCACCCTAGCACTGCCAACCCCTAACCTGAGGAGACAGACCAGGCGGCTACAAGATCTCCTCCCGTGGGCTCCTGGCCTTAAGCGGGGTCTGCCCGTTGGGCACGGAGCCGTTCTGACCATGCAGGAGTTTGCCCTTCTCTCGGTCTGGCCATGTGAAGATGGCGTCGTCACTGTCCAGCTCCGACTCCGAGTGCATCAGGCTGCTGCTCAGCACTGGGCCTTTGTGTCTGACGCCTGCAAGGGAGTCAAGGGACCCAGCGTCAGAAGCACAAATCTCCTCCTTGAGCCACACCCTGCACCCTCCTCCCAGCCTGAACAGAAGCAGAGGGACAGGGCCAGTCATGGTCCCTCTCCTGAAAAGGAGGCTTCCCAAGTCCTCCCAGCCCTGGCTAGACGGGACAGTCCATCAGGGAAGCCTCAGAGAGCGACCGATCAGGTTCCAATGGGGATTCTTTATTTTCAGCATCTATTAGCTTTGGTTAGTGCCACCCAACGACATTCTCTTTTCTCTCTCTTTTAAATGTAGAATGTTTTATCTCCCTTTATGCAGAGGGTGGAGTTCTGTGGGGGGCAGGAAATACAAGGAACAAGAACTTAGGCTCTAGAGAATGAGTTTTGTCACTGTACCCTGGCTCAGTATGGATGTACAGTGCCTGCCAGAGGTGCTGACACTGAGGGAGGACACAATCTCATTCTACGTAGACGTTTACCCTGGCTTCGCTGAGAGGGTACAAGGGGTGAGAGAGCAGGCATGTGGCCTGGAGAGGCCTCTGCTTCAGAGCCTGACTGAAGCGGGGACTGTCCCAAGCCGTCAGCTGGTCAGAACACACAAACGAGGACCCATAAGAAGCACCTGAGGTCAGAAAAGATGCCTGAGATTTTTTCTTTTTAATAAATTTATTTATTTTTTTATATTTATTTTTGGCTGTGCTGGGTCTTCGTTGCTGTGTACGGGCTTCCTCTAGTTGTGGTGAGAGGGGGCTACTCTTCATTGCGGTGCGCGGGCCTCTTATTGCGGTGGCTTCTCTTGTGGGGCACGGGCTCTAGGCGCGCAGGCTTCAGTAGTTGTGGCTCACAGGCTCAGTAGTTGTGGCTCACAGGCTCAGTAGTTGTGGCACACTGGCTTAGTTGCTTCATGGCATGTGGAATCTTCCCGGACCAGGGCTCGAACCCGTGTCCCCTGCATTGGCAGGCGGATTCTTACCCACTGTGCCACCAGGGAAGTCCCAAGATGCCTGAGATTCTATAAGTAACTGTAGTTTCCTTCACTATTCATCCTTATGGCTGCAGAGGCCAGACCATACCACGAGGTCTGGTAATAGCTTTAGGGCAGATCCCATCCAACAGCAAGATGGCTGCCCGCTGGCTGGTACAAATACTACTCCAGAGTAAGCAAAAGGTAGGCTGAGACAGCAGAACTAGAAGTGGGAATTGCCAACATCAAGAACCCAGCTTGGGGCTTCCCTGGTGGCGCAGTGGTTGAGAGTCCGCCTGCCGATGCAGGGTACAGGGGTTCGTGCCCCGGTCCGGGAAGATCCCACCTGCCGCGGAGCGGCTGGGCCCGTGAGCCATGGTCACTGAGCCTGCGCGTCCAGAGCCTGTGCTCCGCAATGAAGAGTAGCCCTCGCTCACTGCAACCAGAGAAAAGCCTGCATGCAGCAACGAAGACACAACACAGCCCAAAATAAATAGATAATAAATAAATTAGTTTAAAAAAAAAAAAAGGTGACCAGTCAGGTGAGCTGTGTTTGAACCCTCATCCTCCAACAATCACTCTCCCTCCCCCTGGTCCCATCCAGGTCCCCAATAAACACTGAAAGAAGGTCCTGGGATGATTCTCAGGCATTCTGCCCTTTCCTGGCCAGACATGACTTCAGGCTGTGAACGATGAGGGCATCTAGACTCTGACTGCACCTGTCACTCGGGAACCACAGCCCCACAGACCTTGCCCGTGTGCTGGTCATCTGCGCAGTGTGCTCTGGGGCCCAGCTTGTCCATCTCAGGGGCACGGTTCTGGGACATGACTGTGGACGGCCACAACTCCCACTGATTCTCAGGACTGCAGAGCAGCAGGGCCAGAGAAGAACACCAGCTTCCCAGGCTTTTCCAATGTGGTAGGGGACAGTGGCAACGTAAGAAGCGTCAAGACCAGGGGAGCGTGAACGTTCTCAAAACCTCTGTTTTGCCCCTATAGATGAAATACCCTTTGAGGGCTTTCTCCTCCAGCATCCAAGCACTTGAAGCTTCCCTTGTTCCCTAAAGCCCTTCTGGGCCATAGGCGTGGAGGACAGGAGCTTAAGGGGGGACGTGCTGCTGGCTCCAAAGTACACAGCACTCACCCGGGCCCTCCTACCTCTAGCTCCCGCTCTGCTTGAAGAACTGAGTGGGATTCATCCACTAAGCAATACAAGCTAGGAAGCTGGTTATATCAGTGGGTGCTGAACACATACATCTCCTCTGACTCAGCAATCCCGTTCCTAGGTCTACACCTAACAGAAATCCATACACATGTCCGCCAAAGGACATGGGCAAGAACGTTTACAGCAGCACTCCCCATCACAGCCCCAAATGGAAAGAGCTCAGCTGCCCATCCACAGTATACCTGACAAATAAATATATTCCTACGAGGGAAATTACACGGCAATGGGAACGGACGAACGACTGCTCTACCTAACAACACGGATGGATGTCCTAAATGTAATGTTGAGGGACAGGCGCCAAGCCCAATGATTCCATTTATATAAACTACTCCAAGATATTAGAAGTAAATTGGGGGGAGGCAGGCAGTGACTGGGAAGAAGCACAAAGGGGGCGCTTCTGGGGGGCTGATTACATGGGTACATTCACTTATGAAATGTGCTTATGATTTTCTGTACACATTAGACTGAATCACAGAAAACTGCTATTTTTATAGGTCAAAAGTCAATCATCAGTAATCTTATATGGTTCAATCTAATAGACTTCAATAGAAAGTCTTGAAGAAAAGTCAACAGAACAGCAAAACCAAACCAAAGCAAAACCCACAACTGCTGAATGTAAACCATGTCTCCTGAGGGTGGGCACGTGTCCCGCTCCGCCTGCTGGCCTTCGGTGCCAGCGGCTCCGAGCTCACTCGGGTGGGCGCACGCCACGTCCAGGTCCCCCTCCTCCCGGCGGCATCCGCCTCGGCTCACTTCCGCACACGTCACCCTCCACTAAACTCACTCTTCTTCCGGCTGAACTTCTTCAGTTCCATACCTTGTACAGTTTGGTTCTGAATCCCATTCTCCTCGTCCTACTGGTGACTCCGCTCTGGGTTGCACCCACGAATCCACTGCAGAGCCCAGAACAAGAGCTGGGACTTCTGGCCTGGTCAGACCCACACCAGATGCAAGGCGACTCTCACCGCCTCCTCACGAGGACACCGCGCACAGAAGGGCCTGCCGACCCTCATCTAGTCTCATCTTGGTTACCTGGGAGCAGCTGGCCACCTGCAGCCCTCCCCGCTCCCTCCCTTTCCCCACAAGTCTGCCTTCCCATCCTGGCGTCACCCACCCGCCTGCCTCAGAAGAGGCATCTTAAGCCCTTTACCCACTCCTCCCTCCTCCCTGCCCAGGACCCTCCCCTCTGTCTTCTGCGTCTCTGCCTGCAAACGCGCTCCTGAACCCCGTCCACCCTGTCCTGAATCTCCACTTACTGTCGCTCAACTTCTAAAAGGACTTTTAAGTATTTAGGGCCTCCATTTTCTCACCACCTACATACTTCCTAAATAAACTGCACTTTGACTTCTGCCATCTATCACTCACCATCTACTCCATTTCGTTAGGTGACCAGAAACTTCTCCAGTGTCGTGACTGCCGTCATCACCAATTCTTACGCTTTTCTTCCACAGCAGCAAGCACGCTGACTGCTCCCTGGTGACACCCCTCCTCCCTCACCTCAGCTCCTTAGCCCTGGACTCTTCTTTTGTCCCTCGACACTCTCCCCAGAACGGATGTGATCTACTTTTGCGGAGCCGACCGTCACCAGCATACAGAAGATTCCTATCCAGTCCTGTTCTGCTGAGTTCAATTTAATTCGTCTCCTCTTACCCAAACTGCACCGACTGTCCTAATTCTGTCGTCAGGGCTATCAGTCTCTTGTCTCTCATGTCAGAAGGCAGCCTGGACCTTTCCTGTCCCTCCATCCCCCTGATACCAAGCTGTCTGAGCCATCATCATCCCTCCTCGGACCGTCACAAGAATCTCCTTGCTGGCCTCCACCTGTAATCTCTTCAATGAATGAAATGTTGTCACTAGGCTAATTTTACCATGCCAGCATTCTCAAGATGTCACTTCTCATCACCATCAGAATAAATGCTTAACTCCTTAGGCTGATGTTCAAAAGTCCCCATAATTTCGTCCTCCAGCCTCATTTCCTCAACCCCACTCATAACTGTTCTAAACCAAACGACCTTCTCCAGCGCTGCTTCTGCAGTCGTTTGCATCTAGGGTAATAAAAGCACCCAATCCACAGACGCTCAGAGAAGATGCTTGGGCGCCACCCTTTACTTCTCCTTCTCTCTCACCCCCCTTGGAAAACATAGCATGAACTCAGCAAGCCTTGCCCCCAGATGTATCTGGAACCCGTCTGCCTCTCTCCATCTCATCATCTCTCCATAAGGGCATTCTATCTAATCTCCTCTCACTCACTTTTGCCTCTCCAGTTCCTTCACATAGCAGCCACAGTTGTCTTTTTAAAATGTAAATCTAACTGCACCATGCACCTCCTGAAAAAACTACCCATGGCTCCCCATTGCTCTTAGAAGGAACCCACAGCAAGGTCCCTGCTCACCTGTCCAGCCTTGTGCCCCTCACCCAATGCTCACCATGTCTTCTTCAAATCCCCTCTGCTCATTCCAGCAGCTGGGCCGTCACCAGCTTTGCCTGCAGTCCTATTTCCCAGAGTCTTCACGTGCCTTACTCTCCTTCTCGTCATCCCTTGGGTCTCAGCTTAAGTGTTATTCTTTATAAAGACTTCCATTATCACATTTTGTATATTTGTGAACTTGTTTGTTTAATGTCGGCCCAACATAAACTACACGAGAGCAACGTCTTTCTGTTTAGTTCACTGTAATATAACCAGTATCTGGCACAGGGCCTGGTACACAGTGGTATTAATCCATATTTACAAATGAATAAGGTACAGTCCCTACCTAGTAAGCGGACAAACAATAACATAACGGATATAATACAGTGAGAGAAATGCCAAAACAGACATGTGGGAGAAAGATAAGCACGACTTTAATTGGCAGGTTAAGGGAAGGACGAGAAAGTGCTTTCTGGACAGAAATATGAACCAACAAAATTTGTTTCGAAAAGAGAGATACCAGCAAGGAGGAGGATCTCAGAAAAGCACAGTGATGTAAGCTCACCAGGGCCATGTCTACCAGACCAAAAGTAAGTCGCGAATGACTTCAAGGAGGGGAAAAGCCTTGCCACAGCAACATAAACACAACCTTGGCTACCCTGTGGACGGTGCTGTACAACGTTCTCCCCTCGAGGCCTCATCCTCAGTATCCTGTGTGCGCTCTGGCTGCGCTTCTGTGGTTCGCTAGGCCCCAGCCTCCAGGCACCGCCCCACAGCGTTCCCTAACCAAGCTGCCTGGGTGCTGACAGAGCCCAGGCTGCCTATGAGCATTTATTCTCTTCTCATATGTCTTCTCCCTCACTACAGTGAAATTCTGAGGGCAGAGCCTATGGTTTAGAACTCTCTATAGTCCCCTTACAGCCTCTCCTAATACGAAGCTTTAAGCATGAGAGATGTTTAATAAATACTTTGTATAAAAATAGTTCTACTAGCAGAGTGTTTAGGAATAGCTCTATATAGAGTCCAGCTCCCCTAAAGAGATGAGGCCTGTCGTGTGGCGTCCATGATGAATGGGAACCTCACCAATGACCTAGTCCAGACAAGGACGGAGGGCCTGCTACCCACCCTGGCCCTCCGAGCCCCATCACTGAAAGCCGTCTTAATGCTTGTGCAGCTGGAAATTCTCTGACAGATGAGCGCAGTGCACCTGGAGCCAGCAGGGGAGCTGCCCTCCACCTGCTCTGAGACAATGATGGAGCCTGTGGATCTACCTGACAAATACTGGAGAGAGGAAGATGGGAGAGGATGGCTGGCGGCAAGGAGGCCAGCTGGCAGACGCTGGCTTTGATCTCTTCGTGGCCTTACCTTGTCTGCCCAGGATCAGGAATAAGAGACCAAGGTCCCTGAGCCTGACTACAGGGACACCTTGAAAAGCTGAACTCCAGGCAGGAACCCTGAGGGGAACGAGCAGGCAAAGGAAAGCAAGGGGCTGAGCCCCTCGGCACAGTCAAAGGACCACTAAGAAGTGAGCCCTGGGGTCCGAGCTTGTTCAGTAGGCAAAGCCGACCCTGAGCCCTCATCAGGGACGGGACAAGATGCTTTTCCAGCACAAAGAGCCGCCAACAAAAACACACTTAGGAGGGACTGTGATGGTGGTGGCTCTTCAGGGAGAGCGCACCAACCTAGACACCCCCGGTTCCCAGTTCCCGGGGCCACTACCTGCTCGGGACGTTGGCTTCAGTTCCAGGCTTTCCTGATCCGTGGCATCCAGGATCCTGTACTTGCTTTTCCTCTTCGGTTTTCCTTTTTGTCTGAAAAACACAATCCCCCGCTCAGGAAGAGGTTCTGTGTGAGGCGCAGGTAGCCCACCACGGGGCGGCAGCCAGACTGCAGGCAGGGCCCTGCCTTGGGGGACGCTGCTTAAAGGAAGGGATGCTTCTCCTTGTTTCTCAGCTGGGAAAGGCAGCAACTGGGATCTGTTATTCAAATAGTCCTCACCGATTTGGGAAAAGGTAAAGGAAACATTATCATTTTATCATGGACTCACCACTCCACAGTGGTAATGAAGGAAGGATAGATGGGTTAAAAATGTAAATAAAATGACGCTCCTATGCTGGAAGGGTATAGGGTGGAGGAAAGCATTAAACCAGCAAAACCTTGTTAATGGTGGTTGTCTTAGGCTGGTGGGAATTTTAAAAAATTCTTTTAATTTTCTAAGTTTTATTGTGAGATTATATTGCAGGTTGAATCTCAGTTCTGCCACTTATTAACTGTGTGTCCATGGAAAATGTCATTTTCCTGAGAAAAGGTTGTTATGCATATTAAAAAAGATATTACCTATAAAATGTATAAAATGTTATACACATTTTATACATTTTTGCTTGGTACACAGTAAACATAGAAATGATACTTATTATTAATAATTAAAAACACAATAAATGTTACCATTAAATATTGTAAGACTAGATAGGAAGACTAAATGAAAAAACCTGAAAGACTTAATCATGACTAACCTAAGTCTACAATTACATAAAAACATATACACATGAGAATCCCAAACTGAAAGAAGGCAAACAAATTAAGAACCCATGTGCCACAGCTACATGTAAAAGAATGAAATCAGAACACTCCCTAACACCATACACAAAAATAAACTCAAAATGGATTAAACACCTAAATGTAAGACCAGACACTACAAAACTCTTAGAGAAAAACATAGGAAGAACACTCTTGGACATAAATCACAGCAAGATCTTTTTTGACCCACCTCCCAAAGTAATGAAAATGAAAACAAAAATAAACAGATGGGACCTAATGAAACTTAAAAGCTTTTGCACAGCAAAGGAAACCATAAACAAGACAAAAAGACAACCCTCAGAATGGGAGAAAATATTTGCAAATGGAGCAACGGACAAAGGATTAATCTCCAAAATACACAAACGGCTCATGCAGCTCAATATCAAAAAAAAAAAAAAAAAAAACCCAATCAAAAAAATGGGCAGAAGACCTAAATAGACATTTCTCCAAAGAAGACATACAGATGGCCAAGAAGCACATGAAAAGATGCTCAACATCACTAGTCATTAGAGAAATGCAAATCAAAACTACAATGAGGTATCACCTCACACCAGTCAGAATGGGCATCATCAGAAAATCTACAAACAACAAATTCTGGAGAGGGTGTGGAGAAAGGGATCCCTCTTGCACTGTTGGTGGGAATGTAAATTGATACAGCCACTATGGAAAACAGTATGGAGGTTCCTTAAAAAACTAAAAATAGAATTACCACACAACCCAGCAATCCCACTACTGGGCATATACCCTGAGAAAACCATAATTCAAAAAGACACAGGCATTCCAATGTTCATTGCAGCTCTATTTACAATAGCCAGGTCATGGAAGCAACCTAAATGTCCAACGACAGATGAATGGATAAAGAAGATGTGGTACATATATACAATGGAATATTACTCAGCCATAAAAAGGAACCAAACTGGGTCATTTGTAGAGATGTGGATGGACCTAGAGACTGTCATACAGAGTGAGGTAAGTCAGAAAGAGAAAAACAAATATCGTATATTAACGCACATATGTGGAATTTAGAAAAATGGTACAGATGAACCTGTTTGCAAGGCAGAAACAGAGACACAGACGTAGAGAACAAACATATGGACACCAAGGGGGGAAAGGAGTGGTGGGATGAATTGGGAGATTGGGATCGACATATATACACTAATATGTATAAAATAGATAACTAATGAGAACCTGCTGTACAGCACAGGGAACTTTACTTAATGCTCTGTGGTGACCTAAACAGGAAGGAAATCCAGAAAAGAGGGGGTATATGTATTCATAAAGTTGATTCACTTTGCTGTACAGCAGAAACTAACACAACAATGTAAAGCAACTATACCCCAATTTAAAAAAAAAAGAACCCATGTGCTAAGGTGGTGAGGCTGAGGTGTGGAGTATTAAAGGCCACACACCCTAGAGATAAGAGCCAGGTCCACACCCCAGGCCCTCCCACTCCCACTCCAGCCACAGCCACGTTTTCCAGGTGGCAAATCACTGCAGTGACAGCCACTCAGCCTACAGGAGTGTGCTTCTGCCCTCAGGAGTGTCAGAGGTAAGGAGAACTTTTCTGTGCATGCCGTGGGTGGGCCATGGCATGTAACAGCAATGGGAAGGGAAGAAACCCAGGACTCAGCGCCCTCAATACAGAAGGTGCCAGATACCTCTCTAATGAATAAATATGTAATTAGAAGCACGAACAAATTTCCAGGGAAAGTCCATCTTACCTCTTACAACAACAGATTACAGTCCAGGAGAGGATTCCCAAGGCAACAACAATGACAAAGGAAGCAATGATAACATATAACACGCTCCACTCTGCCAAGAGAAACAAAGTATTAAGGGCAGTGAAAAAAGAGGCTAGAAGGGAGGTCTGGGCTGCCCACCTTGGGTAGGAGATGGCTTCGCTCTGTAAACAAGAAGGCCCCTCGGGCTGCCCAGGGAAGGTGAGACCTTGGAGTTAAAGGCAGCTGAAACTTTAAACCTTATGAATTGCCCCTGTTTTCTAGCTGGTGCTCTGAGATCCTGGGGAAGTGGGGCAGGCTGTAAGGAGCTTTAACAGAGGGAAAGGGGGGAATGGAAACCTACGGGCTTCCCTGGGGCCAGAGTACACAGGCACTCCAAAAAGACAGGAGGCCTTGCGGCTCGTCTGATTTAGGCTGCATTTTGTAGTTGGTCTGATTTAAGCTTGTTTCTTCTTAAACAACTGCTTCAGGGGAGTTCCCTGGCAGTCCAGTGGTTAGGACTCGGCGCTTTCACTGCCAGGGCCCAGGTTCAATCCATGGTCGGGGAACTAAGCAACTAAGATCCCGCAAGCTGTGCTGGGAGGCCAAACAAAAACAAAAACAAAAACAAAAAACTGCTTCAGAGCTTTCCTCTAACCTTGAGCAAGTGTGGAGGAAGGAAGTAAAAGTCCTCTGCAAACAGAAAATACACAAAGTTCTTCTCCTCGTTGCTCATCTGCCTTGGAAACACCAACACCCACCCACTCAACTCAGAGCCACACTCAACGCCAAACCAGCTGGCACAGTTCCAAGCAGAAAACTCACCACAGTTGCTATCTCCATCCCTCAGCTGCACCTTGATGAAATTCTCCATCCAAAAAGGGTCACAGATACAGCGTTTGGTGAATGAATCACAGTGGCCATGGTCCGAACAGTTCAACTGGCATGCTGAAAGTAGCAGGAAAGGGAAAAAAGTCAAGGGGCGTCAGAGCCGGGGGTTGACCAAATTCCAGTGCCCATGAAGATACGAAGGGATTCCCTGCTCAATGGCCTGTGACGACATTTCCTGGAGACCTGCCCCAAGAACCTTTATAGCTGGACACAGTGCCCATTATTATCATCATGGATAAAACTGGAGCAGTTAGAAAGGCTCCAGACTGTTTTTACTTGCTGTTTCTCCATATCAGCAGTTCTTAATCTTTCATGTCCCACAGACCCCCTTCTCTGAATAACTGCCGAAATAAAACATAGTATTACAAAGGAAGGCAATTATACTATACATGTTTTTGAAGTATTTAAGAATACAGAACTTTAAAATAATACGTGCGTCTTTATTAAATTATTAAGTAACAAGATCTAGAAGTGTGTCTAACAACTGTCATAATTTTGAAGTGGTGATGAGTAAAAATGCTATTTCATTATGTAGTATGATACAAAATTTTCTGAGATTTCTATTGCCTTAAAGTCACATGTTCTGTTAATACTAACTGTAGTTTCTTGCCTACCTTCATGATTGAGGAAAACAATAAATTTCAGTTAGAGGTTTGTGAAAATAAAGATGTAATTTTTTTCCCATTCAAACTCACAGCCCCTCTGAATGCTATCTCAGGGGCCCATGGAAGGTTAAGAAGCTCTGCAATGAGTGGAGACTCTTTCAAGAAAAAACGGTAGTTGAGGAAAGTGATTATCTCCTTGTTCCCAGAGAAGAGGAAATGAAGCCCAAGGACAGAAGAGACTGACAGGTGAGCTGTGGACACTGGGTGGACTCTCATTCCCAACTTCCCAGAATTACTCACTGACAGTATTGATTTCCAGGGCTCTGAATATCAGAAAGTCTGCCTTTTGCTTCCGCAGCTCACTCTTGAGCATCACTGCCACCTCATGGCCTTTGAAGATCTGGTGAGGAGGCTCATTTTGAACAAAAAATACCATCTTGGTGCTGCAGAGACATGGAACAGTATGAACGAGCTGAAGCTGTCAACACGATAGCAGCAGCTATCATTTGCTAAGTACCTTCTGTTTGTGCCAGACCCTGTGCTAAGTGTTATACACATTCACTCACAGGAAGCCCGTGAGAAAGGGGTTATCAGCATCATCTCCATTCTACAGAGGACAACACTGGGGCTCAGAGGGGTTAAGTAACTTGCCCAAGGTCACACAGTTAATTATGGCAGAGCCAGATCCCAACTGATATGTCTGACTCTAAAGCCTATGCTTTTAGAAAAGGCCTAAGCTGCCCCAACTAACAAGAAGACCTATTCCAAAAGCTAACTGGAGGCCAGAAAAATGGGGATTTGGTTATGGGTACATCCCTGCTGTCAGCCCCTCCCGCCGCGGAGCAACCGGCTCCGGACGCGCAGGCTCAGCAGCCATGGCTCACGGGCGCAGCCACTCCACGGCACGGGGGATCCTCCCGACCGGGGCACGAACCCGCGTCCCCCGCATCGGCAGGCAGACCCTCAACCACTGTGCCACCAGGGAAGCCCTGCCAGCCTTTTAACAGCTAAGTGTGTGGTGCTGTTGGGTTTGTGCCTGGGTTATCTATGAGACAAACCACAGTGCTTTGTAAAATATAAATTGTTGGACAGCATCAAAGCATTATCCGTAGGTCAAAACATAGCCAAAACGATCATTACTATGACAGCAACAATAAAGACCCCACACAATGGTGTGGCCAGTGCAAGATTATGTTATTCTAGGCCCAGAATCTGTTTGTTTTCTGACCGTCAACTTCTGTCCAAGGTAGACCATGTCTGAACTCACTTCTGGGTGGCACAAAATCTGTTCTCTCTGCCTTGGCCTCCATTTTTGGCAGCCTGCTTCGTGACTCCGTGTTAGTCTCACAAACTGAACTTTCCCAATCAGTGGGTCACACTGGGTTTATAGGTGAGCCCCAGGTATTGATCCCCACAGCACACAAGGTGGCTGGGTGGGACCTGGGTATCCCAGAGGCCCTGGACCAGCTGCTTCCAGTATAACTGTCTATTTATCCCCAAGTGCCATATAAACAGCATCATTTTCTCCGGGTGAACTGACATGAAAGTTTGGGAAGCCCTGTCCTAAAAGCCTTTTCAACGCTTGCTGCATAGTGAGGCTAACGATGGGGTATTATAAACGCCAGAATCAAGAAACAAACCTCTTCCATAAAAGATTTGTGGTCATTTCTCATACATATACTACTATACATAAAATAGATAACTAATGAGAACCTACTATATAGCACAGGGAACTCTACTGTTCTGTGGTGACCTAAATGGGAAGGAAATCCAAAAAAGAGTGGATATATGTATATGTATAACTGCTTCACTTTGCTGTACAGCAGAAACTAACACAACATTGTAAAGCAACTATACTTCAATAAAAATTAATTTAAAGAAATCTGTGGTCATTTCTCATATTTTCTCCTAGTTACCTAATTCATGCTTACAGTTTCAATTTCTGTCTATATACAAATAACCCTCAAATCTTTGTCTCCTCTCCCTATGTCCCTCCTGAGTGACCAAATCTGTATCTGCAAATGCTTGCTAGAGTATCTATACCAGATCATCCACAGGCATCTCAAATCCAACATGTTCCAAAATAAACCTATAATAATCACTAACTCATTATGTGTTAGAGACTACACAAACATTATCTTATGTAACCTTCAGCAACCCTATAACATGGGTGCTAGCGTTTTTATAAGTGAAGAACGGGTTCGGAGAGGTGCAAGAATCTGCCCACTGTCGCAAAGCTGCCACTAACAGAGCAGGGCTCAGAAGCCAGGACTGCCTGGTGTGAGGCCCATGCTCCTTCCCATTGTAATACACTATCTCCCTGCAATCATATCCTCCTCCTGAATTCCTCAGCTAAGCCAATCTAGGCCAAGCCAGAAACCCAGAGTCACTGTGATGCGTCTCTCTTCCTCGTGTCCCAGAGGCAGTGACGGCAAGTACGCAAGCAAACCCTTCCGCAATGCTCTTACCCGCACTCTCGCTAGTGTCTTCCACTGCTTTGTCCCAGCCAATTCCCACCAGCTTGATGGATCCCAGCAGCCACCTTCCCTTTTCCTATTCCCAGGCTGCTGAGCAGAAGTTAAAAAGAAAGTCCTAATCATCATGCTGTCTCTGACCCACTGAACCCTGACTGCATATTAGATTCACCTGGGGAGTTTTAAAATTTTAGGTGCCCAGACCTCACTCCAGACCAAATGAATCATAATCATAATCATAATCATGTGGGGGTGAGGCTTGGGTAATGATATGTTCATAAAAGCTCCAGGTGATACTATTATGCAGCTGGAGTTGGGAATCGCTACTCTCACCTCATGTCTCTAACCTTGGTTGAGACTCCAATATTGCTCAAAGCCAGCATCCTTTCCTGGAGCTGCTGTTCTCAACCTTTACCACTTTCCTCAGACTGCCCACCTCATTCTCACCTTCTCAAAGCAGATGGCCTTGCCTCCAGTTTCAGAGAAAAAACAGGACGTTGGTACCAATACTCTCAAATTTCATCCTTCTCTACTTCTAAATTCACCCATAATAGCACATCTTCCCTCCTTTCCTCCTGCCTCCAGGGAAAGTGGTCTCCTGCTCTGCCCACAGCCAGCGCCCCAGACCTACCTCCATTTATAACCCGCCTCCCCAATCTCCACCATCTACCTTTCCTCTGCACCTTCCCCTCAGTCTATAAAAATGTTCAAGTATTTCCTATCTTTAAAAGGTGTTCTTCTGAGCTTGTCTCCCATACTGTTTTCAACACCAGCCTCTTCAAAGAGGCATTATACTTACCACCTCTGCATCCTCAAACTATGAAAAAAATTTTCTCCCAGCATCTAAGTAAAATGATCTCACTACAGTTCTGATGATCTTACTAATTAGAAACCCAAAAGCCTGTTTTGCGTGCTCACCACACCTGTCTCTATAGCACCTGAATCCTTTGGCAGCGCCCCTTACTGCCAGCTTGTCCCTTAACTTCCAGCAGACAGCTCCCACCTGGTTTTCCTCGCATCTCTCTGACGGCTGTTTCTTAGTTTCCTTTGCTGGCCCTTCTTTCCTTGCCTCCCCCTTAAATATTGACGTTCTCCAGAGCTCTCTCCTCAACCCTCTTGACACTCTCCCAGTGCGACTCATCCATCCTCATGGCCTTAAAGCCTGCCTGTATGTAGTGACTCCCTATCTCAGGCCTTCCCTTCCACCTCAAGTTCCAGCCTATATGTGCTACTACCTGTCCCTATGTAACCCATAAGATACGCCAAATTCAACAGTCAGAACTGAACTCATTATCTTTTCTTTGAAACTGGATCCCTAATCTCAGTTAATGGCATTCACCATCTATCTAGGCATCCAAGCAAAAATCCTCATACTTGATGGCTCACTCACCTTCATTCCCCAAAGGTCACCGAGTCCTACTGATTTACCTCTGAATTTCTTTTAATTTCCTCTTCTCTTCTGCCATTTCCACCACCACTACCTCAATTCAGGTGTTATCACCTTTTTTACTAGACTAGTCCAAAAGCGTCCTGATTGGTCTCCCAGCCTTTGGTCTCTCCCTACTGTTTTTTTTTTGGCCGAGCCGTGCAGCCTGTGGGATCTTAGTTCCCCTCTGTGTGCCATGCGGGATCTTAGTTCCCAAGACCAGGGATTGAACCTGCACTCCCTGCAGTGGAAGCGCGGTGTCTTAACAAATGGACTGCAAGGGATGTCCTGATCTCTCCCTATTTTAGTCTAGCCTCCACACTACCTATCTCCCTAAGGAAAAAAAAAATCTAATATCCTTGCTTCAAAAACAAAACAAAACAAAAAATTCACACATATAAAACCAACTAACTTGAGTCCTCCTATCCGAAGTATTAACACTAAACTGCTTGGCTTGCTTATGACTGTTCTCAGTCTACAGAGCCAGCCTTATTGTCCCCCATATCCTAGGGCCCGGTAAATGCTCTGAACCCAAGGACTTCTTCCAGAGGAAACTCCGTACTTTCATACCACAGGACCATTGCTCATGCTGTTCCCCTATTCTGAATTTCCTCCTAGTCCTTCTATGCTTCATCAGGGCAAGTTTTACTTCTGGAAAATCTTTGGACTACCTCAACCCTCCTGGAAGAATTAATCGCCCTTGCCTGTGTCTCCATGATTGTGTTACCTGAAAACTGGGTTCTCTACGTGGTGTTGAGCCAAAAGACACAGCCAAGTCAAGAACGAGGAGAAGGAAGACTTTTATCACTTGTGGCAAGTAAGGAGAACACCGGGATCTTTCTCAAAGCAGTGTCTCCGTGAGCAGCAAAACTGCGGAAGCTTTAAGCTCAGGGTACGTGCATATTCGTGAAGGGGCTTGAGCAGAGGAGAATTCAGCACAGAATTGGGACAAAAGTCAACAGAGTCCAAGCTTTAGCTGAGGGTCATGAGGGTCAGAAAAGGTCGATATCATCATTCCTTAGGTTCCAGTTGATCTGGTTGTCAAGTACTTCAGGCTACCTTTACCACTGAAACAGAACTGGGAGTCTTTACAACTGATTTACTATTTTTGCTATTGTTACTTCTCTTGCCTGAAAAGAGTCATTTGTTCCTGCATTCCTTTTTGTTTTGTTTTGGCCACACCATGCGGCTCGTGGGACCTCAGTTCCCCGACCAGGGATTGAACCCAGGCCAAGGCAGTGAAAGCCTGGAATCCTAACCACTAAGCCACCAGGGAACTCCCTGTTCCTGACTTCTTTTTTTCCCCTTAAGATCATTCATTACCGAGACCTGTTCAAGGGCAAGTACTGTGGCCAGGCTTAGATCACAAAATGGCTTAGGCCAAAAATGGCTTTGCTTAGGTCAAGAAAGCCATGCCTGGTTCTCTTTCTCTGAGGACCCCCTACACTATCTGCTCACAATAGCACTTATTCTGTCAAATCCACCCTGTACTGATGCTATATGTTAACTTGATTACCTCCCCTACTAGACTATGGTCTTCAAACATCATAGGCCTCTTCTGACCTTGCACCCTGCTGCAGTGTCTAGTACAGAGCCCATTTACCTGTACTAGAAGAGTACATTTCTTCTTCATTAAAAAAATGAACACTGGGCTTCCCTGGTGGCGCAGTGGTTGAGAGTCCACCTGCCGATGCAGGAGACACGGGTTCGTGCCCCGGTCCGGGAAGATCCCACATGCCGCGGAGCGGCTGGGCCCGTGAGCCATGGCCGCTGAGCCTACGCGTCCGGAGCCTGTGCTCCGCAACAGGAGAGGCCACAACAGTGAGAGCCCGTGTACCGCAAAAAAAAAAAAATGAACACCATGAGTGGTTCCTGGTCAGAGAGCCCACCCTTCTCTACCTACCCACACTATTTCTCAGCTCAGTCAAGAAGTCCAGGGGACCCCCTGGTCTTTCCTTTTCTCCCCCCATTCATTGCCCAGCTACCTCTGCTCCGTGTACGGCTGAATCTTTTGCACAATGATGTCGGAATCCAGCACCCCCAGGAGGACCCCAATCTGGCGGATGAACATCCCCTTCAGCCTCTCAGTTAGCTGACTGACGTTGACATCCAAGATGATCTCCACCAGGTTGTTTTTCCTGGGATCTGGAAAGCATGTGGATCAGTCATGGCTTTAGAAGTAGGAGAGTTAACATAGACCTGCCACTGTGCATGTGCTTTGGCCCAGGAGAGAATGTGGTGAGAGCATTCAGAAATGCAACTGCCCTCCTTCAAAATGGAAAGGCACAATAGTGAATTCCCCATTGCTTTGTCCTGGTCCGCAGCAATCTGGGGCTGGCTTGGAGAGCTTCAGAAGCACTCCTGGTCTCTACACCAACCTGGCAATTACCACACATGTGCTGGGGACCAGGCCGAAGTGATGGGGTTTAGTGAAGGAAGTGGGGAACAGAGAAACACTTGAAGGTTTGTTTTAGAAGTCTCTGCCCAGTTGGCTTTGCTGAACTCTCCAGGCCAAGCGGCAGGTAGCTAGCGATCTCTCCTGATCCAACCTGATTTTCAGTAACTTGCTGTACTTTGTTTACAACAATGGGAGGGAAATTTTCCATCTCAACAATCTTATGGGAATGCATCTGCCCTACAGTGTTGAAAACCATAAACACAAAGGAAATACAGGCAGCCAAGAAACAAGGATTTCCTTAAAACAACATCACAGCCGGACGATGTTTTTACAACTCTAGAACTCTAAGACCACTGTGCTTTACACTTTTGATTATGTCCTAAAGACTATTCTACACTTGCCAAGTTAAGAGTGACTATTCAGAATACCTATTCACATACTTGGATGCACCACTTGCCTGTCCTGATGTCTAATTTATATAATTAGTAGACTATCTGTGATCTGATTTTAAACACAGAAGAGACTTTATAGTGTCTTGGCTGTTGTCCTTCAGAGGTAGGACAAGGACTGGAAGACCTGCCAAGATCCCTTCCTGTCTAAGACATCTGTACATTAGCTTGGCCTAGATAATAAAGAGTAGGTTTAAAGTTAATACCTTCTCATCAGTTGTTCAGGAATTTATAAAGCTCTACCCCACCCTGTACTCACTGCCTCCCTATTACCAAATTAGCCTTGATACAAAACAAAAACATGGTTCTATTTAAGAAAGAAATTTTACTTCTGCAAATCTTAAAAATGTAAAGGATGCCAGTTACTTTACCTTCCCTGGGGGTTGTCAGATAAAGCCTGAGGCTCAACTTACAAAAATAAATCATTTTCTGCAGATGGGTGCTGATGAGACACCACGACTCAAGTTATTCCTGTGCTCAGATTCCCAAAGCACCCTGGGCCCTCTCTCATCAGTCACACACAGAGGAGAAAGTGCTGGAGTAGGGGCCCAAAGGCCTGGCTCTGACACAACTGCTGTGTGAAGCTGAGCAAGCCCTGCCCTCTCTGAGTTTCTGTTTCTCCATCTGAGCTAAGTAGGGGGAGGTCCATATTTCTGCGTGGGTAGGAGAGGTCTTGTTGGAACAGAAAGTCTCTAAGGAGTTCTTAGCTTGGGGGTTCTAGATTTTTTTAAAGCTGGATATGCCATCTGGCTCTGTCCATGCTGGGGGAAGGGTCTCAAGATCGAGGCCCTGCTAGGCTGATCCAGCAATTCCACCCCGACTCCTCAGGAAGTGAACTCACCAGGTTTCACCTCCACAGTGGTCCGGTCTGTGTCACTCTCACCCTTCGCATCAGTCACTTTCAGGTGAAAGGCGTAGGTTCCCTCAACCAGGTTGGAAAGAAAGAGGACAGGGCGGTGGTCAGAGTGATTTAACACCTCCTGTGGGGTTGGACGACATGGCTATACGGCAGAACAGAACCACACTCCTTCCGTGGAGTCAGCTGTTGTGTCTGTCATAACGAAGTCCCCTCTGGGCTAGACGGCTTTGACTCGGGGCAGTTCCTGCTCTGTGATGGCACTACAGCCCACAGCAACCAGGATCAGGGAAAAGAATCACATTCTGTTCCACACTAGCTTGAGGGGTGACCCTAAGCAAGTCATCTGACCTCCCTGGATTTCAGAGCACAATCCAGGTTTGACATAAGAGACCGCTTGGTTAAAACAGGTACTGGAGTGTTTAGCCCAGTCTCCTCTCCTCACCGCACCACCATGACCTGTGTAGCTCTCCAGCTGCTGGCACACTCACCCCTGCAGCTGGGCTCCCCTCGTCTCGAGTCCAGAGGTAGCTGACTATTCCCTTGTCATCTGAGGACTTGGAGCCGTCCAGCTCTGCCGTGTCTGTGGGCAAGGTAATTACCACATTCCCAGTTATCTTGGCTATAGGTGGTTTGTTCATTTCTAAACAAAGAGAAACCATGGGAAAAAATGTAACATTCAGAAAAAGAAGAAATGCTTCTCGTGATGCTTATAAGGAAATTAAACTTCAAAATTATCTTAAATGGAGAACTGTTTTAAGTGCTTATCCATGCCCATGCCAACAACTAACAGTGTAGAGCTAACGCCACCAGTGCCACAGGTCCTGAGGCTCCATTCCCACCCAGAGAAATGTTCCCCTGACACCAGTACAGTAGAGGGGACAAGTATAGTTTCCTCTTGCATTCTCATAGCAGCCTCCCGCAAAGGAATCCATTTCTCTGCTTGGGGATATATGATGATTGGAAACGAAGGCCTAAAGTGGATTAAAGCCCTGAAGTTCAGGTTTCATCAGCTGATACCACAAATTATCTTCAAAATATGGCTGAAAATGTTATTCTCTGAACATCTTTCTTGACTTCTTCCTTAGCACTTTAATAGAGAAAAAGAAGAGAGACACTTTTCTTATTCTGGGCCCCACCTGCAGCTTTGTTTACTCAGTGTGTGCTCTCTACTCACTGAGTTCAGTATACTGTGTTTGGGGATCCCCTGCATATCTGATAGTTTTTCCTACCATCAGCTTATAGACCTCTCCTAAGACCATCACTGATCACTGTGCCTGCAAACCAGAGCAAGGCCAATCCACTTTTGCTCAAGTTGGCCTCAGCGTGCAGGCTCCTAGGATGAGCATGGGAAGCTCCAGTGCAGGGCAGTCATTCTAAGGTCTGACAGCAGGTGTCACTGTAGCTAGCAGGAGAGTCATAGAAACCCCAGCAGCAGAGGCAAAATAAAAATGCAGGGCTTCCCTGGCGGCGCAGTGGTTAAGAATCCGCCTACCAATGCAGGGGACGTGGGTTCGAGCCCTGGTCCGAGAAGATCTCACATGCCACAGAGCAACTAAACCCGTGCGCCACAACTACTGAGCCTGTGCTCTAGAGCCTGCGACCCAAAACTACTGAGCCCGAGTGCCACAACTACTGAAGCCCGCGTGCCAAGAGCCTGTGCTCCACAGCAAGAGAAGCCACAGCAGTGAGAAGCCCACGCACTGCAACGAAGAGTAGCCCCTGCTGGCCACAACTAGAGAAAGCCCGCACGCAGCAACGAAGACCCATGGCAGCCAAAAATAAATTAATTTATTTATTTTTAAAAAAATACAAAGGAAAAAAACCTTAATTCTCTCCCTATTCAACTGAGAAGGAAGGGAGGGAAAGCAAGAAGTTAAAATTCACCTTAAAAGTCGCTCACTCAAAGGCTGTTGTAGAAAAGCAACTAAGAGCTACCCTAACCTCTAACTTCCTTCCCTACTTTGTCTCTAATCAGTTTCTGCAACCAAACAAGAGATGATGCATTCTTCAGTTATCTGGCCCAGAGGCTGCTGCACCAACCCAAGGCAGTGAGGTACCTTCTTTGACAATGACATTCACAGAGCTCTGGCTTTGCAGGTTCCTCTCATCCTTGACGGTCAAGGTGAACACGTAGGTTCCCACTTGCAGCCCAGTCACAGTGGCGACACTGCTGTTAGCATTCTCAAGCTGTACCCCGTCAGGTCCCCTGGACAAAGAGAGAAACCAGAGGGTGGAATTGTACCTGTCTACTGCTCTCCTGTCCCCGCAGGAGCAGACAATTATTGCCTCAGCTAAGACATGAACTACTGTTTCTCACACCTTGAGAGGGCATGTTTAAAAATATTCCATTTGGACAGAGTGTCATTTGGCCCCAAAATACATGCTACCTGCTGATCAGAAAATTCCATTCACCAGCTTTCAAACACATCTAGCCTTATCCTTTGTAAGAGCTTCTAGAACATTCAAACTCTTTGCTGCTCCAATAAAAGGAAGAAAGTGCTCTGAGCAGGTCTCTGATCAAAAGAATGATTTAAGAGTGATGTTTCTGAAAAGCATTTCTGGCCCAGTGGTTGGTTCAGTTCTTGCCAGAAAAGAAGCAAAATGCATTTCTTAGTCACATGCCAAATTCCCTCTTGCTGAAAAGTCAGGGAAAGGAAATGGGCCAAGGCTATAGAGGAACTCTCAGGGAAAAACCATCTTCTTCTTAGCAGTTCTACAGGCAAAACTCCCTCCAGCTCCTGGACAGGGGCCAGAGGAACCAGGATGCCCTGTATCTTTCCTTCTCCCCTGTGGCCTCACACTGCAGGTGAACGAGCTCTGAGCCAGCATGTAGGCACAACACTGCACATATACCAGACAGCCCTTCTGTTCAAGGGTCAAAATGCCTCAGAGCTTTCCTTAACACTGCAGGACAACCAGAGAAACCTGTAGACTCCCAGGTTTTGCTCTGTTTTGTTTTGCTGTTTAAATGTATAACCCTGACCCTAGCAGCCCCCCTTGAAACAGATTCTCCTCCAAGAAGCTATGCTAAGGATTATTTCTGCTGTAAACACTAATAAAACTCAACTAAAAGGTTTATCTGCTGTATCTTCAATAAACAGTTATAATTAAAACATGCTGGGTTGAGGAAAATTAGGTTCTCCAAAAGATAGAAACGAAAGCTAAGGAAAATCATTTCTAGAATCCAACTCACTAATCGTAAGTCAAGTGCTTTTACAAGTCAAATTACAGCCCCTGCCCACCCATCTCTAACATCCTAGTCAAAAACAAAAGCAAAAACAAAAAACCCAGTCTGTCCTATGGTTGCTACCTTTGGAAATTGGGAATGCTTTTAACTCTTCCTTGGGATTGCTTCCTGTGGGATCCTGCATATAATCTGAGTTCCATTTGTTATGGTTTAAAGGAGCTGAAAGAAACTGTGAGAACCAGGAATGGTTCGATTAGGTAATTCCAATTTAATTAGTATTATTTTGGTTATTGCCTTTGGCCTCTGGCTAACATAAATGGTATATGGTATCTACAAGGAAACAATAACAGAGTAATGCTTTCATTTTGGAGATGAATTTTCAATTCCCCTTAAGAGCTGCTCTGTCCCATCCCCCCTGACAGCCTTACCCAGTTAATTTTGAGCAACAGTATTTTTCTGCTCCATTACCCCTTCCATCCTGCCTCTCAAGTGTAATTAAACTATGCATTTCAGCAAATGGATTGTACCTGTAAAAGCACCAGAACCACAAAGTACTACCTGGGGACAGCTAATGGTAAGCATTCTTTTTTTCCTTCTTACAAAAATGATAGTTTTCTTAGAGTTGAAGTTTGGGATTGCAAACATTTCTTTCTCAGTAATCCCCCTTGGATAAGCTAATAAGAGAAAGTAAACTCTTAAAAGCAAATAAAACCTTGCTCTTCAAAGGTCTGGAGCCCTTGCATACATAAGGATTTTGTGTCAATACTCACTGTGTTTTTTCCCAGAGATATGAGGTAATTTTCTGATCATCTGAGCTTTTGCTGCCATCCAGGGTTGTGCTATCCATGGGAAGAGTCAGCTCTTTATCTGGACCTGCATCTGCCTGTGGAGGCTTGTTGTTTTCTAGAAGACAAGAGACTTGGGAGCTCAAAAGCAGGCAGTCCAGCTGGGAAAGGAGAGGAACCAATTGGGACATATGTTCTGGAAGCCTCAAGGACTCTGCCTCTCCACTCATAGAACTGTCAGATACTGTGTGAGGTAAGGGTATGGTCAGGGAGTTCGCATGAAGAATATGAGACTGAAACGTATAAAACAACTCTGAAAGAACATGGATTGAAGTATAATGCTATAGGAGTTCAAATGAGAGGGTCTGAAAGATAAGGTAGGGCTTTCTTGAGGAAGTGGGCTTTAAGGTGGCCCTTAAAGGACATGGTGGGAGGAGTTCCCTGGTGGTCTAGTGGTTAGGATTCGGCGCTTTCACTGCTGTGGCTCAGGTTCAATCCCTGGTCGGGGAAGTGAGATCCTGCAAGCCCCAGCCAAAAAAAAATAGGACATGGTAAGATTTGGGCTGGCAGAGACTCTATCTGCTAGCTCCCCTTGAAGGCACAATAACTCGCCAAGAGCAAGGGCACAAGCGAGGTTGTGAAATACTCCTTCTCTCTAGCTATGAAGAAAGCACTAGGGGAATGGACAAGAGCAGCTGCCAGGGGCTTGGTGGATTGGTAACTCCCACTTCCACCCTCATGGAGCTCAGAACCCAAGCCCTCTTCTCCCCCCAAGGGTCAAGGGACCAGCCAACAGAAGAGCCTGCACCACAAGGTTAGAACTTACCAGGCTGCACAATAACAGTCACTTGAGCGGTGGCCTGCTGTCCTATTGTGTCAGTCACTGTGAGTTGGTAAGTATAATCTCCTTCTTGCATGGCAGAGAGCTGCAGGGTCGGTGTTCTAACACCCTGGATATATAAATACAGACAAGTGGACTCCCGGAATCACATCATACAAGAAGTCCTACTCTGGTCTAAATGATTTACCCAGTTTTCTAAACCTAGGTTGGTAGTGGGCCATTACCTCCCAATTCAACATAATTACTGAATGCTCAATCAGACACTGTGGGACATCTTGTTAAAAGTTTCACCCTTCAAGGAAATAACCCTCTGACACAGCAACAGTTTCAAATAAAGTCAGAGCTCTCACAAGGTAGACGAGTACAGGAAAATGTGCAGAGATAATCAAGATCCATTTCTATGACCCAAGCAGAAAGAAAACCATTAACATATAGTAAAATAACACAATTTACAAAACGATGTTCTTCCTACTGAAGCTACACAGCGTGACCCTAACAAAGCTGCCTCGATAAACATGGCAGCAACGACTCAAGATGCTTTGTAATGCTGTGTGTGCCCTTACAGGTCTGTACAGATTCTGCAGCAGTGGAGAAACCTAACCTAACACCTTGCAGACATTTTATTTGGCCTTAGGGTTCTTAAAAGTTGGAAAATTTCACATAGAAGTCTAGGTTTCTGTCTTGTCTTGAAAAGCTGGAGGACCTAGCAACACTGGGACGATACTCCAGCGTGGCAACAACCAGCCTGACTGGAGGGCTGCTGACCCCTTTGGTCAGGGCTTACGCCCTCTGGTTTGCCACAGTCCCCATCCAGTTTTCTTCATTTACTTACGTTACCTACCTGGTGACAGATCTAGTCTCTTCTTAAATATCTCCAGAGAGAAGATGCTCACCATCTAGTCAGGCAATCTCCTCCAATTTGTAATAGAGCTCACTAAGATCTGCACCCTTCAGCAGAAACTAACACATTTTAAAGCAACTACACTCCGATAAAAATTATGGAAATATCTTGCTGCAAGTAGAAAAAGGCCTATGGCCCATTAACCAACTGAAAACTCAGAGAAAATCTCTGTTTGCCTCTGCCAGCCGTAAATCCTAAACACAGAATTGAGAGTTGAGAGCCGTCTTGAGCTTTAACTACTGTTTCCAAATGTTGCTGCTGCATAAATTTGTCATTATGTCATCCAGCCAGCTCCGAGCATGTCACCCGCCGGTGGCCGGAGACCATGGGGGGCTCGATACAAGGTGTTTCTAACATAGCAAGGGTTTGTGGGTTTTGTTTGTTAGTTTTGTTTATTTGAGAAAAACGGAAAGGAAAATGCTGCAGCATCTAAAGCATTCAGATTGGACAACCTGCCTGAATTCTGATCAATGCTTCATTGTTAGCGTTTTGCACGATTGTAATTTTTATGTCAAAAGAAGCCAAAACTTGCAATGCTATTTTTAGCAGACAAAAAAATACTAAATGTAAAAATATTTTTGACTTGAACATTTGGATGGCACTGGGTGCAAGAAGACCATTCATCCTTTGGACGGAATGTTTGGGAAAAAAGAGACTTTTGAAAAGGAGACGGTTGCTGTAAAGAGTCCATGGAGGGGTTATGTAATACTGTAACTCACGACTGTTAAAAATAAATCAATAAATTGTCCTCTGCTGTATTAAAAAAAAAATTTGCACCCTTGTAGCTTCTAAAGAATTTTACTCCCTGAAATTATCCTAGAGCAGCTACCAGTCTTTTCCTCTAATACTAAACATTTAAGATAAAGTTTTTGCTAATGTGTTAACTAAAGGCCCCTTAATCTTTCTAGATTTTTAAAAAAATTCATATGTTCTATTCACTAATCTGACTTTGGTTATTAAGATGGAGAAATATAAGCCTTGGATGGGTGACCCAGTCCAGCAGCTCTAATTCCCTGGGCGAGAAAAGACAGAAACTATTCCCTCCTACCTGCATCTCCATCACTTTCCCTTTGCTGTTTGGGCTGAGTGACCACTCATAGCTGGTGATGCCGTGATCATCAGTGCTCTGATTCCCAAAGAGGGTGATGGAGTTTTGGGGCAGGGTGATCACTTGGTTGGGGCCTGCATTGGCCACAGGGGGGTAATCCACAGCCTTGTTCACTGTCAGGCTTGCAGTGGTAGAGTTGGTAGCTCCATCAGAGTCTACTACAGTCAAGCTATCAGGAAAGAGAGAGGAATGCAATCAGGGATGGTCTTAAAGAAAGAGGAATAAACATGGAAGAACTGAAAATCAAGGCTAAAAAACACCAATGTGGCAGGATTGCCAATCGGTAACCAATTCTAACGCATTCTTTTTGGAAAGTTAGACTAATACGAGAAGCTAACACCGACTGAGGGTTTACTGTGTGCCAGGCACTGTTCTAAGCACTTTGTATCTCATTCAATCCTCACAACAGCTCTATAAAGTACTATCCCCATTTTACTCCTTATACATATGAGGCGACCGAGGCAAAAAGAGGTAAAGTAACTTGCCCAAGCTTGAAAGCTTGAAAACAGTGGAGTCAGGATCTAAATCTAGATAGTGTATCTCCAGCACCATTTCACTCTGCTGCCTGCAAGTGTCTGTGGCTGGTACCTTTATAAGCATTGTCTGATCTGGCCCTCACAACAATCATATAGAATAGGTATCATCAACCTCACTACTATAGAAGCCTTAGAGAGGTAAGAAACCTGCCCAGAGCTAAATAGTGAGCCAACATGCAAGCCCAGTTCTCTGACTCCAAAGCCCAGAACCAAGTCTTAAGAAGCAATAATCCCTGGCCACTATTCCTATGGGGTTCAAAGACGCTACACTAAATAAAGCAAGCTCTGACTGCAGCAGGCTCTCCTCCCATCATCCTGTTTTGGCTGTGTACACAGCACAAGAATGGACTTCCTGGGCAGACAGCCTCTAGGATGGACCAGGGGGGCTAGCTCCAGTAAGATAGAAGCCTGAGATGGAAATGAATTCTCCTACGCAAGCGTCCCACAGTTTGTGCCAGTGTGAAAGAGAATTTGCAAGAGAAAAAAAAAATGTTCATTTGTAAGAGCAGGCTTCTACCTAAATGATGCCTTCCAGCTGAACAGCCTAAAGCTTCTCTTGCCACCTCAAAATGTGAGCATAAGCAAGCAAGGAGGTTTGGGCTGCTTCCATTTTGCTGACAGAAAGAGGAAAAGCATATAAAAGACATGTCGTTTGTTTAAATCTCACAACCAGCCGCAGAAAGAGCCAGACATCTGTGGGGTTTTTAACCCACAATCTCACTTTTTACCTATGATCTTAAGGGGACTTCTGATATTACAGCTTTTAGAAAAAGAACACAAAAACATCAGACACACACACATGTGCGAATCAGCAAACATCTGAAAAAGAAAAATCCACAGAAGTTTTCCTCTCTTTCCAGTTTCTCTGTTTTCAGTTTTTTTTTTTTTTTTTAAACATGTCTTATTTGTCTCCTATTTCAGAACAAAAGCAAGTTATAGACAGATGGGAAAATGGCAGCTGCCCATTACGCTGATTTTCACCTCAGACAGTCCCTGGCTTGCACACAAAAGTTCTGGAACCAAACAGCAGCTGACCACAGGGCTGGGGAAAGAGGCCACTGCTGTGTAAAAGCGGGGGAGAGGAAAAGGTAGGTGCAATCAAACAGATTGGACCTTAATGCTAATCAAACCCAATCCCATCATTTCATGGACTGAGGCTTAGAAAAAGAGAACTGCACCCAATATCCCATTCACCCAAAACACTCTAGGTTAACATTGTGGTTAAAAGCTCAGACTCTGGAATCAGACAACCTGTGTGACCTTGGGCAAGTTACTTAACCTCTCTGTGACAATATTTCCTAATCTGTAAAATAAGAGCCATTATAATACCAGGTACAAGGGTTAAATGAGCTACTGCGTGCAAAGAGCTCAGAACAGTACTTAACACAGAAAATGTTCAAGAAGCAGTAGCTATTATTGTTACTATTTCAAAAAGGATGAACATCGCCCAGGCTAAATTCCATAAATGTTAAAATTCCTATATTAGAAATCCAAGGCGAAAACCAACTCACATTTCCATTTTAACTCAGTGAGAAGGCTCCTACCTTGTTGTAATAGCAGCTACCCTTCATTCACTTGAAGTCTTGAGTCAGTGAGAGTCAGAACTTGTATGTTTATTTGTATGGTAGGTGCTGTGCTAGGACATTCCTTGCTGCGTCTCTGGTAGTGTCTAAAACGTGGTTAATCTCAGATCCAGTGGGGAAAACAGATACCCATGAACAAGCCGTTGCACCATGGCAGGCACCACATAGAGGCACTGAGTGCAACAGGGAAAATGGAGGGACATACCCTCTCCTCTCTGGAGGGATCTCAGAGAGCCTCACAGAAAACTGAGGAGGTTCTTAAAGATAGGCGGAGTCCCAACAGATTGAGAAGGGCATTCAAGGAAGCATAAACAAAATACATATAGGCCAAGTCAAGGAGCAGAGTGGAATGAGTCCTGACTTGGGGATTAGAAAATCTGCATTTCAGCTCTAGCTGTGTGACCTCAGAGAAGTTAGTAAATACACCAAGCCTCATTTTTCTCAGATGTAAAATGAGGATGGTATAGTGTACATATGGTGTTTGCGTGACACGCACGTACGAGTGCTTCGTAGCCTACAGTGAATAATGCAAATATAAGGAGGATTACTCTAGGGTCAGCCTCATACTCATTAATCACAGTCTAGTATATCAACACTAGTTCCCAAAAGAACTATCTTTGAATCAAATTCTCTGAAAAGCCCCAACAGAGAAAGATGCTACAAATCATATTCAAATAAACCACTAAGTCAAAAGTAAAGATTTTGATATATCCTAAGTTGAGGAAGCATTTCCCAAAGGGGAGAGATGAGAGTAGATTCCTTCTAGATTTTTCTTGAGAAAAGACAAAGGAAGATGGGCCCTTTCACTTAATGACAGACATTCTAAAAAAAGGTTTGGATATATGCCAAATAAGGCTCTGAGAAGGATTAGCTGTGTGGATCCTGATCTATTATGCAAGAACCTTTGCCCTAAAAAGTTATCACTATTGTGACCACAGTTACAACATGGCTCAAAGAACCAGTGGAACCAAAGGCTATATTATCAGCCAACTCTACAGGGAATTTGATATCTGTCAGAGTGACTCCTATAAGAATGTAAAACCCATAAGGGGAAAAAAATGGCCTATGGTAAACTTGAAGGATCCAAATTTACCTGAAAGTGTAGTTCCCAGGGACGAGCTTACTTAGTTTTAATATGGCCGTATCTTCAGAAATCTTCTCTTCTCTCAGAGGTCCCTTAAGTTCTTCCCAATGGTACTGGACGATCTTATCATCATCCGTGCTTTCTTGACCATAAAGAAATATCAGTTACAGCATGAGAGCACTGGGTCTTAGCACTTACCCAGTTTATACAAACCAGGGCAACTACCCAGAGATTTGAGGCTAGGAAAACTTCATGAAATTACAGACTATCTCCCCAGAGTGTTTCTTCCCTCAGATTATTGGGTCATTCTGCCTCTCTATGAATATTCCACTGCGTAGTTTTCCAAGGACTCCAACACAGGCAACCTCTGGTTAAAACGCTACTGTATTAAGTATATGTATAAAAAAAGGAGAATCAAAAGGTCTTAAACACATGAAAAGATATTCAACCTCACTTAAAAAAGACATGCAAATTTAAATTACACTTGAGATAGCATTTTTTAACCTCTCAAATTGGTAAACACCAAAGTTTCACAACACATTATGTGGGTAAAAAGTGTGGGGAAAGAGGCCCCCTCATAAGTCATGGTGGAAGCATAAATTGATACAACCTCTATAAGGAGCAATTTGGGAAAATTTATCTTTGTCCCTGCAATTCCTCTTCTAAGAATTTAATCCTTCAGATCTACTTGCACTTGTGTTGTGTATCTGTAGGACATTTAATATTTGTGTTAAATGTCATGCTTACAAGATTATTCACGATAATGTTATTTGTAATAGCAAGTCAAAATAATCTAAATGATCATCAATAGAGATTGAAAACAAGTACATATTCATACAATGAAATCATATATTCATATCATGGAAGGTTATGTAATCATTAAAGGAAAAAAAGAATGAAGAAGTATTGCATGTATTAATTCAGAAAAATTCTCCAACATATAGAAAAAAGCACTGTATGTAACAGTGCACATAATGTGTTGTCATAAGGACTGTATATGTATTTTCTTAAATACGCATCAAATATCTCTGGAAAGATACATAAGATAATACCATTGGTTGCCTGGAGGAAAACTGGATAGTTGGGAGACCGGGAGGGTAGTGATTCTTTTCACTGTGTACCTTTACATATTATTCAACTTCGATCTAATCAAAAATATAAAATAAAATGGTACTAAGTGAACCCTTTCTGCCATTCTCACAAGTGTTTCTTCCTATCCTGCCTCTTCCTCTTGGCCTGCTACTCTTCTGTCCTCCTCTTCTGGCCAGAATCACCTACATGAAAGGTTTAACCCGCTAGAGATCCCTCTGCTAAAGCAGCCTCTGCCACAAGCCCCTGTTGTGCCAAGACACTCAGGGGTGACAGGGCCTTAACGGGCCTCCAGAGAGACCAAGCCAATGCTGGAGAGCGACAGGCCCGAAACCTCTTGCACACACAGAGCCAAGGCCCAGAAATCGTCTCATGTCACCCATCAGGTGACACTCCTCTGAAGGGTGACATGTTAACAATGGGCCCAGGCAGGGGTGTGTGCTCCATTCTGTGAGTCTCTCCAGGAGAAGGCTAACGAGAATCTTGCTAGGCAGTGATAGCTGAGTGAGAGCTCTTTGTCAAGACCCTCAGTTACTTATCTTGTCATGATAGGAAGGAGCTTTGTTTCCATAGCTAAGGATGGCAACTCCAGGCAAGCGAATTTGAAAACCAGCAAGTTTCAACTAAAATAATGCTAAACACATGAACAATCCTACTTTCTTACCATCTCAGAGCAGAACTATTACTGCAGACAGGCCACACGGGGATTTTTTTTTTTTTTTTTTTTTTTTGCGGTACGCAGGCCTCTCACTGCTGTGGCCTCTCCCGTTGCGGAGCACAGGCTCCGGACGCGCAGGCTCAGTGGCCATAGTTCATGGGCCTAGCCGCTCCGCGGCATGTGGGATCTTCCCAGACCGGGGCACGAACCCGTGTCCCCTGCATCAGCAGGCGGACACTCAACCACTGCGCCACCAGGGAAGCCCCACATGGGGATTTTAAACAGGGCCTGTCTGGTTTTTACTTCCTAATGAATTGCTTCAGATGGTTGGTCTTCCCCTAACACGGCCAAGAGGACTGGCCTAAACAGTATGCAGACATAGTTGGCCCCAAACCTTCTACCAGTACACAGTGAAGGCTCTTCTGAAACATCATGCCTAGACAAGTACTCACGGCTGCCATCAATGACTGTAGAAGTGGTTGGCAGAGAGATCTCCTGGAACTGTGGTGACACAATGGCAACAGGAGGCCGATTCTTACGGGGCTCTGCAAGAACATGACCCACAAGAAATTGGAAGAGGGTCTTTATAAATTATAGGAGAAGCAGGCCATATCTGGGTGGAGCATAAGTCATTTTCCATTACCTAAGTGAGAGCTGAGCATCACCAAATGGTAAAGTCACAGATCAGGCTGCCATTCTAACCTAAGACACCTGGGAGTGTTAAAGCCTCTTCTAAACCTGACGACTGCTAAGGCCATGCCCTGCGCATTCTTTCAATTTCTTTCAATGCTCATGTCCTATCTACTACATCAGAAGTACTACAGCAGCAACTTCTTGCTTTCAAGCAAGCTGAGTAGAGGTGGACAATAAACAAGCTTTGTGAACTAGGAATTGCCCAATACGTAAATATATTACAAAAAAAGAATGAGAATTTAAAACCCCTAACATCAAATTTCCATCTCCTTGGGAATCCTGCAGAAAGAGCAGTGGAGACATGGCCAGGGCTGGGTAACATACCTGGTTTCACTGTCACATTTACATAGCCTTCCCCGTGGGCATTTTGACCATCTACAATCACTTTGAATTCATACAGGCCTGGAGTGAGCTGCAGAAGTGAGAGAAGATCTTTTAGACAACCACAAACAGCAGCATAATATTTAAAATAACACATATATCTGAATTTTCCAATGTTGTTTCTTGAATTCTCCTCTTCTTGCACCATTTCCAAAATGGAGAAAGTAAACTAGCTGAAGATATGAAACAATGAATTATAAACTAAAAAACCATAGCTTTTCATGTGAATCTTATTACTAGCTGACTCGGAACAACAGAAGGGATTTCAACATCTCTGTACTCCCATTTTCTTTTCAGAAGAACATTAAGGGCCCAACCATCCTACTTCACAGTTATGAAATTAAAACAATCATCTCTGCAAAGAAAAACATTTTGTAAAAAACACCAAATAGCTCTCAAATATCTGAATATTTCCCCCTCCTGATTTCCACTAACTGTATGAACATTAAAAAAAATCACCCACAATCCCATTGTCCTAACACCCCAACTAATCACATTTTTCTTATTTCCCTCTCATCTTTTACCACATCCAAAAAAAGAGCTATAAACAGTACATCTGTCCAACAAACATGTATTGAGAATCAATTATATGTGGTCATTGTCCTAGGCCTGGGGTTTGGAGAGGAATTAGATAAGGTCCCTACCCTTGAGGAGCTCATATTTCAGTGGTATTCAGGGCCTAGCTAAAATCACGATATATCAAACTTTTTATTATTCTTTCTTCCATTCATTTAGCATGAACACTTTTCCCATTAGAACAGTCTCTTAAATAGTCATTTTAATGGCTGCAGAATAGTACATGAATAAATGTGCCATAATTCACATAAGCATTTCACATTGTTGGATATTTGGGTTGTTTCCAAAATTTTACTATTATAACTAATGCTGTGGTGAACACCTTTCAGGTAAAATGGTTTTTTTCTTTCTTTTGAATTATCTTCTTTGGGTAAACACTAATTGAATGCATGGAGCATTTTTGACCACTTCCTTCTTCTTGTAATGCTCTCCTTCCTTGGCTTTCACTTCTAGGCCTACTCCTCATTTTCTTCCATTTCCTCTTTCTTCCATACGTTTAATGACAGTGTTCCCCAGCATTCCAATTGCAATCCATTTATTACTTCACTCTACACCCTCTCTGGATGTTTTCATCTATTCATGGCTTCAGTTGTCAACTATTTGACGCTGGTGTACAAATTTATCTCTCCAGCCCGGACTTGCATCCTGATCTCTAGCCCCTTACCCCCAACTACTTATTGATCCCTCCACTCAAATGTTTCACAGGTACCTCAAACTCACTCTGTCCCAACATAAATTAATCATCTGAAAACCTCTTCCAAACCTGCTCTTCTATCTATGTTCCTCATTTCAGTGAAGATCACCACAAATATACCAACATCCAATGAAGTGTCTAAGCCAAAAGGCTAAAATTATCCTGGACTTCTCTTCCTCAACACCTCCACCCAATTAATTGATCACCAAGTTGACCTCCATAATATTTCTCAAATCCACCCACTTCTCTCCATTCACACTGTCATCACCTTAGTTTTTAACCATTCATCATAGCACAGTTGTTAAGAGCATGGGCTTAGAGATGGAAAGTTCCAGTTCAAATCTACCATTTAATAGCTTTGTGCACTTTGGCCAAACCACTTTGTTTTTCTAATTTTTATTTTCGTCATTTGTAAAACAAATACTAATATTTACATCTTGGGGTTGTTAGGAAGATTAAATGAAATAACTGCATAAAATAATTCGCACTGTTTCTGGCACATGGTAAGAGCTCAATAGGTGGTTTTTAAGTTTTATTTTATTTATTTAGTTTTTTTTTCACTCAGACTATTATCATCTCACACCTACATTTTTCAATAGATTCCTCCCTGGTCTCCCTAGTTTGAGTCGTATCTCCTCCAACCTGCAGTCAGGGTGATCCTTCTAAACTGAAAATCTGAACATGTCATTCTCCTGCTTAAAACCTTTCAAAGGCACCATATTCCCTCTAGATAAGAGCCCAAGGCCTCACTCTGGCACACAAGGCTCTGTGCCATCTGGCACCTGCATCTCTCCAACTTACCTGTGCCACTGTTCCTCTCATACCATGGGGTCCAGTCAGGATGAACCACGTAAAATTCCCTTTTTCCCACATTTCTCTCTATTATTTGGCCCAGTGGACATATTGCTTCCTCTGTTTGGGGTATTACCACTCCACCCTTTACCCAGTAAGCCAGTCACCTTTCATGACCCAACTAGGCCAACTCTAAAAAATCTACTCTAACTCCCCAGGGCTTCAATACCCCATGCACTGACCTAGTGGACTCCTGTTATAATTACCTGCTTCTGGTCAGTAGCACCTACTAGACTCTATTTTCCTTAAATGTTAATATTATGATTAATTCACTAGTAAATCCCCAATACCTGCCACATAACTAGTGTACAATGAACAGTTGTTGAAAGAAAGAGAGGAAAGAAAGGAAGGAAGGATGGAAGGAAGGAAGGATGGCAGGGAGGGAGGAAGGAAGAAAGAAAAAAGAAGGAAGGAAGGAAAAAGCAATTGCTTGGCCAAAGAATATGAACATTTTTATGGCTCTTAATAACTACACTGAATCCCAAAAAAAGACTGAGCCAATTTACACAGTCATGTGGCCACAAATAACCTAGCTTATCTCCCAAATTCTAAAATCCTTATGTTACCCTTAAAAGCTGTTTAGTGTGTATTTTCAGCTATCACCACTATGCTTATACAATATTCTCACCATAAATGAAAATTTGAGAATCATACACTAACAAATACTGGATGTCAGCCAGCCAGACTTTTGGAGGATTCGCTTCTGAAAGACTGTTCCTAAGTTAAGTGTGGACAGAAAATTCTATATTATACATGTTAGAAAATGGTCAGTACCTCCACCCCATCCCTGCAAATGACAGGAAGCAAATTCACCTTGGATAGTTTGAGGATCTGGGAATGTTTCCCTTCCATTTCTCCACTGTAGTCTTTAGGATGAGTAATCAGCTGCCAGTCGTAGGTGTAGGTTTCTCCTATAGAAGGGCAGTTACAAAAATCATGAAAACACACACCTACACACAAAGAGGGCAACCACATAGCCTGTGAATAACAAAATTTTTCTCAATCTTGACAAGACCTTAGTTTTCAAGATTTTACCCCAAAGCCAAAGGGAAACCAAACATTCTGTTGAAAGAAAAGGTGGATTCTGCTGACTCAACTATACTTAGGGCTTCTTCCAACTCTCTCCCAGCAATGCTCATTCCTGCCCCATACCCACGCTGCTTTGGGCCAATCCTCCCCTAAAATACCAGGTTGCTCATGGTATGGCATCCCAGTGAAAATACATGCCCTACAAACCACTATGGATGAACTCACTGGGAATAAAGGCCATTTTCTTGCAAAACTTCTTTTGCAACAAAGAACAGCAATGACTTCTAAATAACATGGTTCAAAAATACCTTTTTAAAGAGTGCTAACAATACTCGTCTCACTGAGGTCATCACACCCTGGTGAGTTAAAAGAGCTACTTCATTCCTGCTGAGCTAATAAATAACACACTGCAGAAGGTGGTAGGGGATGGCCCATTTAAAACAGGCCCCACTGAAATTAATTAAGATCAAATGAAGCATTAAATGGTCCTCATTTGTAGCTCAGACTGTATCACTGGGTAGCGTGAGGATAGAATCCTGTTATCTAAATGGAATCCCTCCCCAGTTAAAGTTGTCTTAAATATTTTTTGGAACAAGATGCATTTATGGCTAGGAATGGGTGGGATTCAGTAGGAAGGTTTCATTTAATTTACTACCCAAAAAGGGAAAAATAAAAGGGGAAAAAAAAGAAGTCTCAAATGCTTACAGAGAATGGTCACCTTTTTCTTACTTCATGAGTTCAAAAGTTAACACACAGAACTTAATTCCAAACAGTCTTAAGACTAGATTTTACTTTATAAGCCTGAGATACAAGATCTATTACCCTTCCTTCCTCCAGAGAATACTAGCTTTGTTTTGGCCAGTTGTCAGCCCCAGGCAGCTTTCATAAATGTATCTGTAGAAGTTAGGTTACGTGAGGAGCAGGAAAGAAGAAGTAGAAGTAGGACTGGTGCTAAGACATGACATTTCTTCAACTGTAGTTAGAAATTTTTTTCCCCACACAGAAAACAGACTCACACTAGCTTGGGAATTGACAATTTTATAACATCTAAGGCTAGCAACACAAATTTCAACAAATGACAATACTCTTGGAACAGAAAAGCTCAGGGGACGAATTATGCCTTACAGACAGGAATTTGCCTAACGGTAGGAACAACTGAGTACAGGTCTGTTAGACAGAATGCTGGTTTTAATGATTTAGGGCAGTGGTTTTCAAATCATGCCTCTGAACCCTAGAGGGATCCTGAGAGGTGCTGCAGGGGCTGCCATAGGAGATGAGAGGAATGAAGAACAGGCAGAGCTGGTCCTGCCTCATCATCCCCAACCTTTGAAAGTTTGAAACCATCCATCTCATGTATCTGATTAAGACTGAAGAAACTGGGGAGTGGAGAGTTGAAAGAATCTGTTTTTGAACTGATGTGTTTTGGAATACTGATATACAAGGTGATATCAACTCACAGAAATGTATATGCAAATAGGGGTTAGAAAAGAAAATACAGTAGTGTCAGGATATCTTTCACAGAAGAGTGGAAGCAACTGCAGCTCAAAGCAGTTCTTTCTTTACCTGCATCTTCAAAGGCCACCAAATCCATTCACCTTAACTTATCACCAGAGGAGGAAAGGAATATGTTTCTCTATAGGAAGGTGGAATGAACTGATAAGGAAAACTCAATGTGAGGGCAGAAATAAAGAACAGAGAGGGGGGGCTTCCCTGGTGGCGCAGTGGTTAAGAATCTGCCTGCCAATGCAAGGGACACGGGTTCGAGCCCTGGTCTGGAAGGATCCCACATGCTGCGGAGCAGCTGGGACCGTGAGCCATAACTACTGAGCCTGCATGTCTAGAGCCTGTGCTCCGCAACAAGAGAGGCCGCAATAGTGAGAGGCCCGCGCACCGTGATGAAGAGTGGCCCCCGCTTGCCACAACTAGAGAAAGCCCTTGCACAGAAACGAAGACCCAACACAGCAAAAATAAATTAATTAATAAACTCCTACCCCCAACATCTCCTTTAAAAAAAAAAAAAAAAAAAGAACAGAGAGGGCATTTAGGTTCTGGAAAAGTACTTTTTGCATAAATACACTATTTGGTACTAGGCCCGGAAAGTAGGGATATTGTATTGGAAACATGTGTACCTAAAATGCAAGGACCCCCATCCTGAATACAGTAAGGCATTTTGCTTAACTAGCCTTACAATGAGCTACTTGACTAACCTTATAATGAGAGTTAACACAAAGCCAATGCAATCATTTTCCATCAACATATGCTTCACTTCATGTCACAGATAATCTTAAGAGAATACGTGTTTATAAGTCAAACTTTGGTATATTAACATGTACTTCAAAGGTTAAAAGGATGCGCATATTACAAAAGTTTTCTTACGTAATAAATTAATCATTCCCTAATTTATATATTTCATAAATTTGAATATTGTATATTACATTGGGCTTATCTTTTTTTTTACATGACAAATCTATATTAGTAGTAGTCTTGAATAACTTCTCTACAAGTTCTATATCTGCTACTTACTAGTTGTTTGGCCAAAATAAACAGGTTAACCTGAGTCCCAGTTTTAAATGGGCATAATAAAATCTACATTTAATGAGCATCAGCTATGTGCTAGGCACTGAGGTATATAGGTACGTTATACCATTTCATTTTGCTCTTAAAGTAACCTTATGAAGTAGGAATTATTATCCTCATTTTACTGAGAAAGAAATGGAAACTTAGAGAAGTTAAATAATTTGCTTAAAATCATTCAGCTAATGACTGGCTGAGCTCAGATTTGAACCCAGCCTTGACATCAAAGCCCATGATCTCAAACATTATATTGCCTCTCACATCACATAAATATTTGTGCATGTTCAAGCTATATCTTATTCTCATAGGACTTTTACAGACAGTAAATGTATGTAGATTCCATTATGAATTAAAACATTAACCAAATATAAGTGGATGTTTTACCTGCATCTGGCTCTTGGAGAACATATGCATTTAACTGAACTTCATTCTTAGGCAAGGTAATCTGGACACTGTTTCCAGCAGATACCACCAGTTCCTTTATAACTGGAAGTGAAGAAAATACACAAGAGATAAGAAATTAGATCCAGACTATCTCATTTCTCTCCTTCCTTTTATGGCCAAATTTCTTCTATAAACAATATTCAGCTACTGCCTTCATTTCCTCATTATTTACCCACTCTCTAATCCCCTGAAACGTGACTGTGCCCCCACTTTTCCACCGAAAAGGATCCTTAGAGGTCATCAACAAACTGCTTCTTAGCAAATCTAATAGCTGTTTCTCAACCCTCATCCTTCACCTCTGTGGTATCTAATACTGCTGACTGCCTCCATCTTAAAACTCATGGTTATCATGACACCGTATTATTCCACTTTCTTCCTTTCTCTCTGAGTTTTTCTCCACTGTATTTTAACTATGATCTTTCCCTAAGCCCTCTTTATATAGTATTTTCCACAGAATTCAATAAACAGAGTTCAACTCTGTTTCAAGGATCATCTTTATGCTGATACATAACTTTCTAATAAAATATATATATAAAGTTCCTAGAGGAAAAGGCAAGTGTTGGCCGCAAGGCTAGCCTTAATTTTGTTTCCATTTCAATTGATACAGCCATAGACTTAGATAATTCCAAGAATCTTAACTGGTCTTCCCTCTGCTAGCTCTCCCCATTCTAATCCATTCTGTCTCCCTAAAACACCCATCACCATGAATTTTTCTAAAATACTCACCCACCATGATAGTCTCCTACTTAAGACCCCCACTCCCACACCATGTTTCAGTCCAAATTCCAAACCTGGCATCAGAGATCCATCATCATCTGATCACATCATCTCACCCTTCCACCTGATTCTGCCTCTAGTTTTACTCATTTTCCCTCTTGTGCTCCATAGAAGTCTACTCTTGGGGACTTTGCTAAAGCTTTTGTCTTCAATTGGGGTGTGTGCTTACTTTATTATAAATACAGTACTTTGTTTCTAGCTTAAAAGCCAGGCTTCTCTCCAAAAAATCTTCCCAGACCATTTCAGTTCGAACTGATCTACTTCCTGAACTACTTTAGCATTTTTGAAACATCCATCAGCTAATAGCTAGATACTATATTTCTGCTTTTCACCAGCTATTCCATACATGTCAAAGCTTCTCAACTATGGCACAACCAATTCTTTGGACCAATTCTTTGTGCGTGTTGGGGTTGGGATGGGGGGAGATTGTCCTGTGCACTGTAAGATGTTTAGTAGTATCCCTAGTCTCTACCCACTAGATGTCAGTAGCACCCCTCCTCCACGGTTGTAACAACGAAAAATGTTTACAGGCTGTTGAGAACCACTGATTATATAAATCTTATTTCTCTAACAATAATTGTTCACTTGGTATGAGACCTAGGAACTAGAGAGCTTAAAGCAAACAACTGGCTGGTTCACCCATATTCCAAGACTGGAAGGTGAAAAGGGTTTCCTAGACAAATATGAAATTTGAGATTTATCTGTCTGCTTGGGAACACTGCACTTGGGGAGAAATGAAACCATCCATTATGGAAGCTTCAGCATTTAGACACTGCAGCAGGTGGAATAAGAATTGCTGCAGTAACTTTCAAAAAAAAGAAAAGAAAGAAAGAAGGAAATCACTATACTTAGAGAAAGTATAATGGTCAAAAATACAGCACAGGGCTTCCCTGGTGGCGCAGTGGTTAAGAATCCGCCTGCCAATGCAGGGGACACGGGTTTGAGCCCTGGTCCGGGAATATCCCACATGCCACAGAGCAACTAAGCCCGTGCACCACAACTACTGAGCCTGAGCTCTAGAGCCCACGAGCCACAACAACTGAGCCTGCGTGCCACAACTACTGAAGCCTGTGTGCCTAGCGCCTGTGCTCTTCAACGAGAAGCCACTGCAATGAGAAGCCCGCGCACCACAATGAAGAGTAGCCCCCGCTCACCGCAACTAGAGAAAGCCCACATGCAGCAACAAAGACCCAACACAGCCAAAAATAAATAAATAAATTTATTTAAAAAAATTATATATATACAGCGCAGCCCAAAACTTTCACAATTACACCAAAAATTACAACCATTCTGCCTGAATACAAAAATTACTTTAGTGCCTCAGGACTGAAACACTAAAATTTTATGTTATATTACCACTGAAGGAAACCTTAGGAAATTAAAAATTGGCAAAAATTCGTTTTCACTGGCTTTGTTTCACCCTGTCGACTTTTTCAGAGGATAAAGATCAACTTAGTTCCCTTGATTAAGCATTTCCTCCTAATACCTTAGAACAGAACTTATGAAGCAGACTTGTTGTTAAGGCAACACTCTGTATAAATCTCCTTCCTATGAGTTGCTTTAAAAATAAAGATGCAAAAAATAATAATAATAAAAAAAATAAAGATGCAGAATTCCCTGGCAGTCCAGTGGTTAGGACTCAGTGCTTTCATTGCTGTGGCCCCAGTTTGATCCCTGGCCAAGGAACTAAGATCCCATAAGCCACATGGCACGGCCTAAATAAATAAACATTTAAAAAATAAAAATAAAGATGCTATCGAAATCACAGACACAAATATCTGACCCACAATCACCCATTCAGAAGGCAAACAGTTATACAGACCCGACTCTTTCTTCCCAGTGGCCTCTGCTTGCTTGGCTCCTTGAACATTACTTAATTGAATCTAGGTACAGTGGAATTTGGCTCTGGAAAGAGCCTCAAAATACCCATAGGCTGGAGCTTATTGAAAAAAGGATTGAGAGACCAAGTCCTATGATTACAGGGACATTAACAGGATTATTATTTTTTTAACCTACAGTATTTAAAAGTCATGCCTCCCTCCTTTCTTTCCACGAACAGGGAACACTTTGATCAAAATCTCTATTTCCCCATCCTATCTCCAAGGACAGAAGAAAAGGGCCTCACCTGGGTATGGTGCTGAGGTGCTCTGGAAAGAGGCCTGAGGGGTAGGGGTGGCATAACTGTAGGAAGGAGCCACTGGCAGAGGGGTAGCAATCAGGATTTTCCCAGGGACTGTTACTTGCTGAATGCTAGGAGTAGCACCCGGGTCCTCTGATGCCTCAGGTTGAACTGATACATTTGACCAACCAGGAATCTTCGCAGTCAGATCTGTGGTTAAGGGATTAGAAATTGTATCTGTGTTGTGGACCTAGAGAAATGCAAAAATTCATTTGAATAGGCAAATGTTATACAGCCAGTTTTTTAGGTCATGTCTCATGAAATAACTGCATGTTAAATTTTTTTTTTGAAAAATGCAAAACTGTCAAAAATATTAAAGAAACTAATCTTATCACCCAAAGTGGTGTTAAAATGTTGATATAAATCTTCCCAGTATTTTTTTCTATGGGAAGAGTTTTGCTCAAAACAAAGTAGTAATAATTACACTATGTATACTTTTACCTTCTTTTCTTACTTAATATTTATATTCAATCTTTTTACAAATATGTATTAATAAGCAACTATTATAAAACAGGCCTGTGGATCCAAAATATAATTAAAACATAATCACTGTGCTCAACAAGCACACAATCTAGTGGGGAAGAAAGGACTAGAAACATAATAAGCCAAAATGGTAAATATACCTATAAGAGCCATGACTGAACCAAAGAAACATAATCGGAGTACTTCTCTTTCTTGGAGAGAGGAAGCATGTGAAGAAGGATAGTTTAAATAAGTAAATAAAGACCTTCTGGAGGTGGAGAGTCCTGAGATGCATTTTAAAGGGTAAACTAGGGAAGGGGCTGAGGGGAGAGATGAGTATAAGCACAAGAAATGAGATTAACATAGCTAGTGTTGGGAAATGAGTCATAAGCAAAGTGAGAGGCAGGGAGTAATAGAAGATGAGCTGGGAAGACAGTGAGGGGTCAGACTAAAGAAGACATTAGATGCTACTTTAAGAAGCCAGGTGATGATGACAATTAAAGGGTTATATACAGGGAAGTGACAAGGTAGGTCAGGTTTTTGTTTTAAATGAATCATTCAGGTTGTTGCACAGTGTATGGGTTTGAAGGAGTGAGACAACAGCAGGAATACCCTTTAGGAGGTTACTGCATTCATCCAAATGAGAAATGATGAGTGGTTAAACAGGGTGGTTGTATGGATTTTTTAAAATCAACTAATTGAAGTATAATACACAAAATAAACTGCACACATTTAAAGTGTATAGGTCAATGAGTTTTGACAAGTGTATACACCCATGTAACCACAATCAAGAGAGAATATTTCTATCAGCCACAAAAATTGGTTCATGCCATAGACTAATTTCCAGTAATGAAATTATTAAATCAGTAATTTAAAAAACTCCCAGTGAACAAAAGTCCAGGACCAGACAGCTTCACAGGTGAATTCTACAAAACATTTAAAGAAGAAGTAACATGTATCCTTCTCAAAATATTCCCAAAAATTGAAGAGAAAGGAACACTTTTGAACTCATTCTAGAAGGCCAGTGTCACCCTGATACCAAAAACAGACAAAGCCACCACACAAAAAAAGAAAATTACAGACCAATATCACTGATGAACATAGATGCAAAAATTCTCAACAAAGTACTAGCGTACCAAATTCAACATTACGTGAAAAGGATCATACACCATGAGCAAGTGGGATTTATCCCGCAATGCAAAGATGATTCAATATCCACAAACCAATCAATGTGATATACCACGTTAACAAACTGAAGACTAAAAATCATATGATCATCTCAATAGATGCAGAAAAAGCTTCTGACAAAAATTCAACATCCATTTATGACAAAAACTCTCTAAAACTGGCTATAGACAGAACATACCTCAACATAATAAAGGCCATATATAACAAACCCACAGCCAACATCATACTCAACAAAAGACAAGGGTGCCCACTCACACTACTTTTATTCAACATAGCACTGGAAGTCCTAGCCACAGCAATCTGACAACAAAAGGAAATCAAAGGAATCCAAACTGGAAAAGAAGTAAAACTGTCACTGTTTGCAGATGATATGACACTATACATAGAAAATCCTAAAGATGCTACCAAAAAACTATTAGAACTAATAAATGAATTCAGTAAAGTTGCAGGATGCAAAATTAATATAGAGAAATCTGGTGCATTTCTATACACTCATAGTGATCTATCAGAAAGATAAATTAAGGAAACAATCTCATTTACAATTGCATCAAAAATAATGTAAAACCTAGGAATAAATATAACCAAAGAAGTAAAAGACTTATACTCTGAAAACTGTAAGACATTGATGAAAGAGAAAAGGGAGCCCTCGTACACTGTTGGTGGGAAGGTAAACTGGGGCTACCACTGTATAAAACAGTATGGAGGTTTCTCAAAGAACTAAAAATAGAATTTCCATACCCAGCAATTCCACTCCTGGGTATATATCCATAAAAACAAAAACAAATTTGAAATGTTCAATGCAGCATTATTTACAATGGCCAAGACATGGAAGCAACCTAAGCGTCCATCAACAGATGAACAGATAAAGAAGATGCGGTATATATATATACAATGGAATACTACTCAGCCATAAAAAAGAATGAAATTTTGCCATCTGCAACAACATGGACAGACTTGGAGGGTATTATGCTAAGTGAAATAAGTCAGACAGAGAAAGGCAAATATTGTATGATATCACTTATAAGTTTATGTGGAATCTAAAAAATAAAACAAACTAGTGAATATAACAAAAAATAAAGTCTCATAGATATAGAGAACAAACTAGTGGTTACCAGTGGGGAGAGGGAATGGGGGAGGAGCAAGATAGGGGTAGGGGATAAAGAGGCTCAAAATTCTATGTATTCTATATATAAAATAAATAAGCTACAAGGATATATTGTACAACACAGGGAATATAGTCAATATTTTATAATAACTATAAATGGAGTATAACCTTTAAAATTTGTGAATCACCTGAAATTTATACAATACTGTACATCAACTATACCTCAATAATAAATAAATACATAAATAAATATTATGAGGATAAAAAAAAGACATTGATAGGAATTCCCTGGCGATTCAGTGGTTAAGATTCTGCACTTCCAGTGTAGGGGGCGTGGGTTCGATCCCTGATCAGGCAACTAAGATCCCACATGCAGCATGGTGTGGCCAAAAAAAAAAAAAAAAAGACATTGATGAAAGAAACTGAAGATGACAAACAAATGTAAAGATATCCCATGCTCATGGACTGGAAGAATTAATATTGTTAAAATAACCATACTACCCAGAACAATCTACAGATTCAATGCAATCCTTATCAAAAACAGAACAAAACAAAAAACATTCATTTTTCATAGAACTAGAACAAATAATTCTAGTATTTGTACAGAAACACAAAGACCCTGGATAGCCAAAGCAATCTTGAGAAAGAAGAACAAAGCTGGAGGTATCATGCTCCCTGACTTAAAACTATACCACAAAGCTACAATAATCAAAACAATATGGTACTGGTGCAAAAACAGATACACAGATCAATGGAACAGAACAGAGAGCCCAGAAAAAAGCCCATGCTTATATAATCAATTAATCTACAACAAAGGAGGCAAGAATATACAATGGGGAAAAGACAGCCTTTTCAATAAATGGTGTTGGGAGAACTGGACAGCTAAACACAAAAGAATGAAACTGGACTACTTAATCATACCACATATAAAATTAAACTCAAAATGGATTAAAGACTTAAATGTAATACCTGAAACCATAAAACTCCCTGAAGAAAACACAGGCAGTCAGCTATCTGACCTCAGTCTTTTTTTTTTTTTTAATTGGGGTATAGTTGGTTTACAATGTTGTGTAAGTTTCTGCTGTACAACAAAGTGAATCAGATATATATATATATATATATATATATATATATATATATATATATATATATATCCTCCCTCTTGGACTTCCCTCCCACCCCCTCATCCCACTCATCTAGGTCACCACAGAGCACCGAGCTGAGCTCCCTGTGCTATACAGCAGGTTCCAATAGCTATATATTTTACACATGGTAATGTATATATTGACATCGGTCTTAACATAATATTAATATTGATTTTTTTTTGGATATGTCTCCTCAGGCAAGGGAAACAAAAGCAAAAATAAACAAATAGGATGACATCAAACTAAAAAGCTTTTGCACAGTAAAGGAAACTATCAACAAAATGAAAAGGCAGCCTACTGAATGGTAGAAAATATTTGCAAATGATATATCTGATAAGGGGTTTACTACCCAAAATATACAAAGAACTCATACAACTCAATATAGAACAAAAATCCAATTAAAAAGTGTACAGGGGGCTTCCCTGGTGGCGCAGTGGTTGCGAGTCCGCCTGCCGATGCAGGGGACGCGGGTTCGTGCCCCGGTCCGGGAGGATACCACATGCCGTGGAGCTGCTGGGCCCGTGAGCCATGGTCGCTGAGCCTGCGCGTCCGGAGCCTGTGCTCTGCGGCGTGAGAGGCCACGGCAGGGAGAGGCCCGCGTACCGCAAAAAAAAAAAAAAAAAAAATGTACAGGGCTTCTCTGGTGGTGCAGTGGTTGAGAGTCCACCTGCCGATGCAGGGGACACGGGTTCGTGCCCTGGTCCGGGAGGATCCCATGTGCCGCGGAGCGGCTGGGCCCGTGAGCCATGGCCGCTGAGCCTGTGCGTCTGGAGCCTGTGCTCCGCAACGGGAGAGGCTGCAACAGTGCGAGGCCCGCGTACAGCAAAAAAAAAAAAAAAAATTTACAGAGGACATGAATAGACATTTTTTCCAAAAAAGACATACAGATGGCCAACAGACACATGAAAAGAGGCTCAACATCACTAATCATCAGAGAAATGCAAATCAAACTGCAATGAGATACCACCTCACAACTGTCAGAATGGCTATCATCAAAAAGATAACAAATAGCAGGTGTTGGTGAGGATGTGGAGAAAAGAGAATCTTTGTGCACTGTTGGTGGAATTGTAAATTGGTGCAGCCCCTATGAAAACCAGTATGGAGGTTCCTCAAAAAATTGAAAATAGAACTGCCATATAATCCAGGAATTTCATTTCTGTGTATTTACCCAAAGAAAATTAAAACACTAATTTGTGCCAACAAACACATGAAAGGATGCTCAACATCATTAATCATTAGAGAAATGCAGATCAAAACTACAATGAGGTATCACCTCACACCGGTCAGAATGGCCATCACCAAAAAATCTGAAAACAATAAATGCTGGAGAGGGTGTGGAGAAAAGGGAACCCTCTTGCACTCTTGGTGGGAATGTAAATGGATACAGCCACTATGGAGAACAGTACGGAGGTTCCTTAAAAAACTAAAAACAGAACTACCATACGACCCAGCAATCCCACTACTGGGCATATACCCTGAGAAAACCATAATTCAAAAAGAGTCATGTACCACAATGTTCATTGCAGCTCTATTTACAATAGCCAGGACATGGAAGCAACCTAAGTATCCAACGACAGATGAATGGATAAAGAAGATGTGGCACATATATACAGTGGAATATTACTCAGCCATAAAAAGAAACGAAATTGAGTTATTTGTAGTGAGGTGGATGGACCTAGAGACTGTCATACAGAGTGAAGTAAGTCAGAAAGAGAAAAACAAATACCGAATGCTAACACATACATATAGAATCTGAAAAAAAAAAAAAAGGTTCTGAAGAACCTAGGTGCAGGACAGGAATAAAGATGCAGACATAGAGAACGGACTTGAGGACACGAGGAGGGGAAAGGGTAAGCTGGGACAACGTGAGAGAGTGGCATGGACATGTATACACTACCAAATGTAAAACAGATAGCTAGTAGGAAGCAGCCGCATAGCACAGGGAGATCAGCTCGATGCTTTGTGTCCACCTAGAGGGTTGGGATAGGGAGGGTGGGAGGGAGATGCAAGAGGGAGGAGATATGGGGATATATGTATACATATAGCTGATTCACTTTGTTATACAGCAACAACTAATACAACATTGTAAAGCAATTATATTCCAATAAAGATGTTAAAAAAAACCCCACTAATTTGAAAAGACATATGCACACCAATGTTCACAGCAGCATTCCTTACAATAGCCAAGTTATGATAGCAACCTAAGTGTCCATTGATAGATGAATGAATGAATGAAGAAGTGGTATTATATATACAACGAAATATTACTCGGCCATAAAAAATGACATCTTGCCATTTGTGATAACATGGATACATCTAGAGGGTATTACACTAAGTGAAATACGTCAGACAGAGAAAGGTAAGTATCATGTGACCTCATTTATATGTGGAATCTAAAAAACAAACAGATAAACAAACAAAACAAAGACTCACAGATACAGAGAACAAACATATGGTTGCCAGAGGGAAGTGGGTTGAGGGGTGGGGGTGAAAAGGGTGAAAGGGATCAAGAGGTACAAACCTCCAGTTATAAAATAAATAAGCCATGGGGATGTAATATAAAGCATAAGGAATATGATCAATACTATTGTAATAACTTTGTATGGGGACAGTCTGTCACTAGACATATCGTTTCATAAAGCATGCAAATGTCAAATCACTATGTAATACACCCGAAACTAACATAATACTGTATGTCAACTATATCAAAAAAAACAGTTGGTTCATGCCCCTTTGCAGTAAATTCCTGCCTCCAGTCCCAGGCCCAGACAACCACTGATTTGTTTCCTGTCACCATTAGTTAGTTTGGGCATTTTTTGTACTTCATATAAAACGAATCATATACAAACTATTTTTGTTTCTGGCTGCTTTCACTCAACATAACATTTTTAATATTCATATCAGTATATCAATAGTTCACTCCTTGTTATTACCGAGTAGTATACCATTATAGAGATATACCAAAATTTCTTTATCCATTCATCTACTGATGGAGATTTTTTTCAGTTCTCAGCTCTTATAAATAAAGCTGCTATAAATGTTAGAATACAAAATGTTTCTGTAAACATATTTTAATTTATCTTGGGTAAATTCTTAGAAATATTTATTGCTAATTACATATATGTTTAACTTTATAAGAATCAGTTAACTACTGTCCAAAGAAGCTGCTGTACCATTTTGTATTTCCACAAGCAATGTATGAGAGCTCCAGTTGTGCCACAAGTTCACCAATACTTAGTATTCTTGGTCTTTTTCCTGTTTTCTTTTTTTTGTCATTCTCATGGTATCTCACTGAGATTTAACTTATACTTTCCTGATGACTAATGAGGTCGAAATTTTTCTCATATGTTTATTGGCCAGATATATATTTTCTTTGAAGTTTATTCAAATCTTTGTCCATTTTTTACAACTTTATTAAGATATAATTGACATAGTAAACCGAACATATTTAAAGTATACAATTTGATAAAACTTGACATATGTGTACACTTATGAAACCATCACCACAATCAAAACAATAAACATATCCATCACTCCCAAAGATTCCTCACGCTCCGTTGTAGTCACTTCTCCCCACTCTCACCTCCAAACAACCGCTGCTCTGTTTCTTGTCACTACAGATTAGTTTCCATTTTCTAGAATTTTATATAAGTGGAATCACAAAGTACACACTTTTTTTGTTGGTCTGGCTTCTTTCACTCAGCAAAATTATTTTGCTATTAATCTGTTACGGTGTGTACCAACAGTTCTTTCCTTACAATTGCTGAGTAACATTCTACTGAATGCTACAAGTGAATATACAAATATATTTATACAAATAACATACACAAATATACAATATATTTGAATATACGAATATATTTATTCGTTCAGCAATGATGGACATTTGAGGTGCTTCCAGTCTTGGCTATGACAAATTGAGCTGCTATAGATATTCCTCTACAAGTCTCTGTATGAACATACCCGTTCCTTTCTCTTGATCAAATATCTGTAAGTAGAATGCTTGGTCATATGGAAGATGTACCTTTAACTTTTTAAAAAACTGCCAAACAATTTTCCAAAGTTGTGCCATTATATAGTCCCACCACCAGTGTGAGCATTCCAGTTGTTCTATAACCTTGCCAGAATTTGTTATAACTCTTTTAATTTTAGCCATTTTAATTTGCATTTTTCTAATGGTGAATGATGTTGAGCACCTTTTCATGTACTTACTGGACACCTGTATAACTTCTTTGGTAGACTATCTGTTGAAATCCTTTGTTTCATTATTAATTTTCTAACTGAGTTACAAGAGCTCTTTATATATTCTAGAAACAAGTCCTGTTAGGTATTTAATTTGGAAATACATTTTCCCAGTCTGTTGCTTGCCTTTTCATTTTTCTTAATGGTGTCTTTTACACAGCAAAAGCTTGTAATTTTGATGAGTTCCAATTTATCAGTTCTTACTTTTATGTTTCATAATGTTAGTGACTTATTTATTTAGGTATTTATTGACAAGATCACAAAAATGTGTTCGTTTTCTTCTACAAGTTTTATAGTTTTAGCTCTTAAATTTAGGCCTACAATCCATTTTGAGCTAGTTTTTCTGTATTGTATGAGGTAAGGGTCAAGGTTCATGTTTTTCCATATCACAATCCAATTGTTCCAGCACCATTTATTGAAAAGATTATCCTTTCCCACTGAATTGCCTGGATACATCAGCTGGCCATATTTGTGTGTCTTTCTCTGGAGTCTATTCTGTTTCACTGGTTTAGTCTACCTTTACACCAATGCCACTGTATTTTTCCTAGCAGGCAAGTAACTTATCTGGATTTAATCTGTAGAGTTTGCTTCCCCTGCAATGTGCAGCAACTGATATCTCTTTGTAATTCTTTTTTTTTGGCAGTACGCGGGCCTCTCACTGCTGTGGCCTCTCCCGTTGCGGGGCACAGGCTCCGGACGCGCAGGCTCAGCGGCCATGGCTCACGGGCCCGCGGCATGTGGAATCCTCCCGGACCGGGGCACGAACCTGCATCCCCTGCATTGGCAGGCGGACTCTCAACCACTGCGCCACCAGGGAAGTCCCTCTTTGTAATTCTTACAGCTACTTTTTTCAGCCTGGTCCCCTGTAGGTTTTCTTGTGAATCTGGTGATTGGCCAAGAATTTGGCCATAGATTATACTCACATTCAGGGCCTGTTCTGACTGAGATTACTCCCTAATTTTTCAGTCTTAGAGTCTGTCCTCTGATACCTCAAGTAAGTAAGACATCAGATTTCTGCCACCTGAGTTACACATGGCTGGGTAATGAATTCAGTTAAAAAAAAGCAGCCAACTCACAGAGCTCACCTGGTTTAGGTTCTGTCTTTCAAAGACAGGACTCTGCCTCTCTGATCTCTGTATGCTTTTTCACCAGGCCCTCTGGAATTTCTCCATGTGAGTGTAGTTTAGAGGTTCAGCCAGGGGATTTTAGTGGGGTTTATAGTCAGGTTATGGGTTTCACCTTCTTCTGTGTTGTATTTTTTTTAACTTTCAAGAGCTCCTCCCCTTATGTTTCCAGGTAATTTTTCTACCCTGAACTCTGTTCTTTGCCACCATAAGAAAGTAAAACTGAGGTTTTCCACTGCCACTTTCCTCTGCTATGGGGGTTGATGAATGCCCTCAGGCAAAAATTTTAAAAAGCTGCAAACTCACAATTCTTATCATTTCCAGTTACTGTTTTTCAAGAGTAAACTCTCCTCTAGCTTCTTTCTGCTTTTGGATACTTTCCACTTTATTTAAATATATTTTTTACATATTTTATAATTATTATCTGGGGGAAGGTTCAAGAGACTGCTTTACTCTCCACCATTACTGGAAATTCCCCCTGTGGGATGGATTTTAAAATATTAAGAATCTAATATTTATGAAGCTGAAATGTATCTTGGGCTTCAGGAAAAAAATCTAAGGTGAATCCCACGTTTCTACAAGGATATTAAAATCATTATTATGATTGGATTCCATATGTTCAAAAAGCTTTAGGAAAGACTGCATATATTAAGTAGAGACATGGAAGATATATTTTTAAAAGACCCAAATAAAGCTTCTGGAGATGAATATTACAGTGTCTAAGGTGAAAAATACACTGTAAGAGATTTAATGGCAAAGTAGACAATGCAGAAGAAAACTCAAAGACATATCAACAGAAACTATTCAAAACAAAACATACAGAGAAAAAAAAAGACTGAAAAGAAATGAACAGAACATCAGCAAATTGTAGAACAAATTCAAGGGGCCAAAATGCTTCTCATTGAGTTCTCAAAGGAAGGAAGCACAGGGACTTCCCTGGTGGCGCAGTGGTTAAGAATCCGCCTGCCAGTGCAGGGGACACGGGTTCAATCCCTGGTCCAGGAAGATCCCACATGCTGTGGAGCAACTAAGCCCATGCACCACAACTACTGAGCCTGCGCTCTAGAGCCCATGAGCCACAACTACCGAGCCCGTGTGCCACAACTACTGAAGTCCATGCGCCTAGAGCCTGTGCTCCACAAGAAGAGAAGCCACCACGTTGAGAAGCCCGCGCATTGCAACAAAGAGTAGCCCCCACTCGCCGCAACTAGATGAAGCCCACACGCAGCAACAAAGACCCAACACAACCAAAAGTAAATTAATAAATTAAAAAAAATTTTTTTTAAAAAGGAAGTACAGAAAAATATTTGAAGAAATAATTTCCACATATGATAAAAACTATAAACCCACATTTGAACCCAGATTTAAGAAGTTCAACAAGTTCCAAGTACAAGAAACATAAAGAAAACTACAAGTAGTAATATAATCAAATTTCTTAAAACAGTGATAAAGAGAAAATCTTAACAGGAGCAAGAGAAAAAAGACACACTATACATAGAGGAACAAATGTAAAAATTATAGCAGATTTCTCAATAAACACAAGCAAGAAGAGATTGCTATAATATAATATCTTTAAAGTACTGAAAGCAAAAAAAAAAAAAAAAGGAACAGGAAACAACAAAAAATAACCCCACAAAAAACCAAAATCCCTGCCAACTTAGATTTACTTAAATAGTGAAAATATTTTTCAAAGACTAAAGTGAAATACTGAATTTTCAGATATACAAAAGTTGAAAGAATTTATCGCCACAAACCTACACTACTTGAAATGATAAGGGAAGTCCTTCAAGACGTAGAAAATTGATACCAGACGGAAACCTGAATCTATACAAAGTAATGAAGAGCACTGGTAATAGTAACTAACTAGGTGTATATTTTTCTTATTTTCAAATCTCTTTAAAAGATAATTAACTGTTTAAAGCAAAAAAAGTAACAATATACTGTGGAGGCTATAGCATATATAGAAGTAAAATGTATGACGACAATAGCACAAAGGCCAGGAAGAGAGAACGGAAGCGTACTGTTGTAGGGTCTTTACACTATACACGAGCTAGTAAAGTATCAGTTGAAGTTAGGCCTTGATAAGCTAAAGATGCATGCTACAAACTTCACAGCAACCAGTAACACGATGTAAAGAATTATAACTATGTATTAATTTCTCTGTTGTTGCTGTAAAAAGTTACCACACACGTTAGCAGCTTAGACCACACAACTTTATCATCTTAGAGTTCTATAAGCGAGAAACCCAACAAATACAGACCTCACCGGGCTATACCAAGTGGCTGGCAGGGATGTGCTCCTTTTCGGAGGCTTTAGGACAGAATCCACTTCCTAGCCTTTTCTGGTTTCCAGAGGCCAGGCACTCTCCTTGGCTCAAGGTCCCTTTCCTCCATCTTCAAAGCAAGTAATGCTACATTTCTCTGTGTCCTCCACACATCTTCCTCTTCTACTTTTAGAAGAAGGACCCTTGTGACTAAAATGGGCCTACTCAGAAAATATGATAATCTCCCTATTTCAGAGTCAGCTGTTTGAAAACCTTAATTCTATCTGCAACCCTAATACCTCTTTGCCATGTAATGTGACATATTCACAGGTTCCTGGGATTAGGAAAGTGACATCCTTGGGGGTGAGGGGCGGGGGGTCATTTTTTTGTTTTGTTTTGTTAATTAATTAATTTGGCTGTGTTGGGTCTTCGTGTTGCTGCACACAGGCTTTCTCTAGTTGTGGCGAGCAGGGGCTACTCTTCGTTTTGGTGCATGGGCTTCTCATTGCGGTAGCTTCTCTTGTTGTGGAGCATGGGCTCTAGGTGCATGGGCTTCAGTAGTTGTGGTGCGTGGGCTCAGTAGCTGTGGCTCGCGGGCTCTAGAGCACAGGCTCAGTAGTTGTGGTGCACGAGCTTAGTTGCTCTGCGGCATGTGGGATCTTCCCGAACCAGGGCTTGAACTCGTGTACCCTGCATTGGCGGGCGGATTCTTAACCACTGAGGCACCAGGGAAGCCCGGGGGGTCATTTTTTAACTATCACAACTAATAAGTCAATAAAAAGAGGTAAAATGGAATGAAAAATAATTAATTCAAAGAAAAGCATAAAAATAGGGATAAATGAACAAAGAACACATGGGACAAACAGAAAACTAAGTAGGTAGATTTGAATCCCATCACATCAATAATCACATTAAATGGTCTAAACAATCCAAGTAATTGACAGAGATTGTCAGATTGGATAAAAAGCAACACCCAGCTCTACGAAACCTATAAGAAAGCCACCTTAAATATAAAGACACAAATAGGTTAAAGGTAAAAGGATGGGAAAAGATATATCTTGCTAATACTAACCAAAGAAAGCCTGACTGGCTATATTAATATCAGACAAAACAGATTTCAGAGCAAATAATACTACCAGAGAAAAAGAGGATAAATTTTATCACGATAAAGGGGTTAGTTCATCAAGAAGACAAAACAATCCTAAACATTTATACATCAAATAATAGAACTTCAAAGTACATGAAGCAAAAGCTAATCTAACACTAAGGAGAAACATATATCTACAAATATAGTGTGGTATTTCATCACCTCTCTAAATAACTGATAGAAATTAATAGAAAATAAGCATATAGAAGATCTGAACAACACTAACCAATTTGATCTAATTGACATTTATATAACACTTGCCCAACAATAATAGGATACATATTCTTTTCAAGTACACTTGGAACATTCACAAAGATAGACCATATTCTCAGCATTGAAACAGGTCTCAATAAATTTAAAAGGATTCAAGTCATACAATGTTCACTGGCTACAATGGCATTAAATTTCCAATCAATAATACATCTGGAAAATCCCCCAAAACATTTGGAAACTACATAATATACTTCTAAATAATCCAAAAGTCAAAGAAGTAGTCAAAAGGGAAATTTAGAAGTATTTTGATCTGAATAAACTGTAAACACAATATCAAAATCTGTAGGATGTGGCTAAAACTATACTTAGAGGGAAATTTATAGCACTAAAATACCCATGTTAGAAAAGAAGCAAGTCTCAAATCAGCAACCTCAGATTACACCTTAAGAAACTAGAAAAGAGCAAATGAAATCCAAATTAAACAGCAGAAATGAAACAATAAAAATTAGACAGAAATCAATAAAATAGAAAAGCAACAGAGAAAAAGAAATGAAACCAAAGATTGTCTTTGAGAAAACCTAGCCAGTCTGTTCAGAAGGAGGGAGAGAATCCATTTCTTAGCCTTTTCCAGTTTCTACAGGCCATGTACTCTTCTTGGCTAATGGTCCCCTTCCTCCATCTTCTAAGCAAGCAATGTTACATCTCTCTGTGTCCTTCCATAATAGTTACATCTTCCTAAGATACAATAAGTAATTGTATTGCTATACACTAGCAACAAACAGAAACTGAATTTTTTAAAATATCAATTATAATAGTATCAAAAATGAAATACTTAGGGATAATTCTGACAAAAGATGCGTAAAATCTGTACCCTGAAACACACTGCTGAGAGAAGTTAAAGATGACTTAAACAAATGGAAAGATATACTGTGTTCATGGATCAGTAGACAGACTCACTATTATTATAAGGCTATGAATTCTCCCCAGATTGATCTACAGCCTTAACATAACCCCAATCAAAATCCCAGAAAGCTTTTTAAAAAGAAATTGACAAGATGATTCTAAAATGTATACGGAAATATAAAGGACTTAGAAGAGCCAAAACAATTCTGATAACAAAGAACAAAAACTGTAAGATTTACATGATCTGATTTAAAGACTTATTTTACAAAGCTATAGCTAACAAGACAGTGTGGTATTGATGTCAATATAGACAAATAAATCAGTGGAACCAAAGAGTGTCCAGAAATAGATTCATAAACATATGGTTAACTGGTTTTCAATAAAAGTGACAAGCAATTCACTTGCTTGAAAATGGATGGTAAAAATACGGTGCTAGCACAATTTGATACTCATATGCCAAAAAACAAAACAAAACCCTCCCATCCACAGCTCTCTCTGTGCACAAAAAAAATTCTAGACCTTAATTTAAAACCTAAAACTATAAAAGCTTTAGAAAACTTAGGAGAACTCTTTCTTAGATACAATATCAAAAGCATGATCCATAAAAAGAAATTGATACACTGGACATCATCAAAATTAATATCTGCTCCTCAAAAGACACTGCTTACAAAATGTCCATTGACAGATGAATGCATAAAGAAGATGTATACAATGGAATACTACTCAGCCATAAAAAGAACAAAATCATGCCATTTGTAGCAACATGGATACAACTAGAGATTATCATACTTAAGTGAAGCAAGTCAGAAAGAGAAAGACAAACACCAAATGCTATCACTTACATGTGGAACCTAAAATATGGCAAAAATGAACCTATCTATAAAACAGAAACAGACTCACAGACATAGAGATCAGACTTGTGGTTGCCAAGAGGAAGGCACGGAGGGAGAGGGATGAACTGGGAGTTTGAGGTTGGCGATGCAAACTATTACATTTAGAATGGATAAACAAGGTTCTACTGTATAGCACAGGAAGCTATATCCAGTCTCCTGGGATAAACCATACTGGAAAAGAATATTAAAAAAAGAATGTATCTATCTATCTATCTATCTATATCTATACATAGATAGATAGATAGATATGTATAACTGAGTCACTTTGCTGTAAAGCAGAGATTGGCACAACATTGTAAATCAACTATATTTCAATTTAAAAATCAATTAAAAAAAAGACACTGCTTACAGAATGAAAAGCAAGTCACAGACTGAGAGAGAATATTTGTAAATCCCTTATCTGATAAATGACTTACATGCAAAATATATGTGTGTGTGTATATATATATATATATATATATATATATATATGAAAACAGCCCAATTTTTTTTAATGGGGGAAAACATGAACACTTTACCAAAAACATATGGATGGCAAATAAGCACATGAAAAGATGTTCAACATCATTAGTATTTAGGGAAATGCAAATCAAAACCATAATGAGAATATGGGGATATATGTATACATATAGCTGATTCACTTTGTTATACAGCAGGGACTAACACAAAACCGTAAAGCAATTATACTCCAATAAAGATGTTAAAAAATAAATAAATAAAATAAAATGAAATAAAATAAAATGGCACTATAGAAATACCACAAGGGAATAATGAAAGAAGCATTAAAGTACTAAAATGCAAAGCTTAAAAAAAAAAAAAGAGATACTATTACACACCTATTACAATATCTAAAATGAGAAAGACTCACCATACCAAGTGATGGTGAGAATGCAGAGCAACTGGAACTTTCATACATTACTAATGGGAATGTAAAATGGTACAACTATTTGGGAAACAGTTTGGCAATTTCTTAAAATATTAAATATAGACCTATAAGACCCAGCTATTCCACTCCCAGGTATTTGACCAAGAGAAATTTAAACATATGTACAAACAAAGACCACACAAATGTTCACAGCAGCTTAAAAAATCTGGAAACAACCCAAATGTCCATCAACAGGTGAACGGATAAACAAACTATGACATGTCCATACAATGGAACACTATTCAGTAATTAAAAGAACCAACTACTGACACATACTACAACAAGGATGAACATCAAGACATTATGCTAAGTGAAAGAAGCCAGACACAAAAGACTACATGTTGCATGGTTCCATTCACATGAAAAGTCCAGAAAAGACAAAATTTACAGAGACAGCAGATTAGGGGATACCTGGGGTTGGGGGAGGGAGTAGGAATGGCACAAGGGAAGTTTTGGGCAAATGAGCACCAGGGAAGTTTTGGGGGTTATGGAAATGTTAACTAACTGGTTGTGGTTATGATATACAACTCTATACATTCACTAAAGTCACTGAATTGCACACTTAAAAGGAATGGGTTTTATGGTATGTAAATTATACCTCAATAAAATTGTTAAAAAGAAGAGTACATAGGGCTTCCCTGGTGGCGCAGTGGTTAAGAATCCGCCTGCCAATGCAGGGGACATGGGTTCGAGCCCTGGTCTGGGAAGATCCCACATGCCGCAGAGCAACTAAGCCCGTGTGCCACAACTACTAAGCCTGCGCTCTGAAGCCTGTGAGCCACAACTACTGAGCCCGTGTTCCACAACTACTGAGCCCGCGTGCCACAACTACTGAGCCCACGTGCCACAACTACCGAAGCCTGCACACCTAGAGCCCATGCTCTGCAACAAGAGAAGCCACCACAATGAGAAGCCCGCGCACCACAATGAAGAGTAGCCCGCGCTCGCTGCAACTAGAGGAAGCCTGTGCGCAGCAACAAAGACCCAAAGCAGCCAAAAGTAAATAAATAAAATAAATTTCTAAAAAAAAAAGAGTACGTAATGTAAATATGATTCTGTTTATTTAAAAATCCTAGAAAAAAAAGGAAAAAAAAAGAAAAAAAGGAAAAAATAAAAAATAAAATAAAAACCCTAGAAAATCTATAATAACCTAAAGCAGATCAGTGGTTGCCTAGGCATAAGGGAGGGAATGGGAAAGACATTACAAAGGGACAGGAGAAAATTTGGGGGGTAATGATATGTTCATTATCTTTCTTGTGGTGATGGTTTTATGGGTATATACATATGTCAAAAATAATCAAATTGTACACTTTAACATATACAGTTTAGGGAATTCTCTAGTGGTCCAGTGGTTAGGACTCTGTGCTTCCACTGCAGGAGGCACAGGTTTGATCCCTGGTCAGGGAACTAAGATCCGACAAGCTGCACAGTGTGGCCGATAAATAAACAAATAAACCATTTAAAAAAAAAAAAAAAAGGGGCTTCCCTGGTGGCACAGTGGTTGAGAGTCCGCCTGTCGATGCAGGGGACACAGGTTCGTGCCCCGGTGCGGGAAGATCCCACATGCCACGGAGCGGCTGGGCCCGTGAGCCATGGTCGTTGAGCCTGCGCGTCCGGAGCCTGTGCTCCGCAACGGGAGAGGCCACAACAGTGAGAGACCCGCGTACCGATAAAAAAAAAAAAAAAAAAAGTATGGTATCCACAGAAGACCAAACATTCCATTCAGTGTAGCTGGAGTGGAAAGTAGAAAGGAGTAACAAAAGAGCCATTCATGCAGCCAAAAATGTATTGTTAATGGCTGCACTATGTCACCTTCCCCTTATTAGATAGACTGCTTCCACTTTTTAATTAAATAAATACCAGCTCACCATTGTAAGTGAAGCTCCTTCTTTATTAAGGAATTACTGCTTTAGAATAAATTCTCAGAAGTAGACACATAGGAATATTTTTAAGTAAGGCAGGCAGATTTTTATTTTTAAAGAAACAGTTTATTATTATTATTTAGTTATTTTTAAAGAAATAGGAAAAGGAGATATAGAGCAAACTATTTTACTTTAGAAACTATGAAGTAATACTGAAAATTTTCAGAAATGGTATAGGCTCAGGGAGACTTGGGTGGAACTTCCTTGGGACAATTTTTTCTGGCACTTGACAGAAATCATAAAAACTAATCCAATTGTGAACAAACCATAAGTCATAAATCATGCCCCAGATGGATACACCTGTTTTTTCTTCAAGGAAGCTTTATTCAGAATGATGAAAGGTTTCTATTCACATTCTTTTTCTCCATCTCTTCATTTCTCTCTCCCTCTTTCTCCCTCTTCCTCCTCTCTCCTTCTTCACCGCCTCCACTCTGGGGCTACCCTCTCCAAATATGGCAAGCCAGCCCCAGTGATTAATACCATAATTCAAAATGACAAAAAATATCCTCCATCATGAGCTATTCTGTTTTGAGTAGGAGCCTGCAGGGCACACACAGGATGTTCATGCTTATCCAGGCAGTATCACCACAGACCAGGTAGGAGCCCTCCTTGGTAAGACACATGCTACACTAGTGCCTACTTAATATTAAAAAATGACTCACAAAATTTCAGCTTTCAACATATTTTTATTTGAGACACAAAGGTATTAAAATAAAACAAGGGACTTTCCTGGTGGTGCAGTGGTTAAAAATCCACCTGCCAATGCAGGGAACACAGGTTTGATCCCTGGTCCAGGAAGATCCCACATGCCCATGCACCACAACTACTGAGCCTGCGCTCTAGAGCCCGTGAGCCACAACTACTGAAGCCCTCACACCCTAGAGCCTGCGCACCACAACTACTGAGCCCACGCGCTGCAACTACTGAAGCCCGCGCGCCTCTAGGGCCCGTGTGCCGCAACTACTGAGCCCGCGTGCTGCAACTACTGAAGCCCAAACACCTAGAGTCCGTGCTCTGCAACAGGAGAAGCCACCACAATAAGAAACCCGCGCACTGCAATGAAGAGTAGCCCCCACTCGCTGCAACTAGAGAAAGCCTGCATGTGGCAATGAAGACTCAATGCAGCCAAAAACAAAACAAAACTATTATGGTCACTAACAAAAATCCTACTAGAGGAAAGACAGTATCTTTCTGCGGTAGCAAAGCCAGTGGAGCTGAATGATACATCCCAACCCAATTCTCAGTAACATCCCAACCCATATTCTCAGAATATGGCAGGGTTTATCTTTGTAATAGTTAGTTACAAAGTTATGTCTTCTCAGAATCTCCTTGAGAAACTAAGACCGCCCATGAAAGGAGAAAGGGGGAGGGATGACAGGAGTGTTAAATAAGATATGGCTGGTTTTGAGACTGTTTTTCCTGTGGCTCAAGTCCTGCCAATTAGCAAGGAACTGTTAATGGATCCACAACAAAACCCTCTTCACTTCATAACTTAACTTACAAAGTAGTCAACAAACACATTTTCAAATTCATTTCACACAGTAAAAAAACCAGATAATCACATCAACAAAAGACAAAAACCACATGATCATCTCAATAGATGCAGAAAAAGCATTTGATAAAATTCAACATCCATTCATGATAAAAACTCCTACCAAAGTGAATATAAAGGGAACATATCTCAACATAGTAAAAGCCACTTAAGACAAACCCACAGCCAACATAATACTAAACAGTAAAAAGCTGAAAGCCTTCCCACTAAATTCTGGAACAAGACAAGTATGCCCACTCTCATCACTCTATTCAAATAGTATTGGAAGTCCTAGCCACAGCAATCAGACAAGAAAAAGAAATAACACATATCCAAATTGGTAGGGAAGAGGTAAAATTGTTATTATATGCAGGTGACATGATACTCTATATAGAAAACCTAAAGACTCCACACAAAAACTATTAGAGGGGCTTCCCTGGTGGCGCAGTGGTGGAGAGTCAGCCTGCTGAGGCAGGGGACATGGGTTCATGCCCCGGTCCGGGAAGATCCCTCATGCCGCGGAGTGGCTGGGCCCGTGAGCCATGGCCACTGAGCCTGTGCGTCCGGAGACTGTGCTCCGCAACGGGAGAGGCCACAACAGTGAGAGGCCCGCGTACCACCAAAAAAAAAAAAAAAAAAAAAAAACTATTAGAACTGATAAATGAATTCAGCAAGGTAGCAGGACACCAGATTAATATACAGAAACCTGTTGCATTTCTTTACACTAACAATGATATTATCAGAAAGAGAAAGTTTTAAAAATCCCATTTAAAATCACATCATGTGAAGACCAGATACTATAAAACTCTTAGAGGAAAACATAGGCAGAACACTCTCTGACATAAATTGCAGCAAGATCTTTTTGATCCACCTCCTAGAGTAATGGAAATAAAAATAAAAATAAACAAATGGGACCTAATGAAACTTAAAAGCTTTTGTATAGCAAAGGAAACCATAAACAAAGCGAAAAGACAACCCACAGAATGGGAGAAAATATTTGCAAATGAAGTGAACAACAAGGGATTAATCTCCAAAATATACAAACAGCTCATGCAGCTCAATATCAAAAAAACCAAACAACCCAATCAAAAAATGGGCAGAAGACCTAAATAGACACTTCTCCAAAGAAGACAAACAGATGGCCAACAGGCATATGAAAAGATGCTCCACATAGCTAATTATTAGAGAAATGCAAATCAAAACTACAATGAGGTATCACCTCACACCAGTCAGAATGGCCATCATCAAAAACTCTAAAATAATAAACGCTGGAGAGGGTGTGGAGAAAAGGGAACCCTCCTCCACTGTTGGTGGGGGGATGTAAATTGGTGCAGCCACTACAGACAGCAGTATGGAGGTTCCTTAAAAAACTAAAAATAGAACTACCATATGATCCAGCAATCCCACTCCTGGGCAGATATCTGGAGAAAACCATAATTCAAAAAGATATATGTACGCCAGTGTTCACTGCAGCACTATTTACAACAGCCAGGACATGGAAGCAACCTAAATGTCCATCGATAGATGAATGGATAAAGAAGATGTGGTACATATATACAATGGAATATTACTCGGCCATTTGCAGCAACGTGGATGGACCCAGAGATTGTCATACTGAGTGAAATAAGTCAGACACAGACAAATATCGTATGATGTCGTTTATATGTGGAATCTAAAAAAAAGGGTACGAATGAACTTACTTAGAATACAGAAGTAAAGTCATGGATATAGAAAACAGACTTATGGTTACCAGGGGATGGGGAGGGGGATAAACTGGGAGACTGGGACTGACATATATACAACTTCTTATAATAAACTATAATGGAAAAGAATTTTTTTTTTTTTTTTTTTTTGCGATACGTGGGCCTCTCACTGTTGCGGCCTCTCCCGTTGCGGAGCACAGGCTCCGGACGCGCAGACTCAGCAGCCATGGCTCACGGGCCCAGCCACTCCGCAGCATGTGGGATCTTCCCAGACCGTGGCATGAACCCACGTCCCCTGCATCGGCAGGCGGACTCTCAACCACTGCACCACCAGGGAAACCCCGGAAAAGAATTTTAAAAAGAATGTAGATACATTTATTTATACATATATATGTATAGATATATACATTTATACATAACCACCTCACTTTGCTGTACACCTGAAACTAACATGATAAATCAACTGTACTTCAATAAAAAAAAAAAACCAGATAATCAGATAAAAGAGCCAGAAGATTTAGAAGATTAGAGGAGAAAGAGTGCAGGTATAGTGAGAAAAAAATAAGGAAAAAGTATTATGGTTCAGGCACTAATACTTCCGAAAAAGGAAAAGTACAATAGCAGGGATTTTTGCATACCCACGCACAACAAGGAAACCGGCTGCCCAGTTTTTCTCTTGATGCAACAAGCCACTCATGTAACATCAGAATGGCGGGGGTTGGGGGGCGTTGAGGGGGCACTTAGTGAATATATGCACACAGTACAGGAAGGGTCTAGGTCAGTGAGGGATGAGAAAGCCACAAAACTTGTCCAGGCCAGAGGGCTGGAAGGGGGTCTGGGGCTGAAAAATTTTTGGTGTCTGCTGCTCAGATAACTGAGAATGAGAATCTGGAGAAAACTAGGTCCTGAGAGATTCCAAATTTGTCAGGAAGTAATAGCCAGAAGAATAAATGAACCCTTGGTAAAAATTTCACAAGTCTAAAGGATTAAAGGGAAGATTTTAAAACAAAAACCAAAAGAAAGCAACCAAGCAAAAACCTTAAAAAACAAACCAAAACAAAACAAAAATATGGATGAAGGGAAACAGAACTGCTTGGGTTTCTGTCCTTGGTTATGCAAGGCTCTTCTCTGTTGCTGCCCACACCCCACGCCTCTACCTTGGGATAAGAGCTAAGTAAGTTCCAACCTTCTGTAAAGTCAGCATAAGAGTTTTCCTTGGGGATAAAAGGCAGCAGAGAGGTGTCCAAGAGCTTGGCTCACTTATCCTTCTCAGTCATCTGTTCTACAGAAAGCCACCGGCTTGCAGGGGTTGAAATGCTGTAATATTGACTAGAAACGGGGAAATGGTGCCGGTAGAGAAAGGAGCACCTCAGCCTTTCTGAAGTCAAACCTTACATGTGGGGATACCTAATTGGACCTTCATTCCCTGGGCTCAAAGAGAACACTCCTCCTTTCACAAAGCAGGACTGGCAGCAATTAATAACCAGTGGCTCAACTCCTCGTACTGTAAATGTGCCAGTACCCAATTAACAAGCCTTCATGCCCCTCCCGCCAACAATTCAGAGGTTCATGATCCAGAAAGGATGAAGTACTTCAACCAAGCAGTACAAGCCTCTCCTTCTCTAAGTTGAGAAAGGGGAATAAATTGATGACATTCCTTTCCACTTCTGAAATTGCTGAAGGTCCACAATACCTACTCTTGAATGCAATATATATATGTTTTCAAAAGAATGAAAAATGCTACTGACAACCCCATGCGTTTGCAACTCTGCAAGCATTTCAGGCAAGACAAGAGTAATATATGATACAATTTCTTCCTCCTTTGGATGCAGACTTGCTTGACCTACCTTAGTGAAAACAGTACAAACTAAAATTTTAGTACAAATTATTGCTGCTAGTCAGTCATCCCTAATTAGAAGATCTGCAGTACATACATTTCTCTTACTCTCCCTAATGTATTGAGCAGAAGTTTGAACTCCAAGTCCTCTCCTAAAAGAAATGCCTGGCAATTAACTATTCTGAATGTACAAGAAGTTCCTACCACCCTTCCAGAGCTATCCATGGCCTTCAGCATGAGAATCAAGCTCCTAAGCATGGCATATAAGGTCAAATGTAACTTGTCTGGATCTGAAGACTTCACTTTGCCCCATTTTTCAGCAATGCTTGCAGTTCCCAACATGTGATGCGAAATGCCTATGTGCGACACTGCACAAAGCGCACTCCCACTCCTAGGGCTTCAAAGTTCAAGTTCAATATTCCTCCCCCCATGTCCACCCACTCTCCATGTTAGACCATAAAGCCTGAGACCCTGTTCACTAGCAGCAATTTATTGCCACTGCCTATGACTGGTGAACAACAAGAAAAAGAACTCCCCAGCCAACACAACTTCAGGATCCTCCCTCCAGCATATACCTGAATTTCGTAAGGCCTAAGTTTGAGTTTTTATCATTTTCCAGAAGACCGTCAGGCCTAAATCTACAAAAGTTCTAATTTTACTGGTCCAATTTTATTGATCATCATTATCCTGTGGTGTGCTAGAGCCAGGTCATATGCCGACTGTGTTCATCTCTGCCAACTCTGTGTTCAGTGACTTCATGTTGGTAGCTTGAAATTGGTCACGGTGGTAGCATTTACACCATGAAAACTGGCAAAGTCTACAACTCAGGGCTTGACTTTGTTTTCTGGGGGAAAACCCAGTTGTGAATCATTTACCACACCACACTGTTAACCCTACAATGATCTATATACTTCCTCTCCTTTAAAACCCAACCTCCTTTTCTTCCAAATATTCAGTTCCAAACATTCAGTTCATTTCATGTTTTGTTCCCTATACCTCATGCAGGAGAGGGTACATAAATTTTCAGGATCTGGTGGAAAATGAAAATGTGGGCTTCCATGTTCAAAAATTAAGAATTTCAAGATAACGAGAGCAGAGCATTAAATCAAGAACAAGGCCTTTCTAAGTGTGGGGACTGCACAGGTCACATGCCCATAAAGTGATCCCTGATCTCCTACTCTTTTTGTCTTTTTTTTTTTTTTGGCCGTACCACATGGCACATGGGATCTTAGTTCCCCGAGCAGGGATCAAACCCAAGCCCCATGCATTGGAAGCTCGGAGTCTTAACCACTGGACTACCGGGGAAGTTCCTGACCTCCAATTTTTTTTTTTAAACATTCACAGAATATTTTTAAATTAATTTATCTATTTTTTATATTTATTTTTGGCTGTGTTGGGTCTTCGTTTCTGTGCGAGGGCTTTCTCCAGTTGCGGCGAGCAGGGGCCACTCTTCATTGCGGTGCACGGGCCTCTCACTGTCGTGGCCTCTCCCGTTGCGGAGCACAGGCTCCAGATGCGCAGGCTCAGTAGTTGTGGTTCATGGGCCTAGCTGCTCTGTGGCATGTGGGATCTTCCCAGACCAGGGCACGAACCCGCGTCCCCTACACTGGCAGGCGGATTCTTAACCACTGCGCCACCAGGGAAGCCCTGACCTCCTATTCTTAAGTGTAAGCCTGCCCTCCCCTGAGGATACTGTTTCCCATCTATCTCTGCAATAGGATGGCTACTTATTCTCCCACACTTTAGGATTAAAGGTAGGTTGCTATTTTATTTGCTCCCCTTCTCAATGCCTTTGCAAATCATTACTCTTCTATCTTCTTTGTAAAAACCTCTTCTCCTTTGCTATCTTGCTGCACAATACTTCAACTCTCATCATAGCTGTCATCTCTCAACTTACTCATTACTCCTCCTACTTTACTGATGGCTTTGACATCTGGATCTCAAAATTCCTCTTCACTGCAAGTCTTGCCTCAAGAGTAAGCCGATTAAGACTACAGACTCCGGATAGAATCAGACTGCTGGGTTCAAGTCTTGTTGCTACCACATATAGCTATGTTGCCATGTTCCTTAACCTTTCTTTTCCTGAGTTTTCCTCATTTATAAAATAAAGATGGTAATAGTAATTCACAGGATTTGTTGCATAGATTAAAAGGGTTGATTCGTGTACAGGGTTCGAAATAGTACCTGACATAGTACTAAGTACATAGTACTTACTAATAGTAGTAAGTACTCAGTAAACATTAGCTACTACTGCTGTCATCATTATCAACATCCTTATTAAAGTCTATCTCAATGTCTACATGGATAACTCATTCAACATGTTCTATGAGTTCCTTGTCACCAATAAATTTCTTCTCTGCTCTACCCCAGCAACTCTCTTCCATAGCTTCACCCTAGATCCTCTAATCACCATATCTTCTCCACCTCCAGAATATTAAATTCAAATATCTCACTCTCTGATGACTACCTTCTGTCCTTCCAGCACATTTACCTGTCCCCCTATATCTGCTTCCCATCATCGAACCTCTGAATGCCAGACTCCTCTACTGAATCTCCTTCAGCCCCTCCTATTTTTGTCTCTTTTCCTTTCTTCTTACATCTCTCTTTCATCCACTCTCTTGACAACAACCTCAGTCTCAACGCCCCAATTTCCTTCTATACAAAATTGGCAAAGTTCTAATCTTGGATGAATCAAACTATCAGGCTTTTCTTGACAGGGTTGCTGAGAGCTACTGAGGAGAATCATACAACTATAATTATAAACTCATGGTCTCCACCTTCAATGACACCCAGCAATCTTTCTATTTCCTTACCTTGTTTACAATCTCCTACCCCTCACAATGGCCATTTCAGGCCTTTACCACTCTCTCCAGACCTCTCATTTTCCTGCTTACTACCCACCTAACCCCACTCCACCTACCTCTGCTTCTACTTTCAATAAATGATCTATCCCACCTCAGAAAAAACAAGAATGAGATTAGAACTACCACAATTTCCTCCTATCAAACCTAAAAGTCCACCTTAGCCGCATCTATATCCACCCATCTCTTCCTTCCTATCACAATGAAGGAGATGTCTCTCCTCCTGCTTAAGGCTAATCTTCTGCTCTGGATTCTTTTTTGTTTTTTAATAAATTTATTTATTTATTTATTTTTGGCTGCATTGGGTCTTCATTGCTGTGCACAGGCTTTCTGTGTGTGTGCGTGTGTCAGGCACTGCCTTTTTAAAAACTTTTTATTTTGCAAAGTTGCAAACATAGTATAGAGTTCCTAAATACTCTTCACCTTGTTTCTCCTAAGGTTAACATCTTACATATATATTGAAGCCAGAAAATTAACATTCATATAGTACTGTTAACTAATCACCTTATTTGAATATTGCCTGTTTTCAGTGGAAAAAGTCTTTTTTCTTGTCCATGACTCATCCAGCATCCAACACTGCATTTAGTTGTATCTCCTTTGTTCCCTCCAGTCTATGACAGTTCTGTCTTTCTTTTTCATGATTTTGACATATTTGAAGACTACTAGTTTTGTAGAAGGTCCTTCCATTTGGGTTTTTTTTTTTAACATCTTTATTGGAGTATAATTACTTTACAATGGTGTGTCAGTTTCTGTTTTATAACAAAGTAAATCAGCTATACATACACATATATCCCCATATCTCCTCCCTCTTGTGTCTCCCTCCCACCCTCCCTATCCCACCCCTCTAGTTGGTCACACCGCGCTGATCTCCCCATGCTATGTGGCTGCTTCCCACTATCCACTTTACATTTGGTAGTATATATAAGTCCCTGCCACTCTCTCACTTCGTCTCACCTTACCCTTCCCCCTCCCCGTGTCCTCAAGTTCATTCTCTACGTCTGAGTCTTTACTCCTGTTGCACGGACTTTTTCTCTAGTTGCGGTGAGAGGGGGCTACTCTTCGTTGTGGTGTGGGGGCTTCTCCTTGTGGTGGCTTCTCTTGTTGCGGAGCACAGGCTCTAGGCACGCCAGCTTCAGTAGTTGTGGCTCGCGGGCTCTAGAGCACAGGCTCAGTAACTGTGGCACTCGGGATTAGCTACTCCACGGCACGTGGGATCTCTCGGATCAGGGATCGAACCCATGTCCACTGCATTGGCAGGCGGATTCTCAACCACTGCGCCACCAGGGAAGCCCTGTGCTCTGGATTCTAACCCACCTGCCTTATAAGGAATGGTTCTCAAAGTGTGGTTCCCAGACTAGCAGCATCAGCACTCTAGGAACTTGTTACAAATGCAAATTCTCAGGCCCCACTCTAAACCTACTGAATCAGAAACTTTGGAGCTTGGGCCCAGCAATCTGTTTTGAACGAGGCCTCCAAGTGATTCTGACACTTGTTGAAGTTTGAGAACCTCAGCTCTGAGGGAGTATTTATCATTTATCCCCTTTCGCGTATCTTCAACTGCCTTCTTTAGTGAGACGGTTCCCTTGTCTGAAGAGCCTCCTACTTGATTGCTCCATGTACATTCTTGCACTTCTCCAGTCTACTCACCACACAAAACATATCTGATCATTTCATTCCCTGCTTAAGATAAACTAATACTTTAAGAAGGCCTCAAGGTTCTGCACACCTCTGAAGCCTGTTCTTTCTCCACTAGCTCTCCTTCTCTGTCTGCCAAGCAAGACCAGTCTCTCCCAACTTCCTGATCTTCCAATTTTCTAGGGCACCTAACCAACTTTGAAATTGTTATTCCTTCTGCCTGAATTACTCTTTGCCTGTTTCTTTTCCGAATTCCTACTTCTACTTTAAGTCTCAGCTTAAGCTTTCCTTACTTAGGGTGGCCTAACTTTACCCCTCAGTCTCAATTAGGTCTCTGTTAGATGCTCTTAGAGCACTCCACTTACCCTCTCATAATGTGCATCAAGCTTATAATTATTTACCATAAACGTCATGTCTATTTTCCTGGTCAGAGGGTAAGCTCCATTAGCGCAGGAATCATGATCTTATTTCCTATAATATTCCTAGTGCCTTGCTTTTAGTACAGGACCTTGCAGATAGTAAATGTGTAACCAAGCCTTTGCATACACTGGATCTCCCTCCAGAATGTTTTTTATTACCTTTAAACCCCTAGTGAAATCCTCCACATGCTTCAAGAAATAAGTTAAGCATCTCAGTGAAGTCTTCCCTGTACATACACATCACCTGCCTGCTCAGGAGGATCACGTCTTCTTTTGTGCTCCTACTGCTCGTAAATCAACTAATGTAATAATTATACACTATCATAAATACCCATCTTCATGCCTGAGTCTCCACTAGACTGTAAACTCCCTGAGGGCACAGATCATGTCTTGTTTACCTTTATCTCTCTAGCGCTTCGAAAAGTACCTGACATTTATAATAAATGTCCATAAATGTTTATGGGCATGTTGAACCTAACACTGTATCTCTAATATTGCACTGAAAGGTTTTTCCTTAATATTAAATCTGGGTTCCAATTCTAACTTTGTTATTCATTAGCTGTATGATCAAATTGTTTAACCTCTTTGGGCCTCAGTTTCCTCACTAGTAAAACGGGGCTAATAATACATACTTGGAAATATTGCTATGAGAATTAAACAAAATGACATAATATAACGATTAGCACACACAGTGCCTAGCATGCAGTAGCCTCCCTAGTATGGCTTCAACTTGATAGAGACAGCTAGGACAAAACAAATACAAAAATAAGTCACAGCAATCAAGGGAGAACGAGCACAGAGTGAGTCATTCCTTTTAATCATTCGCCCAGGAAGATCAACAATGAAGAAACATAATAAGCAGAATAAACTCTACCGGTGGTATCTCCCTTGGCATACAAAGCTTGGTAAGAATTCACCCGAGACCTCTTGGCTAATGGCCACATCCAGCTCCCCAGCCCGGCAGGTCAGGTCTTCATCTGCAATACCAGGCATGGTTACTTCAGAGTGGAATAGAAACTACCTCCTAAGGAATGTGTTTACAGGAGGGAGATGGGGGAGGAGGAGGAGAACTTGACTGCAACTACATCAATCAAGTGTTCTGCAATCTGGCAGAAAACACTGCAGAACTGTTGGTGGAGACTAACGCCCACACAACTGCACTCACCTGTAGCCAAGAGCCAGCTGAGATGAGATAATGAGCAGCTTTCTGCTTTTACCAAAACAGTGGTCAGACTTGCACGGAAAGAACGTCTCTGAGGTCAAATTACCTTGAACATCTGGGCAGCAGCACCTACTAAGATGACGCCAAGCAGCTTTATACCTACACTCCTCAGCCTAGGAGCACCGCCCACAAGCACCAGCTTCATAGCTCATGTATGTGCCAAATGTAAAAGCAGATTAAACCGCTTCTTTGCTCCTTATTCACAATACGCTTACCTCTGCAGAGCTAGTGGTATTCAGATCACCTCGCTCATTCATTTTAGAAGGCTGTGTCACTGTAGCTACTTCTTCACTGGGGCTCTCTCTCTTCCGAAGCTTCCTGATGAAGCTCTGCTGGTCACTGGAAGATAAAGTAGGTCTGGGTGGAGTTCTGGGTGGGCTCTGCCTCCTCCAAGATACCCTGCTCCAAGCTAGCCCCAGAATATGTGGTACATCATCTTCAGGTAGAAAGTCCAGGTCATCTGCAGTTTGGAATTTTTTTAAAAACACCAGCACAGAATTGGAAGAGTCTGTCCTAAAAGCCTGGCAGCTCTGGGGCCTGCTGCAGTCTGCCTGAATGCACATCCCTTCTAACCACCAAAAGGCATGACAGGCGGAGTCCTGGCAGCAGGCAGCCCAACATGTCTGCAGAGAGGGGGTTCCTTCAAGAAGCCAGAGGTGATTTTCTCCCCCAGATCTCAGGCCAACTCCAAACTGTGTCTTCGCCTGCTGGCACCTGCTCTCCTTGGCATCTAAAAACAAAGAATGAAAACATTTAAAAATGAAATAAAAACAGAGACTACAGCTCTGTAAAGAGTCCTGAATTCTAACATTTGAGGCTGTTTTGAAGATTGGTTTTTAAGAGGGTGGGAAAGCTGTCTAGTAAGTGGAATAAAAGACACAAAAGAGAGAGTTTTTTGGCTCAGGATATTTTAGCTTGTAGAAGTACTGCTCCACATTCATCACTGGCTCCCCTTCTCAATGAGTCCCTTGCATGTAGACCTTTTAAACAGAACTCCAGTTCTTGAAACAGAAAAAACAAAACAAAAGAGCTCTTCTGATGGAAGTGTACTGAAGGATGGGGGCAGAGTCCCACCACTTGACCTCACATTCACCTCCAAGGCATTTCTCAGGGACAGTATGAAGATTATGGGACCAGAAGAGCAGCCAGCTGAAGAAGATGGAGTACTCTGCCCACTGAACTGGCAGCAACACAAACTGAGTACTCTTGATCTACTGCAGGATTCAGGTTCATCCATTCTCTAATCAATGGTTTACCAAAGTCAGGTGGTTTTGCATATCACAGCATCAACCAGAGCAGTAGTCAGTCAAGCTTACCAAAAATTTTAATCATGAGAGGTACTCTGCTAGAATGAACTTCTAAGTTCTAAGCCGTGTCATAATAAGAAATATTGGAGGCTAACACAACATTGTAAAGCAACCATAGTCCAATAAAAATTAATTAAAAAAAAGAAAAAGAATAAAGGAATAGAAGTACAACAGTGACGTACTGTGGTTAACCTAGATAACATGATCCAAAATTCCGGCTAACGTCGCTTACAAATAAACTTTTGAGCCATTGAATGTTTTCAGGCATGGTATTAATTTTCCTGAAATATCACCTCATTTCTGTTTTCTTAGATGAAATAAAGTCAAAGCGTGTTATGAATTAAAGTTTTTATACAGAGTTCATTTTAAGTTATATAGGTGTCTGTAACCAACTATGGTCAGGGTTATACAAAGCCAGAACCAGGATGAGGCAAGAGAGATGCCTCAGGCACACTCTTAGAGTGCTCACTCTTAGAGTCATGAAGTACTCACTCTTAGAGTCATGTAAGTGCAGGGCTGGTCTACCCTCACCTTTTTTTTTTTTTTTTAATATTTATTTATTTGGTTACGTTGGGTCTTAGTTGCAGCATGCGAACTCTTAGCTGCTGCATGTGGGATCTAGTTCCCTGACCAGGGATCGAACCCCGGCCCCCTGCATTGGGAGTGCAGAGTCTTAGCCAGTGGACCACCAGGGAAGTCCCAGCTTACCCCCATCTCGAGAGTGAGTGTTTCCTGAAATTTCATACCCTAGGTACCTCTTTCTTCACCCTAGCCCTAGCCCTGGGGTTATAACATAAAAATTTATTGTAGAATTACATATAGAAAATATGTAGTAGAATCAAACCACTGAATAGATGGATAGTCATGTCTGCATGTACACATAACTGAAAAAGGGCTATGACTGACTAAAGCAACAACTGGATAATCTGCCAAAGCCATCGTGACTCCCAGGAAACAATTACTAAATGTGGACACCAGTCAACTGAGAGATAAGAGAAAAACAGGCAGCCTTCTGGATTATGGAGTCAAGCACTATGGAAGCCAATCTGCCACTGTTCTTTCTTTCTTTCTTTTTTAAAATTTATTTATTTTTGGCTGCGTTGGGTCTTCATTGCTGCACGCAGGCTTTCTCTAGTCGCGGCGAGCGGGGGCTACTCCTTGCAGTGTGCGTGCTTCTCATTGCGGTGGCTCCTCTTGTTGTAGAGCAAGGGCTCTAGGTGCGTGGGCTTCAGTAGTTGTGGCATGTGGGCTCAGTAGCTGTGCTCGCAGGCTCTAGAGCACAGGCTCAGTAGTTGTGGTGCACAGGCTCAGCTGCTCTGTGGCATGTGGGATCTTCCCAGACCAGGGATCGAACCCGTGTCCCCTGCATTGGCAGGCGGATTCTTAACCACTGTGCCACCAGGGAAGTCCCTGCCATTGCTCTTTAAACAAAAAGAGAGAAACATGGGCACCAACCTAACATCAGACAAGACAATTTAGAGGCCAGAAAAAAACAGAACTTACTTAAGAAAAGATGAATAAATAGAAACTATGAAAAAAATGAAGTTACCAAGAGCTATGGAAATGCTCCTCATTTCCTCATCCACTTTCCTAAGCAATAACCAATGGTATGAATCTTGGTAACAGCTGAGTGTACAGAGTTTGTTGAAATCAGTAAATTGTTACATCAGTAACTACTTTCAGTTACCTTTATATCAACTTTCCATCATTCTTCTCAGAAAGTCTCTCATATTTAATATAGTGAAAAGGTCCACAAAGATGAAAATAGCTTGCAGTTTTCTATAAGCCACTATTTTATTTAAATTTTTTTAATGTACTGTAACCTCCACTTCTGCCCTTGAAGGAGAAATTGCCATAGGACTTGCTTTTCTACCATGAGAAACTAGAAAACTAGACAAAATATATGAAACAATTGTTTTTGGACACTGAACAACATGTGGTCTGGGGCTGTGATCCCAGAGAGAAAGGAAATAAACAAGGGTGAGCCCTAGGACCACCTTGGCTTTCCGTTTACAGGATAGGCATGCTGCAGACTGTGTAACAGGAAGAACCCAAGCAGAGTAGCGTGGTCTTGCTGAGTTGAGGAAACAGAGTTCAGGGTGACTATGATAGCTAGAGACTACCGGAAAGGAGGAAGCTACACAGAGAAAGACCTCCAGACAGCTGGACAGTGGTTCCCTGGTATAATACTAATTTACACCAAGTGTAGGTTAAAACTGCATGAAAGTTTAGAAAGTATTTTGAACTAAATGAAACTGAAAACAGAACATGTTAAAATTAGTGGGATGCAGTTAAAGCAACGTTTAGAGGGACATTTATAGCTTTAAATGCTTATTTTGGAAAAGAAGAAAAGTCTAAAATCAATGATCTAGAAAGACACATAGGGAGAATGCCATGTGATGACAGAAACGGAGATTGAAATGATACAGCTGCATGGCAAGGAAAGTCAAGGACTGACAGTGATCACCAGAAGCTAGGAAGAGTCAAAGAAGGATTCTACTCAGAGTCTCAGAAGGAACCAACCCTGCCAACACCTTGATTTTGGACTTCTAGCATCCAGAACTATTGGTCTAAGCAGTGTTCTCTGCCCTTGCATGGAAGAATACTTCAGAAGACAGATGGCTCCAAGACTACCAAGAGCCTGGATCTAGGGATCCTTGACCTTTGGGGATGAGGCTATGGCCTCTACCCAGATTGAATGAAGATACCTGGATGCCATTCAATGGACATGTACAGAGATACGATGTTGGAAATCTATAGGAATCTGTTGTTATGGGGCTTTTCTCTCTTTCAAACCAAAATTAATAGCCCAACTGGAGCAAGGGGCAGAGCCCTGGATGGAAGTGTGAGAAGTTCCACCAGGTACCTGTGCAGTCCAGGTGTACTGATTCGAAACAAAGATGTCAGCCCTAAAGCAAAATACTTCTGAACTGTCTGCTCTGAAAGGGCAAACAAAAAGTGTCATAGTTGATATAGGCCTGAAGTGGGAGGACAGAAGCTCCATAGAGAAGTAGTACTATAATGTAGGAAAGTCTTCAAATTCCTCCTTTATTAGACACCAGAGATATCATACTGCTAAGAAATCCCATAAACATAAACAATGTTTGATAGCCATTATGAGCAGCTCATTTCTTTTAATCATCATAAAATTCACATAAGAAAACAACTTTATAGATGTACTGAATGTGGGAAATTCTTCAAGAAGCACTCAACAATTATTAATCATTAGAGAATTCATTCTAGAGAAAAACCCTATAAATGCAATGCATGTGGAAAAGCTTTCAGAAAGAACTCTATCCTTTTAGGTCATCAGAGAATTCAGACCAGTCAGAAATCCTTACAAATGTAAAGACTGTGAGAAAGTCTTTGCTCAGAAGGTAGCCCTTACTCATCATGAGAGAATATATAGTGGACAAAGGCCTTTTGTATGTAATGAATGTGGGAAAGCTTTCAGGGATAACGCAACTGTGTTGGAACATAAGAAAATCCATACTGATGAGAAACCATACTGGTATGATGAATGCAGAAAAGGCTTTAGGAAGAGCTCAACTCTTATTACTCATCAAAGATGCATACAGGAGAGAAACCCTATAGCTGTAGTAAATGTGGAAAATCTTTCAGGTATACATCCTTTGCTGGACATCAGAAGACTCATAGTGGAAATAAACCCTACTGATGTAATGACTGTGGGAAAGCCCATATGAAGAGCTAGCTCAGTTTTTATTGGACATCAGAGAAGCCATACCAAAGAAAAGTCTTGTAAACAAAATTAATATAGGAAGACTTTTCCCCAAAGTTCAGCCCTTAAACAACATAAGATAATTCATAGCAAAGAAAGAGCCATGAAATGTAGTTATTGTGGTAAATCACATAGAAGTAGTTTATTCCTTCTGAGCATCAAAGAGAAGACATTCAATAAATTATACATCTAACAAAAATATTCTGTATACCTCTATCCTGGAGAACTTCCCACTTGTGAGGACTTCATTATAGTAATAGTTTGTACTGTAAAATATTTGAAGAACCTAAATGTCTATCAATATAGAAATAGTTACTACAGAATACTATACAGCAAGTGAAAAGAATTAGGTAGAGTCTGTATACAGCCAAAGAAATATCCCCATGATACTTTGTTAAGTTAAAAAAGCAAGTTGCAGAAAATTTATATATTATGGTCTTATTTATATTCTTTAAAATGAAGCTTTTTTGTTTGTAGATATATGCATTCAAAAAGATCTGGAAAAATAAAGGCCAAACTTTAACAGGAAAAAAAACAATGATCTTGTGCTTTCATCATAAAAGACAGAAAAAAAAAAGAGTAAAATATATCCAAGATAAGCAGAGAAAGGTAAAGATAAGCGTAACCACTGAAACAGAAAACAAACAAAAAACAACAGAGAAAAATCAATGAAACCAAAATCTGGTTGTTTTTGAAAGGTCAATAAAACTGATAAAGCTCCAGTCAGACTGATGACAGAAAAAAAGAGAAAAGTTACAAATTGACAATATCAGGAATGAAAGAAGGGTTATCATTACTGATTTATTAAACCAGGGGAGCCAACTATGGCCCAAGGGCCAACTCCAGCTGCTGCCTATTATAGTAAATAAAGTTTCACTGGAACATAGTCACATTCATTTATTTATGTATTACCTATGGCTGCTTCTGTTCTAATGGCAGAGTTAAGTACCTGCAATAGAGTTATCTTAAGACCAGTAAAGCCTAAAATATTTACTATCTGGCCCTTTAAGAAAGTTTGCCAACCCCTGGTGTAAGAGAATATACTTTTGTTTGACTTACTATTTACTACTGAGTAGAGCCTAAATTTAGATGTTAACTTATAGAAGAGATAAGTTCCAAATGACTTTGATTTTTATAGAGATGCAAATTATTTCTGTCTGGTGTGAAAGATAACCTCAAAGCTTTAACTAATAAGGAGCCCTTACTTCCCATCTAGCTATTATCCTTATCTCCTTACTCATTCATCCATTCAAAAAAAAATTTTTTTTAGCTTTTTTTTGGCCGCACAGAGCAGCATGTGGGATCTTAGTTCCCTGACCAGGGATTGAACCCGAGCCCCCTGCAGTGGAAGTGCGGACCCTTAACCACTGGACCGCCAGGGAAATCCCCAACAAATATTATTGAGCATCTGTTCCATGCTAGGTATCTCTTTGATGGAGCTTATAATTTAGATGGGGGAGACAGTGATTAAACAGACATAATAAACATAGAACTACAAACTAATGGAGTGCTATGAAGGAAAGAAATTCAGTCTTTACAGAATAAAGGTAGCTAACTTTGGAACTTATTTATCAGATACATTATCATATATGTGACATGATATCAAACATAGTTACTGTACATTGTTTGATGAAAAATATTGGAAATAACTTACACATCCCTCAACAGAGAACTGGTTAAACAAACTAAGGAAGATTTATGCAGTTGCTGGGATGAATAAGGCCACTCTCTATAGTCCTGATATGAAATGATGTCCAGGAAACATTAAAACATTATGTGGAAAAAGAAAGGTGCATAGCAGTGTGTACAGTATGCTACAATTTGTGTGTGGGGAAAAAAGAATACAATTTGTGTGTGTGTGTGTGTGTGTGTGTGTATGCATAGACTATTTTTGGAAGAATATTCAAGAAACTGGCATGGTTGCCTTTAGGAGGGGAAACTAGGTAGATGAGAGACTTGTTTGTTCACTAAATACCCTTTTATACCTTTTGAATTTGTACAATGTATATGTATTATATCTGGAAAAATAAATTTTAAAAATATTAAAATTTTCAATGGTTTCACTCCCTTGAATGAATCAAAATCCTTAACATAACCTAAAAAGATCTTGTATGATCTGGACCCTGCCTACCTTTCTAGCCCCACCTTATATCATGCTCTCCCTCCTTCATCATGTTCCACCACCAGACTTCATTCATTCTTCAAATGGACCACGCTCCCTCTCCTAACTGGGCTTTGTGCATGCTGCCCCCGCTATTTGGAATTTTCTTGCCTCCTTTCCTTAACCAGTTAACTCCTCATAGGAGGTTGCAGTTCAACCATCATTTCCTCAGAGAAGAAATGTTAAGACAGGTCTTAACTCCGTGCTAAGACAGGTCTCTCTAGTACACCCTTTGGGTCCTGTTGCCTCTCTCCTTCAAAGTAATCATAGCACTTATAAAGTTACATGTATTTGTGTGATCATCTGTTCAATGTCCTTCCCCCACAGCTTCACTGTAAGCTCCAGGATGACAGGACCACATCTGGCTTCCCCCCTCCCACCACTGTATCTCCAATTCTAGCATAGAACTCGGCACATTACATTGTAGGTGATCAAAAACGCTTTTTGAATGAATGCACAAATAAATGCATGTATGCATGAAGGAAGTATTGAAAGAATGAACAAAGGAACTGTCAGATGGCCAGGTACTGAGAGGGTCATACTGAAGACATCCAGGCTGATGGCAGGATTTATTTTTTATTATTATTATTTTTTTGGCTGATTGGGTCTTCGTTGCTACGTGCAGGCTTTCTCTAGTTGCAGCAAGCAGGGGCTGCTCTTCATTGTGGTGGCTTCTCTTGTTGTGGAGCATGGGCTCTAGGCGTGCAGCCTTCAGTAGTTGTGGCTTGCAGGCTCAGTATTTGTGGCACACGGGCTTAGCTGCTCTGCGGCATGTGAGATCTTCCTGGACCAGGGCTCGAACCCATGTCCCCTGGATTAGCAGGCAGATTCTTAACCACTGTGCCACCAGGGAAGCCCTGATGGCAGAACTTTGAAAAGAGACGAGGCCCATATGCCACAATAAATGAGAGAGGGTGAATGACAGTTGGTAGGTGAGTAATGATTAGGGGTAAGAAGTGTTATAAACCTCAAAAAGAAGAAGTTTTTACATGGAAGTGGAGGAGTAACGTTCAAGAAATGACAGTGAGGAGTCAGATCCACCTCCAAACTCAGAGGTAAATGGGATATGGGAGAATGAGCAACCACTGCCTGCAGGCTAGAGAGAAATATGTATTTCCCCAAGAGAAAGCCAGGTCTCAGAACATTCTCTCTATCCAATGTCCTGACTGACGAATTAGAGTATAGAGAGGGTTTAGTAACTCAGTGGATTCTTGTCACAGTTAAAAAGTTAGGAAGGGAGGGGTGGTAAGTGCCAGTGAGTTGAAAAGCACAAATTTATATGGGAACGTCAAATCAGACTCACACAAATCGTAATGGTTAAGGCACTCCACAGCAAGAAAGAAAGAAGATGGAAAAATATGATGAGGAACTGATGACAGGAATGGCTGCCTATCCATCCTTGGTATAAAATGGTGAAAGCTTTCAGGCAAGTTACGGAGGATGTCTTACCAATGGAATGCGGGGGAGAGGGGAACATATTTAGACTCCAGGGAAATGGTCAAGGGGATTTATGGAGATTACAAGGTCGAAGAGAAGGTAGCAAAAAATTCTAATTCCCTAGTTGTTACTAGCAGCTCTGGTTAAATTAAGATCTTGAAAGAGGAGGAGATAAAAGCAGGTGGGGAGGACTTCTTTCGCTTCCATGGCTCCGCAAAGAATGTCGCATAAGCTATACAACTATCTGGTAGTATAAAAGAGAAATGTTTCATAACCCAAACATTCTCCCTGCTTTGTGAGGTGACCTGGAAGCCTCAGTTACAGATCTCATCCACTACTCTGGGCTGGAGAGAACATATTCAATGAGGGAAGGAACAACCTGCGGGTTCATACAGGATGTTCCAGACTCTCCCTACTTCACTTATACCTCTTGATTTCCATATTCTTAAAAGTATTACTGGGCTTCCCTGGTGGCGCAGTGGTTAAGAATCTGCCTGCGAATGCAGGGGACACAGGTTCGAGCCCTGGTCTGGGAAGATCCCACATGCCGCGGAGCAGCTGGGCCCTTGCACCACAACTACTGAAGCCCGCGCGCCTAGAGCCCGTGCTCCGCAACAGGAGAGGACACCGTAATGAGAAGCCTGCACACTGCAACGGAGAGTAGCCCCCGCTCGCCACAACTAGAGAAAGCCCGCACGTAGTAACGATGACCCAACACAGCCAAAAATAAAAATTAAAAAAAGTATTAGTGGGCTTCCCTGGTGGCGCAGTGGTTGGGAGTCCACCTGCCGATGCAGGGGACATGGGTTCGTTCCTGTCCCGGTCCGGGAAGATCCCACATGCCACGGAGTGGCTAGGCCCATGAGCCATGGCCACTGAGCCTGTGTGTCCGGAGCCTGTGCTCCGCAACGGGAGAGGCCACAACAGTGAGAGGCCCATGTACAGAAAAAAAAAAAAAGTATTAGTAAAGCTTAGTAATGGGTAAGATCTCTGATTCTTATGAGTCTTATCTGACAATCTGATCCTTTGTATTAGCTCAAAGGAATAGAGCCTGGGAGAGAACAGATGATCAGAAGCACTTATATCTTCAACAGTGACCAGGAATAACTGATGAGGAACTGATGACAGGTAATGTCTGGGGGAGGTTAGCTGGCTTCAGTGTTGCTAAAAAAATTAATCCCAATAGTTCCCAATAAGGGGAGGAGGTACTCTGATCTGTTAGTTCATATGTTCAGTTAATGGGAATTTGAGGGTTTTTTTAAATTAAATGTTATTTAATGTTGCTCCATTATGTGTTCAATAACAAAAATGCGGGAGAGGGAGCAGTTCTTTTTCATCTATTCAGTGGATCATAATTCTTCCTCTTAGATTAAAAGACAAGGGTTCTAGTTTCAGCTCTAGATCTATCATTTACTAGTAATTTAACCTCTGAAAAGTAATTTAACTTCTCTGAGATTCAGTTTTCATTATTGTTACTCTTGAGAAAAAGGATGCATTAGAGGAGGAAGCAGGGAAGCAGTGGAAGAGTCAATATTGGATTCTACAAGTAACTTGGATAAAAGGTAAGATGAAAATAAGCTCCAGTTTTAGATCAGTTCCTCTCCTGCCCACACGGCCATAGCCTGGCTCTGCTCCCAGGGCCTAAACAAAAGTAATACTAAATCCTTATACCAAAAAGGGCTTAAGGTTGGTAGAATCTTAGACTTTTCCTTTGGGAAAGTCTAGAACTCACTGTTAGTAGGAGCACACAGAAAGCTTACCCAGGGTGAAAACGAAGGCAGAGCCAATCCCTTTCTTTCTAAAGTCTTGACAAAGCAGAGAATACAGGTCTCTCATATGAATTACCTGAAGGATCCCCAAAACAGGAGGCTCTGGAACTAACAATGCTTACTTAACATTACCACCTCTCAAAAGATAGAATTCTAATAATCTGGCACAAAATCTAGACCAGGTTTCATAATTCCAAGCAGCAGAGTAGAAAAGCCTATAGAATATAAGAATTACTGCCAGAAGGAAATTCATCAAATACTTTTAGAAAGCTGTGAACAACTCTGGAAATATTTAGACAGTGCTGTTGCCTCCAGCATTCTTAAATCTCAGGTAACAAGCTTGACTTCTCCAGCTAACTTGGAAACTGTGCTGGCTGGCAACCAAGAAGGAAGTAGAGACAGAATGCCTGCTATCTTAGGAACTATACAGTTAAGGTCATTTGGGAATTCATACTTTAACCAAATTCATCAAATGGTATCCCAGTGGGAGGTCTGAGATGGTGGGAATGGGAGTAGAGAGAATGCCCCACTGGTATTATCTGGGAAAAAAAAGCAGCTGATAAATCTCCTGGGAACTGGGGGTGGGGGGTGCAGGGGGAACCAAGTTTCTGTGGAAAACTATACACGGTTAGGATATTTTATAGGCAAAATTTGCACGTACTTTTTTCTTGGGGGGGTGAATTGCATTTTTATTTTCAATTAAGGTATCAAAGCACTTCCACTGATTATGAATATAGGCAATAAATCACAGTAGTATCAGATGTGTGACTTTGTCACCAAGGGAAACCATAGATGTTCTCGTGTTCCAATTGTCACATCTCAAAATAACATTAAAATTACAGTAGTTATCAGACCTAAAGCTACATCTTTTTTGTTATTACTCGAGCACACATACTGCTGTATCACAAATTAGGCCTTTGAATATTATGCTAACTGTATATGACAAATTGGTTAATTTTCTGTTTTCTTAACTCTTTTTCTTTTATTGGAGTATAATTGCTTTACAATGTTGTGTTAGTTTCTGCTGTACAATGAAGTGAATCAGCTATATGTATACATATATCTCCTCCCTCTTGGACCTCCCTTCCACCCATCTCCCATCCCACCTATCCAGGTCATCAGAGCACCGAGCTGAGCTCCCTGTGCTATACAGCAGGTTCCCACTAGCCACCTATTTTACACATGGTAGTGTATATATGTCAGTCTTAATCTCCCAATTCGTCTACCCCCTCACCTCCCTGGTGTCCACATGTCTGTTCTCTATGTCTGCATCTCTATTCCTGCCCTAGAAATAGGTTCATCTGTACTATTTTTCTTTTTAAAAATTTCTCTGTCTACCTATCTATTTATTTATGGCTGCATTAGGTCTTTGTTGCTGCATGTGGGCTTTCTCTAGTTGCAGTGAGCAGGGGCTACTCTTCGTTGTGGTGCACGGTCTTCTCACTACGGTGGCTTCTTCCACTGCGGAGCACAGACTCTAGGAGTGCAGGCTTCCATAGTTGTGGCACGCAGGCTCAGTAGTTGTGGCTCGTGGGCTCTAGAGCGCAGGCTCAGTAGTTGTGGAACATGGGCTTTGTTGCTCTGCAGCATGTGGGATCTTCCCAGATCAGGGATCGAACCCATGTCCCTTGCATTGGCAGGCAGATTCTTAACCACTGCACCACCAGGGAAGTCCTGTACTATCTTCCTAGATTTCACATATATGCATTAATATACAATATTTGTTTTTCTCTTTCTAACTTACTTCACTCTGTATGACAGACTCTAGGTCCATCCACATCTCTACGAATAACCCAATTTCACTCCTTTTTATGGTTAATATTCTATTGCATATATGTACCACATCTTCTTTATCCATTCATCTGTCATTGGACATTTAGGTTGTTTCCATGTCTTGGCTATTGTAAATAGTGCTGCAGTGAACACAGGGGGTACATGTGTCATTCTGAATTATGGTTTTTCTCAGGGTATATGCCTAGTAGTGGGGTTGCTGGGTCATGTGGTAGATCTATCTTTAGTTTTTTAAGGAACCTCCATACTGTTCTCCATAGTGGCTGTATCAATTTACATTCCTACCAACTGTGCAAGAGGGTTCCCTTTTCTCCACACCCTCTCCAGCATCTACTGTTTGTAGATTTTTTGATGGTGGCCATTCTGACTGGTGTGAGGTGATACCTCATTGTAGTCTTGATTTGCATTTCTCTAATAATTAGTGATGTTGAGCGTCTTTTCATGTGTCTCTTGGCCATCTGTATGTCTTCTTTGCTGAAATGTCTATTTAGGTCTTCCGCCCATTTTTTGATTGAGTTGTTTATTTTTTTGATATTGAGTTCCATGAGCTGTTTGTATATTTTGGAGATTAATCCTTTGTCCGTTGCTTCATTTGCAAATATTTTCTCCCATTCTGAGGGTTGTCTTTTTGTCTTGTTTATGGTTTCCTTTGCTGTGCAAAAGCTTTTTTTTTTGGTAGGTTCCCTCTATGCCCACTTTCTGGAGAGTTTTTACCATAATTGGGTACTGAATTTTGTCAAAAGCTTTTTCTGCATCTATTGAGATGATCACATGGTTTTTATTCTTCAATTTGTTAATATGGTGTATCACACTGATTGATTTGCGTATATTGAAGAATCCTTGCATCCCTGGGATAAATCCCACTGATTATGGTATATGATCCTTTTAATGTGTTGTTGGATTCTGTTTGCTAGTATTTTGTTGAAGATTTTTGAATCTATATTCATCAGTGATATTGGTCTGTAATTTTCTTTTTTTGTAGTATCTTTGTCTGGTTTTGGTATCAGGGTGATGGCGGCCTCACAGAATGAGTTTGGGAGTGTTCCTTCCTCTGCAATTTTTTGGAAGAGTTTGAGAAGGATGGGTGTTAGCTCTTCTCTAAATGTTCGACAGAATTCACCTGTGAAGCCATCTGGTCCTGGACTTCTGTTTGTTGGAAGATTTTTAATCACAGTTTCAATTTCATTACTTGTGATTAGTCTGTTCATATTTTCTATTTCTTCCTGGTTCAGTCTTGGAAGGTTATACCTTTCTAAGAATTTGTCCATTTCTTCCAGGTTGTCCATTTTGTTGGCATAGAGTTGCTTGTAGTAGTCTCTTAGGATGCTTTGTATTTTTGCGGTGTCTGTTGTAACTTCTCCTTCTTCATTTCTAATTTTATTGATTTGAGTCCTCTCCCTCTTTTTCTTGATGAGTCTGGCTAATGGTTTATCAATTTTGTTTATCTTCTCAAAGAACCAGCTTTTAGTTTTATTGATCTTTGCTATTATTTTCTTTGTTTCTATTTCATTTATTTCTGCTCTGATCTTTATGATTTCTTTCCTTCTGCTAACTTTGGGTTTTGTTTGCTCTTCTTTCTCTAGTTCTTTTAGGTGTAAGGTTAGGTTGTTTACTTGAGATTTTTCTTGTTTCTTGAGGTAGGCTTGTATAGCTATAAACTTCCCTCTTAGAACTGCTTTTGCTGCAACCCATAGGTTTTGGATTGTCGTGTTTTCATTGTCATTTGTCTCTAGGTATTTTTTGATTTCCTCTTTGATTTCTTCAGTGATCTCTTGGTTATTTAGTAATGTACTGTTTAGCCTCCATGTGTTTGTATTTTTTATGTTTTTTTCCCTGTAATTCATTTCTGATCTCACAGTGTTGTGGTCAGAAAAGATGCTTGATATGATTTCAATTTTGTTAAATTTACTGAGGCTTGATTTGTGACCCAAGATGTGATCTATCCTGGAGAATGTTCCATGCGCACTTGAGAAGAAAGTGTAATCTGTTGTTTTGGGATGGAATGTCCTATAAATATCAATTAAATCTATCTGGTCTATTTTGTCATTTAAAGCTTCTGTTTCCTTATTTACTTTCATTTGGGATGATGTCCATTGGTGTAAGTGAGGTGTTAAAGTCCCCCACTATTATTGTGTTACTGTCAATTTCCTCTTTTATAGATGTTAGTGGTTGCCTTACGTATTGAGGTGCTCCTATGTTGGGTGCATGTATATTTATAATTGTTATATCTTCTTCTTGGGCTGATCCCTTGATCATTATGTAGTGTCCTTCCTTGTCTCTTGTAACATTCTTTATTTTAAAGTCTATTTTATCTGATATGAGTATTGCTACTCCAGGTTTCTTTTGATTTCCATTTGCATGGAATACCTTTTTCCATCCCCTCACTTTCAGTCTGTATGTGTCCCTAGGTCTGAAGTGGGTCTCTTGTAGACAGCATATAGGTGGGTCTTGTTTTTGTATCCATTCAGCAAGCCTGTGTCTTTTGGTTGGAGCATTTAATCCATTCACGTTTAAGGTAATTAGCGATATGTATGTTCCTATGACCATTTTCTTAATTGTTTTGGGTGGGGTTTTTTGTAGGTCCTTTTCTTCTCTTGTGTTTCCCATTTAGAGAAGTTCCTTTAGCATTTGTTGTAGAGCTGGTTTGGTGGTGCTGAATTCTCTTAGCTTTTGCTTGTCTGTAAAGCTTTTGATTTCTCCATCGAATCTGAATGAGATCCTTTCTGGGTAATCTTGGTTGTAGTTTCTTCCCTTTCATCACTTTAAGTATATCATGCCACTCCCTTCTGGCTTGTAGAGTTTCTGCTGAGAAATCAGCGTTAACCTTATGGGAGTTCCCTTGTATGTTGTCATTTTTCCCTTGCTGCTTTCAATAATTTTTCTTTGTCTTTAATTTTTGCCAATTTGATTACCATGTGTCTCGGCGTGTTTCTCCTTGGGTTTATCCTATATGGGACTCGCTGAGCTTCCTGGACTTGGGTGACTATTTCCTTTCCCATGTTAGGGAAGTTTTCAACTGTAACCTCTTCAAATATTTTCTCTGGTCCTTCCTCCCTCGCTTCTCCTTCTGGGACCCCTATAATGTGAATGCTGTTGCGTTTAATGTTGTCCCTGAGGTCTCTTAAGCTGTCTTCATTTCTTTTCATTCTTTTTTCTTTATTCTGTTCTGCAGCAGTGAACTCCCCCATTCTGTCTTCCAGGTCACTTATCCGTTCTTCTGCCTGAGTTATTCTGCTATTGATTCCTTCTAGTGTAGTTTTCATTTCAGTTATTGTGTTGTTCATCTGTTTGTTTGTTCTTTAATTCTTCTAAGTCTTTGTTAAACATTTCTTGCATCTTCTCGATCTTTGCCTCCATTTTTTTTCCGAGGTCCTGGATCATCTTCACTATCATTATTCTGAATTCTTTTTCTGGAAGGTTGCGTATCTCCACTTCATTTAGTTGTTTTTCTGGGGTTTTATCTTGTTCCTTCATTTGGTACATAGCCCTCTGCCTTTTCATCTTGTCTATCTTTCTGTGAATGTGGTTTTTGTTCCACAGGCTGCAGGACTGTAGTTCTTGCTTCTGCTGTCTGCCCTTCTGTGGATGTGGCTTATTGTGTGCAAAAGGTTTTAAGTTTCATTAGGTCTCATTTGTTTATTTTTCTTTTTATTTTCATTACTCTAGGAGATGGGTCAAAAAAGATCTTGCTGTGATTTCTGTTAAGCATGTTTTTCCTATGTTTTCCTCTAAGAGTTTTATAGCATCCTGTCTTACATTTAGGCCTTTAATCCATTTTGAGTTTATTTCTGTGTATGGTGTTTGGGAGTGTTCTAATTTCATTCTTTTACATGTAGCTGTCCAGTTTTCCCAGCACCACTTATTGAAGAGGTTGTCTTTTCTCCACTGTATATCTTTGCCTCCTTTGTCATAGATTAGGTGACCACAGGTGCATTGGTTTATCTCTGGGCTTTCTATCCTGTACCATTGATCTATATTTCTGTTTTTGTGCCAGTACCACACTGTCTTGATTACTGTAGCTTTGTAGTATAGTCTGAATTCGGGGAGCCTGATTCCTCCAGCTCCCTTTTACTTTCTCAAGATTGATTTGGCTATTCAGGGTCTTTTGTGTTTTCATACAAATTGTAAAAATTTTTGTTCTAATTCTGTGAAGAATGCCACTGGTAATTTGATAATGACTGCACTGAACCTGTAGATTGCTTTGGGTATTACAGTCATTTTGATAATATTGATTCTTCCAATCCAAGAACATGGTATATATCTCCACCTGTTTGTGTCATCTTTGATTTCTTTCATCAGTGTTTTATAGTTTTCTGAGTATAGGTCTTTTGCCTCCTTAGGTAGGTTTATTCCTAGGTATTTTAATTTTTTGTTGTGATGGTAAATGGGATTGTTTCCTTAATTTCTCTTTCTGATCTTCTGCTGTTAGTGTATAGGAATGCAAGAGATTTCTGCGCATTAATTTCGTATCCTGCAACTTTACCAAATTCATTGATGACTAGTTTTCTGGTGGCATCTTTAGGATTTTCTATGTACTGTATCATGTCATCCACAAACAGTGACAGTTTTACTTCTTCTTTTCCAATTGGGATTCCTTTTATTTCTTTTTCTTCTCTGATTGCCATGGCTAGGACTTCCAAAAGTATGTTGAATAAGAGTGGTGAAAGGGGACATCCTTGTCTTGTTCCTGATCTTAGAGGAAATGCTTTCAGTTTTTCACCATTGAGAATGATATTTGCTGTGGGTTTGTCGTATATGGCCTTTATTATGTTCAGATAGGTTCCCTCTATTCCCACTTTCTGGAGAATTTTTTCATAAATCGGTGTTGAATTTTGTCAAAAGCTTTTTTCTGCATCTATTGAGATGATCATATGGTTTTTATTTTTTAATTTGTTAACATGGTGTATCAAACTGATTGATTTGTGTATAATGAAGAATCCTTGCATTCCTGGGATAAATCCCACTTGATCATGGTGTATGATCCTTTTAATGTGTTGTTAGATTCTGTTTGCTAGCACTTTGTTGAGGATTTTTGCATCTATGTGCATCAGTGATATTGGTCTGTAATTTTCTTTTTTTGTGGTATCTTTGTCTGGTTTTGGTATCAGGGTGATGGCGGCCTCATAGAATGAGTTTGGGAGTGTTCCCCCCTCCACAATATTTTGGAAGAGTTTGAGGATAGGTATTAGCTCTTCTCTAAATTTTTGATAAAATTCGCCTGTGAAGCCATCTTGCACTTACTTTTAACATTCACTGAAACTAAAACTCTTTTCTTGAAATTTCACAATTTTACAATATGGTCAAGAATCCATTCAAAGCATTCCTTTGGTAATTATACCTGCAATGAATTATTACCAAGCAGCAAGGCAAAAGCTTTAAATTTGGTGCTTCAGGCAGTGACTGAACTATGGCTCCACACCACCTGTCTTCCTGAAGCTATCATCAGAAGTATGCATTCTCTCAGAAGCAGTAGGTCTCAGCCAATATGGATGCCATATGAAAATGAGACCAGCAGGCATATTATCCATCCCAAAAACAACTCACAGGAACTGTTCAAAAACAAACCACCTCAGGGGGCGGCCTCCACCTTCCTTTTGACTATCAGCATGTCTGTCACCTGCACACCCACTAATAAACAAATACAAAAATGGTTCCATGTTACTCTCCACACCAGTTCTCTCCTGCAGGGGGTAAGCATATTCAGAAAGCAAGGCAGAGGGAGTAACTAAATCCTTTGAAGGGCACAATCAGGTATGAAGTTTGGAAAAAGCCAGGGTAATGACCATTCCCCTCTCTCTTCCTTTTCAAAAGGGCCAATACTTTTTTCCTCAACTGCATACAAGTTAGATTGAAAGGTGGCAGTAGCCTCACAAAGCAGTCCTTAGAAAAGAAAATAATTACTATCGCCTTTGCTGTGTGCCTAGCTTTGTTAAGAGCACAGTTTGTTAAATGTTATGGTTTAGGTGATTTGTTGGAACTAAACTACTGCTAAAGAAGAATCAGTAATCTTTAAGTCCATATTCTGACTCCTTTCCCTTGACTGGAAAGTTTCCATTTTTCCCAAAGACCATTCTGATCAAAGGCAAAGGCTCCGTGGAACTAGCTGCCCACCAGGTACCTTTCAGCCGCTATTCACATTAACTCTTGATTGTCTGCTAGGTGGAAAAACCAGCTTCCAAGGACTTGATCACAAAACCTGAGCCTTTTAGCACTTCTCTAGTTAAGAATACTTAGAAGAGTAAGCTCTCATCTATAAGACTGTCAATAAAGAAGCCTCAAAGGTACTGGATTGCAGCAAACTGCTGAGGTGAAAAACAGTACCTTAACGTCTCCTTAGAGGAGGGCAATATTTACAGGCAAAAGAGGGGGGAAATGTTCTTTTAATCTACCTATAACTGTACTTTACAGATTAAAGGAACTATGAAAACCACCCTCATTTAATCTTGGTTTAATAAGAAAATACATCCAGCCTCCAAAGTGAGGTTGGAGGTTCATACAGAACCCTCAGAAAATTACATTAAAAATTTTATATCCAGAAGATAATCCCATACCAAGATTAACACCCTTATTCCATCTCACCCCATATTCTGACCCCCACCCCACAAGTCTGGTTAAGACTTTGGCCTCTGAAATAAGACTGCCTGGGTTTTAATATCAATCCAATCAACTTACCAGCTGTGTCATCTTGGGTCAAATATCTTGGTTTCTTCATGTGTAAAAATAGGAATGATAACAGGTTCATAATAGATATAAAAGGAGATAAGCTATGCAAAGTACTTAACACAATGCCTGGCATGTAGTTAAAGCTCAGTAATTCTCAGCTGCCATTACTTTTTGTTGTCGTTACTGCACTTCATTTCAGCTCAGGCACCACTTCTTCCAGAAAGTCTTCCTTGAAACCTTCACCCAAGATTCCTCTCATCTGCATATCCTACATATACCTCTACTATGGCATTTCTCTCACTGGATCATATTCGTTTGTCTACCTCACACACTCTGCCCTCTTTAAGTGCTAGGGTTGTATCCTGTACCTCTGTATTTGTAGGCCCAGCAAAATGCTTGGCACATAGTAGGCATTCAAAGAATTATGTGTTAATTTTTAAAGTTTACCCAACATTTAAATTAATTTACGTTTGTTTTTTTTTTTAACTAACAAAATCTGGCAAAAGATGTCAGTTCTAATATGGAATTACTTAAGTTTTAGTCAGATTCTTAATGTTATTTCATTTCCTTGGCTAAAAGAAGGGAGGGACAGGAGAGAAAAGCAAAGTTCCCAGTTCACTAAGAAATGGGAAAGAGCTTTTTGAATCAAATTGGGGAGAGCAATGAATGGGAGGTATGATGGGAGATGTGGAAAATGAGAAACTAACAAAAAGCCAAATGGATTAAAAAGAGATAAAGGAATCTAACATAACCAGCTAGGAAACAGCCTTTCCTGCCTAAACACTGAACTGAAAAATCTTTTCAAATCACAAAGCAATCTTTCCTCATGAAAGGACCAACCAAATTTTAGTTCCCTGAGCTATCTATTTCAGACCACTCCACTTCATCCAAAGGCAAGACAGGCTTTCACCATGGAACTTTCAGAACAAAGCAACAGTGGAGAATAGCTTCCCAGTTCACCCAGGCAAATATTCATCCATCACTGATGACATCTAGATCCATTCAATTTCCCTTCTCCTGAGTAATGAGGAAAAGTAAAAGAAAAAAACACATCTAAGTTCTGGTCACCTGGATGAAAAATGTAAACCAGTCTATCACAATTCTAATGCCTTTAATTTCTACCTGATACTTATTAGTAAATCAGAAGTTTGCCTTAATTGGATATGGTTGCTATAAAGTTTCAAAAGACCTATCTGTTAAGGTTTAGTCCAAAGCCATTTTCACAACCAAGTCATAAGTGAGAGTACTAATCGAAACACTGGTATAGCTGAAAATAGCTCTCCTACCATAAAGGCACCTGCTCAGAACTGAGCCAGTCATCAAGGGCTTTATAATATTTAAAAGCAGACTGAAGGCAAATGAGTAAACCATGTACTTAAAAAACAAAACAAAACAAAAAAAAACTGTGACTGGGGGTTACAATGCTGCATATAATATTCTCAGAATCTGCTGCTTTGCTTTGTCTCCCACCACTTTATGACTAAAAGACTGGAGAATCCTGTCAGCAAGGAGAGCACGCCTCCAAGCCACAGCATGAAGGAGCCCACACCTCTCTATGAAACACTGTCTTTGTACTTCAAAAAGCACAGGTATCAAATGATAACAGATAAACTTTGGCCTGTAAATAAAAGTGGTCCTAACAAGAAAGACTTTTTTTTTCTAAAGAGAAAAGCCCCAGGATATGATGTCATTAATCTAGCAATTCCCTATATAGCCCACTTGTAGATGTTATTGTTAAGAACCTGCAGTTGGGGGGCTTCCCTGGTGGTGCAGTGGTTGAGAGTCTGCCTGCCGAGGCAGGGGACACGGGTTCGTGCCCCGGTCCGGGAAGATTCCACATGCCGTGGAGCGGCTGGACCCGTGAGCCATGGCCGCTGAGCCTGCGCGTCCGGAGCCTGTGCTCCGCAACTGGAGAGGCCACAGCAGTGAGAGGCTCGCGTACCGCAAAAAAAAAAAAAAAGAACCTGCAGTTGATTCCCGTCTCTGACTGCAGGGCTGATAAATTATTTGCATTCACAATCACACCAACCTTCTTTGTAAATCCACACAATAAACCTTGAAACAGAGCACTGTTTTGTTTCAGGAGAAGGTTTTTTGGGTTTTTGGTGGGGTATTCTTTTTTTTTGGTTTTCTTTTCTTTCCTTTCCTTTTCTTTTTTTTTGCTGGCTGGTTTTGTTGTTTCTAAAGAGAAGGTCATTTAGAGGGCTGAAGCAGAGATATGTAAATTAAATAAAACAGCAGTAAGCTTGAGAAGAAATAAGGAAATAATATAGCAAACCATGAAGTGTTACTTCAGCAGATACGGCCAATAGAGGAAAATTTTATGTCAATTTATCCATTAAAAATCTCTCTTTTTGGAGTATTATGTAAGTCTCATAAAAAAAAAAAACCTGCAGTGGGCTGAACTGGGACATGCGAGGACTCAATACAACCAAGCTTCAGATACTTAAATATCTCATACCACTCTTTGCTTATAACAAATAAAATGCAGAGCTACAGATGCTTTCTCATCTGTGTGTAAATGAAAGCGAAACTGTACGAGTAGTTAGTATTCTTAGAATTTTTAAGAGCCAGTTTATTTAAATTAAATCAAAGCCAATCTGTATCTGTACAGAAATAAAAATAAAATTTTCTTAGGGCTCTTATTCTCTAGACTTTACAGAGCTGTATATACTCTTCCCTCCACCCCTCCCTCTGTGATAAAGAAATGAAAGAGCTCTGCAGGTTAAAAACCACTTCAAATGAATCCGAGAGAAGGAAGTTCAAAGGGATTAGAATATCCTTGTCTCACCAGTCTGCTATAGAGTAGGGTTCAGCTCTTCCCTGCCCCACTCTTTGTGCTCCCATAACACATCGTGGAGTTTATCATGCTTTTTTATGCTTCTACATCTATCTCTGCCTCCATAGCGTGAACACTCTGATAGCAGGAACCGGGTTTTATTTAGCCAGGGACAGTCCTTGTTGACAGGAATTGTATGTACATAACACCTAGATACTAATTATCATTAAGTGATTTGAATTAAGCATCCTAGAGAAGGTATTAAAAATGCGGTAAGCATATTTTAAGGCACTGAATATGACCACACATATAAAGCACCAGAGATCACAAATATTAGAAAATTGTAATCTAGTTAGTCATCAACATAGCCTAGCACTGACATTCAGATAATCTGGCATTGTTTGGTTTATTTACTGCAGATGTGTGGCTTTCAATAACTTCATTTTTATGACATGTACACACACGCGCGCGCGCACACACACACACACACACACACAATCATTCTTTCTCCTATACTTCCATCTTCAAGTTGATTGTAATTCACACATTCCACACAATGTGTGACAGAAATAAAAATCTTGGCAAAACGGTCAACAAACATTCCTTACTATCCAATTATCTAGTACAGACTCTGTCTAGCCACAGAGAAACTGGCCTTTCCTTATCCTCACCTGTAAAATGGCAATATTTCTCTGCTGCTTAAAAGTGACATTAATTCTAGGCAGGGCAACAAGGATGCCCAAATGCGCCTGGTCTCTCTGTCTCTCTCTCTCACACACACATACACACACCCCGCAAAGGCACACAGAGAAACCCCTAAAGACACACCACACACAGAGGGCCTTCATTCTTTGCCTCTCCCTCCCTCCTGACAGAGGCAGCCGCCGCCACGTGAGACACAAAGGAGTGGGGGCGGAAGAGCTCAATCAAAACAGCTTGGGGAAGGAAAGAAGGTATGCTCATCAGCGAAAGTCTCCGTGGAAAAGCCAGAAAACCTTCCCTTCCGGCCTGACTATCCTGGGCAAATAACCTTGCTCAAGATCTACTTACTTGAGCTCAGAGGTCAAGCCCTCCCTTAAACCTTTCTGAGAAGGGGTAATATGAAAATTCACCCCATTATTTCAAAAGTGCATTATGAGAAATGTCAGGGTGCAGTTTATACACATACTCTGGGGAGCATAGCTGAGAGCAATTTTGAAAACCAAGCAGTTAGACAGGAAGAGCCAGGAGCTTCTGTCAGGCTGGGTCAGGGCCTTTGCAAGAACAGAATATCTCCCTTCTACTAGGTCCAGAGATGGCTGGTGCCATGGCGGCCTCCAGTAACTGAGCAGAGCAAGCAAGCTCTCACAAACAGAACTTCCCCAGCGATACGCCTGAAACTACAGCCTCAGATTCACAGTGGTCATCTCTGGCAATGGGATTCGCAGGATGTAGTTATCTCTATCTGGAATAATCGTTTCCTAAACTTTCTACATTAAGCATGTGTGACTTTTAAAATCAAAAAGGAAAGGGTTAAAGAGGAAGGGAGGGAGGGAGGGAGGGAGGGAGGAAGGAAGCAAGCTAGAGCAGCCAGAGAGACGGAAGAAGTAGAATGCACAGGCAGAAGAGAAGCTTGGCACTGCTTCAGCACAGGGGGCTGTTTTCCTTCAGGCCAAAAGCCACAGACTGACCCAGCAGGATGCAACTTTCTCAGGTGGAACCTAGCTCTTCAGCTTCTCTCTACAAGGTTGCTTCATTTATTCTGATTAAGACTCATTCATTCTACCAGGCCTATTTCCATAAGCTTCCAGCTGACTCAGGTTGCCCACAGTTAAGGACAATAAGCACTGAGTTGTATAAAAAAAACAAAAAACAAAAAAACCAGAGGAACCCTTTCTTAATAGGCAGAATGGCAGTCCCTTTAAAATTTTAAACCTAAATCTGAAATTAGAGTACAGAAGTAAAATCAAATCAATACAAACTTCCCATCTCCCACGTCTGGTAATACGAGTGATTCCCTTTATTACCTAAAAGTGAGAGAATCCATAAGCTTTTACTTTAAATTGCTGCTCGATTAGAATCAAAGCGTAACGTTTAAGCCAGTTGGAAGAAAGAAAGCATTCCTAAAAATCCTGTCATTTGCTGGGAGAGTTTTAAAAGGAGAAATGGGATGAGCTACACTAGGCGTCCATCTTCAGGGGCAGAGTCTGCAGTTGGTGGAGCTGGATAGGCCTTGGCCAGCATTCCTCTCTGCTTTCGTTTCTCCTAGAACAGCGCCTGTGACAGTTAACTCATCATTCAGGGACATTCATAATTCCATCTCATCTCAGGGTATTTTACAGTTTCCTTTTGTGACTGACCAGAGAAGTTAAAAATTTATATAATTTGGTGCTTGCCTTGCACTGGAACTGTTCACCTGAGGGCCTAAAGTAACAAACCTGATGTAAAAAAGAGTTTCAAGAGCTGACTGACTGGGTATATCTAATACCCATGAAATCACCAGAGGACACACATATACTTCCAAATTGGGGCAAGGGCTGCAGCTGTCGCACTTTTTCCAAATCTCCAGATAACCACCCTCGCTGCTTATTCAGGGATGTGGGTTATTAATGGTGGCAAGAGTGGGCTGGATTGAAAGGAAAGCTGGATATACTGCATTAATAGACAGGGGACTCACCTACATAATTCTTAGCAGATGGTTACTCTATTGAGACCAGCTTGAGACATCAAATTCCCTAGTCTCTTAGGATTCTGCAAGTAAAACTGGGTCTCTCCTGTCATTGAATTACCTTGAGACTCTCAGTCTCTTTGAAGGGAACCTTGATACCAGTAACATCATCCCTCTTGAAGAGAACTTCTGTTCCCTAGTAATGGCTAAGGAATCACTAGACTGCAAGCCCCAAGAGGGCAGAGACCATGTCTGTCTTACCACTGCATTTCTAATGCCTAAGATAGTAGGCACCCAATAAATACATTTTGATGGAAGGAACTAACTCTGCAAGCTACTTCTGACATAAAATCCAAAAAATGCTATTGAAGTAGCCCCAGGCAAAACACTGCCCTGACTAAAAGACAAAGCCAATCTGGCCTAGCACAAGAGTTTGCCAAACATGGGCATATCATCAGTGTTGGGGGAAGTGAACCAGGGCTGAGGGCCAGATGGTGTCATGGCAGCAGAACAAAGTCCTCTTCCAGAGGAAAAGTATCCCTGGCTGAAGGAGGAAACAAGTAGCCAACAAGCAGTCGTGCTCCTTAGTGGCATGTTACAATTACAGGAGATGCACAACACAGCCCACACTGTCATGGGCTTCAACCAACCTCAGGCCTGAATGGAGGCCTACTTCTCCTGACAATGCAGAAAGGCCAGCTGCCTACAGTATACTTTAAAAAAATGTGGGGATTGACATCCCACTGGACAGAGGTTTAAGAAGCCAGCAGAGACCTCAGACCTACTGCCTACGGGGTCATCTTGGGATAAGACAAGAGTCTAACCAAACAGGATTTTATGTCATCACATCATAATGACTACTACTAACATTTGCTGAATTGTTATTTATGCACCTGGGAGTAGGCTAAACACTTTGTGTGAACATTTCATTTAATCTTCGTAACAATCCTATCAGAGGTACTGTCATTCTTGTTTTGTAGATGAGGAACCTGATGAAAGGTGGGTTTCAGTAATACCACCCAGTATATAATAGAACCAGGACTCAGATACAGGCGTGTCTGACTCCTGAGTCCATGCTCCATGCTCTTGGCCACTCTGCCTCCTGTTTCTTGCTCAGGTGATGAACTAGGTAGGTGGTCAAGACCAATTCTTACAACTTCTCTCTAAAACATATCCAGTAGTGTCTGGAATCAAAAGTGGTTAAAGGATCTTAATCACACAGGCTGACTTTTCTTACGGAAGCTCTTGGATGGAGGATCAGAAAGAAAGTTCAAAGGGCAGGCCCTCAAACCGAGAGCTGTGCATTTTAACCCAAACTGTTCAATACTACTCACCTGAGAATAGATGTCCAAAGAGTAACCACACACATAGTCTGGATCATGTTCCTGCTGATTCCACACAATGTCTGGACCAAGGCCTTGCTTTGGTCCTGCAATTATTCTGTTTTTATAAATTCCTCCACTACTGTATTATTTCCTCTCTGAGGAATTCCTAAGGAGAGTCAATTTAAGACAGCTTTTAAATTGAACTGGATTTACTGCCCAATTATGCCATTTTCTTAACCCTCTTCACTTTATCACACAAGTTAGGAAATAAGTCTGTGTTTGCATAATGTTTCTAAAGGGCAAAAAGAACCCACCAAAATTAGTTTTCCTAGCTAGAGAGAAGGACTTAAGATGATTATCTTTTACTGAAGAGTATTTAAGCAAGAGACAATTACTTCATTTCATTGGGAGAGAAGCTAACTTTAGATAATTCTGATTGGTCTTACCGAAGTCAATTAAATTGTGATATAAAAAGATCCCATAGACTTGCTCAACGCTAGCTGAATTTTAGAATCAAAAAGCTTGCATGGTTTATGTTAACGACCAGAAAACTCTACCTCCCCCAGCTGCGATGTACTCAAGTCATTATCACAATCTGAGGAGACAGATTTAGGATTAATAATTTATTACCTTCCTGTAGTGCAATGTAGTTAAGAATATAGGACAGTTTGGCAGGAGAAAGTTCCTGCAGAAGGCTCATCGCTATGAGGTGTATTCCATTAGTCATCCACCTTAAATGAGGTGCCCAGCAGATACAAGAAGAGCAGGGATATAATGCCACCCAAAAACTCTCTGGAAAATGCTTTTCTCCTAAAGATAAGACCGATGCATGTTCAAAATATATTATTCTCTTCAACGACAAAAGATACCACTTGGTCTGACTGGTACAACAGGGGCTACAGCCCTCGAAGTACAACTAAAAGGTGGGGGCAAAGGAAGAAAGTGAGTTCAGGTGCCTTCTGTCTGCCAGGGGCAATTGCGAGCAGTTGTAAGAACAAAATGAGAATGGCAACTAGTGGAGGAAGACCTCTTGCTAAGCCAGAAGCTGTCTCTGTCCCATCTGCAGTCTCTGTGGGGGCTGAGGGTGATAATTAATCTCTCCCATCCAGAGTTTAGGACTAATTAAAAAAATAAAACCTGGCAGTTAGAGGTAGATGGAGACCAAAATATCATCTTTATAAGTGTAAGGTGACTGGAGAACATAACTTAGATGTACAATCACAAATGGGCTTCCTAATACTTTCCTACACTGAATTACCAATTGGACAAATGCAGGCTGTCTTGGCATGGGCAGACCAGTTAGAGCATGGCAGGGTGAGAATACATGAAAATCCTGAAGACTAGCCATTCCACACAACAGAATTCTTTTCCAATATCACCAAACAGAAAAATCGCTCTTCCATTCACAGAGTCAGAGAAAGGTGGGAAAAAAAGAACAAAAATTACCTTCCTGGGAAATGAAGTGGCCACTTAATTGGCCAATACTGAAAAACAGAGTATGAAAGATTGATTCTCCTTAACATGTATATTCCAAGGTGGTCCTATTTCTAGCATTGTCTTTAGGTTAACCCAACAAACCTTTATTGCTACCTACTACACGCTATATGTTAGGTATGTAACTATGAGTAAAACAGTTTCATGAAGTAGACACATAAGCAAGTAATCATAGCAGACTTCTGCTCCCAGCCATGATGGAGTAACTGGTACCAGACTCACAATCTACCATAAATGACTATGAAACTGGACAGAATACTTAAGACAATTGTTTTCCATAAGAATATAATAGTCCGTGCAAGATTACAATCTCTGGGAGACGGGAAACTTGAAGTGAGCCCCATAATTGCCCAGTTCTCTTTTAAGGGACAGCTTCTCAACCACAGCACAGAAAGCTGGAACCCAAACAGAACAGAGGGTTCTCACCAAGCCCAAGGAGCAGAGATCTGAATCTGGCTAGAATTTGAGTGGCAGGACACTGGAGAAGGAGCTGTGAAAAGAGTGGATCCCAAAAGGCTGAGGGCTGGGACATAAAGGCACAGGTTTGTCATATACTAGATGTTACATCGATGAGAAGGAAACAGGATCACTAGAGGTCAAGCAGTGCTGGGGTAGGAGGTAGGAGCATTTTAGAATTCCTGCTCTGCCAAAGTGAAGAAATCACATTAACAACACAGACCAGCAGACACTAGAAAGGCCTTCAGGAGTAAAGACCACATTCTAGGGCAAAACCTACTCTGAACCTCTCCTCACAAAGCCTAAAACCAACACAGTATGATACGGCATAATAATAGAGAAATATATAGACGCTTTGAGAACACTAAAGAACAAGTTCAAATCAAGGCTTCAGGGAAAGCACCAGAAAGGAGCTTATGTTGACCTGAATCAGAAAACATCAGGCAGGGACTTCCCTGTTTGCACAGTGGTTAAGAATCCGCCTGCCAGGACTTCCCTGGTGGCGCAGTGGTTAAGAATCCACCTGCCAAAGAAGGGAACATGGGTTCAAGCCCTGGTCCAGGAAGATCCCACATGCCGCAGAGCAACTAAACCCGTGCGCCACAACTACTGAACCTGCGCTCTAGAGCCCGCGAGCCACAACTACTGAGCCCACGTGCCACAACTACTGAAGCCCACACGCCTAGAGCCCATGCTCTGCAACAAGAAGCCACCACAGTGAGAAGCCCACGCACCACAATGAAGGGTAGCCCCAGCTTGCCGCAACTAGAGAAAGCCTGTGCCCAGCAAAGAAGACCCAACGCAGCCAAAATATATATATATATATATAAAATAAAAAATTTTAAAAAGACCCAACGCAGCCAAAAATAAAAATAAATAAATAAATTTATTTTTTAAGAAAAAAATACATCAGAGAGAATGGTAATGTCATAGGCAGAGGAATGGAGTACTCTGTGGAAACATGAAACGGCACTCTATGAAAAGTGATTTGAATGTGGAAGAGAAAAAGGAGTATAGGATGCTTCAGGGATTTCTACCTAAGAATATAAGTAGAGGTGATCTTCGCACCACTACAGGGAATAAAGGAGTAAGAAGGGTAAAAGATTGTGAGTTCAGTCTTGATATATTAAGTTGGAGGTAGCTGGGAGACATCCAGTTGGAGATGTGTGACATACGGGTGGCTATGTGGTCTGGGGCCCAGGAGAGAAGTGAATGAACACGTATAGACTTGGGAGTAGTGAGCACACAGGTTACAATTATGGGAAAGAATGAGATTGCCCAGGGAGAGCGCACAGTGTGAGACAAGAAAGGGTAGAAACAGAACCCTGAAGAACAAAACATTTAAGGGACAAGCTGAGAAGGAAGTGTGGGAAGAATCAGAAAGTGCGATGCATCAGCTGTAAGGGAGAGCAAAGAAAAGCATGCTGTAACTTAAGGCAACTGAGGAAAGGGTATCAAGAAAGTAGTCAAAGGTGTCAAATGCAGCAGAGATGTTAAGTAAGGTAAAAAGTAAAGGTGTCAAGCTAGGAAGTCATTGGTTACCTTGGTAAAAGCCAAGGTTTAGGCAGAAGCCAGACGTCACTGGATTCAGAAGAGGACAGAGGTGGGAGAACAGAGACAGCAAATGTGGTCTGCTCATTCAGAAAGCTTCCCTGACTGGGAAGGCTAAGCCAGGAACCTGGCTAGAGGTCCCTCACAAAGAACAGTGCCTGGCTCAATAAATATTTGTTGAATGACTAAGCAATAATAATAAAAATACAACAAATAAATAATCTGTACCCATCTGGTTATCTGACCAGTCCTTGTTTCTAATTGTATCAGTTTGTCTGTCTGCAAAGTGGATATGTATTAGGCCCAAGCCAAGTTCCATTTCCTTCACGAAGCCTTCCCTGATTCTTCTAACCTTCAACAACCTCCTCTATGACAATCAAAAAACAGACAGTAACAAGTGTTGGTGAGGACATGGAGAAATTGGAACCCTAATACATTGCTGGTGGAAATGTAAAACAGTGCAGCAGCTGTAGCAAACAGAAAGTTAAACAAAGAGTTAGCATATGATCCAGCAATTCCACTCCTAGGTATAGATACAATGAAATATTATTCAGCTATGAAACGGAATGAAGTACTGATACATGTTACAACATGAATGAATCTTGAAAACACTACCCTAAGTGAAAGCAGCTAGACATAAAAGGCCACATATTGTATGAATCCATTTATATTAAATGTCCAGAATAGGCAAATCCATAGAGTCCAAAAGTAGCTTAGTGGGGCTTCCCTGGTGGCACAGCGGTTGAGAATCTGCCTGCTAATGCAGGGGACACGGGTTTGAGCCCTGGTCTGGGAGGATCCCACATGCCGCGGAGCAACTAGGCCCGTGAGCCACAACTACTGAGCCTGCACAGACGTCTGGAGCCTGTGCTCCGCAACAACAGAGGCTGCAACAGTGAGAGGCCCGCGCACCACGATGAAGAGTGGCCCCCACTTGCCACAACTAGAGAAAGCCCTCGCACAGAAACGAAGACCCAACACAGCAAAAATAAATAAATAAATTAATAAACAACTTTGAGGAACTAATTCATATTAAAAAAAAAAAGAAAGTAGCTTAGTGGTTTCCAGAAGCTAGCAGAGGGAGAAAGAGGGAATGACTGCTGATGGGTATGAGGTTTCTTTTAGGAGGTGAGTAAACTGTTCTGGAATTAAATAGTGGTATTACATCTCAATTAAAAAAATAAATAACCTCATCTAATCTCTTACTACAGAACTCCTAAATTCTACCCATCTACTTACCCCTAAATCTACTGATTTGCATTGAGTAAAATTACTCTCTCCAGTGAGAGAGAGGTTCCTTGAAGACACAGAGCCTCATCAGTTTTCTCCTGGACTACTATTTCATTAGCTTTCTAACAGATATCCTTACATCTAGCCCTGACCTCCCTCCCCTTTCCATCTTTCTCCCATCCCCACCATTACCATTCTTTCATATTCCAGCAAAAATGTTCTAGAAATTTACCAGTATTACTCTTCTGCTTAAAGTTTTCAATAGCTCCCAATTTCCTAAGGCAATTCTCTCCAAAGTAGAGTTTTTGCTTACCAGAAGTGCACAAAACAAATCATTGGGATATGAAAAGAAAATATTAAAACTATTTATATTTGTTTGGGGCATCTCTCATAAACATAAGACATTAGTACAATGGTGCTTATTATAATGTATAAACAAACAAAAACTGGGGCACATCTTCAACATTTTTTATGGATATAAGTACATAATCAAGAAAATTTGTAGACCATCTGCCTTAAAAGATTAAAATCTAAGCTTCTTTCCATGGCATACAAGATCCTTCATCACCTGGCCACCATCTACCTCTTCAGGAATTGCCATTCCAGCTTTGCTCTTTGTATTTCAGCAGCACTAAACTGCGTATAGAGTTTCCTTTATTTACCAAGCTGTTTCATAATTTTGTGCTTTTGCTCTTGCAATCCCATTGCCTGGGAATACCCTTCGAATCCCTCAAATTCAACCTTCAAAATTCTGTTCAGGCATCAGCTTCTCTGGAGAGAATTCTTCAGTTCTCTCCCTTCATCTCTAAGCTAAAAGCTTCTCTGGTTGCAGTAGCACTCAGGGCATGGTATCCCTCTGTCTTTTCACTTACCACATCGTAGTATTTATACATCTATCTCCCTCATTAAACTGGGAGTTCTTCCAGGGCAGGAATTGTGTTGTACTCATCTTTATTTTATTTTATTTTTAATTTTTATTTTTTTTTGCGGTACACGGGCCTCTCACCGCTGTGGCCTCTCCCGCCGCGGAGCACAGGCTCCGGACGCGCAGGCCCAGCGGCCATGGCTCACGGGCCTAGCATGTGGGATCTTCCCGGACCGGGGCACGAACCCGCGGCCCCTGCCTCGGCAGGTGGACTCCCAACCACTGCGCCACCAGGGAAGCCCTGTACTCATCTTTATTACCCTCATGCTTAGCCCAGGACCAAACTCCTAATAAGTCCTCAAAAATTGGTTCTGAATTGGATTCTTTTTCTCTGTACTCAAAATACTTATTAACTAACTCTGTAATCTATTTCCCAGAAGCAAGGGAATAACAATAAAAGTTTTCATAGCCAATTGTTAGCTTCTGGAGTACATCAGCCTCAATGACCCTCCTTGGTTTAGGTTTCCAATGCTGGTTCCGGCCCTCTCCTGTGCATGCGCCATATATAACTCTTCAGATGCACACATTCTTTCTTTAGACGTTAAAATATTTGTGAATATTTTAATCAGATCTTGTTGTTCTCAAAGGCATTATGTCTCTTTAAAGTGCCTTCACATACCTTTGCCTCGATTGTGTTCATTTTAAGTTTTAACTCTCAAATGATAGATTGTGTTGATTTTAATTGTTGATTAAATTATTGTTTTATTAAATTATTATTTAAATATTTATTTAAATTATTAAATTATTAAATTATTGTTGATTAAATTGTTGATAGATTGTTGTTTCTCAAAGGATAATTCCCTTATTGCTAAATTATTATTCAGTCAACAAATATTTTTATGGTGCATCTACTATAGGTCAAGCCCTTGGTACTTGCTAGGAATAGCTGGCGTGAGCAAGAGGCAAAATCTCTGCTCTCAAGAAGCTGACAATCTATAATAGGAATTTCCAAATTCTTGGGGTCACTTCATGTTTTTCTCCAGATACTGATAATCCCCAGGTCCAAAATGCTATTTTAAACCATGTAACAATAACGTTAGACAAAAAAATAGTAATTCAATGGCTCACAAGGAAAACACAGAGCATCTTTTATCAAATTGTAATCACTGCTTCCTAGCAGTGGGCTCCAGCACTGAACCCAAAGCTGAAATAAAAAATAAGCCCACTATACATAAGTCAGTGGGTACCTGGGGCTCTCCCAAAGATGGAGAAACTGCTAAGTGATAAACAGGAATGGGGATAATTGGAGAGCTGCTTTGTTTTGTTTAGTTTTTCAGGAATAATTTCTATAATCCATGAGCTAAAGACAACAGCAAACAATCAAGAATGTATTTTATCAGGGAAAACGTAAGAGCTCAGATAAAAACTAAACAAATTCATGAGTAGATAAATACTGACTCAGGCTACCAACAATAGGTTTTTGCTGCTGTTGTTTTGTTGTTGCTTCTTCAGATAGGTCTTACCCCCACACTTATAAAAAGAGTTAACATGTACCCTGGAAAACACAGAAAAGTATAAAGAGATAATAATTCCACTACTCAAAAAATGTATAAACATTTAGTTATATATCTTTTTTCAGACCTTCTATTACATAAAAATATTTTTTTCTTTTCACAAAATTGACACCAATTTTGAATATGAATATGCAACTGTATATCATGCTTTTTCATGCTTAACATTAGGAGCATTTCCCATGTACTTGTTCTTCTAAAATGTGAATTTTTTTTTAACATCTTTATTGGGGTATAATTGCTTTATAAAATGTGAATTTTTAAGTCAGGTAATATTCCACCATGTGGACATGCCATAATCTCACCACTCCTATTGTGGGGCAGGCTGTAGCAATGTTTTGCAACACAGAATAAATAAGCGTTGATGACTGCTCTCATTCACAACCATCTAAATATGTCCTTGAGGTAAATTCCTAAAGGGGGAATTACTAAGTCAAAGAATATGAACTTTTTAAGGATCTTGATTTATGCCAGAAAGTTCTCTGTTCAAACTCTCCAGCACAACAGGAGGGCAACCACATCACCCCTTGGCAGCACTAGATATTTTTACTTTGATTTTCATCAATATGATAGGTTATAAAGGATTTCTCATCTTAATCTGCAGCTCTTCGGTTAGTAATGAGAATGAACATTTTTTTTAATGTTTTATAAATCATTTAAATTTCTTATGATACTCTGCTTATGTCTCATTCATTTTTGCTATTAGGACACTGTGTTTTTTAAAAAATTGATGTAAAAGAGCTCTGATAAATTAAAATACATAAAAAAATCTGTCTGTCATGTATTGCTTGCATGTTCCCTCAGTTTGAACACATATGGCTCTTGGTTCTTCCATGATAAAAGCTCCAGACTTTTCCAAAATGGAACTGGTACAATCTAATTCCCATCAGAACCACTCCTACCAATACCACCTTTGCACCTTTATACTCAATCTGTTCCTTAGGGTGCTGTTTTGAAGCACCAGGCTCAAGGGATACTAAAGAATAGCCCAGTGAGACCACAGTGCCATGTTTAACCAACTAGCTTGGCAAACACAGAAACACTCAGCAATGCTTCTTCCTCCCCTATACTCAGAATCCCTCAGATAACAAGCTCATCCTCGTTCAGGGCAAAAAAACTGTCTTTGGTCCTCCAAAAGATCACCTGTGGTTGGAAGGCAGCATAGCAGAAGAAAAAAAGCGTGAGCTCTAGAGTAGAAAAAGCTGCATTTAGATTCCTGGCTCTGTCATGTTCTTGCTGTATGACCTTGGTCAAGTCATTTTGCCTCCCTGGGCCTCAATTTCCTAACTACAAAATAAAACTATCTGTTTTCAGGTTATCATAAGGATTAAATGGAACATGTAATGTTTACAACCAGGGGTCTGGTATGTGGTAGGTGAACTCCAAAAAGTGTGGTTTTCCTACTCTGATGGTGCTAAATCAGTTACTTATTTAATTCAAATGATCTTACATAAAATGTTGGCTTGAAATAGTTAGCTGTCCCAGCAAAGCATCATCTGGGTAAAAAACATTTAGGTCAGCTTTCTGTCAACTGCAATTTCCACTGCTATAATTATGCAATCATCAACCACCACCGCAAAACAACAAAAACCCCAAAGCTGATGTTACTGAAATTGTTAAATACAGTAATTACTTGATTCTCAAGATCATGGCCAGCAACTCCTTTTGGAAAGCAACAGAAACTTTTCTAATTATGGGGGCAAAAGACGGATTAGTTGTCCCAGACAGTGGTCTCTACAACAGAAGTCTTTTGGTCACTGCCCAGAACAGCAACATACTGAGAAGTCATTCTCAAATTGCTGTTTCCTCACATTTCATACTCTGAAAGGTACAATGTCAACAAAAGAATGAAAAGGAAAAAAAAGACAGAAAAAAAGGATATTCTTTAGATTTAGCCTTTTTGGCACTTTTTCCTGGCAAGAGGTAACAGACTGGTGAAATAATCTCTAGGAGGAAAGCATACTTTATAAAATCTATCAGCATAACCCCATTCTACGGAAGAAGCAAGGAACACATTCTCCCTCTAAGTATAGAGTGTAGATTCCTTCAGGAAAGGAAAGAAAGCCAAGTGTCACTTATGTTCAGAGAATTGTACTACACGCTTTAATTATATTATGTTTTAAGTCAAGTTATGAGGTAGAACTTATGTTTCCTTACAGACAATAGGTAACTTGCTCAATGTTTTATAGTTATTAAGTGGAAAGAAACATCCAGCTCCAGGACCCAGGTCCTTCTAACTTTGAAACCTTTTTCTTTTCATTACATCTTCATCAAATCTCAAAATGATCATGCCAATCCTCCTTTATGAGAAATAACCCAGGGACTTCCCTGGCGGTCCAGTGGTTAAGACTCCATGCTTCCACTGCACGGGGCACGGGTTCAATCCCTGGTGGGGGAACTAAGGATCCCACATGCTGAGTGGCAGCGGCCAAAAAAAAAAGAGAGAGAAAGAACCCAATTTAAATTTTGGCTTAAAACAAAACAGACAAATAAACCCAACAAACTAAGTTTCCACCTAAAGGATGACCACTTCTGTCAATTAGCAGGTTGCTTCTCTGGCTCCTACTAGTCTTTAAAATGAACTGAAAGACTCAAACCAAGCACGCTTTTTAAAAAATCTTAAATATATAAAGAAAATGGTACCTGCTGACAGCCACAGAGCACTGAAGCAGAAGCAAATATAAAACAGGTACAAGCTTTTCAACCACTTCACAGATGTCTGCCAACAAAATCCTGATAAAATCCAAGAAGCACGGCTTGGCTTGATTCCCAGCTTCTCCATGGCCTTCCAGACAGGCAGAACCAGTCCACTAGAAAGACAGAAAAAGAAGAAATTATATGCCAAGTAATTAATAATTGATTCCTCGAAATGCAGAGTGCTAGAGAGTGTGACAGATTAGGGAGAAGGGAATTTTCAAGTTTCTCTTTCACTGCTCATACCTGCCTATAAATTTCAAAGCTGAGCTTTGGCATAGCCTATAATTATCAGGATAAAAACATAGCCAGGGATATGAAATGAATCCACTGTAAAACTGAAACACTTTATATTCCATATTTTCTAATCTAACATCATCTATGTGGAACAATGGAAAGAGTACCAGACTGAAAAAAAAGATCTGAACTTCAGTTCCAGTTCTGCTACTAACAGCTTTGTGACTTATACAAATATGCTTTCTTTTTTTTTTGCGGTACGCGGGCCTCTCACTGTTGTGGCCTCTCCCATTGCGGAGCACAGGCTCCAGACGCGCAGGCTCAGCAGCCATGGCTCATGGGCCCAGCTGCTCCGCGGCATGTGGGATCCTCCCAGACCAGGGCACGAACCCGTGTCTCCTGCATCGGCAGGTGGACCCCCAACCACTGCGCCACCAGGAAAGCCCAATACAAATACGTTTTCTTACCCATGAAAAGAAGAGTTTGGAGCATCAGAGGTAAACTAATCTGAAGGCTTTTCTAGCCATGTTTTTTAAAAATTTTAATGTGATTGTCTTTAGGCAGGGCACGCACTCTCCAGTTTGCTACTGTCCCCACCACTCTTATCTTTAAATTCTATCCAGTTTACACTTTGATGTCACCTCCCTGATCCTTAGAATCATTAGCAATTCCTGACTTAAATTCATATAGCCATTCAACAAGGATTTATACAGCCCCTATTTTGTACTAGGCATTGTGCTGGCTACTCCATAATCTAGAGACCGAATGATTTCGGTCCCTTCCAGAAGAAAAAATGACTTTCCATCAGTTTCTTCTCTCTTACACAACTTCCCTATATTGTATAGATTATTATATAAACCTTGGCAGTATTACAAGGATTGACTGAGTTCTGAAGAAGCAATTTAAAAATCTTCTGTCCCGGGCTTCCCTGGTGGCGCAGTGGTTAAGATCCGCCTGCCAATGCAGGGGACACAGGTTCGAGCCCTTGTCTGGGAGGATCCCACATGCCACGGAGCAACTGGGCCCGTGAGCCACAACTACTGAGCCTGCGCGTCTGGAGCCTGTGCTCTGCAACAAGAGAGGCCACGATAGTGAGAGGCCCACGCACCGCGATGAAGAGCGGCCCCCACTCGCTGCACCTAGAGAAAGTCCTCGCACAGAAACACAGCAAAAATAGATAAATAAGTAAATAAATTTATTTAAAAAAAAAAACTTAAGCCGCAGTTTCCTCACAAATGTTTAAAAAAAAAAAATCTTCTGTCCCGGACTTCCCTGGCCACACAGTGGTTAAGAATCCGCCTGCCAATGCAGGGAACTCGGGTTCGAGCCCTGGTCCAGGAAGATCCCACATGCCGTGGAGCAACTTGCCTGTGCGCCACAACTACTGAGCCTGCATGCCACAACTACTGAAGCCCGTGCCTAGAGCACGTGCTCCGCAGCAAGAGAAGCCACCGCAATGAGAAGCCCACGCACTGCAATGAAGACTAGCCCCCCTGCTCGCCGCAACTAGAAAAAGTCCGCGCGCAGCAACGAAGACCTAAGGCAGACAAAAATAAATAAATAAAAATCTTCTGTCCTAAATATGCACCTGTCATCCACATCTGGAAAATGGCACAGACTGACAACCCCAGCCCCAGCCAGCACTGTATGGGTTGGATATCAATACTGATTAACACCAGGAAATAGACAAACACACACAGAACTGCAAAACTAAGGTAAAGCCCACCCAAGGAAAAGCTTTCACTGAGCCTTAAGCACCTGAAGGACTTCATCTTTCTCATTCACTTCCATCCATTCCTATTTCTAGCGGTTTGTCATTGTATGTTAGGGAGCAGGGGGCAAAAAGGAAGTGTGCAGGTCAGACACATGCTCAAAAGATTATGAAATGGAGCCTAAGTTAGAAAGTATATCCTGCAACTTTTCCAGCCTCCCAAGATGGAATGAATGAGTGTGCATGTGTGCGTGTGTGCGCACGTGTGTGCATAAGAATCTTACCCAACACATTTCTGCCTACCACAAAAGGATTTTAAATTCAAGGTGACTCAACACCTGTCATCAATAGTGTGGCAGGTGGGCGATAGAAGCATAAAAGAAATGAATAGGTTTTGAAATGGGAGTAATAAACACCACTGGATTAGCAAGCTGATTAGAAGGGCAATGTCTCACAAACCATGCATGAGAGAGGCACTTATTTTCATGTGAACTCCCAACCAGTCATTCCTCTGAAACCTACAATTGCCTAAGGGCACAAATCACTGCTAGGGTCCAGTCAAAGGCTTGCTGACCAGAGGCAGGAACACCACCACATCACCAAGATCCAAATGGCTTGTTATAGAATCAAAGGGAAACAGCCCAGGGAGAGAACACACACCTCCACAATACTTGACAAATGAAAATCTAGAAAAGCTTGCAAGAGTTCTGGCATTTAGGGCGTTACAAGTACACCCGAAATAAAAGCACTCTCTGTTACAGCAGCTGTTCAGACAGCGCAGGGGGTAATGTTTACTTAATGCTTCAGGTTGATGGGGGAATGTATCATAGTTCAGTCTGTCAGCTGCATATGTGGAACTCCATTTATGTACCCAGAGATAAGATATGTTTGAACGACAGAGCAAGTCTGAAACAGCCTATTCAGCTGGCATGAGTAATTAAGAATAAAGCTCTTAAAAAAAAAAAGTCTCAGATATTTGGGAAAGTTACAGAACAGACTGCCATGAATAGCTTTGCTTATATTTGTAGACACTGTTTTCCAAATAGCTGGAAAAATGAACAGATTGTTCTGGGAGGTCGTGTTTCCAATTTGTTCCTAGCTTCCAGTCTGTTCATCAGATAAGAAAGCACAAGGAGAGTCAGCTAATACTCTTCACCAACTGCATCTATCTTCGATTGCGCACAACCACGGTAAGAGGAAAGAAAGCAAAGCTTTCCTGGAATCTCGCCTGAGGTCTTTTCTCTTGACTTCCTTTATTTCACCTTTGTGCTCACTGCAGCCACCACAGGACCCCTCGGTAGGGCATAATTTCCAAGTCCTGAATAAGGCAGGTTTCGCGTCGTAATTTACTCGTAGTGCTCAGCCCCGCCCCCCTTATTCAGCATCAATTTGCTGTCCTGGTGGGGAGAACAAACACCAGAGACTGAAGCTAGGGGGTAGGGAGGAAGAAGGCCAGCAGCGTCCCGCGGCCGGTCTGTCTGTCTGGGGATGGAGGGAGCCGCAAGACCAGGCCCGGGCCCGAAAGAAGCGGGGGTCAGCCTGAGACTCGAGCTCCGCACCTACAAAGCCAGAAGCAGCTGGCTGCCCTAGCCGGGCCAGGAGCGCCACCTCCGGGTCCCAACACCCGGCCAGCGCACCCCCAGAAACAGCCCGTCCCGCTTGCCCCTTCCCTGAGCTCGTGGTACTCGGCCCGGCAGCCAGCCGCCCCCGGCCACCTACCGGGGCTCAAGGCCACAAAGCGGGGCCCCAGCTCTCGGCGGCCTCCGCCTCCTCCAGGTCCATGGGGTCGGGGCCCCAACCTTCGCTCCCCTCACCCGGGGGAGGAGGAAAAGGAAGAAGGCAATGCGGGCTCCCCACCCGGACAGCTCACTCTGGCCGCAGCCTCCCTGGACAGCGACGGCGGCCGGAAACGCCGCCCCCTCCCACCTCCCGGACTCAACCCGGAAACACACTCTTGATGCTAAACAAGCCCTCCTGTCCCCCCGGAAGCTCAATTCCAGCCGCGAGCCCCAGGGGGAGGAGGGGTAGTGCTGGGGGGTAGAACTACGCACGAGCGAAGGAACCTGCGTCCCCAGGCTGTCGCCTCCCGCTCTCCAGAAGCGGTCTGCACCTTCGCCCGCCCTGCGCGAGCCCCAGGCCCCAGACTCTGGCAATACCCACAAGCAAGATGGCGGCAACGGCAGCACCCACTACGGCTTAGCGCCCAGCTGTGCCATTGGCTAGAGCCTGGAGTGAGGCCGCCGCGGATTGGCCGAGAGCGCTGCGGGGGTGGGGGTGGAGCTGCAGCAGCCTGGAGCCGGGAGTGGGCAACGCGGCGTGAGCAGCGGCCCCAGGCTCCCGGAGCACCGCGCTCGGAGAAGACTTCGCTGCTCGGGGCCGCAGCCTGGTGAGCTCAGCCCCCTTCAAGCCCTCCCTTACATCCCAGCCGGGGCCACTCCGAGCCGGCGCCTATCGATGCCGACACACCCCGGGGACCCTATCGCGACTCCATCGCGCTATATCGCGACATCATCGTGCCTTGTCGAGACTCCATTTTGCCACAGCCCTTCTCAATATATAGCTATATCTTTTTTAAAAATTTGCTCTGTCATCTTTGGGGGCTGTCCCATGTCGTGATTTTGCCGTGATCTCTCCGTGACATAACCGCGCCATCGTGAAGTGTGATCTCATCGCCGCCCTGTCGTGACTTCATCAATGTCGTGTTGTGACCTGGCTGCGGCGGGACAGGTGGTGACCGTCAGGAACCCTCCTTCCCTTCTCATCTCCCCATCTCAGCTGCCCCTCTTCGATTATCCGGCTTTTGGAGTCTCCGTTGTCCTGGGAGCTACCCGGGACCCCTTCTTGCTTCTCCAGCCCCTGCCGGCGTCCACAGGCTGGTAGCTGGGCGGGGAGGGTGAGGAGAGGGAGCGCAAGGGGTTAATTCTGCTGCTGCTTCTGCTGCTCCGCTGCTGCAGCTTCTGCCCGAGGGAGGGAAAGGAGAGGAGGCAAGGAGCCTGCGGGGGCGACTGAGAGCCCTGGCTGGAGGGATGGGGTCTCCAGAGGGCCCTCTGAGCTTTCCCGGGTTAGCACCTTGCTTCCTCCCTTCTGCTGAAGCTTGTCTCCTGTCTCTCCTGAAGAAGGGAGGGGAAAGGAAACCTAGGATGCCCTTTTCCCTCATGCCAGCCTGAGTCCGGATAATCGAACTTCACCCGTGTATGTCTCCATTCCTCCCTGTCTGTCCTCACCACTCCCTCCCTGTACGCCTGGTGGAGGGAAACAAAACCTGGCCTCTGGTGCCAGGGAGCAGCTGAGCAGTGGGGCCAGCCCCCTCCCACCCCCAGGAGACTGGTGTGGAGAGCTGTCCAGCTGAGCAGCAGGATGCATGGTCCTTCTTTCCCACTTTCCGGAGGTGACCTTGGACCAGGGTCCCTTCATCCCTAAGGACTTGAGGGTCCAGCCCCTTAAAGGGGCTCCCCCAAGGGAGGTCAGTCCTGAGGAGTCCATCCCTTCTGATCCTCCCCTCCCTCTGTGCTAATCCCTCCCTCCCTCCCTCCTCCACTCCCTCCTCCACTCCCACCCCTCCTCTGCAGAGGGATGCTCAGTCCCTCTTGTGTTCACAGTTGGGCAAGGCGGGCATCATGGCCTCGGATTGCGAGCCAGCTCTGAACCAGGCAGAGGGCCGAAACCCCACCCTGGAGCGCTACCTGGGAGCCCTCCGTGAGGCCAAGAATGACAGCGAGCAGTTTGCAGCCCTGCTGCTAGTAAGGAACTGACTGACAGTTGGGAGGTGGGAAGGGCTGGGTGGTTGGGCTCCCTAGGAATGAGGTCAACAAGTCCCCAAGGATATATAGGTGGTGTTGGTAACCCTGGAGGCACCAAAGAAGGCCCAAGGCACCTACCTGTGGACTCATTTTTGCTCCGCTGCGTATGGGAGCAAAGGGGAGAATGGGGGTGAATAAAGCTTGTGGCCCTAGAAGCCTTGGAGGAAGCTGAGTGGGTCTGCTCTCTGGGGCGTCCCAGAGCAGATGGGAGCTGACTCATAGGGTTGCAGCAGCAGGTAGTAACTAGTGCAGAATACCTGAGGGCTGGGGATGTTTGTTCTGGAGGTGGAGAGAGTAGCAGACTGGAAGTGACTGGGAAGGGGTCCTAGGGGATGGCCAGGATGCGTATGTAGGTTGCGGGTGAAGGATCTGGTTCGGGGCTTAGCCCTGGAGGAACCCAAGTGGGGACAGCAGAACAGGAGCTGCAGTGCTGGGAAGGGGTGGGGGGGGGTGAAGGGAGGAGGGAGTACAGCCTGCTTGTTTGCCATGGCAACAGGGAGAAGGCTCCAGAGTCAAGGGCTCACACTGCAGCAGAGGAGGTGTTTAGGTGAAATGTAAGGGGAAATGTTTTGACAGGCAGAGCAGCGAGACACAGGAGCCATTTCCCCTGAGAAGGTGGCAGGAGTGGATCAGAGACTTCTTTGGAGAGAGCAATTAGGGAGAGACCCCAAATCCTTGGAGAATTTTAAACACTGAGTTCTAAGCCTCTTCCAACTCAGGATGTGTTGGACATCAGGAAGAATTTAGCTTAGACATCAGGAAGAACTTCCCAACTAACCAGGTAATGAAACAGTAGAGTGAGTAGTTGAGGAGGACCTGACCTCCCTTCCACAGGGATCACAGATGAGGGATCCCAGAGGTCACACCTGTCTGCCTCTGGGGAGAAGGAAGGAGCTGGATGAAGTGATCTCTGGGAGACCTCCTGACCCCAGAGTGAATCTTGTTATATAACCTAGTCCTGCTAATGGTCAACCCCCAGAGTGCGGGGACAGTCTTTGCCACCCCTTCCTTTCATCCTGCTGATAGCATATACCTCCCTTAGGTGACCAAGGCAGTCAAAGCAGGTGACATCGATGCCAAAACTAGGCGGCGGATCTTTGATGCTGTCGGCTTCACCTTCCCCAATCGTCTCCTGACTACCAAGGAGGCACCGGATGGCTGCCCCGACCATGTTCTCCGGGCCTTGGGTGTGGCCCTGCTGGCCTGCTTCTGCAGTGACCCTGAACTAGCTGCCCATCCCCAGGTCCTGAACAAGATCCCCATCCTTAGCACCTTCCTCACAGCCCGGGGGGACCCTGACGATGCTGCCCGCCGTTCCATGATTGATGACACCTACCAGTGCCTGACAGCTGTGGCAGGCACACCTCGTGGGCCCCGACACCTCATTGCCGGTGGCACCGTGTCTGCCCTGTGTCAGGCATACCTGGGGCATGGTTATGGCTTTGACCAGGCCCTGGCACTCCTGGTGGGGCTGTTGGCCGCTGCTGAGACACAGTGCTGGAAAGAGGGGGAGCCTGACCTGCTGGCTGTTTTGCGGGGCCTCAGCGAAGATTTCCAGAAAGCCGAGGATGCCAGCAAGTTTGAGCTCTGCCAGCTGCTGCCCCTCTTTCTGCCCCCAACAACTGTGCCCTCTGAATGCCTCCGGGATCTGCAGGCCGGGCTGGCACGGATCCTGGGCAGCAAGCTGAGCTCCTGGCAGCGCAACCCAGCACTGAAGCTGGCAGCCCGCCTGGCGCACGCCTGCGGCTCCGACTGGATCCCAGCGGGCAACTCCGGGAGCAAATTCCTGGCCCTGCTGGTGAATCTGGCATGCGTGGAGGTGCGGCTGGCACTGGAGGAGACAGGCACAGAGGTGAAAGAGGATGTGGTGACCGCTTGCTATGCCCTCATGGAGTTGGGGATCCAGGAGTGCACCCGCTGTGAGCAGTCACTGCTTAAGGAGCCACAGAAGGTGCAACTTGTGAGCGTCATGAAGGAGGCCATCGGGTCTGTCATCCACTACCTGCAGCAGGTGAGGGTGCAGTGCCCCACCCGAGGGGGCCCAGTGTGGGAGGGGGAGCCAGAAGGCAAGGGAAAGGGGGAAGTGAAACCCCGAAGCTGGGTGTATGGGGAGACAGAGAAGACGTACCTACCTACCTACGGAGGGCTGATCCTGCAGCACTCCAGGGAGTAGTGTGTGGCCAAGCCTCCCTCTCCCTCCCTGAGCCTCCACACAAGCACTATACCACACGCCATATGTGCACTCCCATCACAGTACACACACGCACACACACAACACAGAAACCTCCTACTCACAACCCTCCCCCCGGTCCACACACACGAAAGTGAAGCAGTCTGTTCTGTTCAGTCTACAGCATGGCCTTACACACATACACATACAAACTTGTAGCAGTACAGGGAAAAGGAGCAGGGCTGCCTGCTTCCTGTCCTCTGTGGAGGGTCTGCTAACTCCATTTGATCACCTGTCCCAACATCCCTCCTGCCTGAGAGTCCAGCTCTCCTGTCCTGCAGGGGTTCCTTCAGCACTCCGGTCTCTTTTTTTTTTTTTTTTTTGCGGTACGCGGACCTCTCACTGTTGTGGTCTCTCCCGTTGCGGAGCCTGTGCTCCGGACGCGCAGGCTCAGCGGCCATGGCTCACGGGCCCAGCCGCTCTGCGGCATGTGGGATCTTCCCAGACTGGGGCACGAACAGTGTCCCCTGCATTGGCAGGCGGACTCTCAACCACTGCGCCACCAGGGAAGCCCAACACTCCGGTCTCTTTAGTAGCCTGCTCCAGCCGCATACCCCACACACCGTGCCAAGCTCCCATTGTCTCATTCTTTCTGATTTAGCCCAAAGTGGGGCTTCTCTCCTGGCCTCCCACCCCAGGTCAGAGCCACTGTAGAGGGAGTGTTTTCTTAGCTTTGGACCTGTGGGTCTCCTTCTAGCCTTGAGATGCTTTAGAGGCTGAGTTCCAGCGAGTGCAGGGGCATGTTGTCTAAAGTCCAGTTCCCTCAGCAGGCATGCCCTGAGGGCCTGCTCTGTGCCAGCCCCCGGTTGAGTGTGTCCCAACCATGCGCTGGCTTCTGGGTACACAGGGCCTGCCTTTGCAGGGCTCACAGGCCAGCATTCCCTTCCACTTGTGTTATTCCTAGCCTGGCCGGCATGCTGGCCAGGCAGGGGAGGTCCTCTGGTCCTGCTCCATCTCAGGGGAGCCCTTTGGCAACAGGTGGGGCCAGAGAAGCAGAAGGAGCCCTTTGTGTTTGCTTCCGTGCGGATCCTGGGTGCCTGGCTGGCCGAAGAGACCTCATCCCTGCGCAAGGAGGTCTGCCAGCTGCTGCCCTTCCTCGTCCGCTATGCCAAGACCCTCTACGAGGAGGCCGAGGAGGCCAATGACCTCTCCCAGCAGGTGGCCACCTTGGCCATCTCCCCCACCACCCCGGGGCCCACCTGGCCAGGGGATGCTCTCCGGTGAGTTTGTAGTTATGGTCTGTTCAGCCAGAATGTGCTAAAGGAAGGAGTAGCACGGATACCTCCCCTCTCCCCAAACTGGGCTGTGCCGGGCTTCCTGACGGGGGCCTGAGGTGTGGTAGTATTTCTGTTTGTTGGGGGCGGGGTGAGGGGTTGTTCCCTCAGGACACCTGGGCTTCCTAGTCCCACCTGCCAACCCCAGGTTACTCTGTAAAGAGAGTACTGCCATTGAGCATCTGCTGCCTGCCAGGCATTTTACTGTACCCTTTGCCATTTTGATCTCATTTGGTCCACGCAGCAAATCTAGGACAGAAGTCTCATCCACATCTTCAGGATGAGGAAACTGAGACTAAAGGAGGTTAAAGTAACTTACCCACACTCACAGCCCAAGTTTGAGCCCAGGCCTGTGCTCTTTCTGCAGTGCCTACAAAGATGTGTTTTCCTTCTCCTCTACTTCCCTTTCTCTTAGATGGGGTGCCCCCCCAAAAAGGGAATCCTGGTGCCTTCATTTCTCCCCACACACATCTGTCCCTTCTACACCCCCAGGCTCCTCCTGCCCGGCTGGTGCCACCTGACAGTCGAAGATGGGCCCCGGGAGATCCTGATCAAGGAGGGGGCCCCCTCACTTCTGTGCAAGTACTTCCTGCAGCAGTGGGAACTCACATCCCCTGGCCATGACACCTCAGTGCTGCCCGACAGCGTGGAGATCAGCCTGCAGACCTGCTGTCACATCTTCCTCAACCTTGTGGTCACTGCACCGGGGCTGATCAAGTGAGGCCGGGGAGGAATTGGAGGAAGCAGGGGTCCTGCTCAAACTTGCCCCAAATCTCGGTCTCCTGCTTTGCTTCCCTGTGCCCATGGGTTCCTATTAGTGTTAGAATGAAAGGGTCTCAGAATGGAAGAGAGAGCCACCCCACACAGGGATTTGGTATATGTGGATTTGGTATATGTGGAAACCCTCTGGGCATGTATGTCTACCTGCTCCAGCCATAACCCAGTCTCTGCTCCCCAGATGCCACGGATGGGGCCCAAAGTTAACTGTTCACCCTGCTGCCTAATTTCTTGCCAAACCCTGGCCTGGTAAAGCTGGGAGCCCAGCATCCCAGCTTTCCTCAGGACTTGGTCTGGCTCCACTAATCTCCCGCCTCCCATCTTTCGCTCCCTTTCTCCCCAGGCGAGATGCCTGCTTCACTTCTCTAATGAACACCCTGATGGCGTCGCTGCCCGCGCTAGTACAGCAGCAGGGGAGGCTGCTTCTGGCTGCCAATGTGGCCACCCTGGGCCTCCTCATGGCCCGGCTCCTTAGCACCTCTCCAGGTAAGCCCTGGGGACCCAGTCCTAACAGATGGAAGCAGAAGACCTGGGTGGGCCTGCTGTGTTCTGGGCATAAGTCATCCTTTCTGAAATTCTGAACAGAATTTTCCAGTCAAGGAAATCTCTGAAGTGCGCCTCCCTCCCCCGCCCCACCCCACCCTTCTTCCCCAAATGATAACGTTTTCTTCCTTCTGAAGCCTTTTAAGGCAAGGTCTGGTGGGTGTAAGTACAGGCCCGCTCCGAGGCACAGGCTTAAGCACCTGGAATCCCCAGCAGCCCAAGGAATCTGAATTCTGTGTTTTCAAGGTGGAGCCGCCCCCTCCCAGGCCTTGAGTCAGAAACATGACTTTTCTCCATTGAGGTTTTTCTGTGCTCGGCACCGCACCTCGTGACAGGCTTCGGTGCTCCTGTGCACTTACCTTCCCCACCTCCCACCTCACTCTGGCTGCATGCGGTAGGGAGGGGCATCCGCTTCAGCCCCCTGCCAGCCCTCTGTGTCTCCCACTTTGGCCGTGGGTGTCTGCTTGGGTCCCTCTGTCCCTGCCTGTTCCCTGTACCCCATCTGTCTGGTTGGAGGAGCGGCACAGATGCCTGGGAACAGGGTGTAATGAGCCTGTACCCTCAGCTGCCTCTGTTCCCTGTGTGGGGGGGCCCCAGTAGGGTACCTGGCAGCTGGAAGGGGAGCACGTCCCAGTAGACCAGGAGCTCCCCCCTTCCCTCTAGCCCCCGAGCTCCCTCAGATCCAGGCTGCATGTCCACAGCCGCTGAGTAGAGCCACAGTGCTGGTTCACCCACAAATGCCACCAGGTTAGCCTAACAGCCTCGGGAAAGCATCTGCAGTGCAGGGGGCGAACCCCTGCAGGCAGGCGAGCCAAGCCTGGACCCCAGCCCACGGTCCCCTCTGGCACCCTCTTCTGGCCTGAGAATCAAATTGCTGCACCCTCCTCAGCCTATAAAGTGCTAGGCGCAGCGGAAGCTCCCATCACTACTCAGACTACAGGAGGGTCCGACCACGAGGTAGTGTCCCAAGATTATTACATTTCATTCTCACGACAGAGTTCTAAGATTAGCACTATTGGCCCCATTTTACTAGTGAAGAAACAAGACCCAGAAAAGTGAATTAACCAAGGTCACACACTGAAGTCAGAGGGAGGGTTTGAACGCATGCAGGCTGATTCCAGGCTATGCTTCGGCTCCTGAGTATGCCCACCGGGAAGGGAAGGGGCTGGTGAGGCAGCTCGTTCACGCCCCCCTCCCTCCTTGCCTTCCAGCTCTTCAGGGAACACCAGCGTCCCGAGGTTTCTTCGCAGCTGCCATCCTCTTCCTGTCGCAATCCCACGTAGCACGGGCCACGCCTGGCTCAGACCAGGCGGTGCTGGCCCTGTCCCCCGACTACGAGGGCATCTGGGCGGATCTCCAGGAGCTCTGGTTCCTGGGCATGCAGGCCTTCACAGGCTGCGTGCCCCTGCTGCCCTGGCTGGCCCCCGCCGCCCTGCGCTCCCGCTGGCCACAGGAGCTGCTCCAGCTGCTGGGCAGCGTCAGCCCCAACTCTGTCAAGCCTGAAATGGTAGCCGCCTATCAGGGTGTCCTGGTTGAGTTGGCACGGGCCAACCGGCTGTGCCGGGAGGCCATGAGGCTGCAGGCAGGCGAGGAGACGGCCAGCCACTACCACATGGCCGCCCTGGAGCAATGCCTGGCAGAGCCCTGAGGGGGCATCCACTGCGGACAGACCCGGGGCGGGCGGCAGGGGAAGGAGGGAGGAGGCATCTCCCCTGAAGCCCCCAAGTTGGACCCTCTCCCCCAACTTCCCCCCGCTAAACATCCCAGCTTTCTGGCTTTTCCGAGGGTGAGGGCATGGTGCCCATCCTTCAAGTGTAAGGAACTGCGTCACGCCCCCTGGGCCCGCTCAGGGGCAGGGATTGGCTTGGAAATCAGCATGGCTGTTCCCGCCAGGCCGGGGGAGGTTGGAGCAGCCCGCAGGGAGGGCGGCACTAGGTGTCATTGTGCCCGATGTCTGGCTCCCTCGCAGGAGGGAGGCCCCCAGATGGGACAGGGCTGGCAGGAGCTGGCTGCTTCAGCCCATGTGCCCTGCCGGCCAGGGCGTGGGCTCCCCTAGACTGTGGTGCCCCTCTGGACTTCCAGGTCCACGTCCTTTAAATTGGCCATTTGGTTCTTGCCCTTGGCCCCCTTGGGCAGAGAGCGGTCTCAGGCCGTTGACATCACAATTCTTCCTATCACTTCAGTGACCCAGGGTCTGAACTGCCCCAGCCTTCCAGGGCAACCTGGGGCAGACAGCCCTGGTGGGGGGGTCGGGAAGCCTTCCACCTGAGCTTCCTTGAGGGGACCCAGGAGCCCTTGGATCCTGGTCTCTAAGCTTTTGTGTTGTGTTGCAGCAGAGTGACCATGAGGGTTGGGGAGTTATTTATTTTGCCTGCCCTTTTCCCTGCTTGGACACCTGAGCATCTGATCCCTGTCCCCTTGGTGCCATATGGCCTGGCTGGAGACAGGAACCGAAGGGATGCTTACCCAGAATCCGCATGTTTCCCTAGTGACTGCACCCCATCACCATCCTAGTGCCTGGCTTTAACTCCCATCCCTGCTTGTGATTCCTCTCTGCAGAGAGACGCGACTGGCGGCTCCAGCAGGGACTACCTTTCTTATGAACCTGATCCCTTGCTTCCCTCTCCCCTTCCCTCCCCCAGTGCGTTCTGTGATCGCCCAGTTCAAAGCTGTGCACATGTGGACACTCAATAAATGTTCATTGGTGACAAGATGGCTTCTGTGTGGTCTGTCCTGCACCTTCTTCCTTCCAGGCCCCAGCAGCTCACAGCACACATGCCCTGCAAAACACACTTCACAAGTGTCCTCTCATTCAGCCCTCCCAAGTATCCAATGAAGCGAGCGTCATCCTGATTCTCCAGGTGAAGACACTCAAGCAGGGGTAGGTGATTTGTTTGAGGTGTTACAGCCAGTACGTGCCAGAGTCGAGGCTCCATGCGGGCCATCCAACTTCTCAGCCCACACGCTTCACTGCCAGGTCAGGTGACACACTCACATGTTGATGTGGCGAGGCCTCTGGGGGGGCGCTCGTGCTCCTGTGTACAAGTGAAGTTCCGCCCCTCCACGTCAGCAGACTCTGGCCAAGTGGCACTGCCACATCCTCCACTGTTTAAAGGGAAGTCAGAAATCTTAGTGTTTCTGTGAAATCTGATTTTGAGTGTGGATATTTTTAATTAAATCAGTACTACCCCAACAGAACAGCTGCAGGCCAAACGTGACTGTCAGGCCACCAGCTGTTTACTTCTGTTCTATGCCAAGTGAGAAGGGGAAGGGTCTGAGAGCTTCGGTGGAGACTGGACCCAAGTACCCACGGCCTCACCAGGCCTGAACCAAAGCTGTAAGTCTGGAGCCAGACCAGCCTCTGGCCCGGGTTCTGCAGACTCTTTTCTACCTAGGCCCTCAAGCCTGCGAGCATTGGTTGAGCACATCCTAAGTGCCTACCTGTGGTTGGCTGTGCATAGACAGGAACATTCATTTATCTATTGGATGTACTGAAAGTCATGTCCTTGGCATGAAGTCCCTGAAATCCCTGAAAAATATGAAAAGACAAACCCTGCCTGTCGAGCAGCTTAAAATCTAGAGAGGAAACAGACAAGGCGAAGGACAGCTCCTAAAGGTGTAAGCAGTTGCTTCCAGGGGAGTCTGAATAAAGTGTGGCTGGAGCATAAGAGCCCCTCAGCCTGGCTGAGTAAGTCCAGGAAAACTCGGAGGAAGTATTTGCGGCGAGACCTGAAGGGAGAAGGAGCTTGCCAGGTAGACAAGCCTAGAGACCGCAGCTTGGGAACTGCAAGTAGGTCATTACTGCTACAGTGGAGAGTGTGAAGTGGGGAGTGGTGGAAGATGAGGTTGGACCAGTGAGCAAGGACCAGATCTTACAGTTCCTGGTGTGCCAGGCTAAGCAGTTTGGATGTGGGGTCATGTTGAGACTGTGGATTTTTGAGCAGGTGGAATGTGATCCATTTGCATTTCAGAAAGATGACTTCGGCTGCAACAGGGATGACTGAGTCGGGGAGCTCGGAGAGGAGGTAGTAAGTCTGAATTGAGCCAGTGGCGGTGAGGGTGGAGAAAGTATAGGTCAGAGTTAGCTAATTGGGCTTGGTGATTAATTGGAAGTGAAGAGGGATAAAGAGCGAAGGATGACTCCCAGGTTCCTGATCTGGGCCAGTGACTGGATAGTGGGGCCACTCACTGTCACGGGGAACACTGAGAGAAAAACAGGTTTGTGTAAAACATAAGCTCATTTTGGTAAATGGTGAATGCGTATAGCTTATGTCCAGGGGGAAGTGGCTCTCTGCAGTCTGGAACTCAGAGAGAGGCCTGGGCAAGTGACAGATTTAGGAGTTGTCAGTATAGGGGGTCCTTAAAGTCAGGGAAGCGACTGAGATCATCTGGGGAAGTGAAAAGAGAATAGAAGGGCCCCAAAGCCAAAGGCAACTACCCTTGGTCCTTGCTCTCAAAGTACTCTCCCTTGTGCGGTGGGGAAGAAAAACCCTGCATAAAGCCTCAAAATGCAAGGCAGACTGAGCTCTGTACTTTGGTGAGGGATGGTCAGAGAGTTCCCGGCTCTGGAATGGGGAGGGGACTAGGCTAGCAGGGTAAGACCAAGTTTGCTCCTGGTAATTCAGCAGCAAGGGAGAAAGGGGGACCTGAGCTGCAGTTGTGAGATCTAACCACGAGGTGGCGCCTCAGCATCTCCTTGTGCCTGATTTCCCCCACCCTGCAAACAGCCCGGCCCAGAGCAGAAGGTTGTCAAAGGCTGGGAGGAGTGGCTGTGTCAACAATAAAGGAGGCCGGCCTGAGACCAAACGCAAACTCAGGGCTTTCCTGGTGGCACAGTGGTTAAGATCCCGCCTGCCAATGCAGGGGACACGGGTTTGAGCCCTGGTTCGGGAAGATCCCACATGCCGCGGAGCAACTAAGCCCGTGTGCCACAACTACTGAGCCTGCGCTCTAGAGCCCGCGAGCCACAACTACTGAGACCCGCGTGCCTAGAGCCCATGCTCTGCAACAAGAGAAGCCACTGCAATGAGAAGCCCGCTCTCCGCAACCAAAGAAAGCCCGCGCGCAGCAACAAAGACCCAATGCAGCCAAAAATATGATTAATTAATTAATTTTTTAAAAAAACCCAAAAAACAATGCAAACTCACTTTTTGAAAAGAGAGGGGAAGATTTGAGCCTGGGAGAAGAGCAATAGAGCAAGTATGCCAAATGGGAGCCCATGTATGTTTGAACATGCGTACCTATGTGTCAATATATGTCCTGTGTTCCCATGAGTCCCATAAGTGTCTCTGTGCCCTCTGTGTCCAGGGGTGTCTGCACATGTACCTCTGTGCACATTCCAGGGCTCCACATGTGTGCATGTGTTCCAGAGAGTGGGCAACCAACAATGCCCACCTCCATGCCTCAGAAAGTGAGGAGCCCCTTGGTGAACAAGAAGGGCAATAGAGTCTGCAAGCACAGGACCCGGAAGCTTTGAGGAGCCCCCAAAGCAGCAGCAGACCATGCAGAACATCCATCTCCCTAGTAGCCATAAGTGAAATCATTCATTTATCAGGTGACCTCCCCAGATTACACCTGAGTTCTATGTCTAGCTACCCAGGGTCATGTTCACATGGAGGCTTCCTAAAGGATGCCTCAGTAGGCTGAGGGATTCATAAACTCATCCATTCATTCATTTGTCATTTATTTAATGAGCGTTTGCTGAGCACCTGCCATGTACCAAGCCCAGCACTAGACTAGACATATTTTCTCTTTCTCCTTTCATCTTCTTCTTGTGAACTGGTTCCTGAGGCAGGAAAGGAAGATTAGGTTCAGCTGCAAGGAGCCTAAAATGCTGGTTACAGTGTTTAAAATTTTTCTCCCCAAAGATGAGCCATGAGGAGCCACAGGAGAGTTTTTAGTCAGGAGGTAACATGGTCCAGTCATTTTTGTGGAAGAAGAGATATGAATGAAGGCAGGAGGCCATCTGGGGGTGGGGGGTTGTTGCAATGGTCTAGGCAGTGGTATTCAGACTTGACTTTGCTTCTGAGCCACCTTACAGGCAATGGCTGGGCCCCACTCCCAGAGTTACTGATTCAGTGGGTCTGGGTGGGGTCCAAGAACTGGCAAGTTCTTCTAACAAGTTCCCAGATGTCGTAGGTGATGCTGGTCCAGGGACCACACTTTGAGAACTACTGGTCTATGAGGAAGAGTATGGTAGCTTAAGATGCTGACAGAGGATGGAGAGAGATGTTTAAGGATTAGAAATGACAACACTCTATGAGGATTAGCTTATGGAGGTGAGGGAAAGGACAGAGTCTGGGATGGCTCTTCTTAATTTGAAGGATGGTGGTGCCACTTAAAGAACTATAGAACACAGGAGGAGAGGCAGGCTGGGGTTGGTGGTGGGGGTGGAGGAAATGTTGAGTTCAGTTTGGGCCTTGGAAAGTCTCAGATGGCTGCAACAAGGTGTCTGGAGGAAAGATCCAGCTGGCAAGTGCATCAATGGGTCTGGATTTTTGGTGAGAGATACAGACTGGAGATAACAAGGTTGGGAGATAACAGCAGACAGGTAGTCATTAAAGTCTTGAGAGGGGATGAACTCACTAGTGAAGAGTGTAGATAGGAAGAAAAGGCAAGAGCTGCAACTCTGGGAATGAATAACTGACCTTAAGGATGTGAGTGAAAAGAGGGGAGATAGAAAAGGAGACTGAGGGACTTGCCTGATGGTCCAGTGGTTGAGAATCCACCTTCCAATGCAGGGGACGTGGGTTCGATCCCTGGTTGGGGAACTAAGATCCCACATGCTGCGGGGCAACTAAGCCCACGCTCCACAACTATTGAGCCTGTGTGCTGTGGAGCCCACGCCACAACTAGAGAGAAGCCCGCATGCCTCAACGAAGATCCCACATGCCACAACTAAGACCCAAAGCAGCCAAATAAATAAATAAATATTTTTTTTAAAAAAAGACTGAGAAATGGTCAGATTAGAAAGGAGGAGAAAAAAGCAAGAAGAGGTTGTCTTAAGCTGCAGGGAAGTAGGGTGAGGAAACCCAAGGAAGCCACTGGGCAGGCAGTTCTTCTGGCCTTCCCAAGCCTACTGGAGAGAGCAGGAGAGCCCCACAGCTAGGCACAGGCATCATCAGCCTCGCTGCTCCTGGACGTCTCCCAAAGGGGTCCACCGAGCTGCATGCATTCAGTCACACATACACCTGTCCTGGAGCCTGATATCTAATGTCCTGTGGCTGAAGTTGAGGGTCGGGGGAAGAGGGGTCTCACCATTGACTCACATATCCACACACATAGACACACACACACACACACACACACACACACACACACTCCTGACCTCTGATCTGTCCTAGGCATGAGGTTGCAGAGCTGCCCAATTTTGCTTCGTCTACCACCCTAGCTGGTGGTTCCACCTTCTGGAAAGTTCTTAGTGATGAAACGTTGCCTGCTTCTAGCCTCCTCATTCCCCCAAAGCCTCCCAGGCTGAGATGACCCAGACCTGAGTTCTGCACCTGCCGTGTGCCTTCTGGGATGCCCTCCTCAAGTCTCCTCCACATACCTCCCATGCGTTAATGGTGTCACCTCTAACTCCCTTTCTTCTCTAATTTAGCTCAATATTTTTACCTTTACTTTCTCATCTTCCACTTCATTAGAAAGGGGCCTAAGAAAACATCTAGTCCTCTCTTCCTTCCCGTACCTTTTTTAAAAAAATAATTTTTAAAAAAATTTTGGCCATGCCGCACAGCGTGTGGGATCTTAGTTCCCTGGCCGGCGATTGAACCCACGCCCCTTGCATTGGAAGCACACAGTCTTAACCACTGGACCGCCAGGGAAGTCCCCCTCCCATACTTTTTTATTGTTGTTTGTTGTTGAAGTTGCAGAAACTGAGGTCAGAGAGGAAAAAGGTCTTGCCCAGAATCACACAGTCCATCAGAGTCAGGACTAAATTCTAGGCACCTGAGTCTAAGGCAATAAAGAATAGTAATTCTGAACCCAGAAAGAGGCTAGAAGCAGACTACACCAGCTCTGCCACTTAACTAGCACCTTGATCTTGGGAAAGTCATGTCACCTCTCTGTGCCTCACTTTTCTCAACTGAGAATGGGGGTGATAAGGGTTTCTATCTCACAGAGCTGTTGTGAGAGTTAAATAACTCAACACTCATCGAATACTTAGCATAGAGTCTGGCACACTCTGTACTGTTTGCTGTGATTATTTCTACTCTGCCCTGGTCTGAGCATCTTCCCTTTTTTAATTTTTATTTTTATTACTGTCTTTTAGCACCTTTCATCTGCTTTCTTAATTCCCATTCATTCCCCTTAGCATTCCTCTCATTTCCCTTTCTTTAATCCTTGTCCCTGTTCCTTAGGAAGGGAGGGTTGGGTTTTGAAGGAAAGAAAGATAGAGTGACTGCAGGAAGTGGAACATGCTTGAGAGCCAGCCAGTGCCTGCCATGGTAACACAGAAACACACAGCCTGTGCATGCTAGTGTGATGAGAGCACACGGTCCACATGATGTCAGTTACACACAGCTTCACTCAACACCCTCTGGGAGCCCACACTCAGCCCAGGCCCACATGGCTTCAGAAATATCTTGAGCCCTTCTCAGGTGGAACTCATGATGCCCAACCCCAGTGTCAGGCAACTCTCTCTGTCGGGCCAGTTTGTGTCTCCAACTTCCTCAGACCCTGGCTTGGCACTGGGAGTTACCAGCTGGGAGAAGCCTGAGTGAAGTAAGCACCCTCAGAGGGGCTTTGATCCAGAAACGTGCAGAGAGGCTGTGATGGCCCCCAACTCACACACACACACACACACACACACACACACACACACAGGTACTGACATATGTGTGCACATGAGCCAGCAGGCTTGAGTCTGCAGCTCACAAACTTCTTCCACCTTCAAGACTGCCCACCTCATCCATAATCCGGTGAGGCGGTTAGAGAAAGGACTGACACCCATTTTACAGACAGGGGAGCTGAGGCCGAGGAGGAGTAGTGCTTTGCTCAAAGGCAAAGGTGCAATAGAACCGATAGCAAACTAGGGCCCTTATGTCCCAGCCTCGAATCCTTCTCTGTTTCAAGGTGACTGGGAGCTTCGAGCCTAGAAAGCGATCAGACAAGCGCGGGTTGGAATCACAACCCTCTATCCTTCCCAGGGGGTTGCGCCAAAGCTACGCCTCCTCTTGGGCTGTCGCTGGGGAGCTGGGAGAAAGCGGCCCTAGCGTATCTCTTTAATGCGCGCCCCCGGAGGCCCGGCGCGCCCCCGCCACTATAACTGGAGTGCATGGAGCAAGCTGCGTTCAGAGGAAGAAGGGCGGGCGCTGGGCGCCCGTTGACCGACTTTTCCAAGTGCGATCAGCGCCCGTCCGGCCTACATCCCGTCCCCATGGACCCGCCCGGGGGCGCCCACTGCTGAGGACCTGATGCCTATTGGGCTCCGGGCTAGGTTGCACCCCGCCACCGCAAAGTGACCCCCCGCGGGCCGTGCAGGCTCCCAGCACCTCTTCCCAAAGAGCTCGCCGTCGGGCGAGGGCTCCACCGCCGCCACGCCTCGCGCCCCGCGCTGCCCGCCCCATGCTGGTGCACACTTACTCCGCCATGGTGAGTACTCTCGGGCCCGGGGACACCGGGGCGTACCGGGCCGGGGATCCGGCAGCCTGAATGCTGGACCTTCCGAACCTCCTCCTCCAAAGAAATTTCGGAGGGAGGGGGCCACAGCGACTCCGCCCGCTGAGAACTGTGCGCGCCGGAGACCGCTGTCCCCAGCCCAAGGCTCCCGCGCCCACGGGTCATTCAGAGATAGACCTCGGGCCTCGGGAAGCGGGCAGGACGGCAGCTGGCCCCTCGGGAGCTGAGGAGGGTCCTTTCGGACTGGGTCCTTTCAGCTGCCGATGGGTCGCCTAACGCGCCCCTTTTCTTCCCCAGGAGCGCCCCGACGGGCTGGGCGCAGCGGCTAGCGGGGCCCGCCTGTCGTCGCTGCCCCAAGCGGCCTACGGGCCGGCGCCGCAGCTCTGCCACACGCCGACCGCCGCCGCCGCTGACTTCCAGCCGCCCTACTTCCCGCCGCCCTACCCGCAGCCGCCACTGCCCTACGGCCAGGCGTCCGACGCCGCCGCCGCCTTTCCCCACCTGGCCGGAGACCCGTACGGTGGCCTGGCGCCCCTGGCACAGCCTCAGCCTCCGCAGGCTGCCTGGGCCGCACCCCGCGCCGCCGCCCGCGCCCACGACGAGCCGCCCGGCCTGCTGGCGCCTCCCGCCCGCGCCCTGGGCCTCGACCCGCGCCGCGACTACACCGCCGCTGTGCCGCGGCTCCTGCACGGCCTGGCAGACGGCGCGCACAGCCTGGCCGACGCGCCCCTCGGCCTTCCCGGGCTGGCGGTGCCGCCGGGCCTGGAGGACCTGCAGGTGAGGCCCGAAGGGTCCGGGATGGGCCAGCATCCGCTGCGGTGACTTAGGACCTGGCTGGAGGCAAAGAGTGACCAATGCAGGAACCCGACTTTTCTCCCAGCCTGCCACTTCTTGCTCGTTACTCCCAGGATGCGTCCCACGTCCTGAGTTAGACGCTGCCTGGCTTTTCGGGCGGCCTGACGCTGAGTCCGTGAGCAGGTGCCTGGATGGCGGCGACCCTTCGCCGAGTAAATGGGCAGAGGCCGAACCACTTTTGTCCCTCTCCGCTGGGCAACGTAGGGAACCTATGCCCAGTCGCGGTCTACTGGAGCAGCCTGTACCTGGAGCGAAGCGAAGTGGAGGAGTTGCCTGTCTAAGGTTCCAAAATGCCCTTTTTGCGCGGCATGGCGAGGCACCCAGGGCTCCAACTCAGCTGCAAATGGTGGAGCGCCGGTGAATCCTGGTCCCGTCCGTCGCCGGCCGCAGGCGACGGGTGGTGCGCTTTGGGTGAAGCAGACAGGACAGGGACCGGGGACAGCAGGGGCTTGGGAAGCGAAAGGAGACTAGATCTACAAGCGCCCTTACTACCACCCTGTCCTATTTGCAGGCCATGGACGAGCCGGGAATGAGCCTCCTGGACCAGTCAGTGATCAAAAAAGGTAAGGAATGGCGTGCATCTGCCAGGGCAGAACCGGGCGAAGTGGTGCAGGCCCCGGCACACAGACCCAGTTTCTTCCCCTGTGGCGCGTCCCTCCTGTGCGTCGCCAAGCTCACTCTTTACCAAGGCAAGGGCACTCTTTTGGATCTGGAGTTAATTTGCAAAACGAGTTAAACCACTTCTCTGTTTCCTAAGAGGTGTTAATGGGAGTGCTATTCCCATGGATGTCGTTAAATGATTTCCACTGTACCAAGCCTTACCATTTCCTAGCCTGTCTGGTGCTTTCTGCCCCTCCCTTCCTAGCAGGGCCTTGGGGACCTTGAGGTTTCCCTAGGGAATTTTTTCTCCATTTGGGAGCCTCTTTCAGCAGTTTAGGAATAGGGGAGCTGGTGTGTGACTATTGTGTCGGGCCGTGTGCAGGAGGGTCAGGGCTTGGGCGTTGGTGTCTATGTGAGTTTGGGATCCTGTACATGTCTCTATGTTGCTTTCCCAGTATTTCTTGGTGTCTCTTGCTGTGAGTGTGTGACGTGTGTCTGTTATGTTGGTGTAATTTCCACGTGTTTGGGGGTCAGGGTCCCTGTTGTATCCCAGAATTTGTTCTTTGGCACTGAAGATCTTTAAGCATGTAGGGTTGCTCCCTGTGTATTTTCAGGATGTTTGTGTCTCTCTGCCCTTGGAAAAGCCAGGGGTTTGAGATCTGCCCTCCAATGGATTTTCGGCCTGTGAGTTCTGACTGTGACAGGGAAAGGTGAGAAAGACAGAGATTCAGAGAGGCCCAGGGATAAATTTGGGGCAGGTGCAGAGAGGAATATGAGGCACAGACAAGCCCGCTGTACCTGGGGCAAGCGCTTGAGCCGGGATTGGCTCAAGTTGTTTTTCAAACGAGTGAATTCAAGCCTGGGCTCTGTTTGCCCTCCTTGAGTCCCGGGGAGGTGGGGTGGGGGGAGCTGGATTTCAAAAGTTGAGGCGAAGTTACCTGGGGCTGGGAGTTAGCTGGACCACCTGGTGTACCTGTGGGGAAGATGAGGAGACAGGCCTCCCAGAACTTGGGAGAAGGGAGCTCCGGGTATTGGGGCTGTTACCTGGAGCTGGGGGTTTGGGGAGGCTGCCTGCAGTCCGGGCAGGTGTACGCTCAGAGCCAGCTCTTTGCTAGCGGCCGCTGCCTTGCTTTAGTGGATTATTTGGAAACCGACAGAAGGGAGAGCTCGGTCTGCAGCGGCAAGAGCCTGCCGCTGTGCTGTCCACCCAGAGATTCAACCATGGTCTTGGTCCCCAGTTCTGACTCCTGCCCGGGCTCCACAGGCTACGGGGGCTCGAGCTCACTGACTCCCTCAGGGAGGCCAGGACCTTGCATTTTGGGAAGGAGCTTGGGGATTTCTGCCCTGGGGAAGGGTAGAAGGATCAGGTGGGGCTCTGAGTACCTTAAACCCCAATCCCCTGGCCAGAGCCAGGACAAAAGACTGGCTACCAAGAAGGAACCAAAATTGCCTCGAGTTAGTTTCTCTCAAAGGACATCAGCTTTCATAAATCCCGGGTCCTAGGGGTGCGCCGGGATCCCCAAAGAACACAGTGAGTGCAGCCGGGACTGTCCCGAGTGCTGCACACGGGCTCCGGCGGGTGGGGGATGGATGTGGGCGCTGATGCTGTTCGGGATGTCGCCGACGCGGGCGTGCACACCGGCCGGACACCAGTGTCAGCCCGTCGGTGGCCCAGTGGAGCCCGGCGACCTGAGCTGGGGACTGCGTCCTGGGGGCCCCAACCCGGACGTCGAGTCACAGCCTGGAGCAATGCAGCAAAGGGGGAGGGATGAGAGCCGGGGCTCCCAACGGAAGGAATAGGCTGGTTCCTGAGTCGCGAGCTTGTCCTTCGGCTGGCCTGGCGAGCCTTTGAGGAGGAGAGAGGGTCATTGCGGCAGAGCCGATCTGCGAGGTCCGGACATCGGGGCGGGGTGCGTGGGTGGGCGACCCAGCTGTGGCTAAGCAGGTGGCCCGGTTGGAGCCCTGCTCCCTGGAGCCTCCACGCCCCACGCGGCGGGTAATTTTCGTTCGGGCCCTCCGCAGTCACTGCGGAACTCCGGCCACACCGCCAGCCACTTGGGCGCAATTGATTAGCGTCCTTCTTCGCCCTCAGGCCTTCTGAAGGCATCGGGAGCCCCGGTCGAGTCCTGAAGTCCTCCGGCACCTGCCAGGGGCGGTGGAGGACCATCCCACTCAGACCCGGACCCTGGAATTATAGAAGGTCGTTCTTGGCTAGCTGAAGCAAAGGATTCATTCCTCCAGCTCCTCCCGGCCCTGGCAGGAGGGGCAGCTCTGTCACGGGCGGTTGGAGTCCTAGGCTGTGAAAGGGAGGCGGCCCCAGCCCTACACCAGAAGCAGCCTTGCTACCGCAGGGAGGCCTCGGGTCTTGACTTCGACAGTGCGTCCAGGGAGGTTGTAAAATCTTCACTACTCCAGGCAGGGGAGGGGAGGCGAAGTCCCCGCCCCACCACACACTTCCAGGTCGGCAGCCCGTTGTAGCCAGGGCTGCCGGGGCAAGGATGGCAGATGGGGCTGAGGCTGACCCGAAGGGAAGTGGGGAGCCCTCAATTTTCTGCCCACATTTGTCACTTTCAGTTTCGTGACTTGTCCTAGGGGCACAGAAAGCAGGCGGGACTGGCCTGAGAGACAGACATGGACAGGAATATTTCCCAGCCAAGAAAGGCAGTGAACAGGGTCTGTATGCCTTGTAGTGGGAGCTCAGAAGAGGAGCAGTGAGTGCCTGAACTTGGGAGGCTTCCTGAGGGAGAGGCAGCAGGAGGCTCAGTAGGTGTTCAGATTTGTTGAATGAAGGGTTTGGAAGTCTGAGTGCATTTGGAGAGGGGGTGTACAAAGGGCTCCACTAGGAACAGCACGTGCCTATGCCCTCTCTTTGGAAAGCCAGACAGGTTTAAAAAGGTTAAAAATCTCCGTGGGTTTCAGGCTATACAGTCACAGCTGGAGGGGAGTGGTTTGGGGATGAGAATTGAGATAATCCTCCTTTCCTCCGAGGAGAGTGGGTAGTTGCCTAATTGGGGGTGGGGAATCCCTCTCTGCTGGGCTCTGTTGTCCAGTCTCAGGGCAGCGGATGATGTAAGTTCTCTGCTCTCCCTGGATCTGGGGAAAGAAAAGGGAGATGGGGAGTTTCTGGGCTTCCAAGTGAATCTACAAGCAGGGCCAGGACTGGGGTGAGGTAAGTGAGGAACTCACTTGAGGCAAGATTTAGGAGGGCGCCTAAAAGCTCAGTAATCAAGGTAAATGATACATCTTAGTGCAATATGTTTAAAATGTTTTAATGCAAAAAATATCCACAATAAACGAAATATCAAAATTTACGTAAAGATGGAATCTGACCCTGCACTTCTACAACCCTGCCTCACTGGCCTCCCAGGCTACCATTGGCCCCAGAATGAGACAAAAAAACTGGTGCCCATGCAGATAGACTGGGGACTGTACCTGAGGGCAGCATAGAGCAGGGCAGTGAACGGTAGCAGTTATATTTAAAAGAAACCCTCTAGGGGAGAGGGAAGAGGGGAGGGGGAAGGTAGGAGTAGGGGATTAAGAGGTACAAACTTACTATGTATAAAGTAAATAAGGTACAAGGATATGTTGTACAACACAGGGAACATAGCCGTTATTTTATAATAACTATAAGTGGAATATATCTTTAAAAATTGTCAATCATTATGTTGTACACTTGCAACTTATATAATATTGTACATCAACTATACCTCAATTAAAAAAATAAAAGAAACCCTCTAGCAGTTGGTGAGAAGGAAACTTAACCAGCAGGTCCCACTGGGGAGATGAGGGGACTCAAGTGGGCTGGGAGGAGGGTCACGACCCCTCCTGTCTGCCTTCCTCCTGCTGCCCCTTCCCCCCAGGCTTTGGACCTTAAGTGGTACCTTAAGTGTGGTCTAAGGAACCACATGCATCAAATCCCCAGGGGTTCTTGTTAAAAAATGCAGATTTCCTGGGCACCATTTCACATCTGCTGAATGAGAATCCCTGGAATTATGGCCCTGGAACTTCATTTCTTTAACTGATTGATTGAAGTAAAATGTACATACCTGAAATTCACCCATTGGAAAAGTACAGTTCGATGATTTTTAGTAAATGTATGGAGTTGTGTAACCATTACCACAGTCTGTTTTAAGACATTTCCAACACCCCCCAAAGTTCCTCCATTCCCAGTTGTAATTAATTCCCACTCCAGGCCTTAGGCAACCCCTGATCTGCTTTCTGTCTATATGTTTGCACATACTGGACATGTTATATAAATGGAACATATAAGTATGCTGACTTTTGCATCTAGCTTCTTATACTTATAATGTGTTTGAGGTTCATCTGTGTTGTAGGCTGTATCATTAGGTCATTCCTTTTTTATTGGTAGTACTCCATCGTGTGGATGTAACACATTTTGTTTATTCATTCAGCAGTTGATGGACACTGGGGTTGTTTCCACTTTTTGGCTAGGATAAATAATGCTGCTATGATCATTTACACGCATGTCTTTGTGTGGACATACGTTTTCACCGCTCTTGAACTCCTAGGAGTGGAGTGTCTGGATTTTATGGTAAGTTTGTCTTTAATTTTTTAAAGAATCTCCCAAGCTGTTTTCTAAAGTGGCTGTACTGTTTTACATTCCCACCAAGAAAGTGTGAGAGTTCCAGTTTCTCCACATCGTCATCTGCACTTGCACATGTGTCTCTTTTTGATTATAGCCTTCTTGATGGTACCTCAGTATCCTTTTAATTTGCATTTTCCTAATGACCAATGATGCTGAGCACTTTTCCATGTGCTTACTAGCCATTCATATATCATTTTAAGTGAAAAGTCTACTCACATATTTTGAACACTTTCTAATTGGGTTGTATATCTACTCACATAGTTTGAACATTTTCTAATTGGGTTGTATATCTTACTATTGGATTATAAGAATTCTTTATGTATTCTGGATACACATCCCTGATAAGATATAGGATTTGCAAATATTTTCTTCAAGTCTATGGCTTGTCTTTTCATTTTCTTAATAGTGTCTTTTCAGGTGCAAAAGTTTTTGATTTTGATGAAATCCAGTTTATCATTATTTTCTTTTATGGATCATGCTTTTGGTGTTATATTAGGAACTCTTTGCCTAACCCAAGGTCATGAAGATTGTTCTCCTGTATTTTCTCCTAGAAAGACTTGCAATTTTAACCAACTTTCCAACAGAGTCTATTGCACACTCCCCAGAATCAGTGGTCAGACCATATCTACCACCTGTGGACAGAGTGTGTAGACTTGTGTGTGTGTGAGAGTCTTGTCTGATAGATTGGCTAACAAGGAGCTCTGTCTGTAGGACATTCCTGTGTCTGTAGGAGTGTGTACATGTGAATGGCTTCTGCGTTCATGACCAGGGGGACACCATGGGTAGACCACTTCAGCTTTAGGACACTGTGGTGTGGGAGACAAACACTGGTCCCTGCTTTGTAATCCGTGCTAGTTAATTCCCACCTTCGTGACTGCTCCTGTCCCAGGCTACCTGCTTCCCTAACCCTGGCCTCCAGACCTCTGTCATTTTTGAAGGAAGAAGCTGAGGAAAAGGGTACAGACAAGTGGGGAAAGCAACAAAGTCTGTAATTCGTATACACAAACACGTGTCCACCTGTCATGCGCTACATTAGCCGCACCTATGTTTGCATAAATCTGGCATATACTCTATGTTTAAATATATCAGCAGGAGCAAAAGCACTTGCAGATATCCTTACGCACGTTGCCACATTCTTGCAACAGTCGGGCAGAGCCTATGTGTATATAGCTGGGGCTCGGTATTTGTTGTTGAGTAAGTGTGCATATGCACAGTCTCACCCTCAGTTCCCTATGGCAGGGCATGTAGTTTTTATGTATAGATGTTTGTGTGACACGTGTGCTCACATATGTCCCTGTTTGTACATGCGCAAACAGCTTCACCCAGCTTTGGTCTCTCTCCTCTCTCACAGTGCCTGGCCTCAGGGGTCCCCAGATTTTAATAAAAGCTGGATAGAGGAGGCTGCTGGGGGAGAGAAGAATTTTCTGTTCCTCTGACCATTCCCTCTGGCTAGGAGTCATGGGAGAGAGGACAGTCACTTTGCCCTTCTTGTTAATTTGTTAATTCATAGTTTTAGTTTTTTAAGTCGAGCATGAGGTATAATTTACGTATAGTACAGTTCACCCTTCTTAGATGTGCATTTCTATGAATTTTGACAAATGTAAACATATAGTCAAGATATGAAATATGTTAGAGAATGGTTCCATCACCCCAGAAAGTCCCCTCGAGGCAGAGGGACACAGGTGATGAGGGAGCCCGTGCAGAGGCCTGGGAGACGCTGGGGTGGGGGGTGGCATGGCTGCTATTGTGTGTCCAGTGCTAGTGTGTCTGTTGGGTCAGGACATCCTTGCTCCTCACTCTGAGGCGGAGGCTGGGATTAGGATGAGGGGAGTGAGGCAGGGTCGTGTAAGAGCAGGATCAGAGCCTGCTTCTATTTAAATTTTTGGTATTTTGTCACTGTGCATTTTTACATTAATTTTTACTTTTAAAAATATTGCATTAAAATACTGTTTGCCTTGATTGCTGAGTTTTTTGCTGCCTCCTTAAATCTTGCACCCACGACAAGCGCCTCCCCTGCCTCACCCTAGTTTTGGCCCGGCTCTGGGGACAGGGAACTTGCCTGGGGTAGGGCGTGTGCTGCTACTCTTTCCACCTCCCCCCACCTCTTCACTTCTCCCACTCAGCCCCATCCATGACCTGTTGGCCCTTCCCTGGTGCCTGAATAGGGACGACCCAGGGCGGAAGGGCAGTTTTACCATCAATTGCTAAAAAAGGAATGAGGTTCCCTTTCCGACCCTCCCCCACCCCGTGCATATATATATGCACCCCCACCCCGTGCATATATTGGCTGTGAGTCTTCACACTTTCTCCCATTCCACGTTTCAAGGGCCCTTGCTTCCCTCATTTATTCTACATTCACTGACACCCCCTTGTGCCAAGACTCTGCTCTCAGGCACTCCCAGTTGGTGGGGAAGACAGAGGAGGAAGCAGACATGAGGTTCAGTGTGGTAAGGACAGTGACAGAGGGTGAAAAGGCAGGGGGTGAGGGCTTAGGAAGCTTTGCATTGGGGGTGGTGCCCGGACTGAGGCTTGAGAAGGAGGAGGCCCCGCTTAGTAAAATGGAGAAGGGCGCCTGAGACAGACAGCAAGCAGTTCTGCGGGGCTTAAAGAGCCCACATGCTGGTGAGCTAGTCGTCCCGCATCCCACGTGGTGCTTCACACGTTTCATGTGACCTGTCCTGGGTTTTTTAATTTTTGAATCAGTTGCCAATGTTTAAAAATCCAGGGACTTCCCTGGCGGTCCAGTGGTTAGGATGCTTCCATTGCAGGGCGCATGGGTTCAATCCCTGGTCGGGGAACTAAGATCCCACAAGCTGCACAGCGCGGTCAAAAAATAATAATAATAAAGTAAAAATCCAGAGATTTCACCTAGAAATCTCAAATCCTTGTCTCACCAGCAAAAACAAAAACAAAACAAACCAAGAGTTCCGGCAATGTTGGTGTATCCTGCATGGTAACACTCGGCCAAGTAGCAGGTCTCCCACATCTCACTTACTTATGTTAACTCCTGTGCTCCCCACTTTGAAGTCTAGAACTGTGCTGTCCACTGTGGGAGCCACGGGCCACATGTGGCTATTGAGCACTTGAAATGTGGCTAGTCTGAATTAGGATGGGCTATAACTGTAAAATACGTGTTGAATTTTGAAGACCAAGTACAAGAAAAGAATGTAAAATAGCTCATTAAGGGATTCCCTGGTGGCGCAGTGGTTGAGAATCCGCCTGCCAATGCATGGGGCATGGGTTCAAGCCCCAGTCCAGGAAGATCCCACATGCTGCGGAGAAACTAAGCCCGTGAACCACAACTACTGAGCCTGTGCTCTAGAGCCCACGAGCCACAACTTCTGAAGCCCGCGCACCTAGAGCCCGTGCTCCACAACAAGAGAAGCCACCGCAATGAGAAGCTCGCACACAGCAACGAAGAGTAGCCCCCGCTCGCCACAACCAGAGAAAAGCCCACGAGCAGCAATGAAGACCCAACGCAGCCAAAAATAAAATAAATTACAAAAAAATAGCTCATTAATAATTTTTAAAATATCGATTGTATGTTTCAGTGATAATATTTTTATTTTTTCTTTATTTAAAAAATTTTTAAATTTTTATTATTATTTTTTTTGGCTGTGTTGGGTCTTTGTTGCTGCATGCGGGCTTTCCCTAGTTGCAGTGAGCGGGGGCTACTCTTCGTTGCAGTGTGCGGGCTTCTCACTGCGGTGGCTTCTCTTGTTGTGGAGCATGGGCTCTAGGCGCACGGGCTTCAGTAGTTGTGCCTCGCAGGCTCTAGAGCACAGGCTTAGTAGTTATGGCTTAGGTGCTCCACGGCATGTGGGATCTTCCTGGACCAGGGCTCGAACCCGTGTCCCCTGCATGGGCAGGTGTATTCTTAACCACTGTGCCACCAGGGAAGTCCCGATAATATTTTTATATACGGGGTAAGTAAAATATATTAAAATTGGTATTAACATGTTTCTTACTTTTTAAAAATAGAGCTACCAGAAAATATAAATTTATATATGTGGCTTACAGTATATTTGTATTGGTCAGTGTGGGTCAAGAGCCTAAAGGGCAGATGGAGGACCAGGCAAAAGGGGTAGGCAGGGCCAGACCACAAAGGAGGGTGAAGGAGGACATTATGACAGTTAAGAATGTGAACTTTAAAGTCCATTGTCAGAGGTCAAGACCCATGTCTGCTCCTTATGGCTGTACTATCTTAACTTCTTTGAACTTTTAGTTTCTTCATCTTGAAATGGGGACAGAAAATAGCATCTCCACAGAGCTGTTAATATAGTTGGCACTCACTGAAGGATAGGCAGCAGCATTCTGCTCAGCTGTGGAGCTGGAATTTAATTCTCAGGCACTGACGGGTTCTAGGCTGGGGAGTGATGGGTGTTTCAGAAAGATCCCTCTGGAGCAGGGGCTGGGCAGAAATTCAGGTGGGAAATGAGTGAGCGTCCCTGTACACCTGGAGAAGCGGCTGCATCCAGGGCACGTGGAGAAAAGAAAGCCCTAGTACGTGGTGATGGAGGGGATGTGGTGGGAGAGGGCAGCATGGAGGGCCTCACTGAGGTTTCTAGCTGGGCGATGGGATGGAGGGTTTGAATGTGCATCCAGAGAGGGAAAAGCTGGAGGGGCTCTGCCAGGCCAGGGACTGGGCCAGCCTTGCTTACCTCTGCCTTCCCAAGGCCTAGCACGGTTCCTGGCACACAGGTGCTCAGCAAATATTTGCCAAATGACTGGAGGGCCAAGTGCTGCCTTTAATACCATAGTCCAGGGCTTGCTACTGGTACTAAGTCTACCAGCTGTGTGATCTCAGGCACATTACTTCACCCCTCTGGGCTTCAGTCTCCTCATCTGTAAAAGGGGAATAATAACATAGCCCCCTGGTGGGGTGTTCTGAGGATTCAGTGAGGTTATCTGTATGGTGAGTGCTCAGTGACCGTTGGCCTCAGGCTCCCCACTTGATCCCCCTCCCCAAACACACAAGGCCTGCCTTTTCTACCAAGGCTCTCACTTCCTTGGAAGAAGAGAAGCCCAAGGGGAAGCAAGTGCCTCAGTCATTCTCCCTTCCCCCTGAGGCTTAGCAGGAGAATGGAGGTTAGACTGCAGGAAGAACTTTCTTTCAGAGCCAAGAGTGTCCAAATGGGTGTTAAAAATTAAACTTCTCCGATTTCCTTCCCTGTCCTTCATAGATATTAGTAGATAATTAGAAAGCATTTGGGGGAGGGGGTGATAGAGTGTGTCTCTTCATTCTTGGTCTCCTTGAGCATCACAGAGAGACTTGGCAGGAAAGGGGCCAGGGCTGGAGGCCTAATGGGGCCATAACCTCCCTGTCCCTGGGATGTGGGAGCCCAAGGCCCCCAGGCCTTTCACTGATCTGGGGTTGTGGGTGAGACGTGGGGATCACAAATGAGCGGGGGTAATCAGGGATTGCTTGTGATTGTGCAGATCTGGCTGGGCTCCGCTGCAGTGACCCAGGAATCCTGCCTCCAGCTCATATTCCATTTCCTTATTTCCAACTCCCTCTCTGATTACACATGGCAAAACTCCAAGACTGCTGAAGCTGTTTGAGTTTTAACGGGGAACCAGCCTGACTCAGTGAAAGAACAGGGGTTCAAGAGCCAGAGAACTTAGGGTTTAATGTCTACCACCCATTAGCTGAGTGAGCTAGAGTGAGGCACGTGAACCTCATGGTGCTTCAGTCTCTTCCCTTGTAGAGCAGGCATAGTAGGACCTGCTTCCAAAAGGTGCTGGGACACACAGATGCAGCTGTGTGTACACAGCATGCTAGAACGGGGCCCAGCACATAGGCTGGTGCTTCAGCAATGCGCTCATGCCACAGCTGGCTAGTGCCCGTGTCCGGTGGTCCCTGGCTCAGTGTTGTCTCTCTCTCCCTTGCTCTTACTTCTGCTTCACAGTCCCCATCCCCTCCAAAGCCAGCAGCCTTTCGGCCCTCTCATTGGCCAAAGACAGCTTGGTCGGCGGCATCACGAATCCCAGTGAGGTCTTCTGCTCCGTGCCAGGCCGGCTCTCTCTGCTCAGCTCGACATCCAAGTACAAGGTGACAGTGGGGGAGGTCCAGCGGCGACTCTCACCTCCCGAGTGCCTCAATGCCTCTCTCCTGGGTGGTGTCCTTCGCAGGTAGGAAGGCCAGCCCACAACTTCCTGCACAGTGTCAAAGCTAAAATGTGTGGTCGTTTCAGACTTTCTCAGGGGATCGGAGAGGGGCCGGACCCACCCCAGGCCACAGGGTCATCTCCACCTCAGTCTCCCTGGGGGATTGTGCATGCTCTCTGGGCAGGCCTAGGTCCTCAGCAGCTCCCATGGGTCTGTGGGCTTGGGGGTCGCGGGTAGAGAGGAGCCTGGGTACAGAGAGTGGATGGAGGACTCACCCACATTGGGCACGACGGTCTGGGGGAGGGAGAGTGCCATCTCCACCCCATCCCTCAGGAAAAGGGTCCCGAGGACCTAAGGCCCATTCCCTGTGTCAGTATAGGCCTCTCTGGTGCGTGTGTTTTGGGGTGGGGAGCATGGGGTGCATGGTTTGTCTTCATAGTTGTGTCTGTCTCTCTGTGCGTGTCCTTGTGCCTGGGTATTTCTGCTTCAGGGCTATGAGCTTTGATATGTTTGAGGATAGTGTTTGTGTGTGTGCACGTGTGCATGTGTGTGTATATGTGGTGTAGGAGTGGCTAGGAGTGTATGTTTCCGTGAGTGTGAGTTTCCTGTGTTACCTTTAGTGAGATGTGTTGGTTACAGTGTTCTACTCTGTGTGAGTGTGTATGTTGTATGTGTGACTGCATGCGCACGTGGAGCTAGACATATGTGTGTTTACCTGTCTGTACCTTTGTGTGGGGCTTCGTCTGTGCAGGTGTGGGAGTAGCTCCTTATTCCTGGTCTCTTTGAGCGTCCCAGAGCGGCTTGTATGAGTCTGTGAATGTCTGTACAAATGTCCCTGGGATCCTGACTTGGTGTGAACATGTGTCTCTGACTGTGTCCCTGGGTATTTGAGTCTGTGTGTCTGTCTCTATTGGTGTATGTGTCTCTATTCTTGGCCCTCAGTGTGCGTTCATCTGTGTATGTGTCTATGTGCCCCTGGGCAGCTGTGTGTGTAACAGTGTCTCCCCATGTGTCTGTGTTTCCCTGTGTGTTTCAGGGTCTGTGTGTCCCTGGGTAGCTGTGTTGGTGTGCTCAGGTGGGAAAAAGGACCCTAAGATGCTGGTCCATCCTGCCCCACCTTGGGCTGTCCCTGTTATTGAGAGGATTAGGGAGAAGTGAGGGGTTCCTGGAGCTGCGTGCTAGGCCCCCCATTCCCATCTTGGCTGCAAAACCAGTGAGATTAGGAGATTGGGATCAGGTAAATAGAGACTCCAGAGTGTCCCCAGGACCAGACCCAAGCCTCAGCAGGGTTGGTGGAGGCAGCAAGGCCCTGTTGGGTCACTTAGCATACATGCTTCATTTTGTCTTCATAGTGTGTGTCTGTCTTTCTGTGTGCATGGCAAGGGCCAAGTCCAAGAATGGGGGCCGGTGCCTGCGGGAACGGCTGGAGAAGATTGGGCTCAATTTGCCAGCTGGTCGTCGCAAGGCCGCCAATGTGACACTGCTGACTTCACTAGTAGAGGGTGAGGCCTGAGGGGACCTGTGTCATCCAGTGTGACTGTGTGTGGCTGTCTCTAATGCAGGAGGGTGTGTTAGTCATGTGTGTGTTCTCTGTGCACCATGTATAAGTAAGGGGTGTGTGTGATATATGTGTACAGTCTTTAAGTGTATATGCAAGCACACATGTGCATGTGCTGGTGCAGTAGAGAGCGTGTGTGTGTGTGTGTATGGGGGGAAGAGTGGCCAGTGTTTGGATGTGGTAAAGAGATGAGGGGGTCAGAGTCCCTTCCTTGGAGGTTGGTGACTCTCAGCTCGATCATCTTGAGTTCAGGCTCTGGGACAACTGGTGGGCTCAGCTCCCACCCCTTAGCTCAGAGCCCATCTGAGGTAGCCCCAAGGGAGGGCAGCGGGGTTGCGTCTAGAGCTGAGAGGGGAATCGAGAAAAGATATATATATAGAAGCAGGATGGCCCCGGTCAGGGGTTGGAGTGTCAAGGCCATGCTCCAGGCTCAAAGGTACACCTGGCTGTAGTGACGGCTCATCTCTCTGCCTCCCCTCCCTCCTAGGAGAGGCTGTACACCTGGCCCGAGACTTTGGCTACGTCTGTGAGACCGAGTTCCCAGCCAAGGCGGCTGCCGAGTACCTGTGCCGCCAGCATGCTGACCCGGGGGAGCTGCACAGCCGCAAGAGCATGCTGCTGGCCGCCAAGTGAGCGAGAGCGCCACGCACCGGCTGCCATGGGTGCCGTGTACAGGCACATGTTGGTGCAACGCACAGACACAGACACCAAGCATGGGCACAATGGATACCACTCGTGTACATGTGATGTACACATGGTACATGCAGCACTGCACACAGGCACACCTAGGTTCCATGCTGTGCACGTGACAGGGCACACATGGATACATGTGAACATAGCTGGGTTCTACACATCAGCAAACACAGTGTCACAGACAGGCTGACGTAAGTCCACGTGTGGGCACCACCAGCCCCAGTCCCGTCATGGGTCTGAGGTTCTCTGGCCTTGCTCCCCCTGCCTGAGCCTTGCCAATCAGCCCCTCTGCTCCAGTGACCTCCATCAGGGCACCAACACCCACCCAGACCCCTGGGTTGACCCCCCTTTGTTCTTACTTCACACCTGACCCCTCTGCAAGTCTCACTGATGCCTCCCTCACCACCACTCACATGCCACCTCAACTCTGGTCTCCCAATCTTACTCCTGGACGTTCACCCCAGTGCCCCTCTCTTCCCCCAGCCTCCCTGCACATGCACTGATCCCTACCCAAGAGCCTTCAATGGCTCCCACTGCTACTGCAGTTGATTTTCAAACTAGGTTCTGTAGGGATGCCGCAGGGCCTGTTTAATGAACTGGTGTTCCATTAAGATTTAGTTTTTAGAAAGGGTCCCATTGCAAGAAGAGACAGACACGGGGGCGGGTTTGAAAACCACCATTCTGTCAAGTCCAGACTCCTTTGAGGGCCCCCATAATCTGGTCTGCACAAACTCCACCTGCTCCAACTAACCCACTTGCTCTCTCCTGCCCTCCTGTCCTTGGGCTTGCTCTTCTGCTTAGAACACCATCCAGTCCCCCCACCTAACAGTCCTTCAAATCACAACTCCATCCTCCCGCCTTCAAGGTTTCCTCAAGTCCCCTGGGCAGAATTGGAATCACAGACTCGTGGGACTGCCATGACTCATGGGGCCTTTGAGGCTGCTCATATTGGAGCTGGAGAAACATATCTAGGGCAGGGATCACCTCACTCATTAATCAGCTAACTCATCAAGCACTTTCTGGGTCCCAGTCATGTCTAAGATGCTGACCAGGTTCCTTGGTGATGCAAAGGTGAGACACAAAGTGATTCTCCTGCCTGAGCCATATATCCAGCCACATACTGGAGATGGATTCAAATCCCAGCCTAGTCACTTGGGCAGGTCATCTAACCTGTCTGAAACCACCCAGTTTCCTCTTCCATGTGATGGGAATGATAATAACATTATAGATTTGTTGTGAGGATTAAGTGAGATGATACATACAGTGTGCTCGGCACAGCATCCAGGCCTCAATTCATGTTCACTGCTAGCTGTTATTTCAGTTATTTAAGGCAGATTCCGGATTGTTCCCCAATAATTTCATAGACAAACCTCTTGAAGCATTGGCTGTTTTGGGTGGAGGTGGCAGTAGGAGAGGGAATCAAGGAAAGTTTCCTGGATAAGGTAGGAGTTGAGCTGGACTTGGAACGTGGGCAGGACATCCACAGAAAAGGAAACCGTAGGGTATTGGCATGTGCTATTTATTAGGTGTATTTATTAGGTGTGTGGGCAAATCAGTTAACTTCTCTGAACCTTAGTTTACTTTTCTGTAACACGGGTATGATCATCATTTGTAGACTGCTGGGTCAGCAATCATATATATAATGTATATAAAGTACCCAGTATGTGGTGGGTCCTTCCCTGGACTCAGACCTTTGTCCTCTAACCTCTGACCCTCCTTTCCCCACCAGGCAGATCTGCAAGGAGTTTGCAGACTTGATGGCGCAGGACCGTTCACCGCTGGGGAACACCCGCCCAGCACTCATCCTGGAGCCCGGAGTGCAGAGCTGCCTAACACACTTTAGCCTCATCACCCACGGCTTCGGCGGGCCTGCCATCTGTGCTGCCCTCACTGCCTTCCAGAACTACTTGCTGGAGTCACTCAAGGGGCTGGACAAGATGTTTCTAAGCAGTGCAGGCAGTGGGCATGGTGACACCAAGGCTTCGGAGAAGGATGCCAAACTTCGGAAGTAACTGCTTCCCCCACCCCATCCCTAAGGGGCTCCCAAGGTCTGAAATGAGGCCTTTGCTCCTGGGGGTGGGCCTGACAGGATTAAAAGGTGGGGTTGGAGTCAGGCCAGAAAGAGAACATTCCTCCAGAAACCCATGAGTTAGGGGTCTGGGCTGGAGTAAGGGGAGGTGGCCTCTGTGGTGGTTTGTAGATAAGGGCCCAGGCGTCTGCCTCGCGTGTGCAATTTTCTGACCCTTGACTGCTGAGAAAGGCTTGGACAGGAAATTGCATGGAAAAGCCTGGTTCTTGGGGCCAGTGCTGCCCACTAGGGTGCCCATTAGGGTGATGGGTGCTCCTAGAGGCCAAGGCCTTGCTGTTTTTACTAACAGCAGGAGAGGAATTAACAAACCAGGTGCTACTGAGGAGTTGGTGCCCTTCATCCCAGAATCTCCTACCCCCAGAAAAGGGGTGCTGGCAGGAGGCCCCAGTGGGCTCTTTGGACCCCTGCCACTCTTGGAAAGAAGTGGGCAGGAGGGGCCCTCAAGGAACAGAGAAGATAAACACAAATTGGATAACTTGAATCCAGGCTGCACTTCAGTCCTGTTGCTGTGTCCTATTTATTTATGTTGTAATTTAAAGTTTTAAAATGTTCAGTGCAACTTATTTATCCCAATGAGTTGAGGACTCGTTTCAATGTCTTCTGCTTATGCACCAAGATGTCCAGCTGGACCAGGATGGAGAGGGTGTTTTTGCTTGCAAAGGGCTGTTGGTGGGCCGGGAGGGAACAAAGATGTCAGGGACCCCAAGGTTGTTGCTGGGATTTTGTATTTGCTGTTGTTTCTCTTGACCCTGCAGTCAATGTACCTCCCCAACTCTCAGATTGCTTTCTCATTCTCTTAATAAAACCTTTTCATTGGATATGAAGCTCTCCCTGTCCTTCTTTAGCCCAAGGTCACGGGGGAGAGGCAGGGCCTGGGAATTGGGGGTGGGGGGTGGAGTGGGAGGGGGACTATAAGGGGGAAACCTCGGAAGGGGCTGTGGGCATCTCTGGGTGAGGGGGTACAGATGGTGGGTCTATCTGGCTTGTCAGTGTGGCTGCTGTTTGTGTGTGTGTGTGTGTGTGTGTGTGTGTGTGTAGTGAATCCTGGGGGGGCTGTATGTGTATTATTGTGACTTACTGGGCCGTGTGTGTGAATGTGTCAGTCCAGCTATTAGGTCTATGTGATGTGTTAACATGACCGTTGGTGGTGGGTCTGTATGTGTGTCAATATGAATGCTGCTGATGATTACGTGTGTCTGTCTGGCTCATTCAAATCCAGCTCTTCTGTCTCCTTGAGGATTTCATTCTTGAGGCCACTTTTCTTTCCTGCACCTTTATTCTCTCCCTCTCTACTGAATCATCTATACTAAATCGTTCCCCAAAGGACACATATTCTATGATCTCTCACCTTACAAAACATAAATCCTTTCTCCATTTACTTCTTTTGCAGTTGGAGAGTTTTTTTTTTTTTTTCTTAACCTACCTGGAGAGTTTTTAAAAGATTGCTACACCCCTACCTCCATTTCCTCACCCACTCCCAATTCACTCCTCAACCACTTTAATCTGTCTTCTATCCCTACCAGCCTATGGAAATCCACTCAGCAAGGTCCTCGATGGCCACATGTCAAACCCAAAGGCCCTTTTTCTGGACTTAGCAGCATTTGACATGGCTGACCACTTGCTCTTCTCTGAAATTCTCTCTTCTATTTATGTCCAAAATGGAGTACTTGGGCATCCCTGGTGGCGCAGTGGTTGAGAGTCCGCCTGCCGATGCAGGGGACACGGGTTCGTGCCCCGGTCCGGGAAGATCCCACATGCCGCGGAGCGGCTGGGCCCGTGAGCCATGGCCGCTGAGCCTGCGTTCTGCAACAGGAGAGGCCACAACAGTGAGAGGCCCGCGTACAGCAAAAAAAAAAAAAAAAAAAGAGTACTTGACTCAAGTACTCAAATCTTGACCTCGCCACCTTCCTGACCCAGTTGCTCAAGCCAGAAATTAGGGAGTCATATTTGATTCTTTCCCTACACCCAATCCATTAGAAAGTCCACATCCTTTTCTTTCTATCTCCTGTGCTACCACCCTAGTCCTCGAGACTCTTACAATAGTCTTCCGACTGGTCCCTCTGTTTTCACTGGTACACCTTCATACTAAAGCCCTGCAACAATCCAAACTTTGCCTACGTCCTCAACCATATCTTAAACTATTCTCTTCATCACTCACTTTGCTCTAGCCACACTGGTTTCCTTTCTGTTCCTCAAATTACCACTTTTATGCCTCAGGGCCACTGCACTTACCTGTTCTCTTTGCCTGGAATTCTCTTCCCCCAGTTCTTTGTAGGTGTGCTGCCAGAGACAGATGATCAGGTGTTTTGCGGAAATGAAAGGTCTGGGCGTCATCGCCCAGGGGAAAGGTCCAAAGATGTGATTTCTTCTCCCAAGAAGTTTCCCTGCCTCAGCCCACACATATGAAAGGAGGATTGGAGTAAAGGCTGAAAGTATGTTCTGCTTTAACGAAAGCCCTGGGCCTGCAAGAGACATTCTACTACTAAAATTATTTTACACTATGGGAAGTTGAAGGGATTAAATGAGGTAAGACACATGGCACTTAAACTATTTCAGTACCCTCTTCCATCTCTTAAGGGTTCCTTGTCAGCCTCCCTAACCTCTTCACTAGTCAGAGCTAAGCTTCCCTACCCTGAGGCAAAACAGGTGCTCTCTTCTCCAACCTATCCCCTCTCACCTCAAGCCTGGGAAGGAATAAATTGTTTTCAGTGTATTAATCACCTGAAAGCAGATGGGAACCAATCGGGAGACCATTCTGAGCAGTGTTTGGCCAGGAGTGTTAAAGCATCAGTGCATTCCCAGTGTTTTTCAAACTTGAAATTGATTTAGGACATAGCTGGCATTAACAAAATCTGGTAGAAGAAAACAGATTAGAAAATATCAGAGTGCACTACATCACGACTCAGTCATACATATATACATACCTGTAAGAAAAGTTCCAGGAAGCAATGCTTACCCTTCTTACAGTAGGTATATATATATATACAGGCGTGAAGTAAAAAATGTATGCCGAGGCCATATCAATTCAGTTGGGTCATGGCTTTATGAGGTACAGAAGAGGGAAAGGAAATTGGGGACCTGGGTTGGTAAAGGATTATGAAATGTTTAGCATGTCAAACCAAAAAGGTAGGCTTTATTCTATAAGCAATGGAAAACCATCAGAAAAGTTTTAAGTGAGGAGAGGAATGGATGATCCAATTTTTCGAGTACAGAGGAAAAACTGGAGAGGGAGGAGATTAAAAGTAGAGAGAGCTTCCCTGGTGGCGCAGTGGTTGAGAGTCCGCCTGCCGATGCAGGGGACACGGGTTCGTGCCCCAGTCCAGGAGGATCCCACATGCCACGGAGCGGCTAGGCCCACGAGCCATGGCCGCTGAGACTGTGCATCCGGAGCCTGTGCTCTGCAGCGGGAGAGGCCACAACAGTGAGAGGCCCGCGTACCGCCAAAAAAAAAAAAAAAAGAAGTAGAGAGAAGTTAGGAAGCTGTTAAGTCCAAGAGGGACTTCCCTTGTGGCGCAGTGGTTAAGAACCCGCCTGCCAATGCAGGGGACACAGGTTCGAGCCCTTATCTGGGAAGATCCCACATGCCACGGAGCAACTAAGCCCGTGCACCACAACTACTGAGTCTGCACTCTAGAGCCCGCAAGCCACAACTACTGAGCCTGTGTGCCTAGAGCCCGTGCTCCACAACAAGAGAAGCCACCACAATGACAGGCCCGCACACCGCAATGAAGAGTAGCCCCTGCTTGACACAACTAGAGAAAGCCTGCGCACAGCAACAAAGACCCAATGCAGCCATAAATAAATAAATAAATGGGGGAAAAAAAAATCCAAGGGAGTTCCCTGGTGGCTTAGTGGTTAGGATTCCAGGCTTTCACTGCCATGGCCTGGGTTCAATCCCTGGTCGGGGAATTGAGATAATGGAGATGGAGATTTTCATTAAAAGATTTAGGAAGGTAAAGCAAGCATACTCCAACAAAAATTAATAATAATAAAAAAAGATTTAGGAAGTAAAACTGCCAGAACTTGGTGACTATGTGAAGGTTGGAGATAAAGAAGGCATCAAAAATGATGCCCAGCTAAATGCAATATGGTATCCTGGATCATATCCTAGAACAGAAAAAGGACGTTAGTGGAAAAATCAGTGAAATCTGAATAAAGGCTGGAGTTTAGTTAATATCAATACTAATGTGCCAACCAATGTTGGCTTCTTAGTTTTTACAAATGTTAACATGTTAACATCAGGGGAAACTAGGTGAGGGGTATAAGGAAACTCTGTGTTATCTTTGCAACTTTTCTGCAAAACCAAATTTATTCCAAAATAAGCTTATCAAAGATAAATGCTGCCTAGGTTTCTGGCTTGGGCACTTGGGAGCTGGGGGCTGATGGTAAGACTTAGATTTAGACATGCTGAGTTTGATGTCCCTATGACTAGAGGGTGAGATACCTAGAATTAAGTGTATCTTGAGCTCAGAAAAGAGATCTGGATTGGAGAAAACAGACTGGAAGTCAGGGTGGGCTGGTGGGCTTGCCTATGAGACTGCCCTGGGGACACTTATATTCAAAGGCAGAGAACAATTTCATTCCTCGTGAGGCTTGGATGCAGAATAACAAGTTTATCAATAATTACGTACTTATTGAGCACTTACCCCATACCAGGCCCTGTTCCAAATGCTTTATATTTGCACATGGAATCCTCATACAATTTTAACCATTCTACAGATGGGAAAACCGTGAAGCAGGACTGCTCATGCCTTAGTAGTGGCACTCAACTGGGGCAAGCCTAAGAATCACCTGTGGAGTTTTAAAATAGATGCCTTGGAAAGAGATTCAGGAATCTAGCCCAAAGCCCACACCTATGCATACTGATGGTGGTGTTTGATGATGAACCAGCTGTGGTCATGTGAATCATCTCTTTTGCCCATTTAGTCAATGATTAGCTTGCCATTGGTAAATGATTAGCATTTACCATTGGTGTATTAAAAAGTGTACGACATTCAATTTGATATTAATCCAATACTATTAATACAAATGGGCTGATCTATACGGAGTATCTTAGAGAGATGGTATATTTCGCCTCAGATAAACCCAAAACCTATTGTATGTGGTATTACGAGTAGCACAGAATGGAATAAAGTAGGGCTTACCTTAGTTTAAGACCAAATGGTGCTCACAGTATGGTTCCCAGACCAGCAGCATCAGCATCAATTGGAAATATCAGAAATGTAAGATCTCAGGCCACACCCTAAACTATAGGAGTAGGACCCAGCAAGCTGTGTTTGTAAGGAAGCTGGGATGCATGCTAAAGTTTGAGGACCACTGCTCCAAAAAAGCTTCAATCTGGTGGTTCTCTATCATCACCTAAGATTAGAAGCTTTAAAAAAATATTCCTAGTTTAGGCCCCAAACCTGTTTGTTAGAATCCGGGAGTGAATGCAGCCTAATCATGTAGACTAAAAAAAGAAAACTCCCCAGGTGACTCATACATACATCTGGTTGAGAACCACTGTTTTAGTGGCACCAATCGAAAAACATCTACATTACTCATTTCCAAAAAGCTAGGTTAGGAAGTAAAACAGATACCTGGTTAACCACCTAGAGTACACCAATTTCATGGAATATTATCCAACTGTCAACAATAAGGTAGTTATTTAGGTACTGATAGAAAAACAATCTCCAACACAGTGTTAAATGAAAAAAAGCAATATGCAGAACATTTAAAAATATTTTTTAAAAGGGACGTGGGCATGCACATATTTTATACAAGAACAGCGTATCTCTTAAAGGTTAGATAAGAAATTAGTAGCTGAAGTTTCCTCTGGGAAGGGAAGAAGGTGATTAAATTATAGGGATGGGAGAAACATTTTTACTGTGTGTTTTTGTACTGTTTACATTTTTTTTTTAATGGCCCAATAACAATTTTTTTTTGGGGGGGGAGGGTTCTTCTAGACGTTTTACAGTTTTACTTTTTATTTATGTTTCTTTCTTTTTTTTTTTTAATTGGGGTATAGTTGTTTTACAATGTTGTGTTAGTTTCTACTGTACAGCAAAGTGAAGTAGAGTTCTCTGTGCTATCCACCTGGTTTTTATTAGTTACTTATTTTATACATATTAGTGTATATATGTCAATCTATAGGTACATGTATTACTTATTCAAATTAATTAAGTTAAAAATGTTTAAGCTTAGGGGCAATAAAGAACCACTGCTTTAGAGGGAATGAAACATTAGCAAGCAAGCTGTCAGCTGCTAAAGGGCAATCAGAGCATTAATGAAGGGAAAGGGGCAGGAGGAAAGACAGTCCTGGCAAAAAGTCCAATGCAGGTAATCCTCCCTCCACTTCCTTCCTGAGGTGATGTTAGGTAAACTGAGACTCAACCCAGAGCACTCAATTTATCCATAGTCAGCTTTATTCTGAAATAACCATCTATGGAGAGCACACGTCAAAACAGTAGAAAAAAATAAAGAAGCCCATCAAAAAAAGTTCCCTGGCAAGTGGGAGGGAGGGCATGACGTTAGGAGCCCTGTTTAGGGAAGGAAATGTTGTCCAGGTCGTGGATGCCATTCTTGTCAATGATTCGAACGCTGAAGGCTGGCAGATTCAGAATGAAGCGTTTCTGGAGCTGCAGAGAAACATGAAGGAAATCAGTCAACAAGTTTTTATTGAGAACTAACTGTGGTCCAGGCTCTGTTCTAGGCACTGGGCATATAAGCAGATAATAATCTCTGCTTTTGTGCCGCTGGTATCCTATTGGAGGCAGTTGGTACTAGGACACTGAGGAAAGCCCAAACTGCAGGTGGAGGCTGACTGGAAGGTAGTGAGCAAGAGCTGAGGGCTTGACTCTGGTCAGTCAGCTGATGAAGAATGAGACAATCTAATGCTCTATTCCTCACAATTTGCCACTAATTAGCCTGGTAAACACAGACTTCTCTTTTAAAGTGTCTCAAGGTAACAAGCCAACCAAGGAGCGACTGCCCTAGGAATAAGCTTTGGACCAAAGCCATGTACTCCTAGGTCCCAACAGTTTGCTCCAGTCACCCGCCCACATTATAAGGACCAGATGTGTATGTGTTTGTGTGTATAGCTGGGGGGGTGGTGGGAAGGATGGCCTCAGAACTACTCTTGGAACAACTCCTGCTTCTGTCTCCTCCAATACAAGCTAACCTGTCATTAAAGAAACACCTCTGGGCTTTCATGAGACTCTCTGCTTGAGAGGCTATTCCAAAGGAGCTGTGGTCTATGTGCATAAAACCAGACGGCCCCCATTAACCTGGCTGGAGATTATTGAGAAACACAGCTGGAGGAAATCTTTGCTTCTGTGGGCGACTCTTCCTGGACACCTCACTTAATCTCTAGATAGAAGGCACAAAGCTCCATGTGCTCCCTTAGGGGCATATCCTGGACATGTACACCTCTCCAGGCCTAAGCCCTCTCTCTCTTGATGTTTCCCATCTCCTTTACAGATGAGGACTGGACAGCAACAACCATTTCCATTTCTACAGTCCTCTCTGGCTGATGACTCCTGTGTCCAGAAACCAGCTCCAAGATCAAGAAAAGGTGACAATAAGGAAATGTGGGTTTATAAAATAATCATATTTAGGATCCTTGAGGAATAAAGTCTCAAAGCATTCTATATTCCAGTGGCTTCTTCCGGGCAGCCCCTTGCAACACTTGGGGCTGCTGGACTAATACGGCCTCGTGGCTGAATGGTTAATAAGAAAAGCACATGAGTTTATTCTCAGCTTCTGCTTTGGAAAGGGGATTTACAAACAAGAGGAAAAAGGGGCACTATGGACTGAAAATGACAGGCTTGTTTAAGAGGCAAACTGACATTACTGTCCAATGCTACCACCTGCTCTCAACCTCCTACTCTCTTCTCATTAGACCACGAATTCAAGTTCATCCTTAGGCTACAAGAACAGTAAAAATTAAAAAGCCTACAGGAGCTGCTTTCTTTTCCTCCTCATCTTCCATTCATACCCCAGAGCCTTAGACTCCTAGGAGTAGTATTGGAATGGGCAGGGCCTGTGTTCCTGGCCTCATAAACTAAGGGCTGCTCTCCCCTACTGCCCAAAGCCTCTTAGTTACCTTCTATGGCCTCCTGAATTCCCAGCAGAGGCTTTCCCTCCCAAACTTATGTACTATTAAGGGAACAGACTTTTTTTTTTTTTTTTTGGGCTGCATTTGGTCTTCGTTGCTGTATGCAGGCTCTCTCTAGTTGCAGCGAGTGGGGGCTACTCTTCGTTGAAGAGCAGGGGCTCTAGGCACAAGGACTTCAGTAGCTGTGGCTCGCGGGCTCAGCAGTTGTGGCTCACGGGCTCTACAGTGCAGGCTCAGTAGTTGTGGCACACGGACTTAGTTGCTCCACAGCATGTGGGATCTTCCCAGACCAGGGATCAAACCCATGTCCCCTGAGTTGGCAGGCGGATTCTTAACCACTGCACCACCAGGGAAGTCCCCAAGGAAGCAGACTTTATGACAACTCCAGGTAGCACAAAAATAGAGCAGGTATAAAATCTAGTACAATAGTTCTTAAAGTATGGCTCCAGTTACCACCTGCAGCAAAATCATTTGGGACTGCTGGTTAAAATATTCTCAAGATCTACACCAGGACCACTGAATCAGAATTGGGTGGAGAGTGTGAATCTGCCTTTTTTAAGAAACAAGCTCCCCAGATGATTCTTATACATGCTAAATTTTGAGAAGCACTAGTCTGGATGAACCAAAAAGAAAATTAATTAAATTATAAAATTGACATTGATGAGAAGGTGACCCATGAGTGAAAAAATAAGCTTGTTATGTACCAAAATCTACCCCTGGTAGCAACTTCACATCTGGTTAGTGGATATTTATTATACCTTCTGGCAAGGATCAGAAAAAATGCAACTGAGGAACAGGAACAATATTGGCAAACAGAGAGACAAAACATTCCTTTCAGGATCCCATGGGAGCTACTCACCTCCTCCAGACATTTCCTAAGAAGCTCCACTGCCTTCTCACGTGAGATAGCTGAAAGAGAACACAGAGGCCAGGCACTCAAGGTGCTGACATTAAGTCCAACTCTCTGCTGCAACTTTTGACTAAGTTTCAAACTTTTCCAGGTCAGCATGCCACACAAATGCCACACAACAGAAAAGGCAAAAAAAACACACAAAAAAGCCTAGCCTTCTGGCTTTCAACAAACTTATTCCATATGCAGTTGAGGGTGCCCCACACCCAATGCTCAGGCAGCCACAAGCCATTGCAAATTGATTTGCTACAGAGAAGGGAGAGCATGACGGAATTCTGCCTCCCATGGCCAGGGCTTGCCTCTAGAGAAGTCCAGCGGCCTGCCTCTTCGTTATAGCCCATCCCCCAACTCCCAACGCCCCCAGCCCCCCTTTAGACCAGGGCTTAAATCAGCTCCATCTGCCCTAGCCAGCTGCAAATCAGGGAAAAGGAGGCCAGGGCCAGTGTTTTAGCCTCACTTTGCCAGCTGGGCCTCAGTTTAACAATGGAATGAGAATTCATAGGATGGGGCTGAGTCTCTCATAAAATAGGAGCCAAAGGAACTGTCCACAGGCATGGCAAACTGGGATGACATATTACGCAGTTAGGCTTCAGGGGTGGTTGGTGGTTATTTTGGTGGGCAAATCAGCTGTATTACTGACAGACGCCAAATCAAGAAGCAGTCACTAGGAGGCCAGGCTAATTCTTTTTAGAATGTGGCCTGGAGCTCTGGCATGGCTGAGGTTGAGTGAGAGGGCAGCACCAAAAAAGGAATGAACAAGCCAGATACGTACTATACTGACAGGGATGAATGGAATGTAAGGAGAAAACTGGTTATCCGTGCTACATCTATAGCTTGTAAAAGCTGAGAATCCCAACTGCCTACTGCTCACAGTGGCTGAAGTTGAGGTTAGGATTGGGGTCAGAAAATAGAACTTAACACAAAAGCATCCCAGTGTCTGGAGGTTTGCCAAGCTGATGGTTCATGGACAAGTAGAGAGCCAGCTTTTTCTTGTAGGAGGGGGTAGCCATTAGGTGATAAGAACCAAGGGAACAGCTCAGGCTATGGCCTTAGAAAGCTTTGATATTTAAGAAAAGAAACCCTCAGTTGTCAAGCTGGAGACCCGTTCATCACCACAAGCTCAAAACAAACATACAAACCACTTGGTTTACTTGCTAATTCTTTACACCTGAGAAGCTAATGAGCACCTACCTAGGGCAAAATGAGTGAAAAAACTGAACTTTTGTAACTGAAGAATTATAGTTTTACTCCAACTCTCCTTTAAAACAAAACAAAACCCAGCTCTGGGCATATGCAATACCTCGTTTTATCTGGCAGAAGAGGGAGTTCGATCAGCTTTTCCATAACCCTAATGACATACAGGAGAAAGCTTCCAGAGGGCACCTGCATGTACTTCTTAGGATCCATCCTCTTTTCAAGCCCTGGCCACCCAACTCCAGGGGGTTGTGCACAAAACCAGGAAACAGCTGAGGACAGGGCTCTGCTACTGCTCCCTAAACTTAGAGAGCTGAAACTTACTTGGTGTGTAATACCGGTCCAGGATACTGAGAGTCAGGAAGGCACCATAGCCGTGGGCTGCAAAAGGGGCTTTTGCCAAGGCTGCCAGGTAGTCCATGTAGTAGAGCGCTGGACCCTCATGCTCATCATAGCCAGCCAGGAGGAGGTTGACATGATATGGGGTCTGCAAAGGAAAGACACTGCAAAGTGATGGTCAAAGCGATAACACCAACACCTCTCCTCATGGAAACAGGAACGTTCCAACTCTTGATAAATAAGAAAATAGCAGCAGCTGAGTAAATCATGATGAAAGTAAAGATTTAGACAAATCTAAAGGACCCAGAGTGTGGTCAGAGGTAAAGGGAGGTCAGCTTGTTTTCTCTGAACAGAAGAGTATTTGAAGCACTTTAAGGTATGTGAAAAAGCTGCTTCTTAAAGCCCATGGACCAAAACCTGTTACAAAAGCATTTCAAAGGCAAAGCACGGGTGTTCTTGTATTGTTCCTAATAGCTGAAACCAACACACACAACTCTGAGAGTGTCAGGCCACAGGCTAAAGAAAGCTGCAGCTCCAACCACATCATCCAAAAGAAGAAGGCTCAGTCTGGACAACTGGACCAAAATCTCAAATGGTAAACTGGAAGGAAAGGGAATCCTCCAACGCTGTTGGTGGGAACGTAAACTGGTGCAGCCACTATGGAAAACAATATGGAAGTTCCTTTAAAAACTAAAAACAGAGCTACCATATGATCCAGCTATTCCACACCAGGGTATATGTCCAGAAAAGACAAAACTCTAATTCAATACACGCACCCCAATGTTCATAGCAGCACTATTTACAATAGCCAAGTCATGGAAACAACCCAAGTACCCATCAAGAGACGACTGGCTTAAGAAGATGTGGTACATATATACAATGGACTATTACTCAGCCATAAAAAAGACTGAATTATTGCCATTTGCAGCAACATGGATGGACCTAGATAATACTTAGTGAAGTAAGTCAGAGAAAGATAAATATTATATGATATCACTTATATGTGGAATTTAAAAAATAATACAAGTGAATCTATATACAAAACAGAAACTAACTCACAGACATAGAAATAGAAAATAAACTTACGGTTACCAAAGGGGAAAGGAAGCGGGGGTATACATTAGGAGTATGGAATGAACAAACTACTACACATAAAATAAATAAGCAACAAGGATTTACTGTATAGCATAGGGAACTATATTCAAAATCTTATAATAACCTATATTGGAAAATAATCTGAAAAAAATAGTATATATAAAACTGAATCTTTTTTTTTTTTTTTTTTTTTTTTTTTTTGCGGTACGCGGGCCTCTCACTGTTGTGGCCTCTCTCGTTGCGGAGCACAGGCTCCGGACGCGCAGGCTCAGTGGCCATGGCTCACGGGCTCAGCCGCTCTGTGGCATGTGGGATCTTCCCAGACCAGGGCACAAACCTGTGTCCCCTGCCTCGGCAGGCGGACTCTCAACCACTGCGCCACCAGGGAAGCCCAAAACTGAATCATTCTGCTGTATACCTGGAACTAACATAATATTGTCTATCAACTATAAAAAAAGAAAAGATTTTTAAAAAAAAGAAACAAGTCTTGCAGTAGGGAAGGGTAGAAAGTCTCAAATATTTAAGTCAAATCACTAAACTTTTTTTTTGGCTGTGTCACACATCTTGCAGGATCTTAGTTCCCTGACCAGGGATCGAACCCACGCCCCAGCTGGTGAAAGCTCAAAGTCCTAACCACTGGACCACCAGGGAATTTCCAAATCATTAAACTTTTAATGCAGACAGTAATAATGGAAGTTCATAAATACAAAGTTCATAAATACAAAGTGGTAACTCTAGAAGAACTGTAGATTTAGGTGAAATGCTAATATTTTTCTAATATAATAAGGCTCTGCTAAGGTAACTAAGAAGTAATTTTTATCAGTGAGATAAATAAACAGTACTTATAATAACCTATTTATAGGTATCCTTTCTTTGTATTACCTGCAAGTGTAAAAATGCAAGTTTCTACAGAGAACCTTAACTATGTCTGCCTTGCTCTTCATCTCCAAATGGATGATTCTTTTTCTATACCAGGTGGGCCATTTACCATGGCCTGTCTATGCTGCCAGGCATCAGCAGTGAGACTCCCATGTAAAATGTCTTCCTTTTTCTGTGCAAAGTGTGTTTTCCCTCTTGCATCTGGCATAGTGGCTAGTGAGCAGGCCTTGCCCATGGTTATATGCCCCTCCCTAAACTTATACATTTGATTAAATGCACATTAAATGAAATCAAATACATTTATGCATCCTATTATGGGGCATAAAGTAATAACAGCTAATGGTCTTAAAAGTGATGCTTTGTATTCTTTGAACACTGATTAACATGGGCACTTGGCAGCCTGAAGAAACATTCTAACTCATGTTAGAAGAACACATGAAAATATCATGTACTTACTTGGAATTCCAAGCCAGCTGTGCTAAGTAATATTTCCCTTAGACTACAGAGTAGCCCTAACCTGCAAACAAGTTTCTGCCTTGGGAATAAGATGGTGAATAGTCTCAGGGGTTAAGAATTGACCAGCAATAGTCAAGTCTTTAGAGAAAATAATCTGCCTATCACATTTCCCAGTAAGTAGCGTGCTATACTTTGCCAGGCTCTGGAATTCTCTGCCACATTCTGTGACTACATTCTTAGTAAGTCTGACCTTAGGCAAGACACTTAACCCCTATGAGCATATGTTTCCTTATGTGTAAAAGTGAGTTAATTAATCCTTCCCCTTTCTGTCTTCTATGAAATATGGTAAGAAAAAAATAATAGAGGTGAGGCATCCCAAACTCTGAAAGAAAAAAATGCTACCTGAATTCTTAGTATATTAGCTATACCCCAGTCTCCTTTTGACAGCTTACCACTTTAAACAACAACAAAAAAAAGGTCTAAATTACCTAAAAATAAAAAATATATAATATATATATTTTTAAACTGTGAGAATAGTAATGCAAAGTCAGGCAGACAAAGAATACTGTAGTGTTCTTATAGTTAAAATTCGAATAGCAAAACAGAGAGAAATATACAGCAAGGAGATTCTAACTGGTTTCCTTCCCCAAGAGGTTTAATAATATAGTTTCTTACCTATCACAAAGTAAGTTCATCTTTTTGCTATGAGGATAACTCTACTCTTCTCCATTCACTGGAGAATACTCCTTTTACGGCTAACCAAAACAATTTTATCAAGTTGCAATGGTATATTAAGGATCCAACCAGATAACTAGAGACCTAACCAGCAGAACCCTCATATGCTGTCTCCAGTGAGGCTCTTGTATTTAAAACAATTAATGTGATCTTTAAAAGCCACCACCAAAAAATTTTTACATGAAGATGTCAACGGAATTTCAGAAGCAAACTGTATTGCTTAACTGGTCTATATAATATCATTTATTTATGCTTAAGCATCTGACACACACACACATCAAAGCTGGTATTCAGAAGCTATAACACGTGGTATAGAAGATAACTCATAAATTATTCTGTGACTTCGAATCACCAACTTTTGCATGTGTGAGATGCTTAAGCATAGATAAATGGTGTTATTTAGACTAATTAAATCAATACATCTGTGCAACAACTTGCAGTTTCTGAAATTCTTTTGACAATGCTCCATCAAAGATCTCTGGCTCACACTTTTTTCTTTTAATTTCAAATAAAGTCTTGTATACTGCCACTCTCTTACTCCTCTAAGAATGACATTCAAAGTGACAAAGCCATAGTGATGGGTCTCTTGACTGTTACATTTCCTCATATTCTTGATGCAACAGTGTTTTCCTGGAATAAGACAAATTCCAAGCCATTCGATTTTGTGAAACTCTTACAGCATATACATGTGTGACTGTGGTGTGTTTAGGAAAACATATAGTATGTGTAAGACACAATCCACCTATTCAAATATTTATACCAATTATAAACTCCATGAAGGCAGGATTGTGTCTGGCTTGTTCAATGATGTATAAGCATATAGTACATGTTCAGTAAATATTTGCTGAGTGAATAATAATCATACCAGAAGGCATTATATATGTTTTTGTTTTGTTTTTTTTTTTGTGGTACACAGGCCTCTCACTGTTGTGGCCTCCCCCGCAGGCTCAGCAGTCATGGCTCACAGGCCCAGCCGCTCCGTGGCATGTGGGATCTTCCCAGACTGGGGCACGAACCCGCGTCCCCTGCATCGGCAGGCAAACTCTCAACCACTGCACCATCAGGGAAGCCCTATATATGTTTTAATACATATATGGCTAATGCCTAGTATCACAAGAAGAAAGATTAAGAAAATCACTAAACAAATGTCAGAAAGTGATAGGTCCTACTTCTGAGAACTGGTTGAAGTTTAAGTTGACTGCCAGTATCCTATGATTGCACATAATATTGCTGCTTTTTTCTAGGCTCCTAGGTCCTACTCTTTCTACTTTTCTTTAGACATAGGTTGCTAAGTAAGTAAAAAAATTATGCTACAGGCATTTAGAATTAAATGAAGACAACGGTAGCTTAAATATCTCAGGAAGAAACAGCTGGGCTACATTACAGTTAGACCCGAGTTTGAAATCCAGCTCTATTACCAGACGTGTAGCTTTAGAAAAGTTAGTAACCTAACCTCTCTGAAAATGTTTTCATTGAAAACATGGGATAATACCTACTACAAAAAGGCTGCACTGAAGACTCAAAGAGATAATGCATATAAACAAGCATAGTACCCAAAACATAATAAAGCCTCAGTAAATGCTAAAGTAATTACTAGGAAACACAATTACCTATGAAGTTCACAGTGTCCATGAAATAAACAGGGTAAGCACTCAAGAGAAGCCCATCCACTCCTAGCACTGAGATATAAGATAAATTCCTCATACAGTCAAATAGACCCCAAATAGCCAAAACAATCTTGAAAAAGGAGAAGAACAGAGCTGGAGGAATCATGCGCCCTGACTTCAGACTATACTACAAAGCTACAGTAATCAAAACAGTATGGTACTGGCACAAGAACAGACACACAGATTAATAGAACAGAATAGAAAGCCCAGAAATAAACCCATGCACTAAAAGTCAATTAATCTATGACAAAGGAGGCACAATGGAGAAAAGACAGCCTCTTCAAAAAGTGGTGCTGGGGAAACTGCACAGCTACATGTAAAAGAATGAAATTAGAATATTCTCTAACGCCATATACAAAAATAAACTCAAAATGGATTACAGACCTAAATGTAAGACTGGATACTACAAAACTCCTAGAAGAAAATACAGGCAGGACACTCTGACATAAATTGCAGCAATATCTTTTTGGATCCGTCTCCTAGAATAATGGAAACAAAAATTAAAATAAACAAATGGGACCTAAACTTAAAAGCTTTTGCACAGCAAAGGAAACCATATACAAAATGAAAAGATAGCCTATGGAATGGGAGAAAATATTTGCAGAAGATGCTACCAATAAGGGATTAATTTCCAAAACATACAAACAGCTCATACAACTCAACAAAAAATGGGCAGAAGACCTAAAGAGACATTTCTTCAAAGACATACTGATGGGGACTTCCCTGGTGGCACGGTGGTTAAGAATCCACCAGCCAATGCAAGGGACATGAGTTTGAGCCCTGGTCCGGGAAGATCCCACATGCCACGGAGCAACTAAGCCTGTGTGCCACAACTATTGAGCCCGCATGCCACAACTACTGAAGCCTGTGTGCCTAGAGCCCGTGTTCCGCAACAAGGGAAGCCACCGCAATGAGAAGTCCGCGCACCACAATGAAAAGTAGCCCCCACTCACTGCAACTAAAGAAAGCCGGCATGCAGCAACAAAGACCCAACGCAGCCAAAAATTAATTAATTAATTAATTAATTAAAAATTGGCCATTTTAAATTTTTTTTTGCGGTACGCGGGCCTCTCACTGTTGTGGCCTCTCCCGTTGCGGAGCACAGGCTCCGGACGCACAGGCTCAGCGGCCATGGCTCACAGGCCCAGCCACTCCGCGGCATGTGGGATCTTCCCAAACCAGGGCACGAACCCGTGTCCCCTGCATCGGCAGGCGGACTTTCAACCACTGTGCCACCAGGGAAGCCCAAAAATTGGCCATTATTATTATTATATATATATATAAAAAAAGACATACTGATGGCCAAAAAGCACATGAAAAGATGCTCAACACTGCTAATTATTAGAGAAATGCAAATCAAAACTACAATGAGGTACCACCTCACACCCATCAGAATGGCCATTATTTTAAAATCTACAAATAATAAATGCTGGAGAGGGTGTGAAGAAAAGGAAACCCTCCTACACTGTCGGTGGGAACGTAAATTGGTGCAGTTACGGAGAACAGTATGGAGGTTCCTTAAAAAACTAAAAATAGAGTTGCCATATGATCCGGCAATCCCACTCTTGGGCATATATTCAAAGAAAACTCTAACTTGAAAAGATACATGACCCCAATGTTTACAGCAGGACTATTTACAATAGCCAAGATATGGAAGCAACCTAAATGTCTATCAACAGATGAATGGATAAAGAAGATGTGGGGTGTGTGTGTGTGTGTGTGTGTGTGTGTGTGTGTATATATACACACACACACACACGCACATATACATACACACACACAATTATTAATCAGTCATAAAAAAGAATGAAATAATACCATCTGCAGCAACATGGATGGACCCAGAGATTATCACACTAAGTGAAGTCAGTCAGACAGAAAAAGACAAGTATCATACGCTATCACATATATGTGGAATCTAAAAAGATGATACAAATGAACTTACTTACAAAACAGAAACAGACTCAGACATAGAAGACAAGCTTACGGTTACCACAAGGGAAGGGGGGGCATATATTTGGAATTTGGGATTAATAGATACAGACATATAAGGATCTACTGTATAGCACAGGAAACTACATTCAGTATCTTTTAATAACCTATAATGGAAAAGAATCTGAAAAAGAATATATATATATATATCTGAATCACTTTGCTGTATACCTGAAACATTATAAATCAACTATACATCAATAATACTTTTTTTAATTTTTAAAGGAAAATAAATAAAATTTTAAAGGAAAATAAACAAACACCTCATATACATCTTCCTAAAGGGATATGGTGGGAATTTTATAAAAAGTGCCCAGCACACTGCCTGACACATGGTAGAAATATATGACAGTTTCCTTCTCTCTCCTTCCTGGACTCTTGGAAGGAGCCCTAAGGTGAAGGTATTCATTGTCACAAACATTCATAAGCACTGACACTTCGAGCATATCTACTTCACAGTACACCACCCTAACCTATCTTGAAATTGACACAGGCACAGAGACATTTTCCTGGAAGCCTGAAAAAACAAAAACAACAAATCCTACATCCAGATTTGGAGAGCAAATTACCACTTATTAAGTACCTTCATACTATTTCCACCCTTACAGATATGTCCATCCTGAGTGCTAAGCCTCACTTTCTAGCTACTTTTTCATCAGTTCCCTTCTTTCCCATGATCAGTACAACATGAGAATTTGCCAATTAACCTGAAGGAATGTGAACACTAATCAATCATGATAACATTGCCAGGAATCCTGTATCTTTTACGAAGTAATCCTTCGTAAAAGGATTATAATCTGTCTTTGGTTGTCTCCACTATTCTAATTATTTAGATAGTAAGTCTAAGTAATAGAGCAAAGTTATGAGGTCCCCAAGGGGAGGAACAGTATCTATACATAACTCTGAACTAACCTAAACATCCGAGTGACCAATAAATGAACTTAAACATTTAGCTGAGACACTCTCTGTCCAATGGCCATGAGGATCACCATCAATGGTTTGCAGTACAAATGCCAACGTTCTTAGTTTTAAAGTTGTATCTAACTGACATACAAAGAAAAAAATTTAAATGAACCATCCTGGGAACTCAAAATGAACTTTAGTTTCTAAAATAAAATACCACCAAAATTTTGCCTCTTTTTACAAGTAGAGAAAGAAGAAAAGAAAAAAACCTAGATAAATTGGTATATCTTCCTCCCTTAAAAAAGTACATGAGGTAAGCTTATTTTTAAAATGAAGAGCTTTAAGTCATTTTGAGATTTCCTCATCTATACAACAGGGATAATAAGAGTATCCATCATTACGGGGTTATGGCGAGGTTTAAATTAAATAAATGTAAACTGCTCAGTGAAATGCCTGTTCCATAGTAATAACACCATCATCACCACCACCACCACCATCATTTTTAGGATCTGACAGCATTATTAACAGATCTGATTAGATAATAATAAGATCAAGAAGATGCACCAGGGAATTCCCTGGCGGTCCAGTGGTTAGGACTCCAAGCTTTCACTGTCAAGGGACTGGGTTCGGGTTCAATCCCTGGTCGGGGAACTAAGATCCCACAAGTCGCAAGGCGAGGCTCAAAAAAAAACGAAGAAGGAGGAGATGTACTAACTACCACAGAGTGCCAATAAATTATCCACCTTTTTTTGGTTGCTAAAAGGAATACAATTTAAGCCAGGGGAATTAGCCAATAAGCACATCTCTTATGTCCCTCTCCCTGGGATTGAAATGGACTTCCTAAGTACCCCTGAGCCCTGCAGAACTGAGTTCAGTTTCACTTTGTACATCTGAGCTCAGTTTCCTTGTACATTTGGGAGTGGGGGGTGTACATGGCACACACATGCAAACTTTCCTTCAGTTTGATGGAGCATTTCCTTCCCTCTAACTCTTGTGCATACAACTCCTTGTATATTCTCTCTCTCATGAAAAAGAAACACTGTAGTGATTAAGAAGAGTGTGAAAAAAAAAAAATAAAAATAAAAAGAAGAGTGTGAAATTCCATAAATTTTACAGCTCAAGAGAACAGTTGTGATAAACACACTGAAACAACAAAATCAGTGAAGAGAGTCTGGGCGGTGACAAGCAGCGGTGTGACATCTGGCGGAAGCCAAAGTCACAGCAAGGGGGAGAGAGGTGGGCGTGAGGAAGCATCCTGCCGAGCGTGGACACAGAAAAGGAGAGGAATTGACAGTGTTCCTTTGGAGCCAGGCCAGCCTTTGCCACCTCTAATTGAACAGGACGACGTCGCTATGAGTCAGGTGCCTCAGAGAACGATGCGGTTTCTTTTGCAATGTGCTGCACACCTTGGAACATTAAGCGTGTGAAGCATGATCCCATTCCTTGTGGGTCGGGAATTTGGTAGGAGAGGCAGAACCACCAACGGGACAAAGGATTTAGCTAATGATGACAGTGTTTCAATAAACAGACTTCTAAACAGAGACTGGGCTTTGAAGGAAACAGTGCCTGCTCTTTCATTTAGTCCAGCCGATTGCCAAAGCTGCCTAAAATTCCATCTTTGGCACCGAGAATATTTCACAAAAATGCAGTTTACAGAGTTAGAAGGGATCTAAGGGCTCATCTAGTTTATCCAATGTCCCTCTCACAAATGTGGGGACTCGGGTTCAAAGAGGGGACAGTGACTTACCCTAAACCACAGGGCTAATTAGAGTCAGGACCAGAATTCAGGCTTTCTGATCCCAAGACTTGTGTGCTTTTCTAGGAAACGATGCTGCCTCCACAAAATGGAAATTAGTGTGAAAATATGATTCAATATGTAAATGTCAGTTTCACACTCAAATAGTTCAGAATGTACTATTTTGCATACCAGCATCTATTGTCCTCTATTTCACGTATTACATCTTATATGACCAATAATATTTTAAGTTTTAAAAGGGCAGGTTTAACGTCAGACCATTATGACTCCTCTAAAGGGTCTACAACTATGCAAGATATGTAGTAGGTACTAAATAAATAGATGCCAACACCTTAACTGCTTTGCCAATGCCCAGTTTTTCAACTTTGTTAATAAATAAAATGGATCCACTGTTATTTTCTTACACTGGTGCTCTGAACTCTGAATCAGGAGCTTGTTTCCAATAACCAACAGAATTTATTAGCTATCTCCTTTGGCTGGGTTTGGTGGTATAACTTTAAAATTTCAATGTCAATTTTGCCATTTTAATTAAAGAAAGACTTTGTACCTATACTGGAATTTCAATGTTCACTATTTAACACTTTTAAAAAATCTAAAAGATTTCAGCAGCTTCCAACTGTCCTTGTGACCAAGTACTTTTCCCAGCTCTAAGAGATTATGGTTCTATGGATGGGGATAGGGCTGGGCAGGGGAAGAACTACTTATCCCTAATGCCTAAGCAATACAGAATCATTTGCACCTTGATTTTAATCCTCTCTGACAAAGTCCTTTTTAAGGAAACCCATCAATCTCTTTTTCTAATAACAGTGGTGACTATGCCTTAAGCAAAAACAGAGAGTTTACAAAAGGCCTCAACCAAATCCTGCAAGAGTTCTCCGAGACTGCACAGGATAATTATGAAATGAGTAAATGCCCCAACCAACTTCACTTTTGCATGTGGAATGTGAATACATTATAAATTCAATAAATGTTATTGAGCGTTTACTATGTGAGAAGCATTGTGCCAGGTGACAAAGATGGAAACCTGGATCTGGAAGGAGCTGAGAAGGTAGACTGGAGTAGGAAAGATTTCAGATGGAGGAAACAGCATATGTGAAGGTAAAGAAACATGGAGGAACATGGAATATTTGGGTATTGGTGAATATGGGACATGTATACTTAGTGAATTAGGTGATTTCAGTAAGAAGGAGAGAGGAAGTGGGGTAACAGGAATTGAAACGATACTGTCACTGGCTTCCTAGACTAAAGAACGTGAACTTCAGGGGAGTTCCCTGCTGGCCTAGCGATTAGGATTCTGGGCTTTCACTACTGTGGCCCAGGTCCAATCCCTGGTTGGGGAACTGAGATCCTGCAAGCCATGCGGCTCAGCCAAAAAAAAAAAAAAGAATATGAACATCAGTATGTAAACCATGGAGAAACCAGTGAAAACTGCTCCCATTCCCATGACAATACAAGCCTTTTTCATGTGTTAGAAAATTGCAGAAGCAGTAGGGATGGAGGGGGAGATATGGAATATAAGATATATCAATATTTAGAAAGTAGAATAGATAGGAGTTAATGAATAGAACAGAAGATGAGGGAAAAAGAGGAGTTAAGAGAATGTGCAATAAACGGAAAGGTGGAGGAGCAATGTAAAAAACTCAACTGAGACCGAAAGAGGCTTAAGTTGAGCTGTTCAGAAGTAGCTGGAAAGAAAAAATAATGTATAGCTGAAATCATGAGACTGAATGAAGAGTCAGCCAGTTGGTAGGTTTTATTTATACAAACACACCTTCCTAAGTTCACATGTGGAAGACAATAAAGGAAACAATGACAACAGAACACTATGGCAGAGGTATTCGTAGGTTGCCGTGAGAGCACAAAGAAGCCCTCATGAGTGACAAACATATGTGGAGAAATACAGTTTCCCTGGAAAATGATAAATTGAGTTTTAACCAGCAATTAAGAGTTAGCCTTTTGGGCTTCCCTGGTGGTGCAGTGCTTGAGAGTCCGCCTGCCGATGCAGGGGACACGGGTTCTTGCCCTGGTCCGGGAAGATCCCACATGCCGCAGAGCGGCTGGGCCCGTGAGCCATGGCCGCTGAGCCTGCGCGTCCAGAGCCTGTGCTCCGCAACGGGAGAGGCCACAACAGCGAGAGGCCCGCGTACCGCAAAAAAAAAAAAAGCAGTTAGCCTTTGGAGATGTGGAAGTACATTCAGGGGAGAATGACCAGCAAAGTGCTGGAGTAGGCAAAGGCAGAGATACAAGAGAGAACACACAGCAGGTTAGGGGAGGTACAAGTAATTCAGTATGAAACAGAGAATGCCAGTGAGAAAGGGGTGACAGGTAGGTCTGGAGACAAAGCAGAGGAATAAGTGAAAGAAGAGAGATGAAGCAGAGAGGCTAATTTCGAAGACTGTGTACACCTAAGTTGAAGAGAGCAGTTCTGGGAGCTGAGAAAAAACTGGCCTATTGCTCCTTCATGATCACAAGCTGGGACCAGTCCTGTTACCTACTGTTACCACTCAGAGGAAAAAAAGGAGGTACAATGTTGGAAGTTGAAAATAGTTTCCTCTTAATCTTGTGATGGAAAAAATAGTATGAGTTTAAACTGATCAGAATCAGAATACTAGACTGAGCTTCACCACAGAGAAGTTAAATTAAACTGACTGACTTTCCTCGTTCTTTCCTGCTTCAGATACACTCATCTTCTGTTGCACTAAAACACAAACCAGCCCATGTTTATAAATTCTCACACTAAATTAAAAAATAAGGAAGCAAGTGTGCCTCAAATGAAGCAAACCTTTTATTTCCAGAAGCCCAAGACAAAATAAAAGAAACTTACTCTGAAAATGAGACTGTCTAACCAAGGTTTCCCATTTCTTTTGCCTGCCTTAGTTCATTCTCTGAAAGTGTATTTGGCATACTCGTTTGATGCTGGCAGATGCAAAAGCATAATATAAAAATTGTGTTCATTCTCCTTTAACAATGATTAGCTCATGTTCAAATATTTTTGCTTAACATACTGGCAAAAATTCTTATAATGGATGATTTCTTGAACTTAAGCTCAGGAACGTCACTGCATTTACAACCAACATTTTATTTTATTTTTATTTTTGGCCGCCCCGCGCAATTCCCTGACCAGGGACTGAACCTGTGCCCCTGGCAGTGAAAGCGCAGAGTCCTAACCACTGGACCACCAGGGAATTCCCACAACCAACATTTTCAACTTTAAAAGCAAAACACCTTTTAAATTATTATTTGAAAAACCTATGTTTTTAAAATGCCGTTAAGTCAAAAGTTAGGCATGTGTTTTTGTGAAAAAAAATAATAAAGGCTCAAGGTCAAAAGTGGCTTTATCGCTTTACGGTTGTGCTACAAAAGATAGTCCACTTGGTCTTGAAGTCTCAAGTGCCCCATCTGAACGTGGAGGACAGTATTGCTTGCCTGATAGCTGTGAGGAATGAAAAGTACTCATCTGTGTTAAAGTTCCTAGAAGAAGGCCTAGGAAGTAGTAGGTGCCCAATAAATGTCAAATGAATCTGAATTTTAGAAGCAAAAAATTAAACATTGTGTATATTTCAATTTTTAGCAAAATTATATTTTAAAGTTACCCCACAATAATTATGAAATTTCTGTAAATTTTACTTTCTAAAACCATCACTAACCCCAAGTTTGAATGGTTCTTCTATGAAAGTTGTAATCTTCTCGTAATTAAAAGTTTAGAAATTTAATGAGTTGAAATGCAACAAGGCACGGATGCCTTATTATACCAACTAGTTAACACAGTATTTGTTTTCTACATTAACTTTACTTGCTAATCAAAAATACTGCTTTCTCCCAAACATCAAAATAAAATCGCTGATTGTGCAATGGTAAAACCAACAATACCATGTCCGCAACAAGGCCACCTGAATTTTTTTTCATGAGCTGGCAGTGTCCAGGGAAAATATGACTCCATATACCTTTAAGTCAGTTCTCAAAAAATTCAAGTGCAGAAGCCATGCTCTGTACACCCCAAGGCATATGTATATTAAGTTGTACATGCTAAGCATGCCCATGAATATCTTTGTTTTGGGGGGGGGGTTTGTGTTTTTTGGGGGGGGGAGTTTGGCTATGACACTCGGCTTACGGGATCTCAGTTCCCCAACCAGGGACTGAACCTGGGCCACAGCAGTGAAAGCCCGGAATCCTAACCACTAGGCCACCAGGGAACTCACACCCATGAATATCTTTGCATGTTGAACATCTGAGCTGATTCATCTCCCTGAGTTAAGAAGTAAGTCTGCTGCTAAAGACTATTTAGGACTATATATAATTGTATATGTTTTCAGATGTCCATAGCAACTAGGAAATCCTGGGGAAAAGACTATTTAGAAGCCCTTCTAGGGACTTCCCTGGCGGTCCAGTGGTTAGGACTCTGTGCTCCCAATGCAGGGGGCAGAGGTTCAATCCCTGGTCGGGGAACTAAGATCCCGCATGCCGCACAGTGCAGCCTAAAAAAAAAAAGCCCTTCTATTAGAACACAGTGCTCCCCATTAGCAGCCTAGGTCCAACACAAGTTACTCCTACCTCTTCAATGGACATGAAAGCTCCACATTGGTCTCCCTGCTTTCTTCTACTTTCCCTAAATGCTCTACCAAAGAGTAGCCAATGATCTAACCAAATCTCATCTGATCATGTTAACCCCCTCTTAGCCAACAAGCTTCCAGAGAGGCCCATTGCTTTTAGCACAATGCTTTTTCATCAAAGTCCTCATAACATGGACTACCTCTCTAGTTTCAATCTCTTACCATTCCCCTAAAACCCTGAGCCATATTTAACAAACTACTTTAGATTATGGATTTTGTATATGTGTTTATAGTAAAAACTATATAAGGCTATTTATTTCTATTTGTTTTCCCATCAATAGAGCCCTACTTTGTATTATGTACTCCACTAGTTAAAACAGATAAAAAATTAGGAATAGGAGGTTCAGAGAACTATTTGTGCCTGCCCCAAACATCATTAGAAAAATCACTGTGCCTAACCTAACCTGCTCTCTCACACTCCTTCAGGTCTGTGCCTCCAGTTTTCCTTTCTGTTTCATCTTTGCTTTAATGACAGCTGGTCCTTCAAAGCTCAAGTTAGGCTCTATTCGCAGAGCAACTACCTGTAAGGCTACTGCAGTACTTGTCACTCTGCAGTACAGTTGACTATTTACTTCTCTATTGCCCCATCTGAAGGCACACACTGCGCTTTGCACCTCTGTTTCCTCAGCCCCAAGGACAATGCAGGCTGTAGATTTGTTGAATGGATGGCTATCAGCACCTATGGAACTTCTCAGCTGTACAAAACTGTACAAATTAGGAGGCATCAGAAAGGGAAATGTGGAATTCTGGCAGGGCATTTCAGTTTATAAGGATTCAGAGATTATTTCCTCTCCCTTCCCTTTTTCTTTCCAATCTAGTTCATGCTATCTGCTCTATTGTCTTCACTCAAAAGTAATGGTAAATCTGAACTCTTTTTCATTTTTAGCTCTTAAAAAATGTGTTACGCTTTCCTACCCCTTTACTCTTCCGTTTTATTCTCTTAAACTTTTTTGGTGGAACAACATGCTCACATAAAAGTATATAAAATATACATGTACAGCTTAATGAATAAAGTGAACATACATTTAACTACAACCAAGGTCAAGAAATAGAACAGTCAACTATTTCTCCCTCCAAAGGCTTTCCATTCCCCTTCATTTTAGATAACTGTGGGAGAGAATAAAGAACACCTCACAGTTTTTTGGATCAGCCCCTGAATTCATATCTCTGCATGATCCTGGGCTACGGCAGGTAAAGAGAAGCACTAAGATGCCAGGGTACATGTGTATTTCTATCTGTGAGTATGTGTGAGGGCATGCCCCCACAGGCCAAGGCACTGGTTTAAAGCAATCTTAAAAGGTAGGGTAAATCTATATTTCTAATGGTAAACACTCTGCTGCTTAGTAAAACAGTACTCTGCTGCTTACAGCTTAAACCAAACCTTAACAGGAAACCACATAATTTTCAAGACACAAGTTGCAAAACAACACAAATTTAAGACCAATTACCTATATTTGCTTCATCCCCATTGTGGATAGGAAAGATGCTTTAAGTGAAAAGTTGGCATTATGGGGTCACACAGTCCCAGCCACCCAATAGGCTCATTCCATTCAACCAGAAGAGGGGTTCTCTATGCTCACAGCAGGCATACAACAGGGTAGCACATATATGCTCTCTGAGTGAGAAAGCAACACCTTCTCACATACAACCCCCTGGAGAGAGATGGGGAAGGGGAGGGGGGAGGGCTTTACACCTGCAAACTCCTAACTCTATCAGCGCCAGGACTGGGAAAAACAGCACATATTTTAAAAAAAGAAAAAAGGTTTCCTGATAAAGCCAGTAACTTTTTTTTTTTTTTTTGGGCTCACGGGCCCAGCTGCTCCGCAGCATGCGGGATCCTCCCGGACTGGGGCACGAACCCGCATCCCCTGCATCGGCAGGCGGACTCCCAACCACTGTGCCACCAGGGAAGCCCCAAAGCCAGTAACTTTTAAAGAAGGATGTTCTTAAGCCATTTTTTTCTAGGAGACTAGTAAGTGTAATGACTCAACATCCAAGTCTTTGTCTCCTTAATGGACTGAGTCAAGCCCTAATGACTGTATAAGCAAACTGCTTAAAAGGGCAGGTGTCAGAATTCTTATTCTTCTTGGCAGAAAAACACTATAAGCACAAAGTGTTGTCATACTAATTAAGGCATCTCAACTTCAAGGCACATCTGTCCCTGGGCCTTTGGATAATCAAAATGACCACTAAAAATAGAACAGTGGTATCTCCAATGGGGCAGATATGAGCCACTCCCAATCCTAAGAGATTCCAGCGAGATGTGACCTGGGATGCACATGTCTTACAATACCATTGAATGTCCATCTATATGTAGCCATATGTTTTAAGTTTTTACTCTATGTTCTATTAAGGTTAGTAGACAAAAGTAATTAACAGACATTTAACTCTTGGCCCATAGTGAAAATCCAGCTAGCTGACTAGCTAACTGAGGTCTGGCAGGGAAGAAAACTGCTCTCCAGGTCTAAAAAAAACACTGCTTGCGTTGAAACTCCCTGAGTTTCATGATGAACATCTTGGTATTTTTTTTCAATTTCCTCATCACCAAAAGTAAGCCAGCTCTGTCTGTCAAGATGCCCAGGCTGCATGGCAGCAGTGTCAAAGGCTGCCATTTGCTTCAAGGCACTGCCATATGCAGGAGCACAACATTTTGTCTCTGGAAAATAAACACATCTGCCTTTGCCAGTGTCCTCCCACTGTGCCACCCATCTGGAGCAGGTGAGCTGGAAGGCAAGCCTGGGCATGGGTGAGACGGGGGTGAGCAGGGGAGATGAGGCCTCAAGGGAGATGGCACATGGAGGAAGAAGGCAGTGCTGTGTCATGTCACATCCTGCTAACCACGTTTGCCAAAGCTTGTGAAATTACCCTTGTTAGTGATATTTTAATCACATGTAACAAATGGTTGGTTGTTTTTAGGGGACAAGACCTGCAAAGTCAAGGTTCCACCTGGGCCATCTGTTCACAAGGGCACATGACCTCACTGATACCAATAAACAGATATCTTTGGGCCAGCCACCAAAGGCACGAGGACAATATTGTCCCTTGAATAGAAGGCTCAAAGCAACAGGGTTCTTCTAGGACAGGACCACACAATACCTGCCTACTATTAACCAGACCAAACACACTCAAATTCAGGCCAGAGTGCTGAGACGAGTCACGTCTGGAAATGACTGATACCTGCAATTCTCTCCTTTATATTCTTTCCCTTTCACTGAAAAAAATAAATTCAAGTCAGGTTATGGTCCTGACATCAGATCTTTTTTTTTTTTAAATTGAAGTATAGTTTTGATTTACAAGATTGTATTCATTTCAGGTATACAGCAAAGTGATTCAGCTATATATATATTTTTTTCAGATTGTTTTTCATCATAGGTTATTACAAGATCTTGAATATAGTTCCCTGTGTTATATAGTAAATCCTTGTTCCTTACCTGTTCTATGTAGAGTAGTTTATGTCTGTTAATCCCATACTTCTAATTTAACCCCCACTCGTCCCCTTCTCCTTTGGTAACCATAGTTTGTTTTCTAAGTCTGTGAGTCTGTTTCTATTTTGTATATAGGTTCATTTGTATTATTTTTTTAGATTCCACATATAAATGATATCATAAAATATTTGTCTTTCTCCACCTGACTTACTTCACTTAATATGATATTCTCTAGGTCCATCATTGTTGCTGTGAATGGCATTATTTCATTGTTTTTTTACGGTTGAGTAATATTCCACTGTGTATATATACCACATCTTCTTAAACCAGTTGTCTGTTGATGGGCACTTGGGCTGTTTCCATGTTTTGGCTGTTGTAAATAGTGCTGCTATGAACATCGGGGTACATGGATCTTTTCGAATTAGAGCTTTTGTCTTTTCTGGAAATATGCCCAGGAGTGGGATTGCTGGATCATATGGCAACTCTATTTTTAATTTTTTAAGGAACCTCCATAGTGTTTTCCATAGTGTCTGCACCAATTTACATTCCCACCAACAGTGTACAAGGGTTCCCTTTTCTCCACACGCTCTCCAGCATTTATTATTTGTAGACTTTTTGATGATAGCCATTCTGACTGGTGTGAGGTAATACCTCATTATAGTTTTGATTTGCATTTCTCTAATAATTAACAATGTTGAGGGCTGCCCTGGTGGCACAGTAGTTGAGAATCTGCCTGCCAATGCAGGGGACACAGGTTCAAGCCCTGGTCTGGGAAGATCCCACATGCCGAGGAGCAAGTAAGCCCGTGCACCACAACTACTGAGCCTGTGCTCTAGAGCCCGCGAAACCACAACTACTGAGCCCGTGTGCTGCAACTACTGAAGCACGTGTGCCCAGAGCCTGTGCTCCACAACAAGAGAAGCCACCACAATGAGAAGCCCATGCACCACAACCAAGAGTAGCCCCCGCTCGCCTCAATTAGAGAAGCCCGTCCGCAGCAACAAAGACCCAACACAGCCAAAATTAAATAAATACAATAAAGAAATTTATAACAAACAAACAAATGAAAAAACAATGTTGAGCATCTTTTCATGTGCCTGTTGGTCATCTGTATGTCTTCTCTGGAGAAATGTCTATTTAAGCCTTCTGGCCACTTTTTAATTGGGTTGTTTGTTTTTGTGATATTGAGTTTTATGAGCTGTTAGTATATTTTGGCTATTAACCCCTTGTCAGTAGCATCATTTGTAAATATTTTCTCCCATTCCGTACTTTGTCTTTTTGTTTTGTTGATGGTTTCCTTCACTGTGCAAAAGCTTTTAAGTTTGATTAGGTCCCATTTCTTTATTTTTGCTTTTATTTCTTTTGCCTTGGGAGACTGACCTAAGAAAATATTGCCACAATTTATGTCCAAGAATGTTTTGCTTATGTTCTCTTACAGGAGTTTTATGGTGGCATGTCCTGTATTTAGGTCTTTAAACCATTTTGAGTTTATTTTTGTACGTGGTGAGAGGGAGTGTTCTAATTTCACTGATGTACATGTAACTGTCCAGCTTTCCCAATACCACTTGCTAAAGATTGTCTTTTCTCCATTGTATATTCTTGCCTCCTTTGTCATTGATTAATTGACCATAGGTATGTGGGTTTATTTCTGGCTCTCTATTCTGTTCCATTGATCTATATGTCTGTTTTTGTGCCAATACCACGTTGTTTTGATTACTGTAGCTTTGTAGTATTTGACATCAGATCTTTAAATCATGCTATTTGGGAGCTGGAAGAAACCATAAAAATTACCCATATGCTTTTTCTCTTTCATCTAGCTCATGGGAGAGCTAGTGCTATACCTCCTGCAGCAGGGATCTTTCAATTATACTAGTTTTCAAACTTCAGTAGGAAAGGGACAGAGAAGTCACTTTTTCAAATAAAATCTTACATGGAATTCCTATATATAAAATAGATAAAAGTTGGGAATGCTCTGGTGGTCCAGTGGTTAGGACTCGGTGTTTTCACTGCCAGAGCCCGGGTTCAATACATGGCCAGGGAACTAAGATCCCACAAGTCATGCGGCATGGCCAAACAAGAAAAAAACAAAGCAAAAAAATTAAAATAGATAAAAATTGAGCTGATTTATATGAAACAGAGCTAAAGTTTCATTACACTGGTCTGCCTTGGTGAGTTTCCTGAGGCAGCTTCATGTAATAAAGTTTGAAAACCACCATACCAGGCTGGATGATATTTTTCCAACATTATTTCTATTGTTTGCTTGCTAAACATTTACAGGTATAGTCCCATAAGAAGATAAATTACCAAAGGCTCATCAAGCACTTCAGAAAAGGTTCTCTGAAAACATTTTGGCCAGTGAATAGCAGTATAGTAAAGCCCTGAAGATTACACACCATGGAGGCCAGGATTCTACTCTAAGTCTTGTCACAAACTCTGCGTTCCCCAAGTATATCAAATCCGGCTGGTTCATCTCTCAGTTCCCACATACGTAAAACGGAGATCTCCATGGATAATAACAGATAATTTTAGGGCATTCATATGGACTACACCAAATGTGCCACATAATTCATTTCAAGCAAGAAATAGCTCCATAATTCATCACTCTCCCTTCTGTAGTCCATTAATCAAACCATAAGAAGTTAAACAAGCATCATGCAAACTATGCCTGTAAGTCATTACAAATTTTTCAAAATAATCCTGTTAAAAATCTAGCAGTTCCTTAATGATGGAGTCATTTATTAAATACTTATTATTTTTCAGGGAGTTACCATTCACTCATTCAAAATATATTTTATTAAATTTATTAAACCAATGGCATATACAATTTGCCACAACTGATCACTCCTTCCTTCTTAACAGATGAAGAAAGTGAGGCTCAGGAAACATAAGTAACTTATTCAAGATTACACAAGCTAGTACATACCAGAGAAGAGACCAGAACTTTGGTATATCTGACTCCAAAATCCATGCTCAAAGAAGCCTCATAAGCATTTAAGATTGCGGGAAAGGGCTTCCCTGGTGGCGCAGTGGTTGAGAGTCCACCTGCCGATGCAGGGGACACGGGTTCGTGCCCCGGTCCGGGAAGATCCCACATGCTGTGGAGCAGCTAGGCCCGTGAGCCATGGCCGCTGAGCCTGCGCGTCCGGAGCCTGTGCTCCGCGACGGGAAAGGCCACAACAGTGAGAGGCCCACATACCGCAAAAAAAAAAAAAAAAAAGATTGGGGGGAAAAAAAATATTTGAGATTGGGGAGTCAAACCTATAGCAAAATCCTAATAAGCCCTTTCTCGTTCGTTGGGGTCTAACCAGGAGCAGACCAACTTAATTGTACACATGCGTCTAAATAAAAACTAAAACGAAGGCTCTTGATTTTTTCCTCCAATCTGTGTGTCTTTTTCATCTTCTCCTGCTGATTTCATATCTTTAATTCTTACATGAAGAAGTAACACCTATTCATTAAGAATACTTTAATAAAATTCCCTTCCAGTGTATAAATGCACAATAACATTTTCAATGGTATATGTGGACCTAACTGGATGACATTTATTCAGCAAACATTTATTGAACACCTACCATGGGCACATATTTATACCTTAACTGTATAATCCTATGTGGAAATCTTGACTTTTTAGTAGAACTGAACATTTCATGCCTCCCCAAATGAACAAGCACACTTGTACGTTAGTCCAGTAACTAATAAAGGAGACAGTATGAAAGAGTATGGTATTTGAAGTTAAGAGTCTTACTTCAGCCTTCTATAGATGATATATGTGCCTCTGGTATACTTGGACACATAAGAGAAATATTTAACCCTTCTATTAACCAGTCTTAGCATCTCTGTAAGCAAAATGGGACTAACTCATCTTATGGTATCATAAGAAGCATTAAATAAGGTCCCATATATGGTTATCTAGGATAGCACTGTCCAAGAAAACTTTCTATGATGATGAAAATGCTCTATACCTGTAATGTCCATTACGGTAGCCATTAGCCACATGTGGCTATTGAGCACTTGAAATGTGGCTAATGTGACTGAGGAACCAAAGTTTTTTAAAGAAACAAAAATTTATTTCTCTTTCAAAGTCCAGGAGACTCTCACCTAGGAACTGAATTTTAAATTAAATTGAAATAAAATTTTTTATTGAAACATAGTTGATTTACAATATTATATTAGTTTCAAGTATCTAACACAGGGATTCAATATTTTTATATATTATACTCCATTTAAAGTTATTACAAAATAATGGCTATACTTCCCTGTGCTGTACAATATATCCTTGTCGCTCATTTATTTTATACATAGTAGTCTGTCTCTTAATCCCATACTTCTATCTTGCCTCTCCTCTCTTCCCTCTCCCCACTGGTAAGCACTAGTTTGTTCTCTGTATCTGTGAATCTGTTTCTGTTTTGTTATATACATTTGTTTTATTTTTTAGATTCCACATATAAATGATAAGAGTACTTGTCTTTCTCTGACTTATTTCACTAAGCTTAGTACCCTCTGGGTCCATCCACATTGTTGCAAATGGCAGAATTTCATTCTTTTTTATGGCTGAGTAATATTCCATTTTATATATATATATACACACACACACACACACACATATGCCATATCTTTTTTATCCATTCATCTATTGATAATTTTAATTATTTTAAATTTAATTAGCCACATATGACTAGTGGCTACCATACTGGACTGCGTCAATCTAGAAAAATGCCTAGCACATAATAGATGGTCAATGTTGGTTTATTTCTATTTTCCTTATCAATATCAGTATCCCACTCTTTACCAGCAAATCAGTTCAACTAAAATAGCACAACAATCTCCGATAGGAAAATAACTTATAGCTATTAAATTGCTTCTTTGACCAAACAGTAAGAGCAGCATAAAAACAAAAGTGAATTTATTAATTAGGTCTATGTGCCATACACTGTGCTAACAACTTCGCATGATTACCTCATTTAATCTTTATAAACTCTATGAAGTAGGTGCCATTATCTTATAAGTAGGGAAATTAAGCTTAGAATTTGTCCAAAGACACATAGCTAGCAAGTCAGTGGGCAGATTTAAACCCAGGCAATGTAATTCCAGACACTGTGTTTAACCAACAAGCTAAACCACCTACATCTTAAAGAACCAATTTACAAACAATTGGCAAACAGCACAGTACACAGCAAACCGGAAATCAAACAATTTGAGCTACAGACACAAAGTTACACATGCTAACTGGCTGACTTAAAGTAAGTCTCATGTGCCAACTGGTGTGACTATACAAATGTACCAAATCTAGTGACTTTTTAGTTATTAGGAAGACTGAAAAACTACCATCACCTCTCTCCCCATAATAAAATGACTGAAATATGAATTAGTATTTTAGAACTAACAATCTATTTTGACTGGAGGGTGGGGGAGCAGGGATTGGACCTAGAAGCACAAGGCAGAGGTAATCAATATTTACAAGAGCCCCATGTCACTGTCTACAAGGGATATTTATTTGTTAAGACATCAAACATTTCTGCTAGGAGATTAACCGGATTCACTACATTTGCATGAAGCACATTGCCACTCTTATCTCAATTCTAAAAGAAGCTTAACTCACTTATGTCTGTAGCATTTAAGACAAGTGTTTATTGTGCCCAAAGCTGGAATTCTTATTCCAATTCTGCCTGACAAGTCAGAGGAATATTTTACACAACAAGCCACAGCACACTCTTTACTGAATACCACAGGAAATTCTAAGTGGCAGGAAAGGTCATATGTGATTCATTTTCCTCTCTGGTGGAGAAATGAACAAAAAAGGCCACTGACCTTTCACCCAGATCAAAACAATGCATGTAAATGTGTCTCCTCTCCCCTACCCATCCTGTTTCTAGCTTCTCTTCAAACTTCATAATCCTTCATATTGCACAAACCCCTTGGTCAAAGACAGAAAAAGATCCTATTTATTGAAGATAACTAATGAGAACCTACTGTATAGTTCAGGGAACTTGACTCAATGCTCTGTGGTGCCCTAAATGGGAAGGAAATCCAAAAAAGAGAGGATATATGTATATGTACAGCTGATTCACTTTGCTGTACAGTAGAAACTACAACAACATTGTAAAGCAACTATACTCCAATAAAAATTAATTAATTTAAAAAAGAGATTCTATTTATTGAGTTCTCAGTTCAGCATTATTAGGCACTAGAAAATAAACTGCTTTAAAGATCTGTAAAAAATAACTAAAATAAACCAAAAGCCTGTACTTGTTTTGATTTCTGTCATAACTCAGCTTAATCAAGTCCAGATGGAAAAAAAAAACAACAAACTATGTTCTATAAACATTACTGAAAAACCAAGGAGCTGTCAAGGCAGAGCAGGCAAGTAATTATGGCACCATTAGTGTAGCTTTTGCCTGACCTGCTGTGTGACCTGCAGCTAATCCCTTTGCCACTTTATGCTTTTCATTCCGTATCACTGATAGAGAATTAACTGCTATATATCTCAGCGGACTAGTGAGTAGATTAAATTATTAAGCAAAATGCTTTGGGCAAAAGTCACATGAATGTTAAATATTATGATTTACAAGCATTCATTTTCCTAGCACTCCTGCGGGGTTAGGAAGTTATCTCGATTTCATAGATGAGTAAACAGGCACAGGGGGTAAGGTCACATGGTAAAGTTCCGTTTACAAAGTCCCTGTGGGAAGGGAATACACACCTTTAGCAATCATACGAACATTCTTAGCACATCCTATACAATCTTTAATACAGTCAAGGCTTTTTTTCCCCTTTCTTTCTTTCTTTTTTCATTCAATCCTTAACTTAATGTTGCATCTTTTAACATGCTGTCAATGGAACAGTGACAGCTCTAAGGTAACAACAAGGCCAGAATAAGTGAGAAAGAATAATTCTGTGTGCATAGGCAAGAAGAGTCATTGAAAGACACAGTTAATCTCAAAATGAAATTTGCATTATTATTTTTAAGGTTTTATCTCTACTACCGAGTAATTCAACCATGGAAATAAGAAACATGGTTTGCTATGAAAACACTGAAAAAAAATTAAAAGGCCATCACAGGGCCTTCCTGTTGGTGTACCCCATCCAAATTCTCTGCAATGTATATTCACCCTCTGGGCTTTAATTAGCAACTATGCAGAAAGAAAAAACAAATCCAACAAGACTGGAAAATAACAAGTAGCAATGGTAAGGGCTCACGAAGGCCAAATAGGGCAAAAATACTACTCGTGTGTAACAGGAACAGAAAAGAAGCACAGATTTCTCTGCTCCTAAGGCTGCTTGCTATATTGCTTACCCGACTCCGAAGATAGTCAGCCAGGTTTCGGCGAGTGAAATTAGCTGCTGCTGTGGGAGACAATTCATAACCTGGTATGAAAGATAAATAATCATATTTAAAGTGAAGCAGAAGGAATATCAGTACCCAAATCCTTCCACTACTCCTGTTCTTACAGCCTACCACCCTCTGGACATTCAGAGTATACACCGAATAAAGAGTGCAATCATACTTCTTGTCAACGGCTGTGAAATAGCTAGTTAGTACTGGCAGTAATTACTGTTCATAAAACAGAACCAAGGTAATTATTCTACAGTGAGATCAAATTCATAGCCTTGCTCAAGCTATTCCTTCATCAACAGACTGTGGTTTCCTCTGTAGAAGGAAAGAGGTACAAATACACAGGTGTTGGAAAAAAAGAAAGAGGTCTTGAGATGACAATTTTTAAAATTTATATAAAAAGGGATATCGGGAAAAGAGAGGCTGGAAATTAGGATAGCCTCAGAGACATACTTTATAAGGTTTTCTTTTCTTTAAAAAAAAAGACATTTTATTAAGAAGTGTAATATTTTCAAAAGTACAAGCCACAGGGAAAAAATGTTTCTATCACTATCTACAATATTTTAAAAATAGAGGATCTCGGGCTTCCCTGGTGGCACAGTGGTTGAGGGTCCGCCTGCCGATGCAGGGGACACGGGTTCATGCCCCAGTCCGGGAAGATCCCACATGCCGCAGAGCGGCTAGGCCCGTGAGCCATGGCCAGTGAGCCTGCGCGTCCGGAGCCTGTGCTCCGCCATGGGAGAGGCCACAACAGTGAGAGGCCCGCGTACCGCAAAAAAAAAAAAAAAAAAAATAGAGGATCTCCAGCATAAAACCTCTAAATAAAGTTGTAATGCCAGCAAAAGTACAGCCCAGAGGAATGGCGTCAGGTGTGCATTAACAATGCACTCACTTTGGGAATTAATTCCCCAGTAAAATGGGGCTAGTGCCAAAAGACACAAGAATGACCCACAATTCAGTAGACCCACACAGAATATGCCAGTTTGGAAAGAGAGCATGTGGTTATTTCCTACAACATTCCAAACACCAGCGTCACAGCAGGTAAGATGTAGATTAAAATTCTAACAAATATTTATACAACAGCTACTATGTTTCAGGGTCTATGCTAGGTGCTTTCACATACATTACTGAATTTCATCCTTATAAAAAGTCTACTAGTACATGTTAAACTATGATGGAAGCAATTCTGAATAAGCAGGAATGCTTTTCAATTCTCTACCTAACCCTCTATAAACAGTACTAAGGATTTGACAATTATCTTAAAGACAGAAGAGTCTGATGCCTGATCATCTGCATATAGATTTTTCTTTCTTTCCCTTATTTTGGCTTAGTTCTTAAATTTTAATATGCATAAGAGTTACTGTGTAAGGATACATGCACAAAACTATACTTGACAGGTAACTTAAGGGTTTTTTTTTTTGGCTGCACCACACAGCATATGGGATCTTAGTTCCCCGACCAGGGATCGAACCCACGCTCCCTGCATTGGAAGCGTGGAGTCTTAACCACTGGACCACCAGGGAAGTCCCCCGCTTAAGGGGTTTAGTCATACACAATTTTTAGTATATGACTTACCTTAATTTTAGTCACATACAATTTTTGTTTTATGCACTGACTTTAGACCCTGACAGCTACGTAACAGAACCTCTCTTGTTTATTCCTCCTCCCTCTCCTGGGACAGGACAGTGAAGTATTGCTCTACTGACTGTACTTCAGAAACACTGGCATCCTTCGCAGGCCATGCAAGCAATAAGTAGAGTCGTTAAAAAATAATTATTAAACTATTCTAAACTTGCTTAAACCTAAACACCATGTACTTTAGGTTCCTGAATGGCAGAAACTGAACCATATTCATCTTTGAATTCTCTGTGGTACTAGGCAGAGTGCTTAACATAGATGAGGCCCTCAAAAATATTTACAGAATTTAATGCATGATGCTAAGTCTGCTGCCTAAAAAACTATACAAATAGATCATATCTAGTCATTTTACACATACAATTATATTCAAATTAAGCTCCTTCACAGTGCCACATTATAGCAGTGCTGTGTATAACAGTATTATTGCACTGTGAAGTAAGTAACTGGAAGGAAGGTTCTTTCTGCTGGAGCATCACTATACACTTCCCTGGATCAGAGGGCTAGTGGCTAGTATTATTTCACAGGGAGGCTTTCCCAGTGGATAAGAGTTCATTAGCCGCAGAGAGAGCTCACAAAATATCTCACAAAAATCCTAATTACCTCCCCAGACAAGAACCTACCAGAGAGGCAAGGCAGAACCTTTTTATGACACAGTAAATCTCCTACAATTACACAGAGTTTAAATTTTGTTTAAAAACAAATATGCATTTTCATACATATTATTCATTAATATTATTATAATACCATTTTATTTGTTTGTTTGTTTGGTTTTTGGCCATACCACACGGCTTGCACGATCTTAATTCCTCGACCAGGGATTGAACCCGTGCCCCCTGCAATGGAAGCATGGAGCCCTAACCACTGGACCGTCAGGGAATTCCCAATAATACCATTTTAGAGATAAGGAAAATAAAGGTTCAGAGAGGATAAGTGATTTGTCACATTAAAAAAATAGTAAAACCAAGTTTAACTTAGGTCTTTTAGGTCTGAGATTTCAGATATACTTTAGCTCAAATCACATTCTCTAACACTTAAAAAGTCTGATATTAACATGCTCATTTTTCAAGATGGTATTAGTTTTATCCCCCAAGTATTAGTGTTGTAATGGTTCTCTTTTCTGCTCTGGGATTTTTGTAGAAAATCTTTAGGATCAGAAGGAGGATCTAGCTAAGGCTTCAAAAATAAGAAGACTCAAATAAAAATAAGACCACATTGGTTTGCTCATGTATAGAACTGCCAGTAGAGAATATTCTCTTTCAATACAAATTTAAAGACAAACCCACCAAAGCCATTTTCTAAGTATTACCCACCATTTCGCATCTTATAGAGCTGCACGTTTTTCTGAATATATTCTGCAAACTGTACAGTGTCTCCAGCCTCTCCAACACATAGGAGTAAGATTTTTTCACTCATCTTAAACATCTTGTCATGATCTGCTCAAAGAAAAAACACACACTGTTAGAAACTGCCTGATCAGAAATTTATTCTTATTACATAGGCAACCATAAACAGGTTTAACAATTACTATACTGAATAATTTTATGAATCACTGTTTTTAGAAGACTTTAATGGGCAACTGTATCAATTACTCTCACTCTGCATGTTAAATTCATCTGCATATTTTATTAATATCAATTTCAGCTGGAGAATATATGTAAAAGCTGATAACTGAAAATATACATAAAAACATCAAGGCACTTGAAATACAATGAACAACAATTAAAGAAACTGAAGGAATCAAGCCAATAATGGCCATTATCTTTAGGCTCATGATTACAAAGCCCTGAAATGTCTCCACAAATACAAATGTTAACTATAACATATACACATACAAAAACATATATGAAAACTACCGGTGCTACAATTAAGGAACCATGTCAAGAAAGAACAAAAAATCAACTGAGAATATAAATCACCACAGAAAGTAAACCAACTCCATTTCCAAAGCAAAGAGAAAGTTAAAATGAATGCCAAAGCAAAAATTCTAACAAATATTGTAATACTAAGCTATTTAAAAATACCTCAAAAATCCCAATGCTCTAATCTTATCTAACTGAACCAGACTCATTCAGATTAAACAGATAAATAAATATTCAGATAGCAATTAATGCCCAAGGAAGAAAACTCCATATTCAGTCTGTAGCTTCAGAAAAAGGCTAAATCTCCCTATCTTACTCTCACTTTCACTTTTCGTTTTTCAAATAGTGCTGAATAATCTTCCCTGGGAGACATGCTTCCTGTTTGAAAGCTTCTGAAATGTCAAAATCTCTTAATAGGATTTTAAAAACAGAATGCTACAGTTAAGTACTTTACAAGTGTTTGAGAGTTGTAGATACCAGTAATTTGGTTTCCTAGACTTTGGGGGGGGGGTGACCACATAAAATGTGCCTGTAGATAGTATCAAATTGCCTTGAAACTCCTAAATAAACACACTTTTATTTGTTATAGGCTACAGGAGACTTAAAGACTATTAATTTGCAAAACTGTTTATGAAAGAGAAAAATTCACTTATAAATATATTATCTATGCAAAGAAAAAGAACCAAAAGAGAATTAGATGCCACTGGCATCTGAGTTCTTGCCAGTGGCAAAAGTACAGGCAATTTTTATTTCCTTCATTATGCTTATGAGTATTTCCTAAAATGTCTATACTTAATATGCATCATCTTTGTAAGAATATTACTTAATAAGTTTATTATCATAACGAGAAAAAAAGCTGTTCTTATTTCAGGGGGGCGGGGGGAGCTTGTTTACAAAGAATTTATGTTACAATTAGAAGAAATGCTAAATTTTGAGACAGTAAACTGTTCAATTTTGAAATGAACTTAATTCAAGGCCAAAAGTGTTTTTTAAACATCTATTGTGTGGCCAGTGATTGGTGAAGGGGGATATAAAAAAAAAAAAGTGATAGATGCTAATTACTCCTTGAGTTATGCAGGAAATAGCCTATGTAGCTCTAGGAAATTTCTGATCCTTGACAAAGAACTTAAAAGATCCACATACATGATACAAACGGACAACAAAATAAGCAACCTGAGTGTACAATACTCTAGACTGGAACCCAATAGACCTTGGTTATAATCTGGGTTCAGCACTCTGAACTCGGGCAAATTATTTGCCCTTTCTAAGCCAGTTTCCAAGTGTGTAATATGGTAATACTATCACTTACACCTGCCTAACTCATAGGTGGGGAAAACTGTACATGTACAATATTATCATACTCAGTGTGAGACAATGTAGTTCAGATTATACATGTTACAGGAATTCAGAAAAAAGAGCAATCTGTGTGGGCTGAGGTACTGTAATTTAAAAGCAATTCTATACAAGCCAGAAGAGAAATGAAATGTGGCATATAACCAAACTGAAGAATTGTGCCATTTTAATAAGCAAGCAATCTCTGGGAAATATCTCCTCTATAGTATCAAAATATCTTACAAAGTGACAAACCAAAAAACTGATTGGAAGTATCACTCTCATTTTATACCTGGAGAAAAATGAATCTCAAAAGGTTATTCATTTTCAGCATTCTTGCCTACTCTACACAGTTCCTTCATGAAAAGAAAGGTAGGAAAAAGTCCTCATGCTACTCCAAAGCTTCTACCATAACCTTTTTTTTTTTTTTTTTTTTTCCCGGTAACCGGGCCTCTCACTGTTGTGGCCTCTCCCGTTGAGGAGCACAGGCTCCGGACACGCAGGCTCAGCGGCCATGGCTCACGGGTCTAGCTAGCCACTCCGCGGCATGTGGGATCTTCCCGGACCGGGGCACGAACCCATGTCCCCTGCATCGGCAGGCGGACTCTCTACCACTGCGCCATCAGGGAAGCCCCATAAACATTTTTATATCGTAAAACACTATAGGGAAAATCAGAGCTGAGTACAGTTATTTCCAACCATTTTCAAGAACTAGCTCAAATTCATCTTTCTTCTATAGACCACAGTGATTTCTTTTCTCTGAATACCATAAGGATTTACTTTTGAAACCACTGATTTAAAAATTAACCTAATACTTACTAGTGATACTTCTTTCATCATATAAAACCATCTTGTAGTATTTATTTCCTGTTTTTTTAATGTCTTAGATACCTTTATGGATTATACCCAATACACTGCATACCCTATAACACCTAGAAGTACTGTGTATGTAGGTAGGCTTAAAACACATTTTATTTTTCAAAATGATTTCATACTCATTAATGTGATGAAACAACACCTATAAACGTACTGACTTTGTTATAGCTCTATCTAGACACTACTTCACGCTAAACTCACTTGCATGTCAAAGGTCTTAATATTCAAAATAATGGACAGATTTACCCTCAAAAAAACAAATTGACTCTTTTGGAAAACATGGTTTACAAATAAAACTTCTACAAACTAATCATGGAATTTCATAATTTGACTTGAGGAACAATCCATACCATGAATGTTTTAAAATTTAATAATTTTTCTTTCTTTAAGCCCAAAATGAACTGTTATCTGCTCTCAAAGCTTTCCCTAGTCTCTACAACTAGAATCTCTTCTTCCTCTGGAGTACCTAAAAACAACTCTGCTTCCTCTGCACTACCTGAGAAGCTTGATTGTACTTTTCATATGCAGCATCATTTTCTAGCTTGTGTCATAATTATCTGTACTAATATCTGAATCCCTTATTAAACTGTAACTTCTAAGATAAGGACAACATCTTATTCTTCTTTGCATCCCTTTAGCACCTAGCACTGTAATGGACACACAGGTGCCCAAAACCTATTTATCAAATGAACATTAAATCATCTGAGCCAAAGTATAATACTCTTTTAACAGCAGTATGCCTATGATCAATCACGAAAACCCACTCTTCAATTCCACAGATCAGCAACCAAAATCTTTTTTAAATTATTTATTGAGTACTGACTGTAGGGAGACAGTATAGTATAGCAGTTATGGCAAAAGATATGGAGTCAAACTGCATAGGTTTGAACCTGGGTTCTGCCACTTGTGGCCTTAGGCAAGTTTCTTAACCTCTATGCCTCAGAACTGTCATCTGTAAAGTGGCAATGTAATAGCACCCATTTCAAAAGGGTAAATGAATTAATGTAAATTGCTTAAAATAATACATACGTAAGTGCTTAGTATGTTTACTACTAAGTATTTGTCATGGTGTTAAACATTTGCACAAAACTTTTTCACTCAATCCTCCCAACAAGCTTTTGAGGTTGGTATTACTAATCCGATTTAGCAGATGAGGAAATCTGAGCACTGAGAAAAAACTTGTACAAAGTCATAAAGCAAGTAAGTGACAGGGCTCCAGTTTCCTAACTCCCCTAGCTACATAAATGTAAGGAAAACTAGGCAGCCAGTGCCCTGGAAAAGAAGGATCAGAGCTAAGACTCGGGAAGATACAGGCCGCGGAAGGCAAATGCCAGGTTTCTAGCCCCACAGTCTCTCACTCTCCCCAAGATCCCACCTTATGCTGCCAGCAAACTGACGTCATCAGCCCGACAACAGGAAATTTATCAGAGATTAGGGGATCTAGGAATCCTGGAGCCAGGCTGGCGCTTAGACACTTAAAAACTTAATTCCCTTAAGCAACTCTCGCCCAGCAAGCATTCAGCAAAAGCCAGAGAAGAGTACTGACCCAGGAGCCCTGGGAGGAGCGAAAGTCAAGGCCCTAAATTTGTCTTCCTGTTTCCTAATTCTAAAACTAAGCAAGTGCAGACCAGGGCAGTCGGGGTTCCACCTCCCAGACCTCCCTGGTACTCACCCAACCGCCCCCCCACGAACTCCTCCCGGCTGCCCCTATACCCAGGCCCGGGCCTCCCATGTTTCCTCTCACCGTCCTTCATCTGGACAATATTGCTAGCGGCCACCCGGTCGGAGGCGACAAGGACATAGTCAGGGCCCTGGATGCCGATGAGGTACTCCATGGTGGCGGGAGGCCGGGGACTGCAGGTTCGATGGAGCCCGGGACTGGCGGGCTTCTCGACCTCACCGGTGAGACAGCACAACCGAGCAAAGATCCGCGCGACACAGACCTCGCTAGCGTCCCGGCCAACGGCGCTCTTGGATGACGTACAACTGTCGCGAGAGTTTGGAAAGTGGGCGTATGTGAAAAATCTTTCCTCGCCTCTTGGCCCTGTCCAGGTCTCTTGCAATCCCGGCAGTACAGACCACTTCACTTATGTAATGCCTAGTTTCTTTATTTATAACTGAGAGTTTAAAACTCGCTTGAGGAGGGAGTCATGCACTATATATAAAGTGCCGAGCACACGTGTGTGCCAAAAGGCATGCGTCTCTGGATGGCCGTTTCCCTTCGGTACTCGGTAAAATATCGCCAGAAACCCCTTACCTGCAAGCTAGTAGGAAAAATACAAACGTGAAAGGACCCCTTTTTACATGTTTCATAAAAGTAAAATATGAATGCGTTAAAGATCTAAGCATGAAGACTAAAATCGTAAAAGATCTTTTTATGATGTTCCAACCTCAAATTGTATGTAGTTGCTACCTCTGGTAACGGTGATTTGAAGGGAGCACTTTCACTTTTTATTTTGTACACATCCGTATTATTTGAATGTTTCACAGTGCTCACGTATTACTCATATTTTAATAGGAAAAAGCACAGCCATCCCTTTATATGTTGCAGCCATTCCGGGGAAAGCTGATATATTCCATGATTAGTTTCTGCCATTTGAATGGTTTCACAATTGAGCCTTCATACTAGCCATACTAGCTGCCTCAGAAATGGAAAACCGGTTGCAATTGTATCTCCAGACACAACCGTGCAATTCACTTGCTTCTGCAGAAATGTGTAGTCCTTACTCCCTTCTGAATGTTTCTTCCAGCTCTCTGCCCATGAAGGAACACAGAGCCTGAGGAGTTTGGGGCAGCCCATCTATCACGGGATGATGCCAGAGGCAAGTGAGGTCATTAAGTCAAGCATTCCACTACGAACACAGATGCATCCATCATCCTAGAAAGATCCTTTTTTAAACACCACTGGGAAAGAAGTCTCTCAAGCCTCTCTCCCTTTCTCTTTCTCTTTCTCTGTCATTTTGCTTGCGTTTTACAATTGCAAAAATGACATAGTTATACTATACACACACACACAAAAATAATACAAAAGCAAAGAGTGAAATATTTCTCCTCCCACTCGAGGTAACTACTCAGCAAATGTCTGTATCCTTCCAGACTTTTTTCCTTTGTATATACCAATATTCATTCATTCATTCATAAAGGCTGCAGAATTCTGAATTGGAAAATCTAATTTTTAAAAAGGACCCAAGTTGGGCTTCCCTGGTGGCGCAGTGGTTGAGAGTCCGCCTGCCGATGCAGGGGACACGGGTTCGTGCCCCGGTCCGGGAAGATCCCACATGCCGTGGAGTGCCTAGGCCTGTGAGCCATGGCCGCTGAGCCTGCGTGTCCGGAGCCTGTGCTCCGCAACGGGAGAGGCCACAACAGTGAGAGGCCCACATACCGCAAAAAAAAAAAAAAAAAAAAAAGGACCCAAGTATCTTTTAAACCGGCTCTTTCCTCCTCCTCCCCAGGATTCTTGAAATCCCCTCTAGCTAAGTCAAACTAAAGATTCTCTAACTTCTCATTAATATAAAAGAAAGTAGATTTTCAAGACATAACTTGTTCTATTTTACTAAGAATTAGGGAGAATCCCTCCTTCAATTAAAGTCTTAGAATAACCAAATCTTAGATTAGAAAAAGTGTCTGTGGAGATTCCAGAAACAGCATGATGTAGTCAGTTTTTCTGTAAAGGGCCAGATAGTAAATATTTTGGGCTTTGTAGGCCATAAGGTATCTGCCACAACTACTCAATGATGCCATTGTAGTGCAAAAGCAGCCATAGCCAATATATAAATCAGTGAACATGCAATGTTCCAATACAACTTTATTTACAAAAACAGGTGAGGGGGAGAGGTGGGTTTGGCTCATGCAACATAGTTTTCAGACCCCTGAAGTAGTGGGAGACCTGTAAATCAACAAATAACTCTGGTCCCAGCTCCACCTCTTCCAACCTTGGTGCAAAATTCATTGAGCCTCGGTTTCCTTATTTGTAAAAGGGACATTTAGGAGAGAGATTTGCTTTGTATTTCTCTTGAGATGGGAAGGAGTTGCAGGTTTGGTTGGCTCCATGAGTATAAGAAATCATATCCTGCTCCTACATGAACCCTGGGAAGTTTAGCAGGACCATAAGGAAGAATGACCACATTGTACCTAGGGAATGTGGCCATACTACGGGAGGCTACCAGCCTTGCCAAGACTCCCAAGCTTGACATGGAAGCATCAGCACACCCCATACTCAAAAGACTCTGTGAGCTTAGATAGTAAGGTTGGGACAAAGATAGACTGGAGATCAGTGGCCCACCCCTAAATATTCAGAGATGTTAATGTATCAGATACTGTTGATGCCCTGCCCATAACCTTTTTACCTATTTATGGTAGCTGCCATCCCCTAGCTGCTGTAAATCTTCATTAATAAAAACTCACAGCTTTGCCTTTCTTCAGAGAATTTCCCTTAACCACATGAGAAGCATCTTCGCCTGCGAGGCTATGCACCTATTCCCACTCCCCAGCCATTGACTGACTGACACAGGGATAAAAGGTCAATTCCCTTAACTTAAAGTGGGATATAATTTGTCCTCCAGAGTTTCCCTGTGGATCAGTCTAAAGCTAAGCTCCAGCCAAGATCACATTCTTGCTTAGCTTTATTCCCTGCCCTATCTTGCTTCTGTTACTCCCCTTCTCCTACTACAGAAGCTAAAAGGAATTCTTTAGCAGATATTAATGTTAACAAGCTGCTGTGTCTAAAGTCCTTAGGCAAGAATCTCTTATAGAACAGAAAAACAAAATTATGGAGAAGTTCACATATCACGTCATAGGTACACAAAATCTGGCCCCAACTTCATATTGTACATCAATTAACATCACAGAGAAATGGAACAATTTACATCTAAGCTAAAAGAAGACACAGCCTGGCTATCTAAGGTAGACTCAAGGAGTTGTTTGAACATGTTTTCTTGGTAAAGCCTGAGAAATCTTGGATCACATTTCTCCACTGACTTCAAAATTCCTTTTATGAGTTTTGGCTGAGTGAAAATCAAAAGGGAAAACAGAATTTAAAAGTTCCCACATTATTATGAAAAGACTGATTGTTTTCTGAGGTGATGGTATCAAGCAAGAATCTGTTTCAAACCTGTCTAATCAATAAATGAGAGTTCTATACCCTTGGTAACAAATCACCAGAATGGTTTTTTTAATCAATCAATATTGATATATCAATTACCTAATGCACATGTTTTTGCAAGCCACTCAGTGACAACTCCTTATCTCTAAAAGTCAGCCAATCAAGATTTGACTGATTCCAATGAACATACTTCTGAATGCCAACTAATGAACAGACTCACCCAAGTAACCACACTTATTAGGATTATGTCAACCCCCTCATGCCTCTGAAAATCCACCCATCTCTGAATTCCATGCTTTCCCAAAACTCTAAGATCAGCAGTCTGCTCTTCTTGGAGAAACTAAGCCTGATCAGCATGTACTTAAGTAAGCAATACATTAAGCTTTGTATTTTTTGTTTTAGATATTGATTGGTGGTCTCATCTATCGACATGTGGAGGGTCTCTAGCTTTGAGTGGGTCCAGAACAAGAAAGTGCTCTTCAGCAGTGTCAAGCTACAATATAAGCAGCCTGGCTACTTGGGCCATTTGCTCTCAGTTGACTGCATGTTACTAGAGTTGTCTTTGGTAAAGAAATATGCCATTTGGAACTTCTGTTAATCCACAGTGGGAGAGTTGTAGCTCAGACCTCTATGATTCTAGAGCAAGGGCATACCATCTTGGTAGAAGTGTCTGATCATAGGACATCAAATGACCATATAGTTAGAACTTCTCGTTATGACCTGAGTTCTATCTAACTCCCCAGATTATAAGGTGAAGTGGGCCCAGCAGTAATACATCATGAAATGAAAGTGATACTTCTAGGATCACGTCTGAGCAGGTCCAGAGATCGCAAGTAAACTGCAAAAATAGTTGGCAGGGATAATTGATCCTAATCATCATGAGGAGATAGGGCTGCTGCTACATAATGAGGGCACAGAGGAATATGTTTAGCACTCAGGTGATCTACTGGGGCATCTCTTGGTACTCCTATGCCCAGTTGAACTATAAGTGGGCAATTATAGCAACCATGGCCTGGTAAGAGTCTGGTGACCAGGAGACCAGACACCTTAGAAATGAGAGTATGGACGTGTATCAAATTATCACATTATACACCTTAGACTTAAACAGTATTATATGTCAATTATATCTCAATGAAGCTGGAGGGAAAAAGAAATTAGGATGTGGGTCAACTTACCAGGTAAGCCAAAGGGGAGGGAGATCTAAAATGAGTGGTGGTGGGACTTCCCTGGTAGCACAGTGGTTAAGAACCTGCCTGCCAATGCAGGGGTCATGGGCTCACGCCCTGGTCCGGGAAGATCCCACATGCTGCCTAGCAACTAAGCCTGTGCGCCACAACTACTGAGCCTGCACTCTAGGGCCCGTGAGCCACAACTACTGAAGCCAGCGTGCGTGCCTGGAGCCATGCTCCGCAACAAGAGAAGCTACTGCAATGAGAAGCCTGTGCACGGCAACGAAGAGTAGCCCCCGCTCGCCGCAACTAGAGAAAGCCCGCGCACAGCAATGAAGACCCAACACAGCCCCAAAAAATAATAATAATAAATTATTTTAAATTTTTAATAATAATAAAAAATAAAATGAGTGATGGTAGAGGGAGATGATGAGTGTCAGTTACAGCTCATGGACCAAATGCAGCAACAGGGGCTATCGTTCATTCCACTAACCCTCCTCTTGTAAGTTTCCTCAGCTTTGTGACCAACCAGGGTCCTGGAGAAGCTATGCCTGGACAGAGTGAAATTAATATGAGAAAAAAGTGGAGCTGACTGGGGCAAGGGATGGACTATAGAGGCTTTATTAGGGTAAACATCCCCCAGGTATGTTGGTTAATAACAACTCACAGCTGCTGTATTAATTTGCTTGGGCTACCATACAAAATATTACGGCCTGGGTGGCTTAAACAACATAAATTTATTTTCTCACTTCTGGAAGCTAGTAAGTCCAAGATCAAGGTGCCAACACGGTTCAGTTCCTGGTGAGAGCTCTTTTCCAGGGTTACAGATGACTGACTTCTCACTGTCTCCTTACATGGCCTTTCCTCTGTGTGGAGAGAGAGAGAATCTTCCTCTTCTCTTCTTATAAGACCTCTCAGCCCATCATGAAGGCAAACACTCATGACCTAATCTAACCCTAATTACCTCCGTGCAAACGTTCTGTCTCCAAGTATAATCACATTGGGGGTTAGGGCTTTAACATATGAATTTTGTGGGGGACACAAACATTCAGCCCAGAACAGCTGCTCTCTCTTCTAGAGAACTGTCTTCCCCTCACTCGGGAGGCTGCATCGCACCTTGAGCAATAACTCATTGACACAGGGATACAAAAGACTGGCTCTTTTGCCTCAATGGGTAACTAATTCTGAGTTCTATTTTGTGCTCCAGCGCTTTCTTGTAGAATCAGCTGAGACCACATTCTTTCCAGCTTTTTACTCTCTGTCCCATCCTGCTTCTCTCACACCCTCTCTCCAGAAATCACTCCCCGAATAAGTCACTTGAACAAGAATCCCTGTCTCAGACTCTGCTTCTAGGAAACCTAATCCAAGCCACGGTACATTGCTCAGAATTTTTGTGTGGTCTTAGGGAGAGGGAGAGTCCCCAAAAACATTTCTGAAATTGAATTTCTTATTAACCAGGGTGAGTGAGGGCTCACGTGATATTTATCTAATGTAGAAAAATGCACCGCTTCTTACGTGTGACAGTTGTAGGGTAAAATTCACACCCATTACAGGTGTATATCTCTTGTCCTGTGGTTTGCACCACACCCCTTCCAGCAGATGAATTTATTCTGAACAAGGTACATCCTTCCATTACCAGATGCAAGTCAGCACTTTTAAAACAATCCACAATGTGATAGGAAACTGTCTCTTAATAGCAAGGCACCATCTACCAGAACCATGCTTAACTGAATGACTGTCCCCCTCTTCAGTCTTCCATGTTTCCTGTTTCATTTGCTTCTGCCAGTCAGAGCCCATTCCCTTGGTACATTCTGACTGACCTTCAGTGACTATAGCTTCCCTTTTGGCCCTACCTTTTCCTCATAGGTTGGTCGCGATATTCAGCCACTGATATTCATTAGTTATCCTTGGCTTCACCTCTCAGTGATGCCCTTGCCTCCTTGATTACATCTGGCATATGCTCCCTGCCCCTCTGGAACGGGCCCTGATACTCCCAAGGTTCTGGGCTTATCGGGCCCACTCTGTATAAACCACTCTCTTACACATTCAAGTCCCATTCTTCTCAGCCTTGGTGGTACCTCTGAGGTTGTCCACCCCAGATGGATAAATAGGTCATTTAAACAGTTCATTTTTTGTCATCCATATTTTATTGATGATTAGACACTTGAAATCATAAGCAGCATTTCTAAATCCTCGTCCTTTTCTACAAGGCACCTTTCTATATCACATCTTTGGCCTTCATGGTATCTACTTTTACTTCAGCCTGGATGTTCATCTCTCCTCATCACATTTCTGTTTAGCACCTTCTGCATCAGGTCAGGAAGATTTCTTCCAAACACACGTTTCCATAAAATGGTCTCTATGCTTTTACCACTGAAGTTTGTCACGTTCCAGAAAACTCAATTCCTCCAACTTGGATAGACAGTGCAAATAGTGGTTAAAAGCTTATATTTAGAAATAAAACAAACCCAAGTTTCAGTCCTGGCTCTACCACTTACTAGCTGGATCATCTTGACCAAGATGTTCAACTTTTTTGAGTCTTAATTTCATTACCTATAAAATGAGGAATGAACGTGATAGTACTTACCTCAGAGAGCTGTTGTGAGGATGAAATGAGATAAAACAAAGTGTTTAGCCTAGTGTCTGGCATACAGTATGCATTTAATAAATGATATCATTATTACGTATTCACCATCTTCAAAGTTAGCTGTTCAAGTCCCAGAGCTGTCTGGTAGTTATGCAAATGGCCAATCAATGCATAGTAAGAACTATCCATCAGGGCTTCCCTGGTGGCGCAGTGGTTGAGAGTCCGCCTGCCGATGCAGGGGACGCGGGTTCGTGCCCCGGTCCGGGAAGATCCCACATGCCGCGGAGCGGCTGGGCCTGTGAGCCATGGCCGCTGAGCCTGTGCATCCGGAGCCTGTGCTCCGCAACGGGAGAGGCCACAACAGTGAGAGGGCCGCGTACCGTAAAAAAAAAAAAAAAAAAACTATCCATCAGAGCCATTCACCACTGTGGGAGGTGGATGTACCAAGGATATACCAGAAGGAAGTTCATTACAGGAGAGGTTAGGCCAGAGGGGAGTCAGTCCAGACAGAATGCAGGGTACCAACCAAAGCATAGAAGGCAGAAGGCAGCCCAACCAAGCCTCAACTGGAGAGGAAGGGCAGGGGAGAAGGCCAGGGATGAATGAGGGTATGTTTGGGGTAAACAGAGAAAGATTAAAGTACAAATGGGTGAACTGCATGGATTTGGAATGAAAACCCCAAAAAGCAATGTCCTTCCTGGGCAAGGTACCCTGAGGTGATAGAAGCAATCTTAGAGAAAAAGATGCAGGACAGATAAGAACCTTCTCAAATTTCAAATTCTCTTTTCTGCTTCCCCACTACTGACCTGGGAAAAAGAAGTTTCGCTTTCAGTGAGAAGGCTTTGGGATGGAGCCAGTCCTAGGGAAGAGGTTAAATTAAAAATAAGGAACCTAGGGACTGGACAAACTCTATGAATACATCTTGTGCTCCAGGCCTTAGCTTCTCCATCAGGAAAGAAAGAATTTTTCCTGGAAAATCTCCCATACCTCCCCATCCCTGGGTTGTGTGATTGGCCTAAAACACAAACACCAGGGCTGGCTGGTGTTTTCAGAAGCAGGCTGCAGCATCCTGGAAGCTGTCAGACAAATGACACCTTTCTCCTCCTTGCATTACCCCCAGGGACCAAAGTGGTCACATCTGCTGATGGCCAAAAACACAACTCTTCTTTTAGGTCCCACAGGAGCTGACGCAGCCCCAGTAGACTTGAAGTGGTCCATAATCAGAGACCTGTTGCTGTCTTGTACTGTCTGAAACTGACAGCACCAAGCATGTCCCTGGCACATAATTTCCATTTACCACCTATAACTGTTTTAACCTCTTGCCCAGAGGCAGGGGAAAGGACCTGATGACTTTTAGAGAATTCCAGTGACCCAAGAAGCCTGTAATCATTAAATACAGTGATTCTGGGATCCTTTAGGAAAAGTCATAGAGGACTTATGAGAATTCTGCATAAACATCAGAAGTATCATTTGTGCCATCTGATTTTTCGTCCCCAAGGAGATTAAACAGAACCAGGAAGCCTGGTGTATCTCCTCCCAGGGCTTGGAAAAATAAAGGAATTCAGGACCATGTTAAGCTCTGCCTTACCTGTCCCCCTCGCATTCTCATCCCAAATCCATCTTCCACCTGGAGCCCACCCCTAACTATCCCATCACCCACTCAGGCTCTGAGTCAATGAAAGTTGATGAGCTCTCTTGATTAGGGCCCTTTAACCTAATGGTTCCTGCTCCAAAGCACTCGCTTCTGTATTCCTGCTCTCTGATATATCTAGGGCTTTGGACTGTGGAGACAAGAGTAGGATACAAATATGCCCTGACTCCAGCCACCCAGAACTGATGTTTGAATTGTTGAGACTCTGGGCTAAAAGCCCTTCCTGAGCCTGGTCCTCCTTCCTGCTCATCTTCTGAAAGCATTTGCTTCCCTGATGCTTCTCCTGCCCTGAGGAAGTATGGCAGGCCAACTTGCTGCTGGTACCTGCCACACTGTAGCATAACACAAACACTAATGGCAGAAATAATCACAGTGACAACGGCTTGGTCTACACGCAGAAGGTACTTGTCATCTCCCCAGGAGCCTCTTGGCCTAGGGCTCAACTGTGATGATGTAGCTGGCCCCTGGCCCACACTGTCATAGTCACACACTGAATGGTTGACATTATCATTACTGTCAGCACCATTCTTGATTAACTATTCATTTATTCCTGTGAAACACATTTGCTGAGGACAAACTGCCTGCCACGTACTGTGCAAGATTCTAAAGGAGTTACAAACACGAACAGTTTCAAGAAGGAGGCACCAGAGAAGAGAGAGATCAACAAATAATTCCAATATAGGATTGTACAGATTGCTGTTGTAGGTGGATGGATTCTCGGTGCCTAGAAAAATGATTGGCCATAGTGAGTGCTCAATAAATATGTTTCAATGAAGAATAAATAAATGAGTGAATGGATTGATTGATTAATTAATTAACTGGTTAAGAACATGGAGTCTAGATTCAGAGTGCCTGGGTCTAAATACCAACTCTGTGTGGTTTGGGACAGGTTACTTGACTTCTCTATGCCTTAGTTCCCTTATCTTTAAAATGGGTTAATAACAGTACCTTCCTTATGGGGGTGTTGTAAAGATTATTTGTAAGGTGTTTAGAACATAGCACTATTACTGCATAAGTAGTAACACACAATACTACGTAAGTGTTTGGTAAGTAAAACCAACTGGCTAAGATCTCATCAGGTTGACAGGGTAGAAAGTCAAGGGTGTAAAGAAAAACATTCCAAACAATGTAATGGTATTGAGGTTTCCAACAGATGGCATCTTCAAGAAATGTTTCCACTAAAGGGAACATCCTAAAGGGAGGCATTGCTTTTAAAGCAAGAGCATGACTCAGTCAAGGATCCGTTTGAGAAAAGTTGTTGTGGCTGTTGTGAAGAGGAAGAATTGGAGGGAAAGAGACTTGACCCCAGAAGACCAATGAGGGGGCTGTTAGCATCACCCGGTGGGAAACAATGCAGTCAGGACAGAGGCTGATAAGGAAGGCATGGATGTGAGAAAACTTCTGAATCAGAGCAACTGGCGATAAATGCTCTGGAAGAAAAAGAAGCAAGAGCACAGTCAGAAGATGCAGGCCCTGGGCTAGGCAGCCTGCTCTTTGAGGCATTTGCCAAGCAGCTATCCATGTGAGTGATTTAGCATCTCTCACCAGGAAGCTCCCTGGAGAGATCAGCATGCAGGCAGGTCTGGGGAGTTCAGATGGCTGTGCAGAGCCCAAGGTAGGATGAGCAGTGGCCAGAGCTCCTTTCCAGTACCCTGGACCCAAGTTTTGTTCACTGCTTTGGCTCCAGAGGTAGCTGATGAAGCGCTCCGCTCTTCACGACCTGTTAGATCTGCTCAGCTTCCTGACTCTCATCTGGGGAAATGGGCCCAGGTGAGACCAGGGGAACTGATGCAGATTCATCTCTGACTTAGGATGTTATTCATTTGTACTGATGGTATGATGTAATGGTTAAGTGCATGGGTGATTAGCACCAAGCAGACTGGGTTCAAATCCCAGATTCAACACTTAACTGTGTGACCTTGGGTAGGTTACTTAAGTTCTCTGTGCCTCCATTTTCTAATCTGTAAAACAGAGATGATAATAGTATCTACCTATAAGGATGATGTAAGAATTAAATGAGGTAATTTGTTTATGAAGAGAACCTATTACAGCTTTTAAGATATATTAAGTCGTATGTATGTATTTAAATTGTTTGATTATCGTGTTTAAATCAAATGTGTTTTGGTTATTTAATACTGCTACTATTTCCATTTTCTATATGGGAAAAAGTGGGCCCAACAGAATGCAAGCTTCATATGAACAGAGAGTTTGTATCGCTCTCATTGTATCCACAGTCCGTAGTAGGGTACCTGGAACTGTGTTACTTGGTATTTACTGAATACTTTTTGAATGAGTGAATGATTGGTACTCCACCTCCAGGATACATGGGGTGTACAGATGCTAATTCAGAAGCACTTTGGTAGAGTTGTTCCACGGCCAAACAACTTCCATTTCGGTTTTTAGTAATTGTCCCACTTAACGTGTCAATATTAGCAGTAGGTGTCTAAAAAAGAAAAAGTTAGGGCACTGGTGGCACACTTGAGGTCTGCTCTAGAGGGCTATTTGGCAGCAAGGAAGAGAAATCTGCCCAATCCAGCTTAATAAAGTGTGTTTTTACATTGGAAGAACACAGGAGAAACTCATTGAACCCACCTCCAACAAGTCCAGTCAATATGATTGGTAACTAAGAAATCAACAGTAACCTCGTCATTTCTGTCTCTTAGAGCCTCCTAATTTTCTGCCTCTATGGTTTTCTGCATGTCTGCTCCATTCTTCTCCCAGAGACTGGCTTCCTGTTTCCACATATACTATTATGGCTGCCCCAATACATGGGAAGCGAGAAAGAATCTGACTGGCCCAGCTTTAAGCAACTGTTCCCTACTCCCATCTAATCATCTATGACTAGGAGGTAGGATTGAGGGATTCAGAGGACTCCTGCTTTTGGAAGAGGATATCCATGAGAAGAATATGAAGGGCACCTCTAGAACATGGTCCTTTCCCCAGAAATTAAATAAAACTGATGAGTACTGACAAAGTATCTGTCCTTATGGGTGAGATTTATTTTTTGTGAGTAGGATGTAAACCCAGAAATTTACCCAGAGTCTTAGACACATCCTTTCCACAGGCACTCCACCAGGCTTAGCTGAGTTCAGCTCCTGCCTGGTTTCTGCTACTTCCAATCTCAGTTTCCAGAACCCAGTGGCCCTCACCAGAAGATCTGATCATGCCAGGAAAACAAGGACCCAAGAGCTGTTTTTGACTACTTAACATAACCCAAGAGAGGAGATAAGCCTCTCCTAGAGCTGTGTCAACAGACCTTCCCTCCCAGAATTGTCAGATCTCAAGCATAGGGCTTGGGGTGAAGGGGGAAGACCAGGTTTGGGAAAATAACCTATTCTTCTAGCCTGTGCCTTATATTAGCTACATTTTGCAGTGTTTCCCAACTTTACATTCAGTAGATATAGCTGGGATCCTCACAATGACCCTGCAGATCGGAAATTTTTATCCTCATTACACAGCTGAGAAATATTGAAGTTGGAAGAGGTGAGGTGACTTGTCCAAAGTCACACAGTTAGGTGCTGATCTGAAACTGGAACCCAGATCTGTTGGATGCCCAGCCCAGAGTTCCACTGTACTGCTACCTGGCAATGGTAGCAGTGAGTGAGATTGTATCTGGGGAAAATATAGAGAACGCCAAAGCTTGCAGGTGGCTGGAGACGCAGAGAGTTAATTCAGCATCTCAGCTCCTCAGGGATGGATGGCCTGATGAAGCTGGTCAGGGACTACAGAGAATGAGGAATTGATCTGCCATTTCATGTGAAAATGGATTGTAGCCCCAACCTGTGTGTGTCAATGGAGCTGATTAGCACTTGTGTGAGTCTCCGGCCATCGATTGGCAGGTGAGAATCATTCTGGGAGCAGCAGGGAACCAGTCCTCTCCCACCTCCATCCCCACCAGCTTCCTCCCTCCACAGAGGTTTCCTCCCCCTCCCTGCTACCTGAAGTCTCCAAACCTCCTCCAGCTGCCAGGCCTAATGTGTGCTCAGAGCTCCTCTACCTGCTTTTGACCAAAAGAGGAGGCATGGCTGGTACTTACCTCATTCAGCTATGCTAAGTGCAGCTGGTAGAAAGGCAGCTGGCCTTTCCAAAATGCACTGCCTGCTTGGAGGATAAAGTGTGAGTGAGTGGGTGCAGGGTTCAAGTTGGAGCTTACACCATGCAATGGAAAAAGCAAGGGCTCTGACACATATTGACCGTGTGACCTTAGGCAAATCATTTACCCCTCTGGGCTCCGGTTTCCCTATGCATATGTGTGAAGGTTAATTTTGTGTGTCAACTTGACTGGGCTAAGAGATGCCCAGATAGCTGGTAAAACATTTCTGAGTAAGCCTGTGAGGGTGTTTACAGAAGAGATTAGCATTTGAATCAGTAGACTGAGTAAACAGGGTCTACCTTCACCAGCGTGGGTGGACATCATCCAATCTGTTGATAGGCGCAAATAGAACAGAAAGATGGAGGAAGGGTAAATTCTCTGTCTCTCTCTCTCTCTCTCTCTCTCTTCTTAAGTTGAGACATCCATTTTCTCCTGCCCTTAGACATCAGAGCTCTTGGTTCTCAGGCCTTCGGACTCAGGCTGAATTATACCACCAGCATTCCTGGTGCTTCAGCTTGCAAACAACATATTGTGGGACTTCTCAGCCTCCATAACCATGTGAGCCAATTACTATAATAAATATCCTCATATATGTGAATATGTATATCCTATTGTGTCTGTTCTTGGAGAGCCCTGACTAATACAGTACAGGATAAAAATAGCTTTCTCACTGGATTGTTTGGATTAAAAAAGGAAGTGTGTGGGGACTTCCCTAGTGGCGCAGTGGTTAAAAATCCACCTGCCAATGCAGGAGACACAGGTTCGAGCCCTGGTCCGGGAAGATCCCACATGCGGCTGAGCAACTAAGCCCGTGCACTACAACTACTGAGCCTGCGCTCTAGAGCCTGCGAGCCACAACTAATGAGCCCACATGCCACAACTACTGAAGCCCGTGCGCCTAGAGCCCGTGCTCTGCAACAAGTGAAACCACTGCAACGAGAATCCCATGCACCACAATGAAGAGTAGCCCCCGCTTGCTGCAACTAGAGAAAGCCCGCACACAGCAACAAAGACCCAATGCAGCCAAAAATAAATAATAAAATAAATTTATAAAAAAAAAAAAAGAAAGTGTGTGAAAAAGTATTTTGCAGTCCCTGACACATAGTAGGAATGTTATTTGGAAATTGACTCTCCACTCTCCTCAAGAGGCACCCACTCTGGGAAGCCTTCTCTGGTTGATCCAACTTCTATCTCCCTTTTCATCATTTGAGTGTCATGCGCAAGTGACAACAAAAGCCTCAGTGTTTTCCCTGACCTGGAGAAGTTCTGCCTCCAAGGCAGCTCAGCCCATAGTATTGAGCTGCCTTTGGGTGAGTGAACAGTCAAGTTCCAGCAAGGGAACCAAACAGGCTCAGATTCATCACCACCCCCACACCCCGCACCACCAGTCTATCTGGATTTAGAGGTTCTATCCTAAGCTTGTCACATGGTATCTAGGGATGCCCTGGGCGTTCTTGTGCCTGTCAGGCTGTGACCTCTTTCACTGCCTCCAGGTGTACTTGGTCCACATGGCAGACTTCCTTCATTAGTTTTCTCTCCTGTTCCTCCAAGGCTGGAGCTCTGCCCAGTTGGTAGTGGCCTTGATTTTCTGCCTCGATCTTGCCAGACTTCTCCTTAGGGGCCTGGACTTGCCTACTGATGGCTGGCCTTCTGCCCCAAGTTGTTTATGCCTTCTGTTACCAGAGCTTGGCCTCAGCCTTGCCTGAATTGGGCACTTCAGGACCATCAAAGGTGGCTACAGCCAGAGAGTGGGGGGTTCTTGAGTTCCCAAATTTGGAAAGTGTGACTAAGCTCTGTTACTGACTCCTAGGGCTGTAGTGGCAAATGAGGATTGTGGTCAGGACCATGGACAGAGCCCACAGTGTCCAGAGTGCCTGTGGTTGAGGATGAATTTCACGTCCCTGACTCCATGCTGAAGAAGTGAATAGGGGCACACAGTCAGCACCACGAACAGATGCCAGAGGCTCTGTTGTCCTGGAAGTAGTCTTTAAGACAGTAGATTAGTCAAGATTCTTCTGACTACAAGAAATGGAGACCTATTTCAAACTAGCTTAAGCTAGTCTTCGAATGAGCCAGATGAGTGAGATGGTGGAACTGAGTGCTGAGACTTGATGCAACCAACAGTGGGAAGTAATAGGCACATCCCCCTTTACCTTAAAACAAGATGTGGTTTCTTTTTTTTTTTTTTAATTTATTAATTTATTTATTTATTTTTGACTGTATTGGGTCTTCGTTTCTGTGCTAGGGCTTTCTCTAGTTGTGGCAAGCGGGGGCCACTCTTCATCGCAGTGCGCAGGCCCCTCACTATCGGGACCTCTCTTGTTGCGGAGCACAGGCTCCAGACACGCAGGCTCAGTAGTTGTGGCTCACTGGCCTAGTTGCTCCACGGCATGTGGGATCTTCCCAGACCAGGGCTCGAACCCGTGTCCCCTGCATTAGCAGGCAGATTCTCAACCACTGCGCCACCAGGGAAGCCCAAGTTGTGGTTTTTTTAACAGACATGGGGCTATTCAAGCTATCTATTTCTTCTTGAGTAATTCAAGGAAATCGTATTTTTATCCAAGTTGTCAAATTTATTTGTGTAAGGTTGTTCATGGTACCCCCTTATTATCCTTTTAATTTTTCTAGGATTTGTAGTGATTAACCTTTCTCTGTTTCCTGATATTGCTGTTGGTAATTTGTATACTCTCTCCATTTTTTCTGATTAGTCTGACTAGAGGTTTATAAATTTCATTTATTTTTTCATTATTCCTGCCACTGCCTCCATCATGCCAGTAGAACATTATCATTTCATTGTGGCAACCTCCTAAGAAGTGTTTATGTCCCAGTCTCCCACTCCAGTACACTCTGCATACTGCTGCCAAATGAAGCATCCTAAAAGGCCTTTCATAGGAAGATTTTCAATGACTCTACATTGCTTTTGAATAATTTCCAGGCCCCTTCACTTGACATTCAAGTCTCTCCCCCACCATCTGACAAGCATTCACATCTCCAGAGTTGTTGCCCACTCCTCCCCTGCATGAGTCCTCCTCTTTTCCAGCCAAACAGATCCATTTGTCATTCCCATTAAATCTAGGTGATTTCTCAGCTCTGTGCTTTTACAATTCTTCAACTGTCGGCTGCTGAAGGAAGAACACCAGACTTGGAGTCTGAAGACCAAGATTGGAATCCCATTTATGGGCTATATGGCCTCAATTTCTTCATCTGAAAAATGGGATAATGCTTGTCTTGCAGAGTCATTCCTAATTCGTTCAGCAAGTACTTGAAGGAATATGCCCTGAGACTTACTGCATACTTGTGTGCATGTGTGTGCACATGTGCACATGCATGATAAGAAGTAATGCTATTGCTCCAGAATGAAGGGATGTGCCCTGAAGACAAATACAGAGAATAAAATAGCATTTATTGACTACTTACTGTACTTGTTTATTGAGTCACTACTATACTAGGCTCCAGGGACATAGCAGTGAGCAACAGACAAAACTCCCTGTTCTCTTGGAGTTTACATTTAATCCCTACATTCTAATCCTACACTTAACCTTTTGGAAATCTAAGTCAAAGGCTGCATTCTTTATTTTAATTAAAAATTTATTTGTAGTAAAATATATATAACAAAATTTACCATATTAACCAATTTAAAATTTACTTATATATTTTACATTGTGGCAAAATAAACATAAAATTTACTATCTTAATCATTTTTAAGTGTGCAATTCAGCAGTATTAAGTACATTCACATTGTTGTGTGACCATTACCACCATCCATCTCTAGAACTCTTTTCATCTTGCAAAACTGAAACTCCATATTCATTAAACAATAACCCCATTCCCCCTGCCCCCTAGCCCCTGGCAGCCAGCATTCTACTTTCTGTCTCTGTGAATTTGACTACTCTACCTCATATAAGTGGCATTACACAGTATTTGTCTTTTATTGTAACTGACTTATTTCACTTAGCGTAATGTCCTCAAGGTTCATCAATATTGTAGCATTGTCAGGATTTTCTTCTTTTTTAAGGCTGAATAATATTCCATCGTACGTTTCTTTTTTTTTTTAAAGTAAATCAATACATGTACATAGTTTTAAAAAGCCAACCAGTACTACAAGTCTTATCACAAAAGACAGTAGTCCATACCCCACACACAAGTCTTACTCCTCAAGGCAACCATTTGAAATCACTTTAGCTGTGCCTACTGGTATTTACCTCTGAGCATCTAAATAATATGCTTTTTATGTTAGTTCTTAATCTACTATAAAAGATAATAATTTAATATTCTTGTAGCACACCCACACCTCTCCCTCTTGCATCCTTCTAGTATAATTATATAACAATTTTCATCAAATCAACATTCAGGATTTGCCTTATTGATTTTGCACACATGGTTCACTGCCAAAACTAATGCTGTGTAATGTTTCTTGTACAGATTTTTCTGTCTTTCCTTATGTTAATGGCTTTTTTTCTTTCTCCCATTTTCTTTTTTTTAAAGATTCTTTTTTTAATTTAATTTTATTTATTTATTTATTTATTTTTGGCTGCACTGGTTCTTCGTTGCCACGTGTGGGCTATCTCTAGTTGCGGCAAGCGGGGGCTACTCTTCATTGTGGTGTGCAGGCTCTAGGCGCGCAGGCTTCGGTAGTTGTGGCGCACGGGCTTAGCTGCTCCACAACATGTGGGATCTTCCCGGACCAGGGCTCGATTCCGAGTTCCCTGCACCGTCACCAGGGAAGTCCCTCTTTCTCCCATTTTCTTAGTTTTCTATATCCTTATCATGAATTCTTCCCAAACTCCTTAACAGAATGCAAAACCTTCTAAATGCTAATTTCCACATGGTGAAACACATCAAGTAATCTATTAATTCCACCGTTTTTTTTTCCCTAAAGGCATCCTTCCTGGAGTCTTCCATCTCCCTGCTCAATGTGTACAGCTATCCCTTGGTATGCTTGAGGGATTGGTTCAACAACCCCCACAGATACCAAAATCCACCAATGCTTAATAAATGGCACTGTATAAAATGGCACAGTATTTGTATTTAACTCATGCATGTTTCCCACATACTTTAAATCATCTCTAGATTATTACCTTAATACAATGTAAATGATATATAAACAGTTGTAAATACAGTGTACATGCTATTCAGGTTTTGCTTTTTGGAACTTTTTGGAACTTATTTTTTTCAAATATTTTTGATCTGCAGTTGGTTGAATCCACAGATGTGGAACCCTCGGACATGGAGGGCTGACTGTAGTTACTCTCTGGTCCTTCTGCACAGCCATCATTCAGGGGATTGTCTTTGTAATTTTTCTGGGCTGTATCCCTTTTCCAGACCCCACAACTTTTTTTTTCTTGGCTTAGTCCTTCATTTTGATGGAGCACATCCTTCAGTAACTTCCTGAGGAAGAAAGATGAAAAGTAAAACATTTGAAATCTTGAATTTCAGAAATTTCTTTGTTCTACCACACGGTTGATTCATAGCTAGGCTGGTATAAGAATTCTTTAGAATTTGGAAGGCATTGGTCCAGTATGGCTATTGAGAAGTCCATTGCCATTACCGGCTTTACATTATACTTTGTGTGTACCCTGTCTTTCCGAACGGAAACTTTTAAGATTTTATCTGTATCCTTGCCCATCTAAAAGTTCATGCTAATGAGACTTGGTATGTGCCTATTTTCATTTAATTTATTTGTCACACCTGTTTCAGGCCTTTTCATTCTGGAAGCTCATGTCTTTGAGCTCTGAGAAATTTTCTTCTATTATTTCTATGAATCTCTTCTCTCCATTTTATCTGATCTCTCTTTTAATATCTAAAGATATTTTCTATGCTCAGTTTCTCCAGTGAAGAATCCACGATTCCCCACCTGAGAGGTTATGCACCTGAGCATAAGCATCCTAGAAACTGTGTCTCATGGGCCCTAGAGCCTCACTCTTCACATACCCCACCCCCCAGTGTCCCTCTTTTTATTATGACATTCTCCCCTGATTTCCACTGTGCCCAGTGTTCCTGGCTGAAGTCTTTGTGGTTCACTTTTTTTAAATTGAAGTATAGTTGATGTACAATATTATGTTACAGGTTTATAATATAGTGATTCACAGTTTTTTGTTTTATGGGGTTTTTTTTTTTTGCGGTACGCGGGCCTCTCACTGTTGTGGCCTCTCCCGTTGCAGAGCACAGGCTCCGGACGCGCAGGCTCAGCGGCCATGGCTCACAGGCCCAGCCGCTCTGCGGCATGTGGGATCTTCCTGGACCGGGGCACGAACCCATGTCCCCTGCATCCGCAGGCGGACTCTCAACCAGTGCGCCACCGGGGAAGCCCGATTCACAGTTTTTAAAGGTTACGCTCCATCTGTAGTTATTATAAAATATTGGCTATATTCCCTGTGTTGTACAATATATACTTGTAGATTATTTTATACATAATAGTTTGTATTTCTAGTTCACTTTTTAAGCAGAATAAAACCTCCAGTCCCTCCCAGGGTATGGAAGATACAGTCAGCTGTCCGTGTGTGATAGGGAAGGGACTTGCTTCTTATGCAGACTTTCAACCCATTCCCATGTTCTTAGCCCCATGCCTCATTCCCACCTTCTGTGATAAGTGTTGCCTCCAATTCCTTTGTTGTTCCACTGGTTCTGGGTCTCTAATTGGCTGACTCCTCTTTGGCATCCTTTGCTGTAGCACTTAGTATGTAGCTATCTCAGCTCTGCCAACTCTTCCATCCACTTGCCATCTTCCAAAAATGTGTTGACATCTGTGGTCCACCACGGCCTCTTTTATATTCCTTTACTTTTATTTTAGCGAGGCTTTTAAAAAGGAGCAGATATAAATGCATGTATTCCATCTGCCACATTTAACCAGAAATCCAAGGACGGCACTCTTAATTACTACGCTATATTGTCTCTCAAATGAGACAGTACCTCTGGGATCCTACATCCCAATGAGGATGAAATGAGACTACACATGTGAACATACTTTGTAAGCTCTGAAGAGCTATGTGAACGAGAGGGTCTATATTAAATTCCTCTACAAAGTGCCCTCCTTCCTTTTCTCTGCTCTCTGATTCTTCCCCTTCTCCAAGGTACAACTCAAGCTTTTCTTCTCCTTGGGGCCTTCTCTGATCAACCCAGCTAACAAGGATGTCCCTGAGCCCTGAGCCACCACAGGAGTCTCTGTGCACCTCTCTTGGCCCTAAGCAAAGCTGCTTTATTTGACTATGGGTACAGAGTTCCTGGCCAAGATACATAGTCAAATTTGGATCTTTCAGTGTGCAAGAAAAAAGCTTTCCTTGGACACCAGGTGTGTGTGCACACAGAGGAAAAATGCCATATGAGGATACAGTGAAAAGGCAGCCATCTGCAAGCCAAGGAGAGAGGCCTCAGGAGAAAACCTTCCAACACCTTGATCTTGGACTTGATTTTGGATCTTGATCTTGGACAGGATTGAGAGAGAGGAACCAAGATGGAGGAGTAGAAGGATATGCTCTCACTCCCTCTTGTGAGAACACCAGAATCACAACTAGCTGCTGGACAATCATCAACAGGAAGACACTGGAACTCACCAAAAAAGATACCCCACATCCAAAGACAAAGGAGAAGCCACAATGAGATGACAGGAGGGGTGCAATCACAATAAAATCAAATCCCATAACCACTGGGTGGGTGACTCACAGACTGGAGAACACTTATACCACAGAAGTCCACCCACTGGATGAAGGTTCTGAGCCCCACATCAGGCTTCCCAACCTGGGGTTCCGGCAACGGGAGGAGGAATTGCTAGAGAATCAGACTTTGAAACCTAGTGAGATTTGATTGCAGGACTTCAACAGGACTGGGGGAAACAGAGACTCCACTCTTAGCACACACAAAGGAGTGTGCTCATCGGGACCCAGGGAAAGGAGCAGTGACCCCAGGGGAGACTGAACCAGACCTACCTGCTAGTGTTGGAGGGTCTCCTGCAGAGGCGGGGGAAGTCTGTGGCTCACCGTAGGGACAAGGACACTGGCAGCAGAAGTTCTGGGAAGTACTCCTTGGCGTGAGCCCTCCCAGAGTCTGTCATCAGGCACACCAAAGAGCCCAGGTAGGCTCCAGCGTTGCCTCAGGCCAAAATATCAACAGGGAGGGAACCCAGCCCCACCCATCAACAGTCAAGTGGATTAAACTTTTACTGAGCTCTGCCCACTAGAGCAACAGTCAGCTCTACCAGCCACCAGTCCCTCCCAAAAGGAAACTTACACAAGCCTCTTAGATAGCCTCATCCACCAGAGGGCAGACAGCAGAAGCAAGAAGAACTAAAATCCTGCAGCCTGTGGAACAAAAACCACATTCACCAAAAGATAGACAAGATGAGAAGGCAGAGGGCTATGTACCAGATGAAGGAACAAGATAAAACCCCAGAAAAAAACAACTAAATGAAGTGGAGATAGGCAACCTTCCAGAAAAAGAATTCAGAATAATGATAGTGAAGATGATCCAGGACCTCGGAAAAAGAATGGAGGCAAAGATCAAGAAGATGCAGGAAAGGTTTAACAAAGACCTAGAAGAATTAAAGAACAAACAAACAGAGATGAACAATACAAAAACTGAAATGAAAACTACATTAGAAGGAATCAATAGCAGAATAACTGAGGCAGAAGAATGGATAAGTGACCTGGAAGACAAAATGGGGGAATTCACTGCTGTGGAACAGAATAAAGAAAAAAGAATGAAAAGAAATGAAGACAGCCTAAGAGACCTCTGGGACAACATTAAATGCAACAACATTCGCATTATAAGGGTCCCAGAAGGAGAAGAGAGAAAGAAAGGACCAGAGAAAATATTTGAAGAGATTATAGTCAAAAATTTCCCTAACATGGGAAAGGAAATAGCCACCCAAATCCAGGAAGCACAGCGAGTCCCATACAGGATAAACCCAAGGAGAAACACGCCGAGACACACAGTAATGAAATTGGCAAAAATTAAAGACAAACAAAAATTATTGAAAGCAGCAAGGGAAAAACGACAAATAACATACAAGGGAACTCCCATAAGGTTAACAGCTGATTTCTCAGCAGAAACTCTACAAGCCAGAAGGGAGTGGCATGATATACTTAAAGTGATGAAAGGAAAGAACCTACAACCAAGATTACTCTACCAGGCAAGGATCTCATTCAGATTCCATGGAGAAATCAAAAGATTTACAGACAAGCAAAAGCTAAGAGAATTCAGCACCACCAAACCAGCTCTACAACAAATGCTAAAGGAACTTCTCTAAGTGGGAAACACAAGAGAAGAAAAGAACCTACAAAAACAAACCCAAAACAATTAAGAAAATGGTCATAGGAACATGCATATTGATAATTACCTTAGATGTGAATGGATTAAATGCTCCAACCAAAAGACACAGGCTTGCTGAATGGATACAAAAACAAGACCCATATATATGCTGTCTACAAGAGACCCACTCCAGACCTAGGGAGACATACAGACTAAAAGTGAGGGGGTGGAAAAAGATATTCCATACAAATGGAAATCAAAAGAAACCTGGAGTAGCAATACTCATATCAGATAAAATAGACTTTAAAATAAAGAATGTTATAAGAGACAAGGAAGGACACTACATAATGATCAAGGGATCAGCCCAAGAAGAAGATATAACAATTATAAATATACATGCACCCAACATAGGAGCACCTCAATACGTAAGGCAACCACTAACAGCTATAAAAGAGGAAATCGACAGTAACACAATAATAGTGGGGGACTTTAACACCTCACTTACACCAATGGACATCATCCCAAATGAAAGTAAATAAGGAAACAGAAGCTTTAAATGACAAAATAGACCAGATAGATTTAATTGATATTTATAGGACATTCCATCCCAAAACAACAGATTACACTTTCTTCTCAAGTGCGCATGGAACATTCTCCAGGATAGATCACATCTTGGGTCACAAATCAAGCCTCAGTAAATTTAACAAAATTGAAATCATATCAAGCATCTTTTCTGACCACAACGCTATGAGATTAGAAATGAACTACAGGGAAAAAAACATAAAAAATACAAACACATGGAGGTTAAACAGTACATTACTAAATAACCAAGAGATCACTGAAGAAATCAAAGAGGAAATCAAAAAATACCTAGAGACAAATGACAATGAAAACACGACAATCCAAAACCTATGGGTTGCAGCAAAAGCAGTTCTAAGAGGGAAGTTTATAGCTATACAAGCCTACCTCAAGAAACAAGAAAAATCTCAAGTAAACAACCTAACCTTACACCTAAAAGAACTAGAGAAAGAAGAGCAAACAAAACCCAAAGTTAGCAGAAGGAAAGAAATCATAAAGATCAGAGCAGAAATAAATGAAATAGAAACAAAGAAAATAATAGCAAAGATCAATAAAACTAAAAGCTGGTTCTTTGAGAAGATAAACAAAATTGATAAACCATTAGCCAGACTCATCAAGAAAAAGAGGGAGAGGACTCAAATCAATAAAATTAGAAATGAAGAAGGAGAAGTTACAACAGACACCGCAAAAATACAAAGCATCCTAAGAGACTACTACAAGCAACTCTATGCCAACAAAATGGACAACCTGGAAGAAATGGACAAATTCTTAGAAAGGTATAACCTTCCAAGACTGAACCAGGAAGAAATAGAAAATATGAACAGACTAATCACAAGTAATGAAATTGAAACTGTGATTAAAAATCTTCCAACAAGCAAAAGTCCAGGACCAGATGGCTTCACAGGTGAATTCTATCAAACATTTAGAGAAGAGCTAACACCCATCCTTCTCAAACTTTTCCAAAACATTACAGAGGAAGGAACACTCCCAAATTCATTCTATGAGGCCACCATCACCCTGATACCAAAACCAGACAAAGATACTACAAAAAAAGAAAATTACAGACCAATAACACTGATGAATATAGATTCAAAAATCCTCAACAAAATACTAGCAAACAGAATCCAACAACACATTAAAAGGATCATATACCATGATCAAGTGGGATTTATCCTAAGGATGCAAGGATTCTTCAATATACGCAAATCAATGTGATACACCATATTAACAAATTGAAGAATAAAAACCATGTGATCATCTCAATAGATGCAGAAAAAGCTTTTGACAAAATTCAACACCCAATTATGATAAAAACTCTCCAGAAAGCGGGCATAGAGGGAACCTACAAAAAAAAAAAGAAAAAAAAAAAGCTTTTGCACAGCAAAGGAAACCATAAACAAGACGAAAAGACAACCCTCAGAATGGGAGAAAATATTTACAAATGAATCAACGGACAAAGGATTAATCTCCAAAATATATAAACAGCTCATTCAGCTCAATATTAAAGAAACAAACAACCCAGTCCAAAAATGGGCAGAAGACCTAAATAGACATTTCTCCAAATAAGACATACAGATGGCCAAGAGGCACATGAAAAGCTGCTCAGCATCACTAATTATTAGAGAAATGCAAAACAAAACTACAATGAGATATCACCTCACACCAGTTAGAATGGGCATCATCAGAAAATCTACAAACAACAAATGCTGGAGAGGGTGTGGAGAAAAGGGAACCCTCTTGTACTGTTGGTGGGAATGTAAATTGATACAGCCACTATGGAGAACAGTATGGAGGTTCCTTAAAAAACTAAAAATAGAATTACCATATGATCCAGCAATCCCACTACTGGGCATATACCCAGAGAAAACCATAATTCAAAAAGACACATGCACCCCAGTGTTCATATTGTAAATAACAGCACTATTTACAGTAGCCAGGTCATGGAAGCAACCTAAATGCCCATCAACAGACGAATGGATAAAGAAGATGTGGTACGTATATACAATGGAATATTACTCAGCCATAAAAAGGAACGAAATTGAGTCATTTGTTGAGACATGGATGAATCTAGAGACTGTCATACAGAGTGAAGTAAGTCAGAAAGAAAAACAGGGCTTCCCTGGTGGCGCAGTGGTTGAGAATCTGCCTGCTAATGCAGGGGATACAGGTTCGAGCCCTGGTCTGGAAGGATCCCACATGCCGCGGAGCAACTAAGCCCGTGCGCCACGACTACTGAGCCTGCGCGTCTGGAGCCTGTGCTCCGCAACAAGAGAGGCCGCAATAGTGAGGGGCCCACGCACCGCGATGAAGAGTGGCCCCCGCTTGCCACAACTAGAGAAGGCCCACGCACAGAAATGAAGACGCAACACAGCAAAAGCAAACAAATTAATAAACTCCTACCCCCAAGATCTTCAAAAAAAAAAATGAAAAAAAAAAAAGAAAGAGAAAAACAAATATTGTATATTAACGCATGTATGTGGGACCTAGAAAAATGGTACAGATGAACCGGTTTGCAGGACAGAAGTTGAGACACAGATGTAGAGAACAAATGTATGGACACCAAGGGGGTAAAGCCACGGTGGGTGGGGATGGTGGTGTGCTGAATTGGGCGATTGGGATTGACATGTATAAACTGATGTATATAAAATTGATGACTAATAAGAAGCTGCTGTATAAAAAACAAAATAAGGGGCTTCCCTGGTGGCGCAGTGGTTGAGAGTCCGCCTGCCGATGCAGGGGACATGGGTTCATGCCCTGGTCTGGGAAGATTCCACATGCCGCGAAGCGGCTAGGCCCGTGAGCCATGGCCACTGAGCCTGTGCGTCCGGAGCCTGTGCTCCGCTATGGGAGAGGCCACAACAGTGAGAGGCCCACATACCACAAAAAAAATAATAAAATAAAATAAAATTCAAAAAAAAAAAATAAAAGCTTTCCTTCTTCTTCCTATGGGTATGAGCTTTGCTAAACAATGACGAGCTTTGGGGGTAGAGAAGTGTTTTGTATCTTTGGTAGTGAGTTTAAGGGTTAAAGTGGCTTCTGTTGTCCTGCAGTCTGAGCTGTGGCCATGGCCCTCAAAGCTCACCTTCTTCCTCTCGTCTCCTCTTCCCTCTCCAGACCTCTCCTCCAAGCAGTGGGGGCAGTGTCAGCGACTGCACCAAGTCTGTGCCACTGGTCCAGAGGCTGTGTCCTTTCGCTCCCTCCCTTTTACCAGAGCTTCCATGTGCATTCTGAGAGATTCAATTCATATTCGCAGAGAGCTTAAGCCAGAATGGCAGTGGAAACAGATGGGTCTCTGGCTAGAAGCAGTTGATCTTTGCCTCAAAAAAAATTTCTGCTTTTTTTTTTCTTATTTTTTTATTTTTTTATTTATGGCTGTGTTGGGTCTTCCTTGCTGTGCGGGTTTTCTCTAGTTGCGGCGAGCAGGGGCTACTCTTCGTCGCGGTGCGTGGGCTTCTCATTGAGGTGGCTTCTCTTGTTGCAGAGCACAGGCTCTAGGCGCACGGGCTTCAGTAGTTGCAGCTTTCAGGCTCACTAGTTGTGGCTTGCAGGCTCCAGAGCATAGGCTCAGTAGTTGTGGCGCTCCGGCTTAGTTGCTCCACAGCATGTGGGATCTTCCCTGACCAGGGCTTGAACGCATGTCCCCTGCATTGGCAGGCGGATTCTTAACCACTGCGCCACCAGGGAAGCCCCCGATTAGCTATTATTGACAATAACTAAAATGTGAAAGCAAGCCAAGTGTCCACTGATGGATGAATGAATAAGCAAAATGTGTATATACATATTGGAATATTATTCAGCCTTAAAAAGGAATGCTACAACAGGGAACCTTGAGGACATTATGCTAAGTGAAGTAAGCTGGTCACAAAAAGGCAAAAACTGTATGATTCCATGTACATGAAGTACCTAGATTAGTCAAATTCATAAAGACAGAAAGTACAATGGTGGTTGCCAGGGGCTGGGGGAATGGGGAGTTATTGCTTAATGAGTAATTGAAGAGTTTACAAGATGAAAAAGTTCTGGAGGTGGATAATAGTGATGGTTGCACAACAATATAAATGTACTTAATACCACTTAAGTGTACACTTAAAAGTGGTTAAGATGGTAAGTTTTATGTTATATATTTTTTACCACAATAAAATAATTGGAAAGAGAAAAGATCCTGATTATTTTCTAAGAGACAGATTCCATCTGACAGTCCTTACAGAACATTCCACTGAAGTGAAATGTGCCATCTCTTGTACATTGCCTGATATGATTATTATGAAGGAAACAGCTTTTCACAAGGACTGCAGCTGCAGGGAGCTTTCTGAGGGTCAGTGCTCATGTCCTGGAGCACCTCCGAAACACACAGGTGCATACATGCACTCCCACTCGCAGACAGCAGGGCACAGCTCTGTGTATAGCAGTGGCACTGCCCTGCCCCAGGTTGTATGCACCAGGGCAGAAATCCAGTCCCTCCGGATTCTCCTCTGTCCTTCCCAGACCCTTCATCTTGGAGACCCGTGAAGCTAAGGCTGATTGGGCTGGAAATTTCCAGGAGGCGCGGCTAGGTGGGAGAATGGCCAAGGAGAGAAAAACAATGAGGAGGTCATGTCACTTGGGTCTGCCTCCACCCTGCTGCAGATTGCTCCAGGGCTTAGGATCTCAGTCCCCCACTTTTTTTTTCTGTCTTGAGCTGTATCGTCCAATATGGGAGCAACTAAGCCTGTGTGGCTATTGAGCGCTTGAAATACAATTATTCCGAATTGAAAGGGGCTGTAAGTGTAAAATACATACCAGAATTTAAAGACTTAATGCAAAAGAAGGTAAAATAGGGCTTCCCTGGTGGCGCAGTGGTTGAGAGTCCGCCTGCCGATGCAAGGGACACGGGTTCATGCCCCGGTCCGGGAAGATCCCATGGCCCGTGTACTGCAAAAAAACCAAACAAACAAAATAAAACGTAAAATATCTCATGAAAAGATATTTTATATTAATTATATGCTGAATGATAGCCTTTTGGGTCAAATAAAGTATATTACTAAAATTAATTCCATCTGTTTATTTTTACTTTATTTAATTACATTTGTGGTTTGCATTATATTGCTGTTGGAAGCACTAGTCTGCAGCCTGTCCTGATCCCAGACTGCTTGTCTGGGCCCTGATCCCCCACTTGAACCTTATTCCTTTCCACACAAATTGGGACCCTTGTCACTGTTGGGGTCCCTTGCTGAATGGAATAATAAAGGGAATAATATACCCACCTGATGTGACATCACCTCCTACCTGGACTCCTTCCCACTGTTCCTTCTGGTTTGGGGGCCAGAGCACTCCCTCCCCTCCTCCCCAGCATCTATTCTGTTTGAAGTCCCAGCAGATGCAGGGTTGCTGGACTAGACACAGGTCCAGAACTCTCCACGAAGCCCCGTATAGGCTGGACCCACCTATCTCCCAGGGTAAGGGCAGGTGGCCAGAAAAGCCACGTCTCTTTCTTATTTTTCCTCCTTCCCTCTTATTTGCCCTCTCCTCCTCCCAACCTTCTCTTTTTTAAAAGTCTAATTCTGAGCAGCCGGCTCTGTTCAGCCTGACTGGTTTGTTATGGCTTCTAATCTGCGCCAGGATTAATTAGCTAATTACTGACAAATATCCGCTGGCAAGATCCTGCTGCAGCCTGTCAGCTTGAAGTGTTGAATTATTTTAATCATTGACTTTCATCTTCAAAATTGATGCTGCCTAGAGACTTGTAGGGCATCTTTTAATTATGATTTGCAGTTTCTGCTGGGCTACGTTCTGTTCCTGGGGATAGGGGATAGTTGTTTTTTTTTTTACTAGTCTTCCACCAAGGCCTGAACACCTTCTACCCCAGAGCCTGGAGTCACGCTCCATGGATGGGAGGTGAGGAGGGAACCCAGATCATCTCTGGACACCACCCCTTCTGTATCCCCAGAACACATGCATGGGAGCATAATGTAAATTTGCATTTTGTAAGTTGCTATTGTGTGTTGGACACCATGCTAGTCATTTCTTCTTCTTCTTTTTTTAAATTTATATATTTTTGGCTGCGTTGGGCCTTCGTTGCTGTGTGCCGGCTTTCTCTAGTTGCGGCCAGCAGGGCCTGCCCTTCATTGCGGTGCGCGGGCTTCTCATTGCGGTGGCTTATCTTGTTGCGGAGCACGAGCTCTTGGCGCAAGGGCCTCAGTAGTTGCAGCACGCGGGCTCAGTTGTTGTGGCTCGTGGGCTCTAGAGCGCAGGCTCAGTAGTTGTGGCGCACGGGCTTAGTTGCTCCACGGCATGTGGGATCTCCCCAGACCAGGGCTCGAACCCATGTCCCCTACATTGGCAGGCAGATTCTTAACCACTGCACCACCAGGGAAGTCCCTAGTCATTTCTATTATTTCACATTTGTGAGCATTTGTGAGCACAGAGAGTATGGAAACGGCCTGAGAGCTGGACAGAGTGGCCTGGAGTGATCAGTGGTGAGAAGAAAAGTAAGGAATGGGTTTATTTACTTGTTTGCCTATGGCCTAATTTAATTATAGTAAAGTGAGATTATCTTAAATGTAAAACTCGGGTATACATATGTGTACACCCCCCACCATGTCAAGGTAGCCTAGAGACTCCCTCATGCCCCCCCGCCAAAATCAATACCTCCCAAAGGTAAGCACTTCTGACTCTTTTCACCATAGATTTGTTTTTTCTAGTCTTTCACTTTCATATAAATGGAATTATATGGTATATCCTCTTTTATGTGTGACTCCTTTCACTCAACGTTTTGACTGTGAAAGGAAAGGTTCTTTAATATAAATCATCTTACCTGACCAAGATTTTGGTTTGGGTCCAACTAAGAGATTCAACCCAAGTCCTTAGAGACTTTGCCTCTGACTCCTTGCTTACTAGCATGGTCCTGAAATCAGTTTGGATGTGACTTTTCTCCCACATTCCCTCTCCTCCTCTACTTCTTCTTTCCTCTCTTCCTCCTCCTCTCTTTTCTCTCCCCACTGGCAATAGACATGTCTATCACCATGTTGTACTAGGAAGTCATTTCTGAGCTTTAGTTCTTGCCATTCTGGATGCAAAGGCGTTTCCTAAAGACACACGGTGTTCAGAGCGGGATTGAGAAGGGCAAAAGATTGTCCGCTGTTTATAGGTTGGATTCTGTCCTCCAAAAGAGGGATGTTGAAGTGCTAGCCCCAGTATGTCAGAATGTGACCTTGTCTGGAAATAGGGTCTTCACAGAGGTAACCAAGTTAGAAGGAGATCATTAGGGTGGGTCCTAATTCGGTAAGACAGGTGTCCTTATAAAAGGGGGAAATTTGGACACAGACACACTCAGGGAGAATGCCATGTGAAGATGAAAGAAGAGATGGGGTGATATCTCAAGCCAAGGAATATCAAAGATTGCCAGCAAAGCATCAGAAGCTGGGAAAGAGGCATGGAACAGATTCTCCCTCACAGTGCTCGGAAGGAACAATCCTGCCTATACCTTGATCACAGACTTCTAGCCTCCAGGACTCTGAGACCATAAATTTCAGTTGTAGAAGCCAGTCAGTCTGTGGTACTTTGTTAAGGTAGCCCTAGCGAACTAATATACCCCCAAAGGGAGCTCTGATCATTTTTTTTTTCTAAATTTGTGTCATGGGACCAGCAGCAATCTCTGCAGAATCCTCTGTGCTGGAGCCAGCAAACGTTAACTCAGCCCCAGGATGGGAGTGACTGAGGCGACAGCTCAGAGCTGGGAGACTGAGGAGAGGAGAAAGATCAATTTAATGAGCTCAGCAATGCCATTAATGAGGCACCAGGAAACATCCAGGGGGCTTCCGTGAGGCTTACACCAGGGCAGGACAAGCTGAAGGATGCCACGAGCCAGGCCATGCCGGGTTCTGATGTGATGTGATCTGTCCTCTTGATGCCTTCCTTCCACAGGGCCCAGGATGGAGATGGGAGTGGACACAGAAAGTCCAGATGCATTGGGACTCCCGTCCCATTCTCTGGATTTGGGGCCTGGTCCTGTGCATGGCATCACACTCTCTAATACATCTCATACCTGAGTCCACCCTCATACACACCTGTGCGCAACCGTGCCAGGCTTGGCAAAGGCAACTCCGCTCTGTATGTGTTTCCCTCCTCCCACTCCCACCCACCTTTGAAGTTCCATCTGCAACAGTTTGCTTCATAGGAGTGTGACTGAGTATCTTGCTAGCCTGTCTGGCAAATGCATAGGGAGCTTCCTGCCCAAATCCTACACCTTCTTTTTTTTTTTTTTTAATTTATTTATTTTATTTTTGGCTGTGTTGGGTCTTCCTTGCTGTGCAAGGGCTTTCTCTAATTGCAGCTAGTGAGGGCTCTCTTCGTTGTGGTGCGCCGGCTTCTCACTGCAGTGGCTTCTCTTGTTGCGGAGCACGGGTGCTAGGCACGCAGGCTTCAGTAGTTGCAGCACGCAGTCTCAGTAGTTGTGGCTCACGGGCTCTAGAGAACAGGCTCAGTAGTTGTGGCGCATGGGCTTAGTTGCTCCGCGCATGTGGGATCTTTCCGGACCAGGGCTCGATCCCGTGTCCCCTGCATTGGCAGGCGGATTCTCAACCACTGCGCCACCAGGGAAGCCCTACGCCTTCCTTCCCTACTATTTCATACTAGAAACCCACCCCCATCTTCAGAGCCAGGTCTCACTGCTTTCTGCCAGAGCCAGAGACTCTGACCAACAACCTCCCTCCTCACCTACAGCTAAGGGCTCCCCCTATTCTGTCCCTGGAGATCTGAGTGGGGTCTGAGTCCCTGTCTCAGACTGTGTCTCCTATAACTGAATCTAGCCTATGATGATTTGCATGATGAGGGGGCGTGGGGCAGACCCCCACCATGAGCTATCTTAGAATCTCAATCACAGGTGAGCCTGAGGCCTGTGCCTGGAGTCCTTATAATGAAGTAAGCAGTGAGGAGAGAAGCAGGCTGGGACCTGAGTTCTAGCCCTGGTTCTGCCTTTAGGGAAAGCCACTTCCCTTCAAAGTCTCAGATGATTTCTAAGTCTCACCTGAAAAATTAGGACAATAATCTCTACTATATAGAATTATGCAGATTAAATAAGTATATAAAATATAAGTTGCATGTGGTGTACACATACAATAGAATATTATTCAGCCTTAAGAAGGAAGGAGATTTTGACACATGTCACAACATGAATGACCCTTAAGGATATTATGCTAAGTGAAATAAGTCAGTTATATGAGGTACCTAGAGTAGTCAAATCCATGGAGACAGGATGTAGGATGGTGGTTGTCAGGGGCCGAGAGGAGAGGGGAATGGAGAGTTATTGTTTAATAGGTACAGAGGGTTTTATGCAAGATGAAAAGAGTTCTGGGACTTCCCTGGTGGCGCAGTGGTTAAGAATCTGCCTGCCAATGCAGGGGACACGGGTTCGAGCCCTCATCCAGGAAGATCCCACATGCGGCGGAGCAACTAAGCCCATGCACCACAACTACTGAGCCTGGGCTCTAGAGCCCGCGAGCCACAACTACTGAGCCCACGTGCCACAACTACTGAAGCCTGCGCACCTAGAGCTCATGCTCCGCAACAAGAAAAGCCACCACAAGAAGCCCGCGTACCGCAATGAAGAGTAGCTCCCGCTCGCTGCAACTAGAGAAAGCGCATGCACAGCAACAAAGGCCCAACGCAACCAAAAATAAAAATAAATAAAATAAATAAATTTATAAAAATAAAAAAAGAGTCCTGGAGCTGGATGGTGGTGATGGTTACATGACAATGTGAATATGAGAAGGGGGAGTGGAGTCCAATAGGAACAGGATAAAAGTGTCCAGATTGCAAGTGAGACATCTGGGCAGCAGATAGACTAGTGAGTTGGAAGAACGTGACTTGGACATAGGTGAGATTTATAGATAAAAGGAGAAGCAAATTGGAGCCCACCCCAATATTTGAAGGGTGGGTGGAGGAAATGGAGCACAGAACCAAGAATGAGGTCTCACAAAGGAGGAAGAGGATGAGCATAGAGCATTGTCATAGAAGGTAAGGGAGGAGAGGGTCTCAGGAGAAACACAGGCATCTGCAGTGTCAGATGTTTCCGACAGGTGGTGAGAAAGGCCATCAAGATGGATATTTGTACTTACTGACAACTCTATCAAGAGTGGTGGGGCAGAAGTCAGGTAGCCAGGTGCGGAAGAGAGAATGGAAGGGGAGGAAGTGTATCCATTGACCGCAACTATTCTTGCAAGAATTTTGGTAACAAAGGAAAGTGGGGGATTTGAAATGATGGCTTGAGGAGAGATAAGCCTGTTTGTAATGGAGAAAACCTAGGCAAGTTTATAGGCTAAAGAAGAGGCAATAGATCAGGAGAAGGTGAAGATACAGATTGAAGGCACAGAAGAGTAAAGGGCCAGATATGTCCAGGCTTCCTACAAGCATCCCCTGCCCACCCTGTGTGTGCAGTGAGAGAATCCAGACCAACCCAGGCTCCACCTGTGCTGACAAGAGGGCACCCCTTTGCTCTTTTTTTTTTTTTTTGCGGTACGCGGGCCTCTCCCTGTTGTGGCCTCTCCCGTTGCAGAGCACAGGCTCCAGACGCACAGGCTTAGCGGCCATGGCTCACGGGCCCAGCCGCTCCGCGGCATGTGGGATCTTCCCGGACCGGGGCACGAACCCGTGTTCCCTGCATCGGCAGGCGGACTCTCAACCACTGCGCCACCAGAAGCCCCCCCTTTGCTCTTTGACAAGGACAGATGTGGGTGTGTCGAGACTATGAATGGGGTGTGCTTGTGTCAGTGGCTACACTGTCCACACTGAGGTTGACGACATACACCCTCCCTCCCACACCCGGCCTCACATACACCGTTTCCAACACACTACTGGTACATAGTAGACATAACTAATTTACATGAGATTTTTGTTGAATATTCTATCTTATGGTCTTCACAAGGTTGTGAGGATCAAGTAAAAAGCATATCTAAATGCTCTGTAAAACTATGAATAATACAAATATTAGGAATTATTATTATTGAGAAACAAGCTTCACACTCGTAAGCCCATGAACACACACTGAGGTTCTCATACATCAGCCTTGCACACACAGACTCACAGGCTCAGACTGTTTGGCTAGGGCATGTATGCCCACATGGGTCCATGAATCCACTAAGACACACTCACACACTCCCCTGGAGGCCTACACAAATATGTTTGGGCTCCTACACACAGTCCACCAAATTGCCCTACAGACTCACACACACCCAAGTTCATAAGCACGCTCTCACAGACAACACACTCTTATATGCCCACTTAGGTTCACGTATGTGCAAGTACGTACACACACACACACACACACACACACACACACACACACACACACACACACACACACACACACACACTGGAAGAATGAGAATCTTCCAGCCCGAAGAGGGCTGAGTTAACTCGACATCCATGAGCCAGAGGAGGACTTCTCAGTTAGTGAATGATTTTACCAACATGCTGCTTTGCTCCAAGACATCAGTATCAGCAGAGAATCAATCTGTCTGGGGCCAAGGCAGGCAGGGAGGCAGAAAGAGAGGAAGGGGTTTGGAAGAACAGACCTCTCCCCTCTCCCTCCTTGTCTGTCTCTCTCCAGATGCCCACGGCACCTCCCCCCATGTCCCTGAGCAGAAGCTGGGGATGCTCTGAGCCACAGTTCCTGTCTTTGGAGAGCCCTCAGCCCTCAGGCCAATGCCACACTCATCAAAAACATCTCATAGGACATCTGCACAAACTCAGCCGCCCCAAGCCCCTTTCTCCTTTCCTGGTTTCACTGCTGCATGCCCCACAGGTGGGCAGTGCGCAGATGGGTCCCCACTTGGGTGATGCAAACACTGAGTTCGGGAAGAGGAAGAGCTTTATCCAGGGAGCACGTGTTTGTTGTGCTGTCATCAGGGCCTCAGCCTTGCACGTGGCCTTTCACAAGCCCCAGTCAGTTAACAGCCATTCTCCATAACAGCTGCTTCAAACCTTCTTGTCAAGCCCACATCTCACCGCCCCCTGGCTTCACTCTCAGGACATCATTCTCTTGAATGATGAGGGAGAACATCACCTCTTTCTTTACAGAGAACATAAATAGATTAGGGACCATCAGAAGCAAAACTTTTAACTTCATGAACCCCTTCCAGTAGAAACCCAGTCACATTTGTTCTCACCCTTATCGCCTCCCATCTCAGCAATGTCCACAGCTAATTGCTTACTGTTGCTCTGTATCCCACTCCCACCTCTTCTAGAAACCTTCTCCATCAACTATCCCCCCGTCTCCTGTATCTTCAGTCTCTTGCTCTTTATTAGATCTTTCCCTTCACATATAAATATGCTCACCATCTCTTCCATCTTAAGCAATATGTTATTCTTCTATACAGCATTTCACTGTCTGTCACTCTGTCTCTCTCCTTCTGTTCATTGACAATATTCTTGAGTTGTCTCCACTCACTTCTCCTCTTCTTACTACACTCTTTCTTTTCCCAACCCACTGCTGTCTTCTGCACAAGATCCCATCCCCTTTCCACCCGCATACAACTGTCCCTCCAAGGGCACCAGCCATCTCGTTTGAGTTAGAACCAGTGTCCACTTCCCAGTCCCTATAGTTGGGACCTCTTGGCGACATGGGATGTTGTTGACCATTCCCCAATTCTTGAGACTCTCTCCCCGCTGGCTGTCTTCTCTCTTGGCAAGTATTGACTCTTTCTCATCTTCTTCTTACCTCTCTGAACACCCATTATTGGCCTCTTCTTCCTCTACCTTATTCTTAAACTTCCCATGTCCAATCAATATTAATTCTGTAGCTTCTACCTTCTAAAGATTTCTAAAAGAAATCCACTTCTCTTCTTCACAACTGAGACTCTCAGCTTTAATCTGAATTCAAATGACACCTCCCTAACTGGGTTCCCTGGACACGCTCTTGCTTTTTCTAACTTACGCTTGCGGGATCTCAGTTCCCTGACCAGAGACTGAACCTGGGCCATGGCAGTGAAAGCCCGAAATCCTAACCACTAAGCCACCAGGGAACAACCTAAGTGATCCTTTTAAAGTGCAAATCTGGGACTTCCCTGGTGGCGCAATGGTTAAGAATCTGCCTGCCAACGCAGGAGACATGGGTTTGAGCCCTGGCCTGGGAAGGTCCTACATGCCGCGGAGCAACTAAGCCCGTGCGCCACAACTACTGAGCCTGTGCTCTAGAGTCCGTGAGCCACGACTACTGAGCCCGTGTGCTGCAACTACTGGAGCCCGTGCTCCGCAAGCCCCCGCTTGCCGCAACTAGAGGAAGCCCGCGCACAGCAACGAAGACCCAACACAGCCAATAAATTAATAAATAAATAAACTTATTTTTTAAATAAATAAATAAAGTGAAAATCTGACTGTATCTTTTGTTGCATAAAATCTTTCGTTTGCCCATAGGATAAAACCCAAACTCTGAGAGAGTGCTTAAGGAGACCCTCTATTCTCAGACCCCACCTTCCTCTATACCTCATCTCTCACACCTACCCCTTTGCCTTCTACATGCCTTCTCTGTTCAGCTGAACCATTTTCAGGTCTTCAAATACAGCAGGATTTGGGCTTTTAAACACTTCTGGGCATTTAAACATGGTATTATCTCTGCCTAGAACACCCTCCCCTACCCTTGCTTCCCCTCTGTACCTAAGCATTGTCCTTCTGGACTCAATCCAGCCATCAATCCCTCCTTAAAGCCACGCCTCCCATCCATCCATTTATTCACTTGTCCATTTATTCAGTAAGCGTAGCCACTTGTAAACTTTAAGAGCCTCAAGAAGAATGCTCAGTCCACCCATGGACCCTCTAGCGAAGTGAGGAAAGTGGAGGAAGAGGACTGTAGGGTCCTAATAATTTGACGGGAGTCAAAGCTACTGAGAAAACAAGGGTTCACTGAACATAGAATGATAGTACTACATAGAAAAATAGAAAGCCAATAAGGAGAGCTATGGGATCCCTCCCGTGTATGTTTTAGTTAAAGGTTCTCCTCTGGCTGTAATGAACTTACAAAGGGCGTAGAGAATCCTACACTGACCAGGAAAGCAGATTTAATAACAAGTCATAGTTATTGGGCACTACAGGTACTAGATGAAGCGTGTAATGTACATTATCTAACGATCCTTGGGACAAGATAAGTATTACTATTCTCATTTTGCAGAGGAGGAAAGTAAGATTCAGAAGGTTAAGTGGTTTGCACAAATTCTCACAGCGAATTAATGGCAGAGTCAAAGTTCAAATGCAAAGTCTCTCTGAACCCAAAGCCAAGTTCCTGACTTTGACATTCTTCTGCCTGTGATTACTTACCGGGGTGGGTTTGGAGGGAGGTTCAAATATGGAGCTGGGGAGCCCATCGGTAATTCCCACACTTAATGTCCCCATGGCACCCATCCTGTGCGTGCTGACAGTTTGACAACTTACACAGCTGCTGGTTTGCTTGGAGGAGATCTCTGTTAATTAAAATAGCACAAAGGGAGAGCAGCACACAAACCATGTCAGTGGGTAATTAATGCAAAGGAGGGCCCAGGCACACAGGAATGCTCAGCCTTTACCTGCCAGAACCCATCTTCACTTGCATCTCCCAGCCTGAAGTTGCCACTTTGTCCCTCTGGCCATGAGCTGCTGCCTGCTTGCCTACCTCCATGGATGGGGAAGGGAGGACCTGTCCTCTGAGGACAGAACCTGGGCTTCTACTCTTACTGGACTCTGATCCCTCAACCTCCTCTTAACTATCCATGTCTCCCAGAAGATCCAGAAGGACAGGATGAGCCAGAGATAAGCCATCCATGGCCCAAGGCTTTGGGGCATCATTTCTGAGGAAGTGTTAGTCTCTATCTGCCCCTGCCCCAACAAGAAGATCACTGCCTTATCTCCCACGGCAGGGGTCCTGAGTCAGCCTGCTTCTGTATACAGTGTATTGGGATGAACTGAACCCATCTTCTCCACTGCCTCTGCCAGGGTTTGTGCTTGCTTCCCTACGGGACCTACAGCCTGGTCCTGAATCTCACTGCTCTGCTGGGGTCCTGACCTCCTTCCTGTCCCTTCTCTCATTTCATTATCACCATATCCCCAGCAAGTACACTTCAAAAGGATGTTTCTCCATTACACAGATGAAGTTCAGGGCAGCAAGGTAGCTTGTTCAAAGGCAACAGAAGTTTTCCTTTCTTTGTTCAGATGCTGCACTCTTCTGGCTTTCCAGCTTATCCAACAGATAAGCATTCTTGCTTATCTGTTTTTAACAAACTTTTTATTTTGGAATAACTTTAGATTTACAGAACAGTTACAAAAGATAGTACAGAGAGTTCCTGTATACCCCTCACTCAATGTCCCCATTATAACATTTTATATTGCCATGTTGTATCTGTCAAAACTAAGAAATTGATGGTGTGTACCTAGTTTTGAATCAGGCATTTTTTTTCTCCCTAGGAGATGAGCTCTAAATTTCTCTCTTCTCCATCCAGAGATCCAATGAAGAGTGTGGATGCTTGCAATGTGACCCCTTCCGTGCCAGCACAGCCCCCCTGCACCCCTACGCTGCCCAAACCACCTCCCCCCAAATAAAACCAGAAAGACCGTCCAAGGAGAAACACCTACCAGGACCAGAGGCTCAAACTCCCAGGCAGTGTCCTCCAGGTGCCCTACTCATCAAGTTCCTCTTTCCATAAGTCCCCAGAGCTCCCTCTTGCCCATAAACACTCCCTTTTCTGCTAATTTCTTCACTAACTCTACCGTGGATCCTCGTGAGCATCCACCCAATACCAGCTCTATCTTCAAAGCTCTCAATCAGATTCAATGCAGCGAATATTTACCGAAGCACAGAAACAATTCCAATCCAGTCCCTGACCTTGAGCAGCTCTTGCTCTCTTGGGAGACTTAGACATCTCTGCCTATGATTAAAACAGCAGTTAGTAAGTGAAGCAGTGGAGCACTGTGGTTAAGTGCTTGAAGTCTTCAGTCAGAAGGCTGTGTGACTTCGGGTTAGTGATGTTAGTTTCCATGAGCATCAGTTTTCTTAACTCTAAAATAAGAACAATAGTAGAACCTACTTCGTAAAGTGTTTATAACCATTTAATTACAAAAAGTTACCTATCATTTATTGAGTAGTTACTATCTGCCAGGCACTGTGCTAATTGTTTTGCCTTTTTATTTATTTATTTTTTTGTGTGGTACACGGGCCTCTCACTGTTGTGGCCTCTCCCGTTGCGGAGCAGAGGCTCCGGACGCGCAGGCTCAGTGGCCATGGCTCACGGGCCCAGCCGCTCCGCAGCATGTGGGCTCCTCTCGGACCGGGGCACGAACCCGTGTCCCCTGCATCGGCAGGCGGACTCTCAACCACTGTGCCGCCAGGGAAGCCCTGTTTTGCCTTTTTAAAGTCAAGGCTTACAAATAAAAGCTTACTTGCCTTTACAGTCAAAGCTAGAGGTGATGGTGGCCTGAATCAAGGCAATGACTTGAGGAAGGAAAGATGGATTTAATAAACATTTTACAAGTAAGTAACCTATAGTATTTAGGGAGAGTGAGTCGAGCATGATGTCCAGTTATGTAGCTTAGGCCCCTGAGCAGATGCTGGTGCCATTTATTGTGAGAAGGAAACTGGAGGAGGAGGAGGTTTGGAGATGTTGGTGAATTCTGCTTGAGCATGATGCAGTGAAGGAGTCTTTGGGACATTCAAATAGAGATTCCTTCAGACAGTTGCATATATGTGCCCAAAGTCAAGAATAGAAATAAAGTCTTTGAGGGACTGCTCTGGTGGTCCAGTGGTTGAGAATCCGCCTGCCAATGCAGGGGACATGGGTTCGAGCCCTGGTCCGGGAAGATCCCACATGCCATGGAGCAACTAAGCCCGTGCATCACAACTACTGAGCCTGCACTCTAGAGCCCGTGTGCCACAACTACTGAGCCCACGTGCCTAGAGCCCGTGCTCCACAGCAAGAGAAGCCGCCGCAATGAGAAGCCCACGCACCATGACGAAGAGTAGCCCCCGCTCGCCGCAACTAGAGAAAGCCCACGCACAGCAATGAAGACCCAACGCAGCCAAATAACTAAATAAATACATAAATAAATTAATTTTTTAAAAAAGAATCCACCTTCCAATGCAGGGGGGCACGGGTTCAATCCCTGGTGGTAGAACTAAGATCCCACATGCCACGGGGCAACTAAGCCCGCTCACCACAACTACTGAGTCCCTGCACCCTGGAGCCCACACGCTGCAAACAGAGAGAAGCCCTCATGCTGCAACTAGAGAAGCCCACGCGCCGCAGCTAAGACCTGACACGGCCAAATAGATAAATAAATAAAATTTTTTAAAAAGTCTTTTGACACATCAGTTTATAGATGATAGTTGAAAGCATCTGTGTGGATATGATTGCTCAAGTAGAATCAGAAAAAAAAAAAAAGACAGAATTCGAAGCAGCAAGAATATTTAAGAAGTAAATAGAAGAGCAGTCCGTCAAGAGGTGAAAAGTTTTTTTTGATATTTGGAAACATTTTTAACATTATTGCTTCTTGCATCCTACACCTTCTTTCTGGATTTAATGTCTTTCTTGCTGACATATATCCTTTGAAAATTATTTTAGAAAGATTGTCTTTGTCTTCATGTGACTGAAATAACTTTATTTTGCTCTCACCTTGCTGTGACAGGTCAGTGAGGTATAGAACTCTAAGTAGACAGTTGTTTTCTTTCAGCACTTTGATATTATTCCATTGCCTTCCAACATCTATTGTTGCTGTTGGGAAGTCTACTGTTGGTCAGATAGCCATTCCTTCCCACCCCCCAGCCCCTGCCACGCAGGCGGCTTGTGGGATCTCAGCTCCCCGACCAGGGATTGAACCCAGGGCACAGCAGTGAAAGCGCCGAATCCTAACCACTAGACCACCAGGGAACCCCCATGATTGCCATTCCTTCTTATATAATATATTTATCTTCTCTTTTTGGTAGCTTTTAAGATTTTCTATTTTTTCTTAATGTTCTCTAGTTTCACTGTGATGTACTGGGTATGACTCTGTATTCATTTATCCTGCTTGAGACACAAAGTTTAATTTCAATCTGAGAATTCATAACATTCATCCAATTCTAGAGAATTATTAGCCATTATCTCTCCTAATGTCTTTCCTTCACTCTCTCTGTTCTCTCCTTCTGGAGGTCCTATTGGATGTATTTTGAAGCTTACCATCCTTTTATCTGATTCTCTTAACTTTTTTCTCCAGATCTTTATCTTTTTGTGATAAATCCTGTTCTTTTCCCACTGATCTATATATTAGAATTCAACAATTCTCTCTTGAGTTATGTCTAGTCAACTGTTTAACTCAACTATTGAATTTTTTTTCAAAGACTACAATTTCTATTTTTAGAATTTATTTCCAATTCAGTTAATTTTTTTTTTTTTTTTTGGCTGCATTGGGTCTTTGTTGCTGCACATGGGCTTTTTCTAGTTGCAGCGAGCAGGGGCCACTCTTTGTTGTGGTGCGTGGGCTTCTCATTGCGGTGTCTTGTCTTGTTGCAGAGCATGGGCTCTAGGAGTGCGGGCCTCAGCAGTTGTACCACACAGGCTCAGTAGTTGTGGCTTGCAGGCTCTAGAGCGCAGGCTCAGTAGTTGTGACACACGGGCTTAGTTGCTCCGCGGTATGTGGGATCTTCCTGGACCAGGGTTCGAAACCGTGACCCTTGCATTGGCAGGCAGATTCTTAACCACTGTGCCACCAGGGAAGCCCCCACTGTTATTTTTTTATAATGTTGTATATATGCCTCAAATATTTTCTTTCTCTCTTTGAACACTTAAAAATCCTATTATTCTATTACCTCTGCTTCGCAGACTATCTCTTATGATATTTGATTTCCTTACTTGCTTTGTAATTTTTATTATGACATCTTCTGGGAAATTTTCTCCCATGGGAGTCTATAAACACCCTGGGTTGTGCACTAGGTTGTGGATTACCTATGACCAAGGTGGTTCATTGGATCTGGATCAATTTTTTTTCTTGGGCTGGAGCTATTTTGAGGTTAGGCTTTCTGTATCAGGAAGGTAATGCAGAATTGTAGTCCTCTACTCACATATTGCTCAGGTCAGGGGTTCAGAGTTCTCAGGGTTGACATGAATACCTCACCTAAGCTGGACTAAGTGGCCCATTTCCACTTCTGTCCATATCCCCCAGGCAATGGGCAGGTAGAGAGTTTGTAAGTCCAAATTAACAGACCGTACAACCCTTTCCTGCCTCCAGTTTTATGCAGAGAGCCCAATTCTCGCCTATGGTCTTGCCTCCTGCCCCAGCATGTAGTGTTGTAAGCCCAGCCCCAAAGCTTAGATCTCAACATCTTCATGGGCAACAGAGCTTTGGCTCCAACTCACCCCTGAAGGAATTGTAGTGCTGTTCTGGTATTTGAAATTTTGCCTTTGTTGATTTCAAGTTCAGCTATACACTCTTTATAACTGGAAGAAAAAAAAACAAAAAAAAACTAAAAGCTTCTGTCTCACATTTCTATGTTTTTAGAGCAAAATGCCAGATCAGTCTGACATCTTAAGCAGAAATGCTGGGAAGAAACTATTACAAAGGTATGGTGAGAACATGTAGACAATGATGTCCCAGAAGACAACAGATAAAAAGGTTTCAAGAAAGGGAATCAAATGTATCATATTGATGGGCTTCCCTGGTGGCGCAGTGGTTGAGAGTCCGCCTGCCGATGCAGGGGACACGGGTTCGTGCCCCGGTTCGGGAAGATCCCACATGCCGCGGAGCGGCTGGGCCCGTGAGCCATGGCCGATGAACCTGCGCGTCCGGAGCCTGGGCTCCACAACGGGAGAGGCCACAACAGTGAGAGGCCCGCGTACCGCAAAAAAAAAAAAAAAAAAAAAAAAAACCATTAAATTTGAAGACATGAAGCTCATTGATTACCGTGGTGAGAACTATTTCATGGAGTAGTGGGAGACAAAAACCTAATTAATTGTAGTGATCTAAAAAGTGAGAGGGAAGAAATAGAGAGAGGGAGATAAGAGGTTCTTCTGAAGTGGGACTTTGCAGAGAGAAGACTGGGCTGGTGGCAGTGGGAGATGGGGAGCAGGAAGGTGTTTTGGGGCTGAGGGAAGGAAACAGTGGAGGCAGAAGATACAGGAAAGAAAAGAAGCCCACAAAGGCTAGAGAAGGCAGGGGTCAAATCCAAAGCTGTTGGTGGCCTTTCGCAGAAGGAGAAATCAGAATTCAGAGGGAAAGAAGGATGGGGAGAGCTCAAAGATCACTTGATGGGGGGGTGGGGTTGAGGGGTTGGGCAAAGTGGGAGCTTGGCCCTGGTTGATGGAATAAGGAGGAGCAGAATGGGTAGGGGCTTAGGGAAGGAGAGTGGGGAGGGTCTGAACATGTGGAATGGTGTGGGAATAGGCGAGGGAGCATCACTGAGTGCCCCTCAAGAGCACCCTTCCACAATCCTCAGCGGGCAGCCTAGCATGGATATTAGTCAAGCAGGTGTTGCAGGAAGCCAAGGGTGAGGGATTTGGGTGCTAGTGAGAATGTAGAACCAGTACAGGTGGGGCTGGGTGGCATAAGGGTTCGGAAAGAGAGAGAGAGAGAGAGACAGGGGGGATGGTACAAACCATCCCTGGGCAGAGAATGGAAGCAAGAGAGGGAGTATTGGATGAAAGTTAAAGTTCCCAAAAGTAGAGCTTGGAAGTTTTTTCTTGTATGTAAATTGTTTTGCAAGCCTACTTGACTGGGGTTTGATCAGTAAATGAAGAATGAATGAAAAATATAGATCAAAGGAGAACTCGGAGAGAGAGGAGTGGGGAAGAGAGACAGGCAGGTGGGCAGGTTGCTGGGGGAGTAGGTGAGTATAAAATAGCTGGACAGGGCTTCCCTGGTGGCGCAGTGGTTGAGGGTCCGCCTGCCGATGCAGGGGACACGGGTTCGTGCCCCGGTCCGGGAAGATTCCACATGCCGCCTAGCGGCTGGGCCCGTGAGCCATGGCCGCTGAGCCTGCGCGTCCGGTGCTCCGCAACGGGAGAGGCCACAACAGTGAGAGGCCTGCGTACCGCAAAAAAAAAAAAAAAAGCTGGACAGACAGACCAACTCTCTTCTCCCTAAACTTGATCTTTCTAGACCCAGTTATATTCTCTGCATTTCTCTTCTGTTTCCTTCCTCTGCCTCCTCCTGTTCTCTAGGAGCTCAGCGCCAAGGCTGGAGTGGGGCTGGGAAGTTATTTTGTGGAGGGCTGGTTCTGAGGGCTGGCACCGGGGTGGGAGGGAGCAGCTTCAGGGATGCTGGAGTGCGGTAGGCAGCTGAGACAGAGAGGGAGAGGGGGAGGGAGGCAGAGGTGCCCTAGGCATGGAAGCTGCACAGGTGTCAGAGACAGAGACTTAATGATGAGCCCGAGGTCCACCTGCACAGATGAGCAGGGCTGGGAGGTGGAAGCTGTGGGGAAACTGGAAAAGGGACACATTCATTTTTCAGTGCACTTCTCTCTCCTTACACACCACACACACACACACACACACACACACACACACACACACCCCTTTAATAAAGAGCCAGAGGCTTACGCTGTTCTGGCTCTCACTCCATTTCCGCAAAGGACCCTCTGGGAAAGAGGTTGTAAAAAGGGGCCGCGAGGATATTGGGGAAGGAATAGAGCTGCTCTCTCCCCTGGGCTTTGCCTGTCTATGCACCTGCCTGGGAGAGACCCAGCCGGTCAGGTCTCTGGTGAGCTGGGATTGCAGCCAGGGAGGGTTAGAGCACCCAGAGCAAGGCCAGGAGGCTGACTGGGTGCTCAGCTCAGGAGCAGGCACTTGGCCAGAACCCTAAGCCTCTGGAGCCCCAGCTCAGCCCCTCCGAAGAGGCCTAACCGCAGCCTGGGAAGCTTCTCAGCGCCCCCTCCCCAACCCTAACACACGAGCGTCATGGGAACCCAGGACACCCACTGAACCCAGGGCCATTAGCTTCTCTTCTGGGTCCTCCTTCTCTGACCCTGGAATTGGAACAGTGGGGGCAGGGCTGAGCTAAACCACTGCACAAGCGAGGGGCTCAGCTGCCTGTAAGGTCAGGTTCTCAGGACCCCAATTCCAACCCTCACAGCCCACAGTCATTCACATCTGTTCTGGAAGAGCGACTAATCTATGGGAGTTGTACAAACACCATCCTAACAACCAAGTGTGTCACGCCCAGTTCCTGGCCCTAGGGATAAAGACCTTCCCTCTGCTCTCACCTGCTTGAGGAGGGGTCCAGCAAATACACATCTGCCCACCCATAAGCTGGAGACTCCCTTATGTAACACCTGTGCCTTCGAGGCTATATTCAAATAACAATAATCCCAGCCCCTATCCTGGGTGACCACAGAAGTCCATCCCCTCGCTCTTGTATTTCTGAGCTTTCTGGGAAGTGCTTACATGTTCCTCTAACTCATTGCTGGCCACTCAGGGAGCTAAGTATGGTTGTGAAATTGTGGACTGTACAACTCTAGTGTACCATTCACATAGACTATGATGATCATATAACCATCTTTGGACTTCTTCCAGTCACCACTGGCTGTCAAGTCCACTGACACCAGTTCAGGTTCTTCTCTCTCTCTCTCTTTTTTTTTTTCCCCAAAGGCACTGATTACCCAAGTCAAAGAGGTGAATCCTTCCAAAATCAGAATTTGAGTTTTTGTAACACCTGATTCGAGCTGTCCATGCTCATTACTTGTAGACTTGTTTTTCGGTAGTGGGTATAAGCTAATTATTTTGTTAGTCACCAACCACAAGTAATTCATTTTTCAATTATGACTTATAAAGCGCCACATCACCTAAAGAGTTTTTTGGTCCCTAGGCTCAGATGGCTGGTGTAGCTTGTGTGCTGCTTGCTTGCAAATTGTGATGATGCTGAGTGTGGATTGCGTGAAGTCACTTAGGTCTGATTTGTCCAGGCAAGTCAGGGATGGCTGCACTCTCACAAGAGTGGAGCTTGTGGCAATCACTTTTTTGGTTTGTTTTTATGTATGTGGTAAAATACACATAACAAAATTTACCTTCCTCATAATTTTTTTTTTTTTTTCGGTACGCGGGCCTCCCACTGTTGTGGCCTCTCCCGTTGCAGAGCACAGGCTCCGGACACACAGGCTCCGGACGCACAGGCTCAGCGGCCATGGCTCATGGGCCCAGCCGCTCCGCGACATGTGGGATCCTCCCGGACCAGGGCACGAACCCGTGTCCCCTGCATCGGCAGGCGGACTCTCAACCACTGCGCCACCAGGGAAGCCCCTCTTCATCTTTTTTTTTAATCTTAATCATTTTTAAGTGTACAGTCCTGTGGCATTAGGTACATTCACATTGTTGTGTAACTAAAACCACCATTCATCTCTAGAACTCTCTTTTCAACTTGTGAAACTGAAACCCCTTACCCACTACACAGTAACACCCCATTCCTCCTGCTCCTTGGCCCCTGCCAACCACCGTTCTACTTTCTGAATTTGACTATCCTACATTATCTAAGTGGAATCATATTTGCCATTTAGTGACCGGTTTATTTCACTTAGCGTAATGTCCTCTAGTTTCCTCCGTGTTTTTGCATGTATCAAAATTCCTTCTTCTTTAATGCTGAATTATATTCCATTGTACGTATAGACCACATTTTGTTTATCCATTCACCCACTGATGGACACTTGTGTTGCTTCCACCTTTTGGCTACTGTGAGTCATGCTGCTATGAACATCTTTGAGTTCTTGCTTTCAGTTCTTTTGGGCACTTACCCAGAGGCAAAATTTTCTGGATAGTATGCTAATTCTATGCATATTGTTTTGAGGAATTGCCCTACCATTTTCCACAGCAGCTGCACCATTTTATATTCCCATTAGCAATATACAGAGACTCCAGTTTCTACACATCTTCACCAACATTTGTTCTTTCCTGGTTTTGTCTTCCAAATTCTGATGAGGTCAGCCTCTGCTGACTGTAGGGCCTAGTGCAGGGAAAGGTAGAACAATCAGTCGCCTGGAGAGACTTTTGGAACAGGCTTCGTATTCATGAAGAGCCTAAATTTTGTACTTCTAGTTCCAATGAGATTATATATAGGTTTGGGGTTTTTTTGGTATCACTATTAAAATAATTAATTTATTAATGGAAGCATTTAAATTATATCACATTTGGGAGTTCCCTGGTGGCCTATTGGTTAGGATTCTGGGCTTTCACTGCCGTGGCCCAGGTTCAATCCCTGGTCGGGGAAATGAGATCCCGCAAGTCTCGTTGCGCGGCCAAAATAAATAAATAAAACAAACCTTTGGGAAAAAACAATAAATTATATCACATTTAAAGCACACTGCTTTGGTATTAGACACTTTTTAATATACCCTGGACCCTCATATAAACAAAAGTGGCCTGGGCTCAGTCAGCCTCGGAGAGGCCCTGATTGGTGGCCCTTTAGAAAACACTAGTCTCGAGCTTCCCTGGTGGTGCAGTGGTTAAGAATCCGCCTGCCAATGCAGGGGACACGGGTTCGAGCCCTGGTCCGGGAAGATCCCGCATGCCGCCCGTGCACCACAACTACTGAAGCCCGCGCTCCTAGAGCCTGTGTTCCGCAACAAGAGAAGCCACCGCAATGAGAAGCCCACGCAGAGCAATGAAGTAGCCCCTGCTCTCTTCAACTACAGAAAACCCACTTGCAGCAACAAAGACCCAACACAGCCCAAAATAAATTAATTAAAAAGAAAAAAGAAAACACTAGTCTCAACTTATGTTGTCATGCCTCTGTTCCCTTTTCTGTCTATTCTTCCTTTTCCACCCCCTCCATGTAGGCCTTTATTCCCTCAGATGCAGTCTCTGCTCTCTGGCCTCTCATCTCCCATCATCTTGCCTACTGCCCCACATCCACCTTAATACAACAAACTGTCCCCAAATCTTCATCTCTCAAACAAACTTTTCTCCCAAGCCCAGATATGTGCTTCCAACTGTCTAAAGTTGGTTCCCAGAAAATAGAATCTGAGGTGGAGCTCTGCAAGCAGGAAGTTTATTGGGGAGGGCTCTTGGGGTCAACATCGGTGGGGAAGGGGAGGAGGTAGAATTGGGCAGTTGAAAGAACCTAATGGTCAAAACAAAAGCCACAATCAATCATAAAATGAGTTCTGGAATGTGGTCCTGCCTTGAGGAAGGGTGCCTGGCCTTTGTATCCCCACGTTGGTCAGTTGTTGATGTTGGCTGCCTGGGAAGGCAGTGTGACCTTGGGCCAGGTGACTCTCTTAGTGGAGGGCAAATACAGAGAAGGACTCAGCTGAGAGCTCTCAGCCACCCACACTTCCAGAAATGGGGGAATGACTGTTTTGGCCCTGAAAGAGGGATCTGGGGGATGTACCACAACAGTCACCACTTGGACATCCTTGGGTACCTCAAAATCAATATGCCCCAGATTGAACTGAACCTGCTTCTTTTCTGGGTATCTCTCATGTTATGACCAAACTCCTAGGCTTGTCAGGCCTGAGTCAGTTATCCTCCCTTGCCGTTACCCTGCAACCAACTGGTACTTCATCTCAGAGAGGGTATTAGACTTTGCCTAAAGTCTCTTGAATTCATCCCCATCTCCTCCTTTCCCACTATCACTGGCCTGGCTCAGGCCCTCACAACCTTACGGCTTCAACTGCCTTCCAAAAGGTTCAGTGGAAAGAGCCAGTTAGCACAGAATAGGTGCTACATTAAAGGTTTATTGGAATACTGTTTAAAAAAAGAGAGCTACTCAACCTCACTAGAAATCAGGAAGAAAGGAAGGGAAAAAGGAAGGAGGAAATGAAAATAACAGTTTAATAATATATAGTTAATTGTAGTATTATATATAACAATATATAACATAGTTTATTAATTGTTATGTATACAATCATATCTAATATTATTAATTTTGTATTCATTAAATTTGCAAATTTTTTTTGGCTGTGCCACAGGGCATGCGGGATCTTAGTTCCCCAACCAGGAATGCAACCCGTGCCCTCTGCAATTGAAGCCCAGGGTCTTAACCACTGGACCACCAGGGAAGTCCCTGCAAAGATGTCTTTGAAAATGACTCCACGATATCTCTCAAGAGCAAAAAAGACACTTTGATCCAGGAATTCTAACCCTGAGAATCTACCCCAAACACAGTTGGCCCTTGAGCAATGTGGGGGTGTTTCGTGGCACTGATCCTCTGAGCAGTAGAAAATCTGCATGTAACTTACAGTCATCCCTTCCTGTTCATGGTTCCTCTGTATCTGCAGTTCTTCATGAAGGGATTCAGTCAATCACATGGTCCTGTAGTATTTACTATTGAAAAAAATCTGCATTTAAGTGCACCTGCGCAGTTCAGACCTATTTTGTTCAAGGGTCAATTGTAGTTTGAAATATGAGGGGCAACGTGAGGGAAAATAGGAACAGAGATGTTAATCATAAGCATTATTCATTAGAGTGAAAAAAATGTTGGAGGCAACTTAAATGTCTAATAGAGGATGAGTTAAGTAAGTTGTGGTTTGTTCTATGTAACGTTATAAAATCATTAAAAATAATGGTCAAAAAGTCTGTGCAACAGCATGGAAAGTGATTACTGCAAGGTTAAGTCAAAAAATTAGGATTCATCAGGCTTATACATTACGATTGCATGTAAAAAAATACGATCAGGGAAAACAATCTGAAAGAAAATACACCAGCATGATAAGAGTCCTTGTATTAGAGAAAAGTCATGCCTGATATCTTTAGTCCCTCTCCCCTCACCATAATCTCCCCCTCATTCTTAGATGTTGACAACGTTGTTTTCTTAGTATGTAAAGTACTACAGAAATGCAACTTCAAGCCATCTATATGGAGCCATCCATAATCCTACAACCTTATTTTTCAAACTTATAGTTGGTGGCCTTATTACTTTTATAATATGAGATGATATGATATATAATGTAATATAATTATAATATAATAAATTAAAATGCATAAGTATTTTTTATTGCTGGGTAGCAGTCCATTGTATAGGTATGCCACATTTGTTTATCCACTTATCAGTTAATGGACATTTGGGTTGTTTCCACTTTTGGCTATTATAAATAATGCTGCTATGAACATTCGTATACGTGTTTTTGTGTGAATATATGTTTTCAATTCTCTTGGGTGTATATGTTCTAGGAGTGACATTGCTGGGTTGTGGAATCATGGTAACTCTATGTTTAACCTTTTGAGGAACTACCAGATTGTTTTCCAAGCAGCTGCATCATTTTACATTCCCACCAGCGGGTCATGAGGGTTCCAATTTCTCCACATCTTCACCAACATTTGTTATTATCCGTTGTTTTGGTTATAGCCATCCTTGTGGGTGTGAAGTGATTATATCACTGGCGTTTGATTTGCGTTTTTCTGATGGTTGATGATGTTCACCATTATTCATTTGTAACAAAAAGCACTGTTTTTCTTTTTTAACAAAAGAAGCTTGAACCTCTACCATTATAAAAGTAATTCATGCACATTATTAGATATTTTGGAAACAGATTTTTTAAAAATTAAACTACACCCAAATAGCACCATCTAGAGGTAAAACCACTGTAAATATTTCAGTGTATTTCCTTTGAATATTTTTTCCTCTCTATTCTTTCTAGAATATGGTTGAAGTCATATAACATTTTCAATTTTGCTTCTGGCTTTTTCACCTAATATGATAAAATGGGGATTTTCCCAACCTCTTCCTGAACATTACTAGATATTACAACTTCCTTAGCCATTCCCCCATTGATGGACCTTGGTTGTTTCCAGCTGTATTTAATACTGCAAATAATGCAAAAATACAGTGTTTTGATATTGTTTTTGATCTGTGTTCCATCTGTCCAGTAAAGCTGAGATCTTTCTCTTCCCTTTCAATCCATCCACATCCTTCCAGAACAGTACTTGGTACAGAGTAAGACTTCTTTTTTTTCTTGTTATTGAGACATAATTGACGTACAACACTGTGTACGTTTAAGGTGTACAACATAATGATTTGGCTTATAGACATCACGAAATAAGTTTAGTGAACATTAAGTTCACAATAAGTTTAGTGAACATTCATCATCTCATATGGATACAAAATAAAAGAAATACAAATGAATTTTTCCTTGTGATGAGAACTCTTAGGACTACTCTCTTAATAACATTTGTATATAACATACAGCAGCATTAATTATATTTATCATGTTATACATTACATCCCTAGTACTTATTTATCCAATAACTGGAAGTTTGTACCTACTGACTACCTTCTTCCAATTCCCACCCCCCCACCTCTGGTATCCACAAATCTGATCTCTTTCTATTAGTTAGTTAGCTTGTTTTTAAAGTATAATTGACCTACACTATGTTGGTTCCTGGTGTGCAATATAGTGATTCAGTATTTCTGTACATTTCAAAATGATCACCATGATAAGTCTAGTTACCATCTGTAACCATACGAAGATATCACATAATTATTGACTACATTCCCTACACTGTACAGTTCACACTCATGAGTCATTTATTTTGTGACTGGAAGTTTGTGCCCCTTAATCTCCCTCACCTATTTCAGAGTAGATTTATTGAGACCTTATTACAGGTCAGTCACTGTTCTAAGCACTGGGTATATATCAATGCATTTAATCCTCACAACTTCCCTGTGACGTAAGTAGTATTATTATCATCCCCACTTTATACATGAGGAAGTTGAGGTGAAGAAATTTGTCCAAGGTCATCAGCTAGAAAGGGACCGAAGTAGAATTTGAATCCAGGCAGCCTGGCCCCAGAGTCTGAACTCTTAACCGTCAGCCATACAGCTTCCCTATGATGGTGAAGGTAATGGGAATTGGAGATAGGATGACAACCAACAGGGCTTTAAGGATGCGTTGGTCCCAGGTTTGAAATTTGGCACCCAAGCTCTGTCCCTTAGTTGGAAAGGGAAGGTCAGGAAGCCTCGGGAGAGGGAAGCGATTCAGGTGCAACTCTCAGGACAGGAGTTTCCAACAGTCCCCAGCCTGGTACCTTCCTATTAGCCCAAAAAGCACCGGGGTGGTCTTTCTCAAATGCAAATCTGATCCTGTCACTTCCCTGCTTAAAGCTCTCTATTGCCCTTGGGATAAAACACCCAAGCCCTTAGCTGGACTGCAAGGTCCTCATTAGCTCCATCTCAACTCCCCACCTGGCCTCTACTCTCCACCTGCCTTCTCCTTTCTGCCTCACTTGGGGTCCTGCACACTCCACCACACTGCATCTCACTCTTGTACCTTTTGGACCATTGGCCTAGAGAGCTCTTCCTTACCTCACCCCTACTCAACCCCGCTTTGGCCCTGCTCACTCTGAGTCTCTGCTCAAACGCTCCTCTCTTCTAGAAAGCCTGCTCCAAACCCCTCAGACTGGACTGTGTTCCCCTGCTAGACCCATACTTCCCTTCTAACACTCACCACATTTCTTGTAATTGCTTTTCTTAAAAACAATACTTTTAATTATAGAAAATTCAAATATAAGAAAACAAAGAGAACGTTTTCACCACACAACTTCAATTATTAGCTCACACCAATCAGGTTTCACCTGAACTCCCAACAACCTCCCTCCTCCTATATTATTGTTAAGCAAATAATACAGATCATTTAATTTCATCTGAAAATGTTTTATTTAGCCAGTGTCTCGAAAAGATAAGGACTTTAAAAAAATCATAGTTACAATATCATTATCATGCTTTTAAAAAGCCAATTATATTTTTTTCTTTTTTCAACGTTTTATTTTGAAAATTTTCAAACCTACAGAAAAGTTGCAAGAATAATTCAATGAACAAACCTAAATTTCTCACCTAATTCACCCATTGTTAATATTTTGCTACATTTGTTCGCTGAACCATCTGAGATTAAGTTGCAAATATGAGATTTTACCCCTATCCATTTCCATATAGATTTCCCCCAAACAAGGAGACTCTTCTATGTAACCATAATATGATGACCATATTCAGGAAACTTAAGTAGATACAATAAAATATGTATAATACAGGGACTTCCCTGGTGGTCCAGTGGTTAAGACTCTGCTCTTCCACTGCAGGAGGCACGGGTTTGATCCCTGATGGGGAATTGGGTTCTAGCATGCCTCACGCGTTGCCAAAATTTTAAATAAATAAATGGTTAATTCATGTTAAAAAAAATATGTATAATGCAATCCATATTCACATTTTGCCAAATCGTCCCAATGCTGTGCTTCACAGACATTGTCCTTTTTTCAATCTGATCCAGAATCATGCATTGCAGGTTTAGTTGTCTTGTCTCTTTAGCCCATTTAATCTGGAACAGATCATTCTTCTTTCATGACATTGATATTCTGAAGAGCCCCTGCCAGCTGAGCCTGACCTTGAATTTAGGTCTGTCCTGTGGTTTCCCTTCTGGTTCTTCATTCCTCAGATTCTGCATCTTTGGCAGTTGTGCTGCCTAGGAGATTGTGTCCATGTTAGGGGGTGGATGTCCATTTTATTTCACTATGATGACATTGATTTTGATTGCTTGGTTTAGGTGTCTTCTAATTGCTTTTCAACTTTTAAACGGTCTGGGGGCTTTTTCCTGCTAGGCTGTGAGCTTCATGAGGGCAGAAGCCATGTCTGTTTTCTCCATCTCTGTATCCTCCTACCACAGCAGGTTTAGACTGGAAAGGTGCACCTACTCTGCGCCAGCCCCGTGCCTTTCCCTCGGTTCAGCCTCACTGCCGCTTAGGGAAGGACTAATTGAGATCTCAGATGAGGAAAATGAGGCTCAGAAGGACGCAAACCCCTAACACAGTGATTCCCTCAAACTTCTACCTGAGCTGTTCCCTCCCTTTTTTTTTTTTTTTTTTTTTTTGCGGTACGCGGGCCTCTCACTGTTGTGGCCTTTCCCGTTGCGGAGCACGGGCTCGGGACGCGCAGGCTCAGCGGCCATGGCTCATGGGCCTAGCCGTTCTGCGGCATGTGGGATCTTCCCGGATCGGGCACGAACCCGTGTCCCCTGCATCGGCAGGCGGCCTCTCAACCACTGCGCCGCCAGGGAAGCCCCTGTTCCCTCCCTTTTAAGGCTCTCCCTTTGGATGGCACCTGGGAAAAGTCCCCCATCCCCCTAAAAATTGGTTTCAATGGAAACAGAAATTCCCAAAAAGAAGGAATCGCATTAGCTGTCCAGGGCCTTGGGGCTGAGGGAGAGATGTGGGAAGCCTTATTTGCATTTTTTCCATTAACAAGCTGGAGTTGAGCTAGTTTGCCTGGGGAGATAATTTGAGAGGGAAATCTTTGCATATTTTATTTAAAAGTACGCAGCGATAGGCGGGCAATAAAGCAGAGTGTGGCGATTAGGTGAGGCCTGCAGGGGGCGGGGGTGGGGTCCTTTCCCTTCTCTCTCTATAAACCGCCCCGCCCCGCCCGTCACTGTCCCTCCCACCCCCACCCCCTTACCTCCGTTAGTCCTGGGAACCAGCCTCCTTAAAGGAACAGCCTCCTTAAGCCTCAGAGCCATGGGGCTCAAGCCTCAATAACTCTTGACGTTTTCTAGCTGATAGAGTTCAAGAGGGAGGTGAACTGCCCTGGGAGAAAAGAAGGATGGTAGGGGGTGGACAATAGAAAGGGGGCCAGTGTCCAAAGCTGAGACCATAGCCCTGTGGTTCTAAGTGGTTAGGAGAGAGAAGTGGGAGGGATACCACCCCTATAGGGGGCTTTAAAAATATGAGGGAGGTGTTTTGTTCGTCTCAAGTGTGTAGGCAGTCCTATTGGTATCTCATGTCTAGGGGACAGGGGTGCTAAACTGGGACCCTGCCTAGGACAGTCCCACTCAAAGAATTATCCAAATGCCAAGGCACTCCCACTGAGCCAGTAACTCTCCCTGCACACCTGAGCAACCCTTTCCTTTAAGTCCTGCCACATTGTTGCCGTGGGATTCAAGGCAGACCTGGGTGAGACCTGGGCAGTTGAGTGTTTAGTTGAAGGAGTAGGGTCCTTGCTCCATTGCAAGCTGTTCAACTTTGTGCAAGACACTTAGCATCTGTGACTGCCTGTTTCCTCTTCTAAAAAGGCACACCATTGCTTACCTCCCAATGTAGTCTTGAGAAAGCAATGGGGAAATAGAGGGAAAGGTTCTATCAACTATAAAACTCTGATCACATATAATGGGATATTATCACAATGCGGAGCAGAGCCATAGGCTGCTAATTTAGTAACGGACTTCTGAGTGTAATTAACCTTCTCTGGGTGAAGTTCATTAGGCGTGATGTAGCCATTCAGACTCCCCATTCCCAAAATGCACACGGGCATGCACAAATGCACACACACAAACTAGAAGATCTCAGTAATAATTAGGGGAGTATCTGAGTGTCTCATATAAAAGGAGTTTCATTATGGAGATCAAGGTGGTGATTGCACCTGAGACAAGTTAGGGGAAGAGAGGTCAGGAAATCAACCTAGAAGATTCTGCTCCTATCTGGGTGAGTTTTGGGGGTAGGAAGGAATTCAGGGGTGAGGCGTTTTGTAAGTCCGGGGAAGCCGTATGAGGATTTCAGGTACTCTAGGCACAGGAAGCGGAAGAGATAGCACCTTCCCTTCCCTCCATTTTCCCAAAGAAGGAGGAAACAGGCATCTGGAGCATTAACTGTAAAGCTGCAGCATGAAGCAGACGCCTGCTACCATGTCTCCCTCCCCTTTCCATCCCAATGGCAACTTCCCATCTCTTGCTCCGTTCCATTGAACTTAGTCCCAGGTGGGTCATGGGGACGCTCCCGCTCCCTGGTGGGTTACCCAGAAAGAGAACCCTTTCTGGGTACAGATGAGCCTGTTTCTCAGGCAAGGAGTCTGAAACCTTGTTTCTTTCTAGTAGGCATTTGAGGGGAAATGTGAGAAGAGAGAGTACTGTGTCTGTCCTGCCAGAAATGGAACCTACCTAAAGAAACTTTGGTTTACTCACCTATAAAATAGGATAATAAAATAGGGTGACATGGCACATAGGAAGGCTTGATACAGCTTGGTCATCCTTTTCTCACCTGTATCCCTTCACTGCTCTTTATCTCTACCTTGTTCCCTTCCAATTCTCCATCCTCTTTTCCATTCCCCATTCCCATCTCAGCTCTTTCCCATTCTGTCCTAGAGCACCCTCATTCACAACCGTTCCATTTTTAGGACCTCCCGTGGAAAGTAATCCCAACCTTGTTAATACAAGCAACATTTACTTTTCTTTTTCTTAAATTATTAATAATCACAAACAATAAAGATTACCATTTCAGTAGCCTCCATTAAAATTAGTTTCAAAACAGCATAACAATTTCACTGTTTAGAAAACAAATGGTCAATTACTGAAATTAAAACACTTGCTTCTAGACGGGGTAAAAAATAATATCAAGGCAAATTAACAAAACAACAACAACACATTGGGCTGTAAAATATTTTGCAATTTACAAAGCAATTTCAAGAGCATTATTTAATACTCACAGCAATCCTGTGAAGTAGATGGTACTTGCTTTCTTACCCCTTTCAAACAGGTGAAAAAACTAAGGCTCCGAAAATTTAAGTGAATGTATCTCTTGTTCAAAGCCTAGTGAACTTGAAAACAGACTCCAAAGCCAGTTTTCTAAAGGGGTACAAGGAAGAGGAAGGGAATAGGAATGGGGAAGAGTCGAAGGTTGGGTGGGGGGGGTGAGGAATGGGTATGAAACTGGGCATGGATTAAGTGGGATGGGATAATATGTGTAGGACAGGATGCTAAAGGGAATGAGATTGGGATGGCGATAGGGTAGGAGAATATGAAGATGGTTATAAAGGCAAGTAGGGAGTGGTTGTGGGGCAACGTGGAGTTGAGGTGGTGAGAACACTGATTCTGCAGCCAGATTGCCTGGGTTTGAATCCTGGCTCTGCCTCCTACCAGCTATGTGAATTTAAGCAAGTTGCTCAACACCCCTGGCCCTCAATTTCTTCATCTGCAAAATGCAGATGATAATAGTATCTTTCTCCTAGGGATTAGATGAGTTAACACAGGTAAAGCACCAAGAACAGTGCCTGTCCTGACACAGAGTTAGCACTCTAAGAAAATACTCTTCTCCTACTCCCTCTGCCTTCTCCTCCTCCTTCTTCTTTCTCTTATTGCTGTTGTTGTTAGGATGATGGTTTGGGCTGAAACAGAGAAGTGAGTTGGGAAAGATGGTATTGAGAATGGGGAGAGGATGAGCTGGTCACAGGGATAGGAATAACACACGGATGCAAGTAGGAATAAAATTGGGGGAGGGGGAGTATGGCATTGAAACCCACCAGACCCACCAGATAAAAGAAGCTTTGAACTTCTTCACAGGGGTTTGGACACAGACATATACATCTGTGTACACCTGCGTGTTCTGGACTGAGCCTATGTTGTTGGGGTCCTGCAGAACCAAGTTTAGTTGATATTAAGCAGGGACGGTCTTTTGCGGGAGTATTGTTGGTTCCCATAATGAAGCCCAGTGGCCTGGTGCAGAAGCCCTTTCTTCAGAGGACTGGCTTCTGGGGTTCCCAGTCTGTACCCATTACTACCCCATACACTCCCAAGCTCTGAAGGTTCTGAATGTACCTGAAGACAGAGGCTTGTGTGGCTCCCAGACAAGTGGGATACTTTACTGAGTTTATTATACTGCCCAGCATCCCAGGAAGTGATGTGATGTCTCAGGCCAACCTCATGAGAGCAAGCATTCATAACAGTTGTACAGGTAAAGCCTCGCTCCTCATTGCAGTTGCCGGCTTAGAGACTCCTCTGTCTCTTGGACAGTGCCCTGCTTCCGAACTCTTGGAGGCTCCTGGTTCCTGGGTCCCCAGGGTAAGTCCTCTTCACTTTTCCTAGGAGGTTGGTTACCTACTTTTACTCATCCTCCAGGTCACATCCTCCACACCAGCTCCTCTGTGAACGCTTTCCTTTTTTTTTTCTTTTCCTTTCTTTTGGCCTCCCCCGAGTGGCTTGCCAGATCTTAGTATCTTAGTTCCCCGAACAGGGATTGAACCTGTGCCTTCAACAGTGAAAGCGCAGAGACCTAACCACTGGACTGCCAGGGAATTCCTTGTGAACGCTTTCCTGATCATTCCCTTTGAACTTGGAAATCTTTTACTTCCCACCTATTAGAACATGTTTTAGAAAGTGCTTCCACAGCACCATGGACAGATTTGTATTAGCACTTATCACACTGTACTCTTATTACCTGAGTCTGGGTCTCCAGGAATTGACTGTGAAGTTCCAGTGGGCTGGGACTGTGTCTGATTCATCTGAATCACCACTGCCTACCAGAGGGGCTGGAACATGGTAGACAGTAATAAATATTTGTTGAATATAGGAATTTCCTCTCTGACTAAGATGGGGGCTTGAGAGCATCTTGGAAGCAGGTTCCTGGGAGGAGGTGTCTGGTGACAGTGGTGACAGGAACAGTGTGACACAGACACGTTTGCAGACTGTGGGGTTCTGAGCTCCCTGGGGATGTGGTCCATCCCGAGAGATCTGGGACAGAGACAAGCGTGTCCAGCAGCCCTGAGGATTCACGCACCTGCAGTGGCCTCTGTAGCCACGGTGGCCTGAGGAAGCCCAAGGAAGGGCAGGACCACATCAGCTGGGGAGGAGTCCTGCTGTCCTGCGTGTGGCAGGCATAGTGTGGGCAAGGCTGAGCCAGCATGCACTGTCTCTGGAGGATCTGGCTTCCCACTGCCCTGTAGTTCCCTGACCTTGGGGTTCTGAAGGATGGTTCTGTGAGGAACAAGGCTACTCAGAGATTTCATGAGAAAAAATCTCCATGAAGGCTCTTGAGAAAGGTCTTTGTGGACTAGACAGTAACTTGAGAACAACAGACCCTGGGGAAAGATCAGGCCAGTGAGGATGTAGGAAGCAGTCAGAGAAGGCCTTGCGAACCAAACGAAGCAATTGGAGAGCCTTGGAAAGGTCTGAAGTTGGAGGAGTCTTATGGAAGCCCACTCCAGAGCAGTGTGGTGAATGGAAGGGAGGGAGCCAGGCTAGGAGCCCTTCCAGTTTTCTGGGTGAGAGATGACAGTGGCCTGAACCAAGATGGGGAAGCTGGAGTGGACAGGAAGGCATGGGCTAGAGAAGCGTTCGGAGGCGGAAGGGATAGGACCTGGTGACGGGTGTGAGGAGTGACTAGGAGGACCAAGGCTTACACCCCAGGTGACTGAGTGGGGTGAGCAGATTTGTGGGTGACGAGATGAGCTCAGTTTGGGACATGGGAGGTTTGAGGTGCTGTGGGTCATCCGAGGGGAGCTGTCCATTGGGCAGTTGGAGGCAGAGACCCTGCTGGAGTCCAGAGGATGGGCAGGGGCCAAGGCACAGAGTGGAGGAGATCCCAGGAGGAGTAGAGACAGGAGGTCCCAGGGAGCCCAGGGAGCATCAAGGTCTAGGGAGTTTCTTGCCCTGAGAGCTGTCTGAACACTGAATGTTGGGGGCTGGCCAGAGGAGTCCAAGAAGCTTGAGTAATCAACCCGGGTCCCCTCCAGTCCGCTAACTTGCACCCGCTCACACGTGTCGACCTACGGTTCCAGTCCCACATCTATGCTCTCACTTGCAGGCCCACATCACTCGCACAGCCCTACATTCGCAGAAGGCGCACCCCTCAGCCCTCTCTCTCTCTCTTCCCTCCACAGTCCCACCTCTCCCTGCAGACCCTGGGGTTAATCTTCCCCCGCCCCCAGATTAGGGGTACTGCCCCTCTTTGTGCGGCCCAAGTGCCCGAGGCGAGAGACCTGGGAGGCTTGCGGCCATCCGGGCAGCTGAGTTGGGGAGGGCGGAGAGGGGCGCGGGGGTGGAGACACAAAAGGGGGGCGGGATCCCGGCTGCAGCTGTCCCGCGAGGGGCCGGGACAAAGGGCCTGCTGGCGGGCCCGCTGGAGCCGTTTTCATGCTTGTTGGGATTAGGCGCAGGAAACGTCGCTCGCAATCGTGCGGATCAACAGTCCCGTGAGCGCCGGCGCGTGGGGCGGGCTCGGCTCCACCCGCCCCCAGCTTTGTGCTGAGCCCTCGGCTCCAGGCGGCGCAGGGGTCCGGGGAGGCCGCCCCTTTGTCCGTGCCTTTCGGGGGACGAGCCCCGCCCGGGGACCGCTGGACACCAGCTGAACGCCGGCTCCTGCCCTCTCCTTCCTCCCCAGCACGGAGCACTAGAGCTCCGCCTTGCGCCCCATTATGGGGCAAGCTCACGACCCCCCAAGCACCGACCCCCTCGGACTGCTCCCATCCCACGGCCCGAGCCCTCTTTCATCCCCGGTGGGGGGTGGGGGGGTGGGAGGGTGTACATACAGGTCCTTGGGGGACCTGGCCCCTCCCCCGGCCCTGACCTCAGTATGATGATTCCCCTTTTCCCTGAGCCACCTCCCTCCTCCCGCCGGCCAGTCCCACAACCAGTTGAATCTCTTCTCAAATCTACTGGAGATAAAAAAGAATGGAGCAAGTAGAAGATCGACCGCCCCTGAGACTAGGGGTTTGGGAAGAGGAGCTGGGAAGGATACGGTGTGGCTAGAAGCCTTCAGGCCTGGAGACGGCAGAGCAGACACATTTCTAGCTGTCCGGCGCTGGGGCTGGGAGAGGCTCGGGGGTCTGCGGCGGTGTGCAAACCACCCCCCACCCCGGGCTGGGAGCACTTTTATTTCTGAGAGGGGTTGGGGAAGGAGGAGGAAGCACGCGTGTGGGTCTGTGTCCAGGAGTGTGTGTGGGTGTGTGGGTGTGTCTGTGCACGGGCGCAGTGCATAGGCATGGGGTCTAGTGCCCCTGTGTCTGTGGGTGCCTGGTGGGTGTGGGCATGTATATGAGCGTGGATTTGAGGTCTGATTTGGAACACCCCCATCTCATGCTCCTCACCACCAGCATCCCCATTAAACTCATAGGTCTGGGAGTCAAGGCCCTTTAGCAATTATTTTTGATATACAGCACAACTGCCCAGCTGCATCTCCTAGCTCTGATGACCTCCCCATCCTCTCCTAGTCAGATAGTAACAGCTGACATTTATGGACTCCTTCCTATGTGCCAGGCTCAGCTCTAAGCCCTTTACATGTGTAAACTTATTGAACTCTCACAAAATGCTATGAGAGAAACACTAACTGCCCCATTTCACAGTTGAAAAAAGTGAGGCACAGCTAGTGAAGATCCGAGACACCTGGGTCCAGTCTGCACTAGGAATCACTATCCTTTGTTGCCTCAACTTCTACTCATTCTCTAGGCTCTTCTTCCTCCAGGAAGTTTTCCTTGATCAGGTGTTCAGAGATCTCATTGCTTTCCTGTTCTTGTTACCTGTTCTTGTTACCTGTTCATGCTGTGATTAGGAGGAAACACTAACACTGGGTTTGGGGTGTGGCCTGTAGGAAACAGGCTGGCAGACATGTCACAGGCTGCCATCAGGGGCCATTCAATCTCCTTAGAGATAGCCACTACAGACCTTTCTCCACTTATAATGGGGTTCCATCCCAATAAACCCATTGTAAATTGACAGCATTGTGAGTAAAAAATGCATTTAATACACCTGACCTACTGAACATCATAGCTTAGCCTAACCTACATTAAACATGCTCAAAACACTCACATTAGCCTACAGTTGGGCAAAATCATCTAACATGAAGCCTGTTTCATAGTAAAGTGTTGAATATCTCATGTGATTTATTGAATACTGTACTGAAAGTGAAAAACAGAATGGTTGTGTGGGTACAGAATGGTTGTAAGTGTATCGGTTGTTTACCCTGATGATTGTATAGCCGACTGGGAGTTGCCTCTGCCCAGCATCCCGAGGGTATTGAGAGACTGACTATCATACTGCATATCACCAGCCTGGGGAAAGATTAAAATTCAGAATTCAAAGTAGGTTTCTACTGAATGCTTATCAGTTTTGCACCACCAAAAAATAAAGTCAGGGCTTCCCTGGTGGCGCAGTGGTTGAGAGTCCGCCTGCCGATGCAGGGGACACGGGTTCGTGCCCCGGTCCGGGAAGATCCCACATGCCACGGAGCGGCTGGGCCCGTGAGCCATGGCCGCTGAGCCTGCGCGTCCGGAGCCTGTGCTCCACAGCGGGAGAGGCCGCAGCAGTGAGAGGCCCATGTACCGGAAAAAAAAAAAAAAAAGTCAAAAAGTCATAAATCAGATTCTCCTAGGTGAGCTGGGGAATGAACCTGGCGTCTGGCCCTCCATCCAACACACCAGGGAAGAGGCACCAGAGACCATCTGCGGTTCCCATGCACAGGAGTCTTCCTCCCAGAGTAAAAATGGGCCAGAAGGAATGAGGATAATGAGAAGGATTAGTGAGGTACAGGGGATCTCCAGCCCAGACATTTGAAGAGAATTCAACAAGCAGCAAAAATTCTGTGGAGCTGCAGAGGATGGTAGCCCTCACAGCCGAGGGCTGCAGCGACACCGGCTTTCAGAGTGATGAAGACTGCTTTGAAAACCAGAACACATCAGGAAATGACAACTCACTAAGGAGTAGAGTTGTGCAAAAGAGAACAAGAAAAGGGCAAACGGGGAAGAGCGAGTCACCACTGAGCAGGATTCTCCAAGAAAGGCTGAAGATGAGGAGGACGGTCGAGAGACACGTCAAAAGGTGCCTGGAAAGGAAGTATGGTACAGTTTATGAGTTTTGTAGGGGACACAAAACAACCCTTAAGTATATCATCTGGGGCATTTTAATAGCAAGTTACCTGGCTCTGGTGATTGCGGCCTGTGTGCTGAACTTTCGCAGAGCCCTTCCTCTTTTCGTGATCACGGTGGTTGCCATCTTCTGTGTGATCTGGGATCACTTCATGGCCAGATATGAGTCTCAAATCGCTCAGTTCCCGTCTCCTGGCTAAAGGCTTCTGGACAGCCATTGGTTCTGGCTGAAGTGGGTGATTTGGGCCTGCCTGATCCTGGGAGTTCTTTTCTGGCTGGTCTTTGACACCACCAGCTTGGGCCAACAGCAGCTGTTGTCCTTCGGTGGACTCCTAATGTACCTTATCCTGACATTTCTATTTTCCAAGCACCCAACCAAAGTTTACTGGAGGCCTGTCTTCTGGGGTATTGGGTTACAGTTTCTTTTTGGGCTTTTGATACTAAGGACGGAAACTGGATTTATGGCTTTTGACTGGTTACGGAGACAAGTTCTGACGTTCCTGGAGTACACTGATGCTGGCTCCACATTTGTCTTTGGTGAGAACTATAAAGACCACTTTTTTGCATTTAAGGTCCCGCCCATCGTGGGTTTCTTCAGCACTGTGATGTCCATGTTGCACTACCTCGGACTGATGCAGTGGATCATTAAAAAGCATTCCCGTGTCCACATCGAAGCAGGAAGGAAGGAGAGAGGATGCAACAGGAAGTCCCCATTCTGAGGAGGGCACCACAGTCTCTGGTGGGAAGGACCACTACAAATTGGGACCATCAACCATGTTTGTTTGAGAGGATGGATGGGTAATGCTAGTGACTATGGGAACATCTCCCGTTGAATCTGTAGTTCCTTCTGGCAATAGATTTGTTGGACAGAGTCTCCACTGCTGGTCCAACCACATTTACCATACGTCACCAAGTCCGAACTCCACACAATCATGCCCACTGGGTTCTCTACCATTGCTGGAAGTGTCTTAGGTGCATTTATTTCTTTTGGGGTTTCATCCTCTCACCTGTTAACTGCTTCAGTTATGTCCACACCTGCAGCATTGGCTATTTCTAAACTTTCTTGACCTGAGAAAGAAACACCTAAAATAACCCTCAGGGAGCATCCTCATCGATTTCCCTGGTGGCAAACATCGCTGTGAATTTGATTGCCTTTCTGGCCCTGTTGTCTTTTGTGAATTCAGCCCCTTCCTGGTTTGGAAACATGTTTGACTACCCACAACTGAGTTTTGAAGTAATATGCTCCTACATCTTCATGCCCTTTTCCTTCATGATGGGAGTGGACTGGCAAGACAGCTTTATGGTTGCCAAACTCATAGGTTATATAAGACATTCTTCAATAAATTTGTGGCTTATCAGAAACTCTCAAAATTGATCCATTTAAGGCAAGAGGGTGGACCCAATTTGTGGATGGTGTGCAGCAATATATGTCGATTAGTGCTGAGACAATTGCCACTGATGCTCTCTGTGGCTTTGCCAATTTCGGTTCCCTAGGCATAGTGATAGGCGGGCGGACTCACATCCATAGCGCTTACCAGCACTTCTGTAGACATCAACCACCATCATGTTTTGGAGAATGCCTTCAACTCCAGCTCAGTTAGAAACACAACCAATGTAGTATCTTGCTGCCAGAGTCTACTGAGCAGTACTGTTGCCAAGGGTCCTGGTGAGGTCATCCCAGAAGGAAACCATAGCCTGTATTTGAAGGACTGCTGCAATTTGTTGAATCCACCAACACTAAACTGCAGTTGGGTTCCTAATAAATTTTGAGTTCAGCCACTTCTCCAACAGAACTCTAAGTACAGGTGCTGAATTTTCTGCTTTGGGGAGGAAAAAAAATGCTATTTCCACAGATTGATACTTCTGTCATGGAATCAGCTTTAATTGGAAAGAAGGAAAACAGGATGAACACTTCAGTCTCCAGTCCCAGAAATGTTTTCTGTCTCAGAAGGAAATTCTAGAGACAATGCTGAGGTGCTTCTTAATGAAGTGCTCATCACCAATGCTCTCAATAGCATAAAGACTAGGTTTTATGAGAAAACACAAACACTAATGACTGGAATAAAGGGGGATTCATACAAAAGAAAGAATGTGAAAAAGGTTTTGGAATACCTTAATTTATTTGTGTTTTCATTTTTGTTCATGCACAAGAGTAATTTTTTTTAATCCATGTGTAAATAGTTGATTTGTGTGTGTGTGTGTGTGTGTGTGTGTGTGTGTGTGTGGTGATGGTGTTGATGATGAAGTAGGGATCTAAATGCCCAAAGGACTCTTTATCTCCGAAGTACAATATACTAGGATATTTCTAGTTACTTTTTTAAAAAATCATAAATCGGGGACTTCCCTGGTGGTCCAGTGGTAAAGAATCCACCTTACAATGCAGGGGACGCGGGTTCAATTCCTGGTCAGGGAACTAAGATCCCACGTGCCACGGGGCAACTAAGCCCGTGCTCCACAACTACGGAGCTTGCGCGCCTCAACTAGAGAGCCCGCGTGCTGCAAACTACAGAGCCCACCCGCTCTGGAGCCTGCACACCACAACTAGAGAGAAGCCTGCGCGCCACAAGGAAGAGCCCGGCGTGCCACAAGGAAAGATCCCGCATATGCCTCAATGAAGATCCCACGCAGCCAAAAATGATAAAATAAAATAAATAAATAATAAATAAATCTTAAAAAAAATCATAAATCGAATCATCGTAAGTCGGGCACCATCTGTACACAGAGCTCCGATATGATATGCCACACCTACTAGGGCTTGGGAGCCCACCTACCTTCCGCAGTCTCCTTATCCTCGTAACTCCTACACTCCTCATTCCACTTCACTCCCTGCCTCCCTGCACCCCAGGTTTTAATCCCATCCCCTGACAACACTTGATGGTGCAGGCCTATTTGGGGTCCCTGGAGAGAAGGTTTCCATGGACCCAGACCTTTCTTCTCCCCAGAGGACCCAGCCCTGCACTACCTCCCTGCCAACCCCTTCCATGCTTCCTCCTGTCCCTCGGGCCTGCTCAGGCCTCTGCTGTGTGCCTTGACCTGTGGGTCTCTGGGTCTCAGCCCCAACCTCATCCCTCATTCCTCCTATTAAGCAAGTCTCCTCAGGTAGGACCAGAAACCTGAGTTAGACTACCCTGCTCCTGGTCATGGGGTTTCACTCTGGCAGGAAGGGGAAGGTGGCTCACTGGCTAAACCCCTCCCTAGTGTATGGAACTTCCCCACTCTTCTCACTGGCCCAGGGACTAAGAAATCCCCACTCAGTGACTTTAAAACAACCTCCCAAGTATAGAAGTCTCCGGCAGAGACCTTCACAGAGGGCAGCTGCAGCTCCCCCTCTCCTTGACTGAGCGGCTAATGCATTAGTCTTTTGGATGCAAGTCTGATCTACCTGCGCAGGCAAGACTTGCTCAAGGGCAGGGCTGGCACTGTAGGGCTTTGTGCAGGGGGCCCTTGATTGTTTTAATGCATACAAAGCATCTTCAGACCCATTTCCTTGTTCAGTCTGTACAGTTGTCACAGGCAAAGAAACAGGGGCAGTCTAGACAGTCTCTGGACCAGGTCTTCTCCACTCAGGTACAGCAGTAGCCTCAGAGCTTCCCACTATCAGGCCTGATGGCCAGCGTGCCTGATTGGAAACAGCAATTCTTGGCTGGGTCAGCTCATCCACTGGGGTCCTGCCTCAACATCCCGGCCCCAAACTCTGCTGGCCTGGCTCCAGCCCTGACTTCCTGCTCTTGTCAAGCTCCTTCCCTAACTCACCACCACACCAGGGTCTGGGTCTGTCCCTAAACCCAGGATTGGCAGGGCTCCTGTCAACGTGCAATTCACCACACTTGTTCCTTGGCCTGGCTTTCGCCTTTTTCTCAGCTCAGAAAGCTCTCTTATGGAGAGGAATATTAGGCAGCTTTATTTTTTAAAAGCCTTTTTAAAATGATGTCTTTTAAATTTTAGATTCAGACTCCTTAAGGAAAAATTTGATTGTTTTTCTGTGAAAAAGTTAAGTGTGCATCACAAAAGCACTATCTATAATAATTCTTATTAATATAGTTTACTATGTGCCAGGTACATACAGTATTTTGCATAGTATAGATCCATTTAACCCTTGCAACAATCCTATGAGGTAGTTACTACTATTGTCTTTATTTTAAGATGAGGAAACTGGAGAACAGAGAAGTTAATTGATTTGCCCAAGGTCACAGAGACAGAAAGAAATGGCGCCAACATCCAAATCCAGGGGTCTGGCTTCTGAGTCTGTGCTCTTAACCACCGGTTTTACTCAGAAAAGCCTTCATGCATTCAGGAAAGGGGCCTTTTCTGAAAATTCACCCTCTTGTGCTCTGAGGGCTTGATGTTGTCTTGTTAGAAATCCTCACAGTTAAAGTTATTCAAATCTAGTTACAGCCCTTTGCTAGAACAACGTCTCTTAATAAATGGAACTTATTAAAACTGGTCCAGTATCAGGACTTCCCTGGTGGTGCAGTGGTTAAGAATCCGCCTGCCAATGCAGGGGACACGAGTTAGAGCCCTGGCCCGGGAAGATCCCACATGCCGTGGAGCAACTAAGCCCGTGCGCCACAACTACTGAGCCTGCGTTCTAGAGTCCGTGAGCCACAACTACTGAGCCCATGTGCTGCAACTACTGAAGCCCGCGCACCTAGAGCCAGTGCTCCGCAACAAGAGAAGCCACCACAATGAGAAGTCCACGCACTGCAACAAAGAGTAGCCTCCTCTCGCCACAACTAGAGAAAGCCCGTGCGCAGCAACAAGGACCCAACGCAGCCAAAAATAAATATAAAATAAATAATTTTTTTTTTTTAAAAAAAGAGTCCGCTCGCCAATGCAGGAGACATGGGTTTGAGCCCTGATCCGGGAGGATCCCGCATGCTGCGGAGCAGCTAAGCCCGTGCACCACAACTACTGAAGCCTGTACACCTAGAGTCCGTGCTCTGCAACAAAGAGAAGCCACCGCAATGAGAAGCCCGCACACTGCCACGAAGAGTAGCCCCCGCTGTCCACAACTAGAAAAAGTCCTCGTGCAGCAACGAAGACCCAATGCAGCCAAAAATAAATAAATAAAATAAATAAATTTATTTTTTAAAAAAAGAAAAAGAAATAATGAGACATACCTTAAAAAAAAAAAAAAACTGGTCCAGTATCGTTTCTGTTTAAATGTCAAATGTCGAGATAACAAGAATTATTAATGTCCTGGGTCACTGTTTCAGCAAGAAGTATACTTTGTGAGGTTTAAAATATATATACCTTGTTGGGGAGGGATAATAGGAAATATTAGATTTCTCTGGAATGTTTCCATTTTTATAAGTAGAATTAATTTTTATTTGTATAATTTAAAACAATCAATAAAATATGCCTTTATCTGATCAATCAAAATATGCCTCCCGTAGCACGAAGCCTCTAAGATGGCCCCTGATGACCCCTCCCCCCCGTGTACTCAGAGCCTTGTGTAATATTCTCCCTTTAAGCAACCTTTTTTTTTTTTTTGGCGGTAGAGGGCCTCTCACCGCTGCGGCCTCTCCCATTGCGGAGCACAGGCTCCCGACGCACGGGCTCAGCGGCCATGGCTCACGGGCCCAGCCGCTCTGCGGCATGTGGGATCTTCCTGGACCGGACCGGGGCGCGAACCCGCGTCCCCTGCATCGGCAGGCGTACCCTCAAGCACTGCGCCACCAGGGAAGCCCGCAACTTATTTTTAACCAATAAAATATGGCAACACTGAGGAATGTCACTTCTGTGATTAGGTGGCAGGAAACTGTGACTTCTGTCTTGTTAATACTCTATAACTTTCTTGGCTTGCGTGATTTGATGAAGCAAGCTGCCCACATGGAAGGAACTAAAAGTGATCTCCAGCCTACAGCCCTCCGGGAACTGAATGCTCCCAACAAAGGAGACCAGGGACCTTGGACTGACATCTTTTTTTTTTTTTAAAAGGTCAGTATGCGGTGTTTTTTTTAAAAATTTTAATTAATTAATTAATTAATTCATTTATGGCTGCGTTGGGTCTTCGTTGCTGTGTGCAGGCTTTCTCTAGTTGCAGGGAGCGGGGGCTACTCTTTGTTGCGGTGCAGGAGCTTCTCATTGCAGTGGCTTCTCTTGTTGTGGAGCATGGGCTCTAGGTACGCAGGCTCAGTAGTTGTGGCACATGGGCTTAGTTGCTCCGCGGCATGTGGGATCCTCCCAGACCAGGGCTCGAACCCATGTCCCCTGCATTGGCAGGCAGATTCTTAACCACTGTGCCACCAGGGAAGCCCCTGGAAGGACATCTTGATTGCAGCTCGCTGAGAGAGTCCTGACCTACAGAAATTGTGATTGTTTTAAGTCACTAAGTTTTAGGGTAATTTGTTATGCAATAGTAAATACTACAGTACTACACCAACCGCAGTTGGTTGAATCCAAGGAGGTAGAACCATGGATATGGAAGGACTGCGTATATGGAGGGCTGACTATACGTTACACACAGATTTTCGACTGCACGGTGGGTTGGTGCCCCTAACTCCTGCGTTGTTCAAGGGTCAACTGTAATATACTTTCTTTATAAAAGTATTGAATTTTTTAGAAACTAATTTATGAATCATCATACAAACTAATGTAAAATAGAAGATCTAATCTCGATTGGCGCCAACAAATATCTGAAGTCATGTACATGTACTATAACTACATCTGTGTCAGAACCATCTAAGGACCCTGACTCAGTCTTTCACAATCAGACCCCCCTTCAGGGAAGTAGTGGCTCCAGGGCAGGTTGAGTATATGAGCGTGATATAGGAGTGTCGGAGGTGCACATGTGTCCCTCACAATTGACGCCCCTCCCTTTCAGGCCCAAAGGTGCCTTAGGACAAGGACAATCCCATATGGGGCTCTTGGGCAGAGGCCCCGTCAGACTGAGAGGCCCCTGAAGAAAGATTCCCCCCACATCCACCTCCCCATATCCCCCCATGAGACTGCCAGCCAGAGCAGACTGAATTCCTCCCCCCAGTGTCTTTCCCAACACCCACGCCCCAGCTCCCAGCCCAGAACCCTGCTCAAAAGGGGAGCTCAGACAGTGAGGAAAAGAGGCCACCTAACAACAGGTAGAATAGAAACACAAACCCAAGAAATGAATTTCTTTGCCCCAGTTTATCTTCGTTGGTCCAGAGGCCAGGTTCACACTCAACATGCAAAAGTGAGACGCAGAGTTCCCAGGGCCATTGTTTCAGCGTCACTCCCTGTACCTCTCACCTATGCACCCACTCATTTTACAGATAGGGAGACAGGGCCAGAGGCATCAGTGACCTCTGTGTCACTGCTCACCTATCAGGATTTTGCATCCTCTTGGCTCCCAAAAGCAAAGCAGGGAGCTCAACTACTTTAGTCCTTGGTTCTCTCCAGAACTCACCCGCTCTCCACCTCACGGAGCCTCTCCTCTGCTGGGGCCTGTCAAGCCCATGCACTCACAGAAGAGGGTATGGCCCAGCATCCTAAGAGCTTCCAGTGGCTGGACTGACACTGCCCACTGCCCACTCTGGAGAGCCAAACTGTGGCTCCTCCTGGCCCAGACAGTCTGATTTCAGAGAAATTGACCAAATTAATTTGACACCTAATGTTGCTACAGCCAGAGAGGCACAGCAAGTAGAAGCACAGAGAGGGAAGTAAGATTTTTCTCCAGCAGCCTTGGAACACCTCTCCACTCCTTGCAAGCTTAGAAAGCACACATTCCTTTTCTTTTTTCTTTTTTATTGAGGTGTAGTTGACATATGACATTATATTAACACAGATTCCTTTTCATCAGAAGCTTAAGTCAATATGGTTTGCAACAGCTCCCTTGCAGTGGAGAGGTGTGATTTGTTTGGAACTGGTATTGTAGAATTCCCATTCTCCTAGTCTTCTCAGGGTTCTGCCATCATCATCTCCCCCATCCCCATCTCCCACGTGCCCAATGGCTGAGTTCAAGTGGGGCAGTCCCCTATCTTCTCCTCTGATCCCGCCTCCATGCCTGCCATGGTGTCCATCACCATTCTAGCTCCCTTCCCTGATACCAGTTCTCTACCAATTGCCTTGGCAAGATTGCAGCCAAAAAACCATAATAGGCCAGAGTAGTGACCTAACTTCCTACAGCAAATCCACCATCAGGGACAACAGCCTTAGCAGAGCAAGATCTGGGAGGAGTGAAGGGGAGGGATAAGGAGAGGTAGCCGAGAAATCCAAGAGAAAGGCTCAGCCACAGTCTTCAGATACTGAGAGCAGGCTAGCCTTCTCTCCAGGGAGCAGTGGGACCCTGTGGAGAAAAAAGGCTAGTGGAGACCACGGGTAACATAAGGTATGCATGGATGCCCCACGTGTGCAACTGAACATATATTTGCACACACTTGCTCCAGAGTCAGCCTGCAAATATACATGCTCCTAATGTATACATCCCATGCACGCACCTGCACACATGCACCCCTACACATAGGCCTGCACACACAAGGGCTCACTCACAAACACCCACCACAAATCTGCACGCTCAAACTCACTCATACAGAAACACACATCTTTTGCATATATATCTTCACTCATGCACACATACACACACCGTGGGGTACCCATCCACACATGCATATACAAACTTACTTCCTCCTACATACATACTATACATACACATATGTACATACTCACACATAGGGCTGCTGCTTCTCACGTGGCCTGTGCACATCTGCCTACATGCTAGCACTGACATACTCACTTATGCTTCCCTGCACTCACACCAGCAAAGAATCTGTACTTGCTTGTGCACAACACACATGTCTGCAAATATATACATAAACCCTTGCACCCCTGTGCAGAGACGCCCTTAGCCCTGGTCCTGGGGTGTGGATGGTGCTGCCCTCTGTTGGAAACAGCGGATAAGCTCCTTCCGGTTGTCTAGAATGGTGTCAAAGCTCTCCTGCAGACGGGCCTGCTGGTCAACCAACTGGTGCTGCAGGCCCCGGATCCACTGGAGCAGGGCCAGGCGACGGTACATCACCAAGTGCACATGGTGCTTCTCCTTCTCCTGCTCTTTATAGCGCTCTTGAGCCTGCAGCTGCTGTACGGCCTGGGCCACCGAGGGCAGAAGGGGAGCTGGAGGGTCAGGGCCAGGAGGGGTCCCACAGGCAGGCTCAGGGCTGCAGCTAGGGCTGTCAATGCTCAGGGAGCTGCTGGCATAGCCATTGTCCTCCAGAGGGGAGCAGACTGTGCTGGCACCACCCATCTTCTCAGGCCCAGCTCCAGGGATCTCTGCCCCCTCTGGTGGGCTGCGGACCTCCCCCTCAGGGAGTCCAGGATCCTGGAAGTCCTGGTTGTCAGAGGGCAACTCAGAGAAGCTCCTCGTCAGTATGGGTTCCACTTGGCCTGGCATCCCATGCCAGTTCTCATTGGTATCTTTGGCACTTGCCATGAAGTTGGAGTTGCTGTCTGGTTGAAGCTCGGGCTGACATACTCCAGGAGGCGCGTCCCCCGGGAACTGCCCCCCTTCAGCTACCCCTGGCTGGATGGCAAACATCTGGTCTGTCAAAGGGAAGCAGAGAATGAGTCAGAGCAGGACAGGGTGGGGTGCCTGAAGTAGAGGCAGCCTAGCAGCAGGGACAAGGCTGCTCCTTTCCCTTGGCTCTGGTAACACCTCCCTTGGTGGTTTTCCTCTTCCCTCTCTGACTGCTGATTCAGTCTCCTCACAGGGTTTTCCCGCAGCCCTGAGGCAGGCTGTCCTCTGATCTCTCTGCCTCTAGTTAAAAATGTAAGTTTGTCATGGCTCCCTCCCTAACCTCCCGCTAACCCTCTTCCGGCCTGCAAGGCCGTGCTTCATCTGGCCCCGGCTCACTGCTCCAGACTTGCCTCTTGCCACTCTGCCTCCACACTGCTCAGAGATCTCCAGACACACCGTTATTCTCCTCATACAACTCCCTGGGCCTATAATATCCTTCCTCTCCCCTTCCCTCTAAGCTCTTCCCTTCTGCACCCAGCAAATTCCTTTTCATACTTCAAAACGCAGCTCTAGTACGCCCACTTCCCTGAAGCTATCGTGATATCCTCCCCACTGCCCCGATATACACGAACACACACAGTTAACTATGCCTTCCTCAGGATCCCCACTGCCCTGGGTATATGCTGTCTTATTCATGTTTGTTTCTTGTCCCCGGTACATAGTTTATGATCAATAAATGTCTATTCAGCTTTTTTTTGTTTTTGTTTTCTACCTTGTAATAGCAGCTTACTGGCTCCCTAGCTAGACATGGAATTCCTCTATATACCCTCCATCATATTCAGGAGCCAGCACAGAACGTGGCACTAAGCAGGCATCAGCACATCCTTGCTGAGTGAGTAAGTGAATGGGGGAGGGGGACTGCAGTGGGCTATCTATGCTCAGGGAGACGGGCCAAGAGTAGCAGAGGCTACTGCTGACTGCCCAGGGCTGGAAGAGCTGGGTTGGGTTCCCTTCTCTGCCCAGTGAGGAAGCCCTTCTCCCACTGACAAGCGTCTCTTCTGACCTTGCCCCTTCCCTCCATGTATAGTACTATCCCGGGTCCCTGCCTCTGGCTTGCTCCATCCTGAGGCCCTAGAGAGAGAACACACCACATTATTCTTTCCTCCCCAATAACTGACTTCTCCCAAAATTAGGGTTTAAATTGACAAGAAGTTCCTACTGACCATAAACTACTAGGATTAGAAAAACTGGGGATCAGTAAGAGTGAGGGAGAGCGTAAGTGGAGGTGGCAGGGACCCTCCCCACATCCAGGTGGGAAGAAGTCCTGGGGGCAATGGTGTAGGGACAGTCCCTTCGTAATCTACAGACTCCATCCCTTTAAGCAAGGTGCCTGGATATGTCCCCGCCCAAATGTTTTCTATTTTCTAAATTTGGGCGGGGCCGTGAAGGCAGCTGGAATGAGGTGGGGGTCTTGCTAAGGACCTAGGGGTTCTCGGAGACGGTAAAATGGGAACCGAGACACCCCAGGATCAGGCTTCTCTCTAAGCTAATCCACAATTTGTGTGTGGGAGAGCGCTCTGTAAGGATGGGGGGAGGCGGCCTCCCTTCCTGCCTAGCCTTGCGGGAGAGGGACACTACCCCCAGGAGACAGAGGATACTGACCGTCCATCCCTAATCTCTCCAAAAGAGGCAGCTGGGCAGAGGCTGTGACCCCCGCCCCCTGCTAGGGTCCAAACCCTCCCGCTCCGGGCCCCGACTCACGGCCTGGAGGCGCCGCCCCGCCCGGCTGGCTCTGGTTCCGAGCGCCCGCGGCGGGAACTCGTCCCTCGGGGCTGGGCGGAGGGGAGGGTAGAGGAATCCCTCGGCTTGGGCGTCCACGCGGACCGGCGCGTGGGGTGTGGGATCCCGGGCCGTGAGCCCAATGCAAGCCGGGACTGCCGAGTCAGGCGGCGTCAGCGCGGCAGGGCGGGGCACCCTGGCCCACGTGTGCCGGTTCGGTTTTCCGCGGAGCCGCGCGCCTGCCGGAGCGTCGGAATCGCCTCCCCCGCCTTCGGCAGCCCGGACCGAAGCCTTGCAGGTCCTGTTTAATTCCCTAACCGCATTTACTGGGTCGCTCCGATCGGTTTTCCTCACTGCAGATACAGTGACATTTTCAGAATGAAAATCTGATCATGTCACCACCCTCCTGCCTAAAACCCTTCAATGGCTTTCGCATTGCAGGGTAAATCCTAAGGCTGCAGCCGCAGGGCTCTGAGCATCCTGCTCTCTCTCTCCAGCTTCAGCCTTTGCCCTTCAGTCTCTGGAACTGGGTCTCATGCTTCTTTCTGCCACACTGTTCCCTCTGCCTAAAATTCTCTTCCCCCTCTCATATTTAAGATCTCTTTTCAGATAAACCTTTTCTGACCTCCTAGGCCGGATTAGTTCCCCCTTTTATATTATCCCAGGGCATTTTGATCCTTTTCTTGATAGCATCTATCACAATTTGAAGTTATATGTTCCTTTTGTGCTTATTTAATTAAAGTCACTTACTGAACAGAGTAATCGCTTACTCTAATGATAAGACCAAAAAGCACTGGCTGCTGTTAGGGAGAGGCAGCCCCAGAAAGAAGTCTGGGACAAGTTTAGCCTTTAGGGCACATGAGCTTCCAGGAGGTCCCTTCCTACCCCCCAGCTTTACTGAGTAAACCAAGCAATTGGCTATACCTTCCTCCTGCTACCCCCTCCCTGCCACCAATTAAAAACAAACAAAACAAAACTATGGATTCATCTTTGAATCATAATACGTTAAAAAATACCCTTGTCTTTCCCGCCTCCCTTTCTTTTGCTTTTTTTGTTTTAAAAGAAGAATTTGAGTCTGATCTCCATAATGAGGCATCCTCTTCCATTTCCAACTTAATTCCAGTTTACCATTCTGCAACCTAGAGATTAAATGGCAAATTAAATCACACCAACAAATCCTATATACAAAATAAGGGAAATGGAAGAGAAAAAAAAAAACATTTCATGATTACGACAACTCCTATTTTAAGAGGGAAAAGGAAATAAAAAGGAAAAGGAAGAAGTAACTCAAGCTTTGGACACTCCCCCAGCTAAAAATATACACTTGGAGACCTCAGCCCCATTTCTACATCAGGTTCTGAGGCCTAACTAGTCTCGCTTTTCCCTTATCCACTGCAAGTTCCCCTTACCTTCAGCTGGAGTTTTTTTCCTTATGAGGTGACCCAAATCCTCACTTGTAAAGTCTCTGAGCTTTGGTGGTCTGCAGTGATACAGGTCTTCCTATGTCATAAAGTCACGACAAAATCTCATTGTTTGTTTGGTGGGCCCTGAATAGCTCCTCCTCATACCTCTCCTGTCTCTCCCAGCTCTAATTAGGTGGGTCATATGGAAGCCTGATGAATCTAGGAATAGGACTCCCACTCTAGGTGTCAGAGTCCTTCTCTGGGACTTTTTGAAATAAAATTAAAGGAAGACAAAGCAGGGAAGATGTGAGCCTAGGGCTGTAACAATCACATTTCCTGCCAAATAGAAGTCAGTCTGTAGTAGGAGAAAATAGTGCTGACATACAGACACAGAAAGACAGAAGTCCTGGTGATGGTCCTGTCCCTGTTTCCTGAGGCCTTGGTATACCTTGCAGCAAGACCCTAATTTTGCCAAGCCTAACTTGAGTGGAATTTCTTTCACTGGCAATCAAAAGAATCTTGATTAATACAAGAGCACAAGGTGGTCCCCTGGGTCCCACTGAGGTACCTCTCAGCGCTCATTAAGTAGTAGCAACTCTGTTTCCCCTTAATAGCCATTATCAGCCTACAAGTGTGACCTCCTTTCTTCTATTCCTCTAGTATTACGAGGAGCCCAAAACGCAGTGGAATCGTCTCTGCATTCCCTGGTTAGAAACATTTCTCCCTAGATGCTAAAACCTCCTGAACCGCAGAATGTCGAATATCAGAGACAGGAAGCAACTCTCCGAGAAAGTCATTAGGTACAATCACATAAGATGCCACACCTACCTCTACCTCTTCCTATGTATTCTGGTTACAAAAAAAAACAAGAATTATATATTGATTGTTGATCTAAAGCCTATATTTTACTCAGCGTGCAATAACCTGACATAGCTGAGTCATCAGTTGGTCACTCCATTGTTCTATAAAGCTGATTATCTCTAAATAACATAATACCTGACAGGTAAATTGAATTCCAAGGGCATCAGAATGTAGCTTCTCTTTTCTTAGGCAAGGATAATCTTGGGTGGGATACTCTAGCACGTATAATTAATGCAGTAAGTACTCAGACAGTGGTCCTGGCAGCTCCATGACTTTCAAGAGAGCTGGGAGCCTGGAGAACAAAAAACCCCAGGAAGGCAGGGGCATCCATGACCACAGAAAAGCAGATATACAGATGTCTGTTATTCAGTCACCAGAGGCTTCTTCAGTCAGGATGCCAGGGAATCAGTCACCCCAGGTGAAGGGGTGTCTGTAGCTGTGTCCACCCAGCTACATAGATTGCAGGGACTTAACTGGCAGGGACACAGAAATCACCAGAGATGGACAGTACCAGCCCAAACAGGGCTCTGCAGAAGGCCAGCTCATCATGAAGATCTAGCAGTGGAAAGTGATTCGCTATCTTGTTGAGCAGATGTCAGAGCCAAGACTGGCTAGCAGTGAGTGGCCAGATCCAGGCCCTAGGGGCCTGGGATGTGAGGCAAGGAGACAAGGGAGGCTGAGAGGAATTTCTACTTCAGGGAATAGGACCGGCATGAGTTCCTCTATAGATGGATAATTTCTCAATGTCAGTACTCCCAGGAAAAAAGAGATGGCTAGGATCAAGGTGTTTTAATCTCAAGGACCTTGCCCCTTCCCATTCATTTATTCATATTCAGGACACAGTTACACAGGGCTACTTTGTGCCAGGTAATGTGCTGAGGATTAAAAGCAGAATCAGAAGTGGTGGTGGCCTCGGAGAGCTCTCTGTTTAGAAAGGGAAATAGAAAAGAGTGGGCTGTACAACGTGACAGGTCCTACAACAGAGCTAGAAGGCAAAAGTAATGAGCCCAAAAGACGGGAAGGAAAAGGCTTCACAGAGGTGATATTTGAGCCAGGTTTTGAAGGATGAATAGAAGCTCACCGAGAGAAAGCAGAAGGCAGCGGAAACTGTATGCTGTGTGCGTGTTCAGATAACACAGAGGAGGCCAGTGTGTCTGGAGCTTGGGAGGAAATGGAGATGGGAGGTGAGGCTGGAGGATAAAGTTGGCCCAGTTGTGAAAGGCCTTAACCTGCGTTCCAAGGAGCTTGGGCTTCATCCTGTGAACGGCAGGGAAATAACTGAGGAAGCCCCCAAAGATTCCACATCAAAACAAAGCACAGGCATCTAATCCTGGGGGACAAGCTCCATTGTGACCTGCTTTCTTCTCTTTTCCTGAGCTCATATCACCTGTCAACTTCCCACATAGCTTTGGGAACTTGGACAAATCAAAGCATTTTAACTCTTTTAGGTTAAATAAAGATAATATGCCTTGAACACTGTTAAATAACATTAAAATTGTGAACACTGTTACTTGGGCTCCTAAGGCCAGGCAGAGCCCTGGAGGACCTTTGAAGTACCTGAGAGCCCTTAAGGCAGAAAAAAAACATTCTCCAGAATTAGCTCAGCTCAGCAAAGGAAGGCCTAGGAAGCTGGTGACCTAGTTGTTTTGTTCATCCATTTCTCTACCACCCCTTAAAGGTAAAGTGTCACTCTCATCTATCCAGAAATTGATGTGTGATCACCTTAGGTAAGATGTGTCCCTTCTCCACCCCCAACATGGCTGTTTTCTCAGCTGTAAAATGAGGGGCTGGTACATCAAACCTGAAGTTTTACAGCTTTTTTTTGTCTTAAGCCTTAGAATCATCCTTTTCCAACAAAATCTTTGTAATATACCCAGTTTGAGTTCTCTCCTGCCCTGAACCATCCACCCTGAACAGCTCCTGAGGGACCTCCCAGGAAGCTTTTTTTTTTTTTTTTTTTGCGGTACGCGGGCCTCTCACTGCTGTGGCCTCTCCCGCTGCAGAGCACAGGCTCCAGACGTGAAGGCCCAGCGGCCATGGCTCACGGGCCCAGCCGCTGTGCGGCATGTGGGATCCTCCCGGACTGGGGCATGAACCTGCACGAACCTGCGTCCCCTGCATTGGCAGGCGGACTCCCAACCACTGCACCACCAGGGAAGCCCCCCCAGGAAGCTTTTAAAGCTCAGTGGGGCAGTTCCAAATGTACTGCTCCACATTAACCTGGGAGATGAATTTCTCTTCCCAAGCCCCCCTGCATCCTCCCTCCTGACCCTGAAGGGAAAAAGGAGAAACTGAGGTGTGTTTTGGAGATGCTGGAAGCCTGAAAGTTAGCATAGACTCTTTCTCCCCAATGCACCCAAATGGTAAATAGCCTCTCTTCCACCAGGAGCCCAGAGAAGCCAAATCCAAGGTCCCAGAGCCCACAACAGAGTGAGGTAGAGAAGCCGATCTGAAGGGAGAATGAGAGAAGGGAGTGCCTGTTCCACCCCCTTCCTAGCAGCTGCCTCCAAGGGCTCCATAATCCCCCTGCCCTCTCCTCCACCCCACCCTCGAGCCGCCCACCTCTCCTCCACCCACCCATTCGTCAGTAGGAGGGCACGCTATCAGCACAGCCTTTCAGGGACTGACAGGTCCTTTCTGGGTGCCCCCCACACGTAACCACTTAACCTCCAGCACAAAGGGCCAGGCTGAATGGGCTTGAAGCCGGTGGCTCGTGCGGAGGGGGAGGCCTCAATAGGATTTGGGGAGCTGGGTGTATAAACTGCTCTGCTCCAGCAGCCCTCAATGGAGGAGCTGGAGTCGGGGCATGTGCCGAGGGGAGGAGCCCGGCAGCTGCATCCCACCCCTGAACAATGATTTATTCATTCTTCTGGCACACACAGAGAAAACAGACTGGGGGAACGTGGCTCCACAAATCGCCCTCGGCCTCAGCTGATTCCCACGGCAATCGGGCAATCACCGTGCCCCGTCCCACCCTGCCCCTCCCGTTCTCCGTAAGGAAGTGGAGTACACCATGGGAGGCCTTCAGTAGCCTGAAGGTCAGGCAGGCATGCTCTTTGAATAGGCTCCACTCAATCTCAATCTCCCTCTCTGAAAGCTTCCTCGTCAGGTTTTCCTCAAACCCATTTCACAGCCAGAGAAACTCCTGCAGGAAAAAAAAAAAAAAGGCATATAGCTTGGCCTGTCTCAGGACTGCCCCAGGGGAAGGGCTGAGAAGGAAGCAGGAAGTTGGGGAGCTTAGCCTAGAAATAACTGACTAGTAATGGGAATGCAATAAAGGCTTGCTGATAAGTTAATGGCATTCTCTAGCCACATCTGGCTCCAATTCCTGGAAGAATCTTCGGGAGAAATTTGGGGAGTAGGGAACAGAAAGAAGGCAGGTAAGCAAAGATGCTAAAACCAGTAGACCAAAAAAAAAAAAAAATGTCGGGTGGGTGGTTTCAGGAAGCTAAATTGTGACAAGAATAAATTCGCTTTTGCCCTCTTACCTCCATACCTCATGTCATCAGAGCCAGTTCACACAGAAAAATCATCATAATAAATAAAACTAAAAAATCAATAATGTTAGCAGAACAGGGAGAACCAGATTGAAGTGACCATCCTCAGACTGGCCCCTGGGCCTCCTATCCCCAAGCTCATAATTACCTTGTCACACAGAAAACAAATCTATTGTGGATGGTGAGTGTGGAGAGGTGGGAGATCCTGGGCAAGGAGGTTGCCCACTGAGAAGGGGGGTGGGGTCCGCATTAGGAAGACAGATTGGCCTTGGCACTGGGGTGGGAGGGGGCTGTGTTGAGACTGACAAAACTAAGGCCTAGACAGTTTCCCAAAGTTTTCTTCCCTTAGGAGGGTGATCCTGCCTAATACTCAGTACTGGGGGTGGGAAATTGGAGGGGGCTGGGGGAAAGACCTCCAAGCCCACCCCACTGAGCCTCAGGAGGATGGGTTGCTATGCTGCTGCTGCCCTCTGGTGGACATAAAAAGGCAGCATGGACATCTCCAGCGCTGGAAACAAATGCTGGAAACTGCAAAGGAGTCTCTGTCCTTTCCTGTCCTAAAGCCTTGGCCACCAGGACTAGCACACTCATAGGCTGGATTCCCCAGGAAGCAGACTCAGACAGTTTAGGACGCCACCCTTGGGATCAACGTCTGTGGAAGTTGAGGGTAAAGGAGCTGAACTACCAATACAGGTCCATGACAGCCTCAGCCAGCCCCCCAGGGAGCTCTGAAGTGAGAATGGGCCCTTTAGAATTGTCCCAAAATGAGCTGAGGTGGCCAGGCCTTTACACTCCTGTCATCACTGGATGTGGGCTGTGCTGGAATGGGGCGTGAGCGTTGGGTAAGGGGTTCTCTGCAGCTGAGGCCGTCCCCTCACTGAAGGCCGTCTGCAGAGGGGCCAGCAAAGCCTTCACTAAAGGGGATAGGGTGGTGCATCACGGGGTCTACCCCACATACCACAGATACTCATCAAACGTATGTTAAATGAATGGCAGGGTTAGATCATGCCTCAGGCTCCAGGCTCCACGGGACAGCCCACAAGCCTGTTATTCAAGCTGTTACACACTGACTTTTGGAAATGGTCAAGGGAGCCTTAATGCTCCAATTCACGGATTCATTCATTCAACAAGCACTCACTGAGATTTACTATGTGCTGGACCTGGAGGCAGACACTTTACAAATTTCTCAAATTTAATCCTCACAACTGTGGAGCTAGTTAACTCAGATTATACAGATGAGATCAAGTTATTAAGTGGCTATCACAGTCCGATGGCACTGTGACAATGGGTGAGTGGGTCGGGCAGGGCTCAGTGACAAATGACACTCAAAATGGGACAAGTGCTCTTGCTGCTGCCAAAGATTCTTCAGGCCAGAAAGGGTCTTGGTTCTGTTCTGTGAGTGTGCATGTGTGTATGTAGAGAGAGGGCTCTCTCTATGATTTCAGCCAGAACATTTCCTCTATTGCAGCCAAGAGTCATGCCTCCATAGCCTCCTGCTTTAGTTCCTTCCTAATAATGTTGCTGCCCAGAGGTAAGAGAACCACAAGCTTTAAAAATTCCTGGTTGTAGCCACAGAGCTAGCTCCTTCCCTGGATATTTAATGGACAGACAGCCCTTAACCCGCAGTGTTCTTTGGCCATATCATCACAAAGTTATGAAAGGATAAGTTCTTCCCCTAACGTCTAACTTCCATAACTGCTGTGATCATTCTGGGATGATAACATTGAAGGGACAAGAGGCGGACCGGGTCTCTGCTCTAGAAACCTCTCTGTACCCTGACACTCTCAGTAAGCCCGTGGAGCTGTGGGAGGAGGCGAGGGCAGGAGAGCTAGACAAAGCCATCGGCTGCCGTTCTGCTACAGCCCTGACATGTTCTCATTCTTGGCCAATTAAACCTTTCAGCACTCCCAGCCACCAATATACAGATTTTAGTTTTCTCATTTAGATTGTAATCATAAAGAACTTGAAGGAAAATGAGGGAGGGGGAAAGCCTGGATGTTATGGAGGGATTTCCGGGTCTGACTACAGAGACATAAAATACTTTTAATACTCCTCACCCCCTCCCAACCATAAACACACACACACACACACACACACACACACACACACACACACACACACACTCACTCTCTCTCTCTCTCTCTCTCTCTCTCTCTCTCTCTCTCTCTCTCTCTCTCCCCCTCTCTCTCTCTCTCTCTCTCTCTCTCTCTCTCTCTCTCTCTCTCTCTCTCTCTCATATGCCTTTCCTCCTGGGCCCCCAGAACCTAATTTTTCACGTTTGGAAAACCCAGATGATTTTTGCCTGGGTCTATCTGGTTTTCCAAATAACCTGTCTTTTTGATAAATAACATAAGTTAGACAAGACAAACAAAGAGAGGGGTGGGCAGTCAGCTTTTTTCCTTCCTTCAGCCTCTGAGAAAAAGAGATGGGGACTGAAAAACCTACAGGACTCACTCCCAATCCTGACCCTGCACCTTCCACCCCTTAGATTGGGCCCAGTGATTCTCCAGCCTGGAGCTGAGAGCTGCCTCTTCACCCCCACCTCTACCCCACCAGCCATCAAGAACACCAGACTGTGGTTCCTTCTAAAATGAAGGGAGGACTTCCGTGGTGGTCCAGTGGTTAAGAATCCACCTTCCAATGCAGGGGATGCGGGTTCAAGCCCTGGTTGGAGAACTAAGATCCCACATGCTGTGAGGCAACCAAGCCCGTGCACTCTAGAGTCCTCGCACCACAACTAGAGAGAAGCCCACGTGCTGCAGTGAAGAGCCCAAGCGCTGCAATGAAAGATCCCATACGCCACAACTAGAGAGAAGCCCACATGCCCCAACAAAATATCCCACATGCCACAACTAACGCCCGACGCAGCCAAAAGATAAATAAATAAAAAATAAGCAAAATAAAGAAAATTAAAAAAAAAAGAAAGAAGTCCATTTGAAAAAAAGGGGGGGAAGGCCCTGAAGCTTTGTGTAATGTGAATGGAGAACAGAGGATGATAGGAGGTTGGGAGGCACAACTATGTCATGGAGGGTCTTGTAGTTTGAACTTAATCCTGAGTGCACTGGAAGACAGAAAAGGTTTTGAGTGAGGGAGTGGCATCCTCCTATTTAATTATGCAAATATCGCCCTTTGGCTGCTGTGCACAGATTGGATGGAAAGGAAGCAAAAATGGGAGTGGGGAGATCAGGAGGCTACTGCCAACACCCTGGCAAGAAATTATGGAATCCTGGATTAGAGCATCGGCTATAGAGGTGATTCAAGATGCAATCTGGAAGTAGAAATAACAAGATTTAGAGATTGCTTGATTATGGGAGTAAGGAAGGAGGGATCGAGAATGTCTTTTGGGTTTCCAGCCTGAGTGACTGGGTATGTGGAGGTACCTTTTAGTGAAATGGGAAACACAGGAGGAAGAGCATTTTTAGAGAAGGAACATCACATTTTTAAAGATGTCAAGTTTGAGATGCTTATGAGACAACAGGCCTTGGAGGAGTGGTCCACAAAACATGATGCAGTTGTAATATTGGCAAATCCATATGCTTGCAGAGTAGTGTTCGACATAATGCATCCATATACATCTTCCAACAAGCCTCACAGCAACTCTGAGACAGGCATGAATGACTATCCTCATTTTATAGATATAAATGGAGGCTCTGAAAGGTTTGGTATTTTTCATTCACCCTTTACTGGGCAATTCCACATTCCAGACCATGTGCCAGGCAGTGAGTAGGACACAAAGGTAGAAGATATAATGCCATCTCAGGGATGATACAATCAGAGAGTATCATGACAATATTCCTCCCAGAAATACTCTCCCCTATTCTGAGGTGTACAAGCCCCACTTGGGGGACAGGAAGCCCCAAGAGATATTACATATAGCTCTGGGAGCTAAAACCCCGAAAACACTCACATTGAGCCATTAGAGATTCTCAAAGTGGGGTAAAGTTTGTAGAGAGGCAGTTGAGAATTTGCACAGGAAGCTGAGTACCTTGTCTCTACAGCGCTTTGGTGAGTATAACCTGGTGCTTTATGGAAGAGACCCTAGTATGGTTTGTGCAGCTGTGGACTGAATTGTTTAAATGAAGTAAATACCATGTGTCCCTACCCCAGCGTGTGGAACACAGAGGAGGTGAAAGGACTGACACTGAGCACCCTCATCGCCCAGACTCAAGTGCTCTCATCCCTCCAGGCAGATAATTTCCAAGCTAGGGAAGCTGAGTCCTAGCAGGAGCCACAGCACAGGCCCTGGGCTTCAGTTTCACTAGAATGGAGCTGAAGCTGGAGGCTCAGTGCTCTGGGCACAGGTCATATGGTCAGGTCCCGACTCTCCACTTCAATCTTATTACCAAGGCTTAGCTTGCCTTCTGACAGTTACACTGACATGGGGAAAAGCAACCCAGAGCTTAAGACTCAACTTTTCTTTCTCCAAAGAGTGTTTTCTTTCTGGAGCCTAGAATAGAAACCCTTTGCTCCCTAGATTTCTCAGGCACTGATTTTCTTATCCTTAGTGGTCAATCCTAATACTCTTCTCCATCTCTCCCTGCCAAAAAAAGATATGGGAAAGCAAAAGGGGAGAAATATCCAGCCCTCCTCCCTAGTTCTCTATTGCTTAGCAAGGGCTGCCTAGTCTTGGCCACTGTTTAGAGAGCTCAAAGGAAGGGGCAATAATGCCCACCTTGGACCCACGTCTGCCAATCAAAGGGCTGTAACAACAGGCACCATTTATGTAAACTCTCCTCACCCGCACTGAACCCAAACCACTTGGTTAGTTAATTCGATCAATTCACCAGAGTTGAGACGACAGTGAGGGGACAATGGCAGCAGCCTCTCACTCCAGTCCCAGAGGCCTCCCCTGAGAGACAGATACCCTGAAAACAAAATGCTCAACATCAGACAGGCTCTGACCTAAGAATGAGCATTCAATCTGGACAGCAAATCCTGCCTTCAAGGCATTGGGATTTATTGAAAAACTACATACATATTAAAACATCTTTATATACATTTTCACCATACAAGATTACAAATATACAAATATAAATTCCATCAAAGTCAGCATCTTGCATATTACAAACAACTGTAGAAAACCTATATCCTAATTCCACCAGTTAAATTGGTATTCCTTATCTGCCAGTGAAAAACTGGCACGGTTCATCCAGCTTCCCAAGTCCAGCTCCTGACAGTGCAACCACAGTATTTACATGAAATGTTTTTCCAAAGCAGCAGTGACACTTGGTTCTGAGAGGAAAAAAAAAATCTGTCTAAAACTCTGACAGCCTCATGGTAGTTCAGGGAAAATCGGGAGTGGTGGCAATCCTAACAATATTTTGATGAAACTCCAAGATGATCTTTTCTCAAAATAAGTAATGAAGTATTAAATTGTCCTCTGCTCAGGGCAATGTACTCAACCCAGTTTAATGCAATAAATAATGATTATATATAACTCTTCCAGTCAGAATGAGAAGGAAGGTCCTTGAGCAACAGTGCTTCAAATCGAAAATTTAGTCCTAAGAGAGAGCTCTCTGCCCACGGAATATCTAATGTCTACGGACCCTGGATGTAACCTTTTATCTTCATCCTCATACTCCAGAAAAGTCGCTCTTTCTGACTTGGGTACCAGTTTGAGTCCTTATTATAAAGGAAGCACAGGTTAATTGGAAATTTGAGGCTGCACTGGGAAGAGGCATAAAAGAAAATGGAAGGGGCAAAACTAATAAAATAGCCCATGTGTCGATTCCTAGATCCTCTAAGAAGTCTCTCTTTCACTGAGTCCTGGTCACCATGGTGCAGATCATAGGGGTGTGAAGGAGTCATCCCAGTTTTGATGTTCACTGCTGTCTGTAATTTTCTGTCATGCCACACTTTTTCTTCCTCCAATCACCCCTTTCACCAAAAGTTATCAACCCAGGAAGCTGCTAGGATAAAATGTCAAATATTTAATGGAGGACACCCAGGTATCCCATAAGTTGATGTTGTAAACACTGAAGAATTAAGTTAGTGGCCAACCCAGGAAGTAATACTAGGAAAGAGATGTCCAGAGCCATGCAGTGGAAAGAACTGGAATCTCTGTCCTCAACCTTAATGCATTGATTATGAAGGAAGGGGGGATAATCCACATGAGCATCGATTCCAACCTTCAATGCCAGAAACTTCTCAACGAAGTCTCAACACAGGTGCCGGTGCCCTTGTGGTGTTAGCTTTCCAAGTATCTGAAGATGCTTTGCTTCGATCCTGAAGCGCTATCATCTGTTTTGAGGCGCTTAGGTGAAGGGGATGTCATTAAAGACGGACCCCTTCTCCTTACCTAGAGAGCAGAGAAAGAGCCAACTCAAGACCTTCATACAAGTACTTAGCTTCACTTAGCCCTTAAGCAGCTCATAGTTAAATCACGGATCATTAGAAAAATAGAAAGAGAACTTTTCCAGACAAGTTTCAAAGCTGATTACTTACTGCAGGTAGCAATCCCCTTGTACCTTATTGGGAGTGCAAGATTAACACTGCAGCATTTAAGCCTTTAAGCCAGAAATACATATTTTTTTTCAATTCAATTCAATTCAATTCATTCATTCACTCTGCTGTGGAGATTCACCAAATCAGTTCTCAAATTCCCTACCCGAGGCTTAGATGATTCCTTTGCTGCCTCAGCCTTGACAGGAGAAAGTGTGTGGAAGACAAAGTTTCTTGAATTTCGGGGAGCACTAGGGTTGAGGTCAGACAGGGCAGCCAGTTTCTGAAGCACAGCTTTGGGCTGGTTTAGCAGTGAGCCCGTCTTCAGCTGAGGAAAGAAGAGTCATCAAATTCCTGGTATCAAATTCCAAGTGCCAAGGGAAGAATGAGAAGTCAGCGCCTCCCTGCCTCCACCAGGTATTGAGGGGACACAGTCCTACCCTGCTCAAGTAGAAAAGAAATGGTAGGCTCCTTTGACATCTACTTCCATTTCTTGCAGCCACCTGCCTCCCCTAATGAAAGAGCATTCCCTTAACTTGACCTGGGCCTTTATAACACTGAAGATCATGACATCAGGCTAACAAGGTCCCCAACCAACCTGGTTGTCACTTCCTGGTTTGGTGGCTTCAAAAGGATTTCTGAATAAAGACTCTGATTCTTGAATAACCACAGTGCGACTGACTGAAAAGAAAAGACAGAGAGGCTTGTTCTGGACAAAGCTGCGTAGAATTACTTTTAAATCTAAACAAGCTAACAAGCCTTTAACTAAACCAATAAACTAAAGCCATAGGAACTCTGATTATTTTATAATCATGACTTGAAAGTACACTTAAGTGGCTTAAGAGAAGACAGACAACTCAGCTGAACTTATTGTCTAATTAACAGTAATAATAAGAAAATACAAGAGTGGTAAGAGTGTTAAGGAGTGTTTAAGAGCATCAGCTCTGGGGTTAGGCATATCTGGGTTCAAATTCCAGCTCTAACACTTAAGTATATAATCCTGGGCAACTGAATAAAGAAGCCAGAATTCAATCCTCTGAGCTGCCTTAGAACATAAAGCAAAACCAGCTACATATACTCACAATCACAATGTCGACTGCCCAACAGTCTAAGATGGAAAGAATACTGTCTCTCCCCATCGGAGCGACGCCGGCCCATGAGTAGGCTGCACCAGCCCCCGAAGGCTGGAGTCACCTCTAAGGCTCCAGCACTAACAACCCCGGGCGCCAGACCCTGAGGAGGACTAAGAGCTCACCGTTCTTCTGCAGAGCTTTGGCTGTAACTTTCTTGGCCAGCATCATAAACTGACTGTCTTCCCCAATCTCCTCTTCTTCTTCAGCTGCAATTTTCCCCTGCTGTGCCTGAAAATAAAAATCAGACAGCATTAACAGAAGCCCACAGCTCCCCCAACTAATTAGTATAGCCTGGAAACTAGAGTACTTGGGACAGCATTTGTTTTCCTTTTTGCAACTCTTTGTTGCTTTAGACAAAAAAAAAAAAAAAAGGATTTTGGACAAAAACATGACTAGAACTGCCCATGGTAACCTTCTCAAAGCACAAAAGAAAATTCAAGGATTAAAAGGGACAGCAGGGTTCCCCTGGTGGCGCAGTGGTTGAGAGTCCGCCTGCCAATGCAGGGGACACGGGTTTGTGCCCCGGTCCGGGAGGATCCCACATGCCGCAGAGCGGCTGGTCCTGTGAGCCATGGCCGCTGGGCCTGCGCGTCCGGAGCCTGTGCTCCGCAGCGGGAGAGGCCACAATGGTGAGAGGCCTGCGTACCCAAAAAAAAAAAAAAAAAAAGGGGACAGCAATATATTGCCCAAGATTTTGACGACTATCATGACAAGTTGGGTGACGGAGTGACCTCATAAGTAGGGTCGGAATAGGAGAATTTCTTGCAGGCTTCCTACCTGGTCCCGAAGCCACTGCTCTCGTTCAATTCGCTCCTTCCTCCATCTGGCTTCCGTCTCATCAAGCTGTTCTTCAGTCTGATCATCATCAGAGTCTCTGTGGAACAAGTCCATCTGGGAAGCATCATCTAAAGCAAAGAGTTAAGGCTATTAGCATTCTGCACTCCCCACAAGAGAGGGTGTCTCAACAGACACAAGTGAACCCTTTTCATTTACAATACACTGACACAAGCTTTTCCTATCCATTAACAGAAAATAAAGGTCAAGGCAAGGTCCTCCACAGCTGCCTGCTATAGTTTTGATTTCCTCTTGCTGTCTTAAACTGGACAAACATGTACCTTTGTACAATTTGCTTCTAAAGGCAACAATCAAAATACCTATGTTCTTCCATCGGAATTTCCTCATTCGTCCAGGACCATCACTGTGCAGGTCCCCATCAGCAAGGTACCTTTCTTGGTACAAACGTAACTGTCGTTTATCATCATCCAACATTGTTTTCCTACAACAGGAGAAATACGGTGTTCAAAACCAGGACCACTCTGGCTGGTTATAGGGCCTGCCTTAAGACACACCCCATTCATTATTCAGAAGGGCTTGCTGGGATACTGACATGTGTATTTTCTTGATTTGACTCTGCAGTTCCTCATCAGAAGGAAGTAATTCATCAATTACATCCTCTTCATATTCATCAAGCTCTTCCCCATCATACTCATCTTCACTTCCCACATCACTCCCTGACACCTCTGCCTCATCCTCCAGGTATTTCTTCAATCTCCTGGAAAATTGAAAATTAGAAAATACAACAATGAATATACACACAGCAATGAGAAAAGCAGAACACAGAGCCATCTCTAATAACAATAAGATTAAATTAATAATAATAATACATTTTGATAATACTTAAAAGTCTATTATTTAATATATACTGTGTGCCAATAACCGTGCTCTGGAGCATTACTGCGTTATCTCAGGGAGGAGTATTATTATTCCTTTCAATTTTCAGTTGAAGGAACTGAGACTCAGAGAGTAAACAACTTACCAATGGTCACACAGCTAGCTGGGAGGCAGCAGAGCCTGGATTCAACCTAGGTTGGTGACTCTAAAGCCAGAACTCTCAATCTCCTCTATATATTTGGGACACACCTGCTAGAAGGTTCAAACTATTTTGTCTTGTATTTAAGCTTACCAGCTTCAGGAGACAGACTAGAGATAGTATAGTATGGAAAGGTAATAGACTGTACTCTTCTTACAGCCTGCCAAATCTTGACCCTCAAGTTAGAGGTATGACTGAAGCTCAGAGTTAGTAGTAATCAAAACCACTGCAAGTTAGTTTTTCTGACTTCAGCTCACATCGAGAACAAATCTGCTGTCATCTGAGTTCAAAGTGCTGTCACCTATGGTCATGAGTGGCAGAAGCTTGATGGCTTTCTGAAGGCTGATTTTTTTTTTTAAATAAATTTATTTATTATTTATTTTTGGCTGTGTTGGGTCTTCGTTTCTGTGCGAGGGCTTTCTCTAGTTGCGGCAAGCGGGGGCCACTCTTCATCGCGGTGCGCGGGCCTCTCACTGTTGCGGCCTCTCGCTGTGGAGCACGGCTCCAGGCACGCAGGCTCAGTAGTTGTGGCTCACGGGCCCAGTTGCTCCGCGGCATGTGGGATCCTCCCAGACCAGGGCTCGAACCCGTGTCCCCTGCATCGGCAGGCAGACTCTCAACCACTGCACCACCAGGGAAGCCCCGAAGACTGATTTTTTATGAAAGACTTCCATTATTATTTTAAAGCTGAGCTCCTCTAACTCCTAGGGTTCCTGAAGAATTCCTTCAGGGGCCAATAGCCACTAAGCTTCTCAATCTTCCCATCTACCCTCTTTGAGCAGTTCAATTTTTAGCTGCCATTCTTTACAAGATTTCATTTAAACAAAGGACTCTATAGTTAAATAAGGTTTAAGAACCATTGCCTTAGAAAAAAAATCTATAGATGGCCCAAAGCTGTATGAATAGTTAATTTGACAGGTGACAAATTAGAAGCCCAAACTGATCTCAACAGAATGGAATGATGGGCTAAAAACAACAAAATAAATCTAATAAGGATCAATATGATATCCTATATTTGAATTCCAAAAGTCATCTACAAATAATAAAATGTGGAATACCTATTAAAATGGTTTTTATAAAACCTTCAATATCAAGGAAAAAGGCTTACAGATATGGTAAGTAGGAAAAAAAAGCAAGATGCAAAATTGTACATATAAAAAAAATTGTACAGATCTCAACCACATAAAAATATATGCCTGAAAAAAAGTTATGAGGTAATAATAACCACCACCACCACTTTCAAAAATATCCTGGACGGTGGACATGGATGACTTTCTTTTTTTTGGCTGCGTTGGGTCTTTGTTGCTGCACGCGGGCTTTCTCTAGTTGCGGTGAGCAGGGGCTACTCTTTGTTGTGGTGCTCGGGCTTCTCTTTGCAGTGGCTTCTCTTGTTGCAGAGCACGGGCTCTAGGCATGCAGGCTTCAGTAGTTGCAGCACTCGGGCTCAGTAGTTGTGGCTCTCGGGCTCTAGAGTACAGGCTCAGTAGTTGTGGCGCACGGGCTTAGTTGCTCCGTGGCATGTGGGATTGTCCCGGACCAGGGATCGAACCTGTGTCCCCTGCATTGGCAGGTGGATTCTTAACCACTGCATCACCAGGGAAGTTCCTGGATGACTTTTTATTTATGTCTTTCTGTATTCTTTGAAATATTCCAAAATAAATGGCTTACTTTCATGATCAAAATGACAACAAAATATTAAAAAAATAAAGGGGGGTCATTTGCCTGAGACTAGGATGAGGAAAACCTGGAATGACAGTAATTCACAGGAAAAAAGGCATGGGGAATTTTAGTCATTTACAAGATCCTCAGGATCTACAGTGACTCAGCTCTTATGCTCTTTGGTTACTTCATAAAGTAGTATGCAACCAGAACAAGGGATGTGGTTGTACCACTACATAGAGCGGTGGTCAGACCACACCTGAAGATAAAGGGAGTTTCCATACATGTGAGGAGTCTGGAAGCAATGTCACGTGAGAAACAGTTGAAGAACTAGGGATGTTTAGTATAGGAATCACTTGAGGAGGACGTGACCATCTTTGAATACTCAAGAGATATCACGTAAATGGCTTCTATTCAATCTGTGTTAACCACAAAAAGGAAAAATAGAACCAGCAAATGTAGCAAGCTACAACTCAACTGTCAGGAGAACCTTCTTGCAACTGAAGGAAGGGGCATAACACCTACATTTGCCTTTTCAACTTCTCGGATTGCTGCAGGAGGTCTTCCTCATCATTATCTTCATGGTCTTCTAGTGCCGGGTCTTCATTGTCAGAGTCACTGTGTTCATCCTGCAAAATCATATAGTATCACATGCAAAGTTACACAGAATAAAATGTGTCCTCAACTAAGACAGGAATTTATAAACTTCTGCCCAAACATTTGATTCTAGGAAATTGCTTCTGATAACATGCCAAACAGAATTCTCAAGAACTCAAACTACAAAACAAGCAAACACAGCAGCAATACATGGAGTTCGGTTATGATTACTCTGTCGCTTTCAAACTCACCTCATCACTATCAAACTCATTATCATTTGGGACAAGCTGAAAGTCTCCAAATTCCTCCTCTTCACCTTCTTCTTCCCTAAAATGCAAATCAACAAATCAATAAAAGAGTTGAAAGCAAACTACAAGCAGTCAGCCAAGTTAGGAATTGAAAATATTTTATAGCACCAACAATCTCTTCAAGAAACAGGAAACGAGATATCTTGCGTTTAAAAAAATTTTTTAAATTGTGATAAAATACACACAACATAGTTTACTATCTTAATCATTTTAAGTGTACAGTTCATTAGTGTTACGTACATTCACATTGTTATGCAACCAACTTCCAGAACTCTTCATCTTACAAAACTAAAACTCTATACCCTTTCAATAGCAACTCCCCATTCTTCCCTCCCCACAATACCTAGCAACCACCCTTCTACTTTGTGTCTACGAAATTGACTACTCTAAGTACCTCATGTAAGTGGAATCATACAGTATTTGTCATTTTGTGACTAGCTTACTTCACTTAGCATAATCTCCTCACAGTTCATCCATGCTGTAGCATGTATCAGAATCTCCTTCCTTTTTAAATGCTGAATATTATTCCACTGTGTATGTATCCACTTGGGATGCTTCCACCTTTTGACTATTACGAATAATACTATGAACATGGGTGTACAAATATCTATTACAGATGCTGTTCTCACTTCTTTTGTGTATATAGCCAAAAGTGGAATAACTGCTGGGTGTGAGGTAGTATCTTATTATGGTTTTGATTTGCATTATCTTTTCTTTTCTTTTTAAAATAAATTTATTTATTTTTATTTTTGGCTGTGTTGGGTCTTCGCTGCTGCGCACGGGCTTTCTCTAGTTGCAACGAGCAGGGGCTACTCTTCGTGGCAGTGTGCGGGCTTCTCATTGCAGTGGCTTCTCATTGCAGAGCACGGGCTCTAGGCACGTGGGCTTCAGTAGTTAGAGCACGCAGGCTCAGTAGTTGTGGTTCACAGGCTCTAGAGTGCAGGCTCAGTAGTTGTGGCGCATGGGTTTAGTTGCTCCACAGCATGAGGGATCTTCCCGGACCTGGGCTTGAACCCATGTCCCCTGCATTGGCAGGTGGATTCTCAACCACTGTGCCACCAGGGAAGCCCCTGCATTTCCTTAATTATTAGTGATGTTGAGAACTTTCATGTGCTTTTTCTTGCCCTTTTTTTACCCTGTTCCCCACCAACTAAATGAAAGCATTATAATTTCCTTACTATGCAAATATGAGACTCAAACAGACTGCAAGACTCTCAGACAGGATATGAAGCCCCTAAGATGACCATTTATTCCTGAGCCCAGAGAACCTACCCCAGTATTTTATCAGAACACCGGACTTGCCAAGTTCCCTCCAATCACTGAGACTCACCTGTCTGTTGGGAAAGAGCCTGAGCAAAGAGCAAGTGCTTCTTCCATTGGATCACCCAGACTGTTCTCCTTCTCCTGCTTAGTTAACTCTGATGGAGCCAGAGTAGAGACATCTACATCACGATGAAGAAAAAGATTTGTCACCAAGAAATGACAGCTTTATCCTCTCTCCCCAGCCATCTGAAGACATGCCGGCTCAACACAGTTCTAAGGTAAGCTTGCCAAAAAGAGCTCCCCATTCATTCATTCATTCAACAAATCCTTATTTAGTGCTTACTATGTGCCAGGCGCCAGGAAGACAGCAGCAAACAAAACAAAGATCGCAGCTCCCAAACAGCTTACGTTCTAGCAGAGGTGTGAGGGGGAGAAAGGGGTGTGCAGGTGGAAGTAATAAGTTAGCATTTATATGAAATATTCTATGCAGCAGACACTGCTCTAAGCTTTGCACATATATTAGCCATAAATGACAAGTCATATGGCCAAAGCTAAAGCAGTTTCAAGTTGATACTTCACCACTCTAAGGAAGTAAGAGCTCTGAATGTCAGGAGCTAAGCAGTGCATGCAACCTATGCTCAAGAATCCACCACAGCTCTGTTTTCTCACCTGACAGTAAGGGGCTTCTTTTCAAGGACACTGACTTAAGGTATTTGGCTGTGGTGAGCCTGATGCTCTGTTGGATAATTACCCTGAGAAGTAAATTTTCCTGAACACAGATCCAGAAGTTCCTCCATGTTCTCTTTCTTGTCGCTCTTCCTGGACAGAGGTTTTTCAGCCTGAGATGTGAACTTTCCCGTACACAAATCCAACAGCTCATCCATGTTGGCGTCCATGGCGTTCTCATCCATACTGGCCAATGGCAATCGAGGCTTCAAAGCTTGGTACTGATTCCTGTGGTTTCTAACATTTAAGAACCTACAAGCACAATGAAGAGTGTAAGAAATTCTCCAGGAAAAAAACAAAGTGGTGGGTGAAAAGCCCGAACTCATCTCCAATACCAAAGTTAGAAGCTGAATCCTGAACCAGAAGACAAGAGTGTCACACTTTAGCCTGTGACAATCTAAAGAGGGAGGGGGAAGTTTATGAAAGAATAAAGCCTATTCGAAAGGTAAAGGGCATGGGACTTCCCTGGTGGTGCAGTGGTTAAGAACCTGCCTGCCAAGGCAGGGGACACAGGTTCATGCCCTGGTCCAGAAAGATCCCACATGCTGCAGAGCAACTAAGCCCGTGCACCACAACTACTGAGCCTGCGCTCTAGAGCCCACAAGCCACAACTACTGAGCCCGCAAGCCACAACTACTGAGGCCACGTGGCACAACTACTGAAGCCCGCACACCTAGAGCTCATGCTCCACAACAAGAGAAGCCACCACAACGAAGAGTAGCCCCCACTTGCCACAACTAGAGAAAGCTCATGCACAGCAACAAAGACCCAATGCAGCCAAAATTAAAAAGATAAATAAATTAATTTTTAAAAAAAGCCAATTCTAAAAAAAAAAGGTGAAGGGTAAAGGATAATTTTTGGCTTCAAATGGTGCTAGAGTAGGGCTTGGTGTTATGCATGTAATGTGCCACAAAAGTGTCAATTCTCAATCCTACCCAACAATCCTAACATAGTAGGGTGGATGCAGAGAAATCTGATGACCTTATAAGAGCTATGCATTTCATACAATGCAGAAATTGAAGGATCAGAATGCCAGCAAGGCTATTTACTTTTTCTTTTTTTAAAAAATAAATGTATTTATTTATTTATTTATTTTTGGCTGCGTTGGGTCTTCATTGCTGTGTGCAGGCTTTCTCTGGTTGCGGCGAGCGGGGGCTACTCTTCATTGTGGTGCGTGGGCTTCTCATTGTGGTGGCTTCTCTTGTTGCAGAGCATGGGCTCTAGGCGCCCGGGCTTCAGTAGTTGTGGCTCGCAGGCTCCGTAGTTGTGGCTCACGGGATCTAGAGCGCAGGCTCAGTAGTTGTGGCGCATGGGCTTAGTTGCCTGTGGGATGTGGGATCTTCCCAGACCAGGGCTTGAACCCGTGTCTCCTGCATTGGCAGGTAGATTCTTAACCACTGTGCCACCAGGGAAGCCCAAGGCTATTTACTTTTAATTTTCTAGACAGACTTTGTTCAAACGTGTGGAATGTAATACTAATGGTCTGTACACCTCTCTTTCTCAGAAGAGAAAGCACAGATGGAGCGACAGAAGCTCACTTTATTTTTAAACAAAATTAAGCCGTACCCAGCACCATCCACCCACAGAAACATAAAACTACCTACCCATCTGCATCCAACAGTTGGCTCTGAGTGTCATCTTCTAAACAGAACTGGAAGTCTCCTGCTCCTAGGAAAAGTGTCTTAGGCTCTGGGGAGGCGTTATACAGATCCTGGGAATCCTCTATGGGAAGTGAAGGCTCAGACAGCTTCCCTGAACTCTGGCACCAAAACAAAACCAAACAAAAACAAAACATTTTACAAATGTCATTCACTGTCATGACAACAGCAGAAGCTGCTATTTGTAAAATTTAATCTACTCTCAGGCAATTGCAGTTGAGGAGGACAATGCATAGCCAAGAGGAGCATAAAGAAAAATATTTTCAAGAAAGTAAGAAACTTGGATGAGGCTTGTTTTTAATACACAAAGCGGGGGGACTTCCCTGGTGGTGCAGTGGTTAAGAATCCGCCTGCCAATGCAGGGGACACGGGTTCGAGCCCTGGTCTGGGCAGATCCCACATGCCGCGGAGCAACTAAGCCAGTGAGCCACAACTACTGAAGCTCGCGCACCTAGAGCACATGCTCCACAACAAGAGAAGCCACAGCAACAAGAAGCCCATGCAACACAACGAAGAGTAGCCCCCATTCCCCGAAACTAGAGAAAGCCCGCATGCAGCAACAAAGACCCAATGCAGCCAAAAATAAATAAATAAAATAAATTTATATATATATAAAAATACACAAAGGGGTGGATTTTTTAAACTAAACATACACAATGTGGTGGGAGTTGTTGGCTTGGACACACTTTATTTAGCAATGTGGGAAGCAAAAGCAGAAGGAGATTAGAAAACCACTGCCATCTTACCTTAGAAGCTGAGCTGACCAAACTGGCTCGAAATAGTCCAGGGGAAGGAGATCTGAATCCTCCTGCCGTAGGGAAAAGACTGGTCCCACGGCCTGTTTGTCTGTTGCAAGGCTGATAGGATGGAATTGTGGAGCCTATCAGCTCAAAGCTGCTATTGTGGCTGCTCTCCTTTGTCAGTAATGAGCATGAATCATCTTCATCTAAAGAAAAATAACTTTTAAGTGCATGATTCCAGAAATAAGTTAATTTGTTTAGGAAAAAGAGTTGAGAATGAAACTGTCAGGTAAGACCCACTGGCAAACCTCTCAAGTCACATGTTCCAAAACGTTACATTAAAGGTCAATTACGGGGGCGCAGTGGTTAATAATCCACCTGCCAATGCAGGGGACACGGGTTCGAGCCCTGGTCCGGGAAGATCCCACATGCCGCGGAGCAACTAAGCCTGTCTGCCACAACTACTGAGCCTGCGCTCTAGAGCCCACGAGCCACAACTACTGAGCCTGCATGCCACAACTACGGAAGCCCGCGTGTCTAGAGCCTGTGCTCCACAAGAGAAGCCACTGTAATGAGAAGCTCGTGCACCGTAATGATGAGTAGCCCCCGTTCACCACAACTAGAGAAAGCCTGCACACAGCAACGAAGACCCAACGCAGCCAAAAATAAATAAATAAAATAAATAAATTTTTTTAAAAAAAAGGTCAATTATGGTACTAAGATAACATTATATAATCAGGGTTTATCACTGTGAGCTAAGTGACACCTGAAAGTTCCTGTCTTTCTGCCTAATGCCTATGATTACTCTTTCCATTATCCAATCACTTACACATCTTCCTTTGATCTACATATGATAGAAATGTTTCATGTTTCGTTCAATCAACACATACTCACTAAGGACCTATTACATGCTCGTGGAAACTGCAGGTAAGTTTTCAAAAACTGGACCAAGAAAAATATTCTAATTCATAAATTCCTGTCATTGCCACAGGTAAGACTGGGAAAAGTCCACTAGGGTTCCAAAAAATGGAACCTTAAGGAATTGTAGTCCTTAAGTGTCAAAGCTGGAGGATCAGAGAAAAGTCACGTTCTGCGAAAGAGTCACTACTTACCTAGTTTGCTAGGTCTTTTGCCTGAGTTTTCATCTATTTCTGATTTTTCTTCACTAGCAGAGTAACTACAAAATAAGAAGGTAAATTGTTTGAGTATCTGCTTCTTACTAGAGGGGCAAATACCACGGAATCTTATCTTTCCTTAGAGAGAATTACTTACCCCATCTTGGAAGAGTTGTCCTTAAATAGAAGGAAGGTAGAATCTGACAAGAGAGGCTTGGGGACAGAGAGAAGGCCAACTGACTTGCCAATTTCACCATTGCCATCATTGTTTTCTTTATCCATTTCTTTCTCATCTTTGGTTTCTATTTCTTCACTACCGAGAAGGAATTCTGCAATCTTTACCAATCACACAACCCCAAAACAGAATAATACAAGTCAAAAAATTTAAAAGCAAACACACTGTCAGCCTGAAATATGGCTGCTTAGTTACAAGTCACATCTTAAATCTGAAAAGGTAAACCTGAAGGAAGCTCGGTCTAACCATTATCATTAACACAATTTACGCTGACACTTCTAAAGCTCTTTTATACTTATGTTACTTTACCTTTACCCTCCCAAAACTGCCACAAGATCATGAAAGAACCGGATTATCATTTTATTGAGTCAATGAGAGGTTACATGATTAGCCTGAGATTGCAGGACAACTACTGACCTCCAACCAACCACAAACTATGACATCCTGCCCAGTTCAGCCACGGCTTTCCTCTTCCTTTACCCAGGGTTAAACATTAACCAGTTCTTTTAAATGACTCCAGTGTTCAAACAAGGACGACTTTCTTTTTTCTAATACCAAAAGTCCTATCATCATCTGTCTTCTCTAGGTGGAAAACAATACTATAGAAAAAGGGCAAGAGGCCTTTCTACAAATACCTTCCTCAACAAAGAATAAAATTAACTCAGGAAGGTCTCGGGCTGTCTGAGAATTTATTCCAGAACTCAACCTGGCCAAGGTTAAAAGTGCTTTTTATTCTGAATAGAGAAACCTAAATGAACAACAAAGATAAAATTTCTATTAATACAAAACCATTTCGATATCAGTATAATAGTACAATATGTAAACCAACAGGTAGAAGCCAAGGCTATGGCTCTGTGAACTGCAGGTGTTCCCTGGTGCTGAAAGGACTGAAAGCACTAATATTTAAGTACATATGAGCTACATTTATCTCTGCCCCTGAAATCTCTTATACAATTGAACATGCTCATTATATTCTTACTCAAATCTGATTTTCTCTCTTCCTTATTCATCATGATCTAGTAACAAAATCACATAATTGCCAGAAACCTCCTGATTGCCTTCTTCCTCCTCTTCCTCCTCTTTTGCCTCTTCTTCCTCCAAAGCTTCCTCTCCCTCCTCTTCTCCGTCTTCCTCGGACTGATCCGTCATTTCTTCCTCCTCCTCCTCCTCTTCTTCAAATCCATCTTCATTATCTAACTTAAGTAATGCTTGGCGCTTTTGGCGCTCCTCAGACCTTCGGAGTTTCATTGCTTCTTGCAGCTTAGCTTTCAGCACCTGAAGCTTTTCCCCTGAACAGAAATATGAAGAGATGCTTTAGACGTAATGACCAACTACACACTACAACAACACAAGTGTCCACTTTAGGCAACTCCAGAGGTGTTCTAGACGCAACCCAAAAGGAAAATCAGAGACCTTAGGAGTCTAGGCTTTTGTTATCTTAACAAATGGAGAATATCATGAATTGAGTGTAGGAGATAACTTCCATAATTATGCTCTACACCCTGGGATAATATATTACAGAGATTATAAAACTATTATTTAAAAGGGTAAAAAAAAAAAAAGATGGGTGGGGGGGAGTGGGCCTTCAAAAGTCTATGGTTCAGAAGCCATGAAGGAAAATATTGATAAATTTATCCACATTAAAGAAAAAGAGAAACAACTAGAGAGTAAAATGGGCAAACGATATGAACTGGTAGTTCACAGAAAAATGAAAATATATTGTAAATAAAATTAAAAATAATGCGTAAGGGCTTCCCTGGTGGCACAGTGGTTAAGAATCCACCTGCCAATGCAGAGGACACAGGTTCGAGCCCTGGTCCAGGAAGATCCCACATGCCGTGGAGCAACTAAGCCCATGAGCCACAGCTACTGAGCCCGCGGGCCACGACTACTGAAGCCCGCGCACCTAGAGCCTGTGCTCTGCAACAAGAGAAGCCACCGCAATGAGAAGCCCATGCACCGCAATGAAGAGTAGCCCCCACTCGCCGCAACTAGAGAAAGACCGAGCACAGCAACAAAGACCCAATGCAGCCAAAAATAAAATTAAAAATTATTTTAAAAAATAATGCTTAACATCACTTCTCATTAGAAATACAAATCAAAATAATGAGATACCATTTTTTATATATTTGGCAAAAATTTGAAGGCTTGATAATATCTGTTATTAACTGGAAGAAACAGGAACTCTTTTTTTTTTTTAACAGGAACTCTTATACACCGTGATTCAGAGTGTAAATCGGTGCAACTATTCTGAAGGACAATGGGATGATATATATATATATATATTTTTTTTTTGACTCACTGATTCCACTGTAAGGAATTTTGCATCAAAATTTACTAACATATATCTGATACTAGGACGCAATATTGTATGAAATACCAAAACTGAAACAAACACAATGTCCATTAATAGGAGTATGGTTAAACAAATCATGTTATACTTGCACAATGGAATATCACACAGCTGTTAAAAAAAAAAAAAGGCCCCAAAACAATATGTGTATCCTGATATGTGAACTCTTGAGTTAGGTGGTCTGGATTAGGCTGCTAGTTCTACTACTTACTAGTTATATAAATTTGAGCAAGTTGTTTAAATGCTTTCTATATCAGTTTCTTCACATATAAAATAAGGACACTAATGTTATTTGCTGTAAAGCACCTAGAGCAGTGCCTGGCAGAGAGTATAAGTGTACAATGTCTCTCTCTCTCTCACTCTCTCTCTCACACACACACACACACACACATACACACACACACACACACACAATGGCATATGCATATGAATTTTCCCAGAACACACAAGAAATTGTTAAGTTGCCTTTGGGAAGACTAATTTTTCATTTTATACCTTTTCCTCAGTGTTTTAATTTTTTTCTATGTGATGTATTACTCGTGTTTTCAAAGTGGGAGTGGAAAAACAGACCTGTCCCTAATACAGATTACAAAGCAGAATGCACAGTATGATTGCATTACTGTTTTATTTTTTAAGCAGACATGTACTGTCTGTTTAAAAAATACATGCAAAAAGTTTTAAAGGATATAAAACATGGTTACAGAAGATGTCTCTGATAGAGAATTGTAGAAGTTTTTTGTTTATTCCATGTATTTTCTACAATGGATATATTTTTTTAAACAATAAGACAAAGGCTAGTTTAAGAAATAATTCCTCTTACCCACCCCACACAACTAGGTAATGCTACACACATGAATCATGCTAGAGGTACTGCTGTCCCATCTCTAAAGTCTCCAAGGAAAAAGATTCTATAACGTCTCACTATAGGGTCTTCAGTAGCCATAAAGCCCTGCCAGAGTACAAAGAGCCAGGCACCCATCCCCGCCCCCAGCCAAAAAAATAAACAAAGAAACCCCCATGACCGCAAATACCTGGTTTTGTGTGGCTTGCTCCATCCAGCTTCTCAGCTGCCAAAGTCACAGCTACCGTATCTGCCTTGAGCTCTTCCTTTCCATCAGGGCCCACATCTTTCACTATGATGTTCACATTCACCTGCTGAGCAGCCCTGGGTTTGGCTGCTGGATTAGCATGCTTCCAGAAACGCTGCTTCAAGGCTTCCAGTTCTAAACCAAACGCCAACCAGTATGTCAGTTTGCCTTTAAGATTCCAGTTAAGAATTACAAGCTGTGTTTTTTAAGTTCAACAAACTTGTAGGGAAAAAAACACACACAGAGAAATACCAAAATCTCCTTTGCTACCAACACCTGTGTCCAATTCATATAACTTAACCCAAACTAACGGACTGCTGCAACTTCCTCAATATACTTCAAAACTCATTTTAGGGTAGAAATTTACAATGAAGTTTCTAAATATGTGCAATTCCTCAGGGAGATCAGCTCGGTGCTTTGTGACCACCTAGAGGGGTGGGATAGGGAGGGTGGGAGGGAGACACAAGAGGGAGGAGATATGGGGATATATGTATATGTATAGCTGATTCACTTTGTTATAAAGCAGAAACTAATCACTTTGTTATAAAGCAGAAACTAACACACCATTGTAGAGCAAGTACACTCCAATAAAGATGTTAAAAAAATAAAAATAAGTATGTGCACTTCTTTTTAAAAATGTATTAAGCTGGTAGAAAAAATACTATACTCCTCAATTATTCAAGGGCTTAATTTCTCATGGGTTTCAGTCTCCTTTTAAAAAATTCCCTTCTTTGAACATTTCACTGCTTATTAGCAATCTCACTAAATACGAGTAAGGTCAATTTAAAAAATGGAAAAAGAAAATAACAATCAATGCAATGAGTGATGTAAGTCAGCGGCAGGACTGGAAGAGTTTCTTCGTCAAAATTTTAAAGATATAGTCAGTACAATCAGAAAGGAAATCCCAGTTAGAAGTGGTCCCTGTACCACACACCCTACTTGTATATAAACGGGACTATGAATACACCCGCCCCCCCCCCCACACACACGTAGTATGAGTTCAGTGGTCTAATAGCAACAGGGCCTTTCCCTTCTTCCCCACTGCTGTTGCTCAGAACTTTCTTTCCTTTCTCCCTCAGCTAGCTGTTACCTCTCTCACTCTGTTTAACAAGTCAGTCATACCATAGTGGGATCTGGTGTAAAAGAGCTGACGGAAAGGAAAGGAGAGGAAGAAAAGCTCCTTTGGGGTTGAGGGATGCTGGCTATTTTCACATGCCATGCGCTCTTTTCCATGATAAAATGTCCAAGATACTCCAAGTTTGGCTCTTTTTCTAAAATGCGCTCAAATCATACTTTAGTAGTTTTGTGCTTAGCATGTAGATGTGGGTTTTCCCTCCCTAGAGCGTCTTAGTAGAAAAAGAGAAGAACTGGAAAGAAACCTTTTTATTCTGAGTCCCTAACATTATTTATTAATAGAAAAAATCCAATCCCAAAGGAGGGCATGTTTACATTGCAAACCAAAGAGTAGGGTGAGAAGCTGTAAGTCTGCATCCCATTTTATTTTATTTCAGTAAGTTAGAAGCAACAGGGAGTGGCAGTGGAAAGGGAACAGAAATAGGCAGCTCATCACTGGTGCCAAGAGAATAAAAGAAGTGGAAGGGGAGGAAGATTACTCAGGACCTTAAATAAGAGTGAGGCAGGAGTTGCCTTCATTTTTCTGGAGAAAGCCAGGTCCCTCAAAACTCTTCATCCACCAACCCACTGGAGCACCCCTTTTCCTTGCCCTTTACTACGTCACTCAACCACCACCCTCCTCACTATAGAACCCCTGTTCAAGCTCCTCTCCCTCCATCGTCTTTTCCCAACACCTTTCATCTCCTCTGTAAGTGAAAAGTCTCTGCTCTAGCTCATGTCTCCACCTAAAAGCCCTGCATGATCTGGCCTCTAGTCACCAACCTCCTTGCAATCTTCACTTCAGCTAACCAGAGCTTTCTCTTGTCTTTGTGTCTTTTGTAGCTCTGTCCCCTCCACCAAGAAAGCCCTCCCTCACCTCTCTGCCTTGGTATCTCTTACTCAGCTTTCAGGACTCAGCTCAGGTATGAGCTCCTTTCAGAAGCTTCCCTGACTCCCTGTGAGGAACTCTTTCTCTAGGCTCAAAGTATGCACAGCACTTAACATCCGACTTTTCTGCCTGTTACTCCTACTAGGCTTTAATTTCCTCGTGAGAAGGGACTACATCTAACTTGCATACACAGCACCCACCATGCTAAATAAATGTTTATTGCATGAATGAATAAATGTTGATCCTAACTTCATATATTATGAAACAGGCTGATCTGGAAACCCAATATCCATGTCAAATACTATTTCTGAAGGAAAACATATTCTGAGTTAAAAATAAGTGCCTACTATGAGCCAGGCATTGTGCTAGTTCCCTGTAAAAGCCAAGTGTAATGTTGGAAAAATTACCCAACCTCTCCAAACCTCAGGCTCTTCATTTGCAAAATAATATCTGGGGCTACGAAAATTAAGAAAGATAACTAATAAAAAGACCTATCAGTGTCTAATATAGTAGGTATGCCAAAAAAAAGGTTTCTTCCCTTTTCTGTTTCTCAGTCTGAGACTGTTTAGAAAACTTCTAGTCCCATATAACAAAATTTCACAGTATTAGGATAGTAAGTACTCAGAAAGTTCTACCGCACCTTTCAGTCTCAGACTATTTAGATAACTTCTAGTCCCACACAACAAAACTTTCTCTCCCTGTTCTAGGCAACAGCTTATTTCCACACTTCTTTGCTAACAGAGCTATGCTAGTTGTTACAAAACCCTTCCACCCCCGCAACTGCTCTGGTCAAACTGACTTACACGTCCTCCCAATATGCACCACACAGAGCTCTTTCTGTCCCTTCTAAGAACGTCCTTTTCTCCACTTCCACAAAGTCCACCCATTCAATCAACGAAGACTGATACTGTGGCTGACCTAGCACCTGCCAACCATATGTTAGTTAATGAAGGAGAGTCTTGATGTAAATAATTTCACTGATAATAGAAAAAGCAGCCACCATTTGAGTGTTTCTTTATGCTATCCACTTGTATGCATTATTTCAACAAATCTTCACTAAAGCCCTGTGAACCAAATAGCGTTATTTCATTTTTTAAAAAAGATGCCTTGGGGCTTCCCTGGTGGCGCAGTGGTTGGGAGTCCGCCTGCCGATGCAGGCGACACGGGTTCGTGCCCCGGTCCGGGAAGATCCCACATGCCGCGGAGCGGCTGGGCCCGTGGGCCATGGCCGCTGAGCCTGCGCGTCCGGAACCTGTGCTCCGCGGTAGGAGGGGCCACAACAGTGAAAGGCCCGCATATCGCAAAAAAAAAAAAAAAAAAAGATGCCTTGGAGAAGTCAAATAGCAGACTCAAGTTTAAACAGTGAATAGTGTAATCCAGATTCAGATCCCAACCTTGCTATAGAGCCTCAGCTCTTAATTATCATATCACATTGCAGAGGAGGGAACACCTAATTTTACCGACAAGTCAGGAAGTCTACCCAATGTGGGTAATACTTGATTTCTCTCTTGAAGGATCATTCATTCATTCTTTCATTCATTCAGTAAACATGGCTGCCTAAAATGTGTCATCCACTGTGGCAGCACGGGGGACAGAGTAAGGAACAAGCCAGAAGATCCCTACTCAAAGTATAAAGGGGAAGGTAGTGAACAAGTAATTACATCCACTTATTCTTTAATCATCTATTGTAAGAAACTTATCCCTCCTCTTTACTATGATTCTTTACTCTAAATGTTTCTTTCAGCAAAGAATACTCTTCCCTTTTCTCCATGTTATTTAACTTTTTCCAATTATCAGGGACACATGTTCATGATAGAAGATGTCACTTCCTTCCTTGTATTGCTGTTATTTGCCTACTGCTTATCTCCCCGGGTAGAGCGTAAGTACCTTAAGTGTAGGATAAACGTCAGGTTTCTCAAGTATGCCTTACAGCAACTTGCATGTAGCGGATAGTTTAATACTTGTTGAATGAATGAAAAGAAAGAAAAGAAATTCAGTTTTGCAGACAATTTGCTGAACCAAGATATTTCTAACTGTGAAAAACTGAATAATGCTTTTATCAAAGTCATACCATAAAACAACAGCAATGTACCCTGCTTTGTACATTGACTGTCAACAGGTTTCCATTTAAACAAGGTTTAGAACATTCTAATACCCTGCCAAATGTATCTAAATTATTTCTATCTGGTATCTGGTACATCTGTAGAATAAGACCATGTGTGATTATTTGTTTCTCCTGTATTCCCTGTCCTCCACAGTGGCAAATACTAGAAAGCTGCCAGAACAAATCACTCTAGAGAAGCTCCTCACAATTCAAAGGATTACCTCTGTTGGTTTCAGGTTCTTCAAGTATCACAAAAGAATCTTTGTCAGCACCCAGCCGAGGCTGAATGAAAACATCTACTCCCAGTTGCTTCAGTCTATCCACAGTGAACCTCCTCACTTTTTCAGGTGGCACCACTGCTGCTGATTTAGTTTGCTGGCGGGGCTCTTCCACCTTCTCATCTGCTTCTTCTGTTTTTTTCAGGCCTTCTTCTTCCTCCAGGGCACAAGGTTCAGGTGCCACAAGCCCTCCAGCCTGATACTCCTCACTGTCCTTATTCCCAAGGAAGCTGCATTCCTGTTGTGCCACCGAGATGTCCCCAGGTGAAGGTCTAGCATCACTCTGCTCCTGTTTCTCGGGAATTTCTAGCTCTTCACTTCCTGTCAAATTCTTACTGCAAGACTCATCTGATCCAGGAGTGATCTGGGGTTCCTTTGAAACTGCAGGGAGTGCATTAATTTCCATTTCATATCCTGCACCTGTTGTCTGCTCAGAATCTTTGCTATGGTGGTCACTATTTATCTCAGTTGTATTTTCAGTGTCTGTGATTTCTTTGTGATGGCTTGCCTGATACTTAGATGACCTAGAGAAGGGAAAATAACCTGGAGTTGAAAATTACCCTAAACGTGAAACATTCTTATCCCTTAGCACGTAATGAATCGTTTAAATCAATTTTAAGGAAGTGAGGAATCTGAACTCTTTACACCAGGTGTTTGCCTCAGAACTGAATATTTATGAAAATTATAATCACAAGGAAAGAAGCTTCTTACTTCAGTAGTGCCATGGCATTTCCCTGGCAAGTGGGCCGGGGTTTACGTTTGAAGAATTCATGAACAGTTTTATTCTCAGGCATATGATACGGAAGATTAAGTGCAGCCTCTAGAAAATGGAACAAAACAAGCAAATACATATACTGTACATTCTGAAATGTCACTTTACAATCAGTTAACTAAACAACCAAAGCCATCCTCAGAAATAGAAAACAAACCTGCCTTTAATAAAAGCAAGCTCCAACTACAAAAAAATTCCCTGAAGACCAGTGGCTTTTAAAATTAGCTGTGAAATCAAATTGATCCAGTAAGTTTTTTAAAAATAGAGATTCTTGGACCCCATTTCGAGCCTACTGAATCAGAATTTCTGTGGGGCCTAAGAATTTATAAATTTGAAAGGTTTGTAAAAGGGATCCTGATGCAGCTAGGCCATAGACAACCCTTTAAAAAACTCCCTCATTACCACCACTACAGTTCCGGAAATTTTCTCAGTTTATACTAATGTTCCAGGGGCTTCAGAACAATGGCCGTTCATCAAGATCAATTCTAAACTTGATTATTATAATCTCATTCATATTAAGATTGTTAAAAAAAAAGGAAAGTCCCCAACATCCATGTTGAGCTTACAAAGAAATAATGTGATTTGCCTCAGTGTTTACCATACAGGTTTCTTTACCTCGAATAAGGCGCTGAGTCTCACTATGCAATTTTTTTAATGCTTCCTTACTTAACTTGGCTGCCTTTCTTTCCTTAAAGAAAACAAAAAGTGAGATTACATTAATGCTATTATCCAGAAAGGTTGATAGATATTCATCCCATAAAAGTCTGCTCTCTCCAAGAAAAGAGGATGGAGAGGGAACAGTAAGCATTAATAAGATCAAAACAATATAAACTTCAGGAGCTCACTTATTTGCAAGTCTCATAGAATTAATTCAGTCCAATTCATATTTGTGTCCCTACTATGCACAAAGCAATATCCTAGGAATCAGGGTAATACGATAGACACAATAAAACTCCTGAAAAACCCACAATCGCCTGGGAAAAGAGCTCAACATGACAACTATATAGGGCTCTATGTCACCTTCCTCGTGGTGCCTTTTGATAACTCAGTTTCTTCTTCAAATGAATAGACCTCACTCTCCAAAGATGGTTCCTTTCTCTAAAAGAGAAGATTGCAAATGGATTAACAGGGAAAAAAATTAAACTGACACAAGAGGATGTTGCTTACGCAAAGACTGCTTTTGCACTCCAACACCACATCACGCTACACTAATGCTAAATCAATAATTATCAAATATAAAATGTTAGACACACAGCATCCTCTAATGCCTAGAAAACACATTAGTTGTCTCCAATGGAGCTTGGGCCCTCATTTCTTACACCTCTCTATTATATCTTTCCCTAAGGAGGGACAATAACTTCCAGGAAGCTAATCTCAGGAAGAATGATTATGCTTCCAAACACTCAGGACAACGATGGGTTTTTTTTTTGTTTGTTTGTTTTTTTTTTTTTTTTTTTTTTAGCGCAGGCTCAGCGGCCATGGCTCACGGGCCCAGCCGCTCCGCGGCATATGGGATCTTCCCAGACTGGGGCACGAACCCGTGTCCCCTGCATCGGCAGGCAGACACTCAACTACTGCGCCACCAGGGAAGCCCAGACAACGATGCTTCGACTGATGCTTCTCTTTGATACCCTTCCTGAAACCCTATAGGTTCATTTCCTAGAGGCCACCAGATTATAAAATTTACATCTCTGACCCCTTTTTTACCTGTTTCTTACAAAACATAAAAGTATCTTACTTTCCTCAACATTCTTATTAGGGCAATGAAAATACTAGTTCCCAAACAACGTAGCACGTCTATCACTTGTACTGCATAATTCCGAAATTAACGGCTGAAAAACTGAAATCAATTGACACGTGCTTTTTCTTCAGTTAAAAAAAAAAATTAAGGTTCCAACAGTAAATCAGAAAACAAAGCAAAGGTTAGAAGCAGTGGGTTAGCTCTAACTGCAGTCATCTTTTACTTGCCTTGTGCTTTTTTACTTTGTTTTTCACAGCTTCCCTTATTGATTCTAATGACTCTTCATCTTCTAATGGAGAGTTATTTTCCTCCTCCAACCCAGTTTCAAAAAGGTCTTTATCCACAAGTAGACAGCCACTGTCATTAAATAGCTGTTTCACATCATCTTCCTGGGTAACACAAAGAAAAAGCAAGATCCAATCATTTTCAAATCCAATGTTTTACAACACCATATAGCAATTTGCATCAGGACAGAAAAAGCTCATGCTTCCTCAACAGACAAGTATATGGCATCCTAGAACATTATCACTGGTTCCTAATCCATAGTCATCCTTTGAAGTCCATGCTGTGATTTTACACAATTGTCCAAAATTAACTTAATAAATAGTACATTTGTATTTGAAAAGTCAATTAAATACTTCATTAAGCAACTAGCTTATAAAATTTGAGGATGGTTTTTCCAGGTAGCAAACAAGACTTTTGACTGATGGCGGCATGAAAAATCCTATGAAAGTTAATTTTCATCAGATCAGAAACAGCAAAGAATAACTCCACGTGCTCACAAAGAAAATCAGAAACCCATTTATTTGGAAGGTGTCCTCTCATATCCAAAATGGAGAATGAGACCAACGGATTTGAAATCACATACCTCATTGCAAGACAATCAACTCGAAGGTATATCCTGAGTGCAGAAACAACCTCAAGAACTAAAAGCAACTGTTTTTCCTAAAAGCAACTTTTTCTAAAACATTAACCTGCCTTAGAAACAGCAAATTATTCTTTTAAATGTACCTCATTTTTTGTTTCCTTCTTTTTCAGCTGCTTAATTTTCTCCATCTTTCTCTCCTCTTTCTTGAGTCTTCGCTTTGATTTTACTTTTGCTTTTCCTCCAATTCCTTCTTTATCATGTATGGGTTTTTTGGAAATCTTTCTGTCAACTGTAAAATCCACAGAGTTTTCAGGTTGGAGACTCAGCTCTAAGCAAGGTGTCACTTGGGTTTCAAGATTTTCCTGACACAAAGACTCCTCGATGTCACTCTCATCACTGTTCAGCAGAGTTCTGTAAATCCTTCTGACTTTTCCATTTTTTCCAGCATGTAAGTTCTCCTTATCTTCCTCCTCTATATCGTCATAGGTAGTTTTCTCTGGAGAGGCATTTGTGCCCTCCTGTTCAGAATCACTCTCTTGTAGCACCTTCCTGCTTTTCAATTTCTTACTCACAAATATCTCTTCATCTGAATCTGGAGGAAACACAATTTTTTTTAGAGTCTACCGTCATTGGCCTTCTTCCTAGTCCCCGTACTCCTCAAAAACATATCCAATTAGCCAAGTGATATATCACCTTGTGAAATTATGTAACTAACACTAAGAACTGATTGTAGCAAAGCAAATCTAAAAATATATTTTGAAAACCACTTTCCCTGGAAAAATATCTCTTACTAAGAAATGTAATTATATATATTTACAATGTGTAAAGCTGTTCTGATCCTTCTGGCAGGTGTTAAAAGTCCTTTTATTATAGGATGAATGCATTCAACCAGGCAATATGGTATCTTCTAGACACTTTATACATTCAATAATATAACAGAAATGGTTATTTTCAAAAGGGTACAAGCACTATTATTTTGCTTTTATAATAAACAGAACAAACAAGGTTAAGCATTAATAATTTAATAAATCAGAGAATAAGAAATTAATCCAGTCCCCTTACAACCCAAGCTGCCACATTCTATTCCTAAAAATAAAAGTACTGACTGTTACAAACCTTGTTCACTCAAGAGCCCAACTATTTCACAGCTGCCCTGTCCACTGTCTGAAGGACTATCTGCTTCTTCTTGTGAAATGAGTTTTGAATCATTGATTTCTAGGTGAACCTAGAAAATGAGAATATAATTTGTATTAACCAGCAGGTGACAGAAAGCTCTAAGTACATAAAGATACACAAATTATCATGGGATCATCAGGCTGAAATAAGGAAAAACCAATACAGCGGTTTAACAAAAGGATGACATTAAGAATTACTGGACATGGGCTTCCCTGGTGGCGCAGTGGAGAGTCTGCCTGCCGATGCAGGGGACATGGGTTTGTGCCCCGGTCCGGGAAGATCCCACATGCCGCGGAGCGGCTGGGCCCGTGAGCCATGGCCGCTGAGCCTGCGCGTCTGGAGCCTGTGCTCCACAACGGGAGAGGCCACAACAGTGAGAGGCCCGCGTACCGCAAAAAAAAAAAAGAATCACTGGACAGGACTTCCCTGGTGGCGCAGTGGTTAAGAATCCGCCTGCCAATGCAGTGGACACGGGTTCAATCCCTGGTCCAGGAAGATCCCACATGCCACAGAGCAACTAAGCCCGTGAGCCACAACTACTGAGCCTGCACTCTAGAGCCCGAGAGCCACAACTACTTAGCCCATGTGCCGCAACTACTGAAGCCGCACACCTAGAGCTCGTGCTCCACAAAAAGGGAAGACCCCACAATGAGAAGCCCACGCACTGCAACGCTCGCAGCAACTAGAGAAAGCCTGTGCTCAGCAACAAAGACCCAACGTGGCCAAAAATAAATAAATAAAATAATTTATAAAAGAAAAAAAAAAGAATTACTGGACAAGAAAACAAACTAAAATTCATTGTTCACCTTTGAAGGCTATTATAGGACCAACTCTTTATTTTGAGTTATAGTAAATAAATTTAAAGAATCAAGCACTTATTTCGTTTTACTGTGTAAAGTGTTTCTCAGTGTATCCAAATGACATGATAAATAACATCACAGAGAGGCAATCCAGGTGTGGGAAACTCTATAGGACAAACTCTGTGGTTTCTTTAACAGTAAATTGCAAGAAAAAAGAGGGGGGGGACTTATAAAGAGAGTAAAGATATTTACACACACACATATCACCGACTGCAATATGCAGTGGCCATGTTCGGATCCTAATTCAAACAAACTGAAAGTATATGTATGAGTCAAAGAAATCTAAACACTGATTAGCTATTTAATATCAAGCAATAATTCTAAATTTTTTAGGTATGGTAATAATATAGTAGTTATCTTTTTTGGAAAGCCCTTACCTTTTAGAGATGCATGATGAAATATCTGTGGATGAAATATGTGTGGAATTTGCTGCCAATAATTCAGTAAGGGGGGAAGTGGGTGGGGGTATAAATGAAACAAGACTGGCATGATTTGATAATTGCTGAAGTTAGGTGATGGGTTCATTATAACATCCTTTCGATGTTTATGTCTGAAATTCAGCCCCCCCCCCAAAATTTTTTTAAGTCACAAGTGAAAAATCTAAGGAGACGGGGGTATGTTGGGTGACTTGACTAGTTAGTGACCAAGCTTGGTTCATAGAACTCTGAATCAACTTATTAATAAGGGGGAAAATACATCTGTAATGTAATAGGTCACAAGGCTTCACCCTAATGGCTTCTCAAACAACTATTAAATTGATTTGAATGTTTAGTACAATTATTAAAATTATAACCAAAAATAACACAAACAGAGGAATATCACTGAGGATCATGATGTATATGCTGATGATCCTCCCAACAATGGAAAGCAGTAAGACTATTTGTGGACATGGAAACTGAGTTCAGGTAACCACATAGCTCAATACATGGTGATACTCTTTTTTTTTTTTTTTAAATATAGATTTATTTATTTATTTTTGGCTGCATTGGGTCTTCGTTGCTGCCCGTGGTCTTTCTCTAGTTGCAGCGAGCAGGGGCTGCTCTTTGTTGCGGTGTGCGGGCTTCTCACTGCGGCGGTCTCTCCTGTTGCGGAGCACAGGCTCCAGGCGCACGGGCTTCAATAGTTGTGGTGCATGGGCTCAGTAGTTGTGGCTCGTGGTGTCTAGAGCGCAGGCTAAGTAGTTGTGGCACACGGGCTTAGTTGCTCCGCGGCATGTGGGATCCTCCCGGACCAGGGCTCGAACCCGTATCCCCTGCATTGGCAGGCAGATTCCCAACCACTGCGCCACCAGGGAAGCCCCATGGTGATACTCTTAATCACTGTATTCTAGGCAATCTGCAGCAGAACCAGCGACAGTCAGGGCCAGGAACAGGGTGAGGCTAGAAGGTCTCAAAACACTCAGTAATCAAGATATTTTAGTGCAATATTAAAATAAAAAATCAAACGGACAAATTATGACTCATGAGGTCAGCTGCTTGCTTTTGTAAGTAAAGTTTATTTTGAACCAGGGCCAGGATGAGTGTGAGGTGAGTGAGACAGAGTAGTGCAAACACAGGGTCGGATCTTGTCTTCGTTTCAAAGTTTGATATTTTGTTCAAAATCAAATAATGGAATTTTTTGTATTAATTTTTACTTTTAAAAATACTGCATTTAAGTATTATCTTGAACCACAAGGTCCTACTGTATAGCACAGGGAACTCTATTCAATATCCTGTGATAAACACAACGGAAAAGAATAAGAAAAAGAATGTACATATATGTGTAACTGAGTCACTTTGCCGTACAGCAGTAATTAACACATTATAATTCAACTATACTTCAGTAAAAATTAATTTTAAAAATTATCTTAAAGCGCCCCGTTAAATTTTGCTCCCAAGACGAGTGTCTCACTCCAGTCTCAGCCCCAGAAAAGAACACAGATCTGGAAACAGATGTCGTTTCTACGCCAATTCCGACAGCGACCAGCCAGTCACCTCCCGGAAGGCTCCGAGACTGGTACCTTCACCTCTTGAGACCCTGTGTGATGACCTCAGAGGCCTCTTCCAGACCCAATTTCGAAGTCTCTAAGACTCCTGCCGTCCATTTACAGTTAATGCTGCCCCTCACCCTAGCGGTCCGGTTCGGCCTGGTCCTTCCTCCTTGTTGGGGCGCAGTTGGAGGAAGAGCTCCCGCCGCAGGAAACGCGCCAAAGGGGCGGGCTGAGCAGAGGCTGGCGGCGAGCTGCGCGCGCCGCAAAGACCAGGAGCAACCTCCCCGAGGGGACCGAGGCGCGGGGACTCCAGCGCCGGGATCGACCGCGGGGTCCCGAGCACTCGGGGCCTGTAGTTTTATCTCCGCAGGGCCGCGAAGCCGAGCCGCCGCAGTGCACGCCGGGAGCTGTAGTGCTCCCAGCCTCCACGACCCACTCGGCCGGCTCGACCCCTGCCCCACCCCACCCCTCCGCGCCGGGCCTCCGCAGCTTCAGATAGAGGCAAGTGCATAAACTCACCTCGGAAACCACTTCTCCCGTCATGACTCCGGCCTGCGCAGCGCGCCGCTCAGGAAGAAGCAGGTCTCCGCTTCCCGCACCCGGGACGCAGCTGCTCCCGCAGTCTCCGGCCAGGCAGCGGCGTTCGAGCTTTCGCGCCCAGCCGGAGTGGATGCTCCGCCCTCAACGATTTGCACCAATCCAGAGGAGGCTTTCTACATGAGGCCGCGCCCCCATCCTGTCCTACCAATCGAAGCTCCTTCGGCCGGCCCGTTGAATATAATCTGGGTTAGGTTGGCGGGTCGCGGCTCCTCTTGTCAACTGAGGCAGGGGGAGGCTGGAGGTGTCCTGGCTGCCTGGCGGCCAGACCCTCTGGCCTTGCAAGACTTTAACGTGCGAGCGATGACCTTTGACCTTTGACCTTTACCGTAGCGCGGCAGCTCCCATCAAACGCTTTTTGAGGAGTAAGCCCTCCAGGCGGGAAGTGAGCCAGGAGAAGATCCCTGGGCACCTGAAGTCATCCCCGTGGGGATTTTCTCCAGGACCTCCTTTCCTGGAGCAGCTGGGTCCCACCTGCTCCTTTTTGTACATGGCACTCACGCCACTGGACATCAAAAAAGAAAAGTTTTGTGGGCTGCTCAGATACCAAAGAATATCCTTGGATAACCTTTATTATTTTATTTAAGGTTAATTCGAGTATGCAGAAAACACACACTCATCCCACTTCCATACTCTTTGGACAAGGCAGGAAAAAAATTAAAAGGTCTGGAGTCAGACTAATCCCAGACAGTTCTAATCCCTTGTCATTGTCCTTGTTACTATCTTTTTGGCCCTTCAGGTCCATTCTCTCTCTTTCCTTACTTATCCTGCTCTGTCCAGGCAAGGCTGACTTCTCCCCAGTGCATTATTCGAGCTCCCTTGCCCTCCAGATTCTTGTTGAGTCTAGCTACTGGAAGATATTTACAAGATTACTATAAGGAAGAGATGAGTGCACCAAGAAATAAAGGTCATGTTTACCTCCCCCACTTCACCGGCCGTGATCCTATCCACTGACAGGGTGACCAACTCATTCCAGTTTTCCCAGGACTTGCCCAGTTTTAGCATTGAAAGTCCCACCTCCCAGGAATGTCCTCAGTCCCAGGCAAACCAGGATGGTTATTCACCCTATCCACTGGCCTCCTCTTCCAAGTTTCCAGGTTTAGCTGAGTTCAGATAAAAGTTCTCTCTCCTCATCTTCATTTCTTCACCTCCTTTCAACCCATGTCTGCTCCCACCAGCAAGATCCCATCTTCCATCCTCTTCTCTCACATCTCAATCTATCCACCTTTTCACGCACTTTACTATTAATTTTTACATTGATGATTCCTAAATATACATCTACACACTCTTCCCTCGTATTTGGAGGGCTAACATTTATTGGGGGCTTACCTTGAGACAGGAAACAGTTACAAGAATTTTGCAAGCATTATCTTATTTAATCTTTAGAGTAACTTTGTAAGGTAATACTACTATCTCCATTTTAGCAGATGAGGAAACTAAACCTTTCAAAGGCTAGTAACTGGTGGAGCCGATATTCACACCCTGCTCAGTCTGACTCCAGTGCTCATACTCCTCAGCGTGACCTTGCCTGCACACCCTCTACATTCTCCCTCCATCCGCTGTACTGGTTTCCCTGATAGCACTTACCTCTGCCTGAAGTTTTATTTTTGTATGTTTGTATATTGTTGCTTCAAGATGACAAGCACTTTGTTTTTCTTTAACACCATATGCTCCTGATCTAGAATAGTCATTCTCAAACTTGAGGATGCATCAGAATAACCTGAAGGGTTTGTAAGAACAGATTTTTGGACCCCATTCCCAGAATTTCTGATTCAGTATGTCTGATGTGAGGGCCAAGAATTTGCATTTCTAACAAGTTCCCAGGTGATCCTAAAGCAGCTGGTATGGCGATCACACTTTGAGAACCAAGGGCTTAGAACATACCTGGATCATGGTAGAGAAATCAATCAATATTTGTTAATCTAATTAACTCAGTCACTTGACAACGATATTATTCTTCTTGAATTCCCTCTGGGAAGTGAACAAATGAGGTGACACTCCTGACATTAACATTTTCAGAACGATTAGCATTTTCCTTTCTGTGGAGAGCACTTCTTCAGTCACCTGAGAAACTAAGAGAGCTCTGATTTGGACAATAGGTGGAAGGAGTGAGCCAGGAAGGGGAAACTTTTTATTCTATATATTAACTTGTGCCAAGCTAAAGCAAGTCTGTATTTGAAATTAGCAATCGATATTCTCAGTTTTGGTGAGAATATAGCACCGTAATCCAAGTTACCAATTCAGAAATCAGGAAGTCACGTTGACTCCTCTCTGTCTCTTGATTCTCAAGATTAATCATCCAACAAACTCTGTTTATGAAGTTGATAGATGGCAGTGAGGGAAAGATCTGGAGTGTTCACTTTGCAAGGATGAGCCTGAACCTATCGCATAAATGGCTTTGTGATCTTAAGTAAGTCATTTAGCTTCTCAGAGCCTTGTTTTCTTTATTTGTAATTAGAAAACATTGGATTAGATCATGATTCTCAAATGGGTTTGATTGGCAGAGCACCTGGAAGTTAGGTACTCTACAGAAAATACTTTACAATACTGACACACTTATTTTGGTCATAGAATTTGAGAAATTGTTTCACTAGTAGAATCTATCATTATATCACAAAAAATCAATATAAGAAAGCAATTATGAAAAACTAAGCCTTGTAATTTAACATGCTCAGCCCAGTCCAAAGTTCTATTTATATTTCCTTGCTGGCCAACAAATAAAAGCAGATTCCAAAGGCCCACGAAAGTTTGGAGGGAGAAAGTTGATTCAATTATATGTTTTACTTCATCTTTTCTGCAAATTGAGAGAGTCTACCATGTTAAACTTTTAGTACTCTTCCTCCTCTGGAGTTACAGTGTGAGAACATGCTTTTCTGAAGTCCTAGGCCACTAAATCCTCATCCCTGGAGAAGCACTGCCACCATGTGGCAAGGATTGGTCATGTCATTCCATCTATTACCTGTAGCCTGTAGTCACTCTATCCTTTTTTTGTTCCTTCATTTTAAAATTATTCAACAAGTTGTTTAAACTTTCCTTTAGAATGGTGAAATAACTACATCTCCCAGAATCTGCTTTCAAAAATAATTTTGTACTGTAATTCCATATAGCTGTAAAGCTTCTCTTGGAGAGTACCTGCTTGAAGGCCAAGGCTGTTTGACTTGCTTGATGTCCAGTATCCACTGACCTTTAAAAATGGCACAGGACCTGACACATAGTGGATGATTAATAAATCATTGTCTAATGAATTATTAAAATACACCTAAAAAACAAAACCGAAAAATACCAGGGCCTCTTTCCAAGGCATGACAGCACACACACCATCAGCTATTTTGTACGCAGAACCTCCTTTACTGCAACTTTTGGTAAACTAAAGTACCAAAAAGTATCAAATATCCATCTATTCCTTCAACAACCTTGAGCCCCTATTTAAGCCTACGCTAGACACAGAGAATATGAAGATAAATAAAATATAGTCTTGTTCTCAGAGTTTCCCGTTGCTGGTTGAAGACAGGCAAGTAACTAGGCATGTGTAACGGGAGAAGTGTATACAAGCAGCTGTGGGGGCCCTGAAGGAGGGGAAACTGATTTTGCCTGGGGCAATTCAGGGGGACATGACACCTGAACTGAATTTCAAAGATGGATTGGAATTCTCCAGGCTGGCATGAGGAGGAGAAGGTATTCCAGGTATGCGTAGGGGCTTGATAAAGCATGTTGTGTTGGGGAACTGAAAGTAGGTCAGTGCGTCTAGAGCACAGAAGTGTGTGTTTGGGGGAGGGGGACGGATGGCCAGAATGAAGGCTGAAAGTTAAACAGGCCACAAGAATTCTGGAGTGCTATGCTTAGAGTTTAGTTTTTAGACGGTATGAACTGGGCAGCTGGTGGATGGGGGTGTTGTTAAGAAGGAGGGCAACATGGTCAGATATGTGCTTGAGAAAGATTATTCTGGCAGCGTATGAAGGATGGATTGGAAGGGGATTAAACTGCAGGCAGGAAGACCAGTTGTCTAGGTGGGAGATTATAGGGACCTGAACTAGGTCAATGGTAGTAACAATAGAGAGGAGGAGTTGGATTGGAAAAAAAGAGGCAAAATTGACAGGGCTTGTTGATGATTAACCTTGAGGGGCAAGGGACAATAGAGTCAATGTAAAACTAGTGACTCTTAGGTTTCTAGATTGCTTGAGTGACAGATTAGGGTGCCAGTCACCAAAATTGAGAATATAGGTCACTAATTTCAAGTACAGACTCACTTCAGCTTGGCACAAGTTAATATGTAGAATAAAAGGTTTCCCCTTCCCAGGTCACCCCTGTCTGCCCCTTGTCCACGTTGGAGCTCTCTTAGCTTTTCTGGTGACTGAAGAGGTATTCCCCAGGCACAGGTCCTTATCTCCTTTCTAGTTCCAAACTTCTATCTGTGCAGCATCCAAAACCTTAACTCAGCAGCTTTTAGTACTCCATGCATATATTTTCTCTTCAATTCCCTTTTCCTTTCTAGCTACCTACCCAGGAAAAATGCATAAGTGAAATTCCTCTGCCCCACTTTATTCAATTTTCTGCCCAAGCTTTTTGCTTCAGTTTTTGTAAAAACCCAAGTGTTTTTCACAACCCAACCCTACCCTAAGCTTTATAGAAACTTAATGGCTTTTGGTGTGAGTAGTGTTTATTTAGATATTAGCATCCTCGGCGCTTGGGGTCAACCCATATATGTATGTTTGGAGGAAGGGGATTCCATTACAGAAGGAAAAAAGGGGTCTGCTCCACTCCTAATTTCTATTAAATTTCAGCAAATTGGATAGGCTAGTGCCTGACCTTCTTCAGACATGCCAGATAATTCAGCTGTACCTAGGAGGGCACAGACTTACAGGAATAGAGTAACTTCTTCAAGAACGATGTAGTTGGAGTGGGGAAGGAACACTTCCTAAGACAGGAGGTGGTACTGGACAGACAAAACAATATTGCTCCCACTGTAGGCCCAAAGGATAGTCTACTAGTGATATTTAACCAGGGGATTTATCATGGTTGTCATAATGACCCTGCCTCTACTGGAATTTAGTGGGTAGGGCCAAAGTTGCTAAATGTCAGTGAGAAACACCGAAATAAGCAAAGAGGAAGAAGGAGAATATTTTAGGTGGGGAAAATGGAATGAGTAAAGACATGGAGACTGGAATAATGATAAGATTTTCAGGGAATTGTTCAACTAGTGACTTCATGATGATGGAATGGAAGGTAGGGGATAAGATGTCAGTGTTGTTAAGTTAAATTAAACTCATTAAAGACCAACAGAGTGTCTCTTTGGAGCCTGGATATCTGATAGATACATGGGATATACCAAGAGAACAAGATAATGTCCTTTCTGTGAGGATAAAACACACACACAAATAAATAAATTATAGAGCAGATTTGATGAGTGCTTGGGGAAGATATGTTATTTGTGCTCTGGAAGCAGGATCACAGCAGACCTTGAATATGAAGCATGGAACTTGAGACATGATATAATAATATATTCATTCACTTCACAAACCTTTATTGAGCTTTGTAATAGATTGTTAGAATAATCACAGCTCTTTGTGATTTCAGTGTGATTTTGCTGCACCTCTCATCTAATTTTTTTTGTTTTTTTTACGGGACACGGGCCTCTCACTGTTGTGGCCTCTCCCGCTGCGGAGCACAGGCTCCGGATGCACAGGCTCAGCGGTCATGGCTCACGGGCGCAGCCGCTCCGCGGCATGTGGGATCTTCCCGGACCGGGGCACGAACCCGTGTCCCCTGCCTTGGCAGGCGGACTCTCAACCACTGCGCCACCAGGGAAGCCCTCATCTAATTTTTGATCTCTTGAATCTGGGCTGTCCTTGTTACTTGCATTGATCAACAGAATCTAGTGAAAGTAACATTGTATAGGTAACCTTAAAAAGCTTTGCAGTTTTCACTTCTATTATCTTAGAACACTGCTGTCACCATTTAAGAAACATAAGGTATATTGTTGGATGTGCCACATAGAGGAGAATCAAGGCACTTCAGCCAACAGTTAACTACTAGATTTTACCATCTTGGACCATCCAGTCCCATTGAACCTCCAGATGAATGCAACCATGTGAGTTACCAAAGGTCAGATGAAAAGAAGAACTGACCAACTAAATCTAGCCAAATTACAGAATCATGGGCTTTAAATAAACAAGCCACTACATTTTAGTATGGTTTGCTATGCAGCAAAAGACAAAACAAACTTCTATCCTCTGTGCCTGACTTCTATGCAGGTCAAGCATAGAAAGTACAGTTTGAAACAAAGTTTCTACTCTTAGGGAGATTATAGTCTTGTAGCAGAAGATAGACAATAACAAATAAGTAAATAAATATATAATATCAGATAGTGATAAAGGTTTTGGAAAAAATAAAGAATAATACGGAGTTACAGGGTGGACCCCAAATAGCCAAAGCACTCTTGAAAAAGAAGAAAAAGCTTAAGGCATCACACGTTCTGATTTCAAACTATATTACAAAGCTATGACAATCAAAACAGTATGATATTGTCATAAAAGCAGACACATAGATCAATGGAACAGAATAGAGAGCCCAGAAATAGACCCATGTATATATGGTCAATTAATCTACAACAAAGGAGTCATGAATACACAATTGGGAAAGGACATCTCTTCAATAATGGTGTTGGGAAAACTGGACAGCCACATGCAAAAGAACAAAACTGGCCCACTATCTTACACCATACATAAAAATTGACTCAAAATGAATCAACAACTTGAGCATAAGACCTGAAACCTTAAACCTCCTAGAAGAAAACGAAGGTGGTAAGCTCCTTGACAGCAATTTTGGTGATAATTTTTGGGGGTTTGACACCAAAAGCAAAGGCAACAAAAGTAAAAATAGACAGGTGAGACTACATCAAACTAAAAGCTTCTGCACAGCAAAGAAAACCACCAACAAAATGAAAAGACAATCTACTGAATGAGTAAAAATATTTGCAGATCATATATCTGAGAAAAGGTTAATATCCAAAATATAAAGAACTCATATAACTCAACAGCAAAAACAAAAACAATTTGATTTTTAAATAATGAGCAGAGGATCTGAATATTTTTCCAAAGAAGACATACAGATGGCCCACAAGTACATGAAAAGGTGCTCAATATCACTAATCATCAGGGAAATGCAAATCAAACCACAATGAGATAACACCTCACACCTGTTATCAAAAAGACAAGACGTGGACTTCCCTGGTGGCGCAGTGGTTGAGAGTCTGCCTGCCAATGCAGGGAACACGGTTCAATCTCTAATCTGGGAAGATCCCACATGCCGAGAGCAACTAAGCCTGTGCACCACAACTACTGAGCCCTAGTGCTGCAACTACTGAAGCCTGCATACCTACAGCCCGTGCTCCACAACAAGAGAAGCCACGGCAATGAGAAGTCCGCACACCACAATGAAGAGTAGTCCCACTCACCGCAACTAGAGAAAGCCCGCCTGCAGTAATGAAGAACCAAAGCAACCAAAAAACACAAAACCACAAGAGGTAACAAGTGCTGTCGAGGATGTGGAGAAAAGGGAACACTTGTACACTGTTGGTGGGAATGGAAATTGGTGCAGCCACTATGGAAAACAATATGGTGATTCCTCAAAAAATTAAAAATAGAACTACCATATGATCCATCAATTCCACCTCTGGGTATTTAACCAAGGAAAATGAAAACACTAACTTGAAAAGATATATGCACCCCCATGTTTATTGCAGCATTATTTACAATAGCCAAAATATGGAAACAATCTAAAAATCCATCGAAGGGTGAATGGATAAAGAAAATGTTATATATATATATACATATATATATATATAAAAGAATGAAGTATTGGCATTTGTGACAACACAGATGGACCTTGAGGGCATTATTCCAGTGAAATAAGTCAGACAGAGAAAAACAAATACCACATGATCTCACCAATATGTGGCATCTAAAAAATAAACCGAATTCATAGATACAGAGAACAGATTGATGGTTGCCAGAGGCAGGGAGTGGGGGACAGGCGAAATGGGTGAAAGGGGTCAAAAGGTACAAAATTCCAGTTATAAAATAAATAAGTCATGAGAATGTAATGTTCAGCATGGGAACTATAGGTAGTAATATTGTATTGCATATCCAAAAGTTTCTAAGAGAGTAGATCTTAAAAGTTCTCATCACAAGAAAAAAAATTGTAACTGTGTGGTGATGAATGTTAACTAGAGTCATTGTGATGATCATTTTGCAATATTTACAAATATCAAATCATTATGTTGTACACCTGATACTAATATAAAGTTATATGTCAATTATACCTCAATAATTTAAAAAAATGTTTATTTTTAAAAGGGAGTTAGGGACTTCCCCAGTGGCCCAGTGGGTGAGACTCTGTGCCCCAATGCAGGGGGCCCAGGTTCGATCCCTGGTCTGGGAACTAGATCCCACATGCATGCCGCAACTAAAGTTCTCACTGCGTCTAAGATCCCACGTGCCACAACTAAGACCCTGTGCAGCCTAAGTAAGTAAGTAAGTAAATAAATAAATAAATATTTTTAAAAATTTTTTAAAAATAAAAAAGAGGGTTAGAGGATGACAGGTGTGGTTGGGGCTAAGGATATTTATTTAGAAAAATAAATCCTTTGAAGAAAATATGAAAGTGTTCTAGAAAAGAGGTTTTCATGCTTGATGATAACTGTCAGTAAGTTTTTCCATGATTCTAACCCAGATCCTTCTAATTGCACTAAAATCCACTTATAGAATCATGGAAGAAACTTTAGAAGTTAGCTCATCTTATTTCCTCACATAAACAAACTGAACCCCAGTGAAGGTGTTACGTTGTCTGTAATTTACTTATATTAAATATTATATCATATAAAATATATGATATATAATGTTAATATATGTTTAAATATTTCAGACTAGAAAGTTTTATATACGTGTTACCTAGTTTTACTGTAAAGCTTGGAGGCTATTAGTTAACATCTGAAGTACCCTAATAAGAAATAAACACTCTAGGAGTGGTTAGTTAGTACCTGAGAAATTCTAATCAATATCTCACATTCCAGTAGCAGTTTACATCAAGAACTTCAATTATCTTTACTGTCAATCAGCATTAGAAGACTATTAAATAGGGTTAGATGTTAGATATGTTTTTTCATGGGTGAAATAAATGGTGTCAAGATATGTGATTTAGCTAGAAGCATTGTATTATATAGGTACCTCCACCCTTGCTTGACCAACATATAAGAATCTAGTGAGCCCAGCAACGAGATTCTTTAGAATGATGTTATGGGCTGGGACCTATTCAGTATTTTTCTCCCCATTAGTGGAAGATCCTGTCACCTGATTCTGACTAGCAGGCTAGATGAATCCTGCTAAATAGAATATTGTCTTATTTACTTAAAGTTAACTTTTCAGGCAAGGGAGTTGGCAAAGTGTCTAAAAGGATCAAGATCTGGGACTTCACTGAGCTTACAAGTTGTATGACTGGTTTTGCCTGCTTGTTAATAAATATGTTGAGCATGTAGTAGATTTCAGTCTGAGACTTGCTTTCATTGTAACACACCACTTGGTAGTAAGGTTTCCAGAAAGAACGTGTAGCCCATCTCTCACTGTTGAAGGCTACTGATATCTTCCTCTCACCCCTGCAATAACAACAAAACACCACTCAATAATTAGTAAATAAATGTTTATTAATATAATATAGCAAGTTGGCTTGGGTCAGTTTGTGACAGAAGATGATTTGCCTAAGGTCACGTAGCAAATTGATTCTTGACACCATTAAATGCCAAACAAACAATATGGACCCACAGTACCAAAGAGAAGCCAACCAGTGTTGAGTCAAGACGATGCAGTGTTTTAGGAAGTTCAGCTTGCTGCCATCCGGAGAATGGGTTGGGAAGAGAAACACTGGTTACAGGAACACCAGTGAAGAGATTGTTGCTGTATAGCCCAGGTGAGGCAAGGGCCAGAGGTGCAGCATGGTGCCATGGAAAAAGCCCGGACACTGGCATCAGAGAGATCTTTCTTTGTTCACAGGCTGGCTCTGCCACTTATCAGCCATGTAACTGTGGGGAAGTCACTTTTTTCCCAGGTTCAGTTTTCCCCAAACAAAATCCATTAAAATGGGATGGTATATGTTAAGATCCCTAACTCACTGATTGGTACGTGGCAGGCATTAAATAAATGCTAATTCCTTTCACCACCGTTAAACCATAAAGTGGAATGATGGAACAGCTGCAGAAAGACTAGTCTAAGCCTGAAGCAAGGGCTTAACCTCTTACCTGTCACCAAACATTAGAAGCAAAATTGGGGCTGGGAATTCCCTGGTGGTCCAGTGATTAGGACTCCGGGCATTCACTGCAGAGGGTAGCGCACTTAGTCCCCGGTTGGGGAACTAAGATTCACACGGCGCATGGCGTGGCCAAAAAAAAAAAAAAAAAAAATGGCGGCTATAACCTGCTAGAATTCTCTTGCTCTTCTTGCTTGACAGGATGATTTCAAGCAAGCAAACCTTTCAAATAAGCAGAGCACTTAATCTTATTCAAAGTACAGAGAAGATAAAGAACTAAAGACATCTGCTTTGAAAGAACTTCTAGTCTTAATATTCTCTTTCTATTAATGCTTTAATTTCTCCCATTTGAGCTACCACTAGCTTTCCAAATTCTGTGACATTAGATTCAACTATTATTTTTTAGAAGGAACTGATGTGCCAGGCACTAGACTAGACCCTTCCTATATATTGTTTAATCAACACAACAAACCTATAAGGCCTGTATTATTATTATTATCCCTATTTTTTTTTTTTTTTTTTTTTTTTTTTTTTTTCAGTACGCGGGCCTCTTACTGTTGTGGCCTCTCCCGTTGTGGAGCACAGGCTCCGGATGCGCAGGCTCAGCGGCCATGGCTCACGGGCTCAGCCGCTCCGCGGCATGTGGGATCTTCCCAGACCGGGGCACGAACCCGTGTCCCCTGCATCGGCAGGCGGACTCTCAACCACTGCGCCACCAGGGAAGCCCCATTCTTTGTATCATTACTCCCCTGTATGTAATATGTCTTTTTCCTCCTCTGGTTCCTTTTAAAATGTTATCTTTATCTTTGGTTTTCAGTCGTCTGAGTAGGATATGTCTAGGTGTGGTTTTATATGTATTTATTCTGCTTAGGATTTACTAAACTTCTTGGATCTGTACTTTTTACCTCTCATCTATTTTAGAAAAATCTCAGCTATTATCTCCTCAAATACTTTTTTGTTGTTGTTGATTTTCTCTCCCCTCTTTGTCTGACACTCCAGTTACACATATGTTAGAACATTTCATTTTGTCTCTGTTTTGGGGCACTCTGTTCCATACTTTTTGCTCCTTTTTTTTTTCCTGTTTGTATTTTAGTTTGGATAATTTATACTGACCTGTCTTCAAGCATCTGATTCTTTCCTCTGCTGTGTTCAGTCAGCTGTTAAGCCCATCAAAAAACATTCTTCACTTCTTATATCTTATTTTTTATTTCTAGCACTTCCATTTGATTCTGTTTTCATAGTTTACACTTCTCTACTAAAATTCTCCATCTGTTCATGCATTTTATCCACCTTTCCACTAGAGCATTTACATATTTATCATAACTATTTTAAAGTCCTTGTCTGATCATTTAAAATCTGAGCTATCACTTCATCTGCTTCTAGCACTATTTCCACTATTGAACATGGGTCTTTTTTTTTTTTTTTTTGGTTCATTGTGTATCTGATAGTTTTTAATTACATGTTTTTGTGAAAAAGGACTGTAGAAACCATCACAGATTAAAAAGGGCAAGCCCCTTTTTGTCAGGTCACTAGTATGGGGAAATTAGTCAATCTAACCTGTAGTTGAGCTGGATCTCAGCTTTGCTTCAGCTCTAATTACATTCAGTTCACTACTGTTTTCAAATATTTTGAAGGTGGATCAGGGCTTTCCCTTCAGCAAGACTTGGACTCTTGAGTATCAGCAATATTTTAGTAAACTCTTTATGCTTTAAGCCAGTTCCCAGCTTTCTGAAACATGCTCCCATCTCTTTCTACTTCACAGTTTAGATGTTAGCTTTGGGAGTTACTGGATATTTAGTCTCATGCCTGGTTTTCTGTCCCTCAGGATATCTCTTTCCACCCTGCTGCTCTGCTTCCAGCTTTTGCAAAATGACTGTGGTATCTTTGGCTCAGCCTGCAGTGCCCCAGCTCATCCTTCCTCCTCCTCCAAGGCATGCATCCATAAATAGATGAAGAAAAGATTTTTCCTTTTATATCTCAAATAAGAAAAAAAGGAACTGTAATCGAATTTTAGTATGAGCCCAAACTTGTCCCTGGGAAAAGAATAAAAATGATCAGAATGACCCTTCCTGTTGGAACTGCAACCCAAACCAAGCGCTTAGGTACTCAGAGACTCTGTTGTAAGGTTGCAGACATCCATTCCATCACTGACTCCAACTATAGGGAAGCAATACCACCTCTGGGGGCCAGAAGTATCCAGATGGTTGAAGAATCCCAATTAAAAACAGAAGGCCAAACTTAGTGAGGGTACCATCAAGATGTGGTCTAGGTGTTAAGTGTAATTATAAATAAATGGTATGGGAAAACTTTGACTGGTTTCTGACACTTGGTATCCTAAAATTTTCATCTAATGAGTTAAAGGAAGCAAAATATGATCTAGCCCGAAGAAGAGAGGCAGCATAGGCTAGTGGTTAAGCATCTGAACTCTGGAGTTTGAACACCTAGGTTCAATTCCTTCACCATAGCCTTGTATTTAACTCCTGTGTACTTTAGTTTCTTTAGTGGTAAATTGGAGATAATGGTAGTATCTACCTCACAGGGTTGTTGACAGGTATGCAGTTAATATATAATGATTTATTTTACAAGTTAAGAGATCAACATTTAGAATAGTACTGACGTATAACAAGCATTATAGAAATGTTTCCAACTATTACTAGCATTAACTTTGGCATATGCAGAAACACCGGGATGTGTGGATAGTGAAATAAAATAAAATTTATGGTCTAAATCACCCCCACCCACTCCACATACATTCTCTCGGCCCAAAGTTTCCAAACATTTTCCCCATATAACTTGGAGATTCCCTTTCATAACTTACCATTACTTTCCGGACTTAGTCGAGTTATGCATATACATTCCTCCTGTGTGGATATTATGGACATAGAAGGATAGACAAAAGGAAGGAGTCAACCTGAGTTGGCTCCTTGGCAAGTAGGAAATGCCTCCACGGTTAGGTAACTGGAAAATAGATGAATTGACCAGGCAGAAATACTTCTGGCCGAGTTCTAGCCTCTGGGAAAAAGAAAATAAGAGATACTCTGGAAGACCAGAGGCACCGAGAATTCAAGGAATGTGGCTTCTCCAGGGAAGAACTCACGTCTCTCTTGAATTTCTGGCCCCAGACACTAGAAAATTGCTCTACATTTGATGACCTCAAAATACTGTTGTTGAGGGCTTCCCTGGTGGCGCAGTGGTTGGGAGTCCGCCTGCCGATTCAGGGGACGCGGGTTCGTGCCCCGGTCCGGGGGGATCCCGCGTGCCGCGGAGCGGCTGGGCCCGTGAGCCATGGCCGCTGAGCCTGCGCGTCCGGAGCCTGTGCTCCGCGGCGGGAGAGGTCGCAGCAGTGAGAGGCCCGCGTAGCGCAAAAAAAAAAAAAAAATACTGTTGTTGAGAAGGAAAAATGAACACATGTGTTTATCTCTTCTAGTTCTTCGAGCCCCACAAAAATGAAAGCAAGTGAATAAGACCAAAATAAACCCACAAGGATAAAGAGAGTGGGAGAGGAGACATGAGAGGATGAGAAGGTGGAAATCCAAGTGGAAAAATTAGCAGGGCTGAAAAAGCTACATACCAACTGTCTACAGAGGTGGTGCTAATGAGAAGCAAGCCATTTCCTGCCACAGAACTCCAGCTAAGCTCAAGTACTAGAGGACCCAGAAACCCAGAAAGAAAGAACCAGGGAGAAGAATGGGTTCAAGACAAGAGGATTGGATGAAAGTGTCTGTAAGGATCCATTAGCCTTCAGGTCCCTTCTATAACCTTGCACCTGTCAGATGACTACTACTCCTCCCTGGCAGGAATCTGGAGGCTTTGTCTGTGCAGTAATTGAGACAGAGAGGTACCTTACTAGAAAAAGGGAGAGTCATTGGAAGTCTACGTACCGAACGAAGAGGCCACACACTTCTCTATCCACTCTCACTCCCTCCCCCACCCCATAATCTCCTTATCTGGTGACTAGGGTATTCCCTCCCTCGGCTTGAAAACAGGGAATTCTCTGGAGAAACTGAACAGCCTCAGAGAAATGACCTAGAGTTTCAGCTTCTACTGTGAAAGCCACCAAAAGACAAAACCCATACATGGATAAAGAATTCAAATCAATCTTTTAAAACCCAACTCTTCAATGTGAAAAGACAAAATATGACCACCAGACATTTGAGGAAAGCCTCCAAAATAAATGAAGGATACTAAAACAGATCAAAAGAAGGGACTGATGTTACACTTGCCTCCCTTGGTTTCTGGGATTTCACACACTCTTCTTTTCCTCCAACTTCACTGGCCATTCCTTCTCAATCTGCTTTGCGGGATCTTCCTCATTTCCTTGACCTTTAAATGTTACAGTGCCAAGAACCCTACTAATCCTGGGACCTCTTTTCTTCTCCAGCTACACTAATTCCTTTAGTGATTTCATCCAGACTCATGGCTTTCTTTAAATATTATCTCTATGTTGTTGACTCCCAAATGTATCTCTCTAGACCAATCTCTCTCCTGACTCCAGACTGTATATCTCTAAGCCTATTCAACCTCTCCATCTGGTGACCTAACAAGCACCTCAAAACTATTGTGTTCAAAATGTTCTACTGATCTTCCCCTCTCCAAGAATCTGTACCTGTCAAAGTCTTCTCCATCTTCATAAATGTCAATTTATTAATTAATAAATATGAATAAATATCTTCCCAGTTGCTCAAGCTGAAAATCTCGTGTATTAGTCTGGGTTTCTCCAAAAGCAGACTCTGAGATAAAGATTCAAGTGCAAATAATTTATCTTGGAGAAACAAGGGTCACCAGTAGGAGAGATACATGGAAGAGAAGGCAGCCAATAAAGATGTGTTGGTAAGCCAGCTACCACTGATTGATTGGAGCTTAATCTTGTGAGAAATAGTGTAAAACACACGTGTCAAAATTATCCCATCTGAGGGGCAAAGGAGCTGGGATATTTATACACCAACTCCTGAGAATCACTGGTTGAGGGCTTCCCCTAGGTGGGGTTAATTTCCCAGCACTTCCAGTCTAAGGTAGGAATTGTTAGATGGGCTTTCCTTTTGCACTTCTGGGAAAGGCCTCAGGCACAAAGATGCAGACACCTGGGGCACTAACAGCACTGCAACTTTAGAATTACCCTTAATGCCGCTCCTTTTTTTTATACCTCATACTCAGTCCATCATCAAAGTCTGTCTTCAAAACATATCCAGCATCCACAGCTACAACCTTGACTCAAGCCACCAACATTCACCTGCATCATTGCAATAGTTCACTTCTTGGTCTCCCTATTTCCACCTTTACTCCCTATTTTAGTTTCCTAGGGCAGCTATAACAAAATACCAAAAACTGGATGATTAAAACAATAGAAATTTATCATCTTGCAGTTCTAGAGGATAGACGTCCAAAAATCAAGGTACTGGCAGGGCTATGTTCCCTCTGAAACCTGTAGGGGAAATCCATCATTGCCTCTTCCTAGCTTCAGGTGGTTTGTGGGCAATCTTTGGCGTTCCTTAGCTTGTGGATGCAACACTCCCATCCTCCATCTTTACATGGTGTTTTCCCTGTATCAATTTACATAGTCTTTCCCCTGTGCATGTCTGTGTATGAGATCATATGGTATGGACTTATATATGTGCAACTATAAATGCACAGAAAAAAATTAGGGATTATACATATAAAATATTAATAGTAGTCACCTCTAATGAGGGAATTGGGAGGCAGCCTAAAGAGAACTGTACGTTTTATCTCCTTGATACACAATTTCAGTGAGATCACTGTGCATCTTATTCTATTGTACTGGATTTTTTTTTTCAATTTAACAGTGTATTTTAGGGATCCTTCCATGTCAGTACATATAGAAGCATCTCATACATTTAATATGTACATTTTACTTATTATTCCATAATATGAATGTAATCTACTTTTTAAACCATTCCCTTTTGATGAATGTTAAGGTCATTTCTATTTTTTTCCTATTGCAATCAATCCTATAATGAACAAACGTCCTTGTTATATGTTATGTGTGTACAGAAGTTCAAGATTCTTAAGACAGAGACCAAGAATGGAATTAAGGGTTTGAAGGGAGGCACAATTAAATTTTTGATAGACACTGACAGACTATTTTCAAAGAAAGTTGTCCCAATTTACAATCCCACCAATACTGTGTGAGAGTATTAATTTCCCTCATCTTTACCATCTGGATTTACTCAACTTAAAAATATTTTTCAAGCAATGAATTTTTAAAATGGCTCATTTTTGTACTTTGCTTTTCTGATTGTTAATGATTGCACACCTGTTCATGTTTGTTAGCATTTGTATTTTTTCTGTGAATTGCCAATTTTTCTACTTATGAATTTGTAGGAAGTCTTTTTTTAAATATAAGTTTATTTATGTATTTATCTTTGGCTGCATTGGGTCTTCGTTGCTGTGCGCGGGCTTTCTCTAGTTGCAGCCAGCCGGGCTGCTCTTTTGCAGTGCACGGGCTTCTCACTGTGGTGGCTTCTCTTGTTGTGGAGCACGGGCTCTAGGTGTGCGGGCTTCAGTAGTTGTGACACGTGGGCTCAGTAGTTGTGGCTCGCGGGCTCTAGAGCGCAGGCTCAGAAGTTGTGGCGCATGGGCTCAGTTGCTCCATGGCATGTGGGATCTCCCCGGACCAGGGACCGAATCCATGTCTCCTGCATTGGGAGGCGGATTCTTAACAACTGCGCCACCAGGGAGGCCCTGTAGGAACTCTTTATATTTAATTTTATGGTGGTTTTTGTGAGAAGTTTTAATTTTTCATGTAATTAAATCTATCAGTAGTTTTCTTTGTGGTTTCTAAATTTTATGTCTTGCTAAGAATGCCTTCCTGGGACTTCCCTGGTGGCGCAGTGTTTAAGAATCCTGCCAATGCAGGGGACATGGGTTCAAGCCCTAGTCCGGGAGGATCCCACATGCCATGGAGCAACTGAGCCCATGCGCCACAGCTACTGAGCCCACATGCCACAACTAATGAAGCCCGTGCGCCTAGAGCCTGTGCTCCACAACAAGAGAAGCTACTGCAGTGAGAAGCCCGCGCACCACAATGAAGAGTAGCCCCTGCTTGCTGCAACTAGGGAAAGCCCGCGCGCAGCAATGAAGACCCAATGCAGCCAAAAATAAATAAATAAATTTATTTTAAAAAATTGTAAAGGAGGAAGGCTGCTGATGGAGTAGGAGGAGGGGGGGCAGAAATTCCGTTGGGATGCCAGGTGGTGTCTCTTGGCAAGCTAGTCTAGTTCAGTAGTGTGCAATGCAGGTCTCTTTCCTCAGACAGAGTGGCTCCACTTCAGCTCCCACTTAAGATTTTTGTTTGAATAAGGGGGTCCCCAGCTAAAGAAGAGTTTAAGTCCCTAGCCCAGCTGATCGACTGCAAAGAAGTTCGTCCTCAACTTCTAAGCTCCAGACTTGTGGAAAGATTGTATGAGGAGAGGCTGGGAAGTCAAAACACCAACAGAGACCAGCAGCCCACACAAGGGTTGGAGTGTCACAAGCAGCATGGGTGGCTGGAGCCCTGCCATCTGGCACAAGGTCCACTAGCAAGGCTCCCTCTGACACAATCTGGTCTCAGGGGAGCATCGACACATTCAAAAATTCCAGTTCCATTCATAAACCTCAACTGAGCGTGTTCTGGCTCTCACCCTCAGACGAGTGCGCCAAGTCCCTGTCCTCAGGTGGCTCAGACAAAGGCTGTGTAAACGTGCTTGGTCCCTGACAACTCTGCTTCCCTCTCTTGGACTAAGCCGAGATCGTGAGCTCTCTGTCTCTCAAAGGACAGCAAGACAGCAGCAGGGGAGCAGCTTTTAGCTGGGGGAAAGGAGGGAAGGGAGAAGAATTATTTACTATTGGGCACTTACTCTGTGCCAGACACGCAGGAACATGCACATATATGGTTTAACTTCCTCCTCACAACATCCTTGAGCAGTAGGTGAAGGGACTGGTCCCAGGTCCTTAGAGCTAGTATGTTGTGGAACTGGGATTTGAACCCAGGACCACCTGATTGGAAAGTCTGCACTCTGGAGAAGCTGGGGATTCACCCAGAGTTTTTTACCTAGGCCCCTCCACTGGACCATTTCTAGTTCCCATGGTTTACACATTAATTGCTCATTCATTCATTCATTCATTCCATACATTTCCCTGAGTAGGCATTTGGTGCCAAGTAACATGTTAGGCAACAGAAACACAAACCTGAATTCCTGAATAAGGCATAAGCCCTGCTTTCAAGGATTTATAATGCAATGGGAGCCAGGCCTGAACTGAGACAGAAGACCAGGAGCTGAGCTAATTATACCACCAAGGGAGGCCCTGTGGTAGTCTGGCCAGAGGGCAAGAAGCTTTAACATGAGAATGAGAATTCAAGGTTTGGTGTCATGGGGGTGCAAATAGATTGCCAATTCTCTGTCCATTCCCCACGTTGTCCTGTAGATGTGTGGGCTGTGGGAGAATGAGCAGACAACATCAGAGAGAGCTGAGGGGGAAGTGGTATTCTGGGGCAGAGCTTCCTCTCAGACACAGCAGGAAGTGGAAGGAGAGCTTGTCGAACAGACTGAGGTTTAGGAGAGTTTATTGACTATAGAACATTGGTTTGGCAGGGCTCAGAAGGGCTCAGTTGGAAAGCGGGCAGTGGGTGCCTGAGTAGGAGTGAGTTTTGGAAGAATGTAGATCATCAGAGCAGTCGAGAATGGCAGGGGTGAGAGACTGAGGAATTGAGGCGTTGCAGTCATGACTATGGCCTAAATACATTTCATACTCAGGTTTCTGAAGCTATTTTCAGTACAGGAAACAAGCTATGGTTTCTGCTCAGTGTACCAAATAAAATATGGGAGGAAATCTGTTAGAAAGTGAGAGGGGGAAAGTCAGCCTCAAACCAGGCTGGAAGCCACCAGCACTGTGTGAATGGGAAGAATTTAGCCTGGAGTGGAGAAGGGAGGTGGCTACTAGGCTTAACTCAAAACTTGACCTTTGGGGGCTTCCCTGGTGGCACAGTGGTTAGGAATCCACCTGTCAATGCAGGGGACACGGGTCGGGCCCTGGTCCGGGAAGATCCCACATGCCGCAGGGCAACTAAGCCTGTGCACCACAACTACTGAGCCTGCGCTCTAGAGCCCGTGCTCCACAACAAGAGAAGCCACCGCAATGAGAAGCCCACGCACCGCAACGAAGAGTAGCCACTGTTCGCCACAGCTGGAGAAAGCCCGCGCGCAGCAACAAAGACCCAACACAGCCAAAAATAAATAAATTTATAAAAAATTAAAAAAAAAACTTGGCCTTTAGTTGGCTTTCCTTATCCTTTTATCCTCTTAACTGTCAACCAGTCTGTTCTTTTAGTGAATACTTCCTCCCCTTCAAACTTTCTGTCCCCTATCATTGTTTCCAGTGAATATCTGGCTTAACAGAGAAGCAGCATGGCACTACGGAAAGAAGTTGGAGTATGTCATCAGTAGACTAGAGTCCAGTTACTTGATTAAAAGTCTTAGTTCTATAGCCAGGCGGGGATGGAATCAGCCAGGACTAGAATGCAGGATTTAGAACTCCAATTTTTCCGTGCTTCTCAGCCATATCATGTAATGCAGAGCCTGATTTTCTTAGCTCCTCTGAGGTTGTTTCCTCATCTACACAAATACCTTTCTTAATAATATCTACCTTATAGGTGGTTGTGAAGATTAGATGACATGTGAAGCCCATAACAAAGTGCCTGGCCATGGTGTGCCCCAAATATTTTTTTAAATCATTTTTATGATACAAAAATTATTTGGCTCTATGGCTGCACATTGTAGGTGCTCAAATAACTATCGCACTACACGTGTTATGGGCTGAATTGTGTCCCCTCAAAATTCACACCTTGAAATCCTAAGCCTCATTACTTCAGAATTCACTGTATTTGGAGACAGGGTCTTTAGAGAGGCAATTAAATTAAAATGAAGCCTGTAAGGTGGGCCTTAATCCAGGATGACTAGTGTCCTTATAAGAAGAGGACATTTGGACACAGATGTGTATAGAGGAAAAACCATGCGAAGACACAGGGAGAAGATGCCATCTACAAGCAAAAGAGAGAGATCTCAGAAGAAACCAATCCTTGATCCTGGATGTTTATCCTCCATAACTGTAATAAAATTAATTTCTGTTGTTTAAACCACTCAATCTGTGGTACTCTGTAATGGCAGCTCTAGCAAACGAGTACAACATATACACATTGTCCCTTTTTAACTGGTGGGCACAGAGCTGCCTCATTCTGAAGACTAGAAACTCCTTCTTGGCCTATGTTCTCCAACTCAAAGTCCCAACTGAAAGCCCCGAGGATGCTGGGTCTACTGGGCTGACCGCACCACCCTGGAGTGGGGTGTTGCTCCTTTGGCTCTTGGCTGCTACAGTGAAGGCTTCCAAGAAAGCAAAACTTTTCTCTTTGAAGTGACTGGTGACTTACTGAGCAGAGGTCATAGACAGAGAGAACACATCATTCATCATAGTCCATTCCCGTGGTGCTTTCGGCTGCATGGGTTGGGAAGAGCACCTGGGTGTACAGTCTTGGATGAAGAAGTGGAAGGAAAATGCTGCGTCCGTGGTGACCCCGGTGTTCTCAGTCCCGGGACAGTGGAGAAAGAGGAGACAGAGGAGAAAGAAGTGGTCTGAGGTGGGAGGAAGGAGGAGAGGTGTCCGACGTGCATCTCAGGACACTTTCCACGGGCGGAAGTGGAGTGCTGTGTCTGGATCAGTGGGGTCTGCAATCCCGATCTTTCTCCGGGCACTTGTGTATTGGAATTCTCTGGGAGGACAGCATGTAGACCCCCCCAGAGCCCTTCGCCGGGGAAGGCCTCCCTGGGCTACAGGGCAGTGCGGGCGGGCGGGCGCGCCCCCGACACGTCCTCTGGGCGCTGCCCCCTCAGGGGGCGCGCGCCCACCCCCGCCCACCCCGCCTCTGCCCCACGCCGGGCCGGGTGGACCCGGCTTCCGGGGCTGTGCACGCCCCCTCCGTGAGCCGGGACCCCTGGCCGCGCGCGCCCCGCGCCCTCTCCCCGCCCGACGGGCGCGCGCGCTGGCTCCCGCTCCCGCTCCCGCTGGCGGCGGCGGCGGGGATTGTTTTTGTTGTCGCTGAGGCCGGAAGAGCCGCGGGAGCCGGGTCCCTGTCCCCGGGCCGGGCGCCGCCGCCGCCCCTTGCTCAGCGCCCGCGTCTCCGCGGCGCCCCCATAGCGCCAATATTCCGGAGATCAAGCGTTACGCGGCGGCGGCGGCGGCGGCGGCGGCGGCGGGGCCCGGAGCGGGAGGCGCCGGGGACCGCGCCGAGGCGGCCCCCGCCGCCGCCATGGAGGCTCTGGGACCCGGTGAGGAGGACGCTCGGGCCGGGACCAGGACCGGACCCGGGGACGGGTGGGCGGGCGGACGGGCTGGCAGCTCCCCGTGGCCCCCATCGGCTTGTGCGTACCTGGGTTGGGCCGTCAGGCCTGGGGGAGGGGGACCCCATTGCACAAGGCGGAGGGAGCTGACCCTGGCCTCGGCGGGGCGGGGGGGGGGGTTCCGCGCCCCAGCCTGGAGATCTGAGCCAGTTCTCGAGGTCTAAGGAAGGAACGAGGTCACGGAGGAAGGTGACCCGCGTCCCCAGGTCTCAGGGAGACCTGACCCAACCTCAGGGAGGTGGTTTGTGCTCCAGGGTGGAGGCGAGGCCAGTTTGGGCTTCAGAAGGGACGCGATCTGTGCCAGGTGCGCAGTGGAGGCCTGGCCCTGACCGGACCAGACCAGCAAGGACTCCACCATCTACTACCAGGGGTATTCTTGGCTTGGGGCCGCACCCCTATTTTTCTTTGCACTGAAAGACAATCCAGAGCCCTCAGATAAGGAAGAAAGAGAACTTCCCCTAAACACTTCTCATTAGCCCCGAAGGCCAAGGGGCAAAGTGTCCACCCTTTCTCAAAGGCCCTGAAGTCTTGGGGAATGTGGCCTTCGGCCTCTGTCTACCTGTCAGTCTGTGCAAGAGACCCAGAGTGGTCTGTCGTGGCTCCTCAGTGACAGGCGAGTTACCAGCCAGAGGCTCCAGCTCCGGCTTTAATACCCTGAGTATCTTCTAATTGGGTTAGAAGTAGTTGTGAGGATCAAATGAAGGAGAAAGTGCTTTGGAAACTGTATTATGAATGGCCTCTGGTTATCTCCTCGACTCTGCGCAAACAAGAAGAACCATTCCAAGTTGTAACAAATGCCCTGCAGATTGGAGTCTGCTGCTCCCACCTGGAACCCCAACAAGTTTCTGATGTCTTGGCTAAGTAGGGCAGGGTTTAGGGGCTGTGTTAGAATTAACTTTAATATCATACCTTATCTACATAGTAGTCTTAGTTGTAGAGCATTTCATTTTTTTAGTGCATAGAAAACTCAGTCTACCATTTGAGTTTGGAAACTTTGCAAGTTTGTTTACTTGAAACTTGTTTACATAGCTGAATGATTCAACTCCACTTTAATTTGCTGCTTGGAGTATTTTTTTTTTAAGTCTTTATTGAATTTATTACAGTATTGCTTTTGTTTTATGTTTTGGTTTTTTTGGCCACGAGGCATGTGGGATCTTAGCTCCTGGACCAGGGATCCAACCCCCCACCCCCTGCACTGGAAGGCGAAGTCTTAACCACTGGCCTGCCCGGGAAGTCCCTAGAGTTTTGGGATTCTTTTTAATTAATTAATTTATTTTGGCTGCTTTGGTTCTTCGTTGCTGTGCATGGCTTTCTCTAGTTGCAGCGAGCAGGGGCTACTATTCGTTGTGGTGTGTAGGCTTCTCGTTGCGGTGGCTTCTCTTGTTGTGGAACATGGGCTCTAGGCACTCGGGCTTCAGTAGTTGTGGCTCGCGGGCTCTAGAGCACAGGCTCAGTAGTCATGGCGCACGGGCTTAGTTGCTCCGAGGCATGTAGGATCTTCCCGTACCAGGGCTCGAACCCGTGTCCCCTGCGTTGGCAGACGGATTCTTAACCACTGCGCCACCAGGGAAGCCCCTTAGAGTATTTTTTAAAGGACTTTGTAGTCAAATTTCATATGCCTTTTAAAAATAAATTGGTTTTGTCACATTAATATTATTTGATAAACCTCAGTGTATTACACAGGGTTACTTCAGCTATGTCCCCCGGCTAAAGGCATGATCAGGTCTTTAGGAATGTAACAGACTTCTGTTCCAATCCAATCTAGTAATTTAATAGTTGTATAACCTTGGGCAAATTACTTAATTCCTTTGAACTTTCATTTCCGCATCTATAAAAAAGGGTAATAATAATTATGTGCTGCAAGATTGTTGTGAGAATGAAATAAGGTAATGTATGTGGGAAGTCTTGTAGATAGCAATGCATTGGAGATACTCAACAAATGTTTCTTCCCTCCCTCCCCTACTGGAAAGTCATAATTGAATCAACTGTTGCATTTATGAGCTGATATTGAAAGAGACTATGTAACTGTGTATACAAACCAAATTTCATGGAAAAGATCAACCTGGTGGTGTTAGGAACATCCCAGGGACTCTCTTTTTGGTTTGATTTTAGATTTTGCAGGACTTATCATTTCATCCAGGATTGAGGAAAATTAATTCTCACTAACCACATTCATAAGACACTAATGAATAAGCCACGATGTCACGTAGATCTTTTCCGTTGACTGGAATATTTTCTTGCCTGCTGTCTAGCAGACTCCTTTTCTGGTGTCACAGTACCTTGGAAACCCAGTTAAAAACAAGGAGCTGCTTGCTGAGCATGGAATTAGAGCAAAGGGAGTTGATAGTCTTGTGGAATGTTTCATCCAGGCTAAGAACCTAGAGAAGCTTTCCTGCTTCTTTGTTAAAGCACATGGATCTAGTGCTCTGTTCCCTCCTAGCTTGAACAATCATTGAAGCATGTTTAGTCTTGCTCTGCTCTCCCTCACCCAATTTCGATTTCTGACAACAATAACTTGGAAATAAATATATTTAATTATATTACCATTTATTTTGCTTATATTAATATTGATTTTTACAGTGCTTTACAGTTTGGAAAGTGCTTTCTTAGCTGTTAGCTCATTTAATTGTCTGTGAGGTAGGCAAGGCAGGTGTGATCCCCATTTTACAGATGAGAAAATAGGTTCAGAGAGCTTAAGTGACTTTATCAAGGTCTCAAGGCTGAGTGGTGAGGATGAGTCTGGGTCACCTGACTCCTCGTCTAATGCCCTCCTCTTCTATTAAGCTGACTTCATCTAATCTGTATTGAGTCATATTTGTTACCTTTTTGGAAGATGTCATTCTCTGACTTTGTCACTAAATTTTGGAGATGCTCCCCACATGAAGACCTTTGAGCAATAACTATAACATTTATGCAAGCTCAGTCATAATAACTAACATTTATCGAGTGCTTACCATTGTGAGGCACTGTGTTAAGCCTTTTATATACATTGTCTCATGAGATCCTCACAGTAGCCTTATGAGATGGATGCTATTATTATCATACCTCCTCCATGTTATAGATAAGGAAGCTGATGCACAGATCGGCTAAGAAACTGGCCCTACGTCATGCAGTTAGGGAGTGGTAAAACCAGGAGTTCCAGAGCCTCAGCCACTGTGATTTATTTCTTCGTAAGTCGTTTGATAAATTCAAAGAAACCAGCTTTGGGGATGAACAATTTTAGAATATATCTTTCTGAGTAAGTCTTCTAAACTTATTAAAAGGAATGATCACTCACCTTCTAACTTTTCTCTCTTGCCATGGAAAAGACACACACTCTGCTTTTCTCCACTTCTTAATCCCTTTCCTTCATTTCTTCTGCCTCTGCCTCTTTAAAGGGCATCAAGTACTTTAGAGAGGTATAGATGCCATAGGATTGTGAAGTAAATTGGAGAAGAAAGAGCCCTGAACTGGGAGTAAGGAGACCTAGTCTAGTCATACGTCCTTGGGCAAGTCACTTGATCCAAATTTCTGTTTGCAAATTTCTGTCATAAAGCTGGATTTGCGATACAAAGATTGCTTAAGCATATCTTGGAATATAAAGGGCTGACTTTTTTATGTGATTTAATTGGGTTAATTCAGTATGCCTGTCTACCTCTGATATTATTTATTATCTACTTCTTACCTTGTTTATAAATGCCATATCACACCAAGAGTAGATCCCCTTGTTCACTAGAAGTGGAACTCAACTCAAAGGAATAATAATATTTTTAGTATAAATTAAGTGCTTTTTTGTTTTAATGAAAAGATAATTGTCAATTCTTTTGTTTTAGAAATGACTAGGTTTCTGTTTAGTTTCTACCTGGATCTGCTACAGGGATTATTGGTACTGTTCTGTTTAACATTTATTGAATTCCTACAATGTGCTCATCATTGAATTAGGTATTGAGATAACAACGAACTGGAAGTCCATTTCTTCTAAGAGTTTACAGTCTAGTGAAGGAGACAGTAATTTAACAAGTTGTTTCTAGGTACTTGTCCTAAGTGCTCCCTTATACAGAAGTTCTTGGGAACACAGAAGATGCATCCTCCAGCCTGGGAGATTCTGGAAAGGCTTTCCAAGGAGGTTGCACTCAACCTGAGTTTTGAAGGATGAGTATAATTTAGGGGAAGAAGGAACAGTGAATTTAATACGTGAAAAGATTTTCAGTACTTTAAGAATTAGTATGTGGTGATCTGTCAACACAAATTTCATTAAAGTGTTTGCTTTGATTTTCCGAAGTGATGTTGGACCAGAACAGCTTCTTGCTGCAAAGTTTTCTCTCCTTACTGAATTGTCTTTGTTCTTGGTGAAATACCATTGCAACAAGAAAACCTGTTGTAACTTTCCTTTGTAAACACAGCTAACTTTACTCAACACCTATGCATAGCAGAAAAGATGTTTATTTTTTAGGCCAGTGTCCATTTGACATTATAATCAAAAAGGAGTAAGATTTTCTGTAGACAGATATTTCCCAGACTGTGTTTCCCTAAATCCTTATCTACTGAGTATTGATAGATGTTTGATTTTAAAAACAGAGAGAGGGACTTCCCTGGTGGTCCAGTGGTTAAGACTTCGCCTTCCAGTGCAGGGGGTGCGGCTTTGATCCCTGGTCGGGAGCTAGGATCCCACATGCCTAGCGGCCAAAAAAAACAAAACATAAAACAGAAGCAATATTGTAACAAATTCAATAAAGACTTAAAAAATGGCCCACATCAGGGGCTTCCTGGTGGCGCAGTGGTTAAGAATCCACCTGCCAATGCAGGGGACATGGGTTCGAGCCCTTGTCGAGGAAGATCCTACATGCCGTGGAGCAACTAAGCCCATGTGCCACCCATGTGCCACAACTACTGAGCCTGCGCTCTAGAGCTCGCGAGCCACAACTACTGAAGCCTGCGCACCTAGAGCCCGTGATCCGCAACAAGAGAAGCTGCCACAACGAGAAGCCTGTGCACCGCAACGAAGGGTAGCCCCTGCTCGCTGCAACTAGAGAAAGCCTGCGCACAGCAATGAAGACCCAACACAGCCACAAATAAATAAATAAAATAAATAAATTTATATTTAAAAAATGGCCCACATAAAAAAAAATCTAAATAAATAAATAAAAACAGAGAGAGAAAGAGTGTGTGTGTGCGGGTGTATTCTAGGGAAAAACAAGTTAGGTAAATGATGAGTTAAAGTTTAACAGGTTTATTTATTACATGACTTCTTAGAGAATTTAACACGATAATATACATTGGAATTTTAAGCAGGGGAGGGAATATGCAGTTTCTTTAGCTTATGGAATCCTTTCTTTTTATGGAATATCTTGTGAACCATCAATGGAATAATTTGGAATGACTGCCGTATCTAGACCAAGGTTTCTCAGCCTCAGTACTGTTTTTTTTTTTATTTTATTTTTTAAAATTTATTTATTTTTGGCTGTGTTGGGTCTTCTTTGCTGCGCACGGGCTTTCTCTACTTGTGGCGAGTGGGGGCTACTCTTCATTGAGGTGTGCAGGCTACCTATTGTGGTGGCTTCTCTTGTTGAGAGCACGGGCTCTAGGCATGCGGGCTTCAGTAGTTGTGGCACATGGGCTCTAGAGTGCAGGCTCAGTTGTGGTGCACGGGCTTAGTTGCTCCACTGCATGTGGGATCTTCCCAGACCAGGTCTCCAACCTGTGTCCCCTGCATTGGCAGGCGGATTCTTAATCACCACGCCACCAGGGAAGTCTGAGATGGTTTTATTTTAAAATGCATATAATTTTGTAAGCCTAGCTGTAGATCTACTGATGCTGATAAAAGGTTTTAGACAGTAGATTGCCTCAGAGGGTTCATCATACTGTGTCTAATGTTGACATCCCCCATATTCAGAATAATAGCAACATGGCAAAATATTTAGAAATCTAGAGAGTCTTAGGTCAAAAAACTTTTGATCTTTGTATATCAGAGTATGTTCAGTGAATAATAAGATCTCAATAATTGTAGCTATTTTTATTTTGTTTTGGTCATGCCACATGGCTTGTGGGAATTTAGTTCCTGGACCAGGGATTGAACCCGGGTTCTTGGCAGTAAGAGTGCAGAGTCCTAACCACTGGACCACCAGGGAATTTCCAATTGTAGCTATTATCATCATCATCATGATCATGAGGGGAATATTATCCTTCACAAACAAATGGCACATCAAATATCTTTCATTCTCTTCAGGACCTCCAACCAGCCTGTTTCAGCCGCCTCGTCGTCCTGGCCTTGGAACTGTTGGAAAACCAATTCGACTGTTAGCCAATCATTTTCAGGTTCAGATTCCTAAAATAGATGTGTATCACTATGACGTGGATATTAAACCAGAAAAACGGCCTCGTAGAGTCAACAGGTAAGGATTAGAAAGAGTAGGCTTCTTATACATTAATTTTTTTTTTACATCTTTATTGGAGTATAATTGCTTTACAATGGTGTGTTAGTTTCCGCTTTATAACAAAGTGAATCAGTTTTACACATACATATGTTCCCATATCTCTTCCCTCTTGCATCTCCCTCCCTTCCACCCTCCCTATCCCACCCCTCCAGGCGGTCACAAAGCACTGAGCTGATCTCCCTGTGCTATGCGGCTGCTTCCCACTAACTATCTACCTTATGTTTGGTAGTGTATATATGTCCATGCCTCTCTCTCGCTTTGTCACAGCTTACCCTTCCCCCTCCCCATATCCTCAAGTCCATTCTCTAGTAGGTCTGTGTCTTTATTCCTGTCTTACGGCTAGGTTCTTCATGACATTTTTTTTTCTTAAATTCCATATGTATGTGTTAGCATACGGTATTTGTCTTTCTCTTTCTGACTTACTTCACTTTGTATGACAGACTCTAGGTCTACACACCTCATTACAAATAGCTCAATTTCGGTTTTTTTATGGCTGAGTAATATTCCATTGTATATATGTGCCACATCTTCTTTATCCATTCATCTGATGATGGACACTTAGGTTGTTTCCATCTCCGGGCTATTGTAAATAGAGCTGCAATGAACATTTTGGTACATGACTCTTTTTGAATTATGGTTTTCTCAGGGTATATGCCCAGTAGTGGGATTGCTGGGTCATATGGTAGTTCTATTTGTAGTTTTTTATGGAACCTCCATACTGTTCTCCATAGTGGCTGCACCAATTCACATTCCCACCAGCAGTGCAAGAGGGTTCCCTTTTCTCCACACCCTCTCCAGCATTTATTGTTTCTAGATTTTTTGATGATGGCCATTCTGACTGGTGTGAGGTGATGTCTCATTGTAGTTTTGATTTGCATTTCTCTAATGATTAATGATGTTGAGCATTCTTTCATGTGTTTGTTGGCAGTCTGTATATCTTCTTTGGAGAAATGTCTATTTAGGTCTTCTGACCATTTTTGAATTGGGTTGCATGAGCTGCTTATAAATTTTGGAGATTAATCCTTTGTCAGTTGCTTCATTTGCAATTATTTTCTCCCATTCTGAGGGTTGTCTTTTGGTCTTGTTTATGGTTTCCTTTGCTGTGCAAAAGCTTTGAAGTTTCATTAGGTCCCATTTGTTTATTTTTGTTTTTATTTCCATTTCTCTAGGAGGTGGGTCAAAAAGGATCTCGCTGCGATTTATGTCATAGAGTGTTCTGCCTTTGTTTTCCTCTAAGAGTTTGATAGTTTCTGGCCTTACATTTAGGTCTTTAATCCATTTTGAGCTTATTTTTGTGTATGGTGTTAGGGAGTGATCTATCTCATACTTTTACATGTACCTGTCCAGTTTTCCCAGCACCACTTATTGAAGAGGCTGTCCTTTCTCCACTGTACATTCCTGCCTCCTTTATCAAAGATAAGGTGACCATATGTGCGTGGGTTTATATCTGGGCTTTCTATCCTCTTCCATTGATCTATCTTTCTGTTTTTGTGCCAGTACCATACTGTCTTGATTACTGTAGCTTTGTAGTATAGTCTGAAGTCAGGGAGCCTGATTCCTCCAGCTCCGTTTTTCGTTCTCAAGATTGCTTTGGCTATTCGGGGTCTTTTGTGTTTCCATACAAATTGTGAAATTTTTTGTTCTAGTTCTGTGAAAAATGCCAGTGGTAGTTTGATAGGGATTGCATTGAATCTGTAGATTGCTTTGGGTAGTAGAGTCATTTTCACAATGTTGATTCTTCCAATCCAAGAACATGGTATATCTCTCCATCTATTTGTATTATCTTTAATTTCTTTCATCAGTGTCTTATAATTTTCTGCATACAGGTCTTTTGTCTCCTTAGGTAGGTTTATTCCTAGATATTTTTTTGTTGTTGTTGCAGTGGTAAATGGGAGTGTTTTCTTGATTTCATTTTCAGATTTTTCATCATTAGTGTATAGGAATGTCAAAGATTTCTGTGCATTAATTTTGTATCCTGCTACTTTACCAAATTCATTGATTAGCTCTAGTAGTTTTCTGGTAGCATCTTTAGGATTCTCTATGTATAGTATCATGTCATCTGCAAACAGTGACAGCTTTACTTCTTCTTTTCCAATTTGGATTCCTTTTATTTCCTTTTGTTCTCTGATTGCTGTGGCTAAAACTTCCAAAACTATGTTGAATAAGAGTGGTGAGAGTGGGCAACCTTGTCTTGTTCCTGATCTTAATGGAAATGCTTTCAGTTTTTCACCATTGAGGACAATGTTGGCTGTGGGTTTGTCATATATGGCCTTTATTATGTTGAGGAAAGTTCCCTCTATGCCTACTTTCTGCAGGGTTTTTATCATAAATGGGTGTTGAATTTTGTCGAAAGCTTTCTCTGCATCTATTGAGATGATCATATGGTTTTTCTCCTTCAATTTGTTAATATGGTGTATCACGTTGATTGATTTGCGTATATTGAAGAATCCTTGCATTCCTGGAATAAACCCCACTTGATCATGGTGTATGATCCGTTTAATGTGCTGTTGGATTCTGTTTGCTAGTATTTTGTTGAGGAATTTTGCATCTATGTTCATCAGTGATATTGGTCTGTAATTTTCTTTCTTTGTGACATCCTTGCCTGGTTTTGGTATCAGGGTGATGGCGGCCTCGTAGAATGAGTTTGGGAGTGTTCCTCCCTCTGCTATATTTTGGAAGAGTTTGAGAAGGATAGGTGTTAGCTCTTCTCTAAATGTTTGATAGAATTCGCCTGTGAATCCATCTGGTCCTGGGCTTTTGTTTGTTGGAAGATTTTTAATCACAGTTTCAATTTCAGTGCTTGTGATTGGTCTGTTCATATTTTCTATTTCTTCCTGATTCAGTCTTGGCAGGTTGTGCATTTCTAAGAATTTGTCCATTTCTTCCAGTTTGTCCATTTTATTGGCATAGAGTTGCTTGTAGTAATCTCTCATGATCTTTTGTATTTCTGCAGTGTCAGTTGTTACTTCTCCTTTTTCATTTCTAATTATATTGATTTGAGTCTTCTCCCTTTTTTTCTTGATGAGTCTGGATAATGGTTTATCAATTTTGTTTATCTTCTCAAAGAACCAGCTTTTAGTTTTATTGATCTTTGCTATCATTTCCTTCATTTCTTTTTCATTTATTTCTGATCTGATTTTTATGATTTCTTTCCTTCTGATAACTTTGGGGTTTTTTTTGTTCTTCTTTCTCTAATTCCTTTAGGTGCAAGGTTAGGTTGTTTATTCGAGATGTTTCCTGTTTCTTAAGGTAGGATTGTATTGCTATAAACTTCCCTCTTAGAACTGCTTTTGCTGCATCCCATAGGTTTTGGGTCGTCGTGTCTCCATTGTCATTTGTTTCCAGGTATTTTTTTATTTCCTCTTTGATTTCTTCAGTGATCACTTCGTTATTAAGTAGTGTATTGTTTAGCCTCCATGTGTTTGTATTTTTTACAGATCTTTTCCTGTAATTGATATCTAGTCACATAGCGTTGTGGTCGGAAAAGATACTTGATACAATTTCAATTGTCTTAAATTTACCAAGGCTTGATTTGTGACCCAAGATATGATCTATCCTGGAGAATGTTCCATGAGCACTTGAGAAAAATGTGTATTCTGTTGTTTTTGGATGGAATGTCCTATAAATATCAATTAAGTCCATCTCATTTAATGTATCATTTAAAGCTTGTGTTTCCTTATTGATTTTCATTTTGGATGATCTGTCCATGGGTGAAAGTGGGGTGTTAAAGTCCCCTACTATGAATGTGTTACTGTCGATTTCCCCTTTTATGGCTGTTAGTATTTGCCTTATGTATTGAGGTGCTCCTATGTTGGGTGCATAAATATTTACAATTGTTATATATTCTTCTTGGATTGATCCCTTGATCATTATGTAGTGTCCTTCTTTGTCTCTTCTAATAGTCTTTATTTTAAAGTCTATTTTGTCTGATATGAGAATTGCTACTCCAGCTTTCTTTTGGTTTCCATTTGCATGGAATCTTTTTCCATCCCCTTACTTTCAGTCTGTATGTGTCTCTAGGTCCGAAGTGGGTCTCTTGTAGACAGCATATATATTGGTCTTGTTTTTGTATCCATTCAGCCAATCTGTGTCTTTTGGTGGGAGCATTTAGTCCATTTACATTTAAGGTAATTATCGATATGTATGTTCCTATTCCCATTTTCTTAATTGTTTTGGGTTTGTTATTGTAGGTCTTTTCCTTCTCTTGTGTTTCTTGCCTAGAGAAGTTCCTTTAGCATTTGTTGTAAAGCTGGTTTGGTGGTGCTGAACTCTCTCAGCTTTTGCTTGTCTGTAAAGGTTTTAATTTCTCCATCAAATCTGAATGAGATCCTTGCTGGGTAGAGTAATCTTGGTTGCAGATTTTTCTCCTTCAGCACTTTAAATATGTCCTGCCAGTCCCTTCTGGCTTGCAGAGTTTCTGCTGAAAGATCAGCTGTTAACCTTATGGGGATTCCCTTGTGTGTTATTTGTTGTTTTTCCCTTGCTGCTTTTAATATGTTTTCTTTGTATTTAATTTTTGACAGTTTGATTAATATGTGTCTTGGCATATTTCTCCTTGGATTTATCCTGTATGGGACTCTCTGTGCTTCCTGGACTTGATTAACTATTTCCTTTCCCATATTAGGGAAGTTTTCAACTATAATCTCTTCAAATATTTTCTCAGTCTCTTTCTTTTTCTCTTCTTCTTCTGGAACCCTTATAATTCGAATGTTGGTGTGTTTAATGTTGTCCCAGAGGTCTCTGAGACTGTCCTCAGTTCTTTTCATTCTTTTTTCTTTATTCTGCTCTGCAGTAGTTATTTCCACTATTTTATCTTCCAGGTCACTTATCCATTCTTCTGCCTCAGTTATTCTGCTATTGATCCCATCTAGAGTCTTTTTAATTTCATTTATTGTGTTGTTCATCGTTGCTTGTTTCATCTTTAGTTCTTCTAGGTCCTTGTTAAATGTTTCTTGCATTTTGTCCATTCTATTTCCAAGATTTTGGATCATGTTTACTATCATTATTCTGAATTCTTTTTCAGATAGACTGCCTATTTCCTCTTCATTTGTTAGGTCTGGTGGGTTTTTATCTTGCTCCTTCATCTGCTGTGTGTTTTTCTGTTTTCTCATTTTGCTTATCTTACTGTGTTTGGGGTCTCCTTTTTGCAGGCTGCAGGTTCGTAGTTCCCATTGTTTTTGGTGTCTGTCCCCAGTGGCTAAAGTTGGTTCAGTGGGTTGTGTAGGCTTCCTGGTGGAGGGGACTAGTGCCTGTGTTCTGGTGGATGAGGCTGGATCTTGTCTTTCTGGTGGGCAGGTCCACGTCTGGTGGTGTTTTGGGGTGTTGTGGACTTATTATGATTTTAGGCAGCCTCTCTGCTAATGGGTGGGGTTGTGTTCCTGTCTTGCTAGCTGTTTGGCATAGGGTGTCCAGCACTGTAGCTCGCTGGTCGTTGAGTGAAGTTGGGTGCTGGTGTTGAGATGGAGATCTCTGGGAGATTTTCGCCATTTGATATTATGTGGATCTGGGAGGTCTCTTGTGGACCAGTGTCCTGAAGTTGGCTCTCCCACCTCAGAGGCACAGCACTGACTCCTGGCTGTAGCACCAAGAGCCTTTCATCCACATGGCTCAGAGTAAAAGGGAGAAAAAGTAGAAAGAAAGAATTAGTAGAAGTATGAAGAAAGAAAGAAAGAAAGAAAGAAAGGAGGGAAGGAAGGAAGGAAGAAAGAAAGAAGAAAAGAAGGAAAGAAGGCAAGAAGGAAAGAAAGGAGGGAGGGAGGGAGGAAGGAAGGAAGGAAAAAAGACAGAAAGAAAGAAGATACAGTAAAATAAAGTATAATAAAGTTATTGAATTAAAAAATAATTATTTAGAAAAAATAAAGGGACGGATAGTACCTTAGGACAAATGTTAGAAGCAAAGCTATACAGACAAAATCTGACACAGAAGCTTACACATACACCCTCACAAAAAGAGGTAAAGGGGAAAAAATCATAAATCTTGCACTCAAAGTCCACCTCCTCAATTTGGGATGATTCGTTGTCTAAAGGAGGGAAGGAAGGAAAGAAAGAAAGAAAGAAAGAACGAAGGTAAAGTATAATAAAGTTATTAAAATTAATTATTAAGAAAAAAATTTAAAAAAAACAATGGACGGATAGAACCCTAGGACAAATGGTGGAAGCAAAGCTATACAGACAAGATCTCACACAGAAGCATACACATACACATTCACAAAAAGAGGAAAAGGGGAAAAAAATCATAGATTTTGCTCTCGAAGTCCACCTCGTCAATTTTGGGATGATTCGTTGTCTATTCAGGTATTCCACAGATGCAGGGTACGTCAAGTTGATTGTGGAGCTTTAATCCGCTGCTTCTGAGGCTGCTGGGAGAGATTTCCCTTTCTCTTCTTTGGTGTCACCGCTCCCAGGTGCTCAGTTTTGGATTTGGCCCCGCCTCTGCGTGTAGGTCGCTGGAGGGCGTCTGTTTTTCCGCTCAGACAGGACGGGGTTAAAGGAGCAGCTGCTTCGGGGACTCTGACTAACTCAGGCCGGGGGTGGGGGGGAGGGAGGGGCACGGAGTGCGGGGTGAGCCTGCGGCTGCAGAGGCCGGCGTGACGTTGCACCAGCCTGAGGCGCGCCGTGCGTTCTCCCGGGGAAGTTGTCCCTGGATCCCGGGACCCTGGCAGTGGCGGGCTGCACAGGCTCCCCGGAAGGGGGGTGTGGATAGTAACCTGTGCTCGCACACAGGCTTCTTGGTGGCGGCAGCAGCAGCTTTAGCGTCTCATGCCCGTCTCTGGGGTTGCGGCTCGCGCCCGTCTCTGGAGCTCCTTTAAGCAGCGCTCTTAATCCCCTCTTGTCGCGCACCAGAAAACAAAGAGGGAAGAAAAAGTCTCTTGCCTCTTCGGCATGTCCAGACTTTTCCCGGACTCCCTCCCAGACAGCCGTGGTGCACTAACCCCCTGCAGGCTGTGTTCACGCCAACCCCAGTCCTCTCCCTGCGCTCCAACCGAAGCCCGAGCTTCAGCTCCCAGCCCCGCCCGCCCCGGCGGGTGAGCAGACAAGCCTCTCGGGCTGGTGAGTGCCGGTCGGCACGGATCCTCTGTGCGGGAATCTCTCCGCTTTGCCCTCCGCACCCCAGTGGCTGCATTCTCCTCCGTGGCTCCGAAGCTTCCCCCTTCCGCCACCCGCAGTCTCCGCCCGCGAAGGGGCTTCCTAGTGTGTGGAAACCTTTCCTCCTTCACAGCTCCCTCCCACTGGTGCAGGACACGTCCCTATCCTTTTGTCTCTTTTTATTCTTTTTTCTTTTGCCCTACCCAGGTACGTGGGGAGTTTCTTGCCTTTGGGGAGGTCTGAGGTCTTCTGCTAGCGTTCAGTAGGTGTTCTGTACGAGTTGTTCCACGTGTAGATGTATTTCTGGTGTATCTGTTGGGAGGCAGGTGATCTCCGCGTCTTACTCTTCCGCCATCTTCCCCTTGTCCCCTCTTATACATTTAAATACATGTATTTTGTTTATCATGAATCGTATTGTTCTCTAAACTCTTTTAACATGTAGCCTTTTTTTTTTCTCTAAGATGTTAAGTTTCTTGATAGCAGGTTTGCTGTCTCATACTTGGTTGTCCTCCACAGATTCTAGCAGAATGCAGGATACATCATTGTTCAGTCAGTAAATACTTAATGAATGAAGAAGAAAGGTCACTTTTTCACTGTCCAAAGGTAGCAGAAATTTGTAAAAATAGGTGAAGCCACTGGTGTCTATGGAAAATAGAACTATGTGGAAATTCAAATTTTATTATCATGTGTTGGTATTGGACATGAGAAAAATATAAGTGTAAAGACAGAAGAATCATCTTGGGGTATTGAAGAACATAAACTGAGAAGCTCTGTTTAATTCTAGCATTATCCAGGAGGGGTCTAGATAAGATGATTTAAGCATTGTTGTCTGTATGACAGGAATTTACTAATAGTGAATATAGCCCTATAGCAGATATTTTTACAGTGTGCTGAGATCACCCACTTTACTCTTCTCTGTTTTCACGCTGTGATATTCAGGCAGTCCTTAATATTATAGTTCTTGCCTTTCCAAGGATGCTTTTGCTGTAAAGTGAAGTATTTCTTTGTGGCTTGGGTTTTTTTCTCATTATAGATCAATTATTTGGCTTTCTGGTATAGTTCAGTCTCCTGCAAGCCCTTAATTGTTTGGCTGTTGTATAACTGAAATCAATAATAACAGAAGCGGTGGCAATGGCTAATATTGATCCATTTGACATATATTCTGTTGGGTGCTCATTGTGTATCAGGTATTGTTCTATGTTCTGGGAATACAACATGAACAAACAGGCAAAAGCTCCTACCCTTGAGGAACTTATATTCTAATGGGGGAGAAGTCCAAAAATAAATGAATAAGCAAAGAAAACATATTATTTGTTAGTTGATGATAACTGTTGTGAAGAAAAATAAAACAGGGATGGAAGATAGGGATGGAGGATGGGCCACTGATTTTACATATATATGTATATATATACACACACACACACATACATATAGTATATATAGTATTTATGTATACTGTAAATACGTATATATTTTGTGTATATGTTACATATATATTATGTAAGATGTTTGTGTGAACGCACATGTGTGTATATATATGGGTACGCGCACACACATAATGTAATATTTTAATAGTATAGTTAGGGAAGAGCTCACTGAAAAGTGACATTTGAGGAGAAACCTAGAGGAGGTGAGGGATATCTACATGACGAGAGTCCCAGGCAGAGGCAGCAGCTTGCATGGTATATTCAAGGAATAGCAGATAAAGCCTGTATTGCTGGAGTGAGTGAGGGGGAGAGTGATAGAGAAACTCCAAAGGGCCCTATCATGCAGAGTCTTGTAGGTGGTCATAGAACTTTAGTGTTTACTCTGATTAGATGGGGTTTGAGTAGACATTTGGTATGATTAACTTAGATTTTTGATCTTTTTTTTTTTTTTTTTTTTTTTTTATTGCGGTACGCGGGCCTCTCACTGTTGTGGCCTCTCCTGTTGCGGAGCACAGGCTCCAGACGCGCAGGCTCAGCGGCCATGGCTCACGGGCCCAGCCGCTCCGCGGCATGTGGGCTCCTCTCGGACCGGGGCACGAACCCGTGTCCCCTGCATCGGCAGGCGGACTCTCAACCACTGCGCCACCAGGGAAGCCCTAACTTAGATTTTTAATGGATCATTTTGGCTGCTGTGTTGAAAACGAACCCTAGCAGGTAAGGGTGAAAAGCAGGGAAATCAATTAGGAGGCATGTGTAATGATTCAGGTGAAAAATGATGGTGGTTTGAACTTGGGTAGTAAAAGTGATAGTGATTAAAAACTGGTCAGAGGGCTTCCCTGGTGGCACAGTGGTTGAGAGTCCGCCTGCCGATGCAGGGGACACGGGTTTGTGCCCCGGTCCGGGAAGATCCCACATGCCGCAGAACGGCTGGGCCCACGAGCCATGGCCGCTGAGCCTGCGCGTCCGGAGCCTGTGCTCCGCAACGGGAGAGGCCACACAGTGAGAGGCCCGCGTACCGCCAAAAAAAAAAAAAAAAAAAAAAAACTGGTCAGATACTACAAATATTTTAAAGGTAGTGTCAGCAAGATTTGTTGATGGATTGAACAGGAGGTATGAAAGAAATGAATCATCATTGATTCCAAGGTTTTTGTCCTGAGTGGATGGAAAGATGGAGTTGCCATTTATCGGGATGGGGAAAACTATGGGAGAGGCCAACAGGGTTGACAGATCAGGAGATCTGTTTTTTGGCCATGTTAGGATTGAGATGTCTATTGGACATCCCAGTGAAGATGTTGAGCAGGAAGTGGGATACATGAGGTTGGACTCAGCAGAAAGGTCCAGGCTGGAGACAAACATTTGAAAGTCATCAGCATATTGGTGGTAAAGCCATGAGACCGGGTGAGATCATGTAGGAAGTGAGTGGTTAAAGAAAATAAGATTTCAAGACTGAGTCCTGAGGTAACTCAATACTTATAAATGGGGAGATGAGGAAGGATCAGCAAGGAGACTGGCATGGAGAGGCCACTGGGATGAGAGATAACCAGGGCAGAGTGAGGAGGCAAGGGAAGAAGATGTTTTAAGCTGAAAGAATTGATCGTCTAATGTTCGAGGAGCATTGAATTTCGCAATGTGGAGCTCACTGGGGACCTTGATAAGAGTAGCTTTGGTGGAGGAAAAGCCTCACTAGAGAAGATTGAAGAGAGAAAGGAGAAGAGCAATTAGAGACAGCTCTGTCAAGGGATTTTGATGCAATGGGGAGCAGAGAAATGGAATGTTCAGACGAGGAGGAAGTGGGATCAGGAAATTTCAAATTTTTTTTAAGATGAAGAAGTTATAGCATATTTATTTGCTGAAGGCAGTAATTCAGTATAGTGGAAAAATTTGATGATTCAGGAGAGAGGAAGATTCCTGGAGTGTTATCCTTGAGCATACCAGAGTTAAGCAGGCTAGTTAGCAGCCATTTAGTCTTGTCCAGAGCATCCACAAGACATTTGGTCTAAGTCAAAAGGTCCCTGAAATTTGGTCCTATTCAAAACGTCCATGAGCGTATTTGGCCCATGCCAAATTTTTGTTTTGGACAGAAGTGAATATCAAGGACCTTTTGGTGTGGACCAAATGTCCCTATGGACGTTTTGGACAGGACCAAATATGACCAAATATCACCAAATATCGAGGACCTTTTAGGATGGACCAAATGTCTTATGAATGTTTTGGACAGGACCAAATGTCCTGCAAGCAGTAGGCTTATTGCATGACAAGCACTGTTCCAAATATTCTGTGTCTATTTATTCACTTAATATGACAACTTTTGTGGTGGGTGTTATGATTACCATAATTTTACAAATGAAGAAACAGATGTGAGAGATTAAGTAACTTGTCCAACGTCATACAGCTCTGCCACTTAATCATTGTGTGACCAGGGGCAGTTTACTTGCCCATTCTGAATTCAATAATTATTGCCCTGCTTGTCTCACAAGGTTGTTTTGAAGGTTAAGTGAGAATAGAGGTGAAAATATGTTTTTTACTGTAAAACTTTATGGTTACATTTTAAGAAAGTAAGATAAGAAATTACCCTTCCAGTCTGAAAATATACTGTTCTTTTTTTTTTTTAATAAATAAGCACAAGCCTCTTGTGAGTTAACAACAGCCCGTATTTATTTATTAAATATTTATTTATTTATTATTTTTGGCTGTATTGGGTCTTCGTTTCTGTGCGAGGGCTTTCTCTAGTTGCGGCAAGTGTGGGCCACTCTTCATCGCGGTGCGCGGGCCTCTCACTGTCGCAGCCTCTCTTGTTGTGGACCATAGGCTCCAGACGCGCAGGCTCAGTAGTTGTGGCTCACGGGTCCAGTTGCTTCGCGGCATGTGGGATCTTCCCAGACCAGGGCTCGAACCCGTGTCCCCTACATTGGCAGGCAGATTCTCAACCACTGCGCCATCAGGGAAGCCCCAAATATACTGTTCTTAAGTCAGCTTTTTAAAATTGGGAATGTATGAGACTGTATTTCTCCATCAGATTTTTTCAGTTGCATGATTTGGTTTGAAAACATATGACTTTCCCACAGATTTCATTTGTAGTAATATTAATGCCTTAGCGAGTTGTGATGTATTTTTTTTTGATAGAAACATGGGTATATTTATTTGATAAAGAACTTTGTTGTGATGTATTTTAAGGTACAGTTCCCCTACATGGGGCTCAGTAATGTTGGTAAGACATAGCACCTGACTTTTCATTGACGCTAGCATTCCAAAATCGCACAGACCCAGATCTGTCCATCTTAAACTGTAGACTCCGGTTCCCCCACAGCTGCATTTGTTTCAGAGCCTGCATACAGTGTGATCCGGCGTATATGAAGAAACATTTAAATAAAGCTATTCATGCTCTATTGAGAGAAAGGCTTTCTTTCTAAACAGAAAGAAACTACATTGGTAATCTTTACAGAATGAGGACATTTTACGACATTCCCTTTTCTCTACTGCTTGGAAGCAGTTTGGAATATAACAAGACAGTATGAAGAATAATAAATTTCTAGCATTATCAAAGGGGTTGACTTAGTCCTTTGATTTTGATGCATCTTAGATTTATTGATCCCCAGATTTCTGAATTCTGCTCACTCTCTTTTCCAAAACCAGTATACTTGAATAAGGATGTTTATTTGATAACACACTTATCATTGTTCAGTTATGAACATGCCAAACTTAGATACCTAAGACAGGTTATTCTTATAAGCCTCTATTTATCATAGGAGAGGATTTTGGAAAGCAAGAATTTGAGAGGATGCTATAAAGTTTATTCTCTTTTTCCTTTTATTCCCTCCTTTTTGTTGTCATCTCATGATTGCTTTTGTTCACTTGCCTACCTTTCTTTAGTTAACTATTTTTCTAATTACTTGAGTCAGTTGTAACTTTAACTCTTATTTTTTCCAAGGAGTTTTGAACTGAATTTAGTTGATTAAGGTATGGTGATAGTTTCCTTACTGTTCACCACCGCTTCTCAGAGCTAACCTACACTATCTCCATTACTGTTAAGGGACGTAGTAGATACAATGGTGCGGCACTTCAAGATGCAGGTATTTGGTGATCGGCAGCCTGGCTATGATGGCAAAAGAAACATGTACACAGCACATCCACTGCCAATTGGACGGGAGAGGGTAAGTGTTAACGGCAAGAAATATTGATTAGACTTATGTCATTTAGTAGTAATTACATAGGACAACAGTGTTTCCCTTTCTAATAACAATTCAACACTTAAAGTTGTTTCTCATGCTGATGATAGATTTGTTATTCTGTCCATATTCTCTTGTCCCTTAGTTAACCAATAACTGAGCATTAGAATTTAGGTTGATTATGTCATCTTTACATATACTCCAGATTTCTCACAGTGTTAAAGTGCCACCTGAATCTGAAGAGTGGAATTTTTATAACTTGTCGAATTTGCCTGCCAACTTGTAGAATATTATATAACACCCACTTATGAAAATATTTTTAATACCACAATAACCTAAGACATTTGTTTTAAAAATTTAAAAGCAATACATAAATATATACTCATTATAACCTTATTCAGACAATCTAGAAATGCTATGGTTTCCCGCCTCCCAACTTGCCTGTACCCTCAATCCCATTTTCACTTTCCGAGGAAACTGCTATAATAGTTCAGTATATATCCTTTCATATTTTTTTTGTGCCTTAGCTATTTATGCATATTTATATATATTCTTTTTTTTTTAAAAAAATTATTTATTTATTTATGTTTTTGGCTGTGCGCGGGCTTTCTCTAGTTGCAGTGAGCTGGGGCTACTCTTCGTTTCGGTGCGTGGGCTTCTCATTGTGGTGGCTTCTCTTGTTGCAGAGCATGGGCTCTAGGCATGTGGGCTTCAGTAGTTGTGGCACTCGGGCTCAGTAGTTGTGGCTTGCGGGCTCTAGAGTGCAGGCTCAGTAGTTGTGGTGCATGGGCTTGGTTGCTCCATGGCATGTGGGGTCTTCCCGGACCAGGGCTCGAACCCATGTCCCCTGCATTGGCAGGCGGATTCTTAACCACTGCGCCACCAGGGAAGTCCCCTATATATATTCTTATTTGTTTGATATTGTTCTATGATTTATTTTTTCATTTAACAATATGTCTGGGAGATCTTTCCATTTCTGTACATTTAAGTCTACCTTATTTTTTATTTTTTATTTTTTTTGCGTTACGCGGGCCTCTCGCTGTTGTGGCCTCTCCCATTGCGGAGCACAGACTCCGGACGCGCAGGCTCAGCGGCCATGGCTCACGGGCCTAGCCGCTCCGCGGCATGTGGGATCTTCCCGGACCGGGGCGTGAACCTGTGTCCCCTGCATCGGCAGGCGGACTCTCAACAACTGAGCCACCAGGGAAGCCCTACCTTATTTTTTTAATTCAATTTTTTTATTGTGGTAAAATATATATAACATAAAATTTACTATTTTAACCATTTTTAAGTGTACAATTCAATGGCATTAAATATATTCACATTGTTATGCAACTGTGACCACTAGCCATCTCTAGAACTTTTCATCATCCCAAACTCAAACTCTGTGCCCATTAAACAATTACTCCCCATTTTCTCCTCCCCTATCCCTGGTAACCACTATTCTACTTTCTGTATTTATGAATTTAACTATTCTAGGTACCTCATATAAGTGGAATCATATAGTATTTGTCATTTTATGTCTGGCTATTTATTTCACTCAGCATAATGTTTTCAAGGTTCATCCATGTTGTAGCATCTACCTTATTTTTAACTATTACATAATATTCAATATTAAATTATTCCCCTACTGATGGAACATAGGTTGTTTCCAGTGTTTTGCAATTATAGAAAGTGTTAAACATCCTTATGCATATACCATATGAATATTCCTGGGATGTCTCAGCCTTTGTAAATATGTATGTGTATGTATTTTATGTATTTTTCCTTAGGTTGATATGGAAGTGACCCTTCCAGGTGAGGGTAAAGACCAGACCTTTAAAGTGTCTGTTCAGTGGGTATCAGTTGTGAGCCTTCAGTTGCTTTTAGAAGCTTTGGCCGGGCACTTGAATGAAGTCCCAGATGACTCAGTTCAAGCACTTGATGTTATCACAAGACACCTTCCCTCCATGAGGTTAGTTTGAATTCCTTGCCACAAATGTCAGACTTTTTTTGCTAGGTTGCATTGGAGACATTGAAAGGTTTCTGCACAAGTCATAGTTCAAACTTGGTTTCAGTTTACAAAATTGAGAGTGAAATGAAAGACTCAAGTTTTTACTGTGAAACATGCAAACTCTTGTTTCTTCAGGTACACTCCAGTGGGTCGCTCCTTTTTCTCACCTCCTGAAGGTTACTATCACCCTCTGGGAGGGGGAAGGGAGGTTTGGTTTGGCTTTCATCAGTCTGTGAGACCTGCCATGTGGAATATGATGCTGAATATTGATGGTAAGGTGGAACTCTCTTTACCCTTTACTCTTTTGGCTGGTTTTTTGGTCTTTCCTCTTTCCCTGAAGCTAAGTATCCTTCTCTGTTTGTTAGTGTCTGCAACTGCTTTCTACCGGGCTCAGCCTATCATTGAGTTCATGTGTGAGGTTTTAGACATTCAGAACATCAATGAACAGACCAAACCCCTAACAGACTCCCAGCGTGTCAAGTTTACCAAAGAAATCAGAGGTAGGTATTTGCATTACTGTGGTCTTGGAGAGGCAGCTCAGCATGGTGCAAGGAGCACGGTCTTGCAGTCAGACACACCTGGGCTTCCATCCCATTCCTGCCAGTTCTATCATTGGGACTTTGGGCAAGTTATTTAACCACTGTGAGCCTTAGTTTATTCATCTCTAAGATAAAGATAATGTGTATCTTGTAAGATTGTTGTGAGAATTAAATGCAACTAAGTGTATAAAGCTTCTTTATACAGTAGCACAGTACCTGGTACATGTCAGGAACTTAGTAACTGTTACTTTTACTTACTTGAAAACTTCCATTTTAATAAAATAACACAAGTTCATTTATTATCAGAATTTCTTTGCTTCTTTACCTGTTGTTAGCTATCTTCTCTCATTATACCATAAGCTTCATTAGGGCTATCTCCAGACCCAAGAATAAGCACCAAAACGTAGTTGATGCTTGATAGATACTTATTGAATGAAGTAATACATCAAAGTAGGTTGCAAGTCTTAAGTCGTCTGGGTTCTAATTTTTTCTGCTTGGCTGAGGCTTTTTTGCCTATGCATGATGAAATTGTTCCCATATCCTTGCAACTTTTGTCCTGTACAATGCTATGCCTTTCTGAAGACAACCTTCGAGTATTTTCTTGTCACTGTGATTTTAATTAATACTGCTCTTTTGACTGTTTTGACTTCAGGTCTTAAAGTTGAGGTGACCCACTGTGGACAGATGAAACGAAAATATCGAGTGTGTAATGTGACTAGGCGGCCAGCCAGTCATCAGACGTATGTTAACCACATCTAAAATTGTACCATTATATTTTTTGTAACAAAGGAAGCTACTATAATAATTTGAGAAATTGGTATCCCATATTGTAATTTAAAAAAATCACCTAGATCTTCACTTTAAAGCACCGAAGCTTTAAAAATGTTTTAAGGGACTTCCCTGGTGGTCCATTGGTTAAGACTCCACGCTTCCACTGCAGGGATCTCAGGTTCAATCTCTGGTCAAGGAACTAAGAGCCTGCATGCCACCTGCCACACACAGCGCGGTCAATAAAATAAAAAATAAAAAAAATAGAAAATGTTTTAAATATTTTTGATAGAAATATTTATAAAACATATTTCATGCCTTTAATTCATTTCACCTCTTTTTTTTTTTTGTAAATGTAATTATGATCCAGCCAGTTTTTCTTTTTTCTTTTTAAAAAATATTTATTTCTCTATTTGGTTGCACCGGGTCTTAGTTGCAGCTCGCCGGCTTCTTTAGTTGTGGCACACGGGCTCCTTAGTTGTGGCCTGTGAACTCTTAGTTGTGGCATGCATGTGGGATCTAGTTCCCTAACCAAGGATCGAACCTGGATCCCCTGCATCGGGAGCACAGAGTCTTATCCACTGTGCCACCAGGGAAGTCATTTCACCTATTAAACAGAGTATGCTAAACATAGATCAACTTTTATATAATGATGCAGAGTCATCATTATGAACATCATTTATTATAGTGTTGTAATTCTCAATGCATGGCCTGAAGGATCTATTAAGGCCTGTAAGTCATAAAAGCTGTCATGGGAAGATACATATTGCCTTGTGCTTTATGTGGATTTTTCTCCCCCCTTTTGTAGCTAGCTGTCACTTCTTCCAGCTGTCAGTGTGTATGGTATGCCTCCAGCAGCACATTTATTTATGCTTACGCAATCTCAGTTTTCTAATCACCCAGCTTGTAGTCCACTGTGAGCTATACCTAATGAGAAAATATATATTAAAGTACTTTTTAAATTACCATATATGTAAGTTTTATTCTTGTAATCAAGATCATTAAACTCATGTCTGACATAAATATGAATATTGGCTTTTCTAAGTAAAGAGCATAAACTTAACTATATTAACTTTACATTATTTTCCTCACTCAGAAGACTTTTTCAAACAAGTGTACATCAGAATCACCTGGAGCGCTTTGTTCTAGATAACTGAAAATTTGGGGTGGCCTCTGGATAAATGTAGTATATAAATTCAGTCTGATTTGGATGAATTCTTCAGTATGAACTCATGTACACATCACATGAATTTCTTGACTTGTAAAGTGGTGTTCCATATACTCCTCATGTTATACCATTGACTTCATTCTCTAAGGAAAAAAATGAAGTCACTGTTGAGAATTATAGCATTTGTTTCAAAAAGAACTATCTTTCTCATTATTTAATTACTTCACAGTACCCTGTAAGAATAACTAGACTTATAGAACTATATAATCTTTGCATGAAAATTAAAAGCACATAGATTTAAATATCACATACGTGATCCTCACTGCATTATTACTTTGTGGGCCATTAACAGCTAAGAAAGCAAGATTAAAGTAATTATTGTGCCAAGTGTTTGAGATAATTTGTCCACTGGAAGAGCGAAATCAGGAGAGTCTCTTAAATCATGCTCCCCAGTTTATACGAAATATCTTGACACAGTCTCAAGTTCATGTATCTGGTCTTGTGGCCTCCAAATCCACATATGTTTGTCCTGGTTTGGGGATCTGAAGATGTGGCCCCAGTAACTGTGCTACATTCATTTTATCAAAAGTTATCTTAAGTTATCATCTGTGGATGACCCAGGACCTTATTTGAATTTACTCATCTCTAAGAAGCCAGCAAGAGATTGTATTTGTATCTGTAGGTGTTAACTGACCTCTCTAGTAAGTCTGTGTATTTTCTGGTTCTGCGGCTTCTTCTTGATTTAAATTCTTTTTCCATTTTAATTAAAAATTTTCTCATCTTAGCTTCAACAAACAAACATGTAAAATTCCAACAAAATCGCTATCCTGATTAAACCCTTAAGTGAAAATGGCCAAATAAAGATTGACCTTTTTTTTTAAGTGACTGGTCAAGGTAGAAAATGTTAGTAGGCTTTTGTTTGTTTGCTTATTTGAAAAAAAACACAAAGAACTTGAAGAAATTTCTAAAAAGACATTCTCTTTTATAGTTTTCCCTTACAGCTAGAAAATGGGCAAGCAATGGAATGTACAGTAGCTCAATATTTTAAGCAAAAGTATAGTCTGCAACTGAAATACCCCCATCTTCCCTGTCTCCAGGTGGGACAAGAACAAAAGCATACATACTTGCCACTTGAGGTAAGCTAAACTAAATTTTCTTTTGCCAATCTGCCAATCTCTTGAATGTGTGTTTTAAAAAAGAAATGTTCTAAACTAGTGATAGAATTTAATATTAATCTCTAAAATACTTTGGACAGATAACTTCACCATATAACAGAATTTTCATTTTTTTGGGAATGCAAGATGTAAGGTACAGTTCAGCAAAGGCTTAAGATGTAGAAGCCCGTTACACAAACTAATTCCTCTTTGCCTCTTGGTAGGTTTGTAATATAGTGGCAGGACAACGATGTATAAAGAAGCTCACAGACAATCAGACCTCCACGATGATCAAAGCCACAGCAAGATCTGCTCCTGACAGACAAGAAGAAATCAGTAGACTGGTCAGTAAGGCATGGTCTTTAAGATAAGCTAGCTTTCAGATGGGAAAAAAACAAAAAACAAAACAAAACAAAAAAAACAATAGAAAATGCCTGATGGGACACAGTTACTCTTTGGTTTTTATATATGCAGGCTTTCCTGTTCTTTAGGTGAAGAGTAACAGCATGGTGGGCGGACCTGATCCATATCTTAAAGAATTTGGAATTGTTGTCCACAATGAAATGACTGAGCTCACAGGCAGGGTACTTCCAGCACCAATGCTGCAATACGGAGGCCGGGTAAGCTTTTTATTTTATTCAGCAAGCTTCTTCCAACAACCAATCAAAAAGGGATGGATCCAGGGTTTTTCCACTACACCACACTGAATTTACTCATAGCTTTGCTCATTACTGCTTTTTGTCTTTTGGCTAATATCAAATAGAGTTTTGTTTATCCCCTCATCAACTTTAAAATGGCCTTAGATTGTAATGTCTTTTCTCTTTTCTTTTGTTTCTTTTTTTGTGTTTTTTTTTTTTTAAAGAATAAAACGGTAGCCACACCCAACCAGGGTGTCTGGGACATGCGAGGAAAGCAGTTTTATGCTGGCATTGAAATTAAAGTTTGGGCAGTTGCTTGTTTTGCGCCTCAGAAACAATGTAGGGAAGATTTACTAAAGTGAGTATCTTCATATTTTCAGCTTAGTAATATCCCTTCCAGATATGAAAATATCATCTTTATGTGAATGTGCTGTGTACACTGGCACTGAATCCCAGACTCCTATAGTGACACCATCTGGCTATAGGAAAAAGACCTTGTTCTTATAGTAAATCGCAGACTTGGGAATTATGTTAAGAATCTGACTCAGCTTCCTACATTTAGAGCAGAAATTTGTGACTAACAAGGCTGAAGCAGTGCCGATTGGCAAATTCTTGAGTTCTTAGAGAAGCTTCCTTTGGGGTTAATTGTATCTTTTCAGCTAAGATAAAAACTAGTTCATTTTTAATCATTACAGTGTACTAGAGAGCTTGTTTTACTGCAGGGTCACTGACTAAGATCATTTGTTCACATCTTACAGATGCAGTTATCTATATACAGGAAGTTAGTGAAAAGGGTGGAAAAATCACGACGGGAAAAGGGAACTGGGGTGAAAGAAAGGAATCCTACAAAACATTGGCAAATGCAGAAAACAAATCATTCTGAAAGCTTTCTACAAATCCAAAATTTAAAACTTGACCATGAGTTTTGCTTTTTCTTAAAGTGATGATTTCTTTTGACATTGTTATTGAATCAAATCTATTACAAGTTTGAATGTCATCCTAAATATGGTGATTTTGTGACAGTGTGTTTCTGTGTTCTCAGTTGAACACAAGCTTACCCAACTATTCTTGTACCTGGCTTACCAAAATACACGTTACCTGAAATTTTGACCTTGCTTTTTTCTTCAGTCTGGAATTACTGACTTGAATGTTTAAAAAAAGCTTTGAACAGGAATGCTATTCTAGGCCCTGAGGCCCAGCTGAGGCACAATTATTTAAAAATTCAAAATGATAATCTGATAGTTTAATAATACAGAGTCTTCTGCCTTATAATTACAGTGATACAACTTCCAGGCTATTTTTGGCAACCAGTTAAAGATGGGGTTTTTTTGTTTGTTTGTTTATTTGTTTCTAAATTTGGCTAAGAATTTACCGAACTGAAAGAAATATCTTAGAGAGAAATAAATGCTAAGAATGTGCCCTGAAATGAAAGCACTGTGCCACCGGTTCTATTTTAACAGGAGTTTCACTGACCAGCTCCGTAAAATCTCTAAGGATGCAGGAATGCCCATCCAGGGTCAGCCATGTTTTTGCAAGTATGCACAAGGTGCAGACAGCGTGGAGCCCATGTTTAAACACCTGAAAATGACATATGTGGGCCTACAGCTAATAGTGGTTATCTTGCCTGGGAAGACGCCAGTATATGGTATGGACCCCTTTAATGTTGAATGAGGGATGATTTCAAGTAGTAGTTGTAGCAGTCAGGATAAACTAGGTTATGCTGCAGTCACAAACAATCCCGAACTCTCAGTGGCTCAAAGCAACAAAGTTTTATTTTTTGCTTTTGCTATGTGTCCATTGAGGGTGGACTGCAGCCTCTGCTCCATGTCATCATATCATTTTCACTCTGGAACCCAGTCACTATTTGGAATGTTGCTGGCTCCATGGCAGAGAGAAAAGAGAGCCTGGAGGGTTCTTAACTTCTGCAATTTCTTGGTCACAACCAGCTATATGGCCCACCCAACCTATGTGGGGGAAGTGGGATGGTGGGCAGGAAATGCAGTGGTAATGAGGGTAGTGCCATTTTACCGTCGTCCCCAAAACGGGGAGAACTGGAATGTCTGGTGAAAAGCATTTAGGAATATCAGAGTGGGGGGAGCCTACCACTTCCAGAATAGGAGCTGCTTAGTTTGTATCTCTTATAAGAAGAATGATACAAAGTTCTTTTGGCTATCATCTAAGTGAAGGATTTGGAAACTATGTAGACCAACCATTTGAACTTTGTAAAATGCCTTCAAGCCTCTCTATATTTGTTTCTTTTGTTAGCTTCTCTTTATCTGTAGTGTTTGGGGGAGGAGGGGAAGGAAGGAAAAAAAAAATCCCTTAGAATTCAGAGGGCTGGTGTGTGTACTGAGAGGGAGGAGCTGGGGAGATTGATTTCTTTGCCCGACCAGTCCTGTGGGAAAAGGAACCTCAAGGGACTTGAGTGAGTGGTGAGTGGTGGCAGGCTGCATGCTAGAATAAAGGAAGTGGACTGGCTTCAAAGCCTGCAGGAGGGAAGAAAAGGGTAGGGAGAGAGCCTTCCAAACTCAAAAAAATTGCCCTGGGGGTTTAGCAGATGAAAGGACCACACAGGAAAAGCATCTAGCACAACGTACAGTATATAGTTGGCACTCTGTAAATGTTAATGTGTGTGGGGGGGTGTTTCCCTCTACTTTTAGTAATCAGGAGAATATATCAACATTTTTAAATTAATTAATAAACTTATTTTTGTAGCGGAGGTGAAACGTGTTGGAGATACCCTCCTGGGTATGGCTACACAGTGTGTCCAGGTAAAAAATGTAGTGAAGACCTCACCTCAAACCCTTTCCAACCTTTGCCTGAAGATAAATGCAAAGCTCGGAGGAATTAACAACGTGCTTGTACCTCATCAAAGGTAAGATCCTGAACTCTTTTTCCATATGTTTCTTAAGCTCTAACTTACATAATTTACAATAAAGCACACAAATCTCAAATATACATCTTGGTTACTTTTTCTTATATATGTATGCACTCATGTAACCACCACCCAGGTTAAATATAGAACACATCCAGCACCTCATCAGGCTTCCTCGTGGCCCTTCCCAATAGATAACCCCCAAAAGTTCTGACTGTTCTGACTTCCAGCATCATAGATTAGTTTTGCCTGTTTTTCTTCTGGCTACACCCCGCGGCTTGTGGGATCTTAGTTCCCCCGAGCAGGGATTGAACCTGCGCCCTTGGCAGTGAAAGCTCAGAGTCCTAACCACTGGCCCGCCAGGGAGTTCCCTAGTTTTGCCTGTTTTTGAACTTCATATAAATGGAACCATACAGTATGTACTATTTTGTGTCTGTCTTCTTTTGCTGAATATCATGTCTATGAGATTCATTCCTGTTGCTATTTTAAGTAGAAGTTTATTTTTTGTTGTGTATTATTTCATTTTATGAATATACTACAAAATTTTAGATATTCTTATACATTTATTATACAAGTCTTTTACATTTTTGGTGGAATTAAGTACTCTTTCTCTTGCAAGAGTGGAATTGCTGACTTATAGAAAATATATGTATTTAGCATTGATAGATACTATCAAATACAGTAGTCCCCCCTTATCTGCAGTTTCACTTTCCCTGGTTTCAGTTACCTGCAGTCAACCTCTGTCCGAAAATATTAAGTGGAAAAATTCCATAAATAAACAGTTCTTCAGTTTTAATTAATTAATTAATTAATTAATTTATTTATTTATTTATGGCTGAGTTGGGTCTTCGTTGCTGAGCATGGGCTTTCTCTAGTTGCGGCGAGCAGGGGCTACTCTTCATTGTGGTGTGTGGGCTTCTCATTGCAGTGACTTCTCTTGTGGAACACGAGGTCTAGGTGCACGGGCTTCAGTAGTTGTGGCACGTGGGCTCAGTAGTTGTGGCACGTGGGCTCCGTAGTTGTGGCTCGTGGGCTCTAGAGCACAGGCTCAGTAGTTGTGGCACGTGGGCTTGGTTGCTCCACGGCATGTGGGATCTTCCTGGACCAGGGTTCAAACCCGTGTCCCCTGCATTGGCAGGTGGATTCTTAACCACTGCACCACCAGGGAAGTCCCAATTCTTAAGTTTTAAATTGCATGCCATTCTGCGTAGCCCGATGAAATCTCGAACTCTCCCTCTCCATCCAGCCCTGGACATGAATTATCCCTTTGTCCAGTGTATTTAGGCTGTTTATGCTACCCATCCATTAGTATAGGAAAGAAAACCAGTAGATATAGGATTTGGTATATCCACTGGGCATCTTGGAACACATACTCTGCAGATAAGGGGGGACTACTGTAGTTTTCCAAAGTGGTTATACCAATTTATATTTCCACTGAGAGTTCTAGTTCTCATATTCTTGCCAACACTTGGTGGTATCAGTCCTTTTAATTTTAGCCATTTTGGCCGGGGGTAATAGTATCTCATGATGATTTTAATTTGCAATCCTCTGATGACTAATCATGTTAAGCACATTTTCATATGTTTATTGGCTAAGTGGACATCCTCTTTTGTGATGGGCCTGTTCAGTCCTTTGCCCATTTCTTAGATTGGGCGGCTCCTTGTTAATTTGTAGTTTCCTTGTCTGTTGAGATAATATCTGACTTGTCTACTCTACGATGTTTTTATGTGAAAACCTGTATGTGGAAGTGATTTGGGAAGTTAAATTTTGTCTGTGATATTAGTCATTTTCATACTTGAGAAGAAGGTGAATTTGAGTGCTTTACTCTTATACAGTTGTATCACAGTTCTCATTTTTGTCCTTGAATGAAACTTCTAGGTAAATAAATCCTTCCTGCAACATTGGTAGATGAGGTATACAGACCATGGGGGAAGTTAACCTAAAGCATGATTTAATTTTACCCCAAACAATGTAGCATAGTGGCATAGAGTACAGACCTTTTTGTCTGGCTTCCTGGGTTTGGATTCCAGCTTTATCACTTCCTAACTGTGTAATCTTGAGCAAGTTCCTTATCCTCTTATATCTCATTTTTTAAACCTGGAAATCTGAGATAATAATCGTACTACCCTCATAGAATTGTTGTGAGGACTAAATGAATTCATACGTGTAAAGTCCTTAGCACAGTGGTTGGTACATAATATATGTAAGCTGTTATTATGTTCTGTGTATGTATCTTATGTATATACATTTGCTCTTATACCCTACTATGCCAAACCCATGTTGTATGATGATATATAGAGAGAGAAATACAACCCAGGCTCTGCCCACATGGAACCTCATCTTTAGTACCTATTACATGAGATTGTCAGATTTGGGATGCCTCCTAGATATACTTTAAAAATCAGGCTTCCTTGGTGGCGCAGTGGTTGAGAGTCCGCCTGCCGATGCAGGGGACACGGGTTCGTGCCCCGATCCGGGAAGATCCCACATGCCGCGGAGCGGCTGGGCCCAGGAGCCATGACCGCTGAGCCTGCGCGTCAGAGCCTGTGCTCCGCAACGGGAGAGGCCACAACAGTGAGAGGCCTGCGTACCGCAAAAAAAAAAAAAAAAAAAAAAGAATTTACCAGAGAAGTAATATATGCATGATATTTTTCTCCTTAATTCCATAGATAAATTAGTACCAAATAAATGAATTCATTATTTTAGCAAATATTAGTTGAGTGCCAGCTGTGAGCAAGGCAGTGTTTTAGGCACCAGGGATACAGCAGTGAACAAGACAAAGCAAAACAAAATTCCTGCCTTCATGGAGCTTACATTTGTGTGTGTGTGTGTGTGTGTGTGTATACACAATAAATAAAATAAATAAGTAAAATATGTGGTAAAAGTGATAAATACATGGAGAAAATAAAATAGGGAAGGAGATAGACTTTATTCTCTTCCCTAAGTCTCATATATTGGGGGGTTTGTCCCAGTTCCATGTACATTGTGCAATTCAGTATCCATTGTAGAAATCCCAGGATCCCGAGAAAGCCTGTTCTGGGAAAGTTTTCCCTTTACACATAGAGATTTTGTTAAGTTTGGGTTGGGTCCTCTTCTTGACTCTACCCTTCCCACTATTGCAGAAGAACCATGTTGGCTTCTTTAGTCAGTTCAGATTCATTGTACTGGGTGGCACAGATACTCAGTGGGCATTAGAGTTCTCTCCCAATGGGCACGTCTTTATTCTCATAAGATTATGCCTGTGATTATGTCTGGTGATCGTGCTAAACAAAAACATTTTCATCCATATGTCTGAGTGGCAATGTCTCCTTAAATCTGAGCAGGCCCTCGGTGTTCCAGCAGCCTGTCATCTTCCTGGGAGCGGATGTCACGCACCCCCCAGCAGGGGATGGGAAGAAGCCTTCCATTGCTGCTGTCGTTGGCAGTATGGACGGCCACCCCAGCCGGTACTGTGCCACTGTGCGGGTGCAGACGTCCCGCCAGGAGATCTCCCAGGAGCTCCTCTATAGTCAGGAGGTAATCCAGGACCTTACTAACATGGTTCGAGAGCTGCTGATCCAGTTCTACAAATCCACACGCTTCAAACCCACTCGGATCATCTATTACCGTGGAGGGGTATCCGAGGGACAAATGAAACAGGTACTCTCTTAATCCCATAGTTGCCTTCTGGGGCTTCTAGGTATCTGATGGAGTTTCCTCCCATCTGCCACTCCAAGTAAATCAGATCTGAGAGATGCCTGAGAGATTGGCAAGTTCTCAATTAAACATCATTTTATTTCTAACTCCTAGGTAGCTTGGCCAGAACTAATAGCAATTCGAAAGGCATGTATTAGTTTGGAAGAAGATTACCGGCCAGGAATAACCTATATTGTGGTGCAGAAAAGACATCACACACGACTCTTCTGTGCAGATAAAACAGAGAGGGTAAGAACACATAGGATAAGCTTTACTATCTGATGCAAGTGAATATGTTTTCGGTTTTTAAAAAATATTTATTTATTTATTTTGGCTGTGCCGGGTCTTTGTTGCGGCATGCAGGATCTTCATTGCAGCATGCGAACTCTTAGTTGCACATGCATGCAGAATCTAGTTCCCCGTCCAGGGATTGAACCCAGCCCCCCTGCATTGGGAGCGCAGAGTCTTACTGACTGGACCACCAGGGAAGTCCTGTGAATGTGTTTTTGAGTAGGCATACATATAGTTTTTTTTTTTTAAAGCAGAAGTGCCTAATAATAATTTAATAAGCATACTAACTCCAGTTGAGCTTAGATGAGCAATTTTGAATGATACAGGTTTCAAGACTGAATATTTCTCTTATGTGACAGCAATACTGGTTTCTGGAGTTTTTAGAGGGAGAAGTTAAAAAAAGCTATGTACACTATGGTGATACAGGAAACCTCCAAAGGGAAGGTTTACTACTTGGACTTTATTGCCATTTGCTATTTTTTGCTACCAGCGCCTAAGGCATGGTTCTAGGGTATAAAGAAAATTTCTCTTCCAAATGATTTTACATCAGTTCAGGGGATTCTTAGGGTACACACTTTGAATGCCTGTGATGTCACATTTACTAACCATGGGCAGGTTAACTTCACTAAGCCGTAATGTTCTAACTGTAAAGTGTGGTAAGAACAATACCTATTTCACAGGGTTGTTGTTAAGGATTAACTTAGTAAATGAATGTTAATTTTGGGTACAATTTCCAGCATTTGATAAAACGCATTTTGTGTAACCTTTTTATAATCTGTTATTAATGTGTAAACTAGGTAAATTTTAGGTACACAGTGTTGGATGACTTTACTTCTATGATCTTTTCTATGACATTACTTCAACTTTTTCAGGCCCTCCCTGATCCACTCCCAGAGAGACCAGTTCTTTCTGTTTCCTGATCTTGTCGCCTTGTGGGTCACTCCCACTGTTTTCTAGTACACGCTTAGTTTGTTTTAGTTTTTTAAGGATTAGATTTTTCTTTTTAATTAATTACTTTTTGGCTGCGTTGGGTCTTTGTTGCTGCACGCGGGTTTTCTCTAGTTGCGGTGAGTGGGGGCTTCTCTTCGTGGCAGTGTGTGGGCTTCTCATTGCAGTGGCTTCTCTTGTTGCGGAACACGAGGTCTAGGTGCGCGGACTTCAGTAGTTGTGGCGCACAGGCTTAGTTGCTCCGCGGCATGTGGGATCTTCCTGCACTAGGGCTCAAACCTGTGTCCCCTGCATTGGCAGGCGGATTCTTAACCACTGCACCACCAGGGAAGTCCCACATGCTCCCACATTAGAGTTTCTGTCTCTAATCCAAGGCTGAGCTGTTTCTTCTTGTTTTCTGAATCATTAGAGAACTAAGATTTTACCCTTGGGCCACAGGTCCACCAATCAGCTCAGATTCAAAATACTGTCTTCCAAATTGCCAAACTCTGACTTGGTAATACTTCTTAAATTCTGCTAATTCAAATTCTCTGAGTTCTTGACCGAGCTCTGGGCACAAAACATCCTGCCATCCCCTCCTTAACTGCATAGTCATACCCCATCCCGCTGTTGACTTGCTATCATGTAACTTTAGGACCTGGACTCTCTTTCTAAACCCCCAGGCTATCTCATAGCTTTGTTCTTGACCATCCAGTGTCACTCCTGACCTTTGAAGATTGACAGTCCCAATCCTTGGTCTACTTTGCACCCCTGACACCAGCATCTTCAATTCTCTAAACATGCCTCTTGCCAGTCTCCAACTCTGAATTAGTGTACTTGCCCATTTCTTTTGCTGCTAGTCTTAGGCTGATTGAGGTTGCTGAGGAAAAAAGTCATTTATTTAATAATGAACCATAATACAAGTTCTTGACAGCAAATCTCAGCCAGGCCTTTGATGCTGCAATTTCTTTTCATTTATCGTATTCCCCATAACATCTGTTCTAAACCTTTATACTCTTCTCAAGTCCCCAACCCCATCCATGAAGCATTCATTGCCAACAATTTACATTGCCAACAATAGAATAACCTTCTGTTTCCTCCAGAAAACAAAATGGAGAAGGCATGAATTTTCTTGGCTTCCTCCCCTTTACTTTCAAATTTAGCTAAATCTGTGTTTTCTTATTTTCTTCCTTGAATCTCAGAGGCTAATCTCTCCACCTATGCTTTTTTTCCCTCCACCTATGCTTTTGTTTTTAATGCTTTCTGCCTTCTTTAGAGCCTCACTTCATCAATTATCCATTTTTTTTCAAAATTTCAGTTTTCCCCATTCCGTTGCTTCCCTCTCCTCACCTTTTAAAGTTTCTCAACTCTTCCTCAGTCTCTCTCAAAACTTCCCTTCTCCCTCAATCTACCTGCCATTTTTTCTTTCCTCCCTTTCATGACCAAACTTATAGGAAAAAAAGATTTGATTTTCTTTTTGTATCTTCTCACATAATACTTCAGTTCTCTGTTGCCTGACTTTTATTTCACTGACTCCACTGAGGTCGTTCTCTCAATGACTTGCTCATTTTGAATCCAGCGATATCTTGTCAAATTCCCACACTGACCTCTTTGAAGCACTTATGGATGTTTGCCTTCTTTGGCCTTAGCAATATGATTTTCCAGGCTCACTACCTACCTCTGTAATTAGGCTTTCTTTGACTCCTCTTCTTCCTCTGTCCATTAAACATTGATGCTTCCTGGCATTTCATATTTCTCTCTTCTCTTCTCAATTTCAACTCCCTTAGTCTCACCGACTTTTCCAGATTCACGTACTTGCTTATAGATTCCTAAATCTGTATTTCCAGCCCCAGATTTTCTATGCAGCTCCTGATCTGCACTTCTGTCTACCAGTTTACTTAGATGCTCTGTAGGCATTGTATCAGTCAAGATAGGCTAGGCTATGCTGTGGTAACAAAAGACTCCAAAGTCTTAGTGGCTTACTAAGATTTATTTCTTGTTCACATTACACATTCATTGTGGCACTGCTACGGCTGGGACCTCGCTGTCCTCCCTCTGGAACCTAGGCTGACAGAGAGGAAGCATCTGTCTGGAACTTCACCAGTCATTGTAGTAGAGGGGAAAAAAGATACATGACAAGCCATATGCTGGCTGTTAAAGCTTCTGCCCAGAAGTAGCACATTTCACATCACATTTTATTAGCCAAAGGAAGTTACATGGCCACTTCTGAGTTAATTGGGTAGGGATGTATAATCCTCACCCAGGGAGGGGCATGGGAATATTTGGCACCAGTGATACAATCTACCACAGGCATTTCAAGCAAAGCACATCTAAACCTTCTCCTTATTGTTTTATCCACATCTAAAAGCTATTCCTCCCCCAATTTTACTATTCTTCTATTGCTTGGCATCACTATATATTAGTCAGCCAAGTGAGAAACTTCAGAGTTGTCTTTAAATTCTTCTCCTCTCTTCCTGTCCCCGCTTCCCATGTTCAGTGGGTCAAACAATTCTCTGTGTTCTGCCCTGAAATCTCTTGGCTCAACTCTTCCTCTTGTGTGTTCCATCTGCCCTAGGCAGAACTCTTCAGTACTGCAGGAGACTCCTCGCAGTCTCCCTGTCTCCATTCCTCCTTCACAAATGCATCCTCCACCTACTGTCAGGGCTAGGTTTTTTTTGTTTGTTTGTTTGTTTGTTTTAAATTAGATCTTTCTTTTTTTTTTTTTCCCTCTTGCGTCTCCCTCCCTCCCACCCTTCCTATCCCAGCCCTCCAGGCGGTCACAAAGCACCGACCTGATCTCCCTGTGCTATGCAGCTGCTTCCCACTAGCTATCTACCTTACGTTTGGTAGTGTATATATGTCCATGCCTCTCTCTCGCTTTGTCACAGCTTACCCTTCCCCCTCCCCATATCCTCAAGTCCATTCTCTAGTAGGTCTGTGTCTTTATTCCTGTCTTACCCCTAGGTTCTTCATGACATTTTTTTCCCTTAAATTCCATATATATGTGTTAGCATACGGTATTTGTCTTTCTCTTTCTGACTTACTTCACTCTGTATGACAGACTCTAGGTCTATCCACCATATTATAAATAGCGCAATTTCGTTTCTTTTTATGGCTGAGTAATATTCCATTGTATATATGTGCCACATCTTCTTCATCCATTCATCCAATAATGGACACTTAGGTTGTTTCCATCTCCGGGCTATTGTAAATAGAACTGCAATGAACATTGTGGTACATGTGTCTTTTTGAATTATGGTTTTCTCAGGGTATATGCCCAGTAGTGGGATTCCTGGGTCGTATGGTAGTTCTATTTGTAGTTTTTAAAGGAACCTCCATACTGTTCTCCACAGTGGCTGTATCAATTTACATTCCCACCAACAGTACAAGAGTGTTCCCTTTTCTCCACACCCTCTCCAGCATTTATTGTTTCTAGATTTTTTGATGATGGCCATTCTGAGGGCTAAGTTTTTAAAATACAGATCTTATCCTGCCACTCCACTGCTCAAAAATCTTCATGTTACCCCTGTTGCCTACCAGATGCTTCCTTATGGTGCTCGGTGTTTTCCCACGGTAGCCAAAACACATTTAGTTTGATCTTTCACCATGCCCCCATACACCTTCCATTAGCAATGTGACTATTTCCATTTCCCATATACACTGTGTATTTTTATCCCTGGAATGACCACATCCATCCCACCTTTTTTTCCCCATTATTTTTATAATAAGATATAATATAGACACAGTAAAATTCACTATTTTTAGCATACTGTTCTGCATGTCTTGACAAATGCATACAGTTGTGTAAAACTACCACCTTAATATATAGAATGATTCTGTCACACATAAAAACTCTCTTATGCCCTTTTGTAGTCAACCCTTTCCCTTACCTACAGCCCCTGACAACCACTGATGTATATTCCGTCCCTATAGTTTTGTTTTCCCCAGTATGTCATATGAAAAGAAGTCATAGCCTTTGGTCTGGCTCCTTTTACTTAGCATAATGCATCTGGGATTCATCCACGTTATTGTGTGTATCAGTAGTTTGTTCCGTTTTTATTGCTGAGTATTTTGTGATGTAGATGAACCACAGTTTGTTTGTCCATTCCTGACTGCAAGGGGTATTGGAATGTTTCCATTTTCATTCTATCCCCTCCATCCAACCTGTACTTATCCTATAAGGCATGGCTCAACCATTTCCTCCCACCAGCTTTTCCCAGTGCCTTCCATAAGGCCCCTATTACATTGCATTGCAGTGCATTGCCTGTGACTTTCATGAAGAGCAGGAGGGCAGGTTCTTTAGTTCTCTCTGTGACTCTGTCTCTCATCCCCAACATCTGTTGCAGAGCCTTGCACGTGGTGCTCAAGCAATAATTATTGAAATGAACATGCCTGGACCCCCTTTTCCCCAGGGCAGCACCTCTTTAGGTTCTCATCTGTAGATTCCAAGAGATTTTTAAAAAGGGATTCTATGGTCAAATAAGTTTGGGAAGGGCTGTATACTCCATCTCCCTCTTAAAGATTATACGTTACTAGATAAAGGTTCTGAGAAGTCATACAATAGAAAAACCTTTCAACTGTGGTTTAACCCCATATCACTCAAATTTATTTGACCATGAAACACCTAAACACATCCTGCAGAACTAATATTTCTAAAGCATACACTTTGGGAAACAATACTAGAATGATTGTAGCTCAGTTACATTTCCTCTTGTCCAGCTAAGTACCCCAGGTCACATATGAATTTCATGGAATGAGACTTTTCTATACTCATGTATGTTGTTATTATATGCATTGGTGCATGGTCTTCAGCTGAAGTTAACAATAGTTAGAATGGAGCCAAATAAATTCCCATCAAATCTGTGCCAATATGCTAAATGTACTACCTCGTGTGGAACCCATGTGTACAGCAGAAGTGGATGAAAACTGACCAAATAGCAAGATTTAATTCCTTTCCTTGAAGTTCTCCTCTCTGCTTTTCTAGAAGTTTGATTTTAGAATTTGGCTCTAGAAGAACTTTAGAATTTTAAAAGTATCAGAAATCATCACCTAATTTTATGGATGATTAGATTGAGGCTTTGTTCAAGGTATGTAGTTACAAGGCTGGGCTTAGAACAGAAACTGTGGCTTTCCTAATTCTCATTTCAATGCACTCTTCCTGACAATACATGTGCCAGTGAATTCTTTTATTGATCCTGTAAAAGTATTAATTTTGTTGAACCTGGTGAACCAGTTCACAGATTCCTTCATCTTAACTTTTTTTTTTTTTTTTTGTGGTACGCGGGCCTCTCACTGTTGTGGCCTCTCCCGTTGCGGACGCGCAGGCTCAGCGGCCATGGCTCATGGGCCCAGCCGCTCCGCAGCATGTGGGATCCTCCCGGACTGGGGCACGAACCCGTGTCCCCTGCATCGGCAGGCGGACTCTCAACCACTGCGCCACCAGGGAAGCCCCTTCATCTTAACTTTTACTGAAAGTTGTAGGTTGTTTTTTTTTTTACTCCAAATAAGGAATAAAACTGATTTTTTTTCCCCCTCAGGAAGCTTATCCATCTTAAATGTCTTCTTTTCCCCCTCTGTGAACACACCAAAGTGTCATCTGTAAAATAGATGACAATAATGTAGCCCAAAGCCACAGGTAAAATAATTCTTTGTCTGGATTCCCTTAGAGAAGCAGTGGAGTATATTTGAGAAAATATCTAAGGTTGAAATAGTTGGGCTAACGGAAAGTTACAGAAAATTCAACATCTTGAATTAAACTGATTTTCAAGAGTTCCCTTAAGAGCAGTATACTAACTTCTTACTAATGGCTTGAGCTCAATTTAGCACTTTGATGACTAATGACACTTTTTTTTTTTTTAAGGTGGGGAAAAGTGGCAATGTACCAGCAGGCACTACCGTGGATAGCACCATCACACATCCATCTGAGTTTGACTTTTACCTCTGTAGTCATGCAGGAATTCAGGTAATTTGGAAGCTAGTCCAGGTCTTTGATTTGATAGGGAGGTGTTTGCAAATTCAGCAACTAGCTTGAGTAGACTTGTTATTAAACACTGTACATAACTTTGTTAATGCTTGTATCCTAGAACTGTTATCTTTTGGTCTAGGTATCTGCTTGTAGGTGTGCTAGGCAGGAATATTTCTGAATTTAAGTAGGTTTCAGTTCTCTCAGGTCATCAACCCATGTCAGAGACATTAATCATAAAACTCTTTCTCCAGGGAACCAGCCGTCCTTCACATTACCAGGTCTTGTGGGATGACAACTGCTTCACCGCAGATGAGCTCCAGTTACTAACTTACCAGCTATGTCATACCTACGTGCGGTGCACACGCTCAGTCTCTATTCCAGCCCCTGCCTATTATGCCCGCCTTGTAGCATTCAGAGCAAGGTATCATCTGGTGGATAAAGATCATGACAGGCAAGTTTCTCAGGCAAATAAAATCTTTCTGTCTGTGTTTAGCAGCATATTAAAAAAAATGAGCTACTATAGAAAACCTTTAGGAAGAGTTAAACTTCCTTTTAGGGTTTACATTTCAAGGAGCAGATAAAATTGCATATGCCTTTAAGAGCTGATAATGTGACTTTTGGTCCAAAAATTGCCCAGGCTTGTTCATACTTGTATGATGTGTCTAAAGTCTGCCCCAAAAAGCAGTCTCATTTGAAACTGCCTGTGGATTTCCCATAGAGCCAAATGCATTTCAGTTCTGCTCAGGTCCTAAGCAGCCTCAAAAGATGTCCAGCCCAGTGCCCTGGCTCCAGTCAGAGCAGTCACAGGTCTGTGGATTCCACTTCATGCAAGGGGGAAGTCCTGACCAGTTCACTTTACTTTCAGTACAGTCTTGGAGGATGTATCAGAGGGAACCTGGGTTTGTGTCGGGAACAGGTAGGGTACCAGACCATTCTCACCCCCAAATAAGGATCTCAGGAGAATCAGACATATTGACCTGTTATTGAGCTACTATTAAATAACTAAACAAGCTTTCTGCGTTAAATTTTTTTTTCCAAATGGCCATCTGTGAAGTGTAGTTGTTTCTGGGCTCTTCCCCAAGTCCGAATTCAGCTGCTAAATAGTAGACATTCCACTGCAAGTCTATTTCTGTACGGGTTGAAAGTACGCTATGATGGAAAATGCCCAGCTGTGGCTTTGTACCTTCCATTCTGTAATATACATATTCATTCAACACATTTACTAGGTATTGCCTGTGTGCCCAACACTGTACTAGGTACTAAAAACTGTAAGTTGAGGAAGACATGTTTCCTGGGATTTTATGCTTCAGTATGGGATACAATACACGCAAACGTAAGACTGACAATTAGCCCATAGCAGTATAGATGAAAGTGCAATTGGACATCAGAGGAAAGTCTGTTAGAGATTTCATAGCTGGATGGGTAGGATTTGGCTCTACAAAGAAGAGAAAAGAATTTTCCAGGCAGAGGGAATAATGGACACAAAGAAGAGAAGACAAGTGACATGTTTGAACAATAGCAAGTTTTCTTTGGTTGGAGCATTTGAAAGGGGAATAGCAGGCATGAAGCCGGAAGAATATGTTAGAGCAAGATTACCTTTGTTTAACGTAAAAGGCTAATCCTGGGATAAAATAGACATTACTCAACAGTTAATTGGATGTGAGTGACAGAGAAGGGGATGAAGTAAAAAATGACTAAGATTTTGAGCCTAGATGATAAGGGTAATAATAATTTAAGTAGAGAAGTCAGAAGAGGGATGGTGATTTCCTATTTACTAAGCTTTTTATCACATGGTGCCCTTAAAAGGTATGTTCAGAAGTTGTTACTGTTACCCTAAAAGATCAAGTTCAGAGGAGTTGTTACTTGTCCAGGGTCATATAGCTAGTGAGGGGAAGACAAGAAAGGCTGGTGGCATAGTAACATTTGCTGAGTATCTGTTATGTTGCAGCACTGTGCTAAGCACATTCATTCATTCATTCATTCATCCATTCAACAAATGGTTATTGAGGCAATGCTATGTGGCAGGCACTAGGGATTTAGTGGTGAGTAAGACAGACAAAGTTGCTGCTTTCTTGGAGGTTACATCCCAGTAAGGGAAATAAATAATTATCCAAATAATAATCTTTCAAATAAAATAAATGTAGAGGATTCTGTGAAAGTATATTCCAGGTGGCTCTGACCTGAACTTCAGAATCAGGGAAGATTTCTTTGGGGGAAATGACATTTGACTGAAGCCTAAAGGACAAGTAGGCATTAACCAGACATAGCAGACAAATGGAAGTCCTTGTGTAGGCACTGTTGAAGATTTGGTCTTTGCAGACATTATTCTAATTAATTGCAGCAGCCCATTAAATAAGTTGTATTGCATTTTCAGTTGAGCAAGCTGGTGTTTAGAGAGACGTTACAAATTATTTAAGGAGCCACACCTTGAGCCCAAGATCTTGACTCTAGTACTATTCATGCTATTTGAAACATGTGGAGTTTGAAGTGGTCTTTTGTCACTCTTGGTTTTTTTGCTTTCTTTTCTTTACAGTGCGGAAGGCAGTCATGTGTCAGGACAGAGCAATGGCCGAGATCCTCAGGCCTTGGCTAAAGCTGTGCAGATCCACCATGATACCCAGCACACGATGTATTTTGCTTGAGAGTCTCAGAAAAAGAACTCAACCAGTTTGGCACACCATGCAGGCTCAAAATGTTTCAAACGCCTACTGCCTCTAGAGAGAGCCAAGTTGACTTCAGGTGGTCCTCTACCAGCAACTCAGAATAGTTGCACTGAATCTATACTTCGCAGCACTGTCTGATGCATCAACAAAATTGAGCCATTTTTTTAAAGTAATAGATACTCATTGATTATCTTTTCTGATGCACTGGACTGAATTTTTACCTCATCATGCAAAGGCTAATCAGCCTGAACTTTCTAAAGGACTTTATGAGAAAGGTTTCTATGGACTATTTTGCTAGCTGTGGTGTTCACCGCATCCCTCTAGTCTTACAAGAGAAGCTTATTCCTTTTTCCTGTATTCGTCGAGTGGGGTATATGCATAAATGGGAGAGAAAAACCAATCTACTTCAGTTCAGTGTAACTATTTAATTGTGTGGGTCAATAGGCTTTTTAATGGAGATTTCTGACTTCGCCACTGTAAATGCCTTTAACGAGCATTAATTTTTGAAAGTTTTACAGAGTTTTATTAGTTTTACTACTTTATGTATTGATCTCTACAGACTTGTGCTGGTGCAAGTACAGGCTGCCAGGCAATTGCACTATATTTGGCTGCAGATTCAGACAGGCAGTTCTCTTATTTGGTTGACTTTTGTGAATGTGTAACACATGTGATGCATGTCATGGTGACAGATAACACTGCCATGGTAAAAAGTACTCATGTTTCCCCCTCTTTGAAAAAAATTAGCTTTTAGTATTTTTCAGAGTTTTCAAAAATGCCCATTTTATGCTGCTGTGTGGTTTGTTAGATCTAAATGATTTTTTAACTTTTCTCATAGCAAGTTAACTTTGGCAATAAACATTTTTTAAAGTCCCTCCTCTTCCTCCCCCTGACAGTGTAGTTTTTTAGATGAGATTTCGGTATGATTTTTATCAGCTATTTCTTATAGATCATAATCTGACAATTTTTGAAACTGGTCAGAAAAGGCATATATTTCCATGCCTTTTTTTTTTTTTTTTTTTTTTTGCGGTACGCGGGCCTCTCACTGTTGTGGCCTCTCCCGTTGCGGAGCACAGGCTCCAGACGCGCAGGCTCAGCGGCCATGGCTCACGGGCCCAGCCGCTCCGCGGCATGTGGGATCTTCCCAGACCGGGGCACGAACCTGTGTCCCCTGCATTGGCAGGCGGACTCTCAACCACTGCGCTACCAGGGAAGCCCTCCATGCCTTTTTAAAGAATTCTTTTTATCTGTTTTATAGTCACAGTTGGTGTCCTGTCACTTTGTTTTAAACTAAGCTAGAACCAGGATGCTTCCTTATTGAATAGGCTTTGCCAGTCCTTAAGGTACCTTGAGTGATGCTGCAACTTGCAAAAATGTACCAGCATTTAAAACTTTATTCCCTGGGAATCAAGGTTACTCACACAATTACTTGTAATGGAAATTTTTTGCTTCTCTTTCAACCTGAAATGTACTTGGTGGGGTTTCCTTCCTTTTATTAAACTAAAACTGCATAGAAAAGGTTGCTTTTTCTTAATAGATTCTGGATTGCGTTCACAGGGAGAGAGGATTCCTTTCTTGTCCAAACAAAGGGAGTTGATCTAAAGCAAGCATCAGTTAAAATGTGGGGGAAAAGGTATTTTGTATTTAGTGTAGATAATACTTTGTGAATGGACAACAGTTACATAGAGTCTTGATAGTTCCAGCCAGTGTTTCCCAGCCCAAATTTTACTGACTTGGAATTCTCTGTCCTGGAACCTCAGGAGCGAGAGCTGAAAGGAGGAATAAAAGGCCCAGAGCCACTCCACATGGCTGAGGAAGGTGCTGGGGGAAGAGATAGATGCAGTGTGGTAAAACGGTTTTGCCACCTCTGTCTGGAAACTGCTGGTGGGGGAAACACTGGATCTAATGGTGAAGGATGTTGCTTGAACTCATTAGCTGGTCCAAATCTCTTAAACTAGCCTTCTCAAAATCCCAGCAATATAAAGCACTGTTTTTCTTCAGTCTTGTAAACAAGCTTGTAAATACGTTAAAGTTTACATTTCCATGTGCTGTTGATCAGCAGCGCCACCAGTGTTTGCTGAGACTGGTCTCTGAGAGTTTTATAATGTATATGGAGTCCTAAAGCTCATTAAGATACAAGTGCAGACGTCCTTGTTCTCTTCATAGAGTGGGATGAAAGCAAGCTCTGTAATTGAGGCACAACAGAGGCAGGAGTGAAGAAGATGGCAGATGTTAATTTCTTAAGATTTTCCTTTTTTGCAAATACCTCACTTGGACACACAAATCAGGACACGTTGGTGAGGGGCTGGCTGCTGCTTTTTATTCACACTTGTTCAGGGAGAGCACAGAAAATACCCTTCAGCTTGGCCACCCTGGACACAAGAGGAGGAAAAACGGAAGTTTCCTCTAGGAAAAGGATGACTTGCTGGAGTCCAGGACGTGAAGAACTCTTGGTGGCTGGCTGGCTGGCCAGTGGGCACCCCATCTGCACTTGAGTGCCTCGGACTTGCTTGTTAACAATGCACAGAAGAAGCGTCACTTCTCACCATCTCCTGGCATGTATGGAGCAGGGAGCAAGGCGGAGTGCCAGGAAGCCCTGACGTGCTTGCAGATGGGCTATACACTCGACCTTGAACTGTAGTTTGTAAGACCTCAGTCAGTCCTAGTACACTGGGGCAAATCAGTGTAGTGGTGGAGGAAAAGCCGGGAGGCCTATTTTTATAGGAAAACAGTACCTTTGAGGGTTTAATGCTGCCGTTTTGGACAAAAGGAAAGAAATATAGAAGAATTAGGATTGTTGGAAAAAACTTGCTGAGCGGTGAATCTTTAAGAGGTAATTACTGCAGAATCCGAGTTGCAGCAATACTCATTGCAAGCAGGTCTGAATGCATAGTTTTAATTCGGCTTGACAATTTGAACACGTTAACCCCTTGGGACTGACTGAATCATTATGCATGTGTCAATCAATGGGAGGTGTGCATTCTCTAGAAGTAGGTGTAGGCTGTTTGGTTTTTTTTTAATGCAGCCTGTTCAGGCACTGTCATGTGGTGTGAAAGATTTAAATGTAGCAATGCTAAAGAGTTAACAATTTTGGGATAAGGCACGGGGACATTAAAAGAGTGGTGAAAATCCAAATGTTGAACCAATTATGTTTTGTTGTTGTTGTTAGCTGTAGAGTGAACAAGCTGCCCAGCTGTCTGGGCAGGCAGAACATATTCATTCTTACTGTAAATTCTATTTGCTGCTTCCAAAGGTGATGATTTACAAGCAGACATATTCTATATGGTCTGTATTTTAGGATCTGGTGCCCAGCCTATATCAGAGCTTACCTACCTGGCTCAGCTACCTACCCTTCCTGTGGGAAAAGGTAATCCACTGTTTAAGCAGGCTCACCCTCTCCGCCCTGCCCTAGCAACCCTTTGTGGATGTGCTGTAAGATTTTCTTGCTCAATAGCAAGGTGGTAGCTCTGCTTTCATTTTAAGAAAGTGGAGGCTGAGGGCATTGTATCAATACTGCTTCAACTCCAAGGATTTTTCCTTGTAAAATTAAAGGGAAGATCTTGTTATCGATTAACCATTTTCGTACCACTTGCTATTGACATATTCATGCTCTTGCTATGTCTAGTAGCTGAAAAATGTTTGCATTTGTTCATTTGACTAATGGTGTCATTTTTGTTTCTATATTGTTAGGCCTGTAATGTTCTAAAATGTATTTTATTAAATTTGGACTGGATGTATGTCTCTAGCAATACGAGGTACTTTCTAAACTATTAAGGGAGGGGTGGTATCTCCGAGTTGAGATAAGATGATGGTTGTTTAAATTTTGCAATTTTTTTTTGGCCTGCAGGGATATTTTGTGTTCATGTGTCCATAAAAGAATAAATTGGCATTCTTGTGCCAAACATTGTTTTTCTTGTCAATTGTCTAATAAATATAGTGTATACTGTAATAGCAATACACATGGTTACTTTTTTTTTTTTTTTTGGCCACACCGCACAGCTTGTGGGATCTTTGTTTCTCAACCAGGAATTGAACCCACACCTTCGGCAGTGAAAGCACAGAGTCAAAGTTTGAAGAGTTGAAGCCAGGCCTATCTAACTTCATTATACCTGCTACTGAGGGTGAAATTATAGGAACTTAAAAAGGGAAACAATTTTTGTCATGGGGAGTCAGGAAACACTACAGAGTCATGAATTTTGGGATAGATCATGAAGCACACGTCAGACTTTGCCAGGTGGATAAGTGGGGAACAAGGGGATTCTAGACACACCGTTCCCTCACAGTAGATTAGCTATAATTTTTATCTACTCCAGTTCTTTCCTTTATTACTTCTTTGGGTGATAGAATCCCTCTTTCTTACGGGAACCCCATTATTTTGTGTGTTTCAAGTGAGTCCAAATGGCCTTCCTCACACTTCTTCCCCCTCCATTTGTGTCCTGTTCATGTCCATCCTTGAATCAGTCCCTGGGGGATGTGTCACATAATGACTCCTGTGTCAGGGAGTGGCTAGCAAGTAGGCATGTCACAAACAAGGCATGTTCCTCCTCCGTCTCTTTTTCTCTATCTCTTGGCTCTGATTTCCTCTATGTTGACTTTATTCTCCAGAAGCTATTGGCAAATCTTTAAGGAGAAGAGGGACAAAATCAGATGGGAAAACTAGCAACTATATTGCAAATTGACTGGAGAAGGAAAGAAATTATTTTAGTTTAACAAACATTTTTGGAGCTCCTATTATGTGCTAAGAAATATAAAGATGAAAGACACAAGTTCTGGTCATTGAAAGGTTCACTTGTAAACTTGGGGGCCACATATGTAACAAGGTAGCTTTAAGGGTTAAGTATTATGAGAAATATATACACATAACCATGGGACCACTTAGAGAGGCTGCTAACCCAGCTTGGGGAGATCAAGGAAGGCTTCTTAGAAGAAATGATGACTGAGATGTCTTATAAAGAATAAATAAGAGGGCTTCCCTGGTGGCGCAGTGGTTGGGAGTCTGCCTGCCGATGCTAGGGGATGCAGGTTCGTGTCCCAGTCCGGGAAGATCCCACATGCCGTGGAGCGGCTGGGCCCGTGAGCCATGGCCGCTGAGCCTGCGTGTCCGGAGCCTGTGCTCCGCAACGGGAGAGGCCACAACAGTGAGAGGCCTGCGTACCGCAAAAAAAAAAAAAAAAAAAAAAAAAAGAATAAATAAGAGTTTTATAAATGAACAAGGTGGAAGAAGGCATTCTAAGGATTCTTTTCATGGGCAAAGGCACAGAGAGGAAAACAAAGATCATGACTTGTTGGGAAAAATTACAAGTAATTTCAGTACTCTTGGATTATAAGGGAAGTGGAAATGATAAGGCTGAACCACAGAGGCAAGCATCAGTTCCTGACAGGACAGGACTTGCATGGCATTCTAAGGAGTTTAGAGTTTGTCCACAGGTACAATAGCACAGTCTGATTTGTGTTACTTAGGCTGTCAGTAGTGTTGTGGGTAGTTTGAAGCTGAAGTTCTGAGAGTTTTACTGTGGAGCTCAAGCTAAAGATGATGAGGCTTGAACTTGAGCAGTGATAGTGCAATTGGAGAGAACGAATGAACACGAGATATTCAGAATTTAGAAGAAGCAGAACTTCGGGAAAGTGGATATAGAGAGTGCAGGGAAGGAAGACTCATTAGGAGGGCTCTCAGATTTCTGGCTTGGGTAGCTGGGAGGTAATAGTGCCACTGAGAAAATGAACACAGAAGAAGCAGATTTGTGATTTGTGGGAAGTAAGAATGTGGTGAGTTGAATTTTGGATGGATTTGATTTGAGGGTGGTATATATGGACTGGAGAAGGGGATTTGGAAGCCATCAGTATATATATCTATATATCTAACTATAGCTATGTCTATATCCTATTCGTTCTGTTTCTCTGGGGAACACTGACCAGTACAGGCTGCTCTTAGTATCTTCTCTTTGTTTTTGATTTGCAACACTTTAATAGGCCTAGGAATCTTTATATTTATCCTGCTTAGAACTTTGTCTTATTCATCTTCGTGAAACCAGCACACAGGGTCTGGCATATAGTAGATGCTCAATAAATGTTAGCTAATATCATTATTTGAGGAAATTCCCCAACACAAAAGTCAGAGAACAAAACAAACAGTAAACATAACTCAAAGAAAATAGAGACCATGCAAAGGGAGCAGAAGAAAACTTGCCCCCCCAAATTGTTTTATTTATTTATTTTTGCCTCTCACTGCTGTGGCCTCTCCTGTTGCAGAGCACAGGCTCCGGACGCGCAGGCTCAGCGGCCATGGCTTATGGGCCTAGCCGCTCCGCGGCATGTGGGATCCTCCCAGACCAGGGCAGGAACCCATGTCCCCTGCATCGGCAGGCGGACTCTCAACCACTGCGCCACCAGGGAAGACCCTTTTTTTTAAATTTTAAAAATTTATTTGGCTACATTGGGTCTTTTAAAAAATATTTATTTATTTTAAGATTTTAAATTTTATTTATTTATTTATTTGGCTGCATTGGGTCTTCGTTGCTGTGTGCAGGCTTTCTCTAGTTGCAGCGAGCGGGGGCTACTCTTTGTTACGGTGTGCGGGCTTCTCCTTGTGGTGGCTTCTCTTGTTGCGGAGAACGGGCTCTAGGTACGTGGGCTTCAGTAGTTGCGGCATGCAGGCTCAGTAGTTGTGGCACATGGACTCTGGTGCGCAGGCTCAGTAGTTGTGGCGCACGGGCCTAGTTGCTCTGCAGCATGTGGGATCTTCCCAGACCAGGGCTCGAACCCGTGTCCCCTGCATTGGCAGGCAGATTCTTATCCACTGCACCACCAGGGAAGTCCCTTAATATTTATTTTATTTATTTACTTATTTGGTTGCTCCAGGTCTTAGTTGTGGCTTGCGGGCTCCATAGTTGTGGCTTGGCGGCTCCTTAGTTGTGGCATGCGAACTCTTAGTTGAGGCATGCATGTGGGATCTAGTTCCCTGGCCAGGCATCAAATCTGGGCCCCCTGCATTGGGAGCTCAGAGTCTTAACCACTGCGCCACGAGAAGTCCCCCAAATTGTATTTTATATTCTCGGAAAGATAAAAGAAGATACTGCATTCATTAAACAAGAGGAGACTATAACAATAGGAACAACTTAAATTAAAAGAAAATATTAAAATAGCAAAAATTTTAAAAATCATAAGTGAAACAAATGAAATCCATAGACTCCCACAGATATTTAAGGAAGTCATGCTTGAACTCCCCTCCACCCTAAACTTTGCTCACCAGTGATCCTGTCTCTTCTAATTCTGAACTCCAGTCTCTGTGATCTCTTTCCTTGACCCTGCTCCTGGCCCCTGGACTTGGTTGGCATTTGGACTTGGTTTCTCTCATGTTTAATCCTGCTTTCTCTAACTTCCTTCACTTGGTTGCCCTCAGAGTCTCGGTGTCCCATGTAACATTAACCCCCACCCCGAACCCACATGTGTGTGTGTCGGGGGAGGCAATTCAGACATCAGCAATAGTGAAAAGTTAAGAAAATTCTTGTTAAAAAGATACCAAACACAATGGCAATCGATTTTACATATCACCTTTCAATGCACATACATTTTTATATAGTTGTAATCTTAATGCGTACAGGATTTTGTGTTCTGTTATTTCATTAACTATTACATAACGAACAGTTCCCCTTTTTCAAGACTGAAGTCATGTCATTTTGTGGTCATAATTCATTAGGCAAGCATTTATTGAATACCTATTGCCTACTTAACATTGTGTTAAGCATCGGGGCTACAAAGGTAAGTATGGGTTTTTCTTCATGCTTTTGAGACTTTTGCATATTTAGAGGGAGGAGGAGGAGGAGGATGGAGAAGGCTATATCAACAAAGGAGAGCAGCTAAGTATTGCCACATGCATCACAGGAAGTGCAAGCAAGGACACATGGGAGGGAATGTCAGGAAGTTGTCATGAACACAGGAAGCAAGTAACTTCACCAGTCTGATGGAGGAGGTGTTGAGGTTTTAGGGGATTAATAAATCATACCCCCTTCCCTACAACAGTTCAGAACCAACTGAAAAATAGCCATAGATATCAGATAATTGGATGAAGAGCAAGATGTCAGTTTTATTGCTGATAAGACTTAGATAAGAGGACTTGCTTAGAAGTGAGGGCAAATGGGAGTGTAACACTCCTCTTTACTTAACATGCTTGCCTTCCTAGTCATAGTAAGCACAGGAAAACCTTGGTTTTCCACAAAGGGAAGAGTCTACTTTTCCAAATGTACTGATTAAGCAATTTAGGATAAAATGGGAAAAAATTAAATCCCATTTAAATAGCATCAAAAATAAAAAGTGTTTAGGAACCAATTTGAAAAAAATGTGCAAGATCTATACATTGAAAACTAGAAAACATTGCTGAAAGAAATTAAAGACCTACATAAATGAAGAGATGCAATACGATCATGGATCAGAAGACTTGATAGTGTTATGGTGTTATTTGTACCCAAATTGATCTATAAATAAATTCCAATAAAAACTCCAGCAAGCTTTTTTCGTAGAAATTTATTGCTAATTCTAAAATTTATTTGGAAATTCAAAGGACCTAGAATAGCCAAAAACAACTTTGAAAAGAAAAACATATTTGGAACTTATCTGTGGAGGATGTAGTCTAAGATGGCCTTATGGTCCCCACATCCTGGTGTTAAGGCATTTGTATAATCCCTCCCCTGTTGAGTGTGGACAGGGCCTGTGACTTGCTTGTAACCAATAAAATATGGCAAACGTGATGGGATGTGATTTTTGTGATTACCTTAATTTATATACGATTCTGTTTGCTAGCAGACTCACTAGAAAGTCCTCCCCACCACCACCACCACCTCGCCCCGTCTCTCTCTCTCTCTCTCCCTTTCGGCTGTGTTGGGGATGCCAATGTGGCAAGGAGTTGTGATGTGAATGGGCTCTAGGACCTGAGGTTGGCCTCCAGCCACCAGTCAACAAAAACAGAAGCTCTTGGTTATACAGTTGCAGTGAACCAAATGACAAACACAGGAGCTGGAAAGTGGATTTTTTTTCCTAGTCAAGCCTCCAGATGAGAACCCAGCCCAGCCCACACTTTGACTATAGCCTGTGAGATGCTAAGCAGATGATCTAAGACATGCCTGGATCCTTAACCCACAGCAACTATGAGATAATAAACGTATATTGTTTTAAGCCTCCAAACTTGTGGTAATTTGTTATGCAGCAATAGGTAACGAATACACTACCTGATTCAAGACTTATTATAAAGCTACAATAATCAAGACAGTTGGCATCAAGATAGATATATGGAACAGAATAAAGTGTCCAATTGCATAAATGACTAATTGATTTTCAACACAAGTTCCAGGGCATATTAACTGAAGGAATCTTTTCAAAAACTGGATAGACTTGTGCAAAAAAAAGATGAACTGATGAACCTGACCTTTACCTTTCACCATATATAAAAAGTAGCTCAAAAAGGATGATAGAACTAAATGTAAAAGCTAAAACTGTAAAACTTCTAGAAGAATACATGGAAGAAAATCTCAGTGACCCAGAGTTTTAAAACATAACACAAAAAGCATCAACTACAAAAGAAAAAACAATCAATAAATTGGATTTCATGAAATTGAAAATCTTGCTCTTCATAAGACACTGCTATGAAAATGAACAGGCAAGCCATAACCTAAAAGAAAATATTTGAAAAATGTATATCTGATAAAGGACTTTATGTAGAATATATGAAGAATTCCTACAACTTAAGAAGACAAATAACCCAATTAAAAATGATTGACAGATTTGAACAGACACTTCACCTAAGAAAATATACAAATGAGGATCTCCCTGGTGGTCCAGCGGTTAAGACTCAGCGCTCCCAATGCAGGGGCCCCGGGTTCAATCCCTGGTCAGGGAACTAGATCCCAAATGCCGTGCCGCAACTAAGACCCGGCGCAGCCAAATAAATACATTTTTTAAAAAAAGAAAAGAAAATATGCAAATGGAAAATAAACATAATTTGTCATTAGGAAAGTGTAAATTGAAACCACAATGAGATACCACCGTACTCCCACTGGAATGACTAAAATTAAAAAGATTGTGGGTACCAACTGTTCAGGAGGATGTGGAGCAACTGGAATTCTCATAACACTTGTGAGAATGTAAAGTGAGGCAGTCACTTTGGAAAGCAGGTTGGCTACTTTTTAAAAAGTTCTTTAAGTTCTTTTAAAGTTATGCACCTACGCTAAATCCCAGTCATTTGACTCCTAGGTGTTTACCCAAGCAAATGTCCCAAAGACTTGTAGACAAATGTTTATAGCAGTTTTGTTTGTTTGTTTTTTTGCGGTACACGGGCCTCTCACTGTTGTGGCCTCTCCCGTTGCGGAGCACGGGCTCTGGACGCGCAGGCTCAGCGGCCATGGCTCACGGGCCCAGCCGCTCCGCGGCATGTGGGATCTTCCTGGACCGGGGCACGAACCCGTGTCCCCTGCATCGGCAGGCAGACTCTCAGCCATTGCGCCACCAGGGAAGCCCGTTTACAGCAGTTTTATTTGTAATGTTCTCAAACTGAAAACAACACAAATGCCCACCAACATGAGAATGAATAAACAAGTGGTCATATATCCACATAATGGAATACTCTTCAGCATTGAAAAGCAATGAACTCTTTTTTAAAATTTTATTTCTTTATCTATCTATCTATTTATTTATTTTTGGCTGCATTGGGTCCTCGTTGCTGTGCACGGGCCCTCTCCAGTTGCGGTGAGCAGGGACTACTCTTCGTTGCGGTGCCCGGGCTTCTCACTGCCGTGGCCTCTCCTGCTGCGGAGTGCGGGCTCTAGGCTTGCAGGCTTCGGTAGTTGTGGCATGCAGGCTCAGCAGTTGTGGCACACGGGCTCAGTTGCTCCGCGGCATGTGGGATCCTCCCGGACCAGGGCTCGAACCCGTGTCCCCTGCATTGGCAGGTGGATTCCTAACCACTGCCTCACCAGGGAAGCCAGCAATGAACTCTTGATACACACAACTACATAGGTGAATCTCAAAATAATTATGGTAAGAGAAAGAAGCAGCAAAAAAAAAAAAAAAGAATTTATTCCAGTTATATAAAATACGAGAAAATGAAAACTAATCTTTGATGACAGAAAGAAGATCAGTGGTGGCAGGAGGGGAAGGCAAGGAGTGACAAGACGTAGGATTACCGAGGGTCAGGAGGAAACTTTTGAGGGTGATGGATATGTTAATTGTCTTTTTTTTTTTTTTTTTTTTTTTTATGGTACACGGGCCTCTCACTGTTGTGGCCTCTCCCGTTGTGGAGCACAGGCTCCGGACGCGCAGGCTCAACGGCCATGGCTCACGGGCCCAGCTGCTCCGCGGCATGGAGGATCTTCCCGGACCGGGGCGTGAACCCGTGTCTCCTGCATCGGCAGGCGGACTCTCAACCACTGCGCCACCAGGGAAGCCCTGTTCATTGTCTTGATTGTAGTGATGGGGTAACGTGTATACTTATGTCAAAACTCATCAGATTGCCCACTTGCAGTTTATTGAATGTCAATTAAACCTCTGCAGAATGGTGAGTGAGCGGTTGCAAAAAGGCCAGCTTTCTGCAACCCTGAGGCTCTGAAACGAGGGGTGGGAGGAGGGGCTAGGTCGCGCATGCTCAGTCCTTCCTCCACGCTCACCAATCAGATCCCGGCTGGGCGACCTGACTAGTTGCAGACGCCGATAGACCTGAGAGGCCGCCATGATGAGAAGGAGCCACGTGAGAGGTGCGCAGCCGGGATGCCTGAGGCCTTCCAGAACTCGGTGAGTTTATATCCTGAGGGCACAGAAGCGCCATGGAAGTACTCTAAGCAGGCAAGTGATTTAAGCGGGTGTTCATTTTGAAACGATATTTTGAAGCTCTGTGGAAAATGGGCTCGAGAGGGTGGGGAACGACACGTCGGGAGGCTGTGGTAATTTTTTTCTTTCTCTTCGTTGGTCTCCTTATTCAACCACGAACTCTTGGAAGGATAGGACTCTTTTGTACTTATCACCAAAGTACCCCTTCCCCACATGCGCCCCGGCCCCATGGCTGGTGGTCAGTAAGTTTTTGTTGAACGGGTTGAGTAATCCCAGGTCACACAAGCTTGTAAGTAAGAGCCGCGTTCGGCTTTAGCACTTTTGGACTCCAAACCCTGAGGTCTTTCTTTCCAAGCATAATGACAATCTAAAAAAAATTTTGGGTGTTCCTTTTGGGATTCAGTAGTCGAATCAATGAGTGACTTCCCTGAAATGCCTGCCATCAGTAATGAGGGGTTTCCAAGGGTGAGTGGAGAGATTGGTGTATTTTTAAAAATTATGCAAGATTGATTCAACGAATATTATGTACCTACTCTTCTCTGGGCACTGCATTTGGCTCTGGGTATTTCAGTGAGGAGGGTGGGCATAGTCCCTGCCGTCACGAAAAACAGACAAAATAATAAACAAGAAAGTGTGCTAAGTGCTCTAAGATCTCTTTCTTTCTCTGAAATTTTGAAATTTTACTGTGATCTGCTCTTGTGTGAGTTTTTTTTTCTCCTTTTTTTCCCTCTCAGTGGGTTGAGCACAGAATTGCCCCCTACAGGAAACTAAGCCTTTTAGGTCTGAGAAAGTTTTTTTGTATTAGATCTTTGATAATTTCTTCTCTTCCATTGTTTCCCTCCTCTCTCCTGAATTGGGTCTTCTGTTGTTCAGCTGTGGGACCTAATGAGTGGCACCTCTAATTTTATTTCATTCTCTCTTCTATTTTCCATCTCTGCTTTTTGTTCTACTTTATGGGGTCATTTTCTCAACTTTATCTTTCGTGTATGAATTTAAAATGTTAGTTATCTTAATATTTTACTGTAAATTGGTCCTGTTGTTGTAGTCTCCTCCTGTTAAATGAGTTCAGTATCTTATTTTTCTGAGAATGTAAAATGCAGTTTGGGGGGAGGTTTTCTTGTGTTCCATTTGCGTGGTCTATATTTCCTTTGAGTTGTGTTTACAGTTTGTTTTGTTCTCTGACTTTCATGTTGGGGCCTCTCCTCAAATAATATTAGCTAACATTTATTGAGCACTTACAGCATTGTGGGCAAGTTTAAGCTCTTACAAATATTAACTTATTTAATCATCATAATAACTAATGAAGTAGGTGCTACTACCTTCAATTTATAAATGCTGAAATGAAGGAAATGAGAGCTTGAGTAATTTAACAAAGGTCACACAGTTGGAAAGTGGTGGAGCCAAGATATTAACTAACCAAGGCAGTCTGGGACATGTGTTCTTTTTTTTTTTTAATAATTTTTTTAATTTATTTTTTTTGGCTGCATTGGGTCTTCATTGCTGCATCCTCCACAGATAAGGCTTTCTCTAGCTGTGGTGAATGGGGGCTACTCTTTGTTGAGGTATGTGGGCTTCTCATTGCAATGGCTTCTCTCGTTACGGAGCATGGGCTCTAGGGCGTGCAGGCTTCAGTGGTTGTGGCTCACAGGCTCTAGAGCGCAGGCTCAGTAGTTGTGGCGCACAGGCTTAGTTGCTCCATGGCATGTGGGATCTTCCCTGACCAGGGCTTGAACCTGTGTCCCCTGCATTGGCAGGCAGATTCTTTTTAAAAATTTTTTTTAATTAATTAATTTATTTTGGGCTGTGTTGGGTCTTCATTGCTGCACACGGGCTTTCTCTAGTTGCAGTGAGCAGGGACTACTCTTCATTGCCGTGCGCGGGCTTCTTGCTGCGGTAGCTTCTCTTGTTGCAGAGCATGAGCTCTAGGCATGTGGGCTTCAGTAGTTGTGGCATGCAGTCTCTAGAGCGCAGGCTCAGTAGTTGTGGCACACAGGCTTAGTTGGTCCGCAGCGTGTGGGATCTTCCTGGACCAGGGCTCGAACCCGTGTCCCCTGCATTGGCAGGCGGATTCTTAACCACTGCGCCACCAGGGAAATCCGGCAGGCAGATAGATTCTTAACCACTGTGCCACCAGGGAAGTCCCCTAGGACATGTGTTCTTAACCACTATTCTGCACTGCCTCTTATTGATTGATTGATTGATGTACAGTTGATATACAATGTTGTGTTAGTTTCTGGTATACAGCAAAGTGATTCAGTTTTACATATATATATGCACACACACATACATATGCATACACATATATATGTATATTCTTTTTCAGATTCTTTACTATTATAGGTTATTTCAAGATACTGAATAGAGTTCCCTGTGCTATATAGTAGAACCTTGTTGTTTATCTATCTTATGTATAGTAGTGTGTATCTGTTAATCCCAAGCTCCTAATTTATCCCTATCCCCCTTCCCTTTTGGTAACCATAAGTTTGTTTTCTATGTCTGTGAGTCTGTTTCTGTTTTATAAATAAGTTCATTTGTATCTTTTTTTAGATTCCACATATAAGTGATATATGATGTTTGTCTTTCTCTGTCTGACTTCACTTAGTATGATAGTCTCTAGGTCCACCCATGTTGCTGTAAATGGCATTAGTTCATTCATTTTTAGGGCTGAGTAATATTCCATTATATATATATATATATATATATATATATATATATATATATATGCCACATCGTCTTTATCCATTCATCTGTCAATGGACACTTAGATTGCTTCCATGTCTTGGCTATTGTATATAGTGCTGCTATGAACATTGGGGTGCATGTATCTTTTCATATTAGAGTTTTCTTGGTATATATGCACAGGAGCAGGATTGCTGGATCATATGGTAGCTCTATTTTTAGTTTTTTAAGGAAGCTCCGTACTGTTTTCCATAGTGGCTGCACCAATTTACATTCCCACCAACAGTGTAGGAGGGTTCCCTTTTCTCCACACCCTCTCCAGCGTTTATTATTTGTAGACTTTTTGATGATGGCCGTTCTGACTGGTGTGAGCTGATACCTCATTGTAGTTTTGATTTGCATTTCTCTAATAATTAGCGATGTTGAGCATCTTTTCATGTGCCTGTTGGCATTTTTTTAAAAATTTATTTATTTAATTTATTTTTGGCTGTGTTGGGTCTTTGTTGCTGCATGCGGGCTTTCTCTTGTTGTGGCAAGCGGGGGCCACTCTTCATTGAGGTGTGCAGTCTTCTCATTGTGGTGGCTTCTCTTGTTGCAGAGCACGGGCTCTAGGCATGCGGGCTTCAGTAGCTGTGGCACATGGGTTCAGTAGTGGCTCACAGGCTCTAGAGTGCAGGCTCAGTAGTTGTGGCACACAGGCTTAGTTGCTCTGCAGCATGTGGGATCTTTCCGGACCATGGCTCGAACCCGTGTCCCCTGAATTGGCAGGCGGATTCTTAACCACTGTGCCACCAGGGAAGCCCCTGTTGGCCATCGTTATGTCTTCTTTGGATAAATGTCTGTTTAGGTCTTCTGCCCATTTTTTGATTGGGTTGTTTGTTTTTTTGATATTGAGCTGTATGAACTGTTTGTTAATGGTTTCCTTTGCTTACACTGCCTCATATTTAAGAATGAGACCTTGCTTCTGATTAAAGATGGTGGATTACACACCCATATTTACCTGTTTCTTCTACTAACCCCACAAAACAAAAATAAATGGATAAAATAAGAAGTAAATAAATAATACATTGAAAAAAGGAGAAAACAGTTACAAAATTTTGGAAGTTAGAAAGCCTGTGGACCTATGGTCACTGACTTTGCATATCCCAGAAAGCTAAATCCTAAAGTGATGTGGGAGAAAACCAAAAGGCAAACTATTGATAATTTTCCTTGTGGACCACCATCCTTTTCTCTCTCTCAAGCTTTCTTTCACACACATACACACACACACAGACACACACACAGGTTTGGAATAGGAGGCACCAGGAATCTCTGGACATGGGGGTGAAGTGGGGCTGAAAATAGGAAGATAGGTTGAAAGAACGGTAAAAATCTGTTAGATCCTCTCTGGCTTCACAATCGTCAGATGACTGCCCATCTCTGCTACATGCAGCCTGATAGAAGATTGAAGGTTTATTCTCTAGAGAGGATAAAGCAGTCTTAGTCTGGGGGACAGTAAGTATCATTGAGGTACAGAGTACCACACTGAAAACAGGCAGTAAGTGAACGTTTACACATTAAATTGAGGCACTTTAATGTGTATCAATATTAAACAGTTAAATTCTCCCAACAGCCTTATAGATGTGGGTGTTATTGTTTTTCCTGACTTACAGAGGAGAAAACTGAGGCACAGTAAGACTAAATAAGTTGCCTAATATCACATAGATAGTCACAAGAGAATATTTATAACATACATACATACAAAGAAGAATGCTGTAACAGACACCTATAACCCAATCTCCTACCATTCAGTTTACCAAAAAATAATAATAATAAAGAAAAAGAAAAGATAAAGAGAATATTACTTTTATCTTTGTGTTTTTTTTTTTTAACCTTTACCTTTTGAGTTGTGTTCCTTCAAAACCCAGTCCCATTCTTTTCCCTCTCAGATGTAACTGCCATCTTGAAATTTGGGTTTATCTTTTCCTTGCTTTTCTTTCTTTCTTTCTTTTTTTAAATAAATATTTGTTTATGTATTTTTGGCTACATTGGGTCTTTGTTGCTGCGCATGGGCTTTCTCTTGTTATGGTGAGCAGGGGCTATTCTTCGTTGTGGTGCACGGGCTTCTCATTGCAGTGGCTTCTCTTGTTGCGGAGCATGGATTCTAGGCACGTGGGCTTCAGTAGTTGTGGCATGTGGGCTCAGTTGTTGTGGCTCGTTGGCTCTAAAACACAGGCTCAGTAGTTGTGGCACACGGGCTTAGTTGCTCCATGGCATGTGGAATCTTCCCGGACCAGGGATCGAACCCATGTCCCCTGCATTGGCAGGCGGATTCTTAACCACTGCGCCACCAGGGAAGTCCTCTATGAGATTTTCACAAATGAGGAAATTACAGTTAATAGTGGAACTATACTTTGCTTGAGATCACATGTTTACATGTGGTAGAACTGAGATTTGACCCAGGTTTGTCTGATTTCAAGTGTTGCAGTATGTAACTGGGTGGAATATTATAAGTCAAAGAGCAGAAACATGGTTGTTTCATGGCTGTTGATAAATATTGCCAAATTGCTTTCCAAAGGATCATACTGGTATAAAATGCCAGTGTATCAGTTCCATCACAATATCTTGATCACTGAGTATGTAATAAAAAATTTTAAATTAATAGATATAGGATTATTATTCTATATTGACTTTCTTAAGAATGAATGATCATTATATAGTCCTACTTATGCAGACAGTCTTTTTCCTTGGCCCATTGATATACTGAGGCCATATTTATTAAAAATACTTTTCCATTGAGCCCCCTTGTGTATTAATGGAGGTGAAGGAAGATAATAGGAGTTAATTCTGCCCCTATCCTTTCCACTGATCAGCAGCTTGGTAACATCCACCCAGATAGATTCTGGGTCGAAAGTTGAGTTGTTATTTACGTTCACTAAGGGATCAAGATAGGACACCACAGGTTGACTAACATCTTTGGGGTTCATTTGGTATAGTATATCTACATCTACTTTTATTTTAAAGAGGATGCCTTTCCTGGACATACCTGACCCTTAACTTCAATATCCCAGAGTTCTGTTCCTAGACATGGATGTTCATAAGATTCTCTAACCCACTCAGGGCCAGCCTATCCAAAGGACTCTCCTGTTCTGCCAGCCCAGGTGTAGGGTTTTGGGGCTTCCATGTGTGCTGCAGAAAGCCCAAAGAAATAGACTTGATCTGGGTCAGTTCCAGCTTGGGTGGAACTTACACTGTGAATCTGCCTTGGATGTCAGAACCAGGGACAGCTCCTTCCATTCCTCCCCCAGCTGCCCCTCCCCTGGCTTCGGCTGGGGAGAGAATGGGCAGATTTGGGAATGGTGTACTTCTCTAGCCTCTTCTCAGTGTTTCTTGCTTCCTTCTTTATGCTAGGATAGCACTACTGATAGTTCCTTGTATAAGTGCTCTTTCTTACTTTCATGCTCTCCGTTAATGCTGCTTAGAATGCCTTTCTCCCATCCTTCCTTTGCCTGGCTAATTCCTGCTCATCCTCCCAGGCCTGTTTAAGTAGGTATCTCTTGTAGGAAACCTACCCTGATTATCCCAGACTGAGTTAGACATATCTCCTCTTAGTTCCCATGGCACCCATGCTTGCCTTTGTCATACTCAAAATTGCATTGAAATGACCATCTGTGCTGTCCAGTGCAGTAGCCATTTGCCACATGTATTAAGCACTTAAATTTGTGGCTAGTCTGAATTAACATGTGTTATGAGTGTAAAATACACACCAGATTTCAAAAACTTATATAAAAAATGTAAAATATTAATAATTTTTATATTGATGACATGTTGAAACGATAATATTTGGAGGTTAAATAAAATATTAAAATCAATTTCACCTGTTTCTTTTTTGCTTTTTATAATGTGGCTGTTAGAAATCCAAAATGACAAATGTATCTCACAGGTATTTATATTGGATAGCACTCAACTGTATGTTTGTCTCTTCTTAGGGGTAGGAACTGGCTCTAATACATCCTTATCTCTTTGTATTTCTAAAGCTCAGTACACAGGGAATGATGGAAATACCTGATGCTAGTCCTCAGAACTTGGGGCTGGAAAACAAGGGTCCAACAGACATCATTACATTATTTGGTTTTTCCATCCAGGAACTTGGCATCTCTCTCTACTTAACTCACTTTTTCTATTTAAGAAAACTCTCTTTAAGAGTTTTCACTTTTAACTCTACTTAACTTACTTTTTTCTATGTCTTATTGATTCTTACAGATTTTCTTATAGAACACAAGCATCTCATTAAATTTATTTCTAAGTATTTTAAATGAGATATTTTACCCTTATAGTTTCTAATTAGTTATTACTTATACCAGTAGTGAATGCTATAGATTTCTGCTTATTTTCTTGAATCTTTCCACTTAGTCTTACTAATTTTAAAATTAGCAAGACTGTATATTCCTATTATATAATTGCAACAACTGCAATAAAGATTTTTTCTTATATACTTAATTTTATTTCTCTCTCTCTCTCTGTCTCTGACTCCCTCTGCTCTGGCTAAAATATCCAAAGCACTATTAAAATAGTATTAGTGGTGAAGAGTGACCTCATTTATTCCTTAAAAACAGGAAAGCATCTCTGCTTCTCCACTAGCTAAAGATAGATATTCTATTATCTTGTTAATATTATTATTAATAATAATAATAAATATAATAATTAAATAAATATTAATAAATAATATAAATAATAAAATATAATATAAATTATAATTATAAATAAATATAATTAAATAATAATATAATAATAATTAATGATATTATTATTATTCTATTATCTTGATTTTAATGATTTTTATTAAGAATGGGTCTTGGGCTTCCCTGGTGGCGCAGTGGTTGAGAGTCCGCCTGCCGATGCAGGGGACACGGGTTCGTGCCCCGGTCCGGGAAGATCCCACATGCCACGGAGTGGCTGGGCCTGTGAGCCATGGCCGCTGAACCTGCACGTCCGGAGCCTGTGCTCCGCGGCGGGAGAGGCCACAACAGTGAGAGGCCCGCGTACAGCAAAAAAAATAAAAAATTAAAAAATTTTAAAAAGAATGGGTCTTAAAATTTATGAAATATTTTAATCTATTACAATTATCCTGTTTATTTTTTGTTAATCTACCTATATGGTATATATTTATTTTTGAACCATTCCTGAATTACCCTTATGCTTGTGATATGCTGCTCTTTTAATAATAATGTCATATAGTGTTATGAAGAGTGTTGACCTTGGAACCATCCAGCATGGGTTCATGTTCTGCCTCTGCTAGTTGTAAGCTGTGTGATCTTGAGCAAATTACTTAGCCTCTCTGTGTCTTCATTTTTTAAAAATTTTTTTAATTTTTAAAAAAATTTATTTTATTCATTTTTGGCTGTGTTGGGTCTTCGTTGCTGTGCGTGGGCTTTCTCTAGTTGCGGCGAGCGGGGGCTACTCTTCGTTGCGGTGCGCGAGCTTCTCATTGCAGTGGCTTCTCTCATTGTGGAGCACGAGCTCTAGGCGCACGGGCTTCAGTAGTTGCGGCACGCGGGGCTCAGTAGTTGTGGCTCACGGGCTCTAGAGCACAGGCTCAGTAGTTGTGGCACACGAGCTTAGTTGCTCCGCGGCATGTGGGATCTTCCCGGACCAGGGATCAAACCTGTGTCCCTGCATTGGCAGGCGGATTCTCAGCCACTGTGCCACCGGGGAAGCCCTTCATTTTTTTAAAAATTAATTAGTTAATTTGGCTGCGCTGGGTCTTAGTTGCAGCACGTGGGATCTTTGTTGCGGTGTGTGGGATCTTTTTTAGTTGCTGCGTGCAGGATCTAGTTTCCTGACCAGGGATCAAACCTGGGCCCCCTGCATTGGGAACATGGAGTCCTAACTGCTGGACCACCAGGGAAGTCCCTCTGTGTCTTTATTTTTAATGATAGTATCTGCCTGTGCTGTTTATTTACCTATTGCTTCTTAGCCCAAGCTCACCTATATGTTCTATGATGCACCAGGATTTTTGTGAGGATTATGTGAGTTAACTTATGTAAAGTGTTGGAACAGTGCTTGACACTTAATATTAAGTAAATACTTAATAATGTTAAGTGTTAATATTATTATCATAATTTTAATTATTCTCTTACAGAATTCTGTAGGCTAGTATTTGACTTGTGATTTTTGCATCCATATTCCTGAGATCTCTTTTTGTAATATCATCATATGATAAGAGGTGTGGGTCTTTATCTGCTATTGTGAACAAATTGGGAAAATTCCCGTTTTTCTCATGTTCTAGAACCATTCATATAACATGGAACAGAATTATCTCTTTAAGGAATGGTTGGAAATATTACACAGTAAACCTTCTGGGCCAGATGTTGTTTGGTAATTTTTGATAGTTTTCTCAGTGTCCTCCTTAATTGTTGCTCAATTCTTGCTTTTTATTCTGTTTTGAATTTTTTAAAGGAAAAAAATTGTAGTTTAAACTTTTGATCAGGTATCAGATTCATTAGTCTATAGTTATGTAAAAAAATTCCCTTGTATTTGTTAAATCTCTGTGATGAGTTTTAAAATTGGGGAGATAAATATGTTCACTGTCTTGATTGTGATGATGGTTTCACAGATCGATACATATGTTAGAATTGATTAAATTGTATACTTTATGTGCAGTTTATGTATGTCAATGATAGCATAATTTTAAAAAGTCTACCAATTGCATAAATCTTTTCAAAGTACAAGGTAACATTTATTAATTCCATTGTTCATGATTTCTGATTTTTAGAATTATCTCCTGAAATATTATACAAGAAATACATTTTATTATAGATAAAAAGAGATGGTGCATGCAGGAGGTGTTAGTGATTCATTTTCTGATAATAGGGTATACGATTTGTTTTATGTCTACTATACTACCTTGATTTCATTGTTCCCAGGCTGTTCTTTTAATATTTTAAAAAAGGAAAATATAGATGGAGATACAGTTTTTTTCTTAGGCCATTCTTGTTGTTTTGGGGCCAGGAAACTCTGCGTTTAGGGAAGGTGTGTAAGTGGAAAGATCTGAGATCTGGCCTATGTAGCAGAGGCCCTTGGGTGTGACTTAGCTATGGATTGAGGTGGAAGGATTGAACTGGAAACAGAAGGAGCCAATAAGCTTTCTGGGAAGGTACATCAGGAGTTACTGAAAGAAGTCTGAATAAGAAAACAAGATACTATCTGGAATTCCTTTATACTCTACCACTTTGCCTAGCCAAGAGTGAAATCCTTGATGATGAAGACACTCTGCAGAGAGACCCTGCAAGGCCAGGGCAAGGCTTGACTCCACTAGCCACTTTGGAGGTGGATCAGAATAGTGACCAGTGCCTTTCCACAAAGTTAAGTGTGAGGCTTCATATTTAGAACAGGGGATTCAAACTCTTCTTAAGGAATGCTGAGCTTCTAGCTTAGTTACACCAAGGCAGAGATCTTGCTATTTCTGAGGATGTTTTGATGCCATCTGTTTGACACAGATCAACCCAAATTTACTGATCATTCTGGGCACAGCTTGTGCGAACCACTAAAGGGGGACAGAAGTACATCTGATATGGTCCCTGCTCTTAAAGAATTTAGAATGTAGTACAAGAGACAGACAGTAATTATGGTAGTAGCCAATACTTCACCTGCATTCTTCTAGGTACTGTTCTAAGGTCTTTATATATATTAATAACAGTCCAATGAGGTAGGTACTATTTTCACCCCCTAAAATAGGGGAGGAGGAAATTGGGACACACAGAAGTTAAGTAATTTTCACAGCTAGTAAATGGCAGCACCAGGATTGGAACCAAAACAGTGTGGCTTTAGAGTCTTTGTTCTTAACTTTATCTTGTAGAGCAGTAGTTCTTAAAATGTGGTCCCCAGATCAGCAGCAGCAGCCCCATCTGGAAACTTACCAGAAACATGTATTCTTTGGGTCCCACCCAAGACCTACTGAATCACAAATTCTGGAGGCGGTGCTTAACATTCAGTGTTTTAACAAGCCCTCCAGGTGATTCTGATGCCTGCTATTTGAGAACCTCTGCTAGAGAAAAGCAAAGCATACTATGAAAAGTGTCAGAAATTAATCTTCCCAATGGGTAGCAACTGGATATGGTCTCTCTCTTAAGTTCCTAGCCTTCTGCACGGCATCTAGTGTAAAGTAGGCATCAAAAAATACAGATGGATGATGCATACATATGAATGAATATATGGAAAAGTGATGTTTGAGCTGGGGTCTCTTACCACCTATCAATTGATGTAGACCAAATAGGAGAAATGTTCCCCGAAACCGTGAGACCAGCAAGGAGGTGATTGTGATACTTTTGGCAAGGTATGGTAAAGGTCTGCACCAGCACAAGGAGCCATCAGAAGAATGTCAGGGAGATCATGCGAGAGCAGTTCAGGAGGTAAACATGTCAGGTCTTTGTGAACAGCTGTATAGGGGAAGAAGCAAGGGAGAGAGAGAAACTGTCATTTCTGGGATGAAGGTGCCCTTCACAGAGACAGGAGGTATAGGACAAGCACGTTTGTGGGGGAAAGATAGAGTTTGGATTTGGACTCTTGAAATTTGAAGTGCTGGTAGATCCAGGTGGAGCTGTCCAGCAGACACTTGGAAATATGAGTCTGAGACATGGTTGGAAATAGAGATTTGGAAGGATAGTTGAGTCATAAGAATGGATGAGACCTTTAAGGGAAAAGTGGAGAGTGGAATGAGAAGAGAGGTGGGTTTGAAACCATGGTGAACACTGTTATTTAATGAATCAAAAGCAAGAGGGGGGCCCTTGAAGAAGGCTGAAAAGGGCTTAGGCAATAGGAGACCTCAGAAAATGCTGAAGCCAAGTAGAAGCCTCAAAAAGGAAGGAGAGGCAAAGTGTCAGATGCTGCAGAGAAATAAGAGTTGAAAATTATCCTTTGAATTTCGACACAAAAAGTGTTTTAAGTGACATGGTGAGGGCAGAAACGGATTGACTGAGTTGAGGCGTGAGCTGTAGATGAGAAAGTGGAGACAGGTGTTTCCCAGGTCCCGCAGGTAGAGCTCAGGAGCTGCACTCAAGTTGAGACTGCGACATCTTCCAGGGTAGGCAGTCTCTTTCATATCTGTGGTCTCAGCGCCCGGTAGTCGGCCTGGAAGAGAGGGTGGCGTCAGTGAGTTCAGTGACTAGGGACGGAGAAAGGCTTCGCGGAGGCAATCGCTTTGCAGCCGAGGCTTGAAGGATGAGGGTGATTGGGAGGAGAGGTGGGAGGCAGGGCCCCTGGGTGACGGGGCTCTCGGAGTGTGTGAGGGTGACCTGGGAATGAGGTGGAAATGTGCGCGTGGCCCTGTGTGAAGGGGGGAGGCTGTGTGTAGGCTTGGAGGGACAGGTTTGGGGAAAAGACAAGGCCGGAGGTTGCTGCGGGGGGTTGTCCTCCCGCCCCGCCCCACTTAAGCCACTGCGTGGTTCCGCGGCGCCTCTACCGGAGCCCTCTCGCCGGGCTGCATGGCGACGGGTGACCGCCAGGGGCCGCTGCCTCCGGTCCCCGGTGCCCCCGCCCCTCTCCATTGGCCTTTGTTGCTGTCGGAGCGCCCCGTTTGACTCGTTCCCGTCCGCCCCCTGGGCCTGGCGGTCGCGCCTGCGCACTGGCAGCGGGCCGGGCGCTAGCTGGGGGAGCTGCTGCAGGCTCCGCGGCGGCGGCTGCAACGGAGGCTGCGGGGGCGGCGGCGCGAGCGGCCGGGCTTGGGGGGGTAGCCGAGCCCGGCCCGGGAGCCCAAGCAGCTAAAGTGCGGGGTACCTAGGCCCTTCACGCTGGACTCCACAGTCTCCGGGCCGCCTGACCTCCGCACGGGTATATGGGATGGAAGCGGGACCCTCGGGAGCAGGTAAGGGCCCCCGGCAGAGGGGCACGGTGCATGCTCCAAGGACTAGGGGACTCCCGCGTGAAGAGCAGGATTTCCGAGTGAGGAAAGGTTTCCTGAGTGAGGAAAGGGGCTCTTATGAGATGGGGGGCCCAGTTTGAAGGGGGCTGTGTGCAGTTCCGGGGGAAACCTTGTGAAGGGAGCTCAGAGACGGGGGCCATTTATCAAAGGAGGCTGTATGCACTCCTGGAGGTGGGAAGTGCTCTGGGAGAAGGGCCTGAACGCACGTAAGGACACTCGGAGATCCCGGGAGGCCTAGGGAGAGGCCCGGCAGGTGGCAGGGGGCGGGCCCCAGGTGTCCAGGAGAGGAGGGGGTCGACACAGATGGGCCCAGAGCTGCCGCATGCCGGGGGCGGGGGCTCAGCCGGGCTGGGCTGGGCTGATGTCTTTTGGGAGAAGGCGCCAGAGCTGGGCTGTGAGCTCCGCCCCAGCCGGGCCTGACGCGGGGGCGAGGGTCAGGGGGCAGTGGGTGGGGATCCAGCCCCGGGATCCCCCCCCCCAGTCTAGGGAGATGGAGCGGAGGCGCCGGAGCATGCGCGGAGGTGCCAGCTGGAACGGGTTGCCCGATGTGGTGGGGGCGTGGCCGCCCGAACCCCCCACCCCCAGACCCGCAGGTTGGATTGCAAAAAGGAGCGCACTGTTGGGCTGCAGTCTCTCTTAGGTTATGCTGGCAGAGTACAAGTGGAAATGGGCCCCTTCCCCATCTTGGGGCTCTTGCACTTGGCCCTGAAAACCTTCAGTCATAATTTGCCAAGAATAGGTTGAGGGAAACTGCTAAAGTGCCTTATTCTGCCACTGGGATGAGGAAAGACTGGGATGGAAGCAATGTTTTAGGTTATGGACGGGTCCCCCTTGAAGACAGGCCTTAAAAAATGTGTTGGTTACTGAGGTACCAAGGCCAGGACCAGGTTTACCTAGAAGGGGTTTTCTGCCTGGTTTGCACGGTCCAACAGTGAGCAGAATTGGGATCTTTTAATCCAAGGAAAATGACCTCTCTATTGAATGTCTCCTGAGTCGACAGCCTAATCTTTCTATACCTAAATATTTTTATGTTTGTTGTCCCCCACTGAGTATCTTTTCTTTTTCCTCTCTCTACTCCCCAGAAACTGTCAGGGCCATGTTATTAGACCCAAGGTCGTCAAGCTAGCCTTTTGTCACAAATACGTTGTTTGGGGTAGGGGGAAGTCTATAGCCTTCACCATGGTGTCCCAGGTGATAGCCTTAACTTCTCCTTATTTACAATCAGGAGAAAAGGTGGTAAGAATAGAGGAGAAACTGAGGCAAGGCTGCCCCAAGAAGACCAGAGTCCCTGGATGTGTTGTGTAGTGGTGGCACCTCCTGTGTCCTGTCTCTTACCCTTTTGATGGGAGGAGCAGTCTGGACCTGGGAATCCTTTAGATCTTGTCTCACTACTTCCTTCCATTTGATCTCGGAGTGGGAATAGGATTTCCATTTGGGACAGGAATTTCATTTCTGGTTGAAGCATCTTTGTCTTTTATACCAGCTCTAATCCCCTTAAGGAAATAGCTCCTGCCGACTCAGACTCATTCTTCGAGTCATCCATTCAGTGATCTATAAGTACTTAGTGACTACTTTCCCTGGGACAGAAACAACCTTGTAAAGGCTGTGTAAGCCTTAAGGTGGAATGCAGGGAGCAACTGACTTCAGAAAACTACTTCCTCCTTCCCGTAGGCCCCTTTCTCCATTCCAGGAGCTCTCGTGGTTTTCTGGGCTGGAGACTACTTGCAGCAACCCAGGGACTAGAGTAGTAGAGGTCCCAGAGGTCCAGATGGATTGCTGGGAGCTGGCACCCATACCAGATTGATCTATTATGGTGAATTTCTAATAGCCTCTAGAGTGATGAAAAAGTTGACTTTTTCCGATTCATGTTACATATTTATAGCTTCTAGGGAAGGAACTAGAGCCTGGTATCTGGAGTTGGCTGTAGCGTAATGAGGCAGGCTTTACCTCATCAAAAGGTGTAATTGAAATTCATTCTGGAAGCTGTGAGTGGAGGGATCCCATAACTGCCTCCTTCCTAGGCTCGGACTATTTTCTTGGAGGTTTGAGGACACAGTACGTACACAAAGCAAGGTATTGTTGCTGGCTTCACTGGGCTTATGGCCAGGTGTGCCTTCTGTGCTCAGGTGTGTTACAAGTACATATACTGGACTGGGAGCTCCCAGAGGGTAGAGGTGGTGTCTGATTTATCTGTGGAACCAACCAATGTCTAGGCCCTGACACAAGTACGTCTTTATTTTTTGAATTGAATCACATTCCAGTGTGAACATAAATGGTTAAGCACATGTGTGGATATTTAATAATTTGTGTGTACTCAGTGTGTGGACAAATTCTTTTTGGAGCGATTGGCCCTTTACTCTTTGCTTACTGGACAGCTAACCCAACCTTGAGTTTGTCTTTTGAGTGGGCTGTCTAGCTTATTGGGAGGTATGTGTGCCTCAGAACTGCAGGGAAGGAATCCCTGAGCCAGGCCTTTCAGCTCTGTTACTTTTCCTTCTCAGGGCTGGTTGAGGATGGGGGAGGGGGAGTGTCCTTTTCATAGCCCCTCCCTCCATGCTTTTGTCTGCAGGGAAGGGCCCCGCCCCTTTCCCCCAAGGCCCAAGCTTTGTCCTCTGTGCTGGGGCCCTCATCTGCATCACAAAGTGGCCGTCTGTCCCTGTCTGGCTCTGAAGGGAAGTGTCTCCCTTTCTCAGACTAAAAGCTGGGGGCAGGGTGGGGTTAGGGGAGGAACTTTGTACTGCTGTAAGGCTTGCAGGGGAGTGGAGTGGGAGAGAGGTTCTCTCTTCCTCCTGCCTTCCCTAGTTTGGGTATGAAGGGGAGGGTGGGGGCTCCTTGTTTTTCCAAAGCCTCCTAGGAGTGGAGGGTGCCTAAGGCTAAGTCTGGTGTGTAGTCCTGTTTCTGGGAAAGAGAAGGTTTTGAGGCTAGAGTGTCTGTCCCATCCCCCATCATTTCTACCCAGCCCCTAGCTCTAGGGGATGTCTTTCTCCCAAGGCTCCTAACAATTATTCAGCCTGGGAGGCTAAGGAGGTGAATGGAATGTAAGAACTTGGGGAGGGAAAGGGTATCTCTTACCAGCTACTTCCACTAGGGTCATGTTTGTCCTGTGCTGGGTTTATAATTGTTTCTGAGCAGTGTGCAGGTGTTTGTGTGCTGTGTATGCTTGTGTGTTCTTTGTGGTGTGTCTATGGATCTGTTTGTTAATTCATTTAGTATCTGTATATTGAACACCTATATGCCAGGCGCTGGAGATTCAGCAGTGACCAAGGCAGATACAGCCTGTATCTTTGAAGATCTCACAATCTAGGCTGGTGAGGGGTATGTGTATGAAGGTACACTGTCCAGGTCTAAGTATGTGTTTGGATGTGTATGTCTATCTATGGCTTGTGTATAATTTCTGTTCAGCTCTTTCTGGGGTATGTGGCCAGGTGCTAGTAGTTAAGCTTTCACTTCCCCAGGTAGCTGAATCCTGAAGGCCTTTTCTCCCCAGACTGGGCTGCCATTCCCGTCTGTGTTTCCCTGTCTGTGGAGTAGGGTAGGCTTGACAGGTGGTTAGAAGGAGACACAGCAGCTTAGCTCTGGAAAGCAGGCCCCTCCCTTGAATGGTTCTGACCTCTTCCTGACCCCCCTGCTGAGGATATGCCCCATCCCCCCAGCCTCGCCAACTGTGAAAGCAGATCTCTGGTAATGGGAGGTTCTGGGCTGTTTTGTCCCTCTTTCCTCCCACCTGGGCTGGTCCTCTGCTGGCAAAGACAATAGTAGATGCTGAGGGAGGGTTCTCTTAGGCAGTTTCCTCTTTTCTTCCCTTTCCCCTCAAGCTAGGAAATAAAACCAGGGGCAGCAATCAGACTGGTGGCAATAGAGGAGAAAGTAGTGGGAGTTGGCCCTGCCCTAGCCCTTTCCCAAGGGCTGCCTCTGTCTTAAACCCCTTCTGCTACTGTCTGGGCCCTCTGTGTAGAAGGAGCTGTGGGCCTGGAAAGAATCTTGTATTCTTCCCAGAAGCAGTAATCTCGTCTTCTCCAGGATGATACTGTCTGCCCCTCCTTCCCAAATCCTCTACTCTAGTTTACTCTTGCCTCAGTCTCCTATATTTAGCCTGTCTTCATTCCCTAGCTTTTTCTTCTTTTGAACTTCTTCATTGTCTCCCCACTTGCAGCCTTGCTTCTTGCCCAGGCTCTCAACTGTCTTGCCCCAGCCCTAACTCCAGCCTTTCCTCCTTCCCAGTTCAAGCATTTTTGGGCTGTGACCTCCAGTTCCAGCCTCTTCACCAGCTCCGTGTTTCAGCCTCTCTCCTTTCCTTAGTCTCCAAAATCCATCCTTTTAGCCTTTTCTCCTTTTCTGCTCCATCCTCAGCCATTCGGTTGCCTTAATCTTTTCTCAGACACTGCCCTGTTCCTTGCGTGGCCTCCCCCCATCCGCCCGCCCCAGCACTTGGCCTTCTTTAGGTCTTCCTCCTGCCTGCAGTGCAGAGAAGCATTAAGATGATACTATTTTGTGTTCAGGATGGTGATGAGTGAAGTGAGCATCTGGCTGACAGATAATAAGGCTTTCTTGGTCTGCTAGATACCTGAAGGAGTCTTCATCTAGTAGAGGGAAGAAAGAGTTTTGTTACTAGAGCCAGATTTAGCCCGTCTACTTAACATGTAATAGGAAGATATTACATACTCATTTGATGAATTTAAGATAGACAACAAGGGTAATTTTCCTAACTGGAAAGAGTTTTTAAAAAATGAGCCTGGGTTGTTTCAGCCGGTGGAAGCCCTCAGTTGGGTTGGGTAGTCAGGAAAGAGGCTTTTCCTACACTTTGCTGCTCCCGTTCTAGGAGGCCTTGTGCCTTCTCTGATCAGAGTGGTAAGGAAATTACCAGACTCTACCCTCACCAGCCTCTCTGTCTTGTAGCTGCAGGCACCTACCTGCCCCCCCTGCAGCAGGTGTTCCAGGCACCTCGCCGGCCTGGCATTGGCACCGTGGGGAAACCAATCAAGCTTCTGGCCAACTACTTTGAAGTGGACATCCCTAAGATTGACGTCTACCACTACGAGGTGGATATCAAGCCGGATAAGTGTCCTCGCAGAGTCAACCGGTAAGTAATGCACGTTTAAGCCACTAAGTCCAGTAGTCCTTATTTTCCTGAGTCTCACAGCCTTAAAAGAGAATCCAGAGGGATAAAAGAAAAACTAGTAGAGGGTGATATCACCAAATTCAAGAAAGTTCTTGAGGAAGAGATTCTAAGTAAGGTAAATGTTGAAAAATATCACTGGATTTGGCTATTAGGAGACAGTTGGTACCTATTGCCACAGTAGTTTCAGTAGAGGAGTTGGGCTAGTAATCTAACAGTGAGTTAAGGAATAAATGGAAGGTAATGTGGTAGGGATAGTGAGAACAGATAGCTTTTTTCTAGATAGCTTGATAGTGAAGCATGGGAAGAGAGGGAATATGTTGGCTAGAGAAGATTATAGGGGCCAAGTATGGTGCCTACTGCATTTCATTATTTGTTGAAATGAATAAATGAAAAGTTTTTAAGAATGAGACATGGGTATGTTTATAAACCGAGAAGGAGCTAGTGCAGGAGAGGTTAAAGGTACAAGACAGAGAGGAGAGGAGTGAGTGGGATGTCCTTGCTGAGGCAGGAGGACACATATATATATGCACAATGTAAAAAAAAAATTTAATATTACAGGAAGAGTAGCAATGAAAAATGTCTCGTATTACCCTGGCCTCCTGTCTCCTAGTCCCTTTCCCCAGATGCATTCATTATTACCATTCTTGAGTACACTTCCAGATATTTTTCTATACATATGCAAGCCTATATGTTTACAGAACATTTTTAAAGCACACAGAATACAGAATCTTATATACACTGCTCTGCACCTTGCTTTTTTCCACTGAACAATATAATTTGGAAAGTAATATATATCAGTACCTACATATCTGTCTCATTCTTTTGCATAACTTCATAGATATTCCATTGAATGGATATATTATAACCTATTTAATAAATCTATTCAGGAACATTTAGGTTGAGTCTAAACTTTTGCTACGAAAGTGAAACTGTGTAGAATATTAATATAGATACATTTTTGCACGCAAATACAAGTGTATCTGTAGGATAAGTTCCTAGGCTGGAATTGCTGGCATAATACATTTAAAATTTTTGAGATGTTACCAGTTTTTTTTAAGGTAAGTTGTACCAATTTATACTCCCATCAGTAAGGTATCATCCCATATCCGCACCAATTCAGTATATTGGATTTTTTAGTTGTTGGCATTCTGATAAGTAGAGAATTGTATCTTGGTCTAATTTTAAATTGTATTTCTCTACTGAGTGAAGTTGAACATATTTTCAGATGTTTAAAAATTATATATGGAAGGGATATTTCAAGTGTGAGAGGAAAGAAAGAGGAAAAGAGGCAAGTGTATATAAATGTATTTGTCTATATGTCTGGGAACTTGAGGGTGGCCTTGCCTTCTATGTTCTGCTCCTTTCAAAATTATTAAAGATGCTTTTTGATCTGAGGTAGGAGTGGATTCTGTCGTTAGGCGGGTAGTGGAGAAGGTTTGACACAATCTATGAGGATGGAAGTGATCAGAGATATGAAAAAGATTGCTGGGCAGCACTGAGGCCTAATTGGCATTAAAACCATGTGTTTACAGTTGCTTCCAATGTATAGTTTGAGTCTTTTTATCCAATAGTATTCAAGAGCTTTGGTTTAGAAAGCGAAGAGTTCAGATAGTTGGATGGACTGGGATTTTGAAGGCTAGATGGATACTCTGGAATCTAAGTAGCAGAGCACAGGAACTGAAATCAGGAAAGAGATGATAATGGAGAGAAAACAGGGTGGTAGGACTAAGGACTTCAGAGAGATGGAAGAGGTGAGGTTCTTCTTCCACACTTTATTCCTATTCCAATTCAGGGCTCTTCCCATCTACCTTTCTTGATTATCAGCTTGGGGATTGGAGCAGCCTAGATTTTGTTCCTGATTCTGGACAGACCCTGAGATTAAGCCCTTCTCCCCTCAGCCTCCCCCTCTGCTCAGAAGGCACTCACAACCACTCTTTTAGGTCCTTCGGAGCCTGGGTGATCCGAGGACCAAAAATATCACCTGGGAGCGTATTAGAAACGTAGAATTTCAGACTTTGCTCTAAATCTGCTGAATCAGAACCTGCATTTTAGATCTCTAGGTGGTTCATATGAATGTTGAAGCTTGAGAAGCACTGCTTAGAATAGAGATTAGTAGCTGGTAGGACAGAATATAGTAGATGGGACATTGCCTGGAGTTTAAATTACTTCCAAGAGCTTGAAGTAGTAGTGTTTCAGCTTCCACTGGCCTTTCCCATTCCCCACAGGGAAGTGGTGGAATACATGGTCCAGCATTTCAAGCCTCAGATCTTTGGTGATCGCAAGCCCGTGTATGATGGAAAGAAGAACATTTACACTGTCACAGCACTGCCCATTGGCAATGAACGGGTAAGGTTGGGAGTCAGGCTGGACCTGTCTGGGGAGGGACAGAACTCAACTAAGCCTGTTTGGAGTCTGGCAGTCCAGAGATCCCTTTCGTCTTTTGTGCTGAGAAAGTGTGTTTTAGGGTGAGGGATGGGTAGGTGCTGATGTTTATTTAGCCTCTTGTATGTCTGTCCCTGTCCAAACAGACTGAGATTAGACTTAAAATAGACCTAAGGGACTTCCTACTAAGTGTGGTTGAGAGGGACAGATACACTGAGCCAAGGTGGCTGGAGACTTAAGGGGCTGGATTTACTCTGAAGTTTTCATTGTGAGTCCCTATCAGATTAAGAAGCAGATTCTGGGAAATCTATGGGGTGAAGGATAATAGGGGCAAGGCAGGGAATATTGGACTGTGGGACAGCATCAGCAATCTTTCACCCCTTTCTCTTTCCTGAAGGTTGACTTCGAGGTGACAATCCCTGGGGAAGGGAAGGATCGAATCTTCAAGGTCTCCATCAAGTGGCTAGCCATTGTGAGCTGGCGCATGCTGCATGAGGCCTTGGTTAGTGGCCAGATCCCCGTTCCCCTGGAGTCTGTGCAAGCCCTGGATGTGGCCATGAGGCACCTGGCATCCATGAGGTACTGGCTGTAGTTAGTATCTGGGCTACAAGTGGTGGCAGAAGTGCTGTGGGAGGAGGAGGGGAATGAGCGTATATTAAGGTCCCACCGTGTGCCTTTCAAATAAAAAATTCTTTGAAGCCCTACCATATACCAGGCAAGTGTGCATATACATTTAGATGGTTTAAAGCTTTGGCCCTGTCCCTTGTAGATATCTTTGGACCTCACCCCATCTGTCCCTGCAGGGCAGTAAAAGGGGAGAGACTTGCACAAGGTCAGTCACACAACTAGTAAAGGATCAGAGCTGGAATTAAAGCCCTGGTGTCCTGCCTTCCAGGCCAGGGCTCCTCCGTGCCCAGGATGCCTCACAGGGTGGGGGCCTGTGCCCGAGGGACCAGTTCTCTGCCTGTCCCTGCCAGGTACACCCCTGTGGGCCGCTCCTTCTTCTCACCGCCTGAGGGCTACTACCACCCGCTGGGGGGTGGGCGCGAGGTCTGGTTCGGCTTTCACCAGTCTGTGCGCCCTGCCATGTGGAAGATGATGCTCAACATTGATGGTGAGTGGGGAGAGCTATGGAGCCAGGGGCACCCTGAGTCCAGTGACCACACTCCCAGCCTCATCCCTCCCAGCTCTGCAACCACACTCCTAGTCTAATCCCTACAGCCCTGGGACCCCTCCCCCATCCCAATACCCTATAAAGAAGAGGGTGTAAAGAGCAGTGCTTCCATTTATTCTGGAAGACAGAACCTGAGCTGAGCTGTACTTACCATGTCCCCACAGTCTCAGCCACTGCCTTCTACAAGGCGCAGCCAGTGATTGAGTTCATGTGTGAGGTGCTGGACATCAGGAACATAGATGAGCAGCCCAAGCCCCTCACGGACTCTCAGCGTGTGCGCTTCACCAAGGAGATCAAGGGTGAGGACCCAACCAGGCGGGGAGGGGAATCAGTGCTACTTTCTCTTTAGTCCTAAAAGGAAATCCCCTTGGGATATATTCAGGGGAGAGGCCAAGCCTGGGCACATGAGCAACCTTTTCCAACCCTGACAAGCAGTGTGTGTGTCCCAGGCCTGAAGGTGGAAGTGACCCACTGTGGACAGATGAAGAGGAAATACCGCGTGTGTAATGTTACCCGCCGCCCTGCCAGCCATCAGACGTAAGTTGACAGGGCTGCTAAGCCATACTGTTGGTGGAAGAGGGCCGATATTTCAACATACTCTGTTCACTTTCTCTGCACCCACACCTGGCCCTGAGGATGAGCCCTGTTTTTGAAGATAAGCTGTGGGAATTTGGCATCCCTCCCCTAACCTTCCCAGATCCATTGATACTCTCCCTACCATTTTTACCTTCTTGGTCTCCACCTTTCCTTCTTGGGCCTTTACTGGAGAGCAGGTGTCTTTCTCTGGCTTCTTTCTCAGTTCTATAAATGTTAGGATCTCTCTCAACTTATTCTTCCTCCTGAAAAAGCAAGTTGATATCCTAGGCTAGACCCTTGGGAAAGTTGTCACTGATTCCATCTACGTCCTTCACTTCAGACTGTGCTGGACTGTGAGTGCCTACTGTGTGTCAGGCTTCATGCACAACACTAGACATACAGATGAGTCAGATATGATCTGACCATTGTGGAACTTGCCTTTCAAATCTTTGGCTTCACTCTTGGAGCCCTGTATTTCCTCTGCTTTCCTGTGAGTGGTGGGAGTGCTCAAAGAGGTTGGATAGGGATGAAGTCAAGTCTGGCGCTTCCCATGGTTGTAGGTCTAGAAAGGTGTTACTGAATGCTAGGCTATGACACTTCTTTCCCTTCCCCCAAACAGGTTTCCCTTGCAGCTGGAGAGTGGACAGACTGTGGAGTGCACAGTGGCACAGTATTTCAAGCAGAAATATAACCTTCAGCTCAAGTATCCCCACCTGCCCTGCCTGCAAGTTGGCCAGGAACAAAAGCATACCTACCTGCCCCTAGAGGTGAGACTGCCAAGTAATGGCCTGGCTGGGGAACAAGCACGGTACCTGCACACTGATCATCAGAGGTCTATTCTTCCATTTGTAGTCTCTCATCATTTTTAGGTTTGGAAAATTGATGTTCTGAGAGGTCATTCTGTGAAATGTAGGCCTCATTCTTAACTGCTGAGTTCTTTACTTATCCCGCATCCTGCTCTCGTATTCTTTCAGGACTGCCAGGCAGAGGCGAAAGCTGTATTTACTGTTTAATAAGTAATTAGTTCATTCAGTACAGAGATTTCAGATACCTACACTCATGTCCTCTTAATTTCTCTTTCCCTGTCTGGAGCTCGGGATCTAAATGACCTAAAGATACAAGTATACTTTATTTTACAGAAAATGTACATGAACGTTACCTATAACATGAATCCTGTATCCCCAGTGATCAATGTGTTCCTTTTTTTTAAAAAATTAATTAATTTATGTTTGGCTGCATTGGGTCTTCATTGCTATGCGCGGGCTTTCTCTAGTTGTGGCAAGCGGGGGCTACTCTTCGTTGCGCGGTGCGCGGGCTTCTCATTGCGGTGGCTTCTCTTCCTGAGGAGCACAGCCTCTAGGTTCACGGGCTCAGTAGTTGTGGCTCAAGGACTCAGTAGTGGCTCACGGGCTCTAGAGTGCAGGCTCAGTAGTTGTGGCGCATGGGCTTAGTTGCTCCGCGGCATGTGGGATCTTCCCAGACCAGGGCTCGAACCCGTGTCCCCTGCATTGGCAGGCATCAGATTCTTAACCACTGTGCCACGAGGGAAACCCAGTGTGTTCCTTTTGAAAAAGTTTTCGCTCCAAGATTTGTCATATTTTTATGCTTCAGCAGACCTTTGAAATTCTGCAATTAAGGAAAGAATAGTAATGCTCTTAAGTCATTACTTAAGTCATTACTTAAGTAATGCTTTTAAGTCATTTGCATTAAGTCATAGAATGCAAATGGAGAACCACTGGGCTGTATTTGGTTTTCTATACACTAGCCAAAATGTCTAATGAGAAACTGTCTCTGACTGCTTCATTGTCTAGTCTAGTGCTGCTCAAAGTGTGGTCAGTGGACCAAGAGCATAGGTATTACCTGAGAGCTTGTTTGAAATGTAGAATCTCAGGTTCCACCTAGACCTACTGAATCAGTATCTCTTTTAACAGAATCTAAAGAGGATTCATATGAACATTTAAGTTGGAAAAGCACTAGCCTAGATGACCGTCCTCTGTTCTAGCAGCAGGAGTCAGATAGCTGGGACCAAAACTTAAGCCTTCTTTCTGTGAGCTTCTGGGATTTCAGAACTAACCAGAGGAAATTAGGCTGAAGGGAGAAGAGATCCCAAAGCCCAAGAACTCTGACTTAGTAATAGCTGCTGATGCACAGAAAGTGGGATGAAGACAGTATGTTCTCTGAGATGTAAACAGAAGTCTTTAATGGCAATTACAGCTAAGTAGATAGGCTTTGGGTAATATCTACTGCAAGCTGAGATTTGTTAGCAAATTGACATTACTTCTGTTTAAACAATAGTTTCCAAGGTGAATAACTTATGTATTTTGATTTTTACTGTTGCTTGTTTATTTAACAAATATTTATTGAACTCCTACTATGAGTCATACACTCTTAGGTGTGGGGAAAGCAGAGATTAACAAGACAGATAAAGTCCCTGCTGTCATGGAGCTTATAATCTAGAAGGGGGAGATAGATAATAAGTTGGTAAATAAGATAGTTTCAGTTGGTGGTAAGTGCTATAAGAATAATAAAACAGGTTAAGGGGATAGTCATAAGGGTGGAGCGGGTTGGAGATTCACTTTAGTTATTGTGGTCAGGGAAGGCTTCTTTTTTTTTTTTTCTTTTTGGCCACACTGACGGCATGTGGAACTTCCTCAACCAGGGATCAAACCTGTGCGAGTGCGGAATCTTAACCACTGGACCACCAGGGAAGGCTTCTTTTAGGAGACATTTGAGCTGAGTCCCAAATTATGAGATAGAACCAACCTTTTACAACCTGAAGGAAGAGCCTTCCAGGCAAGAGTTTAATAGTGAGTACAGAGGCTCTAAAGCAGCAGGGAGCTTGGATCTTCTTAGAGAGACAGAAGGCTTAGTGGCTGGTATGTAGTGTATGAGGGGAGAAGTAGTAGGAGATGATTTTGGAGAGAGGTACAGGGTCAAATCACATAGGCTATTGTAGGTGATAGGTTTTTTTTAGAATTGCTTTATTGAGATATAATTCACATTCCATAAAACTCACCCTCTTAAAATGTACAATTCAGTGGGTTTTAGTTAATTCACAGAGTTGCGCAACCATTACCGTTGTCTGATTCTAAAACATTTTCATTGCCCCCAGAAGAAAGCCCATACCCATTAATAGTCACTTACCATTCCTTCTGCCCTCCTCACCAGCCCCTGCTAACCACTGATCTACTTCTGTCTCTGTGGATTTGCCTATTCTAGACATTTCATATAAATGGAATTATATAATATATGGCCTTTTTTTAAGTGGCCTATTTCACTTAACGTAATGTCTTCAGGGTTCATCTATATTGTAGCATATGTCAGAATTCCCTTCCTTTTTAAGGCTGAATAATATTTCGATGTATGTATATACCGCATTTTGTTTGTCTGTTCATTCATTGATGGACACTTGGGTTGCTTTCACCTTCTAGCTATTATGAATAATGCTGCTATGAATATAGGCGTACAAATATTTGTTCTAGTCCCTGCTTTCATTTCTTTTGAGTACATACCCAGAAGTGGAATTACTGGGTCATATGGTAATTCTGTGTTTAATTTTTTGAGGAATCACCATACTGTTTTCCACAGCAGCTGTACCATTTTACATTCTCACCAGCAATGCACAAGGGGTCCGATTTCTCTACATCCCTGCTTTAGTCTTTTTTCCAGTGTTGATTCTGTAGTTGAAATTATCCGTAAAGAGTTCTACAACTTAAAGTTACCTTCAAGAGAGCAACCTCACAAATTTTAACAATTCTGGATTTTCATTAAGGGAATTGACTAATTCTTTGAGGTACAGAGTCTAAGGGCAGGTGACCTTGTCCTGGTTTTCCCTACCATTGTTCAGCATGAACTCTGGAAGTTAGGCAGAGAAGCAGTACTTAGTGTATTGGCCCTATGGGAACAAGTTTTACATTTCATTTCATCTAAATCCTCACAACAGCTTCAGGAGACAGCTAGTGCTTTTTCCGGTGGCTAAAATTAAAGAAGCAGAGCCTTAGAGTGGTTAAGAGTCCTACCCAAGGTAGCATCTTCTAGAATTGGCAAAGCTAGACTTCAAACTCAAGTGTTCTTGAGTTCTCTCTACTTTGCCAAAAGGCTTCCTGTTCACTGCTTCCTGAATATAGTATATTGGGCAATGGAAGTCTTATATATCACTAGGAAGTCTTTTCTGATCTCCATTGTGTTCTCTTGGGCCCAATACAGAGAACCATGTGGCAGGATGTTCCTCACACCAACAGAGCACACTGTCAGTCAACAGACAGTGATTTCTATAGTCCAAGGGCTCAGTGATCATCTGTAGGCTCGGGCTCAAGAGTTGAGTCACTGCTGGTTCTCCTGGTGTGTTGCAGTGTGGAACGACTGACTGCCTGCTACCATTGGAGAGCTGTCTGCTACCCAGGCATCCAGTTTGTGTGTATTGAGTTTTTTTAGTCTTAAGAAGAGCTCTAGACTGGGTCCTTTGGTAAATAATAATTTATGCTACAACTTACTGAGTGTTTACAATGTTCAGAACTGTACTTGGTTCTTTAAGTGCTTTATTTAATTTAGTCTCCAGACAGTCCTAGGAGATTGTTACTGTTCTCCCTATTTAATATATGAGCCCTGAGCCCAGATCTGCCTCTGGATCCCAAGCTCTTAATCACAAAGTGGCTGTATTACCTTTTGTATTGCACGTGGATATTTTCTAACTTACCTGTCTATGAACAAGGGATTTTCTAGTCCATTTCCCAGGACTGACAGCCAAGTCCTCTTTCCTTACTATGGGGCTCTGGGTATAGGGTGAACTATACTCAGGCCAGCGGTACGTATTCTTGTTTCCTTAGGTCTGTAACATTGTGGCTGGGCAGCGCTGCATTAAGAAGCTGACTGACAACCAGACTTCAACCATGATAAAGGCTACAGCTAGATCGGCCCCAGACAGACAAGAGGAGATCAGCCGCCTGGTCAGTGAGGATGCAGAGAAACGTATGCTTGGTTGCTCAGTCATGGGAGTCCCTGGTAGCACAGATGCCTTTCTGCCCTGGCAGGACCCTTAGGAAAACAAAAGTCTGGATTTGTTACCTGGGACTCCATAGGACTGCTCTTGCTTCTTGACCCTGTAGCTACTTTGTTTCCTATCTCTTTTTCTCTCCTGTATTACTTCCCTATGTTATCCATTCCCACTTACCTCATCTTCCACTTCCCCCCAACGCCTTTTTTAGGGCTATTTCTTGCCAGCCTCAGCTGTTCTTCAGGGCTTTCTGCTTGGGACTTGGAAGGTGAGCAGTATTGCCAAGCTACTGCTCTCCTGAGATCCCCTTCTTTTGTCTTACAGATGAAGAATGCCAGCTACAACCTAGATCCCTACATTCAGGAATTTGGGATCAAGGTGAAGGATGACATGACGGAGGTGACGGGGCGAGTGCTGCCGGCGCCCATCTTGCAGTACGGCGGCCGGGTGAGCAGGGTCAGGGCCAGACAACATCTCTGGGACATGTGGGGGGAGGTTGGGTTGTATAGCCCGTGGCTTTTGCTCCCCTACGCACCTGGCTCTACTGAGGCTCACCTGGACGCCCCCTTTGCCTATCCCCAGAACCGGGCCATTGCCACACCCAATCAAGGTGTCTGGGACATGCGGGGGAAACAGTTCTACAATGGAATTGAGATCAAAGTCTGGGCCATTGCCTGCTTCGCACCCCAAAAACAGTGTCGAGAAGAAGTGCTCAAGTAAGGAGGTTGGGTGTATGGATGGAAGGGTGGGAAGGATCCTAGAGCTGCCTAACTTCCTCTACTCCCAGGGGGCCACGATTTGATCTGTAGTCTGTTCTTTCTGAGTCTTGACTCTCCCCACCTGTGCTGTCTGCCTCACACTTCTGCCTGCTTCTTTTCTGTCCATCTGTGGTCAGGAGTCTTGATAAGGAGCCATATCTGCGTCAGAGATGATGATTTCAGGACATGAATCTCCTAAGGGAGACCTGAATTATTTTATTGTTATAATTATTAACATGGATGGTAAACAGTAGTAGTGATGACTATAATGTTTGTGCCAACATTGTACCTAATTTTATGTTCTCTTATTTCATCTTCACAGTGAGTAGGTGGTGGTATTTCCATTTTCAGGAGACTGAGGCTCAAAGAGGTTAAGTAACTTGTACAAGGTTTGCATATCAAGAAAGTGTCAGATTGGAATCAAATCAGTTCTGAGGTTTCAAAGCTTATATTCCTAATTGGAAATAAAAGTTCAGCTGGTACTCTGAGCTGTCCTTTCCTGTGCACAGAATTTGTTCAGTCGGGTCCAAGTGACCTGAATTAGGTGAACATGAATTGTAAGGGCCTCTGAGCCACCTGTGGCTGAGTGGCTGGGAGTAGATGATAGCAATGAAGAAAGTGATATAGCCAAATGGTTTAAAGGAACAGTTTAGGGGAGTAATGGTCTTGAATGAGTGAATAAGTAAGTGAAGAAGTCACCAACCCTTCCCCTGCAGTCTTCTTTTTTTTTTAACAGCTTTATTGAGATATTTTTCAAATACCACAAAATTTACCCATTTAAAGTGTACAGTTCAGTGTTCCTGCAGTCTTTTGAAGTGGTAGCTTTTTTTTTTCTCTGGATCTGGAGTAAGGTCAGTGCACTCTGGGGCTGAGAAAGAATCAGTGGAGCTGACCACTTCGGGCAGTGATGAGAATTAGTAGAGATGTGTGCCCTGGTGGGTTCAGCTGGCCTTGGGATTTTCGTAAGAATTAGTTACAGCAGCTCCTGATGAATATGGAGACTCTGGCCCTCCTTCTCCCCTCACAGATACATAACTACTTCCACACAATTATAGTTTCTCTTAAATGTGTTCCTCTTGTCTCCTTTCCTGGGTTCTTGGGATTTTAGCCCCATTTAAGCCAGGCTGCTCTTAGCCTTGGCCAGGCTTTGGAGGGCTGGTCCTTAACCAATATTAGAAAGGCTCTCAGCGCTGTGCCTTTGTGTCACATTGTTGGTAGCTCCACTCTTGGTGTGTTTCTCTCTCATTCCCGTGTCCTTCCCCTGTCCCATTCTTTTGAGAAGCAATTTGTTGTTTTGGATATTTTGGGGTACAGAAACTGATAAACCTAGAATCTCAGAGTTGGAAGGAGTCAGTTCATCAGACAGCCCCTTCTTGCAATGATCCCTAGATTCAGGGAGTAAAAATGTGACTTGTACACCTGGGTCAGGGTACCCAGTTGCATGTATGGTTCTGGGCTAAAGATTAAGATTTGAGAGTTTTCGGCTGTGGCAGTGGATGAGATTGTCCAGGGAGAATGTGCATAGTGAACAGAGGCTGAAAATAGAACCCAGAGAAACCAGAAAGGAAATAGAACAAAGTTCCTACATGTGTATGAGGGAATGGGATCCAAAGCACAGGAAAAGCCATCCTTTCCACTGAGACAAAAGGGGAAGAGATGAGGTGGAGAAATTGGTAATTGGGGAGGTATAAGGGAGTCCTAGGGTCAACCCTCAGAATTTTCTTCTGGCTAAAGAAGCCGTTACCTCAGCTGTATCACTTTTAGGACAGGATTTTAAGACTTTCTCCATCCTAGAGTTCTCTAAACACTTTGTGGCCCCCAGCACTGGACATAATATCCCAAGTGTGATCTGGTAATAGAAGATAGGGAAAACCACTTTCCTGGAAGTAAAGACCCACTTATTGATGGAATCTGGTAACACCTTGGCTTTTTAAATAGCTATACTGTAGTTGTATACAAAGCAGAGAAATGGAAGAAACACTGTTAGGTTGTCCATCAGAGCCCTGGCTCTTATTTACATGAAATAATAGGTTATATTTTTTATTCTAATGTTTATTTGAAAGAATTTTTTAAATTAGAATAATATGGAAAACATCCATGTGTCCATCATCCAGAGTATTGTCATATTTATTTTATCCTTTTTAAAAAGTAAATAAAATAGTAAAGATAAATTTGACATTCCTTTATATTCTCCATTCTAGTCCCGTTCCTCCTTTCTGATGCAGTCACTGTCATGAATTATTATAACCTTCCTACCCAATTTATGTATTTTATATACCTATATGTATATAAGTGATTTAAAATTTTATACAACAGTGTTGTACTATATTAATCTTACGGGTTTTTTTTCTTTTTAACTAATAAGTAAAAAATTTATTTCCTCGCTGTATAGGCTTTTAAATCCATCTTATTGATATTTATATGCTATATAATAACATCCCCTAAACGATTGCTTTTATTCTCTATTTGTACATTGTTGCTTTTAATCTAAATGCAGGACTTTCACAATTGAATTTCCTGCTGCTCCTTTCAGTCTGTCATTATATTTATGTAGCTCGATTTTTTTTTTTAATCTGTTGCATGTGAACCCTCTCTTCCAGCTTTGTCTTCCTTTCCTAGGGTAAAGCTCTAAAGGCAAAAGAAAGAAGCTTGTTTAATTATTTGCTCTCAGGCTTCAAAGAACCAGTAGGGGAGGAGGGAGCTCATTTTTTTCTGAGCATCTCCTGTGCTCTGATCACTGTTGGAACCTTATTTATTTTAATTTGAGCCAAGAGGCCTTCCTCTTGGGCATCTTCCTATTGCTGTAGACTTGAAACATAGGAACCAGCTGCTTGAATGGGACAACATGGGGGACTTTGAGAATTCCCACAGATCCCTTCTCTGGGCTCCCTCAGCTCTCTGCTCATACCATTGAACACTTGGCAAGCTCTATCTTGTCCTATCCAACTGTAAATGTGCTTTTTACACTAGATGTGATGATGTCTCATTCATCTTATAATCTGTCAGTGCCTGTCATAGTGCTAGGCACCTAAGATGGAGGCATTTGGTTAGAGGTATTAAAGTGGGACTTACCTGCCTCCTGTCATGACCATACTTGTGCTGCAGGAACTTCACAGACCAGCTGCGGAAGATTTCCAAGGATGCAGGGATGCCCATCCAGGGCCAGCCTTGCTTCTGCAAATATGCGCAGGGGGCAGACAGCGTGGAGCCCATGTTCCGGCATCTCAAGAACACCTACTCAGGGCTGCAGCTCATTATCGTCATCCTGCCAGGGAAGACGCCAGTGTATGGTACAGTTCTGTTGGGACAGTGATTACGGTGATAGGACTCCTCTCAGGGCAGCTCCCTGGAAGATCCTAGGGACGACTCAGTGTGGATTCTTGACTCTAGCCAGAGCTGTTCCTTAGTGTCAGTGCTCTTCTTAGAGGAGAAATATTAGACTATATGAGCCAGTTAGTCATCTCTGGTCCTGTTTACCTGCTCACAGTCCTTCCCAGTAACATTTACTGGGGTCCTCTGTGTGCTGGTGTGTATGCCAGGCTAAGCTGAGCTGGATACAGAGATGAGTCAGTCCAGATTCCTATTCTCAGGAGTGCATTGTCTGTCAAGACATAGGGCAGCACACCCAAGCAGAATTTGTGGTGGTTCTGTTGGTGTTCCACTGCTGGGAATGATGGAGACTTTTTGAGAAGCTTTCCCTCTCTTTTCCTCTCTTTTAAGAATGAGAATGACTATATACATCTCTGACTCAGTGCTCTTCTCTTACTCTTTTTTTCCTCCACGTCTCCTCTTCAAAGGAAGAGGTGTCTCTCCTTTTATCTTACTCAACCCACGTGTGCTCTTGTTTCTATTCCTTCCTTTTACCTTTGGGACCCTTGAACCCTCAAACATCTTTAGATTCCCCACCCTAGAGCACTTTACCACAGTCATGCCATCTCCTTTAGCTTTTTTCTTCCTATTTTTTTGTTTTTCTTCATCAACGTTTTTAAATGAGTTCTCTACATTTTCTACCCCCACTTCCTCACCAGCCACTTACTCCTTAGCCTTTTTCATTTATTTTACCTCTGCCATTCTCCTAAACCTCCTCTGCAGAGGGTCACCAATGACCTTTCTCCTCTTGACTTCTTGATATTTTCTCCTGTCTCTCCTTAATTGTTTTTGTCATTACCAGGAATGCCTGGCATTTTCCAGATTTCTGTACTCTGCCCTCTCTGCCTTTTCATTCTAGTGAAATTCTCATCCATTTCAGTTGTTTCAGTCACCAACTATTGTTACTGTATGTTATATTGTATTATTAAAATCTTGATTCCACCCTTGACCTCTCTGCAGTTCCGATCTCTCCCTTTGACCTATCTCCTTTCCACAAGAGTTTATTGATCACCTACTGTGTGTGAAAAGAAACACCGCTAGATCCTGAATACATTGGTATGTGCTCTCTGCTCTTACGAAGTGTTTTGGTGAACCATTTCTTTACTAGCTTGTCTCCTCTGTCTACCAGTAAGCCCTTCTCTTTACTTTTCTCTTCTGTGTTGGCATCACAGTTGCTTCTGGGTACCTTCATCCAGACTTTGGGGACAGTCTGTCTTCTCTTTGCCTCACCTCTAATGCTCTTTTTTACAGTATTAAGGTGTATTCCCTGCTCTCCACCCACTCTTCTCAATTTAGTTCTAACATTTCTTCTTAAATCTTTCTTGTATAGGTTACTGGATGAGACTTTTTGTGATTGTACTCTCAAAAACACCCCAAAAACCTTCATTAGCCCCCATTCACAAAATAAAAGTTTTTTAGGGCCCTGATCTTAGTTTAACCTTTTCAGCTTCAGGTACTGTTCCCTTTGCCACACATACCAGAAAGATGACTTGTTCTGGAATTAGATAGAACTGGATTTTAATCCTGGCTATGCCAGATTACTGTCTTAGGCAAATTATCTAACCTTTCTCAGCCTCATTAATTAATTATATAAAATGCAGCATCTAACACAGTGCCTGTGACATAGTAGATGCTCTAAATGCTCATTCCTTGTCTCTGCTGTCTAGTCTCTGGTTTTGCTTACATCATTTGCCTTTGCCTAGAATATTTAAGTACTCTTTTTATCCTCCACCTTGCCCTTAAAATTCTCTATCCTTCAAGTCCTAGTTTAAATGTACTTATTCCTGGAAGCTTTCTCTTGTCATCCTACCTACAGGATTAACTTGTCTCTTTTTGGATTCCTCTAGAAATTGTATCAGGCTGCTGATCAATTACGGTCTTGCTTGATATTGTTTTGAGCATGGAGTGGATCTGATTCTGCTCTGAAATCTTCTTCCCTCTGCACATATATACCCAAGGTAGAGCCTTCCGCTCACATGATACTCAATACTTATGGAAGTTGGTTCACCTCCAGTCCATGTCTCTCTTGGGCCATAAATTGGTGTCCCTTGTGATTGATAAAGTGGAGTGTCTTTTTATATTTCTATTGGCTGTTTCACTAGCCTCTTTTGAGAAGTGCCTGCTCAAGTCTTTTCCTTTTTTCATTGGCTTCACTACCTTTTTCTTATTGATTTATCGGATGTTTTTTAGGAGAACTGCCTTGAGTAATTATCCATGTTTCTGGTTTTCTCCATAAAGGGAGAATCCAGTGTTTTTGGCCTGCATGTGGAGTATAGTGCGGCATGCTTGGAGAAGTCAGTGCTTACTCAGAAAATTTTCCCTTCCCTGGGCTCAGTCATGTTATACCTCTCGCCAGTCTCATACCTTGATTAGGACCTTGGGTTTCTTCCACTTACATGCTGTTCTTTGATTATATTGAATACCACTTAGGTAATGGGGGCATTGCCTAGGAATTAAGCCTGCAGATAAGAGGAACAGTCAGATTCTTTTAAAGATCCTTCATCCTCCTTCCTGGTAGGCCAAGTGATGGTCAAAGCAAGGTCCATATGCATTGTGATTGCCCTGAGAGTGTAAAAGGATAGTGTCACATTTGTCCAGTTCTAATCTGCTACCATACCTCACCCTGTTCTTAGTATTTTTAACTCCTTCCTCTCCACTAAACTGGTACAATTTTTTTAATGTAAACTTTTTATTGAAGTACAGTATACATATAGAGATCTTTTGTGTTCAGTCAATTAATTCTCACAAAATGTCTTAGCAAGGTAACCAGTACCTAGTTTTGATAGTAGAACATTACCACAATCCCAGGCTACCAATCACTACAACTCCCCATCAGTGTTAACCACTATTATTTTGGCTTCTAACACCATAGATTAGTTTTGACTGTCTTTGAACTTTATATAAATGGAGTCATATACCATGTACCTTTTTTTGTGTCTGGCTTCTTTCACTCAACATTATGTTTGTAAGATTTATCCGTGTTTGTTTAGTTGTAGTTTGCTACAGTTTTTCCATTATATGATAATAACACAATTTACATGTATTTATACATTCTACTGTTAATGGACATATTTGGGTTGGTTCCAGTTTTTACTATTATAAATAATGCTTCATTGAACATTCTTGTACATGTCCTTTGAACATATATGCCCATTTCTATTGGGTGTGTAACTAGGAGGGATTTTAAGTGTACAAATGTATACTTCCAACAGCAGCAAATGAGAGTTGTAGTTATTGATGTCCTTACCAAACTTGGTATTGTCGCTTTCATTTTAGCCATTCTTATGGGTGTTTAGTTATACTGCATTTTGCTTTTAATTTGAATTCTCCGGTGATTGATAAAGTTGAGTATCTTTTTATATTTCTATTGGCTGTTTCACGAGCCTCTTTTGAGAAGTTCCTGCTCAAGTCTTTTCCTTTTGTTGCTGGCTTCACTATCTTTCTCTTATTGATTTATAGATGTTCTTTATAATTCCTTTATTTAAATTTATATGTATTATACATATCTGTGGCTTGCCTTTTTACTTTCTTAATGGGTTCTTTTGTTGAACAGAAATTTAAAATTTTAATGTAGTCCTATTTGTCAATATTTTTCCTTTACGCCTAGTACTTTCTGAGTCCTGTTTAGGAAATCCCAAGGTCATGAAGATACTAGTCTGTGTTTTCTTTTAAATGTTTTTTTTTAACCTTTCACGTTTAGAACTAGCCTGTGTTCGCCAGAAACTGTTGCTTTCTCTGTCCCTTGGCAGTGGTTCCTCTTTTGGTGCAAAGCCTAGAATCTCAGCCTCCTGCCCACACCTAGAATCAGCACATGTACCCAGGGCAAAAGCAGCTGCAGCAGATGGCTCACCTCTGTGAGATTCTCTCCCTCTCTGCAGTGTTAACCCTTCCAGTTCTTGTTGTCTTAGCACTTCTCTACTGCCTACAAAAAGATGATTTCTATATTTTATTTGGCTTTTCTGAATGTTATGTGCAGAGACACTGGTTTGCCTCTAACTTTATCTATTAGAAGTAGAAATGATCCCTTTAGCTTTTTAAACATTCTCAAATCTCTCCCATTGAAAACATATCATACCGTTCATTGATCCTACATCTCCTCCTTGGTACTTTGTATTACCAAAAACAGTTTTTGCCTCTATACATTAATTTTTGCCTCACTATCACAAAATTCTGGTCCTCATTTTACCAATCTCTTACCAGCATTTGACTTAGTTGAACACTTGCTCCTTCTTGAAACACTCTTTCTTCCCTGGCATTCATGATATAATACTGTCTTGATCTTTCTCTTGGTTCTCTGAATTTTTGTCCTTTGCAGACTCATCTTCTTCCTGTTCTGCAAGTATTGTGAGTTCAGAGATACAGGTCTAAGCCTTCTTCTCCTTTCATTCTGTTCTCTTCCTTGGTGATCTCAAGATCATGTTTTCAATTACTGCCTGTACCTAAATAGCTCATAAATTTACATCTCCATTTCAGACTACTCCTGAACTTCCAACTACTATACTCAGTTGCGTGATGGATATCCTCACTGGGATGACCAAAAAACACTTCAAACTCAAAATGTCTCAAAAAGAACTTATGATCTATCTGTTCTATTATAAAAATCTAGAAACTCAGAGGTTATCCATAAGAATTATTTTCCCTTACATATATAGTCTCTTGAATCTGTTTCTTTCCATCTTGACAGCTGCCTTCTTAAGCTACCCTCATTTCCCTAGATTGGTCTCATGACCACATTCTTCCTCTCACACTATGGTTCCTTTTTATTCTCCTTTGTAGTTACTTTGGCCTTTCAGTTTCTCAAAAGTATGTTGCTTTCTCCTATCAGCGTACATTTTTGCACGCTCTTCCCTCTGCCTGGAATGCTCTTTCCCATATTCCCTCTCCCTTCTAAGTTCTCTTCTACCTTTAGATTTCAGTTCACTCATTACTTACTCAAGAATCCTTTCCTGACTAGGTTATTACCCCCACGTTATATGCTCTCACAGCTCCATGGAGTTTTCTGTTGTAGCATTTGTCATTGTTATACTTTTCATAATTTTTAAAATTAGTCACTGGATAGTAAGCACTATAAGAGTAGGGACCCTGTGTGTTTCTGGTCATCATTGTGTTCCCTAGCACCTCATATACTTCGTGGCATCTAGGAGGCATTCAGTAAATACTTGTTGAATGCACTAATCAGTTCTCTCCCTGCTCATAGCTGAAGTGAAGCGTGTTGGAGATACACTCTTGGGAATGGCTACACAGTGTGTGCAAGTGAAGAATGTGGTCAAGACCTCGCCTCAGACTCTGTCCAACCTTTGCCTGAAGATCAATGTCAAACTTGGTGGCATTAACAACATCCTAGTTCCACACCAACGGTATGAACTCTATTGCCCACTTGCCCTTGTCAAGCAAGGTACCATACTGGTGATTGATGAAAAGATAGGACCCTGTCCAGGCCAAGTGAATCACACACAAGGGAGAGAGGACCAAAGTGGGTGCTAGATGGTGCTAGGAAGAGAAGACCCAAGTCCTCACCATTTGTTTTCTCTTCCTTGTTTAGCTCTGCTGTCTTTCAACAACCAGTGATATTCCTGGGAGCAGATGTTACACACCCCCCAGCAGGGGATGGGAAAAAACCTTCTATCACAGCAGTGAGTGTTACTTTCCAACTTCCTCATAAGGTTCTTCTCTTAGCTCTGGGCCCCCAAGACTACACATGATTTCCTTCCCTTAGCTCTGGTGCTTGACCCTTCACAAGATCTTTTTATTTCAGCTGATCATCCCCATTAACCACTCCCTTGGTTTCTTAATAAAACTAACTCTGCATGGCATTTTCTTTTCAGAGAGAGAGCAGTGAGAGTGTAGGCTGTGGCCAGAGACTTGGCCCTGTCTCCATCACTTTTGTTCTGTGTTCGAGTTTCCCTCTCTCTCTCTCTGTGCCCACTTTTGGAATATAAACATATCTCTTCTCTGAAATCCCTTTTAAGGGAGTTACTTAGTTGCTGCGATTGTCCTTTACTCTTCCCCATCCCTACCCCTGATCCACCTAGTAGATTAGATAGCTCTCCAATCCCTCTCCTGACATCTTTGCTCCCTGTCTCATAGGGGCTTCTGAATTGGCTAAAGGGACCAGGCCTTCTTTCCCACTTCTCTTTCTTCAACCCTCAAGTTTCTCTAGGCAGACTGGGCCTCTCTCAGTAAATGTGGGGAACTCTATACTATGCTTATCTTTAATTTCCTTGTGGCCATCCATCCTAGTAGGCTTTGGCTATTGTCCCCTTAGAAAATGATGTTATTCCACCACCCACAAGAACACTCTTCACTGTGGTTCCTAGCGTAGATTAGCACTTGAATTGAAAAAAAAAGATAAACTTGTTTTTGAATGAGGTCACTCTTTGAGCTAGTAGTGCCAAACCTTCACATGCCCCTCTGCAAGAAGTAGGGAAATCAAACTTATCAAGTACCTACTGTGTGTTAGGCCCTGTACAAGATGACTTATATGTGCTTCAACAGCACTGCAAGTAGGTGGTATTCTTATCTCCATTTCAGAGGAGGAACAAGAAGATCACGTGGATTAAGTAACTTCCACACGTGTGATAGAACAGAGATTGAACCAGGGCTTATTGAATCCAAAAAACCTCATTCAATTGCATAGTTGTTTTGCTAAGAGGCCTTTCCCCAAACCCAGAACCTAACAGTGTTGGGAGGGTGGAGGTTCTGGGAGCTTATCCTGCCTCTTTGGTTATCAGGTGGTAGGCAGTATGGATGCCCACCCCAGCCGTTACTGTGCTACTGTGCGGGTGCAGCGACCTCGGCAGGAGATCATTGAAGACTTATCCTACATGGTACGTGAGCTGCTCATCCAGTTCTACAAGTCCACCCGCTTCAAGCCTACCCGCATCATCTTCTACCGAGATGGGGTTCCTGAAGGCCAGCTCCCCCAGGTAGGGCCCACAATAGGTCAAGAAAACCTCACATTGAGGCCAGGGGGCCTGATGGTAGCAGAGAGTACTGCTGTCTTTTCTGAGCTATTGACACTGGGAGGTGCTACTACTTAGGGAGGTTTGCTAAATGGAGTAGTCTTGGAAGCAGAGATCACAATTGAGAGATGGCGTGTACAATCACTGATAGACCTTTCTTCTTGTAATAAGTGTAATCAGTGCCTATTTACTAGTTGGTCCATGTTGAAGACTGATTCTTTAGACCAGTGGTTCTCAAACTTTAGCATCCATCAAAATCTTTTGGAGAGCTTATTAAAGTAGTTTGCAGAGCTCTACCCTTAGAATTTCTGCTTCAGTGAGTCTAGGATGGGGCCCTAAAATTTGTAGCTCTGACAGGTTCTTAGGTGATGCTGCTGGTCTGGAGACCACACTTTGAGAATCACTGCTATTGACCTTCACGATGTTCCTCCTATTCTTTCTCCCTGCTAAGCCTTCATATTCTGTTGTTTAGATTAGTGTACTGAACTGGTCTCCTTGGCTACCATTTAATACATAGTAATATAACTACCATTTATTGGGTACCTCTTATGTGCCGTAAACTGAGCTAAGCACTTTGTATGTATTTCTATTTAATGCTTACAATAACCCTATGAAATAATTATTATTCCACTTGATAGATGATGAAACTGAGGCTTGAAAATGTTAAATGATTTCTTCAGTGTCATCCAGGCTAATAAGTGGTAGAGCTGGGATTCAGACAAATTGGTTAGATTCCAAAGTTCATGCTCTTAACCATTATGCTCAATTTCCTCCAAGTCATACAGTGTTTCCTAAAATGCCAGATGCATTTATCATAACATGTCTGTGTTTAGAGATGTCTAGTGACCTCACATAGCCTGGGGTTAAAATTCAAACTGCTTACTAAGCAAAGCAGTCAGTGGTTATTAAGCCACTACTAGGTTTTTTGTGTTTTTACTTAATTATTTGTTTTAGTCTTCACAACAGTTTTGTGAAGCTGATCTTATTAGTAACTTTAGTCAGTGTGGAGAAAATGAGACTTAAAGGGGTTAAGTAACTTGCTCAAGGTAATAAAATTAGATAAAGCTTGGGTTTAAACCTAGTTCTAATTGATTCTAAATTGTATTTACTTCTGCCATACAGTTTTTACTCCCTATACCTGACATCCAAGGCCACAAGGCAACTACTGACTATGGTTTTTCACCTGTGGCTTCTTGAGCTAGTCCATTTTTGTATAATACTGCTTTTTTTCAGGACTGAATTTATCTAGTCCCTCTACACCCATTTCTGAACTATGTGTCTAGTCTTCTATGGTGGTCCCAATCCTGTCTGCTCTTAGAGCTCATGGGTAACTTCCATTTTCCTTCTGATCCTAAATTCAGCCTTACTTTGGGCATTGTGATTTCTCTCTGAACCTTGGTTCTGTGTCTTTATGTTAGGTCTAATTATACATAGGAACCAGGTGAGTGCTCTCTGCTGATACTAAGCCTCCCAGCTAAGCTTTATAGGAACATATCAGGTGAACTGTCTACAGGCATACCTCGTTTTATTGCACTTTGCTTTATTGTGCTTCGCAGATACTGCATTTTTTACAAATTGAAGGTTTGTGGCAACCCTGCGTCCAGCAAGTGTGTCGGCACCATTTTTCCAACAGCATTTGCTAAAACTTCATGGCTCTGTGTCACATTTTGATAATTCTTGCAGTATTTCAAACTTTTTTTTATTATTATATTTGTTATGGTGATCTGTGATCAGTGATCTTTGATGTTACTACTACGACTCACTGGCTCAGGTGATAGTTAGCAATTTTTAGCCATAAAGTATTTTTTAATTAAGGTATATACTTTTTTTTTTTAGACATACTGCTACTGCACACTTAATAGACTATAGCATAGTGTAAGCATAACTTTTATATGCACTGGGAAACCAAAAAAATCATGTGACTTACTTTATTGTAGTGATCTGGAACTGAACCCACAATATCTCCGAGGTATGCCTGTATAAGGCTGATTTTGGTAGGAAGGGCTTATCATCTCTAATGGTTGGGTATCAGCTTATAAAGAGAGGCTGAACAAAAAGCCGTATTACAAGTGGCAACCCCTTAGTTCAGAAAGATGCGTGAACTCAAGAGGAGCTGTATGTCTCTTTGTCTCCCTCCTCACCCTGTGCCTAGATCCTCCACTATGAGCTGCTGGCCATTCGTGATGCCTGCATCAAACTGGAAAAGGACTACCAGCCCGGGATCACTTATATTGTGGTGCAGAAACGCCATCACACCCGCCTTTTTTGTGCTGACAAGAATGAGCGAGTGAGTGAGGGATTGAGGAAGCCACCCATACCCTTATCTTGTCTCCCTTCTCTTAATATGGAAGAAGCCCTTGAAATAAAATCTGGGGATTTAGTCCTTGGCCTGTCCATCTTCCCTGGTCCCTTTCTTCCCCTTAGCTCTTGTGGTCCTTCCTCTGCTGCTTCCTTCCCTTTGTTTCCCCCTTCTCCCCTCCTTCCCTTATACTTCATCTCCCTCCTCCTAGCTCCCTGGCCTATAGACCCCATATATAGACCAGCTCCCAGAGAAGGGAAAGGGAACTTCCATTTATTGAACTTCTCCTATGTGCCAGACACTGTACAAGGCGTCTTCCTCACAGCAGCCCTGTGAGGTAGGTACTGTTATTATCTCCAGTTTAGCCTCAGAAAGGTTAAATGACTTGCTAAGATCACACAGCTAATAAATGGTGAAAGCAGCACTTAAACACAGGTCTGTATGACTTTAGAAGCCTATTATTTCAATTCCCAGTACCCTCTGGGAATAGCAGCTTCTACTTTACTCTTGGGATTCTGATGGAATCAGATTAGAATTGAGTCGGGGCCCTAGTTAGGGTCATGCAGGTCTTGGGATCTCGGTTGTCTTTGTCTCTATACAGATTGGGAAGAGTGGTAACATCCCAGCTGGGACCACTGTGGACACCAACATCACCCACCCATTTGAGTTTGACTTCTATCTGTGCAGCCACGCAGGCATCCAGGTAGCTGGGCTATGTCCTGGGATTTCCAATGGGTCAAAGATTAGTTGATTATTCCCACTGCCTCTAGAATATATCATTCCTCACTGAGTGGCATTCAAATCAGGATTGTTCTCTTAATAAGCCCTTCGTGCACTTGAACATGAGTGCACTTTGAACGTCTTAGGCAGGTTGCCCATAAGATGAGTGCTTTATGACATAGGTGACTTTGTGTCTGCCTTTTCATAGGTGGGTCTTCCAACCCAGCCATACTCTTAATAGTGAGCCTGTTCCTTATCGTCAACCATCCCCTCTGCCCAACCTGGGGCCCCTCACCTTCCTATCTTCCCAGGGCACCAGCCGACCATCCCATTACTATGTCCTTTGGGATGACAACCGTTTCACAGCGGATGAGCTCCAGATCTTGACGTACCAGCTGTGCCACACTTACGTACGATGCACACGCTCCGTCTCAATTCCAGCACCTGCCTACTATGCCCGCTTGGTGGCTTTCCGGGCACGATACCACCTAGTGGACAAGGAGCATGACAGGTGAGGCCTGGGATCAGGCTGGCTTCCTTTTTGCTTCAGCCTCTGGTACCAGACCCTCTCAATTTTCCTTGGGTAGTAGGAAATGAGTATTGTCCGATTTGATGTCCTTGGGCTCGTCAGCCCAAATCTGGGTTGGGGTTTTCTCTTAAATTGTTATGGGAATTGGCATCCTAGGGGTGGGGGAAGGAATTAGCAGCTCAGTTCACCAGGAAGGACTTCTTTCATTTTTCCTTTTCAGTGGAGAGGGGAGCCACATATCGGGGCAGAGCAATGGGCGGGACCCCCAGGCCCTGGCCAAAGCCGTGCAGGTTCACCAGGATACTCTGCGCACCATGTACTTCGCTTGAAGGCAGAACGCTGTTACCTCACTGGATAGAAGAAAGCTTTCCAAGCCCCAAGAGCTGTGCCGCCCAAATCCAGAGGAAGCAGGGAGGAGGGAGGTGGGGCAGGGAGGAATGCAGAAGGCCTTGTTTCCTCTACAGAGGGGGCGAAAGGGTGGGGAACAGGGCCAGTAAGCCAGACCACCAGCCAGAAATCTCTGATATTCACCTCATGCCCTCCACCCCTCACCCCATCTTGTCACATCTGGCCCTGACTCCACTGGACCAAGAGAGGCAGCCCCGGTGCCCACCATACACACAGATGTCGCATGTGACTCACAGTGCTAAAGACTCATGCCTGACAGCTTGGTAAGGTCGGCCCTGCAGCCCTGCAGACAAAAGCTGGTAGGTTTGGGTTTGATACTTTAGATGGGAAAGTGAGGGGCTTGAAAAGTGGGTGGGAGGAGGGAAGGATTTTTTAGGAGCCTTAATCAGAAAAGGTCTAGATTTGTTTAAGAAGAAAAACGAAACCAGATGCAGATCAATATTTTAGGATACTAGATGTTTTAATGGGTTGAGAATCCAGCTTGTAGGAAGATTTTTAATGCTAATGATTTGGTTGCCCCTCCCCCAGCTGCCACTCCTCTTTCCCTTATTCCTCTTTTTCCACCTTTTCTACCCCACCTTACACCTTCTCCCTGACAGACATCCAGCCCCTAGTAAGACTTAAGGCACTATGGCACTTAGCTCTGAAGTGACACGACCCTGTCTTCCTTCCGCCTGCTGGTGGGTAACCAGTGCCTTCCCTGTAACGGTAATGCTGCAGAACTGCAACCTTTTGTACCTATTTTTGGGGGGGTGGGGGCGGGGTGGGGGTGGGAGAGGAGGTAGGTGGGGATGAAATACCCCTAACCCAACAAGCCTCCAGCCAGAGCGCCAGCTATTTTGCATTTGAAGGAGTTGACTTCCATATTCATTGAGCTTTTAAAAAGATCGCCACCTCAAGATGGTTAAAATCCATTGACATTTGCACTTTCAGACATGACAAGTCTCTCGGAGCTGCTGAGGTGACTGGCCTCTGGCCTTTCCACTTACGTCTCCTTTCTTCCTGTCCCCGCTTCCTCCCCACCTGCCTGGGTCTGGAGTTACTTTCATAGCATTTCTCACTCTTGGCTTCTTTTTTTTCCCTGACGATCAAGTCTGTTTATGTTTCAATATTTTTTAACTGGGGTGTCTTTTAACAAACGATCCTTAGGTCTAAAATAAGAAAAAAAAAAAAAAGCAAAAACTAAATGTTATTTTTATACCATAACTTGAGTCTATTGCCAAAATCTGGAAATCCCTCCCATGCCCAATGAGTTTACATCCCAGAAACATTGAGCCGTCAGAAGGAACTATGTACCTGACTTGTTCTTTGGCCTGGCTCTGTAGGGGGTGGTTATCTCCCCAAGGTGGGGCTCAGTCTCCACCCTCCTCTGTGCAGATAATATCTTTCTCTTGCTGCAGGCACCCCTTCTGCACTGCCCTGCACTCTTTTCTGCAAGTGCATCTTCCCTTCGTCTGGACTGTCCTCTGACACTTTGGCTTATCCCAGATTTCAGTGTGTCCTGTGGATAGGCTGGGGAATTTTGCTGCTCCCTTTTGCTTCTGTTTACACAAATGAATTTTTCCTGATTTCCCACTAGGGCATGTGAGTGGGTGGCATGGGCTTTTTAAAAAATTTTTTCCTGTCTTCCTGGGTAGAGATGGGGTTTGGCTGTGTTGCAGAACTGGAAAAGTAGGGGGTTCTAGCTTGGGGCCTGTTGGCCTTGAAGCAAGGCTTCCTCATTTCTTGACTGTTCATTTTTTCCTGTCCCACTGCTTGGGATGAGGAGTTGCAGCTTCAGTGTGGAAATTCCTCTTTTTGAGGAGCCTGGGCTTGGGCTTGCCCCAATCTGGTGATGAAGCCACGACACTTTAGACCTAGCTCAGGCTTGGAGGCCAGCCAGAGGAAGGCTGGTCTGAATATGGGCGTATGAAGTTAGAGCTACCATTTCCCCTCCCCAGCAGCCTTTGTACAGACCCAGATTTGCTATGCAAAACAGTCTATCCCAGGTTCTGTTCTGGTTGGCTACTTTGTTCAGCAACTTCACAAAACGTAGCACAAACGTTGATTATGGAGAAGGCATCAGGGCTGTTGAGTAACTCTTCCTTTACTTCTTTCCTGCTGGCTACAGTGTGGGGTGCCCCATGGGCACAGCCCAGCTGAAGAACAGAATGGAGGGCTCTGGGAGGAGGCAGCTCACTGGAGAGCCTACATTCCTTACACAAGTGCCTAAAGAGAGTGATGCCAACACTCCATCTGCCCTGTCCATCGCCTTCATATACTGTCTATTTTGTGTTCAGTCACCCTTTGGGGAGGGGAGTTCTCTTGGGACAGTGGGCTCTGAGTGTTCTCTTCTCGGGTATGTTTTGGGGCTGGGATCAGGGCAGTATTCCTGGAGGGTCCAGTCATTCACCAGCATTTTGCAAATGTCCATTGAGAGCTGGTGGCAGCCACCTACTCTTAGCAGCAAGTTTGTGTTCTCTCCTTTTTGTCTCTTTGCCTCACTCTGTCCAGTTGGGTTTTGAGCTGAGGCTTGACATGCATTTTTTAGCCCTTTGGCATTGTACATGCCATTTAAGAAATAAAAGCAAAAGAAACAGCTTGGGCAGTGGCAAGAATATGACATCTTGCTGTGATTTTCTCTATTTCGTTTTATCTTTGAAACTTGAAAAACACCCTTGACCTTGAGGATTACTCTTGTTTGAAAGGTGGTGCATGCAGATTGAGAAGTGGTGTTGGCAACAAGCTTTGGCTTTCTTTGATTTCGTTCAAGTGGTGCTTCTTACTTAGGCTCTGAAGAAGCTCTGGGGAGACCCCAGCCTCATCCTCTTAGAGAAGTCTCCTGCTCCCTTTGTTCCACTCTTTTACCTTCCTTTTCCTCTTCTCTCTTTCCCTGGCCTCCTTTTATTTTATTTTCTGTTCACTCAGCTTGCTTGCTGGCCTCCCTGCCTGTCTGCCTTTGTGATGATGAATTCTCTGCATGGCTAAAATGATCGCACTGTTCGCTGACAAGGTCAGGCTTAGCTCCTCGGCTGCAGAAGACCAAGAATCTTCTTCCCAAGCCCAGTGATGTCCTCACTGGGCTGGACTGCCCCCAAACTTACGTGAGGGCATCGCAGAAGGCCTGCCCAACTGGCATGAAATCAGGAGGGCTTCTGGCAACTTCCACACCTGTCCACTCTTTGGAGTTGGTTTCTCTCATTGCTTTTTCTAGATCTGGTTTCATTTCTCTCTACCTGGGACCTCCCTTTTCTGAGGATGTCCTAGGGTTGACCTACTTGGTTATCCAGCGTTGAAGGGTTAGGGGATAGACATGGGGGAAGAAGAGAGGAATGAGAAGAGAATGGAGAGAATTTGGCTAAAATCTGGGAAAGGAGAGCGCTGCTCATTGATCACTTTTCCAGTCCAGCCTAACTCACTGGGGCTGAGGTGCTACTGCTGGCCGCTGGGGATAAGCCTAAGGCTGTTGTTGTGGGAAACTTAGGCTTAGATTAATGCTGAAGAAGGTACCTAACAGTGTGAAACCTCCCTAAGAAGCTCCCACCTACTCAGTAGCTCCACTGCAGCCTCCTCTTTGGCTCAGCAATGATGTTCTTGGATAGTTTTCTTGTCCAGAATTCTGTAAATGAGGCCAGCAAGATGGGCAGCCAGGGGGACACTGTGACTTCTTAGCTGGCCCATAGGGTATCTGCAAGGCTGGTGGGACAGTGTTTTAGACCTGGCGTCATGTGTAACAAAGAAGGATGAAAGTTCCTTCCCCTTCAGGGTAGAGAGACATCTCTAACTAAAATGCAGTTTTGGAAATTACATTGGGGGAAGTTATTTTTATTTATATTTGCTGGGCGTAGGCCAATCCAGGATGGTAGCTGGGATGCCTTCCTTCTTAAAGTCTGATCATGGCAGGGTTATGCAGGGCACTCTTTCCTCTTTGGCCTTCTAAGCAGACTGGGGAGAAGGGATTCTCTGGTTTTCTCTTTTCGCCCATTTATTAGGACTTGCCTTCTCCCTGGACAGGGAGAGAGGCTAGGTTGGTGCTCTCCCCTTACTCTACTCCTACTGACTTAGAACCTCTGGCTGCTGTTTGGGAGCCCAAGAAAGGTAGTGGAGGTTATGGGCTCAAAACAAAAGAAAACAAAGCAAAAAAACAATAAGGTGGGGAAGGCAGATTTCCTTCTTTAAAAAGGAAAATAGGAAACCCTCCAAGGATTGTGCAAGTAAAGACAATATGTCGAATGCACTGACCCCCCTGGTGTAGTAGCAATAAGGAAAAATGAGATGACTTTCCTGTGCACACAGTCCAACCTGATTGGTGTGTGATGTTGCACTTAGCAGCCATCTGGTGGGCATGTGTGTCTACTCTGGGTTTCACTTTAGTTTCTAAACTTTTTATCCCTCTCAAGTCCAGCATGGGTGGGGAAATGTCCCTGGAGCCCCACAGCTGTGTACTTGTTTGCATTTGTTTCCCTTTGAGACTTGTGTTTGTGTCCTGCTTTGAGCTGTACCTTGTCCAGTCCATTGTAAAATTATCCCAGCAGCTGTAATGTACAGTTTCTTCTGAAGCAAGCAACAGCAGCAGCACAATTCTGTGTTTTATAAAGACAACAGTGGCTTCTATTTCTAAAGTGCGGTCTCTCTCTCTTTTTTTTTTCTTAGCAAAGCAAACTGTTGGGATTAATTATAATCTCTGATAGATTTTACGTTAGAATAACAGATTGTTAGAAGAGCAGAACCATCACTTTCTAAAGGAGTAAAGTGGGTAAAACAAATTCCGGAGTGTTGAAACTGCAGATTGTATGTAATCCCTTCACAGGGCCTCCATTTATTCTTCATTCAACAAACATGCAAAGCACTGTGTCTAGAAGTATTATGAGGGGAGTAAGCAGGCACAATTCAAAAATGAGGAAAACAGTGTTTCTCTCTTTAAGGAGTTTAAAAAGTTTGGTGGTGGACATCAGTAGCCAGATGGTTCTCTGGTACCATTTAGAGAGATTATGAGGACTGGAACAAGGCTCTAGGGCTGTATCAGTGAAGATAGAAAGGAAAGCACAAATTGGAGAGACACTTGGGGAGATAGAATTAATAGGACTCCATGGATGATGGAGCAGGAAGAGAGTAGAGGCTAATAATGTTCACTCTTCTTGAGCAAGTGAGTATATTGGGACATTCCTCTAGCCAAGACTGGGGGGAAAGGGAGACTATAGAAGGAAGGTGGTACATTTTGTGAAGAAAGACAATTAGCCTTGTTTAGACTGAGTTTTGAGGTTCCCATGGGGTAACAAGGTTAAGGTTTCCAGTAAACATTTATGTTTTGGTGCTCAGGGAAGACTGCAAAACTGTAGTTATAGATATGGAATTCATAATCATATAGATGGTAGTTAAAACCATAGGAATGAACAAGATGGCTTAGAGAAAGAGTAGAGCAAGAGAAACCTAGCGTACGAATGTAGGAAACGAGATGAGGAGAGGAAGTAGAACCTAAGATGACAGATCACACGTAGATACCTTGTATGTTTTTGACTGCTTTAATGAGGTGGGAGAATAGTCAAGAGAGTGGAATAGGATTTAGGAAAGACAAGATTAACAACATGAAAACTGCAGTGAAGGGGGAGGGTTATTTTTTTCTACTTAGTTTGCTGTCTTCCACCCCATCTTGTCTGGGATCTCGTAAGTATATGGTCATTCTCCAGTATTTTTTGAAAATGAGCATTGGAAAACCTAACTTAAACGAGGCTAAGACTGGGACTTCCAGGTTGTTCACCACAACCACCAGCACCATTTCCACCTCCAGCTTCCTCCTATCCTCAGGAGATGCTTGTAAAAGAATAAAATAAACAAACCTAATTTTGTTCCTAACTAGTGTCATAGGTGGTGTTCCAGTGCACTCAGTAGCACTTAGCAACTTGCTCTATTTACTCTCATGACTTGTTTTCCCCGAGCCTGTGAATTTCTAGGAGCAGAAGCTACATTCTATTCATTTTCATCATCTCAGGGCCATAGCGTGTATCGGCGGGGGCGGTCAATATTTGTGAGTAGAAATGAGCTAGAAATCTGTGGTTCTTGAGTACAGAGGGGAGAATTAAGAAGTGATACTGAGTCTACAGGATGGGCTCAGTATTCCTGAATCTTCAGGTAAGCAGAAACAACCAGATTATCATCACCTTTTCTTACTCTCACCCCAGCTTCAAGGTTCTATGATTTTGTGCCTTAAACTGTTGGTGCAGTTGTCAAGCATGTAAGTTCAGCATGCCTCCCTGGTACTCCTAGATTATTGTTATTTCTGTGTATTGGGGGAAGATGGCACAGAGAATGATTCTGGCACAGGGCCCAGTGAGAAATTTCAGTGGCAGTTAGTATGTACAAAAGTGGGCCTAGCATTTCTCTGGAGGCCAAGTGTTCAAATTGCTAACCTGTGGCTACCCTGCCAGATTTGCTTGGAAGCAAGCCAGCCAGACCCATGCTCCTTTTCACCAGCAAGGAGTAGTGAGGTTGGTTGGACTTGAAGAGCAAACTGGAACATGGAGGAGATTTTTCCCAGTTGAAACAAGACAAATTTTTGACCGTTAATGAAGCAGAAAGTGTTTAGCAGAGCGAATGGGAAGATAATCATTATACCACATTTTGGTTATAAATTTCATTGCCATAAATGAATGATGTTAAAAAGATTTCAGCATTTGGCTGTTGGTTGCTACTCAAGAGAAAAATATGGTGGGAGCCCAAGGCCTGATTTATCTGGTCCTAGAGCTCAAGGTTTGATTTAAGGCTTGTCCTAGCACCCCTGGATATCCCTTTTCAGGATTGGTTGAGCAGCCTTCCCTCTGCCCTGTCAGTTGGCACCATATACTGTAGCACATTCTTGTCTGTCAGGTGCCTTTAGGGTAGAATGAGGCTGTGTATTTGTTGGGTATCACTTGGCTTAATAGACCCCAGAATCACATGACAGTTAGGGTTTGGTGGCTAAAGGAAAGGGTTATAGTGCAAAAAGAAGAATATTTTCAAGTTCTGAGCCTGGGCCATCCTCAGACTACTGTCTGTACTGCTTAAATGTAAAGAAGCATCGAATTGGGAAATTAGCTCTCCATTTTTCTTCCTAGTTTTCAAGATATTTATTCCTTTGGCTGTAAGCTCAGGAGACCTGGCAGGCTTAGAAAGTGCACAGAGCATGACAGAAGCACTCTTTTCAAGCAGCAGTGTTGAGGAGCTGGAAAAGTGGACTTGCTGGAGGTGAGGTGCATTTAGAAGCTCTCCATTTAAGTACCACAACTACCTTCCCAGGATACCGTATCAAGAATTTTTTAGGCCACTGTGGCTTACCCTGCAGGAACACACTGTCCTCTTATTCTAGACTGCAGCAGCTTCACCACTGTCCTCTTGGCAGTGTCTTTTTGGGACAGAGAAATTTTGAGGAACTTTTCTGGGGACCTTCCCCACCTTCTGAAGGCAAGGAACTTGCCTTGTAAAAGAGGCAGTGGGAGCTCCTAGCCAGGTTTTTGGGTTGTTAATGGAAGTGAACTGGAAAAGGAATAGGGACTTTGGGTACTTTGAAGTACTTGGCTAGGTGTTCTGTACAGTATCCATTATAATTTGGTTGTATCTTCATAGCATTCGTGTGAAGTAGTTTATCAGTTACCTTCAATTGCAATAGCAAAACCCAAGTAAATTGGCTTAAATAAGGAAACTATCACATGACAAGAAGTCCTGATTTCATATGGCTCCAAGGTTGGATAATTCACTGGCTCAATGATAATATCAACATAACAGATTCTTGCAATCTTTTTGCTCTGCTATCCTTTGTGTTGTTTTATCCTCATGCTAGTTCACCTCAGGATCCCAAGATGGCTGCTATAATTCCAGGAAGGAAATGCTGACAGAACAAAGTCTAGCAGAAGAGGGACTAATTTTTCCCAATGTTTCATTTTAAAGAAAGGGAATCCCTGGAAGCCCCAGCAGATCTGGCCTAACGTCTCATTTGCTAGAAATGGGTCATCTTCCCACTATTCTGTCATTGGCAAAGCAAATGAGATCATCCATCATGAGTGGCTTAGATTAATTACAAGTTATCCTATGAGTCATGTGGATTAGAAAGACAAATCATGTTTGCTAGGCAAGAAGGGATAAAAGGCTCTTGGGTAGGCATCAAGCAGTGTCTGCTCTACCTAGCTACTCTGGTTTTTACAGATGAGGAATGTGATGTTCAGAGAGAGTGTCTTTCCTAGAATCACAGATAGTAGCAGAGGGCCTTCAGTGTCAGCTCTGACTGTCCCTAAAGCCAGTATGTTTTATATGGTGTTCTGCTGCAGTACAAAGTAGCTTCCTTTCTGCCGTGTAAAAATTGCTTGTCTCGGAGAAGAGATTTCAAAGTGTCAAGTCGGCTAACTTCAGCCCATGCAAGAGGAAAGGGTTCTATCCAGTTGCTTTCCTCATCCAGTGATGTTTTTCTAGCACAGGAAGCTTGGAATGCAACTTTCAGAGGGCACTGATTTCTTTGCCCCCAAGATTTCTGTACTATTTTACAGTTCTCCCTTCTGAGAGCAACCAGTACCACAAGGGATGAAGGCAGAGTTGCCATTCTTGAAGCCCACTTATTTATTGGTCCATCCACCTGCCCCACAGATATTTATGGGATGCTGCTATGTACGAGGCACAGGCACTGTTCTAGGCACTGGGGCTATGACAGTTAAGATACACAAAGACCCTGCACCATACCCTTAAGAGCAGACTCATTTGGGAATGAGGTTATCCAAAACTAGGATGTGCATGTTGTCAGGGGAGAGCCTCATACAGCTTGGCTTTGGGCAGAATCATTCAAACTTTTTTGCCTTCCTACTTCGTGATATTACAATTCGTGAGCCTTTCATAATGGGCTCACAGGTGGGGTCCATGGATAGCAGAGGTAGATGGGAAGGGATCATTGACATTTATTAAATTGGGCTGAATTAGAAGGTCCCAATCCTGTTAAATCCATGTCAACAAAGCCAAGAAGCTTGCAGTCATTTAGGGAACCAGTTGAGGGGGTTGAGGGGTGAAAGACTCTATTTACCCCTGTTGAATGCTGCTAAGGACTTGGATTGTGTAGAGTCAAAGATTGAAAATAACTTTTAAGATACAGTGTTTCATCTAGTGACATTTGATAGTTTGAAATTGGGGAGGGCATTTTCAGTATAAGGGGTAAGGATGGGAAGGAAGAAGTGAGGCAGAATTGGAGTCAGATATGGGTTTGAATCCCATCCATTAAGTGTTTACTGTAGGTGCATCTAATAAGTGCTTTAAGATGATAACAATAGTAAATGCCCTCACTAACATTTAGGGAGGATTTTCTCGGTGCTTTATGTACATTCCCTAACTTCACAACCACTGTGAGGAAACTGAAGCCCAGAGGTTCAAGTGACTGATCCAAGTCCCACAGTGACAGGGGGGGAACTAAAGATAGGATTTTTCCCCCCCTTTCCTCTTTGTGCCAAGCTTTAAAAAAATAATGTATTTTGATTGTTAAAAGTCTAAACATTACTGATACTTAGAGACAGGGAAAAATCATGAATCATTCCTCAACCTGAATAAAATAGTATCACATTTCTTTCAGGCAACAAATACTAATGTGCTGGTCTTAATAACCTTATAAAGCTTACATTCTAGTGGAGGAGGGGGCACCCAATAAACTAGTGAACAAAAATTGCAGATTGGAAAAAAAAAAAATTGCAGATTGGGAGAGGGGTTCTTAAGGAGATACTGTAATAGTATACAGGAGTACCTCACTATAGATCGGAGGTCCGGGAAAGGCATCTGAAATGTCTTAAGTTGAGGTGTGAAGAGCGGTTGGGGGGCGGAGGGGAAGGGGTGAGTGTGAAGAGGAAGGAGAGGGCTCCTGGCCAAGGGAACCAGAAGCAGAGAGGCTCCAGGTCTAATAGAAAAGCGCTTTCCCCGTTAGGGGAGGCCGACCAGTATAGCTGTCGCATGATGAGGAAGAGTCTCGCTTGAGGGGAAAGGCAGGGGCCCCGTTATGCCTACAGCTGGCCCCGCGATGGAGTTTGGGTCCTGGTGTGACCAGGCGTTATTAAAGAGTTTTTAACATGGAAATTATAAGAACTGATGTTTGTGTCAAGTCCTGTTTCATAATCTTTCCCCAAGTTATATTGTACATCCCCCCCCCCCAAAAAAAACATGGTCCTCAAAGCAACTCTACAGGCTTGATCAACTAACTGCTGGTGGTCACTTGACCGCCTGCAGAGGAGGAGGTGCGTGGGTCGGTCCCAACTGGGCGTGGCGGGAGGGCCTCGAGAAGAAGGGGGCCTCTCCCCAGGACAAGATTGGCCCAGGGCCTTCACAGCTGCAGGTCTTGGTCCTGCACCTCAGACCAGCCACGCTTCACGAAGGCTCCTGTCCAGGTTAGCTTTGCCGCCCTCCGCGACCTCGCCTCGGGCAGGCACTGTCCCGCACCAAGGTGGCGGGAGGAGTCCAGCCCCTCGGGGTTGTCTCCAGCAGGCACGGCCGGGCGGAGGGCCGGGCGGAGGGCCGCGGGAGGGCAGGCCCCGCCCAGCTCGCGGCCGTTGGCCGCACCCCATCGCGCTCGCCCCAGGCCCCGCCCAGGCTCGGCGCCCGCTCCGCGACACCTCCCCTGCGTCCTCCGCGCCGGCCGCGCCCGCACAGACGTCGCGTCCGCACGGTTAGGGCGGAGAGGCGAGGCTTGGATGTCGGGCGAGAGCCCGGGCAGCGGAACTGACGCCATCAGGCTTCCGGGGGCGGCCCCCGGGGAGGTCGGCGGCGGCGCCGCAGTCGTGGAGGGGCACTGGGATCGTAGGCGGCCGCGGGCGACGCAAGTTCCGCACGGAGCCCGTCTCTTCTCGCCTCACGCTTCTTCCTCTCTCCTAGTTGCGCGCTGCCTCCCGACGGCCGCTCTTCCTGACGAGAGCTTTCGGAGTGCGGTTGCTGAGGAGAAGCCGTCACCACCCCGCCTCGGGGCCGAGTGAGGGTTCCTGTCGCGCCGCGTCGCCCCCTGCGCCGCCTCCTTGCCCTCAGTGGCGGGCGCCCTTCTCGCTGGAAGCATTCTCCCCAGCTCCATGAATGGAAATCGGCTCCGCAGGTGAGTGAGTCAGGGCTGCTGGTCCGTCCGTTGGGGGTAACCGCAGAGCATCGTCGCTCCCTGCGCCCCGGCCCAGGTGCGCGAGGTGAGCGCCGTCCCCCTTCGGTCCCCCGCCCGGCCCTTCCTCCGCCTCCCCGCAGCCCCGCCGCAGTTCCCTGGAGCCACGGAGTAGGCGATGACACTGCGGGGAAGAGACTGCTCAAAGGGTTGAAGTTTGGGGTTCCCTAGGCCATATTACTCTTTTTTCCCCGGAGTCTAGAAGGGTTTGCCATCTTTTTTGTTACTCCAGTTGAAGATACAACGGGGTGTGTATTCTTTAATCGGGTAGTGTGTCCCGTAGAGGCACTGGGTGGCCAGCCTTCTCCCTTATGTATCTCCCTTCTGTAGTTGTGAAGATGCATTAAGATAACAGATGAGAATTAAGTTTGAAACAGGTATTAGTGCAACGTCAAATGCAAGATGGAATTTCTTCCATCCCCGAGTTCTCATCTATGTTTGTGGCAGCATGGTACATATAATAGTTCCTGAGGATCTTGGAAATGTCGTATCAGCCTGGATCACTGCTGATGTGAGGAGGTAGATCTTAAAATTGCTGACTATATATATATGTTTTCATTCTATATTCCCTAGAGAATCGGCTGTCATATTCTTGGAAATTTGGAATTTAAGAAAACTGCTTCTTTCCTTGGGAAAAAATGACAGTCTTGAGAAAAAATTGCATCATGGGCAGTACTTATCTTAAAAAAAGAAAAAGCACTTTTTACGGTCTGTAATTAATTGAAGGACATAAAGTAGGTGTTACATAACGATTTGCTTTCCAAATGATCATATTTGGTATGTTAAATTTGGAAGTATGCTTCATCCAGCCAGTCACAGTTTTATAACTTAATTATGAAAATATTAAGCGGCGGGTGTCTTCTTACTAATAGTACCACAAGTCCCTGAAATTCACATCTCATTTTGCCAATTTGAGAGGCACCTGAATATGAGATAAGAAAAACTTATATGAAAGAAACCAGTGACATAATGATACTAAAGATTTTGTTGACTACGTTAAGGAGTATAATTGTCAAATAGATGCAAAAAGCCCTTAGGAATTGTAGAGGTGGGCTGGGGAGAAGGGTTTATTACAAGTTTTATTATATGGAATTTTCTCTAATCAATTTTTACCGTGTCTCTTTTGCATGCTCTTTTTTTTTTCATGTCTCCTTTAAAAGGGAAAGGTTTGTCTAGATTGTGAAGAGCTTTAGACTCTCGTTTGTTTATCATTGATTTGTAGGTTTCCGAAACTGTCTTGCTTTTGTTTTCCAGTTTTCTAATACACTGTTTAGGGAATGTGATGATTTGGGAGCTATACGTGATTTTTACATAACTGTTCTGTTGTTGAGCCTGGAAAACAAACATGAAAGTTAAACACTTTACTACTTATCCTAAAATTTTAAAGATATTTCCAAAAATTTTTAAGGTTCTTTTCTTTTTTGGGTTTTTCATGTGAAATTATTCCCAAATATATGGGCAACATCTTAGAAAATACTTCTGAAGTCAAACTGCCTAGCCAAGGGGTCCAACTCACCAAGTACGATTCAGTAAACGCTCCTAAGAATTCTTGAGCTATAGATAAGTTTTACTTCTTTTTGCATGGGCCGTTGCTGAAATATATACCTATTTAACTGTCCTCCCATCTGAGGAGGTATAGTTAGATTTGTCAGCCATATGCTTGGACATCGTGAAACACAAAGTTTATTCTTCAGTGCAGTTTATACATGATTGTAATTTAATGATGAAGATAAAGTATAATTTGGCTTAAGATTGTCATCAAAACCAAAATTTTCATTCTTCCTGAGACGTGTAATTGTTATGCTGCAAGTGAAATCGAAAGCATAATTGGGAAAAATGTGCAACTACGTCTAAAATCAAGAACTTGACAGATACATATTTTGGTTTAAAAAATTTTAGATGCATATTTTCTCTGATAGTCTATTGAGTCAGTGTTGGATCTTGGCTCTCCAATTTTGTTCTAAGTTTTTCTTTTGTGTGGAGATTCTCAGGAATCATCTTATGGCAAAATATTTTAAATTCTAATTGTTAGGTGGATACATAGAAAACTTAAATTTATTTACATTAGAGGACTAGAGATACAAATTCTATATAATTGTTTCTTGGCAAATCGTTCTTCACTAAAAGTTAATATTTGTCTATTCTTCCCTTTTGCATGTAATATTTTAAGTGATCTTTTAAGGATGTCCTGTACAATGTAGTGATTTAGTACTGTGTTAACTCTGATTTAACCAAAAAGCTGGCAGGCACAATTGGTTTTTAAATAATAATAATCAATAGTTTAGCATCTGTGCCTGTGACTCCTTAGTTAGAGGAACTTCTGATGAAACCTTATTTTTTTATGCTTTAATTACAGCTGGACTAAGAGTATATATATTTTCATTCCAAATAAAGTGGGAATAAAAGAAGCAGAAACGTTCATTAAGATATCAGTTCTCCTGAGTAGCTATTTTTTAGGACTGTACTATTCTAGTCTGTATTTTTAGGTAAAGTCAGACTACTGTTAAGGGCAGAAGGAATTGTACTTACCTACCAATGGAAGAAAAACATTTTCTATTACCTTAAATTAATAATAATGCAAAGTGATTTGACATGTTTGGTAGATGTTTTACACAGTCTTGCAAAAGTGAATAGACTATGTTTCTTAGTTATATTCTTGAATTCCTGTTTGAATGTAGTTGTTTTAGGACTCTGTGTTTCTTTAATAATAAAAATCAAGAAAAGTTATTTGAGAACAAGTTCCAAAGGATGTGTGGAAGCTCAATTTGAATGAGGTGGATAAAAGTTGTGGATTCAAAGTACTAAAATATGTAATGCCATTAGGTTTTCAGTTTAGTATTTCTTTAATCCCTTGGGAAATGTTTTTATTGTTATATAGATTTTCTCACTTGTAGATTTTTGTCTTGAAGAAGATAAAATGCTGTTCTGTCTAGAGGGCATGAATTATAAACATGGAAAAGGTTTTTCTACTTTATTGTCGCTTAACTTTTAGCTAGTGCTGCTCTGGAGTGGCCATTATAACTTTTTTCCTAGTATTTATTGCTGTTGACTGGCATTGGGACTTATAAAAATGTGCAAGATTATTTTGATTTTTGTTTTAGAATTTAATTTCTCTGACAGTGATGGAAAGCCCTGAGGGAAAACTGTAAAGGAGGCAAGAAACAACGTTTTTCTTCTAAACAAAGACTTGAAAGTAAAGCGGGAAAAAGAACATCTATGAAACCCTTAAACATAATTCGATTAACATGATGAAGACTTTAAAAACTTATCCTTGATTTCATCACCCTGATATAACCACTCTTTAAAGTTTTAAACCAATTTCCAAGCTAATAAATGTATTAATTAAAAAAAATTTTTTTAATGAAGTTATTTAGGAAAGTGGTTAAAATGAATGAAACAGTTTCTAAGTGCTACGTTTGCTCTTTCAGAGAATTTTATGTAATAGGTTGATAATTTAGAATTAATTTATATTCTCCAGTGGGAACATTGCATTTGTTTGGTTCTGTAGGCCTGGTCTGAAAGTATGCAAAGAGGCCAGAGGCCCTGTAAAGGGGACATTTCCAGGAAAAGTTCTATGTTGTATATGGAAAAACCCTGGCTCGAGATAGAATTCTTGCCAAATTGTCATAAACTGTTAGATTCTAATTGAATACTACATTGCTTTATATCACAACCATCTTTTTTCACACTGGTTTCCATAGTCTTAAAATAATTGAGGGTCTACCTGAAAGATGAATTAAATATTATATTTCGTTAATCTAAAAAATTTTTTTCCTCTTACAATACTTAAAACTAGGATCTTAAGTAATTTATGTGTGGTTTGGTTTTCTTTTGTTTTAATGGATGGGAGGAAAAGGCAAGTGATCTGTTTTCAGGAAGGTAAAGCTAAAAAGATAATTTATTTAAGAATAGTATTCTTTCCAAACCTGTTTAGTCTCGGTTTGTTGTGATGAACAGCATTCACCAGACATTCCTGCTTCTAATTCAGTTGTCTAGGATACTCAATAGACCCTCATTCTTGGCTCATTAACAAAACAGATGTGAGAAAGAATATTGTGTGGTTTTTCAACCATAGTGGTTATGCTGTTAGGATACATGAACAGCCTTTCTGTATTTGGAGTTTCTATAGTTTTCTGCCATTATCTGTGTTTTTAATATTAATGATTTTCTTTGGCTACCCATTGCTTTAAAAAAAAAAAAAAGACTACTGAGATTTAGCAAAATCTTGTTACACAACTGATGCTTTCTCTTATATCTTAAATGTGGGCTCTCTGTGGTTTGGTTGCAATAAATTATGTACATTAGTCTGGAATGTTAGTTTAATGAAATAATCTGTAAGAATTCTTGTTTTAAATCAGCCAGTTATTCCTCTGTTGTTTCTAAATTATCAGGTTCTTGAGAAATCAGAAGATATCTGTAGGATATAGTCATGGGATATTTTTATATTCTTCATTTTTGCAAGAAAGTGTTCTCGGTTGTAGGCTTACATAATACAATTTTTGAGTCATTACCAATATTTGATATTTTAACTGATTTCTAAATCTTACAACAGAAGTTCATTAATATATCTCTGAATTTTAAAAAAGGTTGAAGAATAGATTGCAAAATAGGCTTATATCTTAGCAGTGAAGTCCTTTTTTTTGTTTGTTTGAAGAAACTTATAGCTTCTAAATTAGGACTTGCTCTCTGGGTATTTAACATAAAAGTGACATTCTCTAAAATTACTCAAAATTTTTCTGAATTTTTGCTTGGGTGATCAAAGTTTTTCAAAAGCTACCCAAACTTTAATTATAAAATAAATCTCAAGGCATTTCCATAGTGCGTGGGCTACTTGTTTTCCAGGGGGAAAAATGGCTTTGAAATAATGGTTCCCCATAGTGCATCTGAGAAATTTAGCCCCCAACAGTCTGAATGTTCTAGAGTGATTATTTAGCTACAGTGAATATAATAAATGTAATCTGATATAAGTGCATTGTGTTTGTACAGGTTCACTGAATGAATACGTAGACTTAGTAGATAAGAAGTTACTGAAATCTCATGCTGATGTTTACTAGTTAGCCTTGTGGAGTTAACTAGTAAACAGAGGCATTTAATTATGTCAAATTTTGAGGTCAACACATTTATTTTTTCAAAACAAAAATAAAAATTTTTTCCTGCTTGTAAAAATGCATGTTTATTATTTTTAAAAAAGCAAACAGTATAGGAAAGTCTAAAATAGAAATGACAATAATATGATCCCATTCTCCAGATAAAACCATTGCAAATTTTTCTTGTATATCTTCTCAAACGTCCATCCATCTGTCATCATATAGTTTTTAACCTGCTTTTTCTACTCAATATTGTATCATGGATATTTTTCTTTATCATTACTTATATCTATGTAGCAATATAGCAACATAATAATTTTTACTGAGTACATAGCATTTAAATTTTTTATTTTATTTATTTATTTTTTTGCTGCACTGCATGGCTTGTGGGATCTTAGTTCTCAGAGCAGGGATTGAACCCAGGCCCTTGGCAGTGAAAGCACAAAGTTCTAACCACTGGACTGCCAGGGAATTCCCGCATTTAATTTTATATTATTAATTAGTGTCATTGATGGTGGATTAGATTTCTTTGCAGTTTTTTATAAAATTATAACTAAAACTTTGGTAATTATCCTAATATATACATCTTTGTATAGTGATCCAGTGATTGCTTTAGGATAAATTTCTAGAAGTAGAATGGTTGAAACGAGGTATCCCATGAATATCAAAGCAAAAGTTCCCAGTGAAAATCCACAATTTGGTAATAGGCTGTAGTAGTGCTGTAGTTGATTCTTATTTATTCATTGCTTATTTCATCAATCACATTTACTATAGACTGTAATTTAGCTTTGGACTCACTAGTACATGTTAGATTGTTAGGTCAGTGAACAACACGCACATATGCTTTGAAAATGTATGGTTTTTTGTTTGAAGTTTAACATGGTTAGTTGTTATTAGCCAGTACTTGCTGTAGCTACTAAAAGAAAAGTTTGAAGTAGAAATGCCAGATAGTGCTTTTTATTTCTGTGTAATTACATTTTCAACTCTATTGGGCAATATATGTATTTGTTAAATAACTAAAATATGCCTCTCTGGAAGTATAATTTGTTGTATTGACAGAATTATTTCTTCCAGTAATTTACATTAAAATATTTTGTATACTTAAATTTGATGATTTTATGGTCAGTTACAGTAGAGTTCTGTTACATTGCTTATTCATGAAACAGAATTTTGGTTTTTACCAGTTTGTATAAAAAGCATGAGGGAAAATAACAATAATGGAGAAAAAAATCGTCAGTGTAATATAGTGTAGAAAGCATGGGTTTTGGAAACAAATCCTGGCTCTCAAATTAACATGGTAACGATGTGTCGTTGTAGGTTCATCGATTGTAACAAATGTACCACTCTGGTGTGGGGATGTTGATATTCGGGGAGGCTGTGCATATGTGGGGGCAGGAGGCATATGGGCAATCTCTACCTTCTGCTCAGTTTTGCTGTGAACCCACAACTGCTCTAAAAAATAAAGTCTATTAAAAAAAATTAATTGTGACTTTGGGCAGTGCTTTTAATCTTCCTTAATCTTAGTTTCCTTATCTGTATAATGGTATAGTAAAGAGATTCAGTATGCAAAGGAAATGACATTCCTCTCTTCCTAATTTTTAAGACATTTTATTATAGAAAATTGAGGATGTATATGCAGAACTGTATAATAAACTCCCATGTACCCATCGCCCATGTCCAGTCATGTCCGTTCTACTTTCCCCTCCCCTGTATTTTTTGAAGCATATTCTAGACATAATAATATTTTATTTATAAATATCTACTAAGTACATCTATAAGAGATATGGGAGACTTCCCTGGTGGTCCAGTGGTTAAGACTCCATGCTTTCACTGCAGGGGGAGCGGGTTCAATCCCTGGTTGGGGAACCTTGCAAGGCGAAGCCAAAAAAAAACAAAAGTTATGGACTCTTTACATAAGCCACAGTACCATTATCACAGCATAAAATAATAGTATAACCCTTTATATCAAATATTCAGTCAGTATTCAAATTTCAGCTTGTCTCAGATATTATTCTTTTTTTTTTTAAACAATTTGCCTCTTTAAAATTTATTTCATTTTTGAGTCAGGATCCAGATAAGTTTCCCACATTGTGAATGATTGATATGTCTTTTAAGTGCCTCTTAATTTGTAAGTTTTCTATCCTCTTTCCCCCTACTATTTATGGAGTGTTTGTCCTTTTAGACTTTCTCACAGTTTGGATTTTGCTGGTTCCATCTTCATGGTGTAATTTAACGTGTTTCTCTAAATTTACTGTAAACTGCTAGGACCAAAAAGCTTGATCAGATTCAAGGCATGTGGGATCTTAGTTCCCCATCCAACCAGGGATCGAACCCCCATCCCGTGCAGTGGAAGTGTGGAGTCTTAACCACAGGACCACCAGGGAAGTCCCCTCATGGTATTCTCCCCCCCCCCCCCCCCCGTATGCGGGCCTCTCACTGTTGTGGCCTCTCCCATTGTGGAGGACAGGCTCCAGACGCGCAGACTCAGCGGCCATGGCTCACGGGCCCAGCCGCTCCGCGGCATGTGGGATCCTCCCGGACAGGGGCACGAACCCGTGTTCCCGGCATCGGCAGGCGGACTCTCAACCACTGCGCCACCAGGGAACCCCAGGGTATTCTTTTTGAACTTACTGCAGTCAGGTTTTTGTCCCTAGAACTTCACTGAAATTGCTTTTATCAAAGTCAACAAAGAATTTGTTAAACCCAGTAGTCAGTTCCCAAATCTTAATTTTATTTGTCTCTTCAACTTCATTTGATTACTTTGCTTCCTTCTGGACATTCCTTTTCCACTTGGCTTCCTGGCCACCACATTCTCCAGATCCTCCTCCAACCTTATTGGCTATCACTTTTATGCTTCCTTGCTGTTTCATCTTCATCTCCCCAATCTCTAAACATTGGGAGTTTCCCAGAGCTTATTAGTATTCTTCTGTATCCTGCCACAGTCAGGGTGATCTCCTCTGGTCCAGTGGTTTCAAATATCACTAATATGCCAAGGGCACTCATAGCTACATTTCCAGCCTGGACCTCTCCCTTGAACTCCACACCCATCTAACTGCCTACTAGATGCCTACTTGTACAGAAACCTTGACGTTAACATGTCCTAAAAATCCTCTTGATTTCTTCTCAAAGCTTTCTATTATTCCTGAGTCTTTCCTGTCTCAGTAAGTGCATTTCCAATTCTTTTAGTTGCTTAGACCAAAAAGCTTTGAGAGCTCTTTTCTCTCATACCCCACACCTAATCCATTAGCAGTTCCCGTTGGGTCTACCATCTAAATATTTTCCACAGTGACCTCATTCCCATAGCTGCTACCACCCCTGCCCTAGCCAACATTATCTTTTGCGTGGAAAGTCGACTAGCCTACTAACTGGTCTCCCTGCTTGTACTTTTACATATAATTTTTCATACAGCAGCTAGAGTGATTGTTTAAAAAAAGTTTGTCAGATCATAATGCTTCTTGATTCAGAACCCTTTGTTGGTTTCTCATGTCTCAGAATAAAATCCAAAGACCTCATCGTGGCTTGCAAATCCTATAAGATCTGATCTCCCAGCATCTTTCTGACCTCATCTCCTACTGTTCTCTCTGCTCCAGGCACAGTGGTCTCCTTGCTGTTCATCAAACACCAAGCAAACTTCTGCTTTTTCCTTTATACTTGATTTTTCCTTGCCTGGAATGCTCTTTCAGCTGTCTACATGACTTTTTCTTTCACTTCTGTTTTATGCCTACTTGTCACCTTTTCAAAGAGGTCTTCTTTGACAAACCTATCTAATATGGCTAACTACCTCTCCCCCCCCACACACATTTTCTATCCCCGTAACCTATCTTATTTTTTTAAAATAAATTTATTTATTTATTTTTATTTTTGGCTGCATTGGGTCTTTGTTGCTGTGCGTGGGCTAAGCGGCGAGTGGGGGCTACTCTTCATTACGGTGCCCGTGCTTCTCATTGGGTGGCTTCTCTTGTTGAAGAGCACGGGCTCTAGGTGCACGGGCTTCAGTAGTTGTGGCTTGCGGGCTCTAGAGCGCAGGCTCAGTAGTTGTGGTGCACAGGCTTAGTTGCTCCGCGGCATGTGGATCTTCCCAGAGCAGGGCTCGAACCCGTGTCCCCTGCATTGGCAGGTGGATTCTTAACCACTGCGCCACCAGGGAAACCCTAACCTATCTTATTGTTTTATAGCAGTTATTACTACCTAATTGGCAAAAAAGAAATACAATATAATCTGTCCCACACCCCTATAAAACCTTCATGAGGACCAGGTCTTTATTGTTATTATTAAAATTATTCACTTGAACAATGTTTCGCACTTAGGATACAGTAAATATTTGTGGTTTTTGTTTGCTTGTTTGTTTGTTTTTTGTGATACGCGGGCCTCTCACTGTTGTGGCCTCTCCCATTGTGGAGCACAGGCTCCGGACGCGCAGGCTCAGCGGCCATGGCGCACAGGCCCAGCCGCTTCGCGGCATGTGGGATCTTCGCGGACCGGGGCACGAACCCGCGTCCCCTGCATCGGCAAGCGGACTCTCAACCACTGCGGCACCAGGGAAGCCCTACAGTAAATATTTGAACACATTTACGAGTCAATGAATGAATGACTTAATGAATGATAGATTTTCAGCACGTGTTAGTTTGTAGTAGTATAGTGTACTGATTAAAAGCCCAGGCTCTGAAATCAGACTGCCTGTTTGCAAATCGTAGCTTTGCCACTTTCTGTGAACATGTTTTTTAATCTCCTTGTGCTTCAGTTTCCTCAGTATAGTATAGTACCTGCCTCAAAAGTTATGTTGTAAGAAATCACCAAATGTATATCAGATATATAATACTCAATACATGTTAGCTGTTGTTGTAATTTTGGGTTATCCCCGAGTATATTGTGAACTACTTAAGCAAAGTAACTGACTTATTAATTAATCCATGTATATATAAAACCTCGAACATAATAATTGTTCAATAAATAGAATAGATAAATTACTTTTTATGTTTTTGATTTTTAAAAAATTGTCTATGGGGGCAGTGAATTTCAGAAGAGAATGGGGGTTATAGAAAAATAAAACATTATTAAGCCAATCTTGATAGTCATCACATGTAAATAAAACAGCAGAAAGTTATTTTTTTAAACACATAAAAGGTTTTTTAAAATTTTAATGCCTAATGCTAGAGAGGGCATAGGAGAGAAATCTGGTGATAGTAATGCATTTATATGCCAGTTTGGTAGTAAATACCAAGAGTCAGAAACATGTTTCTGTTCCTATCCTTTGACCTGGTAGGTCTCTTTCTGAAATTTATCTGAAGGAAAAAATTCTATATGCCACTTTCCCTCTGTAGCTCCCCCAAATAAAACAGTAGGTGCTTGATGCAGAGAAATCCACTTAGCATAGTTGTGTGAAATGTTGTAGCTGTTTATTTATATTAATATTTATTGAAGAGCTACTACTTTTTTTAATGGCTTCTGTGCCAGGCACATCTAGAATGTATAGGTCATTTTATCTAATTTTTAAAATAAGGTAACTGAATGTACCTCAACATAAGAGAGGCCATATATGACAAAGCCCACGGCTAGTATCCTACTCAGTGGTGAAAAGCTGAAAGCTTTTCCTCTGAGATCAGGAGCAAGACAAGAAGCCTCCTCTCAACACTTTTATTCAAATAGTGCTGGAAGTCCTAGCCAGACAGTTAGGCAGGAAAAAGAAAGAAAAGGCATCTGAATTGGAATGGAAGGAGTAAAATTGTCTCTATTTGCAGATGACATGCTATTATATATAGAAAACCCTAAAGACTGCATGAAAAACTATTAGAAGTAATAAATGAATTTAGTAGAGTTGCGGGATACAAAATCAATATACAAAATCTATTGCATTTCTGGACTTCCCTGGTGGTCCAGTGGTTAAGAATCCGCCTTCCAGTGCAGAGGACGCAGGTTTGATCCCTGGTCGGGGAACTAAGATCCCACATACCGTGGGGCACCTGAGCCCGCGCGCCGCAACTACTGAGTCCGTGTGCTCTAGAGCCCACGTGCCACAACTAGAGAGCCCACGTGCTGCAACTACTGAGTCCATATGCTCTGGAGCCTGTGTGCCACAACTAGAGAAGCCCATGCAACACAACGAAAGATCCCACATGCCTCAATGAAAGATCCCACATGCCTCAACAAAGATCCTGCGTGCCGCAACTAAGACCCGATGCAGCCAAATAAATAAATTTATAGCAAAAAAGCCAAAATCTACTGCATTTCTATACACTAACAACTAAATATCAAAAAGATAAATTTTTTAAAAGTCCCATTTATGGTAGCATCAAAAACAATAAAATGCTTATGAATAAATTTAACCAAGAAAGTCAAAGATCTAGGGGCTTCCCTGGTGGCGCAGTGGTTGAGAGTCCGCCTGCCAATGCAGGGGACACGGGTTCGTGCCCCGGTCTGGGAAGATCCCACATGCGGCGGAGTGGCTGGGCCCATGAGCCATGGCCAATAAGCCCGTGCGTCCAGAGCCTGTGCTCCACAATGGGAGAGGCCACAACAGTGAGAGGCCTGCAGACGGCCAAAAAAAAAAAAAGAAAAAGAAAGTCAAAGATCTACACATTGAAAACTATAAGACATTGATGAAAGCAATCAAAGAAGACACAAATATGTGGAAAGATATCCTGTGCTCATGGATTGGAAGAATTAATATTGTTTAAATGTCCACACTACCCAAAGTGATCTACAGATTCAGTGCAGTCCCTATCAAAATTGCAATGGCAAAAAAAAAAAGAAAAAAATTGCAATGGCATTTTCTACAGAAATAGAAAAAACAATCCTAAAATTTATGTGGAACCACAAAAGACCCCCAATAGCTAAAGCAGTCTTGAGAAGGATGAACAAAGAAAACTTCCTGATTTCAAACTATATTATAAAGTTATGTCAAAACAGTGTGGTATTGGCATAAAAATAGGCACATAGATCAATGTGAGCCCAGAAATAAACCCATGCATGTATGGTCAGTTAGTTTTTGACAAAGGAGCAAAGGCTATACATGGGGAAAGGATAGTCTCTTTAATAAATGGTGTTGGGTAAACTGGATAGCCATATGCAAAAGAATGAAACTAGACCCCAACTTATACCATATATAGAAATTAAAATGGATCAAAGACTTTAACAGAAGACCTGAAACCATAAAACTCCTAGAAGAAAACAGCACGTGAGCTCCTTGACATTGGTCTTGGCAATGATTTTTAAAATTTAATAGCAAAAGCAAAGGCAACAAAAGCAAAAATAAAGAGGTGAGACTCCATCAAACTAAAAAGCTTCTGCTCAGCAAAGGAAACCATTGACAAAATTAAAAGGAAACTTATAGAATGGGAGAAAATATTTGCAAACCACATACCTGATAGAGGGTTAGTATCCAAAATATACAAGAAACTCTTACAACTCAGTAGCAAAAAAACCAACTCAGTTAAAAAATGGGCAAAGGGCGGAGCAGCTAAGCCTTTGCACCACAACTACTGAGCCTGTGCTCTAGGGCCCGCGAACCACAATTACTGAGCCCGCGTGCCGCAACTACTAAAGCCCACGTGCCTAGAGCCTGAGCTCTGCAACAAGAGAAGCCACTGCAATGAGAAGCCCGCTCACCGCAACGAAGAGTAGCCCCCGCTCACCGCAACGAAGAGTAGCCCCCGCTCGCAGCAACTAGAGAAAGCCCGCACAGCAACGAGGACCCAACAATGAAGACCCAATGCAGCCATAAATAAATAGATAGTTAGATAGATAAATTTATTAAAAAAATAAAATGGGCAAAGGACCTGAATAGACATTTTTCCAAAGAAGACATACAAATGGCCAACTGGTGCATAAAAGGTGCTCAGCATCACTAGTCATCATGGAAATGCAAATCAAAACCACAGTGAGGTATAACCTCATACCTGTTAGGATGACTTTTATCAAAAAGACAGGATGATAAATGCTGTTGTGAGTGTGGAGAAAAGAGAAGCCTTATACACTGTTGGTGGGAACATAAACTGGTATGGCCACAATGGAAAACTGTGTGGAGGTTCCTCAAGAAATTAAAAATAGAGCTACCATATGTTCCTTTACCAGGGGGGAAGGGTGGAGGGGAGAGATAGATTGGGAGTTTGGGATTGACATGTACACACCGCTGTAATTAAAATAGATAACCAACAAGGACCTACTGTATAGCACAGGGAACTCTGCGCAATATTCTGTAATAACCTAGATGGGGAAAGAATTTGAAAGAAATAGACACATGTATATGTATAACTGAATCACTTTACTGTTCACGTGAAGCTAACACAACATTGTTAATCAACTATACTCCAATATTTAAAAAAAAAAAAAGAATAGGGCTGCCATATATTCCAGCAATCCCACTTCTGGGTATATATCCGAAGGAAACGAAACCATTATCTTGAAGAGATATCTGTACTCTAATGTTCATTGCAGCATTCACAATAGCCAGGGTATGGAGACTGTCTTAAGTATACATCAGCGGATGAATGAATCAAGAAAATGTGATGTGTGTATACACACACACACACACGTATACACATAGTGGAATATTACTTAGCCTTAAAAAAAGAAGGGAATCCTGTTATTTCTGACAATATGGATGAGCCTGGAGGGCACTATGCTAAGTATAATAAGACAAAGACAAATACTACATGGTATCACTTATATGTGGAATCTAAAAATAAAAAGTCAAACTCAGAAACAGTAGAAAAATGGTTGCCAGGGAGTGGGGGAAGTTGGGAAAAGTTGGTACAAGGGTACAAACTTTGAGCTATAAAATAAATAAGGTCTGAGGATCTAATGTATAACATAGTGACTATAGTTGATAATACTCTGTTGTATAATTGAAATTTGCTGAGAGAGTAGAACTTAAATGTTCTAAGTCCCCCCTCATCCCCCAAAAAAGGTGAATATGTGGAGTGATGAATGAGTTAATTAACTTGATGGGGAGAATCTTTTCACAGTGCACAGGTATGTCAAATCATTGTGTTGTGCAGTCTAAATATCATTTTAAAAAATACACTACCAAATGTAAAATACATAGCTAGTGGGAAGCAGCCGCATAGCACAGGGAGATCAGCTCTGTGCTTTGTGACCACCTAGAGGGGTGGGATAGGGAGGGTGGGAGGGAGACGCAAGAGGGAGGAGATATGGGGATATATGTGTACATATAGCTGATTCACTTTGTTATAAAGCAGAAACTAACACACCATTGTAAAGCAGTTATACTCCAATAAAGATGTTAAAAAAAAAAGATCCCACATATAAGTGAAAATAATAATAATAGGCAACTGAGTCTTAGAGGCTGTGACTTTCCCCTGGTCATTAGATCTGGAATTTGAACTCAGGTTTGAGACCATACTTCAGTTGAAGTAATTAATATAATTACTCCTTTTATCAGTTGAGAGTTTTAGTTGCAAATAACAGCAATCCAACAGAAACTAATTTAAGCAAAAGGGGTTTATTGGCTCATGGAACGCAAGGCAGGTTGAATAGAAGGCAATAGGAAGAACCGGTTTGCAGCTGAGCTTGCATCTGGAGCAGGTGGAACTAGTAACTGATGGTATCAGACTACTCCATCTCTTATTTTGATTTCTCTCTATTTGTAGCTCTCTACTTGTAGCTTCCATTTTCTCTCACTGTTGATTGGCTTTTTCTACACATCAGAACACCTGATCTCCAACAGCTATTATATCTCACAGCTTTAGTCCCTGAAGAGGAAATACCTGATTGTTGTTTAGGTCCCAAGTTAAAACAAAAAAAGTCCCAGGGAAAAGGCTTATTACTTTCTCTTGGTTCTGGTGTCCATCCCTAGATGAGTCAGTTGTGGTGTCAGATTCACGTAAGAATATATCAATTGCTGGTATTCATGTAGTACGTGAGAGAGTGTGTAGTTTTCAAGAGAATAGCCAGTAGGTGGAGGAAAAGGGTGGGGTTGTGTTTAGCATACAATCCTGTGAATATCCACTACAACTGCTTATGTTTCACTATTTATAATAGTGAAACATTGGAAGCAAGCTAAATATTCTTGAGTGGAACCTGGTCAGTTTTACTTCATCAACTTAATGTATTATTACATAACCATTAAAATTATGAATATGAAGACCTTAGTAATACAGATATGCTTATGAGGCTATGTTAAGTGGGAACAGAATATAACATTTTATATACAGTGTGTTTGCTACTGTGAAACTTGAAAATGTAATGGAAGGGATTCAGATTACTCAAACAAATTTATGAGGTAGTGTGACAGAGGGTCACTGTGCTCCACAGTCTGGTCCCTAGCTTTGCAGATCCTGATGCTTGGTTTTGCCAGGCATCCAGAGCTGATCATCACCTTGAGGGACCGATTGATGCTAACCAAGTTCACAAGAAACTAATATATAAGTCATAATGCCAATTTAATTATTTACAAAGAAAAATACTATTTCCAGAGCATAAAGAAGATTCATGTTGACTAGTCAGCGACTTATCTCCCTCCGGCCATCTATATGGGTATACAGACAGTAATCAGAAGGTTGCTTTGTAATCGTGGAATCAGAACAAGGGACTTAATATGATGTGCTCTTTAGTATTAGGGATAGAAATATGAGTCACTCATAAACTCTGTCCTCAGGTCACTCAATTTGTAAGAAAATGCAGGTAGTTAAATAGCTATAGAATTTTCTCCGTGTGGAGTAGACAGATTATTTTATTAGGCTCAGAACTTCCACTAAAGAAAACTAAAAAATCTGGATAAGATGGAACAAAATGCCTTCTTAAGAGGATGGAATAATTAAGAATAGGTTACTGAAAATCAGACATTCTGTATCACAACCACTAGTTGGGAGACTATTTCCCTGTATTTTATTTTTATAAATGTATTTTATCTATTTTTGGGCTGCGTTGGGTCTTCTTTGCTGCGCATGGTCTTTCTCTAGTTGTGGCGAGCAGGGGCTACTCTTTGTGCGAGCTTCTCGTTGCGGTGGCTTCCGTTGTTGAGGAGCACGGGCTCTAGGCGCGTGGGCTTCAGTAGTTGTGACACGTGGGCTCAGTAGTTGTGGCGCACGGGCTTAGTTGTTCCGAGGCATGTGGGATCTTCCCAGACCAGGGATCAAACCCGTGTCCCCTGCATTGGCAGGGAGGGGGATTCTTAACCACTGCGCCACCAGGGAAGTACCCCCTGAGTTAATTTTTGAAAAAAGTTTTAGGTCTGTGTCCAGATTCTTTTTTTTTTTCCCTCTTTAGCATGTGAATATCCATCCACTTATCAGCACCATTGCTTGAAAAGACTCCTTTTTCCGTTGAATTGCCTTTGCTCCTTTGTCAAAGATCAGTTGACTTGTGGTTCAATTTTGGGGCTGTGTATTCCTCTGATGTATTTTTCTATTCTTTGACAAAAACCCACACTGTCGCGATTATTGTAGCCTTATACATTAGCACCAAAAAAAGAAAAGAAAGAAATACTTAGGTATAAATCTAACAAAATATGTACGAGATCTATGTGAGGAAAACTACAAAACTCTGGTTTAAAAAAATCAAAGAAATCAAAGAAAATCTAAATAAATAGAGATATTTTATTATACATGGATAGGAAGACTCAGTATAAAGATGTCAGCTTTTCTCAACTTGATTTATATACTTAGCACAATTCCAAGCAAAATCCCAGCAAGTTATTTTGTGGATATTGACAAACTGATTGTAAAGTTTATAGGGAAAGGCAAAATACCCAGAACAGCTACATGATATTAAAGGAGATTAAAGTCAGAGAACTGATTGACAGTACCTGATTTCAAAACTTACTGTAAAATATCATAATCGAGACAGTGTATTATTGACAAAAGGATAAACAAATATATCAATGGAACACAATAGAGAGCACAGCAGAATGGGTTCCAATCTCAGTTCTGCTACTTACTAGCTATGAAATTTTAGGCAAATCATTTCAGTTTTCCTCATCTATAAAATCATTATGAAGTTTGGGGTTCCATTTGTTTATTTTTGCTTTTATTTCTATTGCCTTGGGAAACGTTGGTATGATTTATAATCAAACTTATAAGGTTTTGCACAGCAAAGGAAACCATAAACAAAATGAAAAGGCATCCTACGGACTGGGAGAAAAATATTTACAAGTGATGCGACCGACAGGGCTTAATTTCCAAAATATACAAACAGCTCCTACAATTCAATGACAAAAAAACCCATTAAAAAAGGTGGGCAGAAGACCTAAATAGACATTTCTACAAAGAAGACATAAAGATGGCCAACAGGAACATGAAAAGATGTTCCACATCGCTAATTATTAGAAAAATGAAAATCAAAACTACAGTGAGAGGGCTTCCCTGGTGGCGCAGTGGTTGAGAGTCCGCCTGCCGATGCAGGGCTGCCGATGCAGGGGACACGGGTTCATGCCCCGGTCCGGGAAGATCCCACATGCCGCAGAGCGGCTGGGCCCGTGAGCCATGGCCACTGGGCCTGCACGTCCGGAGCCTGTGCTCCGCAACAGGAGAGGCCACAACAGTAAGAGGCCCACATACCGCAAAAAAAAAAAAACAAACCTACAGTGAGGTATCACCTCACACCAGTCAGAATGACCATCATCAAATTTACAAATAATAAATGCTGGAGGGTGTGTGGAGAAAAAGGAACCCTCCTACACTGTTGGTGGGAATGTAAATTGGTACAGTTACTATGGAAAACAGTATGGAGGTTCCTCAAAAAACTAAAAATAGGGTTGTCATATGATCCAGCAATCCCACTCCTGGGCATATACCCAGACAAAACTGTAATTCGAAAAGATATATGCAACCCTATGTTCATAGCAGCACTATTTACAATAGCCAAGACATGGAAACAGCCTAAATGTCCATCAACAGATGAATGGATAAAGAAAATGTGGTATATGTACACAATGGAATATTACTCAGCCATTAAAAAGAATGAAATAATGCCATTTGCAACAACATGGATGGACCTAGAGATTATCATACTAAGCAAAGTAAGTCAGAAAGAGAAAGACATACTATATGATATCACTTATATGTGGAATCTAAAATACAACACAAATGAACATATCTATGAAAGAGAAACAGACTACAGACAGAGAGAACAAATTTGTGGTTGCCAAGGGAGAGGCTGGGTTGGGGAGGGAAGGACTTGGAGTTTGGGATTAGCAGATGTAAACTATTATATATCGGATGGATAAACAACAAGGTCCTACTGTATAGCACAGGGAACTATATTCAATATCCTGTGGTAAACCACATTGGAAAAGAATATGAAAAAGAATATATATGTATAACTGAGTCACTTTGCTGTACAGCAGAAATTAAACACAACAATGTAAATCAACTATACTTCAATAGTAAAAAAAAAATTATTGCAAGGTTTGGTAAGAGCTTGATAAATTTTATCTGTTGTTCATGTTCTGATTTTATCCTGACAGGATTCATAAGAAAGAGGCAGGTTAGGTATTATTTGCATTTTATAGATCAGGAAATAGAATTTCAGGGCTATTAATATTTAACAAAGGTCAAGTGGTTAGATAAATGGCAGAGCCAGAATTATGACCTAGTCTAGAATTACTCATTATTACCTGTCTCAGTTTAGGATAGCAGGAAAGATTATGCCCTCAGAAAAGATCTTACAAATATATGAAAACAAAATTTAAAAATAAGTGATGCAGGTGGCACTTTAATGTACTTTCATCCACAGTGAAGAAAAGTTGTTAATTATCTTTTTTCCTATTCTCTGGAAGAATTTGTTTAAGATTAGTATTATTTCTTTCCTTAAATGTTTGGTATAATTCTCTAGTGAAGCCATCTGGATCTGGAATTATTTAGTGTGTGCATGTGTGTGAATATTTTTAATTGTGGATTTAATTTTTTCAGATAGTTACAGGACTTTTCAGATATTTTAAATGTAAATTCATTTAGATAATATTTACTAACTGAATTTATTGTTTGAATTTTGTTTAACAAAGCTACAACATTTTGAGCTTCAAAAACTTAATGTTAGATATCACCTAGGATTTGTTTTTTTCTTAACTGTGATAAAATATATATAACATTAAATTTGCTGTCTTACAATTTTTAAGTGTACAATTTAGTAGTATTTAAGTACATTCACATTGTTGTGCAACCAATCGCCAGAACTCTTTTCATTTTGCAAAACTGAAACTATACTCATTAAGCAACAATTCCTTTTTCTACCTTTTCCCCCAGCCCCTGGCAACCGCCCTTCTGCTTTGTCTCTATGAATACGACTACTCTAGGTATTAGGTGGAATCATACAGTGTCTTTTTGTGACTGGCTTATTTCACTTAGCATGACCTCTACAAGGTTCATCTATGTTGTAGCATGTGTCAGGATTTCCTTCCTTTTTAAGGCTGATTGATGTCCCATTATAGGTATATACCAGATTTTCTTTATCCATTCATGCGTCAGTGGACACTTAGGTTGCTTCCACCTTTCGTCTATTGTGAATAGTACTGCTATGAGCATAGGTGTATAATTATCTTTTCAATACCCTGCTTTCAATCCTTTTGGGTTTATACCCAGAAGTAGATCATGGATCTACTAGATCGTATGGTAATTCTATTTTTAATATTTTGAGGAACCACTGTACTGTTTTCCAAAACAGCTGCACCATTTTACATTTTATTTGAAAAGAGAACTTTTCAAATTTTATATGCTTTTGTGTACCAGTAAGCTGTATCTTTCTAGGACTTAGTCTGTTTCATCAAACTTTCAAATTTATTAACAATGTTTGTAATGTCTTCTGTATCTGTAGTAATACTGATACTTTTTTTCCCGTTTATATTGGTTACTTAAGCCTTTTTTTCTTCTGTTGTAAAAGTCACTGGAATTTATCAATTTTAGTTATCTTTTCAAATAATTGAGTTTGTTGTTCCTTTTTATTGTATATTGTTTTTATTTTGTTCATCTGCTCTTAGCCTTCTTTACGTTTACTTTGCTATTGGTTGCATACATTTTAGATACGATTTGTGCTTTGTTTATGCTCACCTGGGTTTGTGTGCTCCTTTCTACCCCTTCCAAAACAATTTTCCAGAGGTACCCAGTTTTTGTTTCTTTGTATGTTTGTTTTAATGAGGAAAGTAAAGTGGGGTGAAAGAAATTGGTATTAGAAACCATGTCATCTTTCAGCACTAGGCTTCAAGCATTATCAGCTGTACTTAAAACTCTAACTTACTCTGGTTGACAAGATTATTAAATGCATCTTGTAAGAGTGTGTCTCTCTTTTTTTTCCCCTTCCCTGGCAGGACCCGTTGGGGCCCAGCCCCTACTCATGGTGCCCAGAAGACCTGGCTATGGCACCATGGGCAAACCCATTAAATTGCTGGCTAACTGTTTTCAAGTTGAAATTCCAAAGATTGATGTCTACCTCTATGAGGTAGATATTAAACCAGACAAGTGTCCTAGGAGAGTGAACAGGTAAGAATTCAGAGATCTTTTGCTTTTGGTATTTGTCTTTGCTTTAGAAATTATGTTTATCTTGTATATCTAAATAGCAATGATAATGTCTAACAGTTTGACCAAGAACAGATGGTAATTTGCTTTGAAATTGACTATACTTCAGAGGTGTGATGATGGGAAAAATCTACAAACAGCCTTGAAATTTTTCCATTATAACATAAATTCATATGTTTTCTCTGTGATAATAGAAAAGGTGCAAGTCATTTTTATGTGCTCTTGAAATCAGACTGAGCATTTTTTCCTTTGCTATTAGGTAATATTTATCGGTGCTTTCTTTTTTCTCCCCACCCCACCTCGACCTTATTTACCCCTTTCGTGATGTTCCCTTTAAGATGATGGTGGTTGTCATGGTTTCATGCCTTCTGTTCTCCTGATCCTCAACTCCTAACTGTTCCCTACTCTTTTATAGGAACAAGTATGTATGATATATAAAGATTTATCAATCTGCTTTCAATAAGCTTCTTTCACTTCCCCCAAATACTATGGATATGGATGTGGTTTAGATAATACAGGAACAGAAAAGGAATTTATGACGTGATGTATACCACAAAGGAGGGTTTTTAAAAAAAAATGACTTATGGACAAAATATTTAGAAAACAATGATGTTCAACTTAGCCTTTTAGTTTGTACTATCAAATACCCCAGCCTTTTCTTACTCAGTAAGTATTGTTATTAAGAGCCTTCATTTAAAACGTAGATTTATTGCTGTCAAGAAATTTGTAATTTAGTAGAAGAAGAGATAAGACACATAAGAAATATGACATGAATGAGCACTAAGAGACTTTTTAATAACATATAAAAGAAGACCATCATATGAGTGTTATAATTAACATGTAATAAAGAGTTCTTTCTGAGGTCAGGAAGCAAGTTGTGGAGTATTACAAGTGGAGGAATCTTAAAATTATCAACTAATCTGATGCCTTTTTTTTTTTTTCCTGATACCTTTTTTGTAGCTGAAATCCAGAAAGGTTGAGAGGCTTACTCAACAACATTTCTAATAGCAAAGGTGAGACCAGCACTCCAGAATCCTGACTTGATAGTCATTAAGAAATATTTGTAAAGCAAGAAGGAAAGGAATTGGGCTAATCTAAACAGTTGGTAGAACTGCAGATCGTGTAATAAAGAGAACACTTTTTTTTTTTTTTTTTTTAAGATGAGGCAGCAGTAACAACGGTACAACAATTGAGAAGAACCAGGTTTAGTGAGCCTAAGCCAGGCTTAAGGGGGGAGGTTCTGGTCAGGTACTACAATAAGCTACCATCTGTGAGTACATGACTTCCTAATCTTGCTGTAGCCTCCACCTCTTTCCTGAGCTTCAGACTTGACACCTGAATATCTATAAAGTGCTTCAAACACAGGTCAAAACAACTTACTCTCTCAATCCCCATCCCCACACTCCACTCATACTACTATATTCTTTTGCTCTACCCAAATTCCCAAAATAGACCTTCCTTTTTCCTCCTGTTGGTTATCAAGTCCTATTGCTTCTGTTACAGAAATTATTCCCTAATTTGGCCCCTCTCCATCCATACTGCTACCACCTTGGTTTCAGACCCTTATTTGTTATCTAGACTATTGTAATGATCTTCAAATTGGTCTCCCCTAACATTTCTTTCTCTCCCCATTCTCGATAAGTATCCATACTTCTGGCGTAGTTATTCTTTTAAATAAGAAATCTGATTATATCACTCCCCTACTTTAAAATGTATTCAGCTCCCTATTGCCTACAGAATAATATCCCAAATTTAGTATAGCATACCTTTCTTAGTTTGGCTCTAACCTTTATCTTTTTTCATATTCTGCAACTCCTACCTGGAATGCCTTCTCTGCCCTTACCTATCTGGCAAACTTCTATTATTTTTCAAGACAAACCTTTTGAACTCCATAGTCAGATAGTAGTTCATTCTTTTTTTCTTTTCCTTTTTTACAAATAATATTTGGCAGTTTATTAACCAGTGGAGTATATTGCACAACAAATTACCTCACATCTTTCAGGAAGAAAAACAATTAAATTTGAAAAGTAAAGACATCACCCACTGAATTCGGACACAGTTAAAATGTGCTTTAAATATTTCTTTGGGAGAAGGGACACAACACTTCTACTCAATTAAGAGAAACATATGTACAGTCCAGGTCTTTTGTTTTCTTTACACCCATCATGTCATGAATTCATAGGTAATGGGTTCCAACAGTTCAGGCTCCTTTCCACTGGTTCTCATGAAGTGTGCTTCTCTGGGTGGAGCAGGCTGGCGCTTCAGCTGAACCCAAGTACCTTTCTCTTTGGCTTCCTTCTTTTTCTGATCGTTTTCCTTCACACATTTCAGAAAGCTGTCTTGGCTCTTAGAGTGCTTAATGTGCTTGATAGGCACATTAATTCTCTTGGCAAGAATCTTGCCCTTATTTGTTTACAACGATGCCGACATTGTGCTAGGTAACACTGTAGACTCTTCCAGTTTTGCCATGGTAACATTTGTGGGGCATTCCTTATGGAACAGTGCCCATTCGCTTGATATCTACAATAGCACTTTCTTCTTGATTCGCATGTATGTGGCCAAAGGAACAACTCCGTGTTTTCTAAAAGGCCTAGAGAACATATAGCAAGTACCCCTCCTCCTTCCCTTTGTGTTGGTCATTTTGGTGAATTATTGGAAGATGGTGGTTCCAGCCGAAAGGCCAGATGGTAGTTCATTCTACTATGACCTTGTAGTACTTGGTTGGTGTACACTTTCATTACAGTATTTTTAGTGCATTATTTGTTACCCTCTTCTCTCAGTGTAACCTCTTCATGAAAAGTAATATTCTTTATCATCATCTTTGTAGCCCTGATCTTAGCTCAATGATTGGCACATAATAAATACTCAGTAAAATGAATGAAATGCTTATAAAAGTAAAATGGGATGAGTGTGTTGGTAGGAGACAGGAAAGAGAACTGGACATTACAGAGGGCTTTGTATGCCTAGATATGGATTTTCAGTTCCCTACCCTTCTTTCCTAGGATATATAGGTTAGTCTTTATGTTAGTGTCCTTCTCTTTTGTCTGTCTTTGGGCTTACAGGGACCAACTGTCTTATGCTGCACTCTCAAATTCCCTTTTTCTTGTTTCTCAAAATGGGGGTGTTAATGTGTAAATTTGAATGAAGGATAATTCTGACCTTTCTGGTAGATGTTTACATTTTTAAAGGGCATTTATTAATCTAAGGAAGTCTCTTAACTGATAGAATGTCTAAGGCAGATATTTCTTAGCTGAATTCCTTATTATTGCCTCTTCACCTTGCCCTGCCTGAAAAAATTGCCCCTAACTTTAGCAGTATATAGTGAAGAATTCTTATACGTTATTTATTGAATAGGAAAATTATATGACGAAAATGTTAGAAAAACAAAATCACTTGAAGGCAAAATGGGATGGAATTGAGGAAGTGGTAGGAGTTGGAGGCTTGGGACTTAGAGGGATGTCAATTGAAATTTTTTTTAGTATTTCAGATGAGTTATGAGGGACTAGGGCATTGGCAATAACGTTGGGTAAAAAAGAACAAAATTGTTTATTAGATTTGTTCTTTTTCCTACCTTTTTTTTGGTAGAGGAATAATCACATGTTATATGTGTGTATATGAAGTTGCGTACCATAGAGTTTCGTATGTAGATGCTCAACATGTTGGTTAAGTTTGGGAGGAAAATGTATATAATTAATTAGTGTGGTACATTCTGGTTTTAACTTACAGTCCTTTTGGCATCCCTAATTATATTTCATCTTTATGTTGCTTTGTCTTCTTACGTTATTTGTCAGTAGGAGTAAAGGATCTGCAATTTAGATGTTCCCAAATGGAAATTTTTTTTATCGTGTACCTTTTATTTGAGTTTTGATAGGAGCTATAGGACTTCCTTGGGACTCTAAAATTGGCGTTAACCAACTTTATCCTTTGTTAATAATATTGATTTAATTTTATGTCAACATCCACAAAACTTATTGCCTTTATTTTCTTCAAAAGCCTAGCTTTTGTCTTCACTTTTTGCAATATCATGTAATTAGTCAGTTAAAATTGTTGGTGGGCTTCCTAAATTGGTTCAGTTCTTACACTTCAACAACTAGAATTCTAGAAGTTAGAAGAAACTAAATAGAACTTTACAATTCCTTTTCAATATGAACTAAACAGTTATGGGCCAAAATGCAGCAGTATTTAAATCAACACATATGAGGTTTCTCTTGTCCATATGCCACATGCTCAAATATTTGGCACTGTGGCATTAATCATAATAGTAGAATGATGTATTGCAGCCAAACAAGTTTCCACTTTAGTCAGAAGAGTTTTCTTGGACAAAATATCCAGGAAATGCTTGTGAATCATCTTGTGAGTCAATTTTTCTACTTTAGACTTTCTGTCTGTTGCCTTTTTTATCCTTTCCTCACTTCTTTGGGGAGTGTGTGTCTATGTGTTTCTTTTTTTCCCGATTTAATGATTTGATTATAAAATCATCATTAGTTAAAAGAGCATGTAAAGCAGATTTCAGATGTTTCTTGTTTTCTTTTAACAAGTGAATGGTCTTAAAAATTAATTTCTAGAAATATTATGACCTAAAGTATAAAATCTGTAACTTGAGATTTTTATGCTAGTTTGTCCAACTACTAAATATATATGAGGGTAAACCATGAATAGACTGTTCCATATTTATTCAAAATTGTTAAATAGTGAAATAGATGGGGAAAGTTGTGTATGCAGCATGATTATAAATATAAGATCTCCTTGCATAAAGGTTTGAAGGAATGTTGAAATAGTTGGTGATAGATTGTGATCGAAGTTTTTGGTTTAATTTTCTTTTACAAATTAAGCATTATCTTATAGTCATTGTACTAGTATGATTGCTGTTACTATTCTATTATGATTAATGACATAGTGCTGAGTGTGCATAGTGCATATGGATGTAATGTAATTCTAATGATTGAATCTTAGAAGGAAAAAATCTATATTGATATGATTTTGGCTTTTAAATAGAAATAGCAAGTCAGAGTGAAGAAACTCTCTTCTACTGTTATTAGGAATATTATTGGCATAGTGTAATAACAGGGTAGTGTGCCAAGAAAGGGATATTCTTTTTTTTTTTTTAACACATTGGGTTTTTTTGTTTGTTTGTTTTCTTTTCTTTTTTTTGGCTGCTTTGAGTCTTCGTTGCGGTGCATGGGCTTCTCACTGCAGTGGCTTCTCTTGTTGCAGAGCACGGCCTCTAGGCGCGCGGGCTCAGTAGTTGTGGCTCGTGGGCTTAGTTGCTCCACGACACGTGGGATCTTCCCAGACTAGGGATCAAACCCGTGTCCCCTGCATTGGCAGGTGGACTCTCAACCACTGCGCAACCAGGGAGGTACAGGACATTCTTCTTTTAAATAACATCCTTATTGATATAAAATTCACGTACTACACTATTCACTCATTTAAAGTGTGCAATTCAGTGGCATTTAGTATGTTCACAGTGATAATGTACAACTGTCACTGCAGTCATACTTTAGAACATTTTGTCCTCCACCAAAGAAATCCCATACTCACTAGCAGTCACTCCCCATTGCCTCCCTCCCTGCAGTCCCTGCCCAACACTAATCTACTCTCTGTCTCTGTAGATTTGCCTTTTCTGGACATTTAAATATAAATAGAATCATACAATATGTGGCCTCTGTGTGACCGACCTCTTTCATTTCACGTTTTTGTTTCTTTTTTTTGTTGTTGTATGCAGGCCTCTCACTGATGTGGCCTCTCCCGTTGCGGAGCACAGGCTCCAGACTCACAGGCTCAGCGGCCATGGCTCACGGGCCCAGCCGCTCCGCGGCATGTGGGATCTTCCCAGACCAGGGCACGAACCCGTGTCCCCTGCATCGGCAGGCGGACTCTCAACCACTGCGCCACCAGGGAAGCCCCATTTCACGTTTTTTTTGCTTTTTTCTTTTTTGCGGTACGCGGGCCTCTCACTGTTGTGGCCTCTCCCGTTGCGGAGCACAGGCTCTGGACGCGCAGGCTTAGCGGCCGTGGCTCACAGGCCTAGCCGCTCTGCGGCATGTGGGATCTTCCCGGACCGGGGCACAAACCCATGTCCCCTGCATCGGCAGGTGGACTCTGAACCACTGCGCCACCAGGGAAGCCCCATTTCACGTTTTCACATAATGTTGTAACATGTATTAGTACTTCATTCCTTTTTATTGCTTAATGATATTCCATTGTATGGACATTTTGTGTATCAGTTCATCAGTTGGTGGACATGTGAGTTGTTTACACATTTTGGCTCTTAATTATGCTGCTATGCACATTCATGTACAGAATTTTGTGTGGGACGTGTTTTCGTTTCTCTTTGAGTGTATTCCCAAGAGGGGAATCATATGGTAACTCTATGTTTAACCTTTTGAGGAACTGCCAGACTCTTTTCTAAACTGGCTGCATCATTTTACATTTCTATTAGCAGTGTGTGGTGATTCCAGTTTCTCTACATCCTCATTAACATTTATCTGTCTTTTTGATTATAGCCATCATAGTGACTGTTAAGTAGTATCTCATTGTTACATTGATTTGCATTTCCCTGATGGCTAGTGATATTGACCATATTTTTGTGCACTTATTGGCTATTTGTATATTTTCAGAGAAATGTCTATTCAGGTCTTTTGCCCATTTTTAAATTGGATCATTTGCCTTTTTGTTACTGAGTTGTAGGAGTTCTTTATACCTTATCGGATAAGATGATTTGCAAAAATTTTCTCCCTTTCTGCACCTTGCCTTTTTACTTCCTTTTAAAAAATTTTTTCTTTTTTCTTTTAATTGAAATATGGTTTATTTACAATATTATATTATTAGTTTCAGGTATATAAAATAATGATTTGATATTTAATAGATTATATTCCATACAAAGTTATTATAAAATATTGGCTATATTCCTTGTGCTGCCTTTTCAATTTCTTGATGGTATCCTCTGAAACACAAACATTTTTCATTTTGATGAAGTACAATTATTTTTTTCTTTTGCCAGCTGTTCTTTTGGTGTCTTATCTGTAGAGGGGTATGCTTCTGATTAAAATGATTTAGAAGACATACACCAGAAAACACTGTCGGTGAAAATCAAATGGTATAGTTTTGAACGTTTAGCTATCTTGGGGAAACTATATCATGCAAAATATGTCAGTTAAAAAAAAAAGCAAGTTTTATTTTCCTTGTTAGTTGTTAGTCACTTGGAAGATAGGAAAGCTAATAGATGGTGATTATTTCAAATCTCAAGATTCTTTTAAAGTAGCATTTAAATAAATTACTCAGTAGAAATTAACCTTTTGGCTAATATTCCTACAATATATTTGAAATTCAAAGATAATCTTATAAATAAATATATGTCTGAACATCAGGGACTAGTAGGTAGGGTTTTTTCCTAATATCTATCTATTTGTGTAGATTTAAATTACAATAACAGCTGTATAGTATTCCATTGTAGGATGTGCCTTGACTTGTTTACTTCTAGTATGCTCCATTTTTTTTCTTAGGCTGAGTTAAATTAATTTAAAGCAGTTATCTGAATGTACCATATTATTGTACCAAAGCAGAATGCTATTAGTACTAGATTTCAGGATATATGGATCCTGACTAGAACTGTAATTCTAAAGCCTGCAGTAACTTTTAAAAAGATAATTTTTAAAAACTTCCCTATGTTTTCATTAACTGTTTAACTTATTGTGCCCCTGTTTGTGTCAGGCACTGTGCTAAGTTCTGGAGATAACAAGATAAATAAGACATGATTCCTGCCAAGGATTATATAGTCTGTATAGAATGACAAGTTCTGTGAGATGTGCAGTATATGCTGTGATAAAAGATTCCTGCTTTTGGTTAGCGAGGAAGATAGGGTACATGACATTGTTACCTGAGCTGAATAGTTACCCAGTGGACTAAGGGAAAGAATAATCCATAGAGAGAGAGCATGAGCAAAGGTGTGACATGTTTATGTAACAGAAATAGGCCAGTATAAATAGAGTAGCTGGAGTCTGAAAAAGTTGGCCAGCAAGTAGGTTATAAAGGATCTTAAATCCATGCCAAGGCTTGTGAATTCAGAAAGAGTAGAGAGCCACTGGAGGCTTTTGAGCAAATGAGGAACACCTATATTTAAAAGCATTTCTTTCTTTCTTTCTTTTCAGTGTTTTTTTTTTTTAATTGGATTATAGTTGAGTTACAATGTTGTCTTAGTTTCTGGTGCTCAGCAAAGTGATTCAGTTTTTTTATATGTGTGTGTGTGTGTGTGTGTGTGTGTGTGTGTGTTCATTCTTTTTCATATTCTTTTCCATTATGGTTTATTACAGAGTACTGAATATAGTTCCCTGTGCTATACAGTAGGACCTTGTTGTTTATCTATTCTATATATAATAGTTTGCGTCTGCTAGTCCCAAACTCCAGTTCAACCCTCCCCTCCGCCCTCCCCCTTGGCAACCACAAGTCTGTTCTCTATGTCTGTGAGTCTGTTTCTATTTCGTGGATAAGTTCATATGTGTCTTTTCTTTTTCTTTTGCTGTACCACGCAGCTTGTGGGATCTTAGTTCCCCGACCAGGGATTGAACCCAGGCCCTCAGCAGTGAAAGCGCAGAATCCTAACCACTGGACTGCCAGGGAATTCCCATATGTGTCATATTTTAGATTCCATGTATAAATGATATCATATGGTATTCGTCTTTCTCTTTCTGACTTACTTCGCTTAGTATGATAATATCTAGGTCCATCCATGTAGCTGCAAATGGCATTATTTCATTCTTTTTAATGGCTTAGTAATATTCCATTGTATATATATCACATCTTCTTTAGCCTTTCATCTGTCGATGGACATTTAGGTTGTATCCATGTCTTGGCTATTGTAAATAGTGCTGCATTGAACATAGGGGTGCATGTATCTGTTCGAATTATAGTTTTGTCTGGGTATATGCCCAGGAGTGGGATTGCCGGATCATATGGCAACTCTGTTTTTAGATTTTTGAGGAACCTCTGTGCTATTCTCCATAGTGACTGCACCAATATACATTCCCACTCACAGTGTACAAGGGTTCTATAAAAGCATTTCTAGGGAATTCCCTGGTGGTCCAATGGTTATGACTCCATGCTTTCACTGCCAAGGGCATAGGTTCAATCCCTGGTCAGGGAACTAAGATCCTGCAAGTGGCATGATGCAGCCAAAAAAAAAAGAAGCATTTCTAATGGCTGTGGGGAGAATGAATTAGAGAAGAGAAAGACCAGGGTCATGGAGAACATTTGGAAGGCGATTGCAGTAGTCTTCAAACTTTTGATCTTGCATCCCTATTAGTTAAAACATACTTACCCATGCATTCAACAATAAATAAATAAATAAATAAATAAATAAATATACACACACACATTTAAAAATTTTTAATTTATGGACATGTACTACTATTCTAACATTGCATAACTATTGAAAAATTAAAGGTGGGAAACAATATTTTGAAATAAACTATTTAAGAATAGATTTAGTAATCTGACGTGTTCTGATTACTGTACCAAAACCTGATAGAATATGTGCCACACACTTGAACGGAAATAAGTTACAACATGCTGAAGATGCATGAATGAGTGGGAGTTCCACTGTTAACTCTTATGTTGGAGAACTCCCATTATTCTCTTAGGATTCCTTGTGTACCTACCTATGTTACACCTGATCGTCAGATGTGGACTAAATGAGGATACCAGTGTCAATCCCTATTCATGAATTTTAGTCCATCTCAATTTGTAATTGTTAGATGAAAATTAAATATAAATACTTCTAACCATTTTTTCTCATACTCCAGCATAGCCACTAGCACCTCTAATACTTTTTTTTTTAATATTTATTTATTGGCTGCGTTGGGTCTTAGTTGCAGCATACGGGATCTTTTGTTGCGGTGCGCGGGCTTCTGTCTAGTTGTGACTCGTGGGCTCAGTTGCCCCGCGGCATGTGGGATCTTAGTTCCCCGACCAGGGATCGAACCCGCATCCCCTGCATTGGAAGAGGGATTCTTAACCACTGGACCACCAGGGAAGTCCCCTATTTTTTTTAATTTGTAGTATAGTTGATTTACAATATTAGTTTCAGGTGTATAACAGTGATTCAGTATTTTTGCAGATAATACTTCATTATAAGTTATTACAAGATAATGGCTATAATTCCCTGTGCTATGAAATATATCCTTGTTGCTTACCTATTTTATACATAGTACTTTATATCTGTTAATCCCATAGCCCTAATTTGTTCCTCCCCCCTCTTCACTCCCCTTTGGTAACTGAAGTTTGTTTTCTATAGCTGTGAGTCTGTTTCTGTTTTGCATATACATTCATTTGTATTATTTTTAAGATTACACATATAAATGATATCATACAGTATTTGGTCTTTCTCTGTCTGACTTATTTCACTAAGCGTAATATTCTCTAGGTCCGTTCATGTTCCTGCAAATGGCAGAATTTCATTCTTTTTAATGGCTGAGTAATATTCCATTATCTGTGTGTGTGTGTGTGTGTGTGTGTGTGTGTACACACATACACCACATCTTTATCCATTCATTTGTTGATGGGCACTTGGGTTGATTCCATGTCTTGGCTATTGCAAATACTGCTGTTATGAACATCGTGGTGCTTGTATCTTTTCAAATTCGTGTTTGGTACCTACTTTTTTAGATTAGAGATAGTGTGTTCTAAGACTTAACTAGTAGCAGTGGCAGTGGCGGTGGAGCAAAGGCTTAGATGTAAGATTTAGAAGAAGAATGAATAATTTAGGTGTGTAGAGAAAGGGAAGAGATAAGAATGGCTTCATAGTTCCTTGCTTGTACAATGTTGATGGCTTTAACAGAAATACAGATGGTGAAAGGACCAAGTTTTTTATTTTCTCTTGACTGTTTGGAGGTTGAATTGTGTAAGAAACATCAAAATGGATAAGTTCAATAGATTATTGGAAATAAGCGCCTAGAGCTCAGGAAATAAGTCAAGATTGAGATTTGAGATGTGTCAGCATATAGGTGATAGTTAAAAGCTAGGGAGAATGTGTAGCGTCAAGATAAGAAAACTGAGAATAGATCTCTGGGGATACTGTTGTTTCAGGTTGCCAGTGAAGACACTTAGAGATTGCAAAGGTAGGAGAACCAGGACAAAGTAGAAGCTGTTTCAGAGAAAGTAAAGGACGGATTGAGATTTTCAAGGATTGATCACAGTGGCAAATGCTAAAAGAAGCGAGGAACTTAGAGACTGAAAAGAGGCTATGTCTATTAAGAAGTCAATGGTGGCCTGAGGGAGAAGTGTTCTAGAGGAGAATTGTTAGTTTAAGCCACATTGAGTTAAAAATCTGTTGCTCAGTCTAAAGTAATCTATCAATTGTTTGTGAATACTAGAAATGGTTACTAGATTAGCTAGTGTGGTTATATAAGATTATGAAAGAATTCACACCCATATGAATTAGCAGTGAAGATAGTTTATGGTAAAATGCTCTGATGTACTACAAATTTTATAAGGTATTAAAAAGTTGATCTACAGTATAACTCCTTTCTCCTCTACTCTGCATCTTTAAACTTTAACTTGATGCAAAGGTATGGCTACCTTCTCTGCTACTTGGTACAGAGTTATGAAGATAAATTAGAGGTTAGAAGGATACTAGGAGAGGCTGTCAGCTGTTTTCGCTGTGTTTTATAAACTTCTGGGTGATTTTAGTGTCTTGTTATACCTTAGCAACCTTCCTTTGTTCTGTCTGTATTATAGTGGCAGGTTAATTTATTGTAGCTGGGAATACTAAACTAAGGTGAATAGTCACTTTTAGAGGAAAATACTATTTTACGTTTTCTCCTAAAGACTAAAATAATATTTCCCATTCTACCTTTTGGGAGCAGAGAATTAAGAGGTACCTAAAAACAAGATGAAGATGGGTCTCTGTGAGTTTATAGTAACAATTAACAGGAAAATAATTTCCTCTCCTTTTTACGTTAAAGTTTCCCTCTCCTACCATTTTTCTGCTGTATGAGTCAGGTGGTAAAGTGGAACTTACTGAAAACAATATTAAATTTTACTTTACAGTCTGTGCACCAGAGCATGATGGAGTCAAAAGACTTGGTACCAGAATATAGGAAGTGGTGGTTGAGGTAAGAGTGGGAAGGTAGGCTGTAGCCCTGTGTAAGACCTAATGTACTCAGGGAGGTTCCATTTTTGTAGTGATTGCCAGATATTCTTCAGGATTTTAAAATTCTGTCCTGAGGTTCTACAAAAATGCATCATATTATTGTCTGCAAGAATTCTTCCCTCTTCAGACTAAGGTTATTAGTAAAAGGAAGCCACTGGGCTTCCCTGGTGGCGCAGTGGTTGAGAGTCCACCTGCTGATGCAGGGGACACGGGTTCGTGCCCCGGTCCGGGAGGATCCCACATGCCACGGAGCGGCTGGGCCCGTGAGCCATGGCCGCTGAGCCTGCGCGTCCGGAGCCTGTGCTCCGCAGCGGGACAGGCCGCAACAGTGAGAGGCCCGTGTACAGCAAAAAAAAAAAAAAAAAAAAAGGAAGCCACTAAAGATTGGTTAGAAGTTCTTACACCAGTTACTCAGATTTTCTTTCCCAAATTTCTTTCCTGCATACTGCTTTAGAAGTTAAAATATTTTATGTATTTTGGTTTTGGTAGCTTTACTTTTTATTGTAAGCTAAGAAGCTGGCTTAACAGTACACACTTAAAATGTTATCCTGAAATTTCTACATTTGAACAAAAGATTCCTCCCCTCATTGTTCATTGTTATAATAAAAGACTAGTGCTCCACAAACTACAATGTAGGGAAAATTCAGTTCACAGTTTCTGTTAATTAGCAGAATTCATTGTTTGTATTATTTACTATATTTGATGCTACTGCATTGTAATGTATGTTTGTTGTTAGGAAGACTTCCGTACCTCAGTATCATTCTTGAAGTACAATTTTGAGATAATTGTGCTTAAATTTTTATATAAAAATAGTATGATACATATTTACCATTTTCCCCTAAGGTACTTTCACTAATATCCCACATGGTCTCTATAACAGCCCTGAGACTATTATCTCATTTTTATTGATAAAGGAACTAAATTCAGAGAAGCCAAGTAAATTTCCCAACAATTTAGTGGCAGAGTGGGACTAAAAACTCATGTCTACTTATTTTTTCTCCAGTACATATGTTACCACATATTTTAAAGGCTCCTCAAGTTGGCCATTTCTCAGTTCAAACTTTCTTCATAATATAGTGAGTACCTTTGCTGCTACAGCTGACTAGATGACTAGATAAATTACTGTTTTAGAGAGTTTTTCCTCTAGTTTCACATGCCTGCCTGATGAATATTCTAATAAACTACGCTTTGCTATAGTATCATTTGAGATAAAAAATGACAAGTTGGGCTTCCCTGGTGGTGCAGTGGTTGAGAGTCCGCCTGCCGATGCAGGGGACGCGGGTTCATGCCCCGGTCCGGGAGGATCCCACATGCCGCGGAGCGGCTGGGCCTGTGGGCCATGGCCGCTGAGCCTGCGCACCCGGAGCCTGTGCTCCGCAACGGGAGAGGCCACAGCAGTGAGAGGCCCACGTACCGCAAAAAAAAAAGACAAGTTGCAGTTCCTGCATTTGTCATTTTGTTAATTTGCATAATAAAGTTCCATTAAAAGTCTAAATATATCATTTAATTATATCATATTAGTAAGAGATTAAAGTTAAAATTGCCCAATGTACATAGAATTCTAATACCATTCTGTAAAGGCTCAGAAGCCTTAAGTTCAAATCAATATTTAGTGTAATTATTTATAAAGGAGTTTCTGTATCTGATGCTATGATCTGCAGTTTCATTATTTGATATTCTCTTAATTAAATTTTGCTGTTAGAGGGGATTGTAGACATTATTCATTTCAATCTTCTAGTCGGTATCTTCTCTGACGTAAGTGCTTTTTGAACAGTTCTAGCAAGGATGAACTCAGGTACTTTATGAGATAGTGTAATCCACTCGTGAATAACTCTGGTGGTTAGCAAATGTTGGAAATTTTTGTTCCAAAATCTAGCTTCTTAATATTTTCCAACTATTTGTCCTAATTCTGTCCTCCCATACAAGGAAGATATGCAGTTTTTCACATGACAGTCTGTCAGAATAGCTGAAGACTTCTCTAATTTCCTTTGACTCTTTCCTGTTCTAGACTAAGAGTCCTTAATTTGATTTATTTTTGCTCATATTATGTGAGTTTCTATCAGGATTACCTTTTTATGATTATATTTCATTTGTTAGGGTCTTAAGTTTTTTCCAAATTGAACAGAGTACTCCAGTTTGAAATGACCTGTGTAATATTTGATGGGATGGTTACCTGCCTTATACTGGGTATTTGAATATATGCAACCTGAGTTCTTTAATTCTGAAGAAACTACATCACAGTATTAGTTGATTTTGGATTTATAGTCACCTAAATCCCCTTTGCAGGAGAGCAGTGGGTAAGTTTAGATCCTCTAATTTGTTCTTATTGCAGTTGAACTTTTCAAACATAAGTGTTTAGACTTTACAGTTACCCATATTATGTTTCATCTTCTTTTATTTTGTTTATTGTGGTAGTTTGTCAGTAGCTTTTAATACACTAATTTGTTTTTAGCATACTAGCCCTGTCTCTCGAGTTTGTATTATTTGAGGGTTTCTTAACCAACAGATTTTTAAAAAAATAAATTTATTTATCTATTTTTGGCTGGGTTGGGTCTTTGTTGCTGTGTACGGGTTTTCTCCAGCTGTGACGGGGGTGGGGGTGGGGGGGTGGGCCACTCCTCGTTGTGGTGCACAGCTTCTCACTGCGGTGGCCTCTCTTTGTTGCGGAGCATGGGGCTGTAGGCGCGCGGGCCTCAGTAGTTGTGGCTCATGGACTCAGTAGTTGTGGCGCCCGGGCTTAGCTGCTCCACAGCATGTGGGATCCTCCCAGACCAGGGCTCGAACCCGTATCCCCTGCATTGGCAGGCGGATTCTTAAACACTGCGCCACCAGCGAAGTCCCAACAGATATTTTTTGATTGTTTACTATATGTAGGGCACTAGGTATGTTTCTTTTCCTTATTGTATTGATAGTTTGGGGCAGTGGGGGAGGACTCGAAATTTATTTTGAATAAATGTTTCCATGAATTTCCAAGTTATTGATATCTTAGAGAAAGAAAAGGAACTTGCCCTACCCCGCATTACAACATAATAAAACACTCCAGTTAGCATGAAAACATATGATACTGGTCCAAGAACAGACAAGGAGACCACTGGGACAGCATAGAGAACTCAGATCAGAACTTAATAAGATAAACTGGCATTATAAATTGATCAGTTAAATATAGATTGTTTAGTAGATGGTGTGGGAAGACTGGTAGGGAGAAAAATAAAATTGATTTCTTACATAATACTGTTTATAAAGAAGAACCTCAAATGGATTAGTGACCAACATAATATAGATAAAATTATAGAGTTAATGAAACATAGTACATCTTTGTGAGTTAATATTTGCAAATTATTTCTTAAAACCTTAAAAGTGTGAAACCATAAGGTTAAAAAATGATTAATTTGATGATACAGCATTAAAGAGTTCAGTAAATACATGGACATTGTTAACAGGTAGGTAACATTTGGGGGAAGATATTTGCAACAACTAAACCTGTTAAATGAATTAACATTAGAATATCAAAGAAACTCCTTCAATTCAACAAGAAAACTGGGACCCCAATAGACAATGAACAAAGGAAACAAACAGGGAATTCACAAAAGAAGAAACACAAATAATGAAGGGATGCTCAAATTCATTAGTAATAAGAGAAATCTAAATAAAACAAGCTTTTATTGGGCTGGCAAATAATTTACTGGGCTAGCAAAAATTAGAAAGCAAAGCTGGATAATGCCAAATCTTGTCTGGGATGTAGGGAAATAGGAACCTCCAGGAGGATTGTTCAGTGCAGCCATTCTGCAGAGCAGTTTGGCAGTTCTTCATCATTTAGTTGATAAAATTCACTTGGACCTAACAGTTTTGTTCCTGGGTATATATAGCCGGAGATTAATTCTCACACAAGTTCATAAGGGGACATAGAAGGGGATATTGCATTGTAGCATTGTTTTGGTGGCTGACTGTTCTCTGAGTCTGTATTGCTGGGAGAGTAAGTAGACAGCATGTGGAGTACTTTGCATCACAAGGAACTAAGTGTCCCACAGCAACGTGAACAGATTTTAAAAACCTAGTGCAGAGGTTAAAGTTAGGAATATATGCAAACAGAAGAATGTTTATCAAACACATTAGAAAAAATAACTTATTAGGAAGAATGGGAATAAGAAATGAATATGGAAGGAAAGAAATCAATTAGTTAGAAGAGGAGTCTTATATAGATGAATGATGATAATGTGGCATGAACTGAGGAGCACGATTAACTTAAGCTTTTGTACCTGGAGAATAAAAGTGGGGTTTGGAGACTCATTTGGCAGTGGGATATAAGTTGGGCCGGAGAAGAAAAAATTAAAGGCATAAAAAACAAGAAACTTAAAATAATTCAGGTACTAGAACATGAGGTTTTAATTTAGGATGATGGTAATTGGGAATGGAAAGTAGAAGACTGGTGCAAGAAATACTTGCAAAATAAAATTGAAAGGCGGGGAAATAGAAATTTTGAGCATTTGGAAAATTCCTCTGGGTATCAAATCAGCTTAATTATTTTGTTCCAGAAAATGCTTTTTTCTCTCCTTTCTCTTCTGCTTCACTGGCTAGAATTGAATATTTTTCCCATTCTTTTAAATGTATTGTAAATTATACCAGTACTATGTGAGTGTACTGTCATTGTAATATATTTAGATTGTGTAAACAAAATAAAAAATCATTCTTCTCTTCACTTCTTTCTCCAGAGGTAACTAACCACTGTATCTGTTTGGTACATACCCTTCTAGATATCTTTCCACTGCTTTTACAAATTATGTGTACGTAAAAATAAATATTGATTTGTGGATATTTGGTATTATTCTCTCTGTAGTCTGCAAATTTTTTTAAATGTCTAAAAAAGCTTTAATATCATTCCATGTAAGTATATAGGATAAAAATGTTTGCTGGGTAAAAAAATGGAGGTTTCAAAATATCCTTACTGGCTAGATACCATTGGAAGAATGGGTGGGTAGAGGAATGGGGCGGGTACAGGATACAGGTGTGTTTATTGCTCTTAAAATCTCACAGTCTAGTAGAAGTGAAGTATATAATAATAATTATAATACAGTGAAGAAAGTGTTCTAATAGATATATGTACTAGGTGCTATTTGAGCACAAAGGAAAGAGCATCATATTCTTTGATAAAGAGAGGTGAATGTGTCAGGTAGTGCTTAGAGATGGTGAAAGGGATTTTGGATCAGTTTATAAGGATAATATTTTGCAGGTCAACTGTGTCCCAAAATGATTAAGTAATTCACTGGATTCATTCTTCTCTGTCTTTTGTGAAATTCATATCATCCCTTCCAGAAATCAATCTTTCTGGTATCCTAAGCCATGGTCCTGAAAGCAAAATCTTTACCATGTATGGTAAAGATTATTTAAAGCTTTAAATAGTGTAAGAAATTACTTTAGGTAAGGTTTTTGTATTTCATCATGCAGAGGATTATATGAATGCATTTTTTCCCTTTTTTAGGGAGGTGGTTGACTCAATGGTTCAGCATTTTAAAGTAACTATATTTGGGGACCGTAGACCAGTTTATGATGGAAAAAGAAGCCTTTACACAGCCAATCCACTTCCTGTGGCAACTACAGGGGTAAGAGGCATTCCTTTATCAGAAAGCTATACTTTTGCAATGTCTTTTAAATGCACTTATTGCCATTTTATTGTAGTCTATATATGTATCATTTATCTATTTTAACTTTTTATTTTGAAATAATTTCAAACTCAAAGAAGAGTTGTAAGAATCATGCAGAGAACTCATGTATACCCAGATTCATCAGTGTTCTTAAAAGTTTGCCACATTTGTTTTATCATTCTCTTTCCTTTCTCTTTTACTTTCTTTGTATCTATAGAGACAGCTATATATAGAGATACATATACATACTTATTTTTTCCTGGACCATTCAAGAGTAGGTTTTATACATTATGCCCTTTAATGTGTTTTTCCTAAGAGCAAGGATAAAAACCATAGTACAGTTACCAACTTCCCTAAATTTTACATTGATATATTTTTGTCTAATCTGCCCCTATTCCATTTTTGCCATTTATTCCAATGATGTCCTTCAGCATTTTTTTTTCCCTTTAGTACAGAATCCAATCCAGGTTCCTGAACGTATTTAGATGTTACGTCTTTTTAGTCTTCTTTATTCTGGAACAATTTCCCAGCCTTTTTTTTTTTTTTCTTTTATGACATTAACATGGTTGAAGATTACAGGCAGGTTATTTTGTAGGATGTCCCTCTGTGTTTTTCTGGTGCTTCCTCTTGGTTAGATTCTGAGTAAGCTTTTTTGGCAGGAATATTACGTAAGTGTTCTTTCCTTAATAGTGCATCGTATCAGGAGGCACATAATATGTATTTGTTCCATTAACGGTGATGTTAACTTCGATCACTTGGTTAAGTTGGTATCTGCCAAGTTTCTCCTTTCAAGTTATTCTTCTTTCTTTTGTGGGGAGATCGTATTTTTTTTAATTGTGGTAAAATACACATAACATAAAGTTTATCATTTGAGCCATTTTTAAGGTATGGTTCAGTGTCAAAGTACATTTACAACCATCACCATCATCCATCTCCATCTTGTAAAGCTGTAACTCTGTACACATTAGACACTTAACTCCCCATCTTCCCTCCCCTCAGGCCCTGGCAACCACCATTCTACTTTCTGTCTTTATGAATTTGACCTCTCTTAGTACCTCATATGAGTGGAATCATAGTGTTTTGTCTTTTGTGATTGGCTTATTTCACTTAGCATAGTATCCTCAAGGTTAATCCATGTTGTGACATGTGTCAGAATTTCCTCCCTTTTTAAGGCTGAATAGTATTCCATGGTATGTGTATACTACATTTTACTTATCCGTTCATCTGTTGATGGACACTCGGGTTGCTTTCCCATTTGAACATAGATTTACTCTAGGGACCTCGTATAAGTGGAACCATACAGTATTTGTCCTTTTGTGACTGGATTATTTTACTTAGCATAATGTCCTCAAGGTTCATTCATGTTGTCACGTGTGTCACAATTTCTTTCCTTTTTAAGGTTGAATAATATTCCATTGAATGTATATACCGCATTTTGTTTATCCATTCATCCACTGATGAACACCTTTTGGCTATTGAAAATAATGCAATAATGCAACATGGGTGTATAAATCTCTCTTCTAATGCCTGCTTTCAGTTCTCTTGTGTATATACCTAGAAGTGGAGTTGCTGGATCATATAAATGATAATTGTATTTTTAGTGTTTTGGGACACCACCATACTGTTTTCCATAGTGACTATACCATTTTATGTTTCTACAAACAGTGGACAAGGGTTCCAAATACTTCACACCCTTGCCAACATTTGTTGTTTTCTGAATTTTCGATAGTTGTCATCCTGTTGGGTGTGAGGTAATATCTCTTTGTGGGTTTGATTTTTATTTACCTAATGACTAATAATGTTGAGCATCTTTTCATATGCTTATGGGCCTTTTGTGTATCTTCTTTGGAGAAATATGTATTCAGCTTCTTTGCCCATTTTTTAATTGGGTTATTTGATTTTGTTGTTGTTGATGAGTTTTAGGAATTCTTTATGTATTCTCATGGGATATATGTTTTGGAATATTTTCTCACATTCCATAGGTTGCCTTTTCACTATGTTGATTGTGTCCTTTGATGCACCAAAGTTTTTAATTTTTGTAAGGGAGATACTTTTAAGAATCCCATTTCTCTTTAGACTTTTTTAGTAGCTGATGATTCTTGCTTGGAAGGTTTATTATTATGTAGTAATGGTGATTTTCTAATTCTGTCATTCCTTCTACATTAATCATTGTTATTCTACTGTAAGGGAGCACATTTTCATCTCTTCTAGTTCTTTATCCTTATTTATTTGCCCAAATTGTCCCAGATTTTGCCTGTGGCAGCCCCTTTAAGTTGGTTCCTGTGTGCTTTTGTCATGACACATCTTTTTTTTTTTTTTTGAGTATTTCCTTACTTTTGGGCACAAGATGTTCCAGGTTCATCTTGTGTTTTCCCTGCTGTAGTCCTGCAACCAGCCATATCTCAAAGGTACACTGGTTTCTTTTAGTTAGGGAATACAATTTAGAAACCAAAATCTGGGTACTGGATGTGCTCATTGCTGCTGGGGTATATGTGTTTATAAGCCCTTTCAATGAACAGAGATAGAAAATATAAATACATAAATAAGTAAATAGATAAAACAGATAATAAATATTACATTCATATAATAAACCTAACATATGTATCCTGCAAGTACCACTTATTGTATGCAATATTGTACAGTATGTTTATTGGAAATCATGAATTCAAACTGATTCTTCCAGTTCTAGTCTATCCCAAAAGGATTCTTCCTTTACTCCCTACATTGCATATTTGTGTCTTGCTTCTCCTTTAAACCCCTGACTCTCCAAAATATTACCACTTTCACTTATTTGTTCAGTCCTACAGTACATATAAAATAGTTTCTGAATTACTACACTATATCACTACAGAAAACAAACATAGTAGTAAGAGTTTAAGGTTTTATTTTGTATGCAGTTCTTTCCCACCCACCCCTCCTCCACACCCCTAACCAAGAGTATAGTCAAAATATATTATGTTCAGGAGTTACCTGAATTAGTGTTTTCTTTTCTTTCTTTCTTTTTTTTTTTTTAATATTCTTTCAATCTGGCTATGTTATTTGTTTGAAATGCATTTGGTTTCATTTGATTTTGTATTTATTCAGTTTTAGTTTTTTCTCTCCATCCTTGTTGATCTTATTTTTATTTTTTTAATGTTATAGAACTTAATTTAACATGCTTCCAAAAGTCAAAACTAAGCTGAAAAATATACTCAGAATTGTTAATCCTTCCTTTATTCCTTCCAATCTGTTCTTTCATATCCTTTGAAAGTAACCCCTTTTTTTTGTTGTTTCTGATTCATGCTTTCTGTGTTTCTTTTTACAAAAATAAGCAGATATATGAATATTTTTCCATTTCCCCCTTTCTCACATAAAATATGGCATACTATTTGTAATCTCTTGTACTTGCTTTTTTTCACATAACAGTGTAGCTTGGAAATTATTCCATAGCAGTTCCGTTACCTTTTTTTTTAATATCTGCCTAAATGGTCATTTAGGTAATTTCCATATTTTGCAATGACAAAGAATGCTGGCATAAATAACTTATTTACATTTTAGTCTATCGATTTCACATTGAGATTTTTTTTTTTTTATATTTGCCTTGTTTTCTCTTAAATATTTGTATCAGTTAAAAATTATTGTATTTATCTTTTAAAACTTTTACCAGTTGACTCTTCTCCCATCAACAGGTAGATTTAGATGTTACTTTACCTGGGGAAGGTGGAAAAGATCGACCTTTCAAGGTGTCAATCAAATTTGTCTCTCGGGTGAGTTGGCACCTACTACATGAAGTACTGACAGGACGGACCTTGCCAGAGCCACTGGAATTAGACAAGCCAATCAGCACTAATCCTGTCCATGCCGTTGATGTGGTGCTACGACATCTGCCCTCCATGAAGTGGGTGCTTCTGGCTTTTTTTTCCTCTTTAGGTTTTAAGTGTGAAAGCTTTCTTCCCAAAAGTAGGTTGTGCAGTCTTCCTTTGGTTAACCTTCAGATGTTGTATATTTTGATTATCGTAGTTGAAGAATAGCATGCATACAAATTCATTGAGAGAAGTAAGTTACATAAAATTCTCTGACTTGTGAAAGTAAATGCACATCATTAGCGTAGCTATTTTTTTCAGAAAAAAATGTCTAACCCTTTTTCTTAGGAGCTATAAATCTTAACTAACTGATACATTATCAGTTTTAGTATTTTAGTTAAATCACCGTGTTTTAAAGGTAATTTCATTGTTTGTATAATAGTATCAAAGTGTGTTGAAATTGTTACTTTTTTAATCACAGTAGCATCTCACATGTGTATATATATATCTATTTGTATATGTATAGGATCAGTGTGTCTTTTTAAAGAAAAATATTATGTCCTACAAACAACATTTATAGAAGTAGCTTTTTGATCAATAATTATTTATTCTTTAGCATTTTCTAAGGTTAGAACTATTTTTTAAAACTATTTTAAATAAAATTTAATCTTATTCAAATATTAGTTTTAAATATAGAGAATTTCAGTGAGGGATGGTGTTTTTTCATTTTGAGTGGTTGCTTTTTGATTTCACAAATTTGGAAAATGTTTAGTTTCATATATTCATAATGAGAGGCATTATTATAAGTTAAGATTATATCCTCTAGACTCACCTGTTCTGCAGATTTAAATACTCAATGGGAAGGAAAAGATTGAACATGCCATTTTAATTTTTGTAGATATACGCCTGTGGGGCGTTCCTTTTTCTCAGCTCCAGAAGGATATGACCACCCTCTGGGAGGGGGCAGGGAAGTTTGGTTTGGATTCCATCAGTCTGTTCGGCCTGCCATGTGGAAAATGATGCTTAATATTGATGGTAAGGGAATTAAAACCATGTTCTGTGCTGGGTAGTTGATTTCTATATGGCCTGTGTGTGTGTGTCTGTATATAAGTACATTTTATATGTAATTATATGTACTGGTGTCTTGAATTAATATTTGGAGATATATTAAGACAAACTGGAAAAACCTTTATTTTTTATTGTATTTCATTTAGAAATCCTTTATATAGAACTTGTCCTGGAATGCTACTAAACATGAAGTAAGCAAATGGAAGCAAATGTAAAAGCCTTGACATGATCATCTGAGCAATTATAATTCATTTTTGTCCTTAACAATTATATAAGTCAGTATTTCATTATGAAATACATATTTTAAAGGAAGAGAAGTCTGTTGGTCTTGGTGACCCTTAGATTGTGCCTACTACTGATGTTTAATGTGGTGCTAATTGCATTCTCATTTTTAGGTGTTTTTTTTTTTTTAAGAATATTTTCGAGTATATATAAAAGTAGAGAGAATAGTATGATAAACTGCTGCCTATGTAGCCAATATCCAGATTGTCAGGATTTTTCTGCCTTTGCTTAAACTGTGTACATTTCTTCCTCTACTGTAGTAATTTTAAATCAAATCCCATACAGCATGTTATTTTTTCCCTACTACAGTGTGCACCTCTAAAAATATGGATGTTTTCTTACACAGTCACAATGCCACTATCATATGTAAAAAATTTAATCATTTATTTGTAGTTTCTAATCTCTGTCCATAATCAGATTTCCCTGATAGTCTCAGGGATAGTTGATTGGTTCTAATCAGGATTTAAACAAGATCCACACATCGCATTTGGCTATTATGCCTTTTAAAAATGTAGTAGTCCCATTTCCTTCCCTCTAGTTTCGTTTTGTTTTTTCCTTTTTTATGTCATTGACTTGTTGTAGAAACTTTCACTTTTCCTGTTGAATATCCAAAAATCTGGATTTGTCTTTTGTTTTCTTGTGGTGTCATTGTCTTCTTCCTCTATCCCCTATATTTCCTGAAAATGAAAATTGGCCCTGTAAGCTTGATTCAATTCTGATTCATAAATGCTCTGTATTGTATCATATTAGGAGGCATATAGTATATAGTGGCCCCAACTTTAGTGGTACTAAGATTGATCAGTATGTTCAGAGACCAGTAGGCCTGATCTCTCCATTGTAAATTTCCCAGTCAGTCTTTCAGTCACTGATATTCCATTCGTTGATCATTGTTACCTGAGTCATTTATTTCACTAGTCATTTTTTCACTAGAAAAACTGGTATTTTTTCTAATTGTTATTCCTTTTACATTAGGTGGAATTCTTATGTGGAAAATCACATTGTCCTGTTGATAATTCATAGTCTTTGATAGCTTTCTTGCTTTCTGGCACAGCAGAATTTTCCAGATTCATCCTGTATTTCCTCCTCTATACCTGGAATCAGCCATTCCTCCAAGGATCCCTGGGTCTTTCCAGATCAGTACATAGTTTTGTCATTATTTTCAGCTGCATCTACCATTGTGGGGATACGTCGAGATGATGTATTTTTAAAGTCATCTTTAGGTGTATACTAGGGCTGTTGTTTTTTTTTTGCAGTACGCGGGCCTCTCACTGTTGTGGCCTCTCCTGTTGCGGAGCACAGGCTCCGGACGCGCAGGCTTAGTGGCCACGGCTCACGGGCCCAGCCACTCCGCGGCATGTGAGATCTTCCCGGAACGGGGCATGAACCCGTGTCCCCTGCATCAGCAGGCGGACTCGCAACCACTGTGCCACCAGGGAAGACTAGGGCTGTTTTTAATTATTTTCCATTTCAGAACATCATTCATATATATATATTTTTTAATTCATTTATTTATTTATTTTTGGCTGTGCTGGGTCTTCTTTTCTGTGGGTGGGCTTTCTCTAGTTGCGGCGAGCGGGGGCCACTCTTCATCGCGGTGCGCGGGCCTCTCACTGCCGCGGGCCTCTCACGTTGCGGAGCACAAGCTCCAGACGCGCAGGCTCAGTAGTTGTGGCTCACGGGCCCAGCCGCTCCACAGCATGTGGGATCTTCCCGGACCGGGGCACGAACCCGTGTCCCCTGCATTGACAGGCAGACTCTCAACCACTGCGCCACCAGGGAAGCCCCATTCATATATTTTTATTTTTAAGATAGATTCCAGGAGGTGAGATTGATGGGTCAAAAGCAGATATATTTGTAATTTTGATTGTTACTGCCAGATTGCCCTCCACTGAGATTGTAAATATTTTGCATCAGTAAATGAGACTACCTGTTTCCCTATACCTTTGCCACTAGAGGTGTCAAACTCTAGATTTTTGTCAATCAGATTTACAAGAAATAGTTTCCTTATGTACTATTATTTTGCATTTGACCATCTTTTCACATATGTAAGGGCCACCTTATTTCTTTTTTATTAATTCTTTATGTCCTTTGCTCCTTTTTTTCTATTGGATTTTTGGTCTTATTTACTGAGAGAGCTTTCTGAAATCAAGGAGATTAGCCCTTTGTGATATGAATTGCAAATATTATCCCTATGTTGTTATTTGTCTTTTGATCTTTGGTGTGGTCTTGTTTTTGCTTTTTGTCATGTAGAAAGTTGTCTTTTGGTGGGGCTGTGTGTTTCAGTCAGTCCTTTCTTTTATAATTTTAATATCTTCTAGGGCTAGTCTCATTTTTCTCTTCAGGATTTCTAGGCCATTCTTACTTATCTCACTATATAAGCTTTAGAAATACCTTGTCAGAACTAGTGGTTATGGGAGGATGGACTGTTACTTTTACTGTGACCTCATTATATTTTTAAGTTAAGTTACTGAGTCTTAAGATAGTGAGTCTTTCTATCCAAGAAAACACTATGCCTTTCCATTTGTTCAGGATTGCCTTTGTTTACTTCAGGAGTGTTTTAAAGTTTTCCTCACATAAAATTTGCACACTTCTTATTATCATTCCTGGATATGTGCTCTCTCTCTTTTTTCCCTATTAAATGGGTTTATAGATTCTAACTGGTTATTGTTTATATACATGAAGGCATTTAATTTCTGTATACTAACTTTTTTCTCTCTGCCTTATTGAATTCCATTAACTTTTCAAGTGATTTCCTTGCAGTTTCTAGGTTATAATCATTTCATCTATGATAGTGATAGGTTTACGTCTTCCTTTGGATTTTTATACCTCTAATATTTTTTATCAGATTATATTGACTAATTAGATAGGACAGTGTTAACCATTAGAGAATAGTGGGCATCCTCTTTTTATTCCTTACTTTAGAAGGAATGCTTCCAGTGTTTCTGCATTAAATACATATATGTATGTATATGTTTAGGAGCATCTGTTGGTTCCTATTTTATTGAGTACTTTTAATCAAGAATGGATGTTGAATTTTGTCAGATGTCTTTTAGTGGCTATGGAGCTGATGATATGATATTTCTCTTCTTTTTTAACAAATACTGAACTAAACATGTGGTTTTGGATTATTTTAATGTGATGCTGGAATCTGTTTTTTAATGCTTTACCTTTTTAATCAAATTGCAAAAAGTAAGATTGATCTGATCTGCAATCTTCTCTTTTTTTATGCAGTCTTTTTCAAGTTTTGGTATTAATATTTTAGTTCATAAAGAATTTAGAAGTTTCCCATTTTCTAAAATGTACAACAGTTTTTAAATAGTATTGAAATTATCAGCTCTTTTAAGATTTGGTAGAATTCCCCTGTAAAATCTTGTGGCCTGGTGTGTTTTGTTTTGTTTGGTGGGTAGCTCTTTTAAATCTTTCATTTATTTTGTGAAAAATCAGTCTGTTTAGAAATATATATTTTATCTATATCTAATGTATCTTTACTAAGTAGTTCCTTTTTTTTTTTTTTTCAGTTTTGTCTACTTCTGTGGTTTATCCCCATAGTTTCTTTTTTATATTTGTGCTTTGTTCTTTTTACTCTTAATTAGGAGAGGTAGTAGTTTAATCAACGGGTTCTCCCCACCTCCCCCCACCAAAGAGCTTTTGAATTTTTTTCTTAGTTCTCTGGCTTTCTGTTTTCTGACTCCTTAATTTCTCTTTTTAGCTTTATAAATTTTTTCTTCCACTTTTCTTCAGTTAATTTAGTTGTTTTTCCTTCCTTTTTGAACTATATTAGTAACATTTAATTTCATTTCTTCTTATTAAAAAAAGTATTTAAAAAAATTATTTCGGGAATTCTTTGGTGGTCCAATGGTTGGGACTCCGCACTTTCACTGCTGAGGGTGTGGGTTCGACCCCTGGTTGGGAAACTAAGATCCTGCAGGCCGTGTGGCATGGCCAAAAATAAAAACAAACAAAAACCAAAAAGAACAGTTATTTTTCTTCTTATCACTGTTTTAGCTATGTTCCAAAGCTTCTAATACCTAGTTTTTTATTATATCATTTTCTCAAAACACCACAGATTTCATTTGTATTTCCCATATTATCCAAATGTTGTTTGAGAGACTTTTTAAATTTTCAGATTGAAGATCTTTTTATTTTCTGATTGTGTTATAAATTTCTAGTTTCATTTTGCTGTTAATCAGGAAATGTGGTTTGTATTTCTATTTTTAGAATTTGTTGAGGGTTTTTTTTTTTTAGTAACCTAATATATGGTCAGATTTTGTGAATGAAAGTTCAATAGCTATTTGAAAATAAGATATAATCAATTTTTAGGATAGAGTTAAATGAATATTCATCAGCACTTCAATTTTGATTATGTTGTTTAGATCATCTATTTCCTTATTTATTTTTGTTTACTTGTCTCAGATGGGAGAAATAAATTTAAATTTCCTATTGTGTTTCTATTTCTTCTTATATTTCCACTTTCATGATGTTGCTGCTATAGTATTGGGAGCATATGTACACCTATCTGTATTCTTCATTGATTTATACCCTTTACAATGATAAAGTGACTTTTTTTGTACTTTTGGGCCAAAAGTCTACATTGTCTAACAAAAGGATTATAATCCATGTGGTATGTTTTCTGTGCTTTTTAAATGCTAGTTCTGTTATTAGGAAGGATTTTTTTTTTTTTCTCATCAGTGGTTACCTTCATATAATAATCATCTTTCCCTCTCTTTAAAACAGTATCTTTTGCTTTCCTTAATCAGTAACATTTATATTAGCTTTATTCTTTTCCTTCCCTTCTTTCCTCCCTCTCCTTTTTTAACTAGTTTTAGCCAATATAGCATTATTTTATTGTTGTTATGATTTTGCTTAAATTTATACTACTTGACTTTCAACTTTGATTCCTGTCTATTACTGTAAAGTGAAATCAGTGAGTTTATGCTACTTTTTATGATTTTTCTGTTATTCATTTATTTGTATATATTACTGTTCCAGTGTTTTTTGAGCATGTTAACAGTTACATTCCATTCTGTCACCTGTATATTCATTCGTTTTCATCTTAAATCTACAGTTATATGTGTTGGTGCTAACTGCAAGTCCTTTTGCTAAAATTTTTCCTGTCATCTCTTGGTTGCAGTTTGTCCTCAAGTTGTTACTTCAGGAAGGGCTCATATGAGTAAGAGCTGAGTTTTTGCATATTGAAAACCATTTGTCTATAGCCTTTTTCCTGAAGGACTGCTTGGCTAGACATAAAATGATTGAACCACACTTTTTTTTCATTCAATTTTTTCTTATTGAAGTATAGCTGATTTCCATGTTGTGGCAGTCTCTGCTGCACAGCAAAGTGACTCAGTTCTACACGTAGAGACATGCTTTTTTTTTTAATATTCTTTTCCATTATGGTATATCTGAATGACACTTTCTTGAGTTTCTTAAAGGTATTTTCCCACTGTCTTCTCACAGTGAATGTTCAATAGAGAAATATGATGTCAGCAGATTTTCTTTTCCCTAGAAGGGACCTGCTTTTTTTGTCTGGTTGCTGAAAATATTTTTTACAATTATTTTACTAGATTTTTTTCTCAGTGTTGAGCATTTTGGGTCAGTTTTATTTAAAACATGGGATTCCCTTTGAAAATGTAGGTTCAACTCTTTTATCTTTTTTTTTAATCTGTCATTTTATTTTCTTTTAAAAAAAATTCCATCCTACTTGGTCCTTACTGTGCCTTTTGTGATATAATTTTTACCATTTGCTCAGTCTTCATTTTTTGAATTTGAAAAAGTCTTTTTCTTCCATTTCTTTCATGAGTTCTCAGTGCTTATTTCATCTTCTCTTAACTGTTTGTCTTTCCCCTTAGTTCTTAAATTTCTGCTCTGAGATCTTTCTTCATAGCTGCATTAAGAAGTTTTGAATTCATGTTAAAAAGTAGTGTTACAGTTTTTTATCTACTTCGTGGTGGTATTTTCTGTTGAGTTTTCTTTGTCAGGGATGTTGTGCTGCTTTTTTACATTTTTTAAATGGTATTTTTGTATGGATACTTATCACTTTTGTTATTCGTATTTGAATGAGATGAGTTTTCCCAAACCACCTATTAGAAGAGACTGGAGTGGGAGAGGGAGGTGGGACAGGACATTAGGAGCAAGGTGGTTTTCCAGGTTTCTCTGCTCAAGGCCTCTGTCCTCTGTTGTTCTGATGGGTTCTTTCTTCAAAATAAATCACATCTCTTTTGCCTCTGAGTAATTTATGTTTAAGGAGTTTCTGCTACCAGGGGAATTCAGCTCCTGCCTTTTTTTTTTTTTTTTTGGCGGTATGTAGGCCTCTCACTGTTGTGGCCTCTCCCATTGTGGAGCACAGGCTCCAGACACGCAGGCTCAGCGGCCATGGCTCACCGGCCCAGCCACTCCGCGGCATGTGGGATCTTCCCGGACCGGGGCACGAACCCGTGTCCCCTGCATCGGCAGGCGGACTCTCAACCACTGTGCCACCAGGGAAGCCCAACTCCTGCCTTTGAAAGTGCCTGCTCAAACATTAGCAATTAGAGAATTTGTGAAGAGTACATGGTAGTTCATTGTATTCTTCTTTTAACTTTTCTCCAAGTTTGACATTACAGAGGAAAAATGCAAGCCTTGGTTTTAGAAGGGTAATCCTATCTGAGCTCTGTCACTTCTAGTTCACCCTCTACTCACTCTCATGACACTTTCTACACCTCCTTTCTCTACTTCCTTCTGAGATTTCCCCCATTCAATCTCAGAACTAAACATTGCACTTCCCACTTAGGGTAGGACCCTCTCTCTCTGGAGTGAAAATTTACTCTTGCCCCACTAGGCTTTCTTTCATCTTTCATGTCTTTCTCCCTTGCATAGGTTCTACTAGTCCCAAGTACTTTGGGCCATATTTACTTACAATCTGGCATTTTCAGGTTTTTATTGTCTCCTAGGTTCATTGAAGATGTAGGATGTTTTTTCCTTTTCTTTTCTCTCTTTTTTACATTATCTTTGTTGCTCTGTATCGAGTTCTAGGAGGAAAGTGGGAAATTTTGGAAATAAATTGCTGCTATTTTCCTACTGGAACTTAAAGTTCAGCTTTGGATATTACTAAAAAATAATTTCTAAATAACCCATTGGTTGAAGAAATCACAAATTTTAAATATTTTGAACTGAAGAGTATTGAAAATAGTACATATCAGAATTGGTATGATTAGCTAAAGCAATGCTTAGAGAGAATTTAAAACCTTAAATGCCTATTAGAAAAGAAGAAAAGCATCAATTACCTATACATTCATCTTAATAAGTTAGAAAAATAACATAATTAAATGCAAAGAAAAATAGAAGGAAATAAGAGTTAAAAACAGAAAATAATGAAATAGAAAACAAATTTACCTCTATCCTGTAGGTAGGAAGACTTCAAAAGTTTTCAAGAAGGATAGTGACATGATCATATTTGTTTTCCAGAAAGAGACCTCTGGCAGCAGTGTGGAGAATAGATAGAGGAGAAAAAAACTAATCTGAGAAGCCAGTTAGGAGGCTTTTTCAATCACTAGTTCAGGTAAGAGATGGTGATGGTCTAATGTGGGATGGAGAGGAAGGAACATATTACAAAGATTAAGTTGAAAAAATAGGTTTAAAAACCATGTCCAGAAAAAAACTTTGGGTATAGTTACTGGTACATGGAACTGATTGGAAATGAAGAGACCAGAAGGTTTACTAGGTTTTTGAAGGAAATGGTTTTTGGAAGTAAAGCTACAATCTTAGTGTATTAGGTTCAACCAGAGAAGCAGAACCAGTAGGAGACACATAGAGAGAGAGAGCGATTGGGCTTACACAGTTGTAGGGGCTAGCTAGTCAAGTCTGAAATCCTTAGGGTAGGCTATCAGGAAGGGCAGGCTAGAACACATGGGTATGGGCTGTAGCTGCTGTCCATAGGTGGAATTTCTTCTCTCTCTTGGGGATACCTCAGCCCCGTTTTTAAGGCCTTTCAACTGACTAAATGAGGCCAACTCAGATTATCCAGGATAATATCCCTTTAATTACATCTATAAAATATCTTCACAGCAATACCTAGATTAGTGTTTGATTGAATAACTGACAAGTAGTAGCCTAGCCGAATTGACATATTAAAAATAAAAAAACAAAACCCCATACCTGGCCTACAGAATTCTATGATTATTCAGTCTTTGAAACAACCTTCATATTCCCAAACCTTCAGTGACTGTGCTAGCTAACTGTGCTGGCTTTTATAAACTAGCTTTCAAGAAGGGCATACTCACCAACATACATTCAGAATAGTGACTCATTCATACCAGGTATGAATGATAATACTGAATATGGGAGGTAGGTCTGCTGTTGCTGGTTAGCTGGCAGTATATACCATGTATAAATATGTCAAATGTAAATATGTCTAAAGCTTGAGGATTCTATGGAACATATGGACAGAGTCATCTAGTATGTAGTTGGAAATGCAGATGTGAAAATCTGTAGTGGTGTGAGCTAAAAGTAAAAGTTTTGGGACTCCTTAGTATATAAATCCATATTTGAAACTCTGAAAATGGAAAAACTTTAGAAATAGTATTTAGATTGAAAACAGGAATGAAAAGGATAGAGCCATGGAGAATACTAGCATTTAAGGAAGAGGAACCAGTGAGCAATTAATGATTATCACAGGCAGTATGAGAGCCAAGAAATGGTGTCAAGGAAGCCAAGGGAGGAAACATATTCAGAGAGTAGATTTTACAGTTAAGCAGCGGAGCTTTTCCAGTAAAATCAAGAGTAAGACAAGGATGTCAGTACTATGATATTTAGTCACTATTGTGTTTGCTAACTTCTGTTCTTCTTACAGGTTTCAGTCTACATGTTACTTCCTTGAGAAGCAGTATTTGACACCCTTCTTGCCCCCCATCCAGCCATTCCCCCAAGTCTGAGTTAGGTATTTCTCTTATGTATTCCCATAGTACAGTATACTTCCCCTGTAATACCATGTGTCACCTTGAATTATAAGTGTTTATTATTCTTTGTCTCCTGTTAGAATGAAAGCTCCATGAAGCTAGGGACTGTCCATCTTATTCACCAGTCTACCTCCATGCCTGGCACAACTCTCGGTCATATTAAGCAAGGAATGAATAAATAAAACCAAGAACATGGAGGAGGAGTATCTAATTGAGCCTGGAAAGTTAGAAAAATATTTGTAGAAGTAAATGATGTCTTAACTGAGCTTTAGAAAATGTGATGACATTGAGAGTTTGGGTTGAAAAGGGGATACACAGGAATAAAAGATTTCTGAGAGGTCTCTAAAATATAAAACTTTATTGAAAGATATAAGTGAAGATCTGAATGAAAGAAATATATTAGGCTTATTGAGAAGACTCTGTTTGATAAGATGTCAATTCTCCCAAAATTAATCTGTAAATGCAATTTTAAGTAAAATCTCAATTGGGTATATAGTGAAACTTGATAAGTCAATATTAAGATTTATATGGAAAAAATAAGTGACGATGAAAAATCAATATAATTTTAAAGAAGAGTAAAGGGGGAGGAATTGCCCTCCTTATGTTGAAACTGTAACAATTTTAGCACACTTTTTTTTTTTTTTTTTTAGCACACTTTTTAAACTGCAGGGACAGACAGATTAATGAAGCAGAATATAAAGCCTAGAAATAAGCTCTGTGTGTGTGTGGAAACTTTGTTGATATTAAATTGGCATTTCAAATCACTGAGGAAAGAGTAAAATGTTTAATAAATGGTGTTTATGCTGTTGTTAACTATATGAAAAAAATAATTAGACCCATCTCACATCATATCCCAAATTTATTTCTAGGTGGATTGTAATCTAAAATTTGTAAAGCAAAACTTTAAAATTCTGTCAGGGACTTCCCTGGCGGTCCTGTGGTTAAGACTGCACGCTTCCAGTGCAGGGTGTGCAGGTTCCATCCCGGGTCGGGGAACTAAGATCCCATATGCCATGTGGTGTGGCCAAAATAAAAAATAAGATAAGATTCATTCAGAGAAAAAGTAAGAGAATATCTCTAACATTGAACAAAATGTAAAATGTATAAATCATAATAGAAAATACTGGTAAGCTTGGCTCTGTCAAAATTTAAAACTTATTTGTTATAAATACACCATAAACAAAGTTAAAATGCTAGAAGAATATTAAAGCATATATAACCAAGAGCTTTATGGGATATAAGGCAATCAGTTAAAAAAAAAAAAAGGTAATTCACAAAAGAGGAAACACAAATGGCCAATAGAAAATCAGATTCTCAAATTCATTAGTAATCAGGAAAATGCAAGTGAAATCAGTACCATTTCACACCTATCAGATTTATAAAAATTTAAGTCTTATATCAAATGTTGATGAGGATAAAGTATAAGGAAGTATCATGCACTGCTTATAGGCGTATGATTTGATACAACTACTTTGGAGGCCGTTTTCAATATCCAGTAAAGATGATATTGAACATGTCTTAAAACCCTTAATATACCATAGAGGTATCTTGCAAAAACTGAGACATTATTTGTAATAGCAGAAAATTGGAAACAGCCTGATTCCTGTCAATAACAGAATAAGTAAACATTGGAATGAGTACATAAATTGTTCTATTGTGGTATACTATGTAACAGTTAAATGAATGAACCAGGTCTACATATATCAACATGGATTATTATTGAAAACAATGTTGGGGGGATGATCAAATAGCAAAAGGTTATGTTACTACTTATGTGAATTTTTTTTTTTAAGTATATACTGGATACATACAAATGCAGTAAAAGTATTGAAACATAGATGGCGGTGCTTTGTGACCGCCTAGAGGGGTGGTATAGGGAGGGAGACGCAAGAGGGAGGAGATATGGGTGTATATGTATACGTATAGCTGGTTCATTTTGTTATAAAGCAGAAACTAACACACCATTGTAAAGCAATTTTACTCCAATAAAGATGTTAACAAAAAAACAAACCATAAAAACATAGATGGGACAAATACACACCAGTTTCAGTATAGTGGTTCCCTTTAGGAAGAAGGAAGGAAAGAAGAAAGAGGAATGAAATAGGTTGGTTGGGATAGGGAGAAGAGATAGACCTATAAGGCTACATGTTTCAGGAAACATGTGACAGTATGTTTATTTGTGTGAACAAAGTGTGTAGATAATTTCAGGTGCCACTGTGAAGCAAAGAAACAAAAAGATCTGTGTTATCTTAATGAAATGAAATAAAACCTAAAATTTTATTTTCTTTTATTTATTTATTTTTGGCTGCATTGGGTCTTCGTTGCTGTGCACGAGCTTTCTCTAGTTGGGGCGAGCGGGGGCTACTCTTCGTTGCAGTGCACGGACTTCTCCTTGTGGTGGCTTCTCTTGTTGGGAGCATGGGCTCTAGATGCATGGGCTTCAGTAGTTGTGGTGTGTGAGCTTCAGTAGTTGTGGCGTGTGAGCTTCAGTAGTTGCAGCTCGTGGACTCTAGAGCTCAGGCTCAGTAGTTGTGGCTCACGGGCTTAGTTGCTCTGCGGCATGTGGGATCTTCCTCGACCAGGGCTCAAACCCGTGTCCCCTGCATTGGCAGGTGGATTCTTAACCACTGTGCCACCAGGGAAGTCCCAAAGCCTAAAATTTTAAACAGGTTTATTCTTATGAGACTGATGTGCTGCCTACTGCGCTAAGAAGGCACTTAAATGAGTTTATTTTTAAATTGTCAATAATATATAATGCTGCTGTGAAAAATAATGAGGGAAAATATTACACTGACCACCTTACTTGCTTATATTTCCTTTCTTGTTTGTGTGGTTTTGATTTTGCAACCCTTCCACTTGGTATATTGCACTGAACAAAATAGTCTTTATTGAACTTGAAATCAACCAGAGAAGATTAGTATTGAGCAATATAATGAGTACTACGAGGAAGTACTAAGTGCAGTGGGACTGCGTAACAAAGGGATCCATTCTAGTCTCCGTGTTCAAGGAACTTTTCTCTGAGGAAGTGACAGGTGGGAGCTAGGTGAAATTTGCGGTGGAGATAAGCATGGAATAGTACTTTAAGAAAGCAAGCAATTTAATTCTAATTGTGTGACTTAATCTTGTCTTCAAAATGATTGTTTTCATGGTGTTTAATATCCTAACTCTCAACTATGTAACTTTAATGAATTTTACCAATCTTAGACACACAAAAAACTTTTTTTCACATTTCATTATCTCTGAAATCAGGAGATGTCTTGCAGTAGATCGTTTGTCACAGTTGAATTGGCAAATTTCTCTTTTAGGATACACACAATACTGATGTACCTTACCATAATTGGCATTTTAGAGTCAATGAAATGCAGAATATTTTTTTAGGTTGGCCTGCCTTTAGGCCTAACTCATTTGCAACTTGCATTTAATTTTTGTAATTATGCATTTTAAGAGCATCAGAGTGAATCTCGGGAATTCCCTGGTGGTCCAGTGATTAGGATTCCGCACTTCGACTGCCGAGGGCGCAGGTTCAGTCCCTGGTCAGGGAACTAAGATCTCACAAGCCGTGCAACACAGCCAAAAAAGAGTGAATCTGGTACTTATTAGTTGTATGTCCCTGAAGATATTTTTGTTTACCACAGGGAGAATGCTAAACATTTTACATTAATTACAGTCAGCCCTTGTTACCTGGGTACCATGTATACTGAGGGCCGACTGTATTATGTCATTTTTTTATAAGGGACTTGAGCATCCACCGACTTTTGATATCCAAAGGGAGTCCTAGAACCAATCTCCCCAAGGAACCAAAAGACAACTGTATCTCCTATGAACGTCATCACAGTTGTATGAGTTAAGTGATACCCCCAACTGAAGTTTAGAGACAAAATCTAAACTTTCTCTAAAGTGACTTTCTCTCTCGAAATGTCACATAGTTTGTATTTTATATTTTTATTAATGTATTGATATATGTAATATAACCTATTAAAGGTATATTTAGATATAACTATATTTGAGGCACAATAGTTATTATATTTAAATGATAGAGGTCAATTTTTCTGATTCCAGAGGTTATGCCCTTAATATTCACAGCTCTTTACTGCATCCTTTAAGAGGCAAGATTCCTGGCAGACAAATCTCAGACCCAGGACATCTGAGTTGAGAAATGTTTTTTATTTTTATATACTTTATTTACTTCTTTGTGCTTTTCAGTAAAAAGTAGCTTTCTATAAAACATTCACTATTTTGCTACTAGAAGAAAGTAGTCATAATATATAAATGGTTGTAGAATTTGGTAATTACAATTTATGCTGCTTAAGAGTCAAAAGTTCTCACTGAATATGCTTCCTTTGCAAGGAAAACAGATTTCTAATAAGTAATTTATTAATCACAATATTAGTGTTGCTTGCTTCATATGTTTGTCTTCAGTTCAGGTATAAGATCCCTAAGGTTAAGAAATAATTTGATTTTTACAGTATTCAAATTAGTCCTCAGAAGTAGATCAAAGCAGAATATTTCTTTAGGGTGAAAGGGTCAGGCAACAGGGCAGGAACTTTATCAGCACTGGTCAAGCTCAGCCAAGTAAAGATACCTGTATCAGGCTTGTCTAGTCTATCCTCACATTAGAAAAAGAGTATAATGGCATCAGGAATTTCAGTGACAGTCTAATCAAATCTGTTTCTTGACCCATACTGCTTCAGTCTGATAGAGTATGTTCATATTTGGTGCACAGCTGTCCTCTTGGGATCAAACTTCACTATCTGTATCCCTTCCTACCCCTCCCCCCTTTTTTAGAAGTTTCATGAGAAAAGGGTACACAGGAGGCAAAATTTTTTGATGCCTTACACATTGGAAAATGTATCAACAAACCTAAATGAAAGTTCAGCTAGGTTTCTATGTTGGAAATAATTTTCCTTCATAAATTTGAAAGTGGTGCTCCACTTTTTAAATAGCTTTAGTGAGGTTTTGTTTCCCTTGTATTACTTTCTGGAAAATTTACTTACCTTCATTTTCTAACCCCCTTCGCTTTTTAAAATTTCTATTCGTTCTTTTTTATTTCCTGAATGTTATTTTATAGTAGCGTACTATTCTTGTTTCACATATGGTAGTATCTTCTCTAAGCTCACTGTAGATCATTTATTTTGGGGTATTATTTTTCTTACACATGCTTATGCTTCCTCCAAATTCTTTTTTTGTTTGTTTGTTTGTTTTGATCATTATCCTCCATTTTGGAAGCTTCCTTCAATCATATAGTATCCTTGATTATTTATTCATGATGCATTGGGACTCTAAAACACTGACTAGATGCTTTGAATTCATCAGTGGAGCCTGTTTACTTTGAGCTTTATCATAGGGTGATTTGATTGGGCTGATGTTGGGGAACCTATAATGTTAGTTTATCCTTATGTCTTACCTGGTCAAATTACCCAAAGATGAGCCCTCCAAACCTCCTGCTTGAAGGGTAATAGTCTTCATTACCTGCGATCTGGAAGCCAAGTTGGGGATTCTGGCTTGGGAAATGTCTGCATTCAGCATTTAATACTTATAGTTATTTAATTCCTTGTTTTGGGTACAGTCCTGTGCCCTTAATTGTGCCTGACATCCTCCCTCCAAAAGTCTTTTACTTTTTCCAGAGAATACACCTACAGTTTATGCCAGGATAAAGACGAGGCAGTTGTTCTGCAATGTGAATGGAGCTGAACAAGGGATCTAGGATTCTACCTGCTTCTCAAACAGCTTTCCTCTTCATTTTTCTGCACTACCCCCATCCTTTTATCACCGGTTTCAGAGGTACCTAGCACTGCCATTTCTCACACCTTCTGAGGATTCTATCTGCTATGTCAGTTACAACTTGTCTACTCGCTTTTCATCTTCTAAAATGTTGGTGCATTTTCTGTTTTCTGTTCTCCCTTCCTTCTAGGTTTATGTCTTTTTTCTTTCTTTCTTTCTTTCTTTTAATTCCTTACCATGGCTATAGTGGAGTTTGAGGAAAGAATGAAATGAGCTGCTTGTGGTTCCTCTGCCATCCTAACCCAGGATCTGTTCTTAAAAGGCAGAGGCTTTGTCTGAGTCATCTTTAAATTCCAACCCACAAAAGAGTCCCTGATATGGTAGGTACTTGATGAATGTTTAAATGGATGGTTAAGTCTTGTTTTACATCTGTAAAACTCAGTAACAAGTTTGTGCTAGAGGCCTAGTTTTTTGCCATCTGGACCTCTCAACAGGGCTGGTTAAGTGTTGTCATGATATTGTGGCTGGCTTCCTCTGGAGCAAGTAATCCATGATAGAGCAAGGCAAAAGCTGTAATGACATTAAGGCCTAGCATTGAAAGCTATATTCTGCCAGTTTTGTGTCTTATTAGTTATATAAACCAGTTATATTCAGTGTAGGAGAGACACAAACGTGGAAATCCCATGAGGCAAGACTTATTATTAGGGACCGTCTTTGGAGGCAGGCTAGCGCACACACTTTCTATCTTAAGCTAGAATAAGAACAAATTAAACCCAAAGTAAGTAGAAGGTAAGAAATAATAAAGATCAGAGCAAAAATTAATAGAAAAACAAACAATATAGAAAGTGAATGAAACCAAAAGTTAATTCCTTTTAAGAAGCTAATAAAAATTTTAAACTCCTAACAAGGCTAATCAAGAAAAATAAAAAAATAAAACTGATTACTAGTGTCAGGAATGAAAGAAGGGGTTATCACTAAAGATCCTTCAGAACTGAAAGATTAATAAGGGAATGTTAGGAACAAATTTATGCCAATTAATCTGATAAATGAAACACAACTTTACAAAAATTGGCTCAAAGAAAATTGGAATAGCCTTGTATCTATTAAGGAAATTAAATCCATAATTCTTTCTAACAAAGAAAACTCCAGTCCCAAATCATTTCGCTGCTGAATTTTATCTAACATTTAAGGAAAAATAATACCAATCTTTCACAAATTCTTTCAGAAAACAGAAGAAGAAGAAAGGCTTTACAACTCAATTTTATGAGGCTAGTATACCCCGGAATCTGACACCTGACAAAAACAATGTAATCCTCTCAACAGACAGAAGAAATCATTTGACACATTTTAACATTTTCATGATAAAAATTTGTAACAGACTAGCAGTAAAAGGAAACTTATTCAACCTGATCTAAGCATCTAGAAAAACATACAGGCATCATCATACTAAATGATAAAAAGTGTGAATGATTTTGCCATAAGATTAAGAAGAAGGCAAGAATACTTGCTCTCACTACTTCTAACATTGTGCTGGTGGTCCAAGAAAAATAAAGGCATAATATTGTAGAGGAAGTAATACAACTATCTCAGTTTGCAGAAGACATAATTGTTTACGTAAAAAATCCTAAGAAATCTACCAAAAAAACCCAAATCCTACTAGAATTAATAGATGAATTTAGCAAGATTACAAGACACTAGTTGCATATACAAAAAGAAAATACTAGCAGTATAATAAATAATACCCAGCATTCAACAATTAGAAAAGTGAAAAACACACGTACCATTCATAATATCAAAAAATGTAGGGCTTCCCTGGTGGCGCAGTGGTTGGGAGTCCACCTGCCGATGCAGGGGACATGGGTTCGTGCCCCGGTCCGGGAGGATCCCACGTGCCGCGGAGCGGCTGGGCCCGTGAGCCATGGCCGCTGAGCCTGCGCATCCGGAGCCTGTGCTCCGCAACGGGAGGGGCCACAACAGTGAGAGGCCCGTGTACCGCAAAAAAATAATAATAATAATATTTAGGAATAGATTTTAAAAGAGATGTACAAGCCCTCTACACTGAAAGCTACAAAGCATTCCTGACAAAGATAGGAAGATATAAATAAACAGAGATACCATGTTCTTGGCCCAGAAGCCTCCAATTCTTAGGATGTCCATTATCCCCAAATTGATCTGTAGACTCAACACAATCCCAGAATCTCACCAGGCTTTCTTTTTTTTTTTTTTTTTATAATATAAATTGACAAGCTGATTCTAAGATTTATATGGAAATGCAGAGAACCTAGAATAGCTAAAACCATTTTGAAGAGGAACAGAGTTGGAGGATTCATAATCCCTGATTTGAAGACATGCTATAAAGCTACAGTAATCAAAGCTGTGATATTGGGGTTAAAGATGGACATACAAATCAATTTACATGATAGCTATAGACACTACACTTGATCTTAGCCAAAAGGCTAAGAAGTGATTAGAATAGCTAGAAATAGCTAGAAATAGACCCACTTACGTGGTTGATTGATATTTGACAAAGGGGCCAACATTCAATGGGGAAAGAATAGTCTTCTCAATAAACGATGCTAGAACAGCTGAGTATTTGTACAAAAAAAAAAAACCATTAAAACTGAGAAATTTGTAAGAAAAGAGGAAAAATATTCATGTCCTTGGAATAGACAAAGATTTCTTAATATGTTGGAAACCTCATCTAAATGAACACATTCTCTTAAGAGCACTGTTAAGAAGATGAAAAGACAAGCTACTGCTGGGAGAAAATATTTGCATAACATATCCTAAACAAAAGATTTGTGTCCAGAATATATGAGAAACTTGCACAACTCAGACAATTTAAAAAAGTGGTCAAAATCAGACACTTCACAAAAGATTATGGGAATGGCCAGTAAGCACTTGAGAAGATGCTAAACATCATTGGTCATCTGGAAGATGCAGGTAAGAACCACCGTGAGATATCACTTCATACCTGCTAGATTCGCTAAATCAAAAAGACTGGCAATACTAAGTGTTGGTAAGGGTGTGGAGCAGTCAGAAATGGTAGGAGTATAAAATTGTACAACCACTTTGAAAAATATTTTGGCAGATTCTTTTTTTTTTTAATATTTATTTATCTTTGGCTGCATTGGGTCTTCGTTACTGTGCGCGGGCTTTGTCCATTTGCAGCGAGCAGGGGCTACTCTTCGTTGCGGTGGCTCCTCTTGTTGCGGAACACGGGCTCTAGGCGCGTGTGCTTCAGTAGTTGTGGCACGTGGGCTCAGTAGCTGTGGCTCGCGGGCTCTAGAGCACAGGCTCAGTAGTTGTGGCGCACAGGCTTAGTTGTTCCGCAGCATGTGGGATCTTCCCGGACCAGGGATCGAACCTGTGTCCCCTGCATTGGCAGGTGGATTCTTAACGACTGTGCCACCAGGGAAGCCCTTGGCAGATTCTTTTAAATTTAAACATTTTCTTGCCATGTGTCCTACCAGTTCTATTCTTAGGTCTTTCCCCAGGAGAAATGAAAAAATAGGTCCATACAAAGATTTGTGCATATATGTTTACATGTTCATAATAATTAGGAACTGGAAACAACCCAAATGCCCAGCAACGAGTGAATTGAGAAACAAGTTGTGATTTATTTATACAATGAAATACTACCCAACAGCTAAAAAGAACTAACTACTAATTTATACAATGGTATGGATAAATCTCAAGTAAGATGTACAAAAAAGCTAGACAAAGTGGTGTATACAGTATAATTCCATTTATATGAAATTCTGGAACCATTTATTCTATTATGAAACGAATCAGATCAGTGCTTGCCTGTGGCAGATGTGACAGAAGCTGATTGCATAGGGGCAGGAAAGTACTTTCTGGGGTGATGACAGGTTCTGTCTTAATTGGGGTGGTAATACCATAGATGTATATACGTTTGTCAAAATCATTAACCTTTACAATTGAAATGCATTTTATTGTATGTAAGTTATACCTCAAATTGTTTTTTTTCTTGAACTGAGATACCATTACACATCCACCAGAAGGGCTAAAATTCAAGTCTAACGATACTAATGGTGAAAATTTGTCACGACAGTGACTCTTAAATGCTGCTTGTGGGAGAGTTATTTGTTAAAACCACTTTGGAAGAGTTTGACATTATCTAGGAGAGTCAGAGACACACATCCCTAATGACTCAGCAGTTCTACTCAGATATTGCCTTTTCTACTAGAGAAATATACGTGTTTACATATATCAAGAAGGCCACCTAGGCACTTCCCTGGTGGTCTAGCAGTTAAGAATCCACTCTTCCACTGCAGGGGGCACAGGTTAGATCTCTGGTTAGGGAACTAGGATCCCGCATGCTGCGTGGTGCAGCCAAAAAAAAAAAAAGGCTATAAGAATATTCATAACCTTATTCTAATAACCAAAGGAAAGTGCCAGCATAAACTGTCCACCAACATTAATAATCAGGTTTTTTTGGTTTTTTGTTTGGTTTTGGTTTTTGCCGTGGGGCAGCTTACGCCTGGGATCCTTAGTTGCCTGACCAGGGATTGAACCTGGGCCCCTGGCAGTGAAAGTTCCCAGTCCTAACCACTGGACTGCAAGGGAATTCCCTGTCCATCAACATCAGAGTGGATAAATTGTGTATTTCTTCAACAGAGTGTTAGAGCAATGAAAATGAAGAAACCAGTTACATTTAATTAATATAGATTAGTTAGAAACAGTGTTTAGCAAAAGACTCAAAAAGATTACATGCTTTATGTTTCCAGTTACATAACATTCAAGAACTAGGAAAACTAAATTGTGGTCCTTAGTGATCTGTACTTATGTTGTAATTCTATAAAGAAAAAGAAGTGATTACCATAAAAGCCAGGATTTTTGTTACCTCTAGCAGAGAGAGGGGAAGTTAAGGTTGGGAAAGGGATAGGGAAGAGGTTTCTAGGATGCTGGCAATATTTAGTTCTTGATATGAATGTTGGTTATGTGGATATTCACTTTATAATTTGTTTAGTGACACTCTAGTAAATATGTGATATTTTATATTAAAAATAGAAAAAGAAAAAGAAAAGCAATCCTTTCATCTATCAATATCTCCTGAGTACTATGTTAATATTATTTTGCTAGGTAATAATAGACACACCAAGATGTTTAATGTGACCTCTTAATTGCTCACTATTACCATAAAAAGGCATTGTATAATAAGTTTCTGTTCTTATATCTTCAGAGCAATGAAAGTATACATATAAAATTAAGGCACATAACCTCTCAGGAGATTAAAGTATAATTGTAGTTATGTTTTTACCAGGATCCAACATTATTTACTGCTTTATTTTATACTCATCATTTGGACCTGGGCTCATTTTGGTACTTGTAGTCCTAGTTATCTTAAATATGGCAAATATTTATTATTTTCTTTTTTCACATCTGTTATTTTAGCTGCGTCCTAATAAAAATTTTCAGTTTTGACACAGTAAAATGCAAATTCAAGAATCCTAATCACTTTTTCATGGAACATTCTCACATCAGCCTCTTCAAGGAGTTAGTTTACATTGACAAAATGATTTTGCCTAGAATTAAAACCTCAGTAAATGAGAGAGCAAAAGACATGAGTAGACAGTTCTTCAAAGATGAGAAAAAGAGCTCTGATGAGCTCCTGCCATGTTCTGGGCACAAGTAGGTACCTTATATTGAATCTTCACCCTAATGCTATAAGTACTAGATGTTTTTCTAATTTTGCAATGAATGAATTATGATTTCTCTGAATTTCAAGTCTGGATCTAGAATTAAAATCTATTTCATTTCCAAGCCTATCCTTTTCTCATTATTCTAACACTGTTACCCATGAAAAGAAGAAAATAAACCTAATTAAAAAAATAAGTGGGCTTCCCTGGTGGCGCAGTGGTTGAGAATCTGCCTGCCAATGCAGGGGACACGGGTTCAAGCCCTGGTCTGGGAGGACCCCACATGCCACAGAGCAACTAGGTCAGTGAGCCACAACTACTGAGCCTGTGCATCTGGAGCTTGTGCTCCGCAACAAGAGAGGCCACGACAGTGAGAGGCCCGTGCACCGTGATGAAGAGTGGCCCCCGCTCACCACAACTGGAGAAAGCCCACGCACAGAAACGAAGACCCAACACAGCCAAAAACAAATAAATAAATAAAATTTAAAAAATAATAAGTTAGTAAGTGATGAAAGATTAAAGGATACATTTCCAACAGCAACAAAATTTTTATCAATTATTAATAAATGACTTATAACGTATCACAAAACCTTAATGAAACTGGAATGACGTTAATAAATTCAGAGATATTATGTTCATGAATTGAAAGACTATCCCACTGGTATTCTAGACATCTAGTCTATTTTGGTAAATTTTTTTGCCTTAGTTGTGTATTATACATATCTAGATAATGGCAATCTAAGTAGTTGGTAAGATCGCATTTTCTACCAAACTCCTCTCAAGTTTTCTACTTCTCAATTGTATTTATCTGAATTCTAACACCTGCCCATTAATTGTAATTATATGCATGTAGTACAAATTTATCCATTTGGCTGGTGTTTAAGTTGTTTCCATTCTTTTTACCATTATAAACAGTGCTACAATAAGCATTCTCATTCATGTTGCCTTTCACAGATACGGAATTTTTGCAGAGTATGTACTCCAATAGAGTGAAATTGTTTTTTGGGTTTTTATTAAGTTATTCATTCATTCATTCATTCATTCATTCATTCATTTATGGCTGCATTGGGTCTTCTTTGCTGCACCCGGGCTTTTCTCTAGTTGCGGCGAGGGGGGCTACTCTTTGTTGCGGTGCACGGGATTCTTATTGCGGCGGCTTCTTTTGTTGCGGAGCACGGGCTCTAGGCGCGCAGGCTTCAGTAGTTGTGGCACGCGGGCTCTAGAGCGCAGGCTCAGTAGTTGTAGCACCCAGGCTTAGTTGCTCCCTGGTATGTGGAATCTTCCCAGACCAGGGCTCAAACCTGTGTCTCCTGCATTGGCAGGCGGATTCTTTTTTTTTTTTTAATTTATTTAATTTATTTATTTATTTTACTTATATTTAATTTTGGCTGCGTTGGGTCTTCATTGATGTGCGCGGGCTTTCTCTAGTTGCAGTGAGCAGGGGCTGCTCTTCGTTGCGGTGCGCGGGCTTCTCATTGCAGTGGCTTCTCTTGTTGCAGAGCACGGGCTCTAGGCACATGGGCTTCAGTAGTTGTGGCTCGCGGGCTCTAGAGCGCAGACTCAGTAGTTACGGCCCATGGGCTTCGTTGCTCCATGGCATGTGGGATCTTCCCGGACCAGGACTCGAACCTGTGTCCCCTGCACTGGCAGGCAGACTCAACTACTGCGCCACTAGGGAAGCCCTGGCAGGCGGATTCTTAACCACTGCACTACCAGGGAAGTCCTAGAGTGAAACTGTTGAGTTGAAAATTATGCTCATCTCAAACTTACTATAAATTACCATTTGTTCCTAACTGACTATATCAGTTTATATTCCTACAGTCTGTATGAGAGCTTTCATTCTTCAGTCTTCCTTTGGCTTGTTGTCAGCTTGTGTTATCGGTCTTAACATTTTTGGCCAATCTTGATTGGTGTAAAATGATAGCTTGATATAGTTTTTGTATATATTTCCTTAATTACAAATAAGATAGTGAAAATTTGTTTTTTGACATTTAGATTTTCTCTTCTATGAAATGCCTAGTCGTATCCTTTGCCACTTTTATTGTTTTATCTTGATTTATAGGAACTTATTATATATTCTGGGTAGTAATCATTTGTTATATGTATTACACATATCTATAGCCTGTCTTTTTTTTTTTCTGGCTTTGTTTATGGTATTTTTTTATGATAGTTTTTATATCTTAAGAAATTCTTTCTTGCCTCCAAGATCATAAAGATGTTCTATATTTTCCTCTAAATGTTTATTTTTCTTTTCATGTTCAGTTCTCTGAATAGGAATTTGTTTTTGTATATTGTATAAGGTGGGCTTCCAAGTCTGTTCTACTGGTCTGTGTGTCTGTCCCCACAGTCTCTTGACTTGAATTGGATTATAACACATCTCGATGAATGTTAGAGCAGACCTTATTCTTAAAAACTATCTTGGCTATTCTTGTTTCATTTCTCTTTCATGTTAATTTTAGTATCAGCTTCTTAAGTTCCAGAGGTCAAGGGGGTTATATCCTATTGGTATTTTGATTGAAATTGCCTTGAATTTGCAGATTAACTTACAAATAATTTATACTAATAAGGTATATACTCCATTTATTTAGATTTTCTGTAGTAGTAAAGATACCTATTACTTCTATAGGTCTTATGCATCTTTTGTTCAGATTTTATCTCAAGTGTCTTGTGGTTTTTTTGTTGTGATATTAAGTGGTATCTTTTTAAAATTACATTTTAAGTTGAGTGCTAGTGTATAAGAATGTAATTTTATTTTTATATGTTGATCTTAAATCTAGCAACCTTACTGAACTGTCTAATTCTATAATTTATCTATAGATTATTGGCTTTTCTCTCTAGACAGTCATATTGTGAAGAATAATAATTTTGTTTCTCCCTTTCCAATCTTTTTACCTTTTACTTCTCTTAGCTTGCATTCCTGTGCCAGCTAGCACTTTCTATTAAATGAAGTTGAATTTACCATAGATTTTTGGTGGATAACTTTTATCAAATTAAGGAAGCTCCTTTCTAGTCCTGGTACTGTGAGACTTTTAGTTATGGTGCTGAATTTTATCTAATGCTTCTTTGAGGGTAATTATCTGTAGAAATGATTGTATGTTTATTTCCTTTAGTGTATGTTTATTTCCTTTAGTATATTTTGTTAATAGGTTTTAAAAATATTAAATGTAAATATTACTTTTTCAGTTAAACTCAGCTGATTTGTGAAAGGGAAAGAAGGAAAAAATGCATAAATATGTAGGTTTATAAAATGTTAAGGATTTAACCAAGGGATAGAGAGGCAGATCTTTGCTGATTGAAATTCATGCCTAATTCAACTGTACTCACTGATTTCATCGCATCTTTTGTAAGAGCTTTCCTTCACTAACTTTAATTTTTACCTCAGATGCCCACATTGCTGTGGGGAAGATGGTGAACAGTAATGATTAGAAGAACAGTGGGATAAACACTAAGGAAAATTAATAGAATGTTAAACAGGATAAATAATGTTTGTTTAGTAGTTTCAACTCTGTGAGATAAGACACATTAGTTGTGAATGCTAGTATTATAATAATCCAGTGAAGAAAATTTACCTGTAGGATTAAAGGAAAGACAAAATAAGCATGTTAATTACCATGTATTTATTTTCCTTTATTCACTTTTTTTTTTAATTAACACAGAAGCAATATGTGCTTATCTGGTATGTATCCTGCCAGCCTTGTTTTAATGTACGACAACATTCTCACATTTTTTAATAGAAGAATGTAATGTATACATTTTTTTAAAGTACTGTGGATTTGAATAAGATACCCAGAATGCTAATACAGTCTTACCAGTCTCTCTTTTTTTAGTTAGTTTGAAATTGTGGAGGTATTTCTAAAGTTTATTTGGATGGAAGTACAAAACCAACATAACTCTCCATCATGAGGGACATGAAGTAGGTCCATGCAATGAGATATCCTGCAGCTGTGAAAAAGAGTGATATAGTTCCATATTAGTACATATAGATCTATCTCTAAGATATATAATGAGAAAAAAGAAATCAAAGGCCAGAATAGTGTGTCTAATGTTTTATCATTTGTGTTCCTTTTCAATAAGAGGGGAAGGGAATATATATTCACTTAATTACCATGCACCCAAACTGCAGAATAAAATGATCTCTAAGACACATTGTTAGTTTTTAAAATAATAATAAAAGAAGTCATAGAACATTTATTATCTGATCTCATGTTAAAAAAGAAAGTTGTATATGCATTTTTATCTCTAAGTGCATATTACAAGAATAAGATATATACATACCTAAGTACTAATAATGGTTGCTTCTTAAAGATACTTGGAGACCAGAAGTCTTTACTGTGGATATCTATATTTAAATTTTTTAGGATGAGACTTCACTCATGTATTATTTCTGTAATAAAGGAAAAAGTAATATGTGCTCACTATTAAAAAATGAAGATTTAAAGATAAAGTCAAAAAGAAGAAAATAAAAAATATCTACAGTAGCCTTACTACCTGAGATAACTACTTAAAGCCTTGATAAATATCCTTCCAGAGATGAGGGACATTTTGTGGAAGACATTTAATCCTAAACCAAGGAGAGTAAGAGAAAGAGCACCACAATAGGCATGTTTTTAAATAAAAAAATAACATGATAGCATGTAGCTTATTGTCTGTTTTGGTTTTACTTTTCACTGTATCCCCAGTGCCTTTATAGCACATAATAGCAGTCAGTAAGTATGTATTTAAGAAATGAGTGATGGTGGTCTACTAACTATTGGTGAAGCTCTTCTAGTTCCAAAACCCAAGATTAAGAAATCGTACTTGTTGGCTCTTGGAAGACTGCTGACTGTAGCTAGATAACATTGGGCAGATACACCTTACTATTACTACCTGTAGCTTGGATTAGCACTAGTAACATTTAATACCATTGTCTTCTCAAATCTGTGCAAGACAGGGAGAGCTCTCGCTAGAATAGATAAGCAGTCTAGGGTGGCTTAAAAAGCTTTGTTTAAGAAATAATACCTAACCTTTTCTTCTTTAAGGTGCTCTGGCCTTCTTTGTCCCCTTACAGACCTTGTTTCATAGCCAGAACACTGCTCTGTACATGTAGTAGGAAATGGAATGATTCAGTTACCCATGATAAGAGATAGATTATAAAAACTGTAATATTAGGCTTTTTCTGTTGTTGTGCTTGTCTTCCAGTCAAACAGTTCAAATTGAAACAGCTTAACTTTGGAAATATTTTTATATGTATATAGGTATACATAAAAGGGTAATTTTAACTCTGTATTAGTTAATTATCATGGAGCCCAAGATCAAGTTTTTGAGTTTTTTAAAGGAAACATTAATTTGTACTATTTGTGTTTTTCTTCTTAGTTTCTGCCACTGCCTTCTACAAAGCACAACCTGTAATTCAGTTCATGTGTGAAGTTCTTGACATTCATAATATTGATGAGCAGCCAAGACCTCTGACTGATTCTCATCGGGTAAAATTCACCAAAGAGATAAAAGGTGAGTTAATTAGCATTTGGAACAACTTAACTATAAAATGCATGAATATAACAAACTTTCATTGAAATTTTTTAAGATATAAATCTGTTCATGTAACATCACCGGTAAAAATATGGACTAATTATAAAATGTCACATTAAATTCATTACCATAACATCTTAGGTAGTGTGTCAATGAAAGAAATACCAAGTAATGGAATTAATATTGATACTAGCTAATTTTTTGTCAATACTTTCCCTTACTAGCTGAAGGTATAAGAGTGTCTGTTAGGAAAACGCTTCTATGATACTGTTAAAAATAAGTTTATTCCAAAAACATTGTCACTTCAGAACTGGAGCCATTCTTTGAACATATTCTATCGATAATATAATGACTTCTTTATTTTTCTGAAATGATAGCAGAATATTTTATTCCTTTGTAAATTTATGGATATGGGACTAGCCTGTTTCATGTGTTGTTCTAGAGTTGAAACTTAGTAATTTCATATACATTATTCAGTTGACCATTGATCTTGACTATTTTATAGTTAGTAGCTAAAGTGTATACAGTGGGTTGCATCGTATGTATATTTTACTAATACAAATTCATCTCTACATAGTCTTCCAAAGAGAAAAATTAAAAATAAATTTCAATTGTTTCCTAAAATTTATATTTTGTATATACTTATTGTTTATATAATTGTTGCTTTCTATATACATGTACACTTTTATGTGCAAACCCACACATAGTGTACTTTATCTGCAATTTAAGGGATTTTTCAACAGTAATTTTGATTACGTAAAATTCTTGCCTTGTTCATGACTTTAGAACCTAATCCTCATGTAAGATGTGACTCCACTGTATTTAGTTCTTTATTATTTAGACACAAAGAGAAATTAGATATTCTCTAATTAGAATGAATAGTATAAATTCTATTTAAACTAAATGTTAGATCTTCAATTGTCAGAAATAATTATGTCGTTTTATTTTAAGGTTTTACCTATTTGTTACAGGCAATTTTTAGCTTGTGGTTTGAATGAAGCATTGAAGTTTGTTCTCTGAACATCTTTCAGTTCCCCAAATCAGTTAGTATAGTTGAATACATCCTACTTGCTCCAGTAATCCTTTATTCTTTGCCATTTAGTAACCAGGAGAGAGATGGTCATTGTAATAAAACATTTAAAGGAAAATTCTTCCTACTTTGAAAATAGGCATCCATTTATCTCAAGTTATTTAAGTGTCAGAATAAGAAAGTGTTATATATTCTTATATTGCAATCATACCATTGTCCTTTCATAATCTGTATTAACTGCACAGTTAGCATTGTTGGGAGGTAGTGCATTACCCACCATTAATATGTGATCATCTAAATGCCATGGTTTCCAGTGGAGTTGCTGCTTAGTTACCACCTCTGATATCATGAAGTCACTTACATTATTTTGCGGTAACTATGCAATCAACTCATATCACCACTCTATCACAGAAAATACAAGATGTACAGAACAAGGATTCAACTGCTGCCCGAAGAGCATGGACTCGATCTTAACTTCAACTGCTCAGGGGGCCAAAGAAATGACTGAAAAAATGACTAGAAAGCATTATAAAGTTGATGTTATAGTGAAGGTAAAGCCAAGTTTATAGGTTAAATATTTGATTTATTAAAGCCAAAAACATTTTTTGTTGGATGGAGGGTTTGGGGAGGGACCCGGGCAGAGAATTATCTAGTCCATTTTTTTAAATTTCAGCTTTTTGCTAACCCCTGGATTTGGATCTAATCCTTAGGCACCTATGACTGTAGATTTGGGGTAGAAAAATCTGAGTTGGATCTAACTGACATACTGATGATTTTTTCCTCCATTCAGAGTCAAGAAGGCTTTTTTTTTTAAAGAGGACTCTTTAAAGTACGTCATGTATTCCTACCTCAATTACACAGGAGAATCAAAGTTACATGTTTTGTATTATGTATTTGGGTTTAATTTTTAGTTGGCATGAGGAATTTGATGAAGCTTGTTAAATAGTGATACAAAGGGTGCTATGATGAATAGATTTCCTAGTACAATATTATTTGGTTCTAGTTGAACTTTTTCCTAAATATTTAATGGTAACTTTAGGGTGGTTTCTTTGTGCAGTAATTCATCATAGTTAAATAGCAGAAATATTGGAGGAAGTTTATGGTAAAAGTACCATATGTATGTAAGAGTATTTTATTTTACTTTTTTATTAATTTTTATTGGAGTATAGTTGCTTTACATCAATTTTATTTTTGATAAAAACTTATTTAGTAGGCTTGTAGAACCTTACTGATAATTTTTTTAATTCAAGGGGAAGATTTGAAAACAAATTGCTAAGTGGTATAGATAACAGAAATTTGTTTTAAATTTTTCTATCGTGTTTTCCCCCTAAACAATATTTTTACATCTTGCTTACTTCATATGTTGGTGTTTCCTTCTTAAAAGGCCTTCTCTTGGTAGTATTTCCTAGTCTTATTTATAGAGGCATAGTAAATGCTCTAATTGATCTGAAATTTTAGTTTTATAAAGGTAGTTACTAATGAAAACTATTTCTCACTGATTAAATTAGGAGTAGTTCTTAAGAAAACCTCATACCAATCTGGTACAGTGACACTGTGTCCACTTAACATCTTAATTTATGCTGATATGTCATAAGAAAATATTACTATGATTGAACTTTGTGTTTGGTTCTGCAGTTAGTAGATACGAAAATAAGTTATACTGTATCAGGGTTTCTCAACCTTGGCACTATTGATATTTTGGGCTGGATAATTCTTTGTTGTGGTTGGGGATGGGAGGTAGTGATGTCCTGTGCATTGCAGTATAATTTAGCAGCATCCCTGGATCCAAGCATTCCAAAATCTAGCATGTATTAGATGCCAGTAGCACCCCCAGTCATAACAATCAAAAATGTCTGCAGACATTACCAAACCTTCCCTGGAGGTCAGAGTCACCTCTGGTTGAGAACCTCTGCACTATAGGATACACAGATATAAAAGGAAAATAATACAAAAGTATAACTGTAAATACTATCAGGGAACTAAAAGTTGTCCTCCATCTACCCCTTTTTAGATTTTCCTCCTTTGGAGTATAGGCCTTAGAAATGGAGTTGCTTATCTGTGACCAGTAGCCACTGTATCTGTTTGTTAACTCTTCTCTAGGTAGCTCCAAGAGTATCCACTAGCCACATGTAGTTATTTAAATTTTAATTTATTAAAGTTAAATTAAAATTTTAGTTTTTTAGTCACACTAGCCACATTTCATGTGTGCAGTAACATATTGCTGGTGATTTTAGCACAGATGTAGAACAATCCATCATTTCAGAAAATTCTTTTGTACACCACTGCATAGGAAAATTCATCCCAAAGAATTTCAGCCAGTATTTTAAAAGCCCACAGCTTCACTTTCTAAAGCAGGCCTAGGATCTGCAAACCCCTAGGGTCCACAAATGGACGTACAGATCCACAAACATCTAAAATCATATGCTAAATTAAGTGTATGTTGCATTTTTCTGAGAATTTATTGCTTTCATCAGATTCTCAAAGAGATCATTGATTCCATAAGACGGTCTGGATTGCCTGTTCTAGGAATTATTTTGGTTGCATTTGCTTTCTAATAGTAGTAAAAGAGCTGTATCACTATATTATCCTTCAGCGAAATTGTCACTCCACTTCTGTTAAAAGGGCCTGGGATTTTTTTTTTTTTCCTTCCTGCATTAAAAATCTTTGAAGGACTTTCTTCTTCAGCTATATGAAATTATGATCTTCAGTCAGTATGTGATTACTGGGCAAATCAGATATCACATACTTTGAAGGTTATAGAATATCTTGAGAATTATCATAACTCCCTTTGCTCCTTCCCTCAACCAGCATAAAAACCTGCATTATAAGCAGGGTTTTTAATTAATGGAGAACTTTATCCCTTGATATACAGGCTTTGCAAATTTTATACTATTTTTTAATAGCTTGATAGAATAGGGAAAAGGTTTGGAGTTAGGTCTATCATGATTGTAACCGTTGTTAACAATGTTATATATAAAATCCTTTGCTAATATCACGTTGCCTGTATCACAGATTTTCTGTTTAGAATTTGAGTTTTTATAGTAGTGAACAGGCTTTATAGTTATAAATATTTTACATGTGACAGTTCTATAACCTCAGTTTTTCTTGTTGGGAACAGGTCTGAAGGTTGAAGTGACTCATTGTGGAACAATGAGACGGAAATACCGTGTTTGTAATGTAACAAGAAGGCCTGCCAGTCATCAAACGTAAGAAAAGCTGGTGTTTGTCAGAGCAGAGATGATGTGAGGCAGCTTGCTCTAGTTAGTAGATTGGGAGTTTTGCTGGCTCATGATGAGATAAGAGTTGTTAATGTGTAATTTTTTTTTTCCAGCTTTCCTTTACAGTTAGAAAATGGCCAAACTGTGGAGAGAACAGTAGCACAGTATTTCAGAGAAAAGTATACTCTTCAGCTGAAGTACCCACACCTTCCCTGTCTGCAAGTGGGGCAGGAGCAGAAACATACCTATCTGCCACTAGAAGTAATGTGTTTAGGCTGCTTATTAATATCCTCTTATTCATCGTTCTGTTGGGGTTTTTAATGACCTATAACTTACTTCATACTCTCACATTTATTTTGGAGACTGAACTGTTTTTAAATTTCCTTTTATTCTAAATTTTCAGCTATAAAATAATATGGGAAAAAATTCATCCACAGTCCTACCACTCTAAATGTAACCACTGTTAGCATTTTGGTACACTTCTTTTCAGCCTTTTTATGCAGTGTATATTTTACCTAATTATAATCATACTGTAAAGCAGTATTGTTTACTGCTTTTTTACTTAACATGATATTAAACAGAAGTGGTTTAATGGAGTAGATATTAAAATTTAATTTCACATGTAATTGGCACTCAGAATTTTAAGAAAGATGTATATATCTAGTACAAAACTTTTTTCCATTTGTAGGTCTGTAATATTGTGGCAGGGCAACGATGTATCAAGAAGCTAACGGACAATCAAACCTCCACTATGATCAAAGCAACAGCAAGATCTGCACCAGATAGACAAGAGGAAATTAGCAGATTGGTTAGTACTTAACCCTAGAAATGAAAATTAAAAACATATGAGGGTGAGCTCTAAAGAACCATGTCCTTATCAACTGATACCTTATTACCATTTCATGGGCTGTCAGAATTAAAAGAGATTATGAAAGTAATCTAGTGGTATTCTAGGGGTGAATCTTAGTGGGTTCTATGAAAAGGGTTAGACTAGATCCTTCTAATTTAACCCCAAGCTCTTTAATTAGATTCAGAACAGATACTCTCAGAACTAATGTTTCAGTTTAGCAAACTGGACCTTCCTTACCTTCCACCTAAAAGAGGAAGAGAAAAGGAAGAAAAGTCAAAGTTTTATGACTAGCAATGGTGAGAGTCTTAACACACAAAGTAGGATGGCTTAGCTCCATTGTAAACACTGGTAACCGTACAGGATGAATAAAGAAATATAAGACAGCTCCAGCCGTATGGGATCTCTAAGCTGTCTCCTTGTTCTAAATGGGGAGAAAAGAGACATCAATACTACTTTTAAAACTGACGGGGCTTCCCTGATGGCACAGTGGTTGAGAGTCCGCCTGCCGATGCAGGGGACGCGGGTTCGTGCCCCGGTCTGGGAAGATCCCACATGGCCGCGGAGCGGCTGGGCCCGTGAGCCATGGCCGCTGGGCCTGCGCGTCCGGAGCCTGTGCTCTGCAACGGGAGAAGCCACGACAGTGAGAGGCCCACGTACCGCAAAAAAAAAAAAAAAAAAAAAAAAAAACTGACGGAATTAAGGCAAAATGAAAAATGAAGGCAACTGGATCTTATCTTACTCTCTTCTTGAATACCATGTAAATTGCCCAAGTGAAGAGAAAAAAATCTAGAAATCAGAACATTACCCAAAACAACTTAATAACACTTTCAAAAGCAGTTTTAGAGATTGTTGGAAAAGGGTTACAGAATTGGCTCTTTCATTTTGTAAGGCAATTACCAAAAAAAAAAAAGAAGACCTTGTTTTCCAATATAGTTTGTAAAGAGTAAGTTATTACATGATATTTAATTAGGAAAATACAGGCTAACTCTCATCATGGCTTTTTCTCTGATCTACTATGACAAAATTTTAAAACCTTTAAGAGACTAGAACCTCTCACTATCAATATAAAATCTCAATAACTAGTTCTACCTCATTTATTACAGCTTTTCTGTTCAGAGAGATGATATTGTACAGTGATTGAAAGCACAGGTTTTGGAATCTAACAGCTCTGGGTTCAAAGTCTAACTTCTTTACTCACTTACTGTTACCATTATTGTATTATTATAATTATAGCATCTGGTAGGCTGGTGCAGTGATTGAGAGTAGGAACTCTAGAATCAGAATGTACATGGTTTCAAATTATATATCACTTGCTTAGCTATATGGTTTTAGGCCAATCATTTAACTGTTGAGATTTAATTTTATCCTCTGTAAAATAAAGATTATAAAAGACTTTATAGTCATAGGTTATTGTGAAAATTAATTATAAAACATTTAGCACAAGCACATCACCTACCAACTCCTGGTAAATAGTAGTTGTTGTTATTGTTTGTAACCTTACAGAAAAAAAATGGCATTTAAGCTTGAAGAAAAGATACATTAGTTAGATGCATTAATTAGATGCCTAATTTAGAAAACAAATTTTCCTGCACATTGTGGGGAGATTCTTTTTACATACTTAGATTATATAGTGTTTTTTGTTTTTGTTTTTGGTGGTACGCGGGCCTCTCACTGTTGTGGCCTCTCCAGTTGCGGAGCACAGGCTCCGGACGCGCAGGCTCAGTGGCCATGGCTCACGGGCCCAGCCACTCTGCGGCATGTGGGATCTTCCGGACCAGGGCACGAATCCGTGTCCTCTGCATCGGCAGGTGGACTCCCAACCACTGTGCCACCAGGGAAGCCCTATATAGTGTTTTTTAATAGAGTGTTACTCAAAGAATTGAGCATTGCCTTTTTTTGTAACCTTGTTTGACCTTTATTCTGAGACTAAGTAAATATGTTTTGGAAAACGCATTATAGCACACTATGAGCATGAATTACACTTTTGAGATTCAAGTCTACAGTGAATTACAATAAATTCTTTATCTTTGCACATTTTGGTATATTACATAAAAATTATAATCTGTGTCTCATACTGGCTTTCTTTTCTGTCTCAAGTGTATCTCTTAAGTAAATTTTATAATGTGCTGTGTTTTATCTGAAAATATTCAAGGAGATTTTGTATAACTTGTAATCAGTTAGGAAAGAAAGCCTTAGGATTATTGATATTTGCTGTCGAGATCTACATAAAATAAATTTCAATAGTATATATCCAGATCCTCTAATTAGAAGTAATTAACCATTTTTAGGTCAGGTATTGGGTTGGCCAAAAAGTTCATTCGGGTTTTTCCATAAGATATTAGGGGAAAACCCATACGAACTTTTTGAACCTTATATTTCTCTTGCAGTCTCTCAACCACCCTCCCAAAGTATATGAGGCTTAATCATATAAAGTTACAATTTTCATGAGTCATAAATAGTTGAAATTTCTTATTATGCAACCTAATACATTTAAATGTTCTGTAAATTGTCAGGAGTTTCACAGACTTCCTACAGTCCACTCATGATCTGTGGTCCCCAAGTTAAGATTCTCTGCTCTATAGTGAGGGTACCATTATCTACACCTGTCAGTATTATAAAACATTGTTGACACAGTGAAGAAAAAAACTTAGAGGGTTCTAAAGCAGGGAATTTGGGGGAATTTTGAAAGTAACTACAAACTTTTTCTGTTGTTAGGTAAGAAGTGCAAATTATGAAACAGATCCATTTGTTCAGGAGTTTCAATTTAAAGTTCGGGATGAAATGGCCCACGTAACCGGACGCGTACTTCCAGCACCTATGCTCCAGTATGGTGGCCGGGTAAAACCTCTTGATAGTTTTTAAATTATAATCATACAGTTTCTGTGTATGGAGAGAAGGGCTTCCTAGCTAAGTCTGGAATTTAAAAAGTGTTTTATTGTTCCAACAATTTTTTTTGTTTGTTTCAAGATCAGTGTCTTTGCTTGAACTTAGTAGAACTTTTGTTTTTCTATGATAAAAATATAAAATATTGATTTAGAACAGCCTGTTCCATGTAGAATATCAGATATATATCAGTTCAGCAATTTGAAATGCTTATTTTCAGCTCATTCCAATAAGTTATATATTAAATGTTTGTTCATTTTTGCCTTATTATTTCTCTTTCTCTGTAGAATCGGACAGTAGCAACACCAAGCCATGGAGTATGGGACATGCGAGGGAAACAGTTCCACACAGGAGTTGAAATCAAAATGTGGGCTATAGCTTGTTTTGCCACACAGAGGCAGTGCAGAGAAGAAATATTGAAGTAAGGCTTGTCATTAGTTTCACTTTGGGACCATTTTGTTTTTAAATTTTGTATTTCAGTTTTAAATTACTCAGCTAATATTCTAACCAGTGTTGCCTCAGTATGAAGTATATTTAATCACTGAACCTTTAAAAATGTTTCTTCTCGTTACTTTGATGAAGATTCCTGAATTTGTTGGTCATATCTAAGTCACTGATTCATTCTTACAAGCATCCTAATGGACTAGCTTATGTGGTATAGCAGGAGTACCATTGGCTTTTGATGGCGAACAGATTAGATATAATTCTCAGGTTTGCCACTTCCTAGTCTTACTACCATGGATAATTTATTTAATCTCATTATGCTTCACTTTTCACCTTTTAAAAAATAGAGATAATAGTACCTATTTACTGAATGAGGATTAAATAACATCCTTATTTCTCAATTGAGTTCTTTGAAAGAGTCATTTAATTTCTCATTTTCACTTCCTTACTTTCCAAAATTTGACCTGCATCTCCACTACTTTTCCTCTTCTCCAGATTCTTTCCCTCAACAATCTTCTGTTTAAATTTAAAACAAACACAAAATCTTCTTTTTTTTTTTTTTTTGCGGTATGCAGGCCTCTCACCGTTGTGGCCTCTCCCGTTGTGGAGCACAGTCTCTGGACACACAGGCTTAGTGACCATGGCTCACGGGCCTAGCCGCTCTGCGGCATGTGGGATCCTCCCAGGCCGGGGCACGAACCTGTGTCCCCTGCATTGGCAGGCGGGACTCTCAACCAGGGCACCACCAGGGAAGCCCTTCATTTTTCATTTTACCTGATTTAAGGCTTCCAGGCTTCCATTCTCTCTCCTTCCTTGAAATCTTAGTGGTCTGCTGAAACTGGTTACTGGAAGAACTTCAGTATCTTTGTGCTTATCAATTCTAATGGTCTACTCTCAGCCATTATTTTTCCTCAAAATTTGTGCAGCATTAGATACAATTGACTACCTTCCTGACATTCTCTCCATTCTTGCGTTCCTGCTTTCTTTTTATCACTTTGGCTTCCTTTCTCCTCTACACCATCTCCTTTGGGACTCTAATCTTTGGGGCATTGGCAGTCTCAAGGGCTTCTGCTGTTACTCTTGTTTGAGGAGTTGTGCTACTGTGAAAAGAGCACCAGCTCCACTTGTGACTACCTCCGCTCTAAAACTTCTAGATTTGTCTTTGACAAAGAATAACATTAAAAATCATATAACGTTTAAAAATTTTCATTTGCCTCTTAAGTCCTTTCTCCATTTTCATATATTCTGGACAAAGAAACTGAGTACTGTATGCCCTCTAACTGTCTGGTATTTTTTTCCATTTCCACTCATTCTGCTCTTTACTGAAAATGCCTCCTTCCTATCTCTACATTTCTAAATAATAGCCAGTCTTCTGTGATTTGTGATGCTGGAAATAATCCATAGTAGTAAACATAGTAGTTTATCATTTGTACTTGTCACTTCCTGTATAAAATAGAACTATATTATAATTTTCTGTGTAAGTTTCTTGTCTCCCCTCTGGAATCTAATTTCCCTAAGAAAATGATTATGGTCTAATTTAAGTCTCCACTAACAGATCCTATAAAATATGCCCATAATGAATAGTTCTTGAGTGACATAGAGACCAGTTTACCCCAAGTCAATTCAGAATTTGCCTCCTTCATGTGAGAAAAATTATTTTCTATTTAATTCTGTTCACTTCTTTTTATTAGCTCCAAATCTTATGTCTTAAGGTTCACTTAGTATATTTTTTTTAGTATAGTTTTTTCGTTTTTTTTTTTTGCGGTATGTGGGCCTCTCACTGTTGTGGCCTCTCCTGTTGCGGAGCACAGGCTCAGGCTCTGCGGCCATGGCTCACGGGCCCAGCCGCTCCGCGGCCATGTGGGATCTTCCCAGACCGGGGCACGAACCCGTGTCCCCTGCATCGGCAGGCGGACTCTCAACCACTGTGCCACCAGGGAGGCCCTTTTAGTATAGTTTTTATCCCCTGGCTTTCAAGTAAAATGTCATGAGGACAGTTAAGGAGAATGCTGCTATTATCTTACTTGACCTCCAGAGACCAAAGAAAACACCTCCAACTGTTTTTCAAGCTTCGAGATATTCTTTTCATTTTACATTTTTTATTCATGGCTTGATAGAAGTCTCATAGTCATTGGGCTTATGGCTCTTGTTCAGGCTAACTGAAAATATTCAACTTCATACTTTCTTGAATTAAATACTAATAAGGAAAAGGAGAAGGGAATTCCTACAAACTCCATCTCTGTCCTGAGGGAATCAGTGTTTTTGAGCAAAGATCACTCAGATCCTTGACGTAGGACCGTATTTGTTTTAAAAACAAGTAAAGTGATTGTTAAATCCCAACATTATTACTTATTTATCCTAGGCTAAGTGCAGAATTTTGTTTAAATAAGAAATTATTAGTCTTTTGTTTTTTCAGTGTGGATAAAAGTACATTAAAGTGCTGTCTGCCTCATTTCTTTTTAAATGTTTTCTTGTTTTTTTTAATCTTTTCTGAGGACAGAATCTTTCCTGCTATCCTAAGTGTCAGATAGGTATTATTGTAGAAAGAAATTCTGCACTAGGTCATAGTTCTTACTCTTGCCATTTGTCTAATAAGCATTTGACCTTGGTCAAATACTTAATATCCCTGAAACTGTTTCCTGATTTATAAAATGGCAGTAATACTTTACCTACCACTTTCTTATGAATCTTGTCAGGATCAAATTAGAAAATGTATGAGTGTGCTAAGTGCTTCACATGTATTATCTCATTTAATCTTCACACCAACCCTATATTGAAAGTGGTCGTTTTACAGATGAGAGAAACTGAAAAAATTTGCCTAAAATTCCATAGCTAGTAAGTAACAGAACTAGAACTGGAACCTGTAGAGCTGAGCTCTTAACCAGCACACTCTATTACTAATGTCCTTTGTGAACTACAAAATGCCACATAACTGTACAGTAGTGTGCTTAGTTTGCCAAATAGATTACTGACCAACCATTGCCCTTAACATCAGTAGTCTGGTCACCTCTTCTTATATGTAGCACACAAATCTTTGCTTCATTCTCCATTCCCTTCTCAAACTTTCCATTACTAATTTGTAGGTGTTGCTGACTAGACAAAGGTTTTATTTTTAGTGATTTCTCCTTCTAGGGGTTTCACGGACCAGCTGCGTAAGATTTCTAAAGATGCAGGGATGCCCATCCAGGGCCAGCCTTGCTTCTGCAAATACGCACAGGGGGCAGACAGCGTGGAGCCCATGTTCCGGCATCTCAAGAACACGTACTCTGGGCTACAGCTCATTATTGTCATCCTGCCAGGGAAGACACCAGTGTATGGTAAGGATATTGTATTAAGATTGCATTTTTCCTCAAGTACTCAGTCTTAACCACTGGAAGTCCAGTGGTTAAGACTCTGCGCTCCCAGTGCAGAGGGTATGCGTTCAATCCCTGGTTGGGGATCTAAGATCCTGCTTACCACACGGCACGGCCAAGAAAAAAATATTCCTTTTAGAATTATGCTAACACATATCCTAAAACTATCAAACATTAAAATATATTTTATAGCTATAGTATTTAAAACCATGTATTGTTACTATAAAAAGACAAATCTGGAGAGCAAACTAAATAGTCTGAGACCCTGTGAAAAGAATTTCAGTAAAGGAAGCATTACAAAACAATGATTAAGGGAAGAATTATTTATTAAAAATGTCATTGAGATAACTTGAGTATCAGTATAATGTAGCAGTTAAAAGCACAGGCTCTGGAGTCAGACTGTGCTGCTTAATACCCAGGTTTTGCCAGGTATACTACCTGTGTGATACTACCTGAATTACTTAACCACACAAAGCCTGAGTTTCTTCATCTATGAAATTAGGATACTACAAATACCTAACCCGTAGAAGGTAGCTGTAAGGATTAAATAAATTTACATATGTAAACTGGGTCTATGATAGCACCTGTCATACAGTGAATGCTCAATAAATGTTAGCTATTATTATTGTAAACAAGTTAAAGTGTATGAGATTAATATGTTAAGTATAAATCATTGAAACATGGAAAAACACAAAGAAAGTATAATTTTCAAACTACTGAATGGAGTATAATTATTTAAGCTTAAAATGATAGAATTCACATAAGAAAATTTGTTAGATTTGACTGCATGAAAATTAAATTTTCCATACATCACAGGTGTCTAAAATTAAAAGGAAACCATAGAACGTGAAAAATATTTGCAGCAAATGGAGACAGCAAAGGGCTAGTTTATTATTAGTTAAAATATCCATATGGATCTGTTATGGCATTCAAAGGAAAAAATTTTTATATTCTCCTACATTAATGAGCAAAGAATATAAACCAAAATTTCTCAAGAAAAAACAAGTAAATATTTGAGAAAATGTTGGTTTTCACCAATAAAGAAAAGTACAAATTAATAAAAGGAAAATTTTTATGCTACTAAATTAGCAAATATATTTAAATACCGTACTACCCAGTGATTGTGAGTATGCAGTGAATCTAGTATTTTAATATATTGCTGATGACAGTATAAATTGATAATATCCTTTCATCGAAAGTATAAAAATGTGCTTGCAGTCAACAGCTCAGTATTTCCCATTCCAAAAATATGTTCAAAGAAAAGAATTCATAATGTAGAAAAATCTCTATGCACAAAATTTTCATAATGATATCTATGACACTGAAAAACTACTAAGAACTGGTTTTAAACAGTAAGTTGTATGTTGGTGAAATAATATGCAGTGATTAAAAATAATGGTTATAAAATTTGAAAGATATTTTTTAAGTTGTGATAAAATACAGAAGGTGTTAAACTCAAAGAATTTGTAAATCAAGGTAAGAACAAACAACTGAAAAAGACAAAGGACATAAAAAAGAAATGCAAATGGTCAATTATCAATGCAAAGATGCTGAGCCTCATTAGTCATTAAAGAAATATGAACTAGAACAAATTATTTTTCACCAACAATGATAATACCCATTTTTGGCAAAGGCATGAATAAATGTACATTCTCATACACTGTTGATGGGAGAGAAAGTTGATATTACCATAGCCTCCAAGCTGATATTCTTGCCTTCATTCCCTCTAATTCACTTTCAGTGCATTTTCTACACTGCTTCCCTCAGTGATTCAGTGAGTGATTTTTCTAATTAATAGATTTTATTTTTTAGAACAGTTTTAGATTTACAGAAAAATTGAGCAGATAGTATAGAGAGTTCCTATATGCCTTCCTTCCTCTGTACACAGATTTCCCTTTTTTTTTTTTTTTTTTTGCGGTACACGGGCCTCTCACTGTTGCGGCCTCTCCCATTGCGGAGCACAGGCTCCGGACGCGCAGGCTCAGCGGCCATGGCTCACGGGCCTAGTCACTCCGCGGCATGTGGGATCTTCCCGGACCGGGGCACAAACCCATGTCCCCTGCATCAGCAGGCGGACTCTCAACCACTGTGCCACCAGGGAAGCCCCAGTTTTCCCTATTTTTAACATTTTGTATTAGAGTGGTACATTTAATGAACCAGTATTGATAAATTATTATTAACATATTGTCCACAGTTTACATTAAAGTTTACTCTTTATGTGTACAGGTCTATGGGTTTTGACAAATCCATAATGTCACGTATCTACCAGGACAGTATCAAAGAATAGTTTCACTGCTCTAAAAATCCCCTGTGCTCCACTTATTCATCTCTCCCTCCATCTCCTCAAACCCCTGATAACCACTGGGCTTTTTATGTCTCTACAGTTTTACCTTTTCTAAAATGTTATATAGTTGGAGTTATATGGTATGTCCCCTTTTCTGATTGGCCACTTGCAGTTAGCAATATTTAAGATTCCACCATGTCTTTTTGTGGTTTGATAAAGCCATTTCTTTTTAATGCTGAATAATATTTAATATTGCATTGTGTGGTTGTACTACAGTTTGTTATACATGTACCTGTTGAGGGTCATCTTGATTGCTTCCAGTTTTGGGCATTTATGAATAATACTGCTCAAACATGCATGTGCAGGTTTTTGTGTGGACATAAGTTTCTAACTCAGTTTGGTACATAACCAGGAGCACAACTGCTGTATCAAATGATAAGACTGCCAAAAAGTGACTGTACCATTTTGTATTCCCATCAGCAGTGAATGAGAGTGCCTATTGCTCTACATCCTCCTCAGCATTTGGTATTGTCAGTTTTTTGGATTTTAGCAATTCTAATAGGCATGTAGTAGTATTTTATTGTAATTTTAATTTGCAGTTCATTAATAACACAATATTGAGCACTGGACTTCCCTGGCAGTCCAGTGGTTAAGACTCTGCGCTTCCACTGCAGAGGGCACGGGTTCAATCCCTAGTTGGGGAACTGAGATCCTGCATAACTGTGCAGCTTGGCAAAAAAAAAAGAGAGAGAGAGAAAGAGAGAGAGAGAGAGAGGGAGAGAGAGAGAGCACCTTTTCATGTGCTTATTTGCCATCTGTATAGCTTTGATGAAATGTCTGTTCCAATCTTTTGCTCATTTTTTAATTGATGTGTTTGTTTTCTTATTTTTCAGTTTTAAGAGTTCTTTGTATGTTTGGATACAGGTTTTTTATCAGATACCTATTTTGCAGATAATTTTCTCCTAGGCTGTGGCTTGTCTTTTTTTTTTGCGGTACGCGGGCCTCTCACTGCTGTGGCCTCTCCCGTTGTGGAGCACAGGCTCCGGACGCGCAGGCTCAGTGGCCATGGCTTATGGGCCTAGCCGCTCCGCGGCATGTGGGATCTTCCCGGACCGGGGCACGAACCCGCGTCCCCTGCATCAGCAGGCAGACTCTCAACCACTGTGCCACCAAGGAAGCCCTTGTCTTAAGTGTCTTTCATAGAGCACAAGTTTTAAATTTTAATGAAGTCCAAATTTTAATAAAGTCATCAATTTTTTTCTTTCACAGATCATTTTTGGTGTTATAGTCTAAGTTTTTATACTGTGTTATCTTCTAGTAGTTTTATAGTTTTCCTTTTTTACATATAGGTTTGTAATCCATTTTGACTTAACTTCTGTGAAAGGTGTAAGGTCTGTATCTAGATTTTTTTTTTCTTTTTTTGCATGTGGATTCCAATTGTTTCAGCACCATTTGTTGGAAAGATTATCTTTCTCCATGAAATTGCCTTTGCTACTCTGTGAATGATTGACTATATTTGTGTCAGTCTATTTCTGGACTCTATTTTGTTTCATTGGTCTGTCTGTCCATTCATTTGCTAAAACCACACTGTCTTGATTAATTTAGCTTTGTGATAAGTCTTGAAGTCAGATAATGTCAGTTCTCTGACTTTGTTCTTCTTCTTCCCTGTTGTATTAGCTAATAGGTCTTTTGCCTATCTATATAAACTTTAGAATCAGTTTGTCAATATCACAAAATAACTTGCTGAGACTTTTGTTGGGATTACATTGAATCTATAGATCAAGCTGGGAAGAATTGACATCTTAATGTTAAGTCTTCTATCCTTGAACATGGATTATCTCTTTGTTCAGAGCTTCTTTGATTTCTTTTATCAGAGTTTTATAGTTTTCCTCATTTAGATTTATATCTAAGTATATTGTTTTTTTCTTTTTCTACTATAAATGGTATTGTGTTTTTAATTTTAAATTCTAGTTCATTTTTAGTATTTAGGAATACAGGTGATTTTTGTATATTTATTTTGTATCCTGAAACCTTGCTATAGTCACTTATTAGTTCCAGGAAGCTTTTGTCAATTTTGGGGGGTTTTCTGCATAGGCAGTCATGTTCTCTATGAACAAAGACAGTTTTATTTTTTTCCTTCCCAGTCCGTATACTTTTATATCCTTTTCCTTGTGTTAGCTAGGAATTCCAATACGATGTTGAATAGCAGTGGTGAGAGGAGACATTCTTGCATTGTTTCTGACTTTAGGGGGAAAACATCTAGTTTCTCAGCAGTAAACATGATGTTAGCTATAAGCTTTCTATAATTGTTATTTATCAAGTTGAGGAAGTTCCCCTCCAGTCCTAGGTTTTTTTGTTTGTTTCGTTGGGTTTTTTTGCGGTATGCGGGCCTCTCACTGTTGTGGCCTCTCTCGTTGCGGAGCACAGGCTCCGGACGCGCAGGCTCAGCAGCCATGGCTCACGGACCTAGCCGCTCCGCGGCATGTGGGATCTTCCCGTACCGGGGCACGAACCCGTGTCCCCTGCATCGGCAGGTGGACTCTCAGCCACTGCGCCACCAGGGAAGCCCTCCAGTCCTAGTTTTGCTGAGAGTTTTTATTATGAATGGATGATCGAGTTTGCAAAATGTCCTTTTCTGCATCTGTTGATATGATCATATGATTTTTCTTCTTTTTTTTCTCTTAATGTGATTAATTACTTTAATTGATTTTTGAAATGTTGAACCCAGCCTTGCGTGCCTGGGATAAATCCCACTTGGGGATGGTATATAATTCTTACACATTGTTGGATTCAATTTGCTAATATTTTGTTGAAGATTTTGCATCTGTGTTCATGAGAGATATTGATCTGTAGTTTTCCTTTCTTGTAATGTCTTTTTCTGGTTTGGGTATTAGGGTATTTTGGCCTCAGAATCATGAGTATTTCCTCTGCTTCTGTTTTCTGGAAGAGATTGCAGAGAATTGGTTTCATTTGTTCCTTGAATGTTTGGTAGAATTCGCCAGTGAAACCATCCGGGCCTGGTACTTTCTTTTTTTGGAAAGTTGTTAATTATTGATTCAGTTTTTTTAATAGGTACACACCTATTCAGATTATCTATTTCTTCTGTGTGAGATTTGGTAGTGTCATTCAAGGAACTGGTCCACTTCATGTAAGTTAACAAATTTGTGGGCCTAAAGTTTTTCATAATATTCTTTTATTATCCTTTAAATGTCCTTGGGGCCAATGACCCTTTTTTCATTTCTGATATTAATAATTTGTGTTGTCTGTTTTATTCTTGATTAGTCTGGCTAGAGGTTAATGAATTTCTTTGAACTTTTCAGAGAACTAGCTTTTTGGTTTCCTTCATTTTCCTCTGTTGATTTCTTATTTTCAATTTCATTGATTTCTGCTCTAATTAAGATTTTTTTCCTTCTGCTTGTTCTAGGCCTATATTGTTCTTCTTTATCGTTCTAAGGTAGAAACATAGATTATTGATTTTAGATCTTTCTTCTCTGCATTCAGTGCCATAAATTTATCTCTTAAGTACTGTGCATCACACTAATTTTGGTAAGTTGTATTTCATTTTCATTTAGTTTAAAATATTTTTAAATTTCTCAAGACTTTTTCTTTAATCCATGTCTCATAGAATTATATTGTTTAATATATAGATATTTTGGGATTTCCTGGCTATCTTTCCATTATTGATTTCTAGTTTAATTCCACTGTGGTCTGGGACCATACTTTGTATGATTTCTGTTCTTTCAAATTTGTTAAAGTGTGTTTTAGGACCATAATGTGGTCTTCCTTAATGAATGTTACATGTGAGCTTGAGAAGAATGTGTATTCTGCTGTTATTGAATGAAGTATTTTATAAATGACTCTTAGAATCAGTTGATTGATGGTACTGTTCAAGTCAGCTATTGAATATACACTTATCTTCTGCCTGCTGGATCTGTCAATTACTGATGAAAGTACATTGAAGTCTCCACTATAATAGTGGATTTGTTTGTTTCTCCTTGCAATTCTATCAGTTTTTGCCTCACTTGTTTTGGCATTCTTTTCTTAGCTGCATACATGTTAAAGATTGTCCTGTCTTCTTGAAGAATTGACACTTTTATTATTATGTAATACCCCTCTTTATCCCTGTTAATCTTCCTAGTTCTGAAATCTACTTTGTGTGAAAAAATACAGCAACTTCAGTTTTCTTTTTCTTGGTGTTAGCATGGTATATCTTTCTGTATCACTTTATTTTAGAATTGGTTTCTTGTAGGCAACATGTAGTTTGGGTCTTTTTTTTTTTTTGGTTGCGGTGGGTCTTAGTTGCAGCAGGCAGGCTCCTTAGTTGTGGCACTCAGGCTCCTTAGTTGTGGCATGTGAATTCTTAGTTGCGGCATGCGAGTGGGATCTAGTTCCCTGACCAGGGATCGAACCCAGGCCCCCTGCATTGGGAGCGTGGAGTCTTAACCACTGTGCCACCAAGGAAGTCCCTGGGTCTTATATTTTATCTTCCCCTCTTTTTCTCCATTTTATGTTTTTTTTTAAATAAATTTATCTATTTTTGGCTGCATTGGGTCTTCGTTGCTGCACGTGGGCTTTCTCTAGTTGTGGCAAGCGGGGATACTCTTTGTTGCGGTGCGCGGGCTTCTCATTGCGGTGGCTTCTCTTGTTGCGGAGCACAGGCTCTAGGCGCGCAGGCTTCAGTAGTTGTAGCACGCAGGCTCAGTAGTTGTGGCTCGCAGGCTCTAGAGTGCAGGCCCAGCAGTTGTGGCGCACAGGCTTTGTTGCTCCGCGACTTGTGGGATCTTCCTGGACCAGGGCTTAAACCCATGTCCCCTGCATTGGCAGGCAGATTCTTAACCACTGCGCCACCAGGGAAGCCCCTCCTTTTTATGGTTTTAAATGAGCATTTTATATTATTCCATTTTCTCTCTTACATCAATTATACTTTTTTTTTTTTTTTTACTTTTAATGGTTTCCCTAGAGTTTGCAGTATACACTTACAACTAATCTGAATTTGCTTTCGATAATTCTGTACCACTTCACCGATAGTGTAGATACCTTAGAACAAAGTATTCCCAATTCCTCCCTCCCCCTTACAATATTTCTGTCATTCATTTCACCTATCCATAAGTTGTAACCACACAATATATTGTTGCTATTATTATTTTGAACAGTATCTCTTAGTTCAGTTAAGAATAAGAAAGTAAAAGATTTTATTTTACTTTTATTTATTCCTTCTCTGACCTTTTTTTTATATATAGATCTGGACTTCCGACCTGTATACTTTTCCTTCTTTCTGAAAAATGTCTTTTATCATTTCTTTCAAGGCAAGTCTACTGTCAACAGATTCCCTTAGTTTTTATTTGTCATATTTCCCCTTCACTTTTTAAAAAATTATTTGCTTATGTTTACTTATAAATCAAATTATCTACTCACATAGTTTCAAGTGTTAAATCATTCTGGAATTCTTATTTTCAAAAACAGCACCTTTATAGCTGTCATCCCATTTGTTTTTTTCATAGAAAAACTCTTTCATCATCTGCCACTTTTTAAATTTAATTTTTGTTTATTGAGTGCTGCTGCCTGTATTTCAGTTTCTTCTGTAGTCCTGCCCTGTTTTGCCAGAACCTTGGGACCTCTACATTTGTCTCATGTTGGTGTAGGTGATGCCTTCTATAAATCAGTCACTTGATGTCATTTTTTTTTTTTTTGGCCGCGCTGCGTGACATGCGGGCTTTTAGTTCCCCCACCAGGAATTGAACCCCTTGCAGTGGAAGCGCAGAGTCTTAACCACTGGACCACCAGGGAAGTCCCAGGTGCCAAATTTTGATTGTAGTTTTCATTCCTTCTGAGGTACTGTTTTCATAGGAGTGTTCCTGAATTAACTTTTTTTTTTTTTTTTTTTTTTGCGGTACACAGGCCTCTCACTGCTGTGGCCTCTCCTGTTGCGGAGCACAGGCTCCGGACGCGCAGGCTCAGCAGCCATGGCTCACTGTCTCAGCCGCTCCGCGGCATGTGGGATCTTCCCAGACCGGGGCACGAACCCGTGTCCCCTGCATCGGCAGGCGGACTCTCAACCACTGTGCCACCAGGGAAGCCCCTGAATTAACTATTTTTAAACAAGTTTTTGTGTATATGTGTGATAAAATATACATAACATAAAATTTACCATTTTAACCACCTTAAAGTACACAGTTCACTGGCATTAAGTATATTCACAGCATTGTGCAACCATAACTACTGTCCATTTCCAGAACTTTTTCATCATCTCAAACAGAAACTCTGTACCCATTAAATAGTAACACCCCATTCCCCTACCCACCAACACCTGGTAGCCTCTATTCTACTTTATGTCTCTATGAATTTACCTATTCTAGTAACTTATATAAATGGAATCATATAATACTTATCCCTTTGTTTCTGGCTTATTTCACTTAGGGTAATGTCCTCAAGGTTTATCTATGTTGTAGTATGTATCAGAATTTTCTTCCCCTTTTTTGTTGTAAAATATACTAATATATAAAACAATAATTTACCATTTTAACAAGTATACAGTTCAGTGACATTAAGTACATTCAGTGTTGTACAACCAGCACCACCATCCATCTCCAGAACTTTTTCATCATCCTTAACTGAAACTCAGCACTAACTCCCCATCTCCCCTCCCTCAACCCCTAGAAACCTATATTCTACTTTCTGTCTCTATGAATTTGACTGAATAAATCATATAGTATTTGTCCTTTTGTGACTGTTTATCTCATTAAGCATAATGTCCTTAAGGTTTATCCATGTTATAGTATGTATCAGAATTTTCTTCCTTTTTAAGGGTGAATAATATTCCATTGTATGTATATACACGTTTTGTTTATCTATTCATCTATCAATGGGTACTTGGATTAGTTCCACCTTTGGGCTATTGTGAATAATGCTGCTTTGAACATGAGTATACAGCTCTCTGTTCCAGTCCTTCCTTTCACTTTTCTTGGGTATATTACCAGAAGTGAAATTGCTGGATTATATAATTCTGTTTTAGTTTTTTGAGCAATTGCCTTACTGTTTTGTACAGAGTCTGCACCATTTTGCATTCCTATCAGCAGCGTACAAGGTTCCAGTTTCTCCACGTTCTTGCCAATATTTATTTATTTTAGCCATCCTATTGGGTGTGAAGTAGTATCTCTTTATGGTTTTCATTTGCATTTTCCTAATGATTAGTGATGTGGAACATCTTTTCATGTGTTTACTGAACATTTGTAGATCTTCTTTGGAGAAATGTCTATTCAAGTCCTATGGTCATTTTTATTTGGATTGTTTGGGTTTTTTCTTATTGAGTTATAGGAGTTAGTGTGTGTGGGTTTTTTGTACATGTTGTTTTGTTTTGCTGGTTGGTTGGTTGGTTTGTGGCCACACTGCACAGCTTGTGGAATCTTAGTTCCCCAACCAGGGATTGAACCCAGGCCCTTGGCGGTGAGAGTGTGGAGTCCTAACCACGAGTCCACCAGGGAATTCCCAGGAGTCAGTGTTTAATTGTTCCTGCAGTTAATGGCTTCATCAGCTTCTGCTTCTAATAAGCTGATCTTGGCTGTGATTCTTTGTATTCACCTGTTTTGGGGGTGGCAGTTTTCTCTGATGGATCTAAGACTAAGACAAGTCATTGATTTTCAGTCATTGATTTTTTGTTGTTGTTGTGAAGATGGAAATGATGACTTCTAATCTTTTGTGTGTTGGTGCTATAGTTAATGTCCAGGGTGGTATTTTTAAGTACAAATCTGATTTTATCCCCTTCCCTATCACCCCCACTTCAGTAGTTCTTCATTTAACAATTGGTAAAATTGATATTTAAGATTATCTTCCAAAGGTTTGCATGTTCTAATCCGTGACTTTTTTTTTTTAATAAATTTATTTATTTTTTATTTTTGGCTGAGTTGGGTCTTCGTTGCTGCACACAGGCTTTCTCTAGTTGTGGCAAGCGGGGGCTACTCTTTATTGCAATGCATGAGCTTCTCATTGCGGTGGCTTCTCCTGTTGCGAAGCATGGGCTCTAGGCGCACAGGCTTCAGTAGCTCTGGCACGAGGGCTCAGTAGTTGTGGCTCAGGGCTCTAGAGCTCAGGCTCAGTAGTTGTGGCACACAGGCTTAGTTGCTCCGCAGCATGTGGGATCTTCCCAGACCAGGGCTTGAAGCCATGTCCCCTGAACTGGCAGGTGGATTCTTAACCACTGCGCCACCAGGGAAGCCCCTAATCCATGACTTCTTACCTCTTCAGAATTCAGCTCACTTTATGCTTGTTTTTCCCCACAGAAACTCTTTGTTTATCCTCTTCCTTCTACCTGTATTGCTTCTCATAATCCATCTTCCACCCTTTACCAAGTAAACACACATTCTTTTGAATTTTATTTCAGACATCCCTTCCTTGGGAAGCTTTGCCTGACCTCCCTGACAAGGTCAAATTCTCTCACTTTTAATATCTTACAGCACCTTGTTACCACTCCTTTATGTTGTTTCACAGTTACAATGTTAAATTTGAAGTTATTTAATTAATGGCTATTTCTCTGACTAGACTATAAGCTCTGTGAGGGCAAGAACAATGTCTCTCTTGACTTAACATTGTATATCCAGAGCTTCGCACAGTACTAGCATGTATTAGGTGGCTCATTAAATATTTGTTGAATGAATTAATAAACCTTTTTAGAGGGCAAATTTTCAGTATCTATAAAAATGTTAAGTATATATATCTCTGATCCCTTGATTCTACCTGTAGAAATTTATCCTGAAGCTATAGTTATACAACCAAATGAAAGTTAAATATACAAGGATGTTATTCATAGCATTGTTTGAAATAATGGAAACCTGGAAAAAGTTAAAAATATGTCGGTGTATGAGTAGTGGTTAGATACCTTATGGCATTTAAAAACAAAGTAACTGCTGTTGTTATAAATAATAAGGGCATCTATATATTGGCATTCAGAACATACTATATTATTAAGTGAATATGACAAGTTACACAATAGAGTGTATAGTATATTCTCAATTTTTGTTTAAAAGTGTTTTCCATATGTTATATATAAGAAGTTATGGGGCTTCCCTGGTGGCGCAGTGGTTGAGTGTCCGCCTGCCGATGCAGGGGACATGGGTTCGTGCCCCGGTCCGGGAGGATCCCACATGCCGCGGAGCAGCTGGGCCCGTGAGCCATGGCCGCTGGGCCTGCGCGTCCGGAGCCTGTGCTCCGCAACGGGAGAGGCCACAACAGTGAGAGGCCTGCGTACTGCAAAAAAAAAAAAAAAAAGAAGTAGTTATGGACACCAAACTCTTTATGGTAGTTACAATGGCAGAGAGGGGGAGAGGAACAGGAAACAGGATAAGGAAAGGAACAGGATAAAAACCTTTATACAGTAATACCTCTATATTTCTAAATTAAAGTTTAGAGAATCGGATTGAAAGCTATAAGTATACTGTGATTATAACTGCATTAAAATAATGCAAATGAGAACCTTATTGGAAGAGAGTACAATTAAATACTAATAAGGGTTTATGTATGATATTTTTCTCTGGTTTTTCGGTTATTGTGGTTATACTATTTTTGTGAAGACAAAAGTATGCTTCCTTATATATGAAGAAAACAACTGGAAAAAATTATCACTAAATACTTAAGCTAATCTTCAAGGCAGTAAGTATACTTTATTTTTTAGGATTATTTTTCATATTTTATAGTTGTATATTGTAGAACACAGTTTTCACAAATGCTGGAAACAGTTCATTCAAAAGATCTAGTTTAAAAAAAAAAGATCTAGTTTATTTTAATTGGCTAGATATCAAGTTAAAACATTTAAGATAGACAGTATATTACTAATTGCACTCTTTTTTTTTTTTAATTTTGGCCGCGCTCGGTCTTCATTGCAGCGTGAGGGCTTCTCTAGTTGTGGCCTGCAGACGCAGGCTCCAGAGCACATGGGCTCAGTAGTTGCGGCGCACAGGATTAGTTGCCCCACAGCATGTGGGATCTTAGTTCCTCCACCAGGGATCGAACCTCCGTCCCTGCATTGGAAGGCGTATTCTTAACCACTGGACCACCAGGGAAGTCCCACTAATTGCACTCTTGAATGCCCTCAAAACTCTGCACATTTATATAATCAAATAAGGCAGTATAGGGAATTCCCTGGCGGTCCAGTGGTTAGGATCCGCGCTCTCACTGCAGAGGGCTCGGGTTCAGTCCCCAGTCAGGGAATTAAAATCCCACAAGCCGCGCAGCATGGCTGAAAAAAAAAAAAAAAAAGGCAGTATACTTTAAATTTTAATAGCATTGTTTCAGTATTGGTATAAGTTTTGGTATCCTGTAATACAGTGATGTATTTCACAAGGGGAAACATACATAGCAGCTTAATTTTCAGTAAAATTTGCCTTTTTATAACCAGAGGTATCTGTATTTGTTCCACAGCGGAGGTGAAACGTGTTGGAGATACACTTTTGGGTATGGCTACACAGTGTGTTCAAGTCAAGAATGTAATAAAAACATCCCCTCAAACTCTCTCAAACCTGTGCCTAAAGATAAATGTTAAACTTGGAGGGATCAATAATATTCTTGTACCTCATCAAAGGTAAGATAAGCTAATCACCTAATGAAATATTAATTTTTCTCTGTATTGCCATATCTAACACCTGTGTAAGCGACAGCTTTGTTGATTCCTGCCAAGGAAAATAAGTAGACATTTTGGCAAAAACTTAAGAGTTTTGATTGGCAAAATTTACAAGATTTCTTTATGAAAAATCCCCTCCCATCTCCATTTTCATTTAGTGTGCAAAGTACCTCATCCCTGGCTAGAAAGTATTGAGGATTTTATTTATTTTTCACTGGAGAGCCCAGCTTGAAGAACTTTCTCATTGTTTGGTAGTCATCTTGAAGCTGGTGTCATGAGGCAACTCACTCACCTAGAAAGTGAGGGAAGCCTTTCTTCCCTCCTTTAGGGGCTTTGGGTGGAGTTGGATGGGGGGGCATGTCAATTAAGTAAATCAATTAAGGAAGCCATATCAACTCCTGGTGGAGTCAGTGGGACAACAGATGTTACTGTTATATCACCATCATGTCTAAGAGCTCTTAGGAAGTATGACACGTAATGACCTAGAAATAGGGTGCTGGGGAAGAGGCTGTTATTTGGAGAATTGAACAACAGGTTTCCTTTTAATAGTTGAAGCAACTAGGGCTCTAAAAAATTAAATATCTTGTTGACACAGAAGCTCTTTTTTTCCTGTTTTTCCATACTGCCTCTATTTCCCATCCCTATTAAATATGAGATTCATAAATGACATGAATATAGAATTTTATCAACAACTCCAAGAGCTAAGAGTCATTTGAATCTTAAAGGATACAGTTTTAAAATAAAATGAAGTGCTAGCTACTTTATGACTATTAAATGTATGTTACTCAAATTTTATACTTTTGGTCAGAGGCGGGGGAGTAGTAGAGTCCCATAATCCCTTCCAATGTGGTTTAATGATTCTTTATCTCCTTGAGAGATTACATTGGCTTAAAATGTAAGTAGGTTAAAGAATTATTGATACAAATCAGTGGATTAATATGAAGAAGTTTATCATTTTATGCCTATTAAGAATGCTAGCAGCAGTTGACCTTTGCAACCACCAGCACCGCTGCTTAAGGCAGAAAACTGCTCTGAATACTTCTCTTACTAGAGATTCATGATTTAAGAGAATAAAGCTGTCAGTAGTTCAAGCCTATGAAGTTGTCTGTAACGGACCTCCTCTGTGCTATGCCAGCAACTTGCAGTTGTGTTGCAGTAGTGTGAAATAGGTAAAAGAATAATGAAAAAAATGATCTAACTCTTTTTAAAACTGTGTTTAAGACCTTCTGTGTTCCAGCAACCAGTGATCTTTTTGGGAGCAGATGTCACTCATCCACCAGCTGGTGATGGGAAGAAGCCTTCTATTGCTGCTGTGAGTATCTTTAGACAGGTTTATCTTATCTAAAGTTTAGACAAAGATCAACATTTTGGTTTTAACTTTTTGAATTTTAATTACATTTTCTTTGAAACCAACTTTTATAAATATAAAGTTTAAAAAATATGTTTATAAAGTTTTATAAATATATATATCTATATGTAGATCTATGCAGAGCCAACTTTCAAATGTTCTTTGGGTTTTTTAAAAGAATGATTATTCTCTGGTTTGGAGGCTGCAAGTTCTGTATATATCTATTAAATGAAGTTTATTAATTATATTACTCAACTCTTCTGTATCCTACTTTAATTTGTCTGTTTGACCTCTCCATGGTTGTATATTTTCAGTTACCTTTTGTAATTCAGAGTTTGTTTATGTATTTCAGTAGTGTCTTTGTTACAGAAAGATGCATTACATATAAGTTTGCTGGATTGCATTTTTTTCAGTATAAAATATCTCATCTTTGTCCAGTTTTATACTTTGCACTTGAATTCTTTATTACTGCTCCTCTTACTTTTAACATCTGCCTGTTCTGTCTTTTGCCCACCTTTATATTTGTAACCTTTCTGTGTCAGTTCAAAAGTGTATTTCTTATAAATTTCATAAAGCCAGATGATATTTTACCCAACTTGAAAATTGCTTGACACACCATTGTAGAGCAATTATACTCCAATAAAGATGTTGAAAAAAAGAAAGAAAGAAAATTGCTTGATTTTAACAAATGCCAACATTTTGAAAATGTCAACATATTTTAGGCATACTTGATAAATTTCAGAAATTAAACTGTAAGACTTTTTATATATTTTTTCTATCATTCATTATAATCTTTACTTTTAAAAATCTGATAAATCTTAATCTTTCCTTGAAAATGATAGTAATATTACATTTTTCACTGATTTTTCCAAAGCTCTTTTCATTAATGAAGAAAATTGACTTTTATCTATTAATAAATTATATTTCCTTGTATTCTTAATGTTATGCATAAATTGTGTACATTTCAAGTGTCCTAGAGGTAGTATTGAGCAATCTCTGATATTCATTAAAATATTCCTAGAGAAGATAAAATAATACAAAATTTCTAAAGACTTACTTTGGATTTGCTATTTTAGGGTTGTTTTCCAAGGAAGTTTAAGCACATTTAAATTCTTTTGGACTTCTGGGTTGTCATTGTCCTTTTTTGCTAAATCCATTTCTACCAAATATTCACTTTCTTTTATAATTATCAGAGGTCTTGTAAACAGAATTTGATTATTTTTGCTATATATCTTCTATTCCCAAGAACTTAAAGACTAGTGTGAGAAACAATGTAAGTAATAAATGCCATATAGTATAATAGATACTACCATGATAGTGATGTAAATTAAAATTGCAAAAATCTGGTGTGTTGAGGAATTCCAAATGCAGGGAATTGGAATGTAGCATAGCAGACTGTGAGGCTTGTAAGATTTTGTAAGGCTTATTTTGCCATCAGAGGGGGTATGGATTTATTTTTAGCAGTGGAAAAGAAATGGTCAGGTTCCTTTTTTTTTTTTTTTTTTTTAACTTAGAGAAGATTTAAAAAAGCAGATACAATTCCACGTACCTAAAGAAGTAGACAAGTTGTAGCTCACTTTTTAAAAAACTCTTGGTTATTTTCTAATCTGACCTAAGACTGAAGAGAAATGTAAGAATTTTCCATATCTTGGTTTCTAATAAGATGTTTAAATTACTGACAGGAATTTAGGTACTCTTTTGAAATAGTGTGGTTTTATTTATTTATGTTTTAATTGATATATAATTGACATATAACATTATTTTAGTTTCAGGTGTATAACATAATTTGATATTCATATATATTGTGAAATGATCACTACAATAAGTCTAGTTAACATCTGTCACCATACATAGTTACAAAAGTTTTTTCTTATGGGGAGAACTTTTTTTTTTTTTTTTTTGGCTGCTCCGGGTCTTAGTTGTGGCACACAGGATCTTTCCTGGTGGCTCGTGGGCTCAGAGTGCGTGGGCTCTGTAGTTGCAGCGTGAGGGCTCTCTAGTTGTGGCACCCAGGCTTAGTTGCCCCAAGGCATGTTGGGATCTTAGTTCCCTGACCAGGGATCAAACTGGCGTCCCCTGAATTGCAAGTGCTGAGAACTTTTAAGATTTACTCTCTTAGCAATTTTCAAATATGCAGTACAGTATTAACTATAGTCACCATGCTGTACGTTACATCCCCATGGCTTATTTATTTTACATCTGGAAGTTTGTACCTTTTGAGCCATTTCACCCATACCCCACCCCTCTGGCAACCACCAGTCTGTTCTCTATATCTGTGAAATCAGTTGGGATTTTTTGTTTGTTTTTTGTTTTTAGATTCCACATATAAGTGGCATCATATAGTATTTGTCTGACTTATTTCACTTAACATAATGCCCTCAGGGTTCGTTCATGTTGTCACAAATGGCAAGATTTCATTCTTTTTTATGGCCAAATGATATTCTATTGTATGTATATGCCACATTTTCTTTATTCATTCATCCATCAATGGACACTTAGGTTGTTTCCACGTCTTGGCTGTGTAAATAATGCTGCAGTGAACATGGAGGTGCAGAGGTCCATTTTTGAAGCATGACTTTGTTATAGATACTACCCTGGAAGAAAGAGAAGCTGGAGGTAGAATAACCAGCTGGTTCTTGGCCCAGGCTCTGATCACTGATGTGTGAACACTTTTAAATATTCTGGTTCCAGTGATCATGCTTCAGTAGATCTATGAGTGACTACAGTCAAGGAGAACTTATAAGTTCATGCTTCAGAGTTCCCTCTGCTCCAATCACATAACAATATTAAGAGACAGAGAGAAAAAATTAAGATAGCTGCTCTCAAAACCAAGATTTAAAATTTATGAAGCATAATAGTTTTTAAGGTAATGCCAAAGTCATCTTGAATATGGCTTCTGGGATAGTTTGCTAAACTGTAAGAGCTATAAAGAGAAATCAAGAGTTTGAATGGACCTTTTTTATTTATCTCCTTCCTCTATGTACATCTCTTTGTCTTTCTATCCTTACTAATATTTAGGTTTACCAGCAACATCTGTAAATTAGAGCCAAATTGTTAAATATAAAGTACAGCCTACTTATGGGAAAATAGTTTTTGACCCTAGACTGTGTCTTTTATTTTGTTCTTCACTGGAATTATCTATTTTTATTACTTTCAAAATGAACTGTGATAAATAGTTAAGGTTATAATAAAATACAAATTTAAATGAAATCCTTTTTTTTTCAACTTTTTTATGGTAAAATTCATATTCATATAGTTTTGAATACCTTAATTTCTATGTTTTCTTTACTTTTTTCAACCTAGGTTGTAGGTAGTATGGATGCCCACCCAAGCAGATACTGTGCTACAGTAAGAGTTCAGAGACCCCGACAGGAGATCATCCAGGACCTTGCCTCCATGGTCCGAGAACTTCTCATTCAGTTTTATAAGTCAACTCGGTTCAAACCTACTCGTATCATCTTTTATCGGGATGGTGTTTCAGAGGGACAGTTTAGGCAGGTTGGTTGCCTGGGATTCTCATCATACTGTGGTTAAATCAGATACTGTGTTTATAATATGGTGTCCAGTTCTGAAGTTAGGAGCCTTAATTGAGAGTTCCTAAAGTCAAATTTTGATACTTCCTTAGATTTTCCCTTTTAAAATATTTACTGGATATGTAAGCCTTGATCGCTAAGACCATGCTCTGATAATAGTTAAAATGGAATAGAGAAGTATAATTAGCTGTGAGGTGATGAATTTAAGAAATTCTAAGTCTAAATCATTGTCTTACTTTGAAGTATGTATAGGAGAACAACTGACTAGATCAAGTCTTTCCATTTCATCTTCTCTAGGTATTATATTATGAACTACTAGCAATTCGAGAAGCCTGCATCAGTTTGGAGAAAGACTATCAACCTGGAATAACTTACATTGTAGTTCAGAAGAGACATCACACTCGATTATTTTGTGCTGATAGGACTGAAAGGGTAATCTTACATTTATTGTAATACTATTATAAGCAAAGGTTATCTAACATAGTTCGTAGAGCACTTAACAAAGGCTCTCTGCCAACAGCAGAGTTTCTGATATATAGTAGTAGGTTACAGCAAAGCAGATTGATTATGAGTATAGGAGCATCAAAATAAGTTAATTTTTAACTTTCTAGAATTTCTAGTAACACTCCAAATGTTCAAAATCCCATTATACTTTTTTGTTGTTGTGAAGAAACTCATAGTTTTAAAATTGTTCTTTTTATTCATATTTTCCTTAAATGTTCAGAAGAAAAAAGGTATGTTCTATTTTTTAAATATCTTGTAAAAATTAATTTTACAAGCTAGGGACATTCTAGAGTGATTAGTGAAAATTCATGCAAACTAACTTTCATTTTCAGTGCTCTGCCCCCATCCTGTAAACCTTAGGGCAGAGAAATCTGAGGAGTCCAAGGGTCAGAGTCCCCTTGGGAAAGGGGATCAATAGAAAAGACTGAAAAAGAAAGGAGTGTGTCTTGTCTTTGGTACATATTTGGTCTTTGATTACACTGGTTGTGTAGCTTTGGGCAAGTAACTTAACATCTCTGTGCCAGTTTCTTTCTGAGCAAGGCTTGGATAATATTAATATTTGCCTTATTTGGGTTTTTGAAAGGGTTTTTTTTAAATTAAAATGTGTAATGTACTTAGAACGGTGCTTAGGCACACGCTAAGCACTCAGTGGAGGTTACCTAGTTGTAGAGTGGTGATAATGGTGGTAGTGATAGAGAAAAAGAGGGCATAATGGCAGGCACTGTTCTGGATATTTTTTATAAATTTAGCTCATTTAACCCTCACAAACAACACTATGAGGTACTTATTATTATCCCCATTTTTCACAGTAGGAAACTGTGGCACGTGGAGGTTAAATTGGTAGAGCTAGGACTCAAAATAGGCAATCTGGCTCCAGAGTACTCTTAATCACTGTCCTATACCACATCTCTAATAGCAGTAATGATAGTTTTATTTTGGCCTCCGTGTTGTTAAAGGCCTGTGCCCCAAATTACATTTCTGTACCTAGAAAACCAAAGGTTTCTTCAAAAGTTAGATCAGGAAAACCTAAGTTAGATTTAATGATTTCTTGCAACTGATGTTTAATTGTGCCTTTCCTTCATTTGTTTGCTTCTCTTTCATCTTTGCTCTAAATCTACTAATCATAATAGATGAGAGATAATTATAAATGAGGAAATAGGCACAGAGAGGAAAATACTGTGCCCTAGATTTCATGACTAGAAACTGGTGGAGCTCTGATATGAACCCAGGCATTCTGCCGCCTCTCTAAAGAGAATAAAGCTTTTAAATATATATTAATTAGGAGATTTGTGTGTTAAGAATAGGCATAACTTAGTAGTTTATGAACTGTTTTCTTTATTTCGTGATTTGGTGAAGCTAGCTGGTTGGTCCACACAGATATAACTCCAGCCACCACCTGGTAACAGTCCCTCACACAGCAGAAATAATGTCTGAGTCAGTAAAAGAGTCTCTGATTTGTTAGCCTTCTAAACCTCGACTTACAATTAATGAGTTTAAATATGTTAGGGATAAGGAGGTAGAGGTAAGTATGTATATGCATTTAAAGTGTTTTATTAGGAGACTTTCATTATCAGGAGTTTCGAACTTTTTCATTTACATCATGTATTACTCAGAGAAAATCATGGTGTCTGTTTTCTTACAAGATGTTGAAACTGCTAATATAAAATAAAAGCAATAGGGCCTTTGCAGTCATTTCCATGTTTGACTCTCAGTTCTGCCCTTTATTGTATGCTATTGGGCGAGTTATTTTGTATTCCTGAGCTGTAGATTCCCCCCAGACAAATGGGAATAATACCTAACTTGCAGGATTATGAGGATTAGAAATAACGTATGTAAAGTACCTGGCATATAAATGGTTAACAAATGGTGACTCTAGTTGATGCTGTGGTCAGCATTCTTTCCCTCTAAAAATATAGGGTTCTCTGAGAAAAATGCTAGTTTTCATAAAACTGCACATTCAAGAGTACCTGCTCTGCACAGACATCATAAATTGGAGCACTAAACGTAACTTTTTTTTTAAAATTTTTTTAAGTTTTCTACCTGTATTACGATCAACTACCAGCTAAGCATCAGTAGAAACTAATAACTTTGTTATCAGCTTTCACTTTCAGCAACATTTAAGAATAGGAACTAGGACTAGAATAAGGTCTGCTCTTAATGGCTGCTTAAGTAATATTTCAAGCCGAAAATAGTGAAACATGGGATCAGCCTATGTATTTATATCTTTTTAAAAGTGCTTTCAGACACATTCTTTACCTTTGTCTTGTTTGTTTAAACTTTGACCAAACAATCTAGGTCGGAAGAAGTGGCAATATCCCAGCTGGAACAACAGTTGATACAGACATTACACACCCATATGAGTTTGATTTTTACCTCTGTAGCCATGCTGGAATACAGGTAAGCCTATACTTTGGGTGAAATGTTTTTATTCAGGAACTTCTATTCTTAGGCATATTTTTTAAATCTCAGAAAAGAGAGAAAGAAATATTCTTCTCTACACGTCAGATTGTTTCCACGTGAAATTAGAATGAAACTTTCGGTAACTAAATCATATCCCCTTTTTCACCTTGAGAGGGACTTATTTCTACGAAAGTACCAGAATATAAGTGTTTTAATAGAAGGCATCTCCCTAAACTATGTCCTTAATTTAATGCAAAACTTCAAAAAAATCTAAAATACCTGATTGTTCCTTTGATATATTCTTTTTGATGATAATACTTCATAGAAAACTTTGACACTTACTGGCAGATATTGAGCATGTGAAAGAGTTTAGTTGTAGAATTACAGCTTTAAGTTTCAGTTAAATAATTCTAAGTCTTTTCTTATTTTTCAGAAAATCTTTTTGTTAATTTGTTAGCTGTACTTAGTAAAACATAAGCTGTAATTGAGTGCTTCTCAAACTTTCCAGCAGCAGAGAGTGAATCCACATTCGCAGGATACCTGAGAGAATGTAGCCCAAAACTGTTTTAGTTTACTTGCCATTGATTAAAATAGAAATTTCAGGAAGATGTAGCTAACTGTATATCTGAATCTTAAAGCTTTATATGTCCCACATACACTAACCACAGTTTCACTCTTAGGGCTTTAAAATTATTGTCCTACTCATTTATATATGTTCTTATAACTGCTTCTGTTTACAGTCAATGTGGTACATTTTCATGGTGGGTGGTAACAGCAAAACAAAGTTAAAAGTACCTTCTGAGATAAAATCTATTATCATTCGAGTACATATTTTAACCTTAAGTTTCTCTCCATGTATCCCAAGGAACCCTACTGCTATGACTTTTTAGTTAATATAATGGAGGGGGAAAAAAGGTTCTCTATTCACGTAAATTTTAGAAATGCTGGTCAAACAGATTGTTTTTTTACTCTAGAACTTTTGGATACCATTGATATGCAAATGGTTGTTATGAATTTTCAGGACAGGACTATTTCTCCAATGTATTTAACCAGAAACTTTAGGGACCAGTATTTTGGGGGGACACCAAATTGAAACTTTGCTCTAGTCAGCAAATAACCAGGAATATTTCACAGGGACTTTCTGGGCTTTCTCTAGTTGCAGTGAGTGAGGGCTACTCTTCCTTGCAGTGTGCGGGCTTCTCATTGCCATGGCTTCTCTTGTTGCAGAGCACAGCCTCTAGGCGTGCAGGCTTCAGTAGTTGCAGCATGCAAGCTCAGTAGTTGCAGCACATGGGCCCTAGAGTGCACAAGCTTCAGTAGTTGCAGCACATGGGCTCAGTAGTTGTGGCACACAGGCTCTAGGGTGCACGGGCTACAGTAGTTGTGGCACACGGGCTCAGTAGTTGTGGCTCACGGGCTCTAGAGCACAGACTCAGTAGTTGTGGCACACAGGCTTAGTTGCTCCATGGCATGTGGGATCTTCCCAGACTGGGGATCGAACCCATGTCCCCTGCATTGGCAGGCAGATTCTTAACCACTGTGCCACCAGGGAAGTCCCCAAAGACCGTTCTTTACATGTCTTCCCAGCTTTATTAGACTTTTCTAACTTCTCTGAGATCAAAAGGAGGAGTCTTATATTTTAACAGCTAAAATTAAAATCGAATCATTCCTAACCAGTATGAGATAATTTTTTTGTATCACTACTTTTAACTTTACCAGTGAACAACAGATCCTTTAACAACATTTTGGCCAAATTCTGTAACTTCTTGACATTTATGTTGGTCATATTGGTGTTTACAGCTTAGTTCCGTTTCCTCCCCTCCCCATTTTATTTTGAGATAAAATTCCCATTCATTTTTAAAACTTAAATTTACAAATAAAATTAAAGCTTCGCTTTTCCCTTCTACTCTCCACCTGCCCAAGACAGGCTCTAGAGCTTTGGTCCTAGTGTTTTGAGTAGGGGAGGGGACCATGGCTTGCCTCCGAAATACCTCCTTCCCCTCCTCCTTCTAGGACTCTTAACTCATCTGGTACTGCTGACTGCCAGAATGTCAGTAATGGGGAGATGACACAAGTCTTTCTCTAGTCCGTTCTGATTCTTTCTAATCCCTTAGCCTCCATGGAGCTGAGAACCCTCAAAGGGCAGCAGTGTCCTTCTTTAGCCCCATCTGTGGTATAGACCCCAGCCCCTTCTTTAGGTTAGATATCGCATTGCATGGCTCCATGGCCCCTCCTTCTCTACTCAACTTCATTTTTTTAGACTCCCAGAACTGCTTCCAAGAGCTCTCATCGCTCTAGCTGTATGGAGTTGGGAGAGTGGGCCTATGGACTCTGAACTCAGGAATAATCCAGTTGGGGAATGAGATGGGATAGTCTCTCCCTTTCTAACAGGCTCTCATCTTTACAACTCGTTCTCTTGGAGTACCCCTTACATGTCTTTAGCGGAGAGAGAGTGCCTTTCCTCACAACTGAAATTCTGTATTTTCACAAAACTCTCAATCTCTTCCTATATTGAGAGGATAGGGGTAAGGTGAGAAGAGGCCAGAGCCCGGGATTTGATGGTAAGACCTGTCCTGAACTGTCTCCTCTCGGTGAGCCCTTAAGGGAGGGTAGCTGACTCCAAAGGTTGGTAGCTCTTTAGAATGTAAGATGCTTAGCACCTTTAGTCCCCTGCTTTGGACCTTAGTTGAAATTCTAGGACAGCAGGGAAAAAAAATCCTACTTACCATACTGTTAGAAACACATTAACCGGGTGGAGCATGTGACCCCTCTGACCTACCAAAGGAAATTCTTCTGAAGACATAAATGTACCTGTTGAGGAGTGGGCAGCGTCCTAAATTATAACTTCCTAATATGAATCTCCCAAACTTCGAAGATGTCCTTCACTGTGATTTAACATTCCTTTGACTCCACTTTAATTAGCTCTCTCTACCATTTTCTTTGGGTTCCTAACTTGGTCTTTTGCCCCAACACTCAGCACATGACCCCTTCCTTTTTTCTCACTAAGAAATTACATTGTCAGTCATGCCTACTTTCTTCTCTCCTTTCCCACAGGAAAAAGGGTCAACCTGTAGAACTGTTCTCATTTGCTCTTGCCTGCCTTAAGTTGGCATTAGTTCACCAGTTACCCTCTTTCGTATATCTTCAGTCTCCTTTAAGCTTCTGATTCCATTCCCTTAGCTTATAGTTATCCCTGTCCTAAAATACAGTTCCTTGCTCCTGCTGTTCTCCTTTAAGGTACTGTCTTTCTACCATTTGTCACCAAACTGTTGTTAAAAGGATAGCCTAAACACACTCACCAAAATGGCTAAAATTTTAAAAGACAAATAGTATTAAGGATATAGAGCAACTGGAACTCTTATACTCTCCTGGTAGGTGTGTAAATTAATGTGAACATTTTTAAAAATTGGCTGGCATTATCTACTAAACTTAAATATACGTACGCTCTATGACCAGGATTTCCACTCCAAGATAGCCAACAGAAATGCATATCTATGTTCACCAAAAGATAGTATGTTAATATTCATAGTAGCACTGGTCATAATGGTCAGTACAAAAACTATCAGTACAAACAGTTCAAATGCCCATGATCAGTAGATTGGATAAATAACTATACAAATGTGATTTATACAACAGTAAGAATGATACAACAGTATGTATAAATTTCACAATGTCAAATCAAAGAAGCTAGACCCAAAGGGTACATACATTATAAACTTCAAAAACAAGCAAAACTAATCTATGATGTTAAAAGTCAGGTTACAGGAAGCAGGGTGGCAGGTAGGGTAGTGACCCTGAGAGGGCACAAAGGGGCTTTGTGGTTGCAGTTAACATTTAGTTTCTTGATTTGGGTGCTGGTTTCATGGGTATATTCTCTTTGTGAAAAATTCATCAGTCTACATGTATGGTACATGAATTTTTCTCTCTATATATTTACTTCTATAAAAGGTTTACCTTAAGAACAAAAAAGACTACACTTATTTCCTCTTCAACTTATAGCAAACTGCCCTCTGCCCCACCGTTATTTCTCCTTGATCTCTGTAACTTCTGGCGCTGTTATAGTCATGCACTCATCAAAACCGCCTACCGTTTGGCTTCCACTACACATTTTATCCTACCTGTCGTCTTACCCTTATGTTTTTTCTAGGTTTCGTTCTTCTTCTACCCACTTTTTTTTTTTTTTGCGGTACGTGGGCCTCTCACTGTTGTGGTCTCTCCCGTTGCGGAGCACAGACTCCAGACACACTGGCAGGCTCAGCGGCCATGGCTCACGGGCCCAGCCGCTCTGCAGCACGTGGGATCCTCCCGGACCGGGGCACGAACCCGTGTCCCCTGCATCGGCAGACGGACTCTCAACCACTGCGCCACCAGGGAAGCCCCCACCCACCTTTTGAAATTTTAAGTTCAGGGAATTCCCTGGCGGTCCAGTGGTTAGGACTCAGCTCTTTTACTGCCGTGGGCCTGGGTTCAGTCCCTGGTCAGGGAACTAAGATCCTGCAGGCTGTGCAGCACAGCCAAAAAGAAAAAAAATTTAAGTTCAAGTAATATTTATGACTTTGAAATCTCTTTTTACAGATAAAACTTTTCTCCTGATTTCCAGATCTTGAAGTTATTTTTGATTGTACCCTCTCACCTGCCACCCTTATCTAATGGAATCCCTGAACTCTACAGAATCTACCTTCTTAGTCTAAGACCTATCTCTTATTCTTTTTTTTCTTTTTTGGCTGTGTTGGGTCTTCGTTGCTGTGCGTGGGCTTTCTCTACTTGTGGCGAGCAGGGGCTACTCTTTGTTGCAGTGCACGGGCTTCTCATTGTCATGGCTTCTCTTGTGCAGCGTGGGCTCTAGGTGCGCGGGCTCAATAGTTGTGGCTCACGGGCTGTAGTGCGTAGCCTCAGTAGTTGTGGCGCACAGGCTTAGTTGCTCCGTGGCAATGTGGGATCTTCCCGGACCAGGGCTCGAACCCATGCCCCCTGCATTGGCAAGCGGATTCTTAACCACTGTGCCACCAGGGAAGCCCCTATCTCTTATCCTTATCCTCACCTCCCCTGCTTAGTTCAAGTTCTCATTATTACTTTCCTATCCTGGGTGCCCTCATTTAGTCTATTCTCATTAGATTAATTAAAACAGGTAAGATCCGGACTTCCCTGGGAGGAGGTAGGATTTGGTAGTAATTTGAACTTTATCCCCAAAATCTTGCACAGTGTCTGAAAAATGATAAATATTTGCTAACGTACGAGCTAACCTGTCTCTTTTCTCCTTTACCACTGCCATTTTCATACTTCATACATTCATCATCTCATACCAGCACTAGTGCACCAGCCTCCTAATTGCTCCCCTTGCTTTTAGTCTCTTCCTGTTTTCTTTTCTTTTTTTCCCATGGGGGTGGTGGTGGTGGTGGTGTTTATTTAAAGTAAAAACAAAAAACAGTTCACCCATTTCTCCCACCCCTGCCTCTGGCAACCACCAATCTGTTCTCTGTATCTTTGACCATGCTTTTTAAATTATTTTTCATTCATTCATTTTGATTCCAGATATATGGCATTTGTCTTTCTCTGTCTGGCTTATTTTACTTAGCATAATGTCCATATATATATATATCATAATTTCTTTATTTATCCATCGATGGACACTTAGGTTGTTTCCATGTCTTAGCTATTGCAAATATTGCTGCAATGAACATAGTGGTGCATACTTTTTGAATTAGTGTTTTTGTTTTCTTCAGATAAATACCCATAAGTGGAACTGGTAGATCATATGGTATTTCTGTTTTTAATTTTTTGAGGCACCTCCGTACTGTTTTCCATAGTGGCTGCACCAATTTACATTCTCATCAACGGTGTAGGAGGGTTCAAAAGAGAACTCTTATGCATTGTTGGTGGGAAAGTAAACGGGTGCAGCCACTATGGAAAACAGTATGGAGGTTCCTCAAAAAAGTAAAAATAGAGTTGCCAAGACTTCCCTGGCGGCGCAGTGGTTAAGAATCTGCCTGCCAATGCAGGGGACATGGGTTCTAGCCCTGGTCCGGGAGATCCCACATTCCACGGAGCAACTAAGCCCATGCACCACAACTACCAAGCCTGCATTCTAGAGCCTGCGAGTCACAACTACTGAGCCCACGTGCCACAACTACTGAAGCCTGCACGCCTAGAGCCCATGCTCCACAGCAAGAGATACCACCGCAATGAGAAGCCCTCACACAGCAACGAAGAGTAGCCCTGCTCACCGCATCTAGAGAAAGCCTGCATGCAGCAATGAAGACCCAATGCAGCCATAATTAATTAATTAGTTAATTAATTAATTTAAAAAAATAATAATGAAAATAGAGTTGCCATATGATCCTGCAGTCCCACTCTTGGGCATATACCCGGAGAAAACTATAAATACAAAAGATACATGTGGGGGGCTTCCCTGGTGGTGCAGTGGTTAAGAATCCACGTGCCAATGCAGGGAACACGGATTCGAGCCCTGGTCTGGGAAGATCCCACATGCCGCGGAGCAACTAGGCCCGTGTGCCACAACTACTGAGCCTGTGCTCTAGAGCCTGTGAGCCACAACTACTGAAGCCCGTGTGCCTAGAGCCCGTGCTCCACAACAAGAGAAGCCACCACGAGAAGCACGTGCACCGCAACAAAGAGTAGCCCCTGCTCACCGCAACTAAAGAAAGCCCACACACAGCAACAAAGACCCAAAGCAGCCAAAGATAGACAGACAGACAGATAGATAGATAGATAGGTAGATAGATAAATTTTTTAAAAAGAAGGAAAGGAAGTGAGGGAATTTAGTTAAAAAAAAAAGGTACATGAGGGACTTCCCTGGTGGTACAGTGGTAAAAAATCTGCTTTCCAATGCAGGGGACATGGGTTCGATCCCTGGTCGGGGAACTAAGATCCCACATGCCGCAGGGCAACTAAACCTGTGCGCCACAACTATTGAGCTCTCACACCTCAATGAGAGAGCCTGCATGCCACAAACTACAGAGCCCATGCACTCTGGAGCCTGTGCGCCACAACTAGAGAAAGAAAAACCAGCATACCACAACTAGAGAGAAGCCCGTGTGCCACAACTAGAGAGAGAAAACCCGCGCGCTGCAACAAGAGATCCCGCATGCTTCAACTAAGACCCGACACAGCCAAAAAAATAGAGAAAATAAATAAATAAATATATATTTTTTTTAATTTATTTTTGCAGTACGCGGGCCTCTCACTGCTGTGGTCTCTCCCGTTGCGGAGCACAGGCTCTGGACGCCCAGGCTCAGCGGGCGTGGTTCACGGGCCTAGCTGCTCCGTGGCATGTGGGATCTTCCAGGACTGGGGCACGAACCCGTGTCCCCTGCATCGGCAGGCAGACTCTCAACCACTGCGCCACCAGGGAAGCCCAATAAATATTTTTTTTAAAAAAAGAAGATACATGCACTCAAGTGTTCATTGCAGCACTATTTACAATGGCCAGGACATGGATACAACCTAAATGTCCATCAACAGATGAATGGATAAAGAAGATGTGGTATATATTACAATGGAATACTACTCAGCCATAAAAAAGAATGAAATAATGTTATTTGCAGCAACATGGATAGACCTAGAGATTATCCTACTAAGTCAAGTAAGTCAGAAAGAGAAAGACAAATACCATATGGTATCACTTAATGCGGAATCAAAAATATGACACAAATGAACTTATCTACAAAACAGGAACAGACTCACAGACATAGAAAACAGACTTGTGGTTGCTGGGGGTGGCAGGGGTGATGGATGGGGAGTTTGGGACTAGTAGATGCAAACTATTATATATAGAATGGATAAACAACAAGGCCCTACTGTATAGCACAGGGAACTATATTTAGTATCCTGTGATAAACCATAATGGAAAACAATATTAAAAAGAATGTATATATATGTATAACTGAATCACTTTGCTGTATACCAAAAACTAACACGACATTGTAAATCAACTATACTTCAATACAATAAATTTTTTTTTAAAAAAGTTCCCAGGGAATTCCCTGGCAGTCCAGTGGTTAGGACTTCCACGTTTCCACGCAGGGGGCACAAATTCAATCCCTGGAACTAAGATCCCGCATGCCCCACCATGTGCCCCACCCCCCCCCAAAAAAAGTTCCCTTTTCTGTCATCATTAACACTTGTCATTTCTAATCTTTCGGATAATAGCCATTCCAACAAGTATGAGGTGATATCACGTTGTGATTTTGATTTGCATTTCCCTGATGAGTAATGATGTTAACCTTTTTTTCATGTGCCTGTTGACCATCTGTATGTCTTCTTTGGAAAAATGTCTATTCAGATCTGCCCGTTTTTCAACTGGATTTTTTTCTTTTGCTATGAATTTTATGAGTTCTTTATATATTTTGGATATTAACCCCTTATCAGATACATGATTTGCAAATATTTTCTCCCATTTAGTAGGTTGCCTTTTTGTTTTCCTGATGGCTTCCTTTGCTGTGCAGAAGCTTTTTAATTTGGTGTAGTCCTACTTGTTTATTTTTGGTTTTGTTGCTTTTGCTTTTGGTGTCAGATCAGAAAAAATCATCACCAAGACCTATGTCAAGGAGCTTATTGCCTATGTTTTCTTCCAGGAGTTTTATGGTTTCAGGTCTTACATTTAAGTCTTTAAACCATTTTGAGTTAATTTTAGTGTATAGTGTATGGTGTAAGATAGCGCTCCATTTTCATTCTTTGCATGTGGCTGTCCAGTTTTCCCAACCCCATTTATTGAAGAGACTGTCCTCTCCCCATTGTAAGTTCTTGCCTCCTTTGTCATAAATTAATTGATCATATATGCATGGTTTATTTCTGGGCTCTATTCTGATCCACTGATCTATCTATGTGCCTGTTTTGACCATACTGTTTAATTAGTGTAGCTTTATAATATACAGTCCCCAACATATGATAGTTTGACTATTTTTTGACTTTGCAGTGGTGCAAAAGTGATATGCATTCAGTAGAAACTGTACTTCAGATTTTGAATTTTGGTCTTTTCCCCAGCCAGTGTTACACAGTACAACACTCTCATGATGCTGGGCAGCAGCAGCAAGCCACAGCTGCCAAGCAGTCACATGATCACAGGGTAAAAAACTGATACACTTACAACCATTCTGCACCCATATAGCCATTCTGTTTTTCACTTTCAGTACAGTATTCAATAAATTACATGAGGTATTTAACACTTTATTGTAAAATAAGCTTTGTGTTCGATGATTTTGCCCAACTATTGGCTAACATAAGTGTTCTGAACACGTTTGAGTTAGGCTAGGCTAAGCTATGAGGTTCGGTAGGTTAGGTATATTAAATGCATTTTGACTTAGGATATCTTCAACTTAAAATGGGTTTATTGGAACATAACCCCATCGTAAGTCAACGAAGATCTGTATAATATTTTATTTCTTTTTCTTGGCTAATTTCACTGGCTAGGACTTTCAATAACTATGTTAAATAAAAGTGGTGAGAGTGGGCATCTTTGTCTTTGTTCCTGATCTTAGAGTATGATTGAGTATGATGTTAGCTGTGGGCTTGTCATATGTGGCCTTTATTATGTTGAAGTACGTTCCCTCTGTACCTGTATTGTTCACAGTCTTTATTATAAATACTCAAATGCTTTTTCTGCCTCTATTGAGATGATCATATGATTTTTATCCTTCATTTTGTTAATGTGGTGTATCACATTGATTGATTTGCAGATGTTGACCCATCCTTACATCCTAGAATAAATCCCCCTTAATCATGGTTTATGATCCTTTTAATGTATTGTTGAAGTTGGTTTGCTAATATTTTGTCGAGGATTTTTGCATCTATGTTCATTAGGGATATCGGCCTGTAATTCTTTTCTTGAGGCATCCTTGTCTGGTTTTGGTATCAAGGTAATGCTAGTCTTGTAAAATGAGTTTGGAAGAGTTCCCTCCTCTTCTGTTTTTTGGAAGTTTGAGAAGGATTGGTATTAATTCTTCTTTGAATGTTTGGTAAAATTCACCAGTAAAGCTGTCTGGTCCTGGACTTTTATTTTTTGGGAGGCTTCTGATTACTGATTCAATCACTAGTAATAGGTCTGTGCAGATTTTCTATTTTCTGCTTCATCATGATTCTGTTTCTAACCCATCCTCCATATTACTGCTGATGTTACTTTTATAAAACCCCCAATCTTATCACACCCAAAACCTCTCCTGTTAAAAAAAAAGCTGTGCAGTGCTTTCCCTGCTGCCTACAAGTGAAAGTTCAAATTCCTAAGCATGTCATTCAGTCTGATTCCAAATGTTCATTTCAATTTCATCTTTTTCCCCTCATGCCCCATCCCATATTCTGTTCATCCTAGTCTATTAGCTATTCCCCAAATGTGCCATGAAACTTTATGCCCCCGTGCTTTTGTTAAGGCTGTTCATTCTCTCCAGTGTCTCCTCACCCTACCCATCCCATAATGGCCAAATCTCACTCATTCCCCTCTTGGTGAAGAACCCCCAGGGCTCACCCTCACAATTACTTCCTTTGGTATTCTCATATAGGACTAAGTACCAGTAGTACTATAGCCATTTATTAGTTGTTTTATAATTACAGATGTTCTATTTCCTCTACTCCTCTACTGAATTATGTTTCCATTGTTTTGACTTTGTTTTTCTTTGAATTCACAGTTCCTAGCATAGTGACTAATACATAGGAGCTCAACTAATGTTCTTGTTTTTTTATTATGGTAAAAAACACATAACATACAATGTACCATTTTAACCATTTTTAAATATACAGTTCTGTGACGTTAAGTAATTCACATTATTCTGCAGTCATACCACCTTCTATCTATGGAACTTTTTCATCTTCCCTGATACTCTGTACTCACTAAACACTAACTCCCCATTCCCACATCCCCGCAACCCATGGTGATCACCATTCTACTTTCTGTCTCTATGAACTCGACTACTTCAGGTAGCTCATGTAAGCGAATTGTACAATATTTGTCCTTTTGTGACTGGTTTATTTCACTTAGCAGAACATCATCAAGGTTCATCCATGTTGTAGTATGTGGCAGATTTTTCTTCCTTTTTAAGACTGAATAGTATTCCGTTATATATATATATACACACACCACCTTTTATTATACATTCAGCCATCAGTGGATACTTGGATTGTGTCCACCTTCTGGCTATTGTGAATAATGCTGCTTTGAACCTAGGTGTGCAAATATCTGTTCGAGTCCCTGTTTTTACTTCTTTGGGATATATACCCAAAATCAACTAAATGTTTTTTTATTGATTATTAAATTAGGATATATTTTGCTAATGTACAAAGCTTGTTTTTTCACTTAACTTAGTCTGTGGTGAATATTTATTTAAAAGTTTAGAAATCAGCAGAATATTCTGTTGCCTTCTATAGGGTACCAGCCGTCCTTCACACTATCATGTTTTATGGGATGATAACTGCTTTACTGCAGATGAACTTCAACTGCTAACTTACCAGCTCTGCCACACTTACGTGCGCTGCACACGATCTGTTTCTATACCTGCACCAGCGTATTATGCTCACCTGGTAGCATTTAGAGCCAGATATCATCTTGTGGACAAAGAACATGACAGGTAATATAAAAGCATAACAAGTACAGATTCTCACCCAAATCCAAGTATGCTCTGTGTGTTAGGATTTTCGTGGGAAATTTCTTTAAGTGTTTACATGTAAGTAGGTGCCTCTGTCTTTGCCATAAAGTACTGCCATTTAGAATTAAAGTTCCACAGGCTGTTAGAAGAGTCAGTGATCCAAATGAAAAGCTATGATAGAACAGACTGCCCAAGATGAGGGTTCCTATTAAAATGTGCAGTCTGGGCTTATTAGTAATAGTGTGATGTAGTGATTTTGTTGCTTTACCAGATTAATTCAAGGGAGAGATTATTGGTAATAAAAGTGATATATACAGACAAAATTATAGGATGTCTTGGATTTACTTCTAAATAGTCCTGGAGAGGTGAGAGATGTAAAACAGAATTGGCCTTGAGTTAATAATTATTGAAACTGGATGATGGACATGTAGGGGTTCATTATACCGGCCTCTTATTTGTTTTTTAATTTTTAAAAAATTTTCTACAAATAATATTTTTCAGAATTTTTACATCAGAATAGGGTTTGGTTTTGTGTTCACTGCCACTTTTCTTACAGTGCTGAAGGAAGTCACGTTTCAGGACAGAGCAATGGACGAGATCCACAAGCTCTTGCCAAGGCTGTACAGATTCACCAAGATACCTTACGCACAATGTACTTTGCTTAAAAAGTCTAAGAATATTCTCTGAGAGGAAGAACTGGAAGATGAATCAACATACAACTTATGTTTCCAGTGGAGTCAGCTGAGTGGAGATGCCTCCAGCCATACAGAAACCAACACTGTGTGGGGGCCAGGGTATGATCTTTATGTTGATACAAGGAAGATTGTTTACTTCATCAAGGAACACAGCACCATTATGCAATATGAAACCAGCCAACTGCTTTTTTGTGCGGTCTCCTGTAGGAAGTATCGCGATCATTTAGTTTTCACTTTCTTGTAGTCTAACCCTTTTAATGCCTTTACCTCAAGTTGCTTGGCAGCACAACTCTTTGCAAAAAAAAAAAGTAAAGAAAAAGTAAATGATGGTTTTTTAAAAAACACACCTATATGAATAATCAAAGTGATTGTTCACAATTATGTGTGCAAAAAATGTGCATTCATGTATTCTTGTAAAAGTTATCTGTATATTTTACTTATATACATGCATACTGCATATGCATATATATCTGTATCTACACTGATAATAGATATATATGTATCTCTGTATATATTTTATAGTTCATTCCATTGGGGAACTTTCTTTCCCTTTTATTATCCTCCCACCACCACTATGATTTCTCTCTCTACCGCCCTTGCCTTCATCACCTACATTTGTTTTTCCCTGATGCTACCAGTAACATTCAGATGTTCATGTATCTGGTTCATTTGAATATGAAGCATGGCAAACTAGATTTTTATTTTGCACGCCCTACTCCTGTCTTGTCTCATACATAATTCTGAGTCCTCAACTCTTGGTATTGCTTTCTTAAGAAACTATATATATATATACACACATATATATATAAAAAATATGTTTTTGTGAGAGTGAATGTCTGTCCCCTCCTGCTCTCAACTTACATTTGCCATTTGTGCAATGTGTACATAAGCAGTAGCAACCTAAACTATTCTTTTTCTCTAGTGAGTTTGTTAAAGCTGCTATAAATATATAAAAAAAAAAACACACAACTTTGTCAGAAGTTGTAACTCTATATATAAGCGATATGTATTCTAAAGTCTTCTGTTTCTATGTGTTATACATGGAAATCCCTTAAAACTTTTACAAAGGGTAAATATTTTAAATGATTGGAACTGTGTAGGGTTGAGGCCTCTGAAATTGGGTGGAGAGAAGGGATTGTGGAGGGTTTTTTTGGTTTTTTTTTTACTAGTTTATTTGCTGCCTCTCATACCTTAATGTGATTTTCATATATATATATTTTTATATATATGTGTGTTGTATATATATAAACATATATGTATGTGTTTTGAAGTATAGCTTCCTTTTCTTTTATATTTATTAGAATAGTGCTTTAATAATTATAGAATCATATTGGCAACATCTTTTATAGAAATATAATCATGTTTATTTTAAGAACTGACAACTTGTTTTTGCTCTCTTTTAGTGCAATAAGCAGTTTTAAAAGAAAGCTGTGTCTGTTTGACATCTTTACCACAGATAGTGGGAGAAACAGGCACCTCCATAATTTTAAAAGGGCAAAGTATATAGCCTTAATTTCAGAAGGAAAGTTTTGTAATTTTCAAGTTTAAAGCATGTCTTGTAAAAATCATAACGAAAATGAAGGAAGTTAAATTTCCTAAATGAGTGTTGACCTTGAATATTAGAAATAAAGTTGAAGAACTTTGATTTAAGTAATGACAGCAACTAGCTTTAGATTTAGAAGATATTTAAATTCTTTGAAAATAAATCATGTTTATTGAAGAATCATACTGGTAAGGTGCCCATTTTCACTTACTAACATGAGTCAGGAAAATATAAAATGATATTTTAAAAACTTTTTTTGCTAATTCATCACCAGTGTAACTTTCCTTTTAAAATTAGGGTGATGGTGACAAAGGAAGTTAGGACTTTGAGCATTTGAAATTAGTTAAATCACTGAAATGTTGAAAAAAGTTTTGCAAAACTTTTGTTTTATTGACTTCACTTTAAGATATTAAAAAATACTATAAAGCTGTCAAAACCAAGTTTATCAGTAACCTTGGATTCAGGGGAGCTTTGCACTTTGTAACTCATGAAAATAGCATTTTAATTTTTTTTTTTTTTTGCACTGGTTCAGAGTATAGATATTACAGATTGTTTCCAGTGGGCATTGTTGTTAACCTTTCAGAATTCCATCTGCACATGAAAACAAATGGATTAGCTCTTTAGTTCTCTCTTACCTATAATCCACACTTATTGCCAATTTACTGTATTTTGAGCCTAAAATCTGAGCCCATATCCTCCAACAGGTATGAAATCTTTTGTCCCTCTGCCAGAAAACTAAGAAAGTACTGTATTTTGTATGTTTATTATATTGAAGTGTATGAAATGCAATTTACAACACTGTTTTAAAGCTCTTTACGTAAGGTAATGTTTGTGTAGTGTATACATTTTTCTCCCAACCCTCCCCCCTCCTCCAAAAAATTTCTATAAAGAGTGTATTTTTTTTACATTGAAATTTCACTGAATATAGGCAAGAACATAGGCAAGAGAAGAAAATAGTATATCCTAGGTGGTAAAAACCTGATGGCGTATGTTTGCTCAGTATGAGTAAAACATCTTCCTTTATCAGTGGGAGCTGTACAGATTGATGTGGAAAACTTTAGAGCCCAGGGAAGAACTGTAGATAACCTTTCCCTATTTACCTGCTTTACCTAATTTTCAGTCACTTAATCTCACATGTGCTAAAGTAAAGCCTATAATTTAAAACTATTTAGAAGGACTTTTACAGAGGAAAAAAAAATTTTTTTTAATATAAAGCTTTACATTTGAAGTGAGTTCTTTTTAGGGTGCTCTTAGAGTTTCAACATTGCTAGTTTAAAGTTGGTTAACTTGAAAGAATATGTATAGTATATTCTATTTTGCTTACTAACAAATTGGTATATCAAACTTAATTATAAGAAACTTTGTGCTTAGAACTTTAAGGTAAATACTAAGTGACAAATATTTTTTGAAATTTGTTTCGTTATTATACTTCTGGTGTAGAATTGCTGATCTTTTTTTATTTAAAAAAAAAAAAAAAAAGGTTGTTTTGAGTTTAATGGTCATGAAACTCAACAGTGACCTTTCTGTTCCTGCCCTTGCTCACTAACTATACAGTGAATGCTAAATTTCTGTCTGCTGTTTTCTGTGATGTTAGAGTGACTTTAAAATGTCAGTCCCAGCAACTGGTATAATAGATTTTCATGTGAAGCAGAATTGGGAGTTTAATGTATATTCTGGATGGCAAATGTGTAAAGTGCTGATACATGTTTTATATTACAGTATCAAGTTACTGGCATTGAGGACCATGCATTTATAATACCGTAGCTGCTATATTTATTTAATGAAGTAGAGTCTGACAGTTACTGCACTTAACAGTAAGGAAATGAGCAGGATTCAAGGCTAGTGTTAGACTTTTTTTTTTTTTCTAAATAAGATTTAAGAACATGAAATATCAAGGTAACAAAGGGTGCTGCCAATTTAGTTTCAATTTAATATCAGGATACTCTTTCTTCGTTTTAGAAATGTGGATTTTTACTTTAGCAGTTTTGGAAAAGGGTTCCTCAGCCTCCTCAGTACTGGTTTTTAGCATATTTTTTACAGGAGTACAGGTGCCCTTTATTTTTTTCTTAATATTTACCTTTAAACAAGTTTCTCAGAAAAAGTACTCTGTGGAAATCTTCCTGTTTGTAACCTATTAATTTATTTATCTTCCTACAAGAGAGTCTAGGTGGGATTCTAGTAGGAATGTACTGGGTGTTTTAGAAGGCACTTGATAAAGATTCATCTCTACTTTCTAGCATGGAGACTTCTAGCCCTCTAAACACCTATACTGGTTTTCCAAACTAGGTTCTCTGATGACCCACCACTGCCTAAAGTTTACTTATATATTCTCTAATGGATTTTAGTATGACAGACCTCATGACAGGCTTAGTCATGACAGACTTAAAGTATGACTAAGGAGATAGAAGCTGAGTTGCCATTCAGTAAAAGTGGCTGGCTGAGGATCTCAATGTTTAAGGACAAGGTGAACACTCAGAGTGCCAGTAATCAGTCTGAAGGATCTATTATTGATGGATTATAGACCAGGAATTAGAGACTCTTATTCAAGGAATTTGGTGGGTGTTTGATTCAGAGGCCAACATGAATTTGCCATGGGTGGTGATTTTTATGAAATCTGTGAAGCTAGCCACTTGGATTCAGCTAGAATATTTTGTAGTCTTGCTGTTAAAACTTGATAGTGATGTTTTGCCAAGAAGCTTAACTGACAGCTCAGCATAAATTTTATTCAATATCGTTAAACCTGGGTTAAATATTTATTTAACTCATCCTCTCAGATGTTCTCCTACTGAATAATTTTTAAAGACAAGTTGCCCCTAACAGTAACTTGCTACTTAAATTATCTTTTATGAGTTATCAGTCAAGCTGCGAAAGGACACCATTGAACTGGCATCTTTATTTTGGCTTTTTTAATCCTTTTCATTCTTTTTGAGAATTCATGGATGTCTTAAAGCTTCAATAATAATACCTGGGAGACTTTATCAAGTGAGGCCTTTGTGAGTGGCAGTATAACCCTGACTCTAAAGTCTGTCTTCATTTTCCTTTTTCCCTCTCATTTGATCATATAAAGCACTTTGTGATTCTACAGGAGTCGAAAAACAAGCCAAGAATAATGTGTAAAATCAGTACATAGATGTGAAAGTCAGAATTTTCTCCAAAAAATCTTTTTTAAAAAATTTCCTGCTTATACTAAGAACATTTTTGATCGGTGGCAATATTGGAAATGATGCTGTGATTAGTGAAACCTAAGCTGACTCCCAGGAAGAAAAATTCAGTCTCTCTCTCGCTCTCTGTGTGTGTGTGTGTGTGTGTATATATATATATATATATATATATATATATATATATATATAGCCTCAAAGGGAAAAATATTTTTAACTTTTTCCTACTTTTAAAAGTGGTACATTTCAGTTTATAATTTTCCATGTTGGTCAAAATCATTTCTTTTAACTAAGATATAATGGTCAAGGCTTATGCTGATATTATCTACTGCTAGTTCAATTTTATTTTTCTTTACCCATCAAAGATAGTGCTCTATATTTTTACATCGTTGTAAGAATCTTTTGCTCTTAAAGTACGGAAGTTAAAGATTTTAATTTGATTTAAAGATAGAAGTTTAATAAATTTCATATGGAGGGTTGAGATTTACCAATGAGAAGCCCTATTAAAATATCAGGTAGCCAACAGTGTGACAAAATTAAGATGCTATCAAATCATCTATCTGGCCATTGGTCTCCCTTCCTTTTTGAAATCAATGTCTTAGGTAACCAAACTCTAATGTTGTGTCCATGTTAGCGTGTCAGTAAAGCAGAGATGTTCTTCAGGGTAGACAATGAATTAAATTTTTAAATCATTTTTTAAAGCGAGGCGGTTCTTAGAAAGTGCCTTTTCAGAAGATGGTGCTGTAGATTTTTATTTTTCAAATAGCATGAGGCTAAAAATTTGAAAGATAAATTATTTTAGAATTCCAAGAGTATGACCGTTTCATATAAATAATGTTATTTGTTGTTCTGAATCTGGTCCAAGGGAACCAAGTAAAGCTTTTATTCAGTAAAGTATCTAAGTAAATGCTCACCAAATATATTTTGTAAGTTTAAAAACACAGTTTTTAACAGAATTAACCCTTTCAGTTCTCAGCTGTGTTGCAGGTATTATATAAGGCATATAAAACAGCAAGTTTACTTAACTTTTTAACAAGAGTATGGATATAGTAGTAAGTGCCCGACGGCAAAGGTAACTTGCCAGAAATTATGTCATAGGCTACGTTTTCCCCCCCAGCATATTGACCCTTTTGTAAATATCTACTGGCAGCCTTTTCTAATTAATCTTTATTAAAGAAGACTGCTTATAAAGATGGAGCCAAGTCATCATGGAAATCAGTGTAAGAGAAGTAAAATGATTCTCTATCTTTAGGGAAATTTTTTCTTTTTCAGGCAGCAAGAAATATTCTAAATGTTTCCCTCTTTTTTCTAGCATAGGTGAAAAATGATGACAGTGCATCTATATGATCAATTAATTAGAAATAGAACAGGTAAAATTGGGCTTTGGAGGAAATAAGTAAGAGGGAGGATAATAGCAGGACTATTCATACTGGTTGGTAATTTGGTAATCTACCAGAAAGCGATTTTCCCCTGAACTAGGAAGTAGTAAACAGCAGTAAATGATCACCTAACCAGTTCTTGCTTGTGAATTTGGTGAGCACTCTTCCAGAAAATAGACTTAAAAACACACAAAAAAACACACCTCAGTAACCTTGTATGCTGCATTATGTAATAATGATAGTAAAATTATATTGATTGTTTGGAGTGTACTATGTCTGTCTGCAAATACACATGCACATTAAACTTTTTCATTTTTTATAATGTCATAATAGCAATTACGAGTTTATTTTTTTAATATTAATTTTTCTATTGTGATGTTTATATTTATTGGCAATTTGTGCGCAACTTTTATATTTTGCTTAGATATTGGTTTTAAGGTATTTTATTTTTATAGATATCTCTAGCTTTTCCTCTTTCTTTGTAATATTAGCAAAGATTAAGATGGAATGTTAATATGCCAACCAAACTACTAATTCCATAAAGTCTAGAGTTTGGATTTTTACCAATAAACCATTAACACTATTTTCTAACTTAGAATACTTAATGTTGTTTATATAGTGGGCATTAAAGACAGTCTTTAGACAGATTTCTAAACGTGGAGGGGAGGTGGGGCTTTTCTTTAGTTTTCTTTCCTTTAAGTAGAAAACTAATACTAATGGGTTGGATTTATTTTACCTGATCTGCAGTTTTGGGGCAACTTGATTGTTTACACTTCTTATTTCTCACTTCAGCTACATTGAAACTGCTTTAGGTGGATACATCATCCAGCGTTAGGATTGTGATACCATTCTCATAGGCCTGGAAAACAAAGAGCAAATGATCCAGAAGTCAGTGATAATTGACTTTGAAATGGGCTGCTCCAGCCCCCACCATGATTATGTTGAGTGGAAGATTTGCTACCCTGATCTTTTCCCTACCATACCTTTAACGTTGATTCAACCCTACCTTACTTTTAAAGTTGTTTCTTCTTCATCAATGAAGAAACAGAGTTTAAGTGGCTAGGTAGAATCAGAGATAAAGGCTAATATAGTATTTCAGCTACTTAAAAATTTAAGTAATAATTATGAATGTGAATTAATTGGAAGACAGTTAAAAGTATGATTATAGAAAATTAATTTCAAGCATAGGTGGTTACTCCAGTTTCCTAGTGAATAGATCAAGGTAATTTGTATTGACATTAACTTTTTATAAAGGTGCATGAAAAAAGTGAATTCTGTTAAACAGGTACAATATTTCCATTGTGTTTTTACACAGTGAATTTGCTTGGTAAGCCATTTTTTTCTGTAAGAGATTAAAAGATAAACTTTATCCCTCCTCTGAGCTTTAAATGGGTTTAATGTATGACATTTTGCCATACTGCATTCTTTCACTGAGAGGGGTAAATGAGAAAGTTTCAAGTAACTATAATTGGAAAAGTATTATTTTTATGTTATGTGAAATTTAACGATTTAAAATGAATCAGCATGTGATTTCGTATAGACATTAGCCATATCACTTTTTCCCCACGTTTTTGCCAGTTTCAGTAGGTTGATACACACACACACACACACACACACACACACACACACACACAGCTACTTCCTTACCCTACATCAAGTATTAATTGAACGTTGGTATTCTGATTATAGGAATTTGTTGATACTAAAAAACTAAATATGTTTCAATCAGATATATTTTTATTGCAAATATATGCTCCCCTCTTAAGGATATTTATTGTAGTTATAATTTTAATAGTTTTATTCATTATGCTTCAACATTGTCCTAGATTGACAGGCATATAATTCTTGTAGATCAATATTTTTAAGGCAGCTTTGAGTAGAAATCATCCTTTATTTTCTTTTTTCCTTCCAAAAGCTCATAGGAACCTGACACATAGAGCTTATTTTGCTCTTTTAACTGGTTGGCTCCATAAATCAGGGTACCTGGCATCAGTAACTGAATTACCACAGTGAAGTACTTGGTGACTTGTTCAAGTTTACAGTCATCTCTTAGAACTGTCATGAATAGGCTTATGTGAGTAGAAAACAGATGGGATTGTTGGTCATTAGAACTTTATTTTCTTTGCCTTTTTTTTTTTTGGTTTTATTATTTCTAAAAATTGACTGCATGCACATCTGTAATTTTATGTTTAAAGTTTAAGAGGCCATGCCAGAAACTAGAGAGGGAGATTACCCTGGTATTTAATGCCTAAAACTTTCCATCTTCATTTACTTCATGGCTTTAGTTGGAAGAACAAACAAACAAAAATCCTTTCATTTGGCCCTTTATTTTTAGAACCAAAGAAAGAAAGACTCTTTCTACAAAAAATGTTTGCAGGTGTGATAGGAGATCTTTGTGAAGAAATGGACTAGTGGGATTGTAAGAGTATGTAGTGAGGGGGTAAATGAGGAAAAGGAAAAGGTTTCTTTGCCGGAATCCTTGGAGAGAAACCTTATAATTGTTTGATATTTGTCTGGTTCTCACAGTCACATTGTAAAAGAGGAACTGTTGCCATTTGAACCTAGGAAGAGAGTCTCTGTAACCTAAATTTATTTTATGTTGTTGTCCCAGATCTAAAGCTGCATCTATTTTGATTAGAGAAGTTGCTTCTGAATAAAGAAACGAAGTATTTATCCTTAAATAGAGCCATGGCGTTGCTATCAACACGGCTTCTCCAGCTTTTCCCTTTATATAGAAAACACAAAATAGGACCTTTCCAGACAAGGTAGTCTTTCCTGTAAAGAAAATATTTTTTGATAACAGATTTGGGGGAAACACTGGTAGATTGTAATGAAGGGGGAATTTTGCCTAATAACATGGACGGTCCAACCAGGTTAATGCATACAGTTTGATCCCAGGGAGTTTAACAAGAGGAGCCTTTGGTAGCAGGTTAAACCTTTGGTTTTGGTAGCAGCAGATTTGGATCTCCAGTGTTAACTGCAGATATCTCCCTGTTTCATAGAAAGGGAATGATCTCATAGTATTGATGATGATCCTGCAAATGTGCCTGTGCTCTTTCTCTAATTCAAAAATCAGGACTAGCAAGCACTAACCAAAATCTCCTAACACTTTGTCCTATAAGATTCTTTAAAAGTTTTCCAGGAGCTTTCTCCTTTCTTAGCCCAGGGTACAATGCCTTGCTCCTCTTTAAAAAAGAAAAGAAAAAGGATTTAGAGGCAGTTTAGATAGAATTCTACTATGAGTAAATAATAGGGTCTTTAAAATACTTGGGAAAGGAAGATCACATGCCGCAATTTATAGCTTGATTGAGAGACTCTTTGAATACTGTTTTTCATGTTTGGGTTCTAAAGTTTTTTCTTTGACCTACCATTCTTTGATTTACTTGAGTGCCATGATTCTATATTGGGATGAAATCAGTGTTTTATGCCATTTATGAATTGTGCAGTTTTTCCCTCTCCACACCCTACACACACACACTGTTAAAAATAAAAGGGGGAGGACTAAAAAAAAAGAGAGGTAATGAGAATCATTAGAATGTAACTTTAGTTAATATAGATGGAAAGAAATCCTAACTTGGCTAAATGAGAATTAAGACTGAAAGTGTTAGTGCTGCAGGTATTATCGCTATCCATAGAGGTTTTTGCTAGCTATAGAGTGGTAATATGAACAGAATATATACCTGAAATATGATGTTACAGCAAAGTGATAAAAGAAATTATTCTTGAAAGTAATATTTCAATCTTCTCTAACAGAGATGCCCATATTCTTAAGGAAAATGAATGTAGCTCCTGGTTTTAATGAATCAGACTCTGATTTAAACTTCAGAAGATTTGTAACTTTTATTCTGACACATCTTCTTAAATATGTAAAAATTACACTGAATGAATACTTAAGACTATTCTTTCCTCTTAATTTACATAATGATTTTTTTCAGACCTTAGTTCTATAGATATTGATTTCTTTCTCACATATATGCCTCTTGGTGTGTGCAGAATTCCATATTAAAAGTTTTTTTAAACTCATTTCCTAGTCAAACCTGAACTGTAAAGAAGGCATAAATAGGTTTAAAATGCAGGAAATTTTAGAAGATCACAACTGGAAAAAGACTGTTGAGAACTTGTTGCCTTTGAGAGTAGAAAGGGCTCTAAAACTTGAACTGAGATTTGGAGTTTAGTCAGAGCTCTACCACTAATTTGCTCTGTGTCCATAAGGCAATTTCCTTAATCTCTGTGTGCCTAGGTTCTTATAAAATGGTAGTGATAATAATACCTGCCCTCACCTCCCTCACAAAGTAGTTGTAAGAATAGGATAATGTTTGTGACAGTGCTTGAGTTCTCCAAAAGAAAAGCTATTCAGAAGTTCAAGATAAAAGAATATTGTTGTGTGAAGGGTTCATTTCCAGTTTGCTTCTATGAAAGTATCTTTAGTTACCCTAGATCATTTTATCAAACAAGTGTAAGAGAAACTGAGGCTTTATCATGGTATGGTGTTCACCTACAAACGTATTCTGTTCTGTTTCTCCCCTGCTGGATATTTATTGCACAAGCTGAATTTTTCTTTATAATAATCTTTGGAAAAAGTGTAACTTCAAAAACCAAACTCCTTTTAGTGGTGCTATGGCAGCTGTGATTGTATTTTGAGTTAGATTAATGTGGTGAAACCATCAGATAATCAGAAATTAACTTTGCCTTTTGCCTTCAGGCATTTTTGCTACAGATTGGCATCAGAGGCTGTTGTACAACCAGATAGTTATCCCTTTGTTTCTTGCAGATTTTTGGTACCTTTTTTTGGAACCTTTTTTTGGAGTAAGGGGTTAGGTTTTAAGAAGGAAAAGTGTGCTTATTTCACTTACCACTTTGCAGAGTTGACCGTTGCTTTCCAATCACCATGTACCTGTAAAAATTAAAATATAGTAAAGGGTTTTTTCTTCATTTAAATTCAGTTCTGAGCATCTGCAGGTGATATCAGGCAGCCTGTTGGTGTCTGACCCAGTTATCTTTATGGATTGTGGGCAGAACCTTACATTTCTACAGGCTTACCCACTTTCCTGAGGGGAAGGGGCGCTTGTTTCTAGGAAAAAAACAAAGGGCACATCACCACAGGTTGTGTAAGCAATTCCTTGTTGAAACAGACAAGTTTGGTTTGTGTTTTGTTTTGTTTTAAGAAATAAAAGGATGCATTTTAGGTACACAGGGTATGAATGCATTCAACATTTATTTTTTTATCTCTGTAGATGCTGATCTCCCCTTGTTGCAGGCAGTTTGGGCTTTTCCAGCTCATCACTAACATGGATGAGATCTATCTTAGTTTTATAGGATAATGAGAATTACAAGTACTGAAAAGTTGGGGAGATTCATGCTTGGAAAATGAACAAAAAATCCACCTTGCTGGGTGAGATAGCTGAGAACATTGGATATATCAGGAATACTTTTAAACAATTTTTGCTGTAATGTGTAGCTTTAATATCTGTCTTCAGTTATGGACCCCATGAAAGTATTACTGTATCTTGTGAATAAAGATCATTCTTGTGAACTAGTATATGGATGCATTCATAGGCTGTGGGAAGCAGTGATGTGTGTATGTGTGTGTGTGTGTGTGTGTGTGTGTATAAATATTCTATGTTTATAACACTGTGTATTACATAAGTTTATATAGAAAAAATAATGTGTTTCTTTAGTGTTTGGGGGACTAAAATTGTAATATAACCATTCCAGTGTAATCTGACCACTCAGTCTAGAGAACATTTGTATTACACACAAATACACACCCCTAAAGCATTGCTAACTGCTCCCACTTGAGATAATTGCTGCTTTTTTTTAAGCCCGAAGTAGTGGACAGGAAATAGCACTCTTTTAAAAGGGGCTTTTCTGAAAAGTAAAATGTAAATGTAGGACATGTGGGGAGGTGGGGCCTCCTGCAAATGCCCTGCAGATGGACAAATAGCCTTTTAAATTTTACTTTTTAACCATCTTAACCGTGTGTGCCTATTTGTACTGCAGATGTGAAATATTTTGGGGAGTTAATATCAGTATGTTTTGAAACTGAATTATTACATAAAATCAGAGTAACCTCTTTCTCCATCCTCCTTTTCCACACTGACTCTTCTTGCCAAATATACCAAGTTTCAGCATGGTAAAATGATGGACACTCAAACCTCCTTCCTCATCTTCCCTATCCTATCTTACACCTGGTCTGGCCTTATATTTTTTGTTGGCTTTTCATAAGTAAGAACAATTTACTGTAGTACTTTAGAGACTGCAGAATTTCAAAATGTTTATAAGCCTTCCTTTGTTAATGTTTGGTTACACGATAACATTAGTTAAAACAATGGAGTAAGTCTGAGTTTGTAATATGCTACAAGATAAAATCTTGAGTGATATTAAACTTGACTGCCACATTTTATTAAGAGGAAATTGGATTATATGGTGGGTGGGAGCTAGTCTATGATATATATGTAATCACTGTATAATTAGAAACACCAAATGTTGAGTCCTATCACTGTGTACTTGGGGGCCAGGCTTTGGATATGGTTGTCATTTTAATTCCTCAAAGACTATATGTCATTAAGATGAGCAGAAGGCAAATAAAGTTTTTAAACAAAACTACTTTTGGGGGGTATTTAAATTTTCTTTCCCCAAAAAAAATTTACTACAAAAAAACCTAGGGTTGAGACTGAGAAGCTTCAAGCCGCTTTTTAAGCAGTTCAGTCACTTACAATATTTTATGTTAAAGAAATTGTCATAATTCTTTCTGAGCCAAACTGTCACTAAAATGTCCTGTGACAGAACCACTCCTCTTTTTTCTGCCATTCTGTGTATTGGAAGTGTTCTTAGTTGTATTTGTTTTTAATCCTTGATTTTAAAATATTAATGGTTTTAGTGTTGCTTAGCTTCAGTTTGAAGTGTAACTTTCACTAATAACTGCAATAAAAAGAAAAGCTTTGCTCCAAACTTTGTTTTGTGGTCACATCATTACAGCACTTCAGGCTTAGGGAAAGGGAGTTGGTGTGATAGAGTGGAAAGAATTTAGGCTTTCCTAATCACGAAGTCCTGAATTCAAACCTGGATTGCATGATTGCGTGACAATAGACGAGTTCCCTGATGCTTCTAAATCTCAAGTTTCCTCTACTATAATGAGATAATAGTAGGGCTGTTGGGACATTAAATGAGTTCATAGATGGAGGGTACTTAATAGTGCTGGGCATGTAGGTGGAACTCAGGTTTTAAAGAGGTTCTGCTGCGCCGGCCCCCCACCAACCCAGGACTTCCCTGGCGGTCCAGTGGTTAAGAGAGTCTGCACTTCCACTGCAGGGGGCACAGGTTTGACCCCTGCTTGGGGAAGTTCCACATGCTCTGCAGTGCGGCCAAAAAACAAAAACAAAAAAAACACTGGTGGGGCTGGGGCTCCATATAAAAAAAAATTAAAGTGATGGAAAATACAATTCAATAAATAAATAAATAAATAGTTTCTCCCCCCACCTTAAATAAAAGACACTGGGTCTTTTAGACTCTCCTCCCTTTAAGACATTGGGTGGCATGGAAAGAGGGGTAAGCAAGAAGCCAGGCTTGCGAACTCTGCCAGGCAGTGAAAGAACTTAAGAATAGGTAGGATAAAAAGAAACTGAAATGGACGGGGAATCGTCACAGGCACTGAAGTGGATACACAGCCCAGGTATGATATGCAAGAAAACCCTGGACTGAAATTTTGAAAACCAGCTCTCAACTGTCCTAACGGCATAGCTTCAGGTGTATCACTTTTCATTCCATAATTGAAGTTAATAGAGTAAAATCAGAGGTCTCAAGTTGGCAGCCAATTTCTGTCTGCAAATAATTTTTGTTTGGTATTTAAAATATTTTTATTAGTCCCTAATATTTAAAAAATCAGAAGATCTCACATAAAAATCCCTTAAAAAGTAAGGACGGTCATCCATTTCACTGTTCCTTCAGTATCCCTTTACAGCTGCCACCAGGGGAAGCTCAAGAGTGGTTGGTCCCTTTGGATGGAGCACACTCTCCACAGCCCCGCCACTCTGCCCAGTCTGCACAGGTCTGGACTCAAAGGAACCCTAGTGTGAGGTGAGGCCTCCAAGCAAGCAGGAATCCCTATGAGGATGAGCGCCTTACCTGGGGGTAACTCACTACTTTGAAGCAGTCCAGCCTAAATATTAAAAACTTGTCCCTTCATTATTTCCATTTACCCTACTTCTGTTCTCCAGAACATCAGAGAATTCAGTCTGTTCCCTTCTGGCTATTATGTGTTCTTCACCCCAGTCTTCTCCCACCTACATGTCGCCAGAGTCTGTGCAGCCCTAACAGTACAGTTTGTTTTCTTAAAGGACCTTGTTACTGATGCTGAAGAAGCACTAGTTAGCTTAACTAACAAATGCTGATGGGTTGAGTTTTTTTTAACTATGTGTGTCAGTTGTTAAGTTTGACAAATTGAAGAGGATCACTCTACTGTCAATCTTCCCAGTAACTACACTGATAAGGAAAATTCTAAAAACGTCAATAACTACACCCAAATTCATACAGTTAAATGGGGGAAATATGTGTAACGGTGATGCAAAGGCACACTCTGATAAATCAGGCTGTAGCATCCCTAAGTGTAGTACCAGAAAAGCATGACGGTTATCTAGGCAGACAGTAATCGGACGATTGCTCTAATTGATTAATAAGACATGCTGGACTGGACAGAACAAGTCACCAATTATATGAGAGTTCACCTGCTTGAAACTTCAGGTAAAAGGGTGCTCAGAGCACTACACTAAAGCATGGAGAAATGAGGCGGCAATCTAAGGTAAAATTCCGAGGTGGTTTTTTTTTTGGAGGGGGGCCATACGTCTTGAACTCTCAGTTCATGTAGTTTCCATGTTTCAGTCGTCTGATCATGTGACAAATTCTTTGGCTGCTGAGACTTGCATACCTTGCAGATGCTTTTAGGAAATTAATTGGGTTAATCTGTCAGTGCCAGGAAAGGATGGGATCATTTTTACTATACTTGATAAAATGTCTCTACCATAAAGGGGACTGGAATGTTTAGTTTTATCTGTAGAAAAAAGACTGTTTTCCTGCCTTCTGCCACTTTTGTTATTTCTGTAATTTCCACAGTCTATAGAGATCTTTGCAATGCCTTTATAGAGCAGCACTTGTCTCATACTTTTCTCTATTAAAATATTTTCCTTTAAGAATAATCCTTGGGGGACTTCCCTGGTGGCGCAGTGGTTAAGAATCCACCTGCTAAAGCAGGGGACACGGGTTTGAGCCCTGGTCCGGGAAGATCCCTCATGCTGCAGAGCAACTAAGCCCGTGTGCCACAACTACTGAGCCTGTGCTCTACAGCCCGCGAGCCACAACTACTGAGCCCACGTGCCACAACTACTGAAGCCCGCGCATCTAGAGCCCATGGTCCACACAAGTGAAGCCACTGCAATGAGAAGCCCGCGCACTGCAACAAAGAGTAGCCCCCGCTCGCCGCAACTAGAGAAAGCCCGTGCGCAGCAACAAAGACCCAACACAGCCTAAATAAATAAATAAATAAATAATTTTTAAAAAGGAATAATCCTTGGGAAACTTACACAACAATGTAAAGCAATTATACTCCAGTAAAGATTTTTTTTAAAAAAAGAATAATGCTTGGGTTCAAGATTTACTTATAAACAAAGCAGACATATTCGTGGTTTAGGATTATGAAGCTTTTATATGATGTCTGATTCTCAGCTGAAATAAAATGTTAATGGACTTTTTTGCTAACGGACCTCAGAAACAGCCCAACTCAAAAGTACTTGTGGGCTTCCCTGGTGGCGCAGTGGTTGGGAGTCCGCCTGATGACGCGGGGGACGTGGGTTCGCGCCCTGGTCCGGGAGGATCCCACATGCCGCGGAGCAGCTGGGCCCGTGAGCCATGGCCGCTGAGCCTGCGCGTCCGGAGCCTGTGCTCCACAACGGGAGAGGCTACAGCAGTGGGGGGCCGGCATACCGCAAAAAGAGGCCCGCGTACCGCAAAAAAAAAAAAAAAAAGTACTTGCAACTGCTAACTGTACAATATTACTCTTTATTTACTGCAACATAAACTGTCAAATGGAAATTGCATATTATGTTGCAAAAAACAAAACCAAAAACAACATAGGAATAGGATACTTTACCAAACAGGATTTCAGTCACCACCATCATTCAGATGGTTTTCACTTGTATTTTATACAAATGTAAAATTAAGGTTGCTTAACCATTTTATGAGTTTAATTTTTCTAATTTATTTTTGTACTTTTATAAAGATTTTAGATTATAAATGTTTGCCGTTTGTGGTATTTCTTTGAATAGTGTTATTTTTTTACTATATTAAAAGGTGTGTTTTAAATCTTTAATTTAAAAGTATTACTAATATCTACATTAAGACCCTTTAAGGAGCGACAGGGCGACTCTCTGGAGGCCGTGTCCTCTGTGGTGCCTGAGGAGGACAAGCTCTGTTCCTCTGAGCACCAGTGGTCAGACCATTCATGTCTCAGCATTTCTCCAGGACCAACCTACCCCAGGATGGTGTGGAATACAGGACATTCACCTGTCACCCAGCCACCATTCTGGTTCCAAGGCTGCATGTCTCCACTGGATTGGTGAGAGGGTTGTCAGTGGTTTGCTCCTGGGCCTAATTCCAGCTGCTTATTTGAATCCTTGCTCTGCAATGAACTACTCCCTGGCTGCAGCCCCTCCCTCTTCATAGTCACTGGGACATTGGACAAGTTGTGACTATATTCCAGGGATTGGCACTCTCAGCTTTCACCTTTGCTAGGCTTTGTTATTTCAACGATCATGATGAGGGCATCTGCACAGCTGTTGCTATGCTATGGAAGCTCTGACCTTTTAGACGTAATACCTTGAAAATTGATTGTACACCTCCCTTGCCTCTGCTCTGTCATGCCATTCAATTCACAATAAGGAGGAAATAACAGATAAGTCCACTGGTGAGACAAACCTCTTCTCCTAATCACCTCGTTATTTTTAGAATGTAATCTTTGAGGAAAGATTTGAGAGCAATTGTAACCAAAAAATTGTCAGACTGAGTTCTCTATGCTGGGGAGTTAATGGGGTGTCTCTCAGCTTCTCACAAGACTCACAGTATAACTAAACATTATATATGAGCTTTTGCCTTTTAATTTATCAAACTCTTAAAGGGAATTCAGCTTTATTGCTCTCAATAGCTGATCAGACTTCTATATTTGTCCTAGGATGGTAGAGAAAGGGAGAGACTGTTAATTCGAGAATAAAGACTTTGCAGAAAATTAGGCAGTGTTTAGTTTTTGCAAAGTTTCCCGCTCTGTTCAGTCGATACCAGTTACTGATGGTTACAAGTCCAAGGTAAACTGGTAAATTAGAAATGCTGATGTTTCACATTACTGATTTCTAAATCCTAGGAAGAAGAGCCTGGAGAGTTCCTGAATATAGAGACGTTCCATGTAGGGAAGAGGTCCCTTTATAGATGTTTCAAATTGTTACAGATTCTAAACCTAGACTTAATCGTCAAATGTGTTTATTTTACTTGTCCTAAAATAGTCTGTCCACAGATATAAAATTATAAGTAATAAGTTGTTGTTTTCCCATTGTGGGAATCTCTAATGTGAAGATGTATTCTATGAAGATAAAGTCTTTTTTAAAATAAGATGCTGTGTAATAAAAATTTATTCTACTCCAAAAAAAGACCCTTTAGATACTCATTTTTTTTTTTTTTTTTTTTATTTTGGCTGCGTTGGGTCTTCATCTCTGTGCGAGGGCTTTCTCCAGTTGCGGCGAGCGGGGGCCACTCCCCATCGCGGTGCGCGGGCCTCTCACCGCCGCGGCCTCCCCCGCTGCGGAGCACAGGCTCCAGATGCGCAGGCTCAGCGGCCGTGGCTCACGGGCCCAGCCGCTCCGCGGCATGTGGGATCCTCCCAGACCAGGGCTCGAACCCGCGTCCCCTGCATTGGCAGGCAGACTCTCAACCACTGCGCCACCAGGGAAGCCCTAGATACTCATTTTTAAATCTGCACAAACGTATAACACTTTACTTTGAATGCAGCAAAACTACTTTCCATTCATTTGAACTGATAGACTTTTCTTTCTTATACAAGAAAATGGAAGGGCAAATAGAGTCGAGGAGGGGGGTTGTTGGTTGTTTCAACCTCCAGATTAAATCATCTGCAGCTGTGTAGTTGAAACAGCGGTTCATTCTCTCTGACTATTGTATACAAAACTACTTAGTCTCACTTAAGTCTCAACCTTGAGGATGTCAACGTGAATTTATTTGGCCTGAGACAGGTGTGAGAGCAACAGAAAAGTAAGCTGGAAAAAAGGCCAGAGTCAAGCAGTTTCCTTTGAAGTAGTGTACAAACAAACAAAAATGCCTAAGTTAGAGAGAGAAACTATTTCCACTCACTCTGTTTTTAAAAAAGTGCAATTTACTAGAGCAACTATACCCAAATCCCTTGGCAAACAACTCATACAAAAACATCAAGATCGGCCTTTCTCACCTTCTGAGATGCCCCACACTCTGTGGAGTGTTTCTCTCTAAATAAATCCACTTCTTACCTATCACTTTGTCTCTCACTGAATTCTTTCTGCGATGAGACATCAAGAACCTGAGCTTCGGGGCTTCCCTGGTTGCACAGTGGTTAGGAATCTGCCTGCCAGTGCAGGGGACACGGGTTCGAGCCCTGGTCTGGGAAGATCCCACATGCCGTGAGCAACTAAGCCCGTGCACCACAGCTACTGAGCCTGCACTCTAGAGCCCGCGAGCCACAACTACTGAGCCCGTGAGCCACAGCTACTGAAGCCCGCGCGCCTAGAGCCCATGCTCCACAACAAGAGAAGCCACTGCAGTGAGAAGCCCGCGCACCACAAGGAAGAGTAGCCCCCTCTCGCTGCAACTGGAGAAAGCCCACGGGCAGCAATGAAGACCCAATGCAGCCAAAAATAATAAACAAATTAAATAAATAAATAAAATAAAAATGAAAAAACATCAAGATCTTCCACTGTACCTCGAAGGTGGGTCACTTGGTTGTAAGTAGCCAAAGCCAGTCCCAATTTAAAGCAGAAATCTTCTGATGTGACACTAAATTACTGTTGCTTGAAAAACATTTTCACAATCACAGTTCTCACTTTTCTAAAATTGCAATTTCCAGAGGGAAGACCAGAGTTCAATTTAATAGTAGAATACAACTTTGCTGTCATTTGCCAAGCACATTAATAAGCTATTTGGAACTTAACTTTGGTTATCTACATACGACAGAATGAAGGTAAGGGGGCGGGGGGGGGGGTAGAATCTCCAAATTTGTACTTTGTTTCTCCACTTAAGAAGGTAGAAAGGCCAAAATAGAACAGCTTTTAAGACATTCAGTTTTACATTTCTGCATATTGGAAATAACCTGACATTTTAGCATGCTTCTAAACAGAAAAGGGTGAATAAAATCATCATTCATCCTCTGAATTGTCTTTATATTTTTCCCTTAGATTTAAATTTAATTGAAAACAACCTCACATCAACACCAAAATAGGAACTACTATTTTGTTAGAAATTGCCCTCTTGGAAGAGAAATAAAGAAAGATAATTTACCTGAAACCTTTCCGGATAAAAAGTCGTTAACGATTGTGGAGAAACAATCCAGTATTTAATTAGTCCGTAATGTCTACAACCATCAGGAAGCACAATAGCGTATTTCAGTAGAAAAGACTTGGGAGATGGAGCACCACGTAGTACTGTGTCTGCCTCTAGACGTTGGAAGTGCACGCTAAAGAAAGGTAAGTCTTCAGGGAACAACACACGAAGTAAGCTGTGCAAATATACACCTCCAAAAAAGGCAATACAGTTTTAACTTCAGTAGCTAGATGTGGGGATGGATACCTTATCAAGATATTTTTCATATTAGAATAAAATCAGCTGACCAAATATTAACTAAAGTACCTTTAAACACTCCTAATTCAGTAAAAGGTGTACACTCTGAGGATTTTAATTATTGGAATTCACTAAGTAAGGTAATCTATGACATTTACTGGGAGGAGAAAATTGAGAAGAACAGAGAAGATACATAACATAACACTTCACAGATTTTGAGAGAAAATAGCTTGTTATTGCCAGGACACCTCATGTCTCCTTTGGCTAAGTCTTAATCAATTAAAAAAGTTACGAGTTCATATTCTGCTGTTTTCATGTTTTTATTTTCACATTTTAAAAAAATTTCTTGCTTCCTTGTCTACATCTCTAGGATCCTTTTTAATCCACGAGAATGTGGAATGGATAGTTATGTTCTTTAAATCTGAAGAGAGAAAGCAGCCAACTGAAGAATATTACAACTAGACACAAACAAGTCATGGACATTATCTTCCTATTTATAATGATCATAGGAGAGGTGGCAGCTGTATCTAAGAGCAACATTCCCAGGGTAATGCATACATGAAACAGAGAAATGATATACATTTCTGCTACAAACTGAAAGTAATGCACTTCATGAATATAATGTGTCTGTCCTGTGTATTGCTTTGAGCAAATGGGGCTCCTCGTATATGAGTCCACATTGGACCAGATGACATCAAAACACAGCTAAAACTGCCCATAAGTTTTTGTTAAAACTAAATTTCCTATTCCATTTCAATACATACACAAGTCCACCGATGAGAGCCAAAGATAGGAATAGTAATAATTTATAGGCTTCCTGGTTCTGACATTGACCATCCATCTCTCATTTCTCTCGGCTACCCATGTGAACCTTTGCTGTGCTATGATACCCCTCTCTTTGAAATTATAAATGTCATCGGCTGTAAATTTACTTTTAGCAGAAAAGTGGAGGACATTCGGAACAGACATCACCTGGAGCATTTCAGAGACCTCGGGGCTTTCATCAAAATCCACCATAGCAAAAAATACCTTGTTACTGAATGCACTGGAGAATTGCCAGGAATCTGCCAAGATCTGAAATTCTTGAAGAGCAAGTTTGCATGTTACACATGATCTAAACTTCTGGAGAGTAGTAAACATCACAATAACAGAATAGTTTCTTGGTTTTTCTAATACAAAACGATTGAACATGGCATCATTCATTCTTATCACTCTGTTTTTCTGAGTCCAGTCCATCAGCTGTCCGACCTTTTCTGCTAATATCTTCTTCCTTTGTCCAGGATGTGCAGGAGTCTCGGGAGTCATGAACACCAAAACCACCACCATGGTCGGAGATACACGCCAAAGCCACCACCATTCTTCCATATTTGTTTACTTCTTTTTGTTAAGTTTCCAAATATCTATGCCAAAATCTTATCATTTCTCCCAGCAGTTAATTTGTCCAGGACCTTTTATTTGTCTGTCTTCTTTAATCCTAGTAAAAGAGCTATATCACAAATTCCCATGCATGTCTGGTTTATGAGCCATGTATTAGAGTTTAGAAAATATTCTGTGAAAAAACAAAATTCTGTGATCAAGGAAGTCTTGGAAATGTTCCATCTCAGTCTTTCTGCAGAGTTCCAGACTCACATTTCTAACTGCCTCCTGGACAGCAATACCTAGATCCACCACAATCACCTCAAACTACTCAAAAGCCAACCTCATCATCCCCTTGCCTGCCAAGCCCTGGGTTCTCTGCCTCTCTTCCCACTGTGACCCCATCCCACCAATCACTGAGGTGATTTTAAAACTGAAGACTCTTCTTGGACTCCTCTCTTACCCTCCATCCATCAAACCAGAACTTAGCCTCTGGAGCAGACTGCCTGAGTTTGGATCCAAGCTCTACCACTTAGTTTTGTGACCCTGGGCACGTTCCTCACTTCTCTGTGCCTCAGTTTCCTCGCCTGTAAGACGATGGTGGTCATAGCATCCCTCTCCTAGGATTTTTCTGCACAGCCCTCAGAGAGGAGCAGGCGGGCAAGCTGGGGATAGCATCCCTGCCTTCCTCTTGCTGTCCAGCGCCACCACTAGAGGCAGTGCGGAGTCGTAACTGAGAGAAGGTAGACCTGGGGACCAGATGCATCTGGGTTTCCATCCTTACCAGTCTCTTCAGTTACTGGCAAAAATGGGGGTAATGCCTACCTCACCTATTAGTTATGTACATTACCTGTCAACATCTTCCAATGTCTAGAACGGTACTAGCACGATTGGATTTTTTTTTCCTTCTCCTTTTCAGAGAAATGGTTGGATACTGAGCATTACTTCTAATACCTGTTACCTCTCCCAGGGACGTGCCCTCTCCAATTACGATGATCATTCCTTCTATGCCGTCAAGCAGATGATGAAATTATTGGGAAAGACAGAATCAGTAGAATGTGTCTAAATAATGTTAAGTTCTGGGAAGGATACCTGCTGGAGAGTGAGCCTGACTGGGAGATTACTCTGGCTATGTACGGCACCTTTTTTTTTTTTTTTTTTTTTTTTTTTTTTTTTTTTTGCCATGTCGATGCGTAACCTTTATCAAAGTAAAGATTTTTAACTTGTGAATGAAGTGAACGCGATATCCTGATGCCCTCCTCCTCCCCATCCTCTTGCTGCACCAGCCCCGCCGCCGGCCCTTTCCTACCCGGAAGGCCTCTGGGCCCCAACGCCGCCGCCACCGCCGCGCCGCCCGGCGGTGACCAAGCTGAACGCGGGCTGTGATGACCCGCGCGCGGAAGAGGGGTGCCTAGCAACCGGGGGCGCTTAACAGAGGAGCCGGCGAAGGGAGGCGGAAGTGCGCGCTGGGAAGGTGAGAGGAGGAGGGGACAGGGGTGGGGAGGTGCTCACCGGCTCCCGCTCCTTTCTCTGCGCCGGGGTATTAATTTAAACTGAAGATGATTATCCTAGGAGGGGAAGGGAGGGATTGGGCTGGAACTAGACAAACCGCAGCTCCTCCCGCTGGGGCCCCTCACACACCCGCTCCTCCTCCTCCAGCAGAGGGCAGAGGGAGGGAATATGACCCAGGTGGGGAGGGGACCAGCCCCCCACCACCAATTCCCTAGGGCCAATTCGAAGCCCCTTCGAAACAAGCCGGTCCTCTCTGGATGGAGATAGGGCTCCTTCTCTTAGATCCCGCAGGGCCCTAGCCCAAAGCTGGGGCAGGGAAAGCAAAGAAAGTTGCACAGGACTTGGTTACTGGAAGTAGTGGTGGAAACTGGATTAAGGGCTACTTTTCCTGCTACCTGCCCCCCCCCTTCCGCCAGCCCCGCCGAGCACTTGGCACTACACACACACACGCACACGCACATGCACACACACACACGCGCACGCACACACACTGAGGAGCCCCATTATCCCCTTTCACCTGCTCCAGGACCTGTAGGATCCAGCAGTTTGTGTCTGTGGATGCATGGGTGGGAGGAAACTTAGTTAATGCCTCACACGAAGTTGAGTGTAGGGAGTGCTGTTTCCAAGCAGGCTTCCAGCAGGAAGGGGCTTGGAGCGGAACGGACAGGAGCACATCCTTTGGAGGCTTTCCTCAGTGGTCTCCTGCAGCCTTGTTTGCTCCCTCCAGCAGAGGTGGGTGTCTTGGAACAGGCCTGGGGTCCCTGCGCCTTCGGCTCCTGCACCATGGCCACCCTGAGTGTCAAGCCCAGTCCACGTTTCCAGCTGCCGGACTGGCACACCAACAGCTGCCTGTTGTCCACTAACGCTGAGCGGCAGCGAGATGCCTCACACCAGATCCGCCAGGAGGCCCGGGTCCTCTGCAATGAAACCGACAACCAGGTTGGGGGCCGGAGCCCGGTTGGGTGGGAAAGGGATAGCCCCCAACTCCCGATAACCTCTTTATCTGGCTCTGTCTCTTCCAGACCATTTGGGACGAACATGACAATAGGACTCGACTGGCAGAGAGGATTGATTCTGTCAACCGGTGGAAGGAGACGCTGGACAAGTGTCTGACGGATTTAGATGCCGAGATCGACGCCCTGACACAGGCAGGGAGCCAGGGCAGGGTGCCAGGAGACCCTGCCTGCAAGGACCTCCCTCTCCCTCCCCTCTTCCGGGTCAGGGTATTTGGTGGCATGTCCATCTGAGGCACTTGGCCTAAGTGGGGATGAGAGCTGCTTCCCAGCGGATGGCCCCACCAGCCTCCTGTGCCCTCTCTTTTCTAGATGAAAGAGTCAGCAGAACAAAACCTGCAGGCCAAGAACCTGCCTCTGGATGTGGCCATTGAGTGCCTGACCCTGCGGGAGAGTCGGCGTGACATTGATGTGGTGAAGGACCCCGTGGAGGAAGAGCTGCACAAAGAGGTAGAGGTCATTGAAGCCACCAAGGAGGCCTTGCAACAGAAGATCAGCCAGGCCTTTGAGAAGCTCTGGTAAGAGAGAGATGTGTCATTCGCACGTTCACCCGCCTTTGAAGGCTGTGTTTTAAATGTAGAACGTGTGTATCGTGGGTTACAAGTCACTGGCTCTCAGGCCGCCTTCTGCCCCCGCCGTGCCCATGGCAGAAACCACTCACCCACTGATCGTAGTACTTTTTGTACCACCTGGACGTGGTCTCAGAATACTTCTCATGAACCTGCTCTAGGCAGCCATTATCAATTTATTGGAAGCATGAGAGATGAAGCCCATGTGCCACCACGCCGACTTTCTGGGAGTGTGAGCCTTGTGAGTGTGGCTACTGGAGTGTGCCCTGTGGGTGTGTGCAAGCACTTGGTGCCATAGTTTTGTCTGTGGGGAGCTCATCCAGCTGTGCCTATATTTGTCTCAGCTGCAGCGGCAGCTCCACTGTCACCTCAGCTTTCCCATCCCTCCTTGTCCCTTCAGTACCATGGGCGCTGCGTTCCAGGGCCTTGGAGGTATGGCTCCTGATCCAGTCTGTTCTGTCCCCAGCCTCCTGCAGGAAGTCCGACAGCAGCTCAACTCTGACCATCGGGGCAAAATGGAGGCAATGGACGTTGACAGAGGCTGCTTCTCTCTCAACCTCAAGTCCCCGAACATCTCTCTGAAGATTAATCCCACACGTGTCCCCAACGGGTAAGAAGGGCGTTTCATTCAGTCTCTCTTCCTCCCTGCAGAGGCCATATTCTGATTATTTCCTGCCACCTGCAGCTCCACCACACTCCAGCAGTGGGATGACTACAGTCAGTTCAACAAGAACCGAGCAGAGGCTGAGATGAAAGAGTCCATAGAGCTGAGGGAGGCCATCGCCCTAACTATTGCCAAGGTGACTGACCACTCCCCCTACCCCGATCCTCCATGACTAAGAGATGGCCCCAGCATGCACTCAAGCGCTTGTCTTCTGTTCCCTGTCAGCCATGTGGCATCCCACCCCTCACCTGAGCGACATCCTCAGCTGGCCAGAGCTCATACCCTCCCCTTGCCCTGCCTACTTTCTGTCCTCAGACCAACAACGAACTGGAAGCCCAGAGGGTTGCAACGGAATTTGCCTTCAGGAAGCGGCTGTGGGAGATGGAGAAAGTGTACAGTGAGCTCAAGTGGCAAGAGAAGAATGTGAGCCTTCTCCGTTTGGTCTCCTGGGGCCTGGACTTCCCGCTGTGGGATGAGGAGCCTGAGGCCCTGCCAGGAAGCCCCGGACTGGGTGCACCAGGTGGAGACCAGTCACTCTGTCCCTGCAGACCTTGGAGGAGATTGCCGAGCTGCAGGAGGACATCCGGCATCTGGAGGAGGATCTGCGCAGAAAGTTACAGAACCTGAAGCTATGCCACACCCGGCTAGAGACCAGGACCTACCGGCCCAACGTGGAACTCTGCAGGGACCAGGTACGAGGGCACCCCAGTGGGGCATGGGCCCCTGGCTAAGGTTCCTCAGGATGACTCACTCCCTGGTGAAGCAGGGGTGCTGGCGCAGGGCAGCCCCCAGACCCGTGGCAGAAGGACAGTGTGGCTGACCTGGACTCCCAACCTGCCCCTCTGCCTCCAGGCACAGTACGGCCTCACTGAGGAGGTTTACCAGTTAGAGGCGACTACTGCTGCCCTGAAGCAGAAGCTGGCGCAGGCACAGTAGGTTTGGGGAGTGGGCAGGACGGGCGGGGAGACACCTCCCACCATTGGGGTCCCTTGCTGCCTGCCAGCTTCCCTGCTGTCTTCCTGACTCAAGGCTGGTGAGCTCAGCCCTGACCTCCCAGCCTCACACCGGCGGTGGTGGGCTGTTAATCCCTCCTCCCCAGGGATGCTCTGGACGCCCTGTACCAGCATCTGGCCCGGCTGCAGGCTGACATCGCCTGCAAGGCCAACTCCATGCTCTTGGACACCAAGTGCATGGACACCCGGCGGAAGCTGACCATGCCGGCTGAGAAGTTTGTGCCGGAGGTGGACACCTTCACCCGCACCACAAACCGCACCCTGAGTCCACTCCAAACCTGCCCGCTGGAGCTAACCTAGCGAGGGGGCTGAGGGAGGAGGGGAAGGCTGGTGGAAAATGAAAGAGGGAGGGCAGTGGAGAGAACGAATCTAATAAAGGTCGGGGGTTCTCAGTCCAGACGGTTCTTTGCTACCCCTGCATGTAGCCAGTGGGGAGAGGGCTCTTGGCTGTCCTGTGCACGGAGGAGCAAAGATGGTAACATCATCCCTCAAGCTCCATGTTCCCAATCCCATGCCCTTCTCTGGGCTAGGCCAGCACCCTGGGCTCCAGCGCCGTGATCTCTAACCAGCTCTGTCCCAGCTGGACCCTTGCGTGCCCTCTTGACGCCTAGGGGAGGCCCAGAGGGGGCTAGGGTGACAGGGGGAGGGCTTGGGGGTGGCCGCCCAGGACTGAATGACCCGAGCTGGGGCTGCTGTGGCACGGCTGGCCGACCGTGGGGGCAGTGGCCCGAAGGTCTGGCTCAGTGCGCAGCCCTCGGGGACCCTTTAGTGGCCGTCCCGCCCGGCTGTGACGCCGTTTACAGGTCGGGGAAACGCGGGCTAAATACAGAGGCCGGGCCCAATCGAAACGAGGTCTGCGGGACCGCCCCTTGTCACCTGCGGGGCAGCTGCGACTCCGGGCCGCCGGGTGGCGCTGTGGGGCCGGGGAAAGCCGCGCGGTGGGGTGCGCGCGGGCCGCACCGGAAGTGGCGGCTGGTACGCGCGGATGGCGGCGGCTGCGGTGATGACGGCGGCGGGCTGCGGAGGGGCTGGGGCGGCTCGCTCCCTCTCCCGCTTCCGCGGCTGCCTGGCGGGCGCGCTGCTCGGGGACTGCGTGGGCGCCGTGTACGAGGCGCGCGACACCGTCGACCTGACGTCAGTCCTGCGTCGGGTCCAGGACCTGGAGCCGGACCCCGGCTCGCCGGGGAGCGCGCGGACAGGTGGGCGGGGCCGGGCGCACTGGGCACCGGGGAGCTGCGAAGGACTCAGGCGGGGAGGGGACAGCGGCCGGAGGGGCCCGCTCTGCACGACCCGCGGGCACCTTGGATTCAGCGTGTCCAAATCCGAGCCCCGTCTTCGCACGTCTCTCCCCGAACGTGCACCAGCCCGGGGCTTGGCTACACAGACCTCCCAGCCGTGCAAGCCACGCCTAGATTGCGCCTAGTCCAATACTTAAGTCCCTGCCGATTTTACCCATTTTACGCGTTTTACCCGGGTCTCCCGAGTCAGTTGGCCACCAGTCCATCTCCACGCAGCTGGAGGGCACTTCTGAAAGCAGATCTTACCGCGGCCTCCCCTCATGAATCTCTGCAGTAATTTTCCATTACCCTTAGGACATAGCCAAACTCCTTAATGTTCCCTACGTGGCCGGCCCTCGCCTGCGTCTCCAGTTTCACCTTATACCACCCTTGGCCTTGCTGTCTGCGCTGCACTTCCTCTCACTTCGTGCCTCCTCTAGCTCAGGCCTTTGCATGTACTGCTATCCCTTTGCCTGTAAAGCTCTCTCCCCTCTGCCTCTCCCTCCCTGTGCAGTCAACTCATCACCCAGATCTCAGCGCAGTATCACGGCTGAGGATGATTCTTCTTGGAGAGCATGTAGAATAGTAAGAAAAAGGGGCCACACCCGGAACCCTGGAGGAGGAAAAGGAGCTAGAGAAGGAAACAGTTTATAGGAGGAGAAGCAGAGGGGAGATGGGTAACAACAAAACTCAAGAAAAGAATTTCAGGGCTTCCCTGGTGGCGCAGTGGTTGAGAGTCCGCCTGCCGATGCAGGGTACACGGGTTCGTGCCCCGGTCCGGGAAGATCCCACATGCCGCGGAGCGGCTGGGCCCGTGAGCCATGGCCCATGAGCCTGCGCGCGTGCTCCGCGGCGGGAGGCCACAACAGTGAGAGGCCCGCGTACAGCAAAAAAAAAAAAAAAAAATTCAAGATGAAGACACTGGTTACTGGTGTGAGGCTACAGAGAGGTTAAGTGGGGGGAAGTCTAGACTTAGAAAAGCATCTTCAGTAGAAGGTTGAACCTTGGAAGTTAGATTTCAGTGGGTTTAGGAGGAAATGGAAAAGGAGAAAATAGAGTATGTTTGGTATGAAGGGAAGGAGAGAGATGAGCTGTGGCTGAGGTGAAGACAGGATGGGGGGGACAGTTCATAATTTCATTTTTGGTTTGATGTTAAGATGAGGGGAAGACATTTTAGTTTGAGATTTTAGGACCCTTTGGGTGCAAGTGGCAGAAAACCCAACTCAAAATGGCCTGAGCAAAAAGAATGCATTGGCTGGCATCACTGAGAAGTCCAGGGCAGGTCTGGCTTTAAGCAGAGCTAAACCAAGCCATCTCCTCAAGACTCAGTTCCTCTCCTTATTCAGATCTGCGTTCTTCTGGGTGGGCTTCACTGTAACAGACCCTTCCCACGGGGTGGCCCTCAGCAGTTCCCAGCTCAGCATCTCCAGCAGAGGAAGTTTCTCTTCGCAGTGGCACCAGCAGAGGTCTCTGATGGAGTCTCAGTGGTCTGGCTTATGTCACCCGTCCATCACTGAAACAGGGAATGGGGTGCTGTTTGGCTGGGCTGGAGGTGGCATTGGCTCCCTCCCCTATCATCTGGACTGGGAGTGGGAGAGAAGTGATTCCCTGGGGGAAAGCAGGGTGCAGGGACCGATCAGAGGGAGACCAGGTGCTGCTGCATTACAGAGGGAGGAGTTGAGACAAAGGAAGGGCAAGGTCCCTGGGGAACTGGGCTTGGGGGGCACTTCAAGAGGGACCAGTCCCTCTGAGGACAGACTGGAGAGTGTGACTGTGAGTAGGTGCCTGTGAGCCTCTCTTCCTGGTGAAGTAGGGTGTGGAGGCTCCTGAGAGTGAAAGGGGAGGAGAAGGCAGGGTTGGGACTTGGGATACACAGAGCAGGGCAGGGATGGGGGGCAAGGGCAGAAGGCAGATGTGAGGAATAAGAAGGGGCTCACTAGGGAGTATGCTTAGTTCTCTGTAACTGTCTCTTCTTCAGATAAAACCAAGTCCTTGGCCCTAGCTGGCTTATAGCCTATTTGAGAAGCTACCACGTAACCAATGGTGTGTGTTACAAGTGCCAGAGCAGTAGACTCGGGCACCCAGAGGAAGGAGACAGGGCCAGAGGAGGGCGGGGGAGCAGCCCCAGGTGGGAAGGACTTGACCCAGGCTCCAGGATTGGTTCTGAGGATGTGGATTGGAGCAGTGGGATATAAGATGGGTGAGGAAGGGCGGGCTTCAGATGGCCAAGGCAGTGAGTTTGGACCTCATCCTGAAGGCAGCAGACAGCCATTCGAGCAGGAGAGTGAGATGAGGAAAGTGATATTCTACTCTTTCTGGCTGCACATATAGGTTGGGCTGGAGGGTGGGGAATATGCAGGAGATTTGAGAGGCCCAAAGCAGGTCCATTAAGACTGGAGATGCAGCCAGAAGGGGTGGAAGGTTTTCCTCCAGAAATCAGCAGGGCATGTGACTGACTCAGAGCCCTGGAAACTGGATGGGAGTGAGAGGCTGACTTGAGGCCTTCTGGAAGTAGTAGATAAAAGGAGTGAGCGGGAGGCCAAAGCCGCCACCCTCGAGCCCTGCAGCTCGATCTCCGCCCCCCGCCCTGTCCCTGCAGAAGCACTGTGCTACACAGACGACACAGCCATGGCCAGGGCGCTGGTGCAGTCCCTGCTGGCCAAGGAGGCCTTCGACGAGATGGACATGGCGCACAGGTGAGGGCAGTGGTCCTGGGGTGAAGCAAACCAGGTGGGCAGAGTTATTGCACCCCTTGACCAGAGCAGTGACATCTGTGCATGCCGGGACACCCTCCCCGCACACCCCGCTGCAGGACACTCTCCCTAGGGCAGCTGCAGCTTCCCAAGCTAGAAGTGACAGCACCGCTGGCACAGGCTCCTGAGGGCCCAAGGATTCCTCTTTTCCCAAACCAGCCAGGTTTCTTCTCTCCCAGCCCTGGCAGGCATCTCTTAGATCACTACGCTGTCCCCTTCTCTCCCCTAGGTTTGCTCAGGAGTACAAGAAGGACCCTGACCGGGGTTATGGTGCTGGAGTGATCACCGTCTTCAGGAAGCTCCTGAGCCCCAAGTGCCGTGATGTCTTCGAGCCTGCCCGGGCCCAGTTTAATGGCAAAGGCTCCTACGGCAACGGGGGCGCCATGCGGGTGGCCGGCATCTCCCTGGCCTATAGCAGTGTCCAGGATGTGCAGAAGGTAGTTAGGGCTGGCTGGCTTCTGGACACTCTCGTCCCTCCCTCCTCTGCAGCTTGGGTGCTGTGACAGCAGGTCTTTGCCTCCCTCATCTTTGCCCTAGTTTGCCCGGCTCTCGGCCCAGCTGACACACGCCTCCTCCCTGGGTTACAACGGTGCCATCCTGCAGGCCCTGGCTGTGCACCTGGCTTTGCAGGGTGAGTCGTCCAGTGAGCACTTCCTTGAACAACTCCTGGGCCACATGGAGGAGCTGGAGAGTGATGCCCAGTCTGTGTCAGATGCCCGGGAGTGAGTATGCGGGCTGGAGGCGCGTCTGTGCATGTGCATGCTGGTGGGGTGGCCCTGCCTCAAGCTGAGACCTTCCTTTAATTGCAGGCCCTAAGGAGGGGTGGGAAGAAGCCCTTTGCGTTGGCTGTGCCTCAGGGCTCTCCGGGTCCCAGAGAACAAACCGGGTGGCTCGCCCTTCCCACTTCTTGCCCTGACACCCGTGCTTAAGTGTCAGATACCCACGTCCCTGCCTCGCCCTCCCATGCAGCCCTTCCCCCTCCTGCCTTCTCCACCCTGCTGGCTCCGACCTCCCTGAAATCTCGCCCCCAACCCACAGGTTGGGCATGGAGGAGCGTCCGTACTCCAGCCGACTGAAGAAGATTGGGGAGCTTCTAGAGCAGGACTCAGTGACCAGAGAGGAGGTGGTGTCCGAGCTAGGTGGGTAGTCCCCCACCCGTCATCCTTCAGGGTCAGTCTTGGGCTCAGGAGTGGGAGGGGTGCCTGGAGTCACGCCTGCTGCCATCACACCTTTGCCAGGGTTGCTGAGACAGCAGAGCCACGTTCCGTAGGGTCTTTGGCAGGCTGCGAGCACAGCTCCTTCTTGTTCTAGGGCAACAGTACCCTCAGCCTTAAAGATAAACATCCCAGAGATGGCAGCCGGCCGCTGGTTTTTTACAGCTAATGGTGATAGTACTTTACTGTGTTCTGGGCACTATGCAGAATGCTTCACCTCTAGGATGTCATTTCACCCTTGCACCAGCCCTGCGAGAATTCCTAACTTTATTCACTCTCTACACGAGGAGCTGAACCCAGGATACAGGAATCACACAGCCAGTAGGTCGGCGAGCCGGGATTTGAACCCAGGTAGCCTAACTCCAGAGCCTGTGCTCTTAATCGCAGCCCAGCTTGAAGCTGAGAGTGTTGACTTGTGGCAGGTGGCAGGAAGCCTGGGGACATGTGGGGCTCGGGAAGGGGGGCGGCTCAAGTTCCCATAATCTGGCTTCCCCGCAGGGAATGGCATTGCTGCCTTTGAATCTGTGCCCACCGCCATCTACTGCTTCCTGCGCTGCATGGAGCCCGACCCCGAGATCCCCTCTGCCTTCAACAGCCTCCAGAGGACTCTCATCTATTCCATCTCACTTGGTGGGGACACAGACACCATTGCCACCATGGCCGGGGCCATTGCTGGCGCCTACTATGGCATGGAACAGGTGCCAGAGAGCTGGCAGCAAAGCTGTGAGGGCTATGAGGAGACTGACGTCCTGGCCCAGAGCCTGCACCGGGTCTTCCAGAAGAATCTGTGAGGGCCACAGCTCCGCCATACCCAGCAGGACCAACTACAGCTCGGACTGGAAACCCTGGGCTCCCTTAGGCTTGGCTCCCTGCCTCGGCCTTCCTGCGGTGTGGCCGGAGTGCACCCTTGGGGCTGGGGACTCCTCTGGGGAGGTCACTGAACAGTGAGGGAGGGACGGGTGCCTTCTGGTGCTGGGTTCCTGGCTTCTGCAGAGCCTCGGTGCTCCTGGCTCCTCAGTCAGACATAAGGGACCGGGGCAGGTTTTATTTTGGAGCAGTACTTGTGGTGTTTTCCTTTATTATCTAGGACATGGGATTTGGGGAGGTGGAAATGATCTGCGGCATCGTTTCTCCTTGTTGGGATTTAACCAGTTTGCCAGGATGCCTGCCTTTGACTGCACAGGGCCCCAGGCGCCAAGTTTATATGGATCAGGAGGTGGACACATGAATCTAGCTGATCTAGATGCACACCTGGCCCTTGGCTGTCATGGGTCTTGTTAACAGCTTCCCGACGAAGTTACAGAGCAATAAACAGTTCTTTAAATCCCACCACTGTTTCCTGTGTTTCTCCTCTGCCCTGAGCGGATTCTTCCCCCCTCGCCCTTCTGTGCCTGTGCCTCTCTGTCTGGGCCTCACTCTCCGAGGAGCCAGGGACCCAAGCTGCTGGCCTGTGGAGGCATATTCCTCCAGCTGTTCAGCCACGAAAAGCAGAGCAGGCATGGTCTGGTGCTTTGTCCTGGTGGAGATCCCTCACAGTGGCCCAGGCAGTGGGCAGAAACAAGCCAGATTTTCCTGCTCTCAGAGCCTGGCTTCATAGGTTGCTCCCCAGATAGAACCCAGGCCCAGCCAGGAACCAGAACGCTGTAGGACGATGCCGAGGGGACCGTGTTATCACGGGACCGCTGACCTTTGTGTGAGGGGGGCACATCGCCTCAGGTGAAGGCCGGGCCTCATTCTGCATCTTGGGCCTCAGTCAAAGGCCTTGGCCTGCTGGGAAGTTCTGCACACCATCCATTCTGAAGAAAGGAAAATCGAAATGGAGGAGACACCTCCCCTCAAACTTGAGGGATATTCCAGCCTCGGTGGAGAGAGACGCATGCCCAGCTCTGCAGCTAGCCTGAGGTTTCAGGACTGTCGGACAGGCCTGCTTTCAGCCAAGATGGGGTTCTTCCAGGCTGGGGAAAACCACAGGATTTTTCAGGGCACAGGTTGGTCTCAGGTCTGCTGTCCAGATTCCCAGAGTACGGCAAGTTATGGGGCAGTGCTTTCTCCCAGGACAGCTCCCCTGGCCCTGCCTTCAGCGTTGGGCCTTGCACTAGCCCCGCCCACAGGAGCAAAGATTCCTGATTTCATTCATAATTTGTATCAGATGTTGAAACTTGACCCTTGGGATCCTGAGCCAGCTGTCATGCTCCACTACCCTTGAGAGCTTGCAGGAATGTTCCAGGGAAGCTTGATCCGTCTCCCCTAGCTCCAGCCACTGCCTCACTTTGCTTTCTTAAAATGCCTCTTGGCATTTACTTGGTGCAGAGCCTCGGCAGCTTCAGAGAATCAAGCATTTCTGATGCGGTGGTGACAGAACCCCTGGCTGGGAGGAATGCACGCTCCTCGAGAGGGTGCAGAGCAAGAGCCCCAGAGAGCTCCCTGGGTGCTTCACGAAATCCAGAGGCTCGAGACACCTCTGAATCAACGCCAGTTTCAGCACAGGGCTGTTTATTCAACAGGCTTTATTGAGATTGTGTCAATACAGTCAATACCGTTGTTTTTCTTTTCAAAAAGAAGTCCCATTTTCTTTGATTCCCAAGTGCATTTTTCCCCGAATCTTCTGTGACACAGGGTACATAATAGGTATGTAGAGAACTAAGCTCCTATACCAGGTTAGAAATGAAATTACCAACGGAAAACATTTAAACCTTAATCTTAAAAAACAATGAGGAATCAATATAAAAATGCACAAGGTAATGTAGTTTTCATTGTTAAAACCTGACATAGTTTATCAAAGCTAGTCAGTTAAGTGGACACCTGGAAATCCCATAAATATTTCGGAAGCACCACCCACCTCTCCCCAAAGGCTTCAGGAATGACATTTAACAGAAACTCAGTTCTGTGAAACAGCATTTTTTCTTTTTTTTTGGCTCCCTGTACCCTCCTCAGAGCCCTGGGCTCCCACTAGGACCTGATGCATTTCCGCCCGACAGAAGCCTCCCTAACAGGTCAGATGGCAGCGGCTTTGACCCAGGAAGGAGGCTGAGCAGATGGCTCCCCGAGGTACGACTTGAGACTTAGTACCCGTGGGGGCCGATGAATAAGAAACCCACCAGGAACCGTAGCCACAACCTGCTCTTGAAGTGCCACTTGGGCAGATTTGGGTTTTTGTCTCTCCTTTTGCAAGTTAAAGCAAGTAAACGGTCTGCTTTGTTTGGAGAAGTTGTGGCCAGGCGATGGGCCTGAGGAGCCACAGAGTCACAAGTCGGGAGTCAGTGGCATGAAGAACCCAGGGGCAGGACGGGAATAAAGACGCAGGCCTACTAGAGAATGGACTTGAGGACATGGGGCGGCGGGGAAGGGTAAGCTGGGATGAAGTGAGAGAGTGCCGTGGACATATACACACTACCAAACGTAAAATAGATAGCTAGTGGGAAGCAGCTGCATAGCACAGGGAGATCAGCTCGGTGCTTTGTGACCACCTAGAGGGGTGGGTTAGGGAGGGTGGGAGGGAGGGAGATGCAAGAGGGAAGAGATATGGGAACATATGTATATGTATAGCTGATTCATTTTGTTATACAGCAGAAACTAACACACCATCGTAAAGCAATTATACTCCAATAAAGATGTTAAAAAAAGAAAAAAAAGAAGTCAGTGGCCAGTCTCCTTCCTCAACATGGGAAGGAAGGCTGGCATGGGCCAGAGCTGGAGCAGGTTCACGCTGGGTCCTCAGCTCTATCCACTCGGCTTGAACTAGCGGCTGAGGGCATGGGAGGGGGTCCTGTCTGTTTCCTGCAGGGTGGAGCTCTGATTGGGGAAAACGGCAGAAACATCCAACTCATTCCAAACGGGCCTGTTGGCACCCTTTTTCTCAGGGCCTCATCCTCCTGGGCCTTAATCCTGCCTAGGACAGGAAATTGGAACCAGAGGGTGAAGGAGAAGAAGCCCCAGCAGACTAACCCCTGTAGTCGACACACACCCATCATATGGCTATTAAGAAAAAGCGGGCGGTGGCCTTCATCCCCAAGCTTGTGTGCACCTTGTTCTGAGGGCAAACAAGAAGCTCTCTGCCTTGGGGATACTGGGGTTGGGGGTGGCAAGGATCCCTTACAATTTTGTCTGAGAAAATCAGCCCTCCCCCAGCAGGTGAAAGGAGAGAAAGGGAGGACTACTCATGTTCGCTGACTGCCCATCCTGCCTCGTGCCCGCCTGTGGCGGTCCCTAGGGGCCTGGGTGGCTGGCCTCATGAAGAACAGAGCCAGAGCTGGTGGGGGCAGCCTGGGGGATGGAGACGAACGTGAAGAGCTGCCATCCTGCCTCAGACCCATGCCCCTACCCCTCACAAACCACCGTTCCCCATGGCTGCAGCCTGAGCAGTGAAGGGGGGTCGGCACTTCCTGGGAGCCTGAAGGAGGGGCCACACGCCTGTACCTGCCAGGGACAGGCCTGATGCCACCGCCCCACTGCTAGGGTGGCAGTCCTGACAGGGTGTCCACTGGCCACCTCGATGGTTCCCCTCCTCTCCCTTCCCCTGGAGAGAAACAAAAACTCTTCAGGGGACCCACCGTCTTATGCTGGAGGTCCCGCGCGGGGCAGCCAAGAACTTAGGGAGGCCCTGCCCCCTTCCTTGAGCAGGGGCCGTCTGTGGGCAGGCAGGAAGGGCAGGGCTGCGAAGATGTCTCCCCGGGGGAATGGGTGGGGGAATTCAGTCCCCTCTCAGCTCTGACTCGCACAGCAGCAGCATCCTTCGCCGCCCAGCAGGGCCCAGCACTCACGGGGGCCAGGGGTCTCCACCAGCTGGGCAGAACGTCCTGGGGCCCTGCCTGCAGGCCAGGCAGGGCAGGAGAGGGGGCACAACCCCAACGCTGCACAGACACTCGGGGGAGAGGAACGCAGGCCACCTTCTTCCAGAAACCACCTCAGCCTGCGTGGAGGGAGAAACCCAGTCAGTCTCCTCGGGCCAAGGCCGCGGCTGCCTCTGCTCCCGCCTCTGTTTGGCCTTTGGTTTTTTCTTTAAATGGAGGTTCTTTGTAAGTGAGAAGGTCTCTCTACCGCTAAAGAGGAGGAGGCCGGGGCAGCATGGGTTATGTGGGGCACAGCAAGAATCCTGAAAAGGAGGAGTGGATGTACTCGGTGGAGTAGAGGCCATTGGCCTGGTCCGAGGGCATCTGCACCCAGACCTGGTCGTTGGGCCGCAGCTGGAGCACGGCCCCCCCAGACGCCTGGTCCAGGTAGCCCTTCTTGTACTCATCATAGGTGTAGGTGGCTGGCACGTTGTTCTTGTACAGGGCCACCCACACGTTGGTGCCCTTGACGTGCACGTGGTAAGCAAAGTAGTAGACCCCGCCCACGGGGCAGGTGAAGATGCCGGTGGCCGGGTTGTAGCCACTGTGGCCATTGTAGAGGGTCCGGTCAAACTTCACAGGCATGCCTGAGGCGGGGAAGGGCGAGGTGAGCACAGCGGTGAAGGCGGGCGTGGCATGGGCTGACAGCTCGCCCAGCCCAAACCGGGGCTTGGTCCCCTTGCCCAGCACAGCTCCCTGCACGCCGCCATTGGGCAGGTGCAGGCCGGCGATGCCAGTCTCATCGAAGGCCCCAGGTGCACCAGGGGGCCCGGGAGGTCCGGGAGGCCCAGGAGGGCCCGTGAGTCCTGGGGAACCTGGGACCCCAGGAGGCCCTGTAGGCCCAGCCATGCCAGGTTCTCCCACTTTCCCCTCTCCAGGGGCCCCCGGCAGGCCTGGTTCACCCTTCAGGCCTGGCAGACCCTGCGGCCCGATAGGGCCAGTCGGACCTTGGAGTCCTGGGATTCCAGAAGGGCCTCTCAGGCCAGGCTGCCCAGGGAGCCCCAAGTCACCCTTCTGCCCCAGGGCTCCTGCCACCCCTGGTCCTCCAGGGCGGCCCGTGAAACCTGGCTCGCCTTTGGGCCCAGTCGGTCCAGGAGGTCCATGAGCCCCTGGAAGCCCCCTCTCTCCTGGGAGCCCAGGTTTCCCAGCCAGGCCACTAGGCCCCTGGTCACCCCGAATGCCAGGCACTCCTGGGGGTCCTCCAGGCCCCATCTCCCCCTTAGGCCCCGGGGGCCCACGTCGGCCAGGTAGCCCTGCAGACCCCGGAAGTCCAGGGGGGCCCCCAAGGCCCTGTGGTCCCTGTTCCCCCGGCTCCCCATCCTCACCTGGCTCGCCCCTGTCCCCCAAGAGCCCCGGGACCCCAGCTGGGCCTCTGTCCCCCTTGGGACCTGGCAGCCCTGGCATCCCATAGCCAGTGGGGCCTATCAGGCCAGGAGGGCCCCGGGTGCCTGGCTCCCCTTTGGCCCCTCGTGGGCCCTGTGGCCCTGGCACCCCTGCTGACCCTGGTACCCCCATACCATCCAGCCCAGGGGGCCCTTTTGGGCCCAAAGCTCCTGGCTCCCCCCTGGGTCCTGGCAGCCCAGGAGGCCCAGACTCACCCTTATCTCCAGGGGCCCCAGGAAACCCATCCAAACCTGGTTTGCCCAAGCCAGCTGGACCAGGGAGACCAGGGGGTCCGGGGGCACCCCCCTGGCCTGGGGCTCCAGGAAGCCCTGGTTGGCCCACTCCATTTTCACCCTTGAGGCCTCGATCACCCGGGGGCCCAGGCTCTCCCTGGGGCCCTGGCTCCCCCCCAAATCCTGGGGGCCCTGGCACCCCCTGAGGACCTGGTTTTCCAGGGACAGCAATGCCTGAGGGCCCAGGTAGGCCAGGGGGCCCTGGGGGCCCCCGGAGGCCCTGGTCCCCTCGTATCCCTGGCTCCCCCCGAAGCCCCGGCTGCCCTGGTGGGCCAACCTTGCCTGGAAGCCCTGGGGGACCAGCCTTGCCCATCCGGGAGAAGCCAGGGGGGCCAGCGGGTCCAGGCTGCCCATGTAGCCCTGGTTTTCCAGTGCCTGGTTTTCCTGGGAAGCCAGGAGGGCCAGGGGGACCCCGCGGTCCGGGTTTTCCTGGGGGACCAGGCTCTCCTTTCAGGTCCATTGGCAACAGCGGTAGAGGCATTTCTGAGAGAGAAAGAGAGAGAAGGGGTCAGTCAGGGGCCTGAACAGTGGGAACAGGGGACCCATCTTCCCACTCCCCATACCAGCGTGTGGTGCAACTTGAGAAGACAAGGTTCTGTATCTGTTCGTGAAGACCAGTCCCGGCCTCCCCCTCCCTGCTCTCATGGAAGATGGAATTTAGGCGGTTCAGTGGCCACCTTGGGAACTGCCCGGTATCCACACCCAGGGCTCTTAGCACCCAACCCACCCAGACTAGGCCTTCCCTAAGAGCTTCTCATCCCTGCCTGACCGGGGTGGAGTGGCCACCAGGTGGCACCAGCATCCCTCCTTAGAGCCGATCTGAGCCGCCCCGCCCTCCCCACTTCCCCACAAACCTTCCCGCCCCACCCTCTACCTAAAGACCATCTCCGCCAGCCAGCGGCACCCCACTTCCCCACCCCACTTCTGCACCCGCCCCGGACCAGCATCAGGAAGAAAGTGGAGATGGGAAAGTCTTTGGTGGGGATTGAGGGGCTGTGGCCGGAGGCGGGGGCGCCTGGGAAGAGCTGGTGGAGGTCGGGAGGCAGGGAGTTGGGGGTCAGGACTGTCCGGGGCGGGGCGGGGCGGGGAGGTGCTCACCCAGGTATTGGCCCTTGCCCTCGCGGAAGGGCGGCCCCACGGGTCCTTTGTGCATGGGCTGCACGTACTGCACCGGCGGGTAGCCCGCTGCCCCGGCGGCTCCACCGCTGGCGGCCGCCCTCAGCCCGCACCCCAGCACCAGCAGCAGCAGCAGCAGAGGTGGCGGCAGCGAAGACAGGGACGTCAGAGCCCCCCGCATGGCGTCCTTAGGCTTTTGCTGCAGGGAGGAACGAGAGGGGCCATCAAGCCAGCCCATGGGTACGTTGGCAACGGGCCCAGGGACTCACAAAAAGATCAGGATTTAGATATTATTCACAAGCAATTCTCAAAGTCTCAGAGTCTCTCCTAATCCTGCCCATAGCTCTCTATCGCCGCCCCCCCAAGTCTACCGAGGACCCCTCCCTGGACAGTAGCCTCCCCCTAACTATTCACTTGGCGGCCAGATGCCCTTCCAGAGCATCTCTAACCTTGGCACAGCTCTGCCAGAAACTGTTTGGTGATTACACCCACTACCATGTGCTGGGCTGGCTCTCTGCCAGCCAGGGGCTAAGCTCTCTAGAGATGGAAGCTCACTTAATCCTCCTAACACTTTAACGAGGTATTGTTATTGTCATCCCCATTTTCCAGATGACAAAACTAACGCAGAGGTCTCTAGGAAGCAGACTGGGATTTTTTTATTTTTATTTTTTGGCTGCACTGGGGCTTGGTTGCAGCAGGCAGGCTTCTTAGTTGTGGCATGAGAACTCTTAGTTGCGGCATGCATGTGGGATCTAGTTCCCTGACCAGGGATCGAACCCAGGCCCCTGCATCGGGAGCGTGGATTCTTTTTTTTTTTTTTTAACATAAATTCATTCATTTGTTTATTTATTTTTGGCTGCGTTGGGTCTTCGTTGCTGCGCGCAGGCTTTTCTCTAGTTGTGGCGAGAGGGGGCTACTCTTCGTTGTGGTGCGCCGAGCACGGGCTCTAGGCACGGGGGCTTCAGTAGTTGTGGCTCGCGGGCTCTAGAGCGCAGCCTCAGTAGTTGTGGCGTACGGGCTTAGTTGCTCCTCGGCATGTGGGATCTCCCGGACCAGGGCTCAAACCCATGTCCCCTGCACTGGCAGGCGGATTCTCAGCCACTGCGCCACCAGGGAAGCCCTGGGAGCGTGGAATCTTAACCACTGTGACACCAGGGAAGTCCCAGAACTGGGATTTGACTAAGGTCTCTCTGACCTCACATTATGTCGATGCCCTTCTGGGGCTCCCCACTGCCTTCAGGATCAAGTCCTTTGTGGGAATTCCCTGGCAGTCCAGTGGTTAGGACTCCGTGCTCTCACTGCCAGGGGCCCAGGTTCAGTCCCTGGTCGGGGAACTAAAATCCCGCAAGCCGTGTGGCCAAAAATCAATTGATTTAAAAAAAAAAAAAAAAAAGGGCTTCCCTCGTAGCACAGTGGTTAAGAATCTGCCTGCCAGTGCAGGGGACACGGGTTCGAGCCCTGGTCCGGGAGATCCCACATGCAGTGGAGCAGCTAAGCCCGTGCGCCACAGCTACTGAGCCTGCGCTCTAGAGCCCGTGTGCGAAAACTAGTGAAGCCTGCGCACCTGGAGCCCGTGGTCTGCAACGAGAGAAGCCACCACAATGAGAAGCCCGCGCACAGCAACAAAGAGAAGCCCCCGCTCGCCGCAACTAGAGAAAAGCCTGCGCGCGGCAATGAAGACCCAATGCAGACAAACATTAAAAAAAAGTCCTTGGTGCCCAGCATGGCGTTCAAAGCCTTTTAAATCTAATCACCTAGTGGGTGCCTGCCTATCACCTGCCACCCCTTTCTCTGCCTCTCCCCTCCCCCATACCTTTGCCCCAGACACCAGGCAGCCTCACACTTCTGGGCCTTTGTACCTGCTATTTCTCTGCCTGCAGTGTTCTTCCTCTCTCCAACTCGTCCTTCAAGGCCCAGGGAAGCTGTCATCCCTTCCTCTATAGAGTTAACCCCTCACTCCTGTGTCCCGATCTAGCCCTGTCACAGCATTTAGCTCAGCTCTGAGAACAAGGCCTGGGTTGGGAAGAAGCACAGGCTCCAGCTTTGGATGGCCAGCCTGAGTCCTCCGCTCACCAGCTGGGGGAGCCTGGGCAAGAGGTTTCCACTCTGTGAACCTCAGTTTCCTCATCTGTAAAATGGAATAACACGTCCACACAAAAACGTGTACATGAATGTTCATGGTGACATTATTCGTAACAGTCACAAAGTAGAAACAACACAGATGTGCACCCACTGATGAATGGATGGTGTGGTATATCCATGCAACGGACTGTCATTCAGCAATAAAAAGAAGGGAGATACTGATAAATGCTACAATACAGATGAATCTTGAAAACATTATACCAGGTGAAGAATCCAGTCACAAAATCATATTATCTAATTCTATTTGTATGTTCAGAATAGGTAAATCTATAGAGACAGAAAGTAGATAGATGAGTGGTTGCCTAGGGCTGGGGGGGTGGAAATGGGGAGTGACTGCTAACGGGCACAGGGCTTCTATTAGGGGTGATGAAAACGTTCTAAATTGCTTGTTGTGATGGTTGCACAATGCTGTGAATACCTTAAAAAAAACATTGATTCGTACACTTTAATGAACCAATTGTAAGCTATGTGAATTGTATCTCAATAAAGTTCTTTTTAGAAAAAGCTAGGCTAGGGAATCTCCTAGTGGTCCAGTGGTTAAGACTCTGCACTTCCACTGCTGGGGGCCCGGGTTCGGTCTCTGGTCGTGGCCAAAAATATAAAATAAAACAAATTTAAAAAAAAATTTTTTTTTTTAAAGCTAGGCTAACCACCTGCTTCTCAAGGCTGCTGTGATGATTAGAGATATCACAGTGCCTCACGGCAAGCACCCATCAATATCTGCACAGTGGACTAGCCTGGCATTTCACACGCCCCAGGAAAGTCTCACTTGCCCTGGCATCCCTGCTCCCGGCTCCCCTCACCCCACCCAGGGGCCTCTCCACACCTGCGCCTGCCCGGGCGCAGGAGGGAGTGCGGGCGCGTTGTGCACACCCAGGGATGCACGTGGGGCTGAGTCTGGAGCTGCAGTGCGGTGTTCCTCCAAACTCAGTATCACTCAGGGCTTTGCAGGAACGAACGCGGGACTCCGGAGAAGGCCGGTGAAGCTGCCAGCCCAGCTCTGCCATAACCTCTCTGTAACCCTGGGCGGGTCGTTCAGCCTCCCTCAGCCCCGGCATAATAGTAACACCTGTGACCTACGGGCTCCCCACGTGCCAGGCGGGGCTTCACCAGCTTCGCATCACTAACGCTCTTAATGACCCCCCTCCAGCTCCTGCAATTACAATCTCCTATTCTCTAGACGTAGAAACAGAAGCTTAGACTGAGAATCTCGCCCAGAACGCCTTCCCTCGACACAGGCCGCCTGCTCTATCCGCACCATGATCGGTGCTGGGCCTCGAGAGGCCACAGGATGCAGGCCTGGCACTCAGCTGCTGCCGATGGAAGCTCCGGCCATGCACTGCCCTGACGTTTGTTGGACGTTCCATCCCCGTGCAGCCCTGCGAGGCTTGTCGGCCCTGTTTTACAGATGAGGAAACTGAGGTGCTGTCAGAGCCTAAACCCAGGCAGTCTGACTCTTGAGCCCCAATCTCTAACCACCACACCACGCGTCCTCTCGGGAGAGGGGGAAGGGCCCTCCTGCACTTGCCACCCGAGCTGGGGGGGCTGTTAGGGTGGAGGTGGTGCTCACACAGCACAGAGCCAGGATGTTCTGCCTGGTAGGGGGGCAGAGGGTTGGGGGAGCAGGTGGAGGGGCAGAGCTCGCAGCAGGAAGCAGGGGGAGGGGAGGGAGCAGCTCTGGCCTGGGTGGGCCAGAGGCCGAGGTCGCGGCACCACCACAGGAAGACTCAAGAGAACCCTGGCTCTGGGGAGCCCTGGTCCCCTTCCCATGCTGAGTTGAGGCCTCACTAGGCGTGGGGGGATGATGGAGGGTGCAGGCAGCCTCAGGCTCAGCTGGGAGGGTGTCTGGGGTGGGAAGAACTGTGGAGGAGCACAGGCAGGCCGGGCGCCAGAGGAAGAGCCCCCAGTCCACTCAGGAGCCCGGGCAGGGGCAGGGCCCCCTGCCAGCTGCCCACTTTTCTTTCCTCCTTGGCACGGTGGATCTCCAGGAAGCATCCGCACCTTACACCCTGCGGCTCCCTGAACTTGCCCCATCCCAGCACTGCCAGCATCGTGGAGGTGGGGCAGATCTGCTGCAGGACCCCAGAGCAGGTGTTTCCTCTGGAGGGAGGGGTGTCTGAGTGAGGATGACAGCTCACACCACTGGTTGGGCACCGCCTAAGTGCTGCATATTCTGCATTTAACTCCCACAAGGTCCCTGGGAAAAAGGAACTATTGTGCTTCCTCTTTCTATAGGTGAGGAGTCTGAGGCTGGGACAAGGACAGTGATGTGCCCACTGGCTACAGCTGGCAGCCAGGATCTGAGCGGAGGTCTGTTAAGAACCTGAGCTCTTAACCGCTGGGACAGACTGCCATGGGGGAGGGAGTGGGGGAGAGTGCGCCAGAGAGCACAAGCTAGACAGAGAGAGAAGCAAACTGAGAGAGAGAGTCTCTCTTCCAGCTCCAAGCTGCCTGTGGGTTTGAGGAGGGAAAACTTGCTCTAGCTCTTAGAGGGGAGGTGGCTATGCCACTCCAGGTGGGGGGCTTGGCCAGAGAAGGGGCTGAGAATTGATGGCCCTGGAATGGTGCGACGTGGCAGCCCAGGTGGGAGGGACTGCCCCCCATTGCCGGCCACCGTCAGAGCCGAGGGTGCCTGGGCGCCCCTGAGCCCCTGCTCACTGCCACCCCTCCCCCCCCACTGCAGGCTCCGCAGGCTCTCTGGCCTCTGTACGTTCATTTCACCCTACTGCTTCTCCACCTCCTAACTCTTCCTCATTCTTGGACATCCTGGACGCCTACTGGATGCCTTTCCCCGGGCTCCTCTGACACCTGCAGGTCTCCCTCACAGCTCTTGTTTCCCTCTTTGGCTCTTCTGCTCTCTCCCCGCCACATTCCCCCGACTCCATGACCAGCACAGGACTTGATGGCACACAGAGATGCTCCATAAATGTCTGATGAGCCCAATTTGCCGTCAGATTTAATGATCACACCAGTAACTCACTCCAGGAAGCATCCAGGACTTCGCACAGACACATGTCACACGGCCCTGGGAGCCCCCTCCCTAGGCCAGATGGGCTTATCTGTTGGCTAGAATGGGAACAGGTGGGACATCCCCGTGGCCTCAATCAAGGATCTTCAGCTAAGAACTGCCTGCGCAGGGAATAGAGGCACACAGGGAGGAACAGCTGTGATCCATTTGCTTCCTCCTGGTCTCCCCGTGAGGAATGGCGGCCAAGCAGGGGTGTCAGGGGTTGGCGGAGGGCCCTGAGGCTCAAGCCTGGCTCTGCTGGGTGACCTTGGGCAGTCCATCATCCTCTCTGGTGACCTCTTAGGAAGGAAGGCAGGAGCCAGGGCAGCTGGGAAGGGGCTGGGCTGGCAGGGGCAGGAGATGGGATGCAAAAGGAGACGGTAATTCAAGGGATGGAGCGGTGGCGGCAGCAGGGTAGACGCGGTGTTTGGACAGCTGCAAGTCCTTAGCGGGGATTTCCCCCCTTTTCAACAAATCCCCGTAAAACAGCATTTTGTCCAAGTCAGCGTTTTGTGGCAGCCTGGGCCTCCTCCAGGGGCGGCCGAGGAGGTTGGCTGGGAGCGGGTAGCGCTCCAGGGTCTTTCAGACCAATTGAGAGGGGAGGGGACTGGACCCCAGCAGGAAGAAGAAGCGCATGAATACAGACCCCTCTCTCCCTGGACAGGGCTTTGGGAGGGGAAGGGGCATCAGCAGCAGTGACTCCTCCCCACCAGTCCCCTCTCAAAGGGTCCTGTCCCAGGGGGCGGCCAGCAGAGGGGGCCCAGGTGATTCCATGGAATTTAAGGGCCTGCCCACTCCCCATCCCATTTTACACGTGAGCTATCAGAGGTCCAGATAAAAAGGGGAGCCTGAGGGTGGGGCGCAGGCTCCCGACAGACCGTGCAGGGGTGTGGCTAGCGTGGCCCTGGCAGCACCCCCACCTCACCCCACCCCACCCCCGGTGGGTGGATGGAACGCGGCTCTGTGCAGGCTCCCGCTGCTCCAAGCCCCCAACCCCAGAAGGGCGGCTGCAGCTGAGGAAGCCTCGGGGAGCTGAGGCAGCCCGGGGCCTGGCCAAACCACAGGTATGTTATGAGACGCTTCCTGTTGTGGAGACATTTCTGCGGGATCGGCTGCCCCACTTGCTCCCCCGGTGCCTCCTGCCTCCCCACTCGTCCAGCCTCGCTCTGTTCTGTCCCTGGGTCTCTGGCCCTGACTCATTTCTCTCTGTCTCTCTCTCTCTCTCCAACCTGGTCACTGCCACTTCAACAGGTGAGCAGCATTTCTTGCTCAGGCTCTCCCTATCAGGGATCCAGCCCTGGGGGGCCCTAAGGCCCTCTAGGTCCCGGCAGCCCCTGAACTCCCATTTCAGCAAAGCTACCTACCGGCTGGGTGATCTTGGGCAAGTGACTTAACCTCTCTGAACCTCGGTGTCCTCATCTGTGAAAGGGTTAACTGAGATGGTCTAAGCCATCAGCCCCTCCATGCGGCTTTGTCCTGTTACCCCGGTGGCCAGAAAGTCCTCCCTTCAGTCTAACCTCAGTTCCTCCTGCTGCAAAGCAACATCTCCTCCAACCCTTGAAAACCTCAGGTGACTTGCTGCCAAAGGCCAGCACCTTGTGAATTTGCCTAAAGTCAAATTTCTGGCCTGCTAGGCCTTTTCCCTAACCAGCCCTGAGATGACACCGAGCAGGGGTCACACAGCCTGCTCAGGACAAGGATGGAGTTATGCATCTTGGAGAGGAGCAGAGGAACTGCCCTCCTCCCTCACTGGGCATGATGCCCACCCCCACTGCTGAGCAGGGTGGCTCCAGACTTCTCCGGGGTCCCTGAGCCTCCCAGCCCCCCCACCTCTCTCCCGGCTTGCAGAGATCAGAGAGCCCTTCCCCGTCCCCCTCTCCTGAGTCTCAGAGGAAGGGGGTCCTGTCTCCCACTCAAGGCCCCGGGCCCCTCCACACCTCTTCCTCTTCCTCGGGGACCTCTCGCTCTCTGTGGATGCCTCCCCCAGCCTCCAGCCTCTCCATCCCACATCTACACAGGCCTCACCCCCACCCCTGGCCACCTCATCTCTTTCCAGCCCTTCTCAGCCAAGCTTCTCGAAAGAACTGTCTCTACCCCTCACCCTCTCACCTCGTGTTTCCTTCTCGCCAGCACTGACTCCCGCCTTGTGACCCTGCTTTCCTCCTTCCTGGAAAGGCTCTTCCTCAGATTCTTCTCTGCTCCTTCCCTCTGCCCACTCTGCAGATCCAGGCTTGCCCCAAGGAGCTGGCTCAGGCCTCTTCTCTTCTCTCTGGATGTTTCTCCTGCAGTTTCCAGCTCTCCCCAGCTCCCACAGTTCCAATCCCATCACCAAGGACTCCCACATCTGTTTCCAGCTACCTCTCTCCTGAGCCCCAGACTCCTGGGTCTGACTATGAGCTGAGCATTTTCGCCTGGCTGTCCCTCATACACCTCCACCCAAACTGCTGTCACTACCTTCTCCCCTATTACTTGCTTCTCCCCCACTCCCTGTTGCCCAGGCCAGAAATCTGGACGTCACTTCTGACACTTCTGACCCTTCCTTCCTTACATGGAATCTCTCTAGCCTATACCATGCCTTAGCACAATTAGAAAAGGCTACCCCTCCTTCCAGCCAACTCAGGCCTTACTCATTGCCTTTCCCCGAGTGCCCTTGAACAGTAACCAACCTGCACAACTGTACATGACAGCCCTGTTCCTTTACCCTCAAACCCCCAATCCAGTCTTATGGACTCTGTCTTCTCTACTTCTGGGTATGTGACATGCCCACCTGTGTCCCTTCCTCTGTGTCTCTGTGTCGCTGAATCCAGGTCCTCACCTGCCTGTGTGTCTGAGGCATCTCCTGGTGTGTCTCTCTCTTCCTATCTCTGTGTCGCCATCCCATTTGTCTTCCCACCTCTGTGACCCTGTCTTTCTCTGTTGTCTCTCTCCGTCCTCTCTTGTTCCTTGTACCTAGATCCTGTCAGAGTTCCAGGTTCTGAAATCTCTAGCTGTTGGTCACTTGATGGGAGCCTCTAGAAGGCCAGCACTTATGGCTTTAATGTTAATGTCAGGTCTGGGGCTGACCACCGTGGACGATCCACAAGCAGCCCCACAAGGTCTGGGTGGAGACTTGCGGGGCCCAGAGCCCATGAGCTGAGCTCACTGTCCTACAGGCCACTGGGACTCTGAACCCCTCAAATTTAAATATGCAGGCATGAGGACTGCTCCAAAGCCAAAGGGCTGCCTGGAACCTGGGAGCTGGCGAGGTGGGGGGAGGTGATCAGGCTGGGACAAGGCTGCCTGGAGGACACCTTATCATCCAGGTTGATGGCAGGACAGGAGTGCTGCCCTCTTCACACCTTGTCTACCCAACCAGGCTTCAAGAGTCCTAACATCCCTCACCTCTGCAGGTGAGGCTCCCAGACCACAGGGGACCTCCATTTGCAAAGCAGCATTGGAAGGAGGTTTGAAGGACAGAGGAGAGTTCAACATACTCATAGGCGCAAGTGATGGTGGAATATTCCAAACGGAGAGCAGAGCAAAAATCTCATCAAGGAAGACTGAGGGGCTTCTGGGCTGGGCAGTATCTAATAGGCAGAGAACCTGTGGTTCTGAAACTTGAGAGCGAGAGAGATTGCCTGGAGATAAAAATAGGGCTTCATCGGCAGGGTTGTTGCAGCCTGGGTGAGGGCCATGGACTCACCCTTAGGGAAATCACCCATGTTCAGGGAGTGAGAGGAGCCCACTGTACCCTGAGCCCCAGCGTCCTGAATCCAGACAACCCAAGCTTTTCGATGTTTCCCTGTACCCACCTGCCTGCCCTTACCTGAATTGCTCTTTCTTTCTCCTCCAGGCAAACATGTTATTCCTCATTTAAGACCCAGCTCAAATGCCGCCTCCTCCAAGCAGCCTTCCGTGCCTCTCTCAGGCAGAACAGCTCCTCCTCCAGGGCATGTCTTCCCCCAACCCCACCCCATCCCCAGCTGGGGCTCAGCACACTGGCACTCAGAACAGTCTGCAGCCTGTGTGCTCCAGCTCCTGGCCTCTGACAACGCCACCTCCCACCTCCAGACAAGCCTGCAAGATGGCTTCTCATAGGGTCCCTTTTTCTTTGTGGCTCTTCCAGGGTCCTTCTCAGCTCTGGGCTGGAGGGGGCTTGCGGTGAACCTCCCTCCCTGCAGGTAACTAGGTTTACCTCCCAGACCCCCAGCCGCTGCCCATCTCTGAGGCTAGCCACCCCACTACCACCCTGGGTAGGAGCTTCTGGCGGGGCAACAAAGCATCCAGGGAGGTAGGGACAGCCAGGCGGGAGGAGATGAACCAGAAGAGGCTCAGCAGTGGACAGGACCCAGGGCAACAGTGTATCCTCAGGCAGGTGGCCAGGAGACCGGCCCTTCCTCGCCGGGGGGCTCAGGCCTCAGCTGGTGCCATTGCTCATTTCCCAGAAGAGGCCTTGAGCTTCTGATCGAGACCGGACACGGGTGGGCCACCGGACCCAGGCACCCCCAGGCTCCAGGCCGAGCCAGGCGGGGCCTTCTCAGCCGCCAGTCCCCCGCCTTCTGTTTCGCATTTGCAGCCTTTTCCGGAGCGCCACCCGCCGCCCGCCGCCTGCTGCCTCCCAACGCCTGCCAAGATTCCTGGGCCTTCGCGGCTTCCCCGCGCAGTGGCGGCAGCTTCGGCATTGGCAGGAGGGGCTGAGCTGGGCAGGGAGCGGGCCCGGCGGGAGCGCAGCCAGGCCACTGCACCCGGGCAGGCCAAGCAAACACGGCCACGCCAAGGAGCCGGGCGAAATAGTTCACAAATGAGAAAAAGCCGCTTCCAAGTTGGGCCGGAGGGAGCTGAGGTCACCTGCCCGCTAGGCCACCCCAAGCCTGGGAGGGGCATCTGCTGCAGCTGGAGGGAGCAAGGGTAGGTAGCAGCAGGCACAGGTCTCATCCAGCTGGGGATGTCAGAGAGCCCTGCCCCCAAATCTAGCTTACCTTTCAGGTCGGAGGGGCCCCTGAAGGTGCCAGCAGAGACAAGGCCTGAGCATGAAAGAGGGAGACGGTGAGGAAGATGCCAGGAGCTGGCGAAGCCTCCTGCGCTAACTCAGCCACCCCAGCGCCTGCCATGGGTTTTTTACCAGGAGCCCCTGCTGGAACATTGGCCCCCAACCTCAGTCTCCTCTCAGGGAGCCAGGTCCCCCCCTCACCAACTCCATTCATTCCATGCACTTAGCAATGCCCATGGGGGACCTGGCCCTGGTTTGATGGAGGTCCTCCTGTCCTAGGGCCCAGGCTGAGGAAGCCCCTTCTGTGGGCCAGGGTCCATACCGGAGAAGTCCCTACACTCTGTCAGGCCCTAAGCTGGGGTGGCCTCTACTATAGACTAGGGTTCCTGCCTGGGGAAGCTCGTACTAGGTAGGGGACCTGAGGCTAGGCCTTGGGACAAAGAAATGGTTCAGGCCCATGCCCTGCCCTGAATTAGCTGGAGGCATCAGACACGTGGCCATCACACAATTGACTAAGGTCTCCAGGCCGTGGGAGTGCAGAGCAGGAAATATTGCCCTCCCTTGAGTTTCCCTGGAAGACTTCATGAAGGAAAGGACATTAAGGCTGGATCCTGAAGGGTGAGTTGTCTGACAGGCAGACACAGTAAGCAAAGGAATTTCAGGCAGTAGGAAGCTGCTTGGCAGATACAGGGACGGTCCAGAAGTGCTGTGGGGCTGAGACGACAAGGATGAGCTGAGAAGCCTCAGGCGACTTAGTGGGGAGCCTTAAATGCTATGCTTGTGTATCTCTGGAAGGCAATGGGGAGCCATGGAGGGTTGTTGAGCAGGGGGAGATGATGTGGTCGCAGCCCTCGATGGCCAGGTCCCCATTTCTGGCTCAACCATGATGCCTGGCTATCATAAGCCCTAGTCCCGGTCACACAGCAGAGCTGGGGCCGTAGTCCAAGCCCAGATATGAATCCTGGGTGGATGGGGAGGGGACGCCTAGCCAGCCCACCTGGCAGGGAGGCCTGCCGGCTGCGTCACTCTCTCCCCCAGCTGCTTGCTTGCCTCTGCCCGCTCCCATGGAAACTCTGACATCCCAGCCCTCTCGCTGCACAAGCAGCCAGATGCCGAAGCCAGCGGCTCCTAAGCCTTCTCTCCAGCTCAGCTGAGCCCTGCCTCCGTCCACGCCCCTCTGACACCATGACCCCAGAGGGGGGTCATGAGGCTACTCTCTCTGAGGGCCCAGACTGGCTGATGGAGCTTGCATGGGAGGTCCTCACTGGCCAACTTGACCCCAGCTTGTCTGGCCCCAGCCCACACCCTCACCATGAGGCTCAGGGAGGGGAACTGACTTATGTTGGATCTGGGCTTTTGAAAGATGAACATGGATTTAACTGGGTGGTAGTGGGGAGAGGTGATCAGTCCAGGCTAAGGGAATACCATGTGTGAGGGTATGGAGATGTGAATGCCCTGAACATATTTAGAATAAATAAACGAACTAACTAATCATAGCTAACATTTATTGTATACCTACTATGTGCCAGGCACGGTTCTGGGCTCTTCTCATGAATTATCTCATTTAATCCTCATACCAACCCAGTGAAGCAGGTTCTTCGTCTTTCCTTTTTACAGAGTGGGAAACCAAGGGACAGAGAGGTTAAGTAATTGGCCAAAGGTCACACAGCTCACGAGGGGTAGAGCCTAGGCTGTTGGTGCCAAAGCTTGGGCTCTTAACCTCTCCAAACACAGATGGTTTGAGATGAGAAGGGCCAGCTGGGGTCAGCCTGAGAAATGCCTTAAATATCAGAATCAAAGATCTCCAGCACAGGGACTTCCCTGGTGGTGCAGTGGTTAAGAATCGGCCTGCCAGTGCAGGGGACATGGGTTCGATCCCTGGTCTGGGAAGATCCCACATGCCGTAGAACAACTAAGCCCGTGCGCCACAACTACTGAGCCTGCGCTCTAGAGCCTGCGAGCCACAACTACTGAGCCCGCGTGGCACAGCTACTGAAGCCCATGCACCTAGAGCCCATGCTCCGCAACAAGAGAAGCCACCGCAATGAGAAACCCGTGCACCACAACGAAAGTAGCCCCTGTTCGCTACAACTAGAGAAAGCCCACGCGCAGCAACGAAGACCCAACACAGCCAAAAATAAAAATAAATTAAAAAAAAAAGACCTCAAGCACAGCTTAAAGCTGGCTCCCCATCCCCTCCACCCGTTAGCCCTTAATAATAATGGTCGCTAAAAATCCCAAGTACATTTTCTGCACCAGACAAAGCACTAGGCATGCTCCAGGCATTACTTTTGATCATGCTCTCCCATAACTCTATAAGGTGGGAATTGCTGTCCCATTTTTCTGAGGAGGAGCATTGAGGCTCAGAGAGGTGACATCCATTCTCCAAGGTGCAGGAAGCACTGGGGCTGGGATCTGAACCTTGGGGCTTGCACAGCCCCTAAATGGCCAAACCCCTGTATACTTGGGCTTCCTGGAGACTGCAGCCACGGTTACTTCTCCCCACTTCTCCTCCACCCCCGCCTGTGCTGCCTCAACCCAGATGCCAGCACAGCTGGCGACAGAGTGAGCAGCTCCTATCACGGGCCTCAGGGGCCCACTCCAGTTGACCAAGGCTCCCGCGGTCCTACAAAATAGAAGGTGGGGTGGGTGAGTGTGCCAGGGCAGTGCCTGAGCCGACTTCAATGGGACTCTGTTCTTAACCTCCGCCCTCAGCTGCCTTTCCTAATCTCCTCCTGAGCCCCTCCCCTGGCGACATCTCCTCCTTGCACAGAGCCTGCCTCCAGCTAAATCCCAGGCCAGATGTGGGGGGGACAGTCTATACCCCCCTGGCCCCCACCAGCTTTGGCGAGAGCAGGTGCCCAAGGAGATTGGCCAGGACCCCAGGCCTGCTTCCCCATCCCAACTTTCCAACCTGACATGCTGATGGCCATGAGGTGAACAGCTGGCTCCTCCCAGCGGGGGACTCATGGGAGAAGTCTCCATTTTCTGAGCCCCTACCATGGGCTGGCCCTCGGCTAAGAGTCTTGCCTAAAACATCATGACGGGTTAAGAACCACTCTGGAGCCCAGCCGCTCGCAGTCTTCTCCCAGCCCTGCCTCTTACCAGCAGTGACCTCAGTGGTCTGTGCCTCAGCTTCCTGGTCAATACCATGGGAGCAATTCTTACTTCGCAGAGCACTGGAGAGGATTAGACGCGTTAATTTCATGTAGCCGACTTCAAGCAGTGCTTGGCATAAAGAACATTCAATATATGTTTCCTATTATCATTATCATCATCATCACCATGACGCCTCCCAAAAGCCTGAGGTTAAATTATAAACCCTATTTTACAGATGAAGAAACAGAGGCTCAGAAAGAAGTCATTTGCCCAGGGTCACCAGCCGGCCGGTGGCGGACGATGTCAGTTTGGACTGAAGCTGAATGAGTTCCCAGATAATGAGGACAGCCTTGCAGCTCTCTGGAGCTGAGGCACAGAGAGAGAGAGAGAGAGAGAGAGAGAGAGAGTGTGTGTGTGTGTGTATGTGTGTGTGTTGGGAGGGGTCCTCCACTCGCCCCTGTCCTGCCTGACCTCCAGGGGCTCCCCTGCTCAAGCCCCTGCTGCCGCTGCAGGAGGGGGCTCTGCATTCCTGGCTAAGCAGCCGGATTTGCTGTGCTCCAGGAACTATGAAAAGAATGTTTGCCACGAGCTGAGCCTTGGTTGCCTGTCAGAGGCAGCATGGCCTGGAGGGCCCACACAGAGCCGTGTGGCGGCCAGGAGCCGCCACAGCGGGAGGGAAGGAGGCTAGACACAAGAGAGCTTCTGGTTAGTGAGTGCAGTGGATGCTGGATGGGGGTGGGGACCAGTCAACCTCCTGGGGTCTTCCAGGAGGGAGAAACGACCCCCACACACAATCTACATCGGTCCTCCCCACAGGCTCCAAGGAGAGCCGGGCAGGCATTACCGGCCCATATCACGGATGGGACTATGGAGATCCAGGGAAAGCTCACAGCCAGTGGCAGAATTGGGACCCGTGGCCGGGACCCCTTGCTCCCAGAGGTTGCCAACCCTCACGGGACCCACCAGGACCACAGCGCATTCTGAGATACTAGAAAACACCATGCCAGCCCTCACTGTCCTGGCCCCCCTCCGGGCCTGACCTTCTCATGACTGCTACTCCCCAGGCTCCCTGTCCCTCAAAAAAGTACCTTATGTATGAAAATTCCTGGCACACTGTGGACAGATGCTCAACTAAGTTTCCATTCCTTTCCCCGCCAAACCAAGCCCTGTAGAGGGCAGTGACCCGGGAGGTCGGTGGGAAGAACATGAGTTGTACATCCTCACAGACCTGGGAGTGAATCCCAGCTTGGCACTGAGCAAGGGGACGCTTGGCCAGTTTATGGGCCTCTCTGAGCCTCCACTTCTCCCTCTGTTAAATGGGCTACCGACCCTTGCCTTGCTGTAGTGTTACAAGGACTAAATGAGATACGCAAACACAGGCCCTGATACACAGTAGGTGCCCAATAAACTCTTATTGTTACCCTCCCCCAGGGGGACAGAAATAATTGAAATTAGAGAACCTCAGATGACAAGGTTCCCTCCATGCCAGGTTCCTGATGGCCCCTGCTAGGGGAGGGCGGCCTCTGAGAGGAAGGGAAGCCTGAGCCCAGGGTCCTGTCCTCAGGACTCAGTTCTGCCACTGGCTGCTATGTGACCTGAGGCAACTTCCTCTCTGAGTCCCCATAATCCCATCCCGGAGATGAGCCAGCAGTGCAGGCATGGCTCTCTCCAGGAGGCAGTAACCCTCTGCCACCCACTTCTTCTGCCCTCCAAGAGCCAGAAATCTCAGCCTGCGTGGGGACAGTCACTTCTCAATTCAGAACTTTCCAAGAATCTGAATAGAAGCAGGGCCAGGCCCTCCCCATTCTCTTCCCAGGATCCAACCAGAGAGGTGTAACAGACTCTGATCAGAAGTCTGGGTGAAAGTTCTTGGCACTGCACCCGGATCGTGTGTGACCTCAGACCACTCCTCACCTCTCTGCAGGCAAAAGGACCCTGGTGACAAGTATTAGCATTCCCATTTTATAGATGAGGACTCTGAGGCACAGAGATGGGAAGTCCCTTACCCAGAGTCACGCAGAAAGTAACCCCAGTCTGTCTGACTCCCAAGGTCAGGATCTGCTGTCTACACCCCGCCACCATAGAACAGAGCAGGCCTGGAATTCCCTTTCTGGGACCATAACTTCCTTAACTGATGTCTGGGCATACGTGTGCACATATATGGCCTCACATACCCTCTTTGGCTTCTAAACATACATACCCAGGTCTCCCAGACACTAAACTAGCCCCAAGACCCATGGCCACACTCGACACTCAGCTCCCTGCACCTAAGCATACCAGACCCTGGTGTTCAAACCCACATCTCCCCTTGACCTGACTTCTCTGGGGTCAGACCACGGTCACCCAGTACAAGGCTCCTGGCCTGCCCTCTCCTATCCCCACAGCCAAGCATCACTGAGGCCTGTCCAATCTCTCTCCTTACTCCTCTCCATCTATACCTGCCTCCCATCCCCATGGCAACCACCCACCTCAGCCCCCCATCACCTTCCTCCTCAAACTCTGCCCAGCCTCCTAAGTGGTGTCCTTGCCTGTAAGATCCCTCTTCATCCTTTCCCCCCAGAGCAACTAGAGTGATTCCCAGTTTGCACCACTCTGCAGCTCACACCCTTTCTCCAACAAGGCCCTAGGAAATCTGACCTCAAAGTAGTTGTCGTCCCTCCCCGTCAGTCTCTCACAGTGTAGTCACCGTCCCCAGAGAGAACTCTGCAGCTTCCCACCTCCACACCTTCGCACACGCTCTGTCTTCTGACTGGAATGCCCTCATTTACCTTTACCGCGCTCTGCACCTGTCAAAGTTCTCGTTCTCCCTGAAAATCGCGGCCAGAGTCACCTCTTTGCTGCTTCCCCTGATGGCTCCTCCCACACACACTTTGGCTTGTAAGGTTCCTCCCCTTCATGTAGCTCCACGGGCACCCTGAGAGACAGCTGCACCCCGTATGAGAGGCCACTGTGCCTTTGGTTCTTCCACCCCGGCTCTGTAAGTGCCTCAGGCCACCGATGGGACTGGCTCATCTGAGGCCCCACTTTCCTACAAGGGGAGCCCCATGCGTGCCACTGGGGGGCCTGGAGTGGGCTGGGGTCCTAGCAGGACAACCAACCTTTGGTCTGGCTCAGACCCGGAGCAGGGGGCGAGTTGGGGTGCTCAGGCTGACAGCCCTGTTTGATATCTTCACCTCTCTTTTTCTTTCCGCTTCCTCTGAGCCAAAGAGCGGAAACTCATTTTCACTGTGGTGGACAGAGTGAAACTGGAGAGAGAGACCCTGGTGTGAGTGTGTGTGTTGTCCTGTCTGAGTACGTCTGGCTGGGCCACGTAGGGCCTGCCATGTGTCTGTAGGAGTTTGTGTGTGTGTGTGTGTGTGTGTGTGTGTGTGTGCGCGCGCATGCTGTCTGTTGTTTCAGCATCTGTGGTGGTATGTGTTTCAACAGAGCATGTTCTGGTGTATGACTATGTATGACTGTCAGTGGGAGGGAGTGTAGCTATGCAGCTGTGCGTGACTCTGTCTGTGGTGTGTCCTCATTATCGTTTTGGGGTGATTGTGTGTCCAAGGGTCTATTGGTGTTCACCAGCCCAGCGAGAGGCCAGCGGGGACATCTATGCCCTGACTGAGACCACCAACTCCCAGTGCAAGGTTGCTGCCCCCCACACGTCCTCTTCTGGGCTCTAGAATGGGCTCCCTGAGGGCCCCCCTTCTACTCAGGCCAGTGAGGGTCAGTCCCCAGAGAGGAACCCCAGACTGCCTGACCCTCCAGCCATCCCAGCTCCACAGCCCCCAGATCTTCCAAACACCCAAGGCAGCTCCCTAGGAGGTTGCCTTCGCTAAGGGCACTCCAAGGAGGGGATGGACCCTGCCACCAGACAAGGGCACAGGCCTTAGCAAGAGACGCTGAAGGTAGACAGGAGGAAGGACTTCTGGGTTGCCAGGGTCCCCTGAGGGAGGTCAGTGGCATTTCTGCGTCAAAAGGCTAGCATGTTCTCACACACGCTGAGAACCTCACACGAGCACACACTGACAGATGCCCACATTAATAACATACTGGCAGACACTCACTGTCCCCCCCACACCCCACAAATGCACACATTGACAGGCTCACACATGCATACACACAAGAAGCAAACTCAGAGGGTCTGCCCTTCCCCGGCGCGCAACTCATGGGCTCCTCTGGATGAATAGTGTCTCTCCGCCCGGGGGCTAATGTGGCCACTATGCCTCCAGCCCCAGGACAGACACCCGGGGAGGCTGTTCTGGGGCCCTCAGACCCCGGCCCCTCTGAGCCGGGCAACAGTCCCCTCACCCCCACAGGTCTCAGGCCTGAGCTGAGGCAAGGTGCTGAGCCTCCGGCAGGGACATTCCTCAGAACCCCACTCTCCAGTTTGGGGGTGCCGCCAGGACACCTAGAATAGGAGGAACTTGGGGGCAGAAGCAGAAAAAACGGGAAACCAGGAGGTCACCAGCAAACTAGAGTCGTGAGAGAGATGGGGAGAGGAGAGCTGAGGGGTTTCCCCCGCCTGGGGCTACAGCGGGGTCTAAGGCCACTGCTCCCTCCTCCCTGCTCCACCATCCTGCGATGGAAGCTTTGTCATCCCCATTGTACAGGTGGGAAGGGAGACTCCCGGAGGTGAAGTGACTGCTCCGAGACACATGGTCAGGGATGCCACCCAGGACTGTCTGAAGCTGGAGCCCCTGCTTCTGGGAAGGAAGGGAGGAAGGCGCTTTATCTGGGATTCTGCCCCGGGAAGCAGGAAACGGGATGGGCGCCCGCATACCAGCGCCGACCCCCGGCCCAGTCCCCCAACCCGTCCTCACCTCGGAGTCCGAGGCGCAGGCCCAGCTGTCCCAGCTGTCCCGGACAGTTTTGGGGGAAGCCCAGGCCGGGTCCTACCCTCGGAGCCCCCAAACCCGGCAGCCGTGCCGCCTCCCCCCACCCCCCGACCCGTTACCTGCAGGGGCGGCTGCCTGGCGCCACTCCCGGCCCTCGAGGGCGGCCCGGGGCGCGCGGGCTCCGGGCAGGGGCGTCGTCGGGGTCCGCGCCGGCGAGGCTCCGCGTCGCTCTGCCGGCCGCCCCTCGCGGCTGCCGGAGTAGGCGGGCGGCGCGGGGGGGCCAGGGAGGCGGGAGGGGCGCGGCGGGGCGGGGCCTCCACCCTCTTCTTTCCACTGGCACCGCCAAGGTCCGCGCCCAGCCCGGCCTCGACAGCCGCCTCCCTCCGGGGACCCACTCAAACAACCCCCAGCCCACGCACATCCCGGGCAGCTCGGTCCCCACTCACCCTCACGCGCCCTGTGCCTGCGTCTGGAGCCCCCTGCTCTCGGGGATGACCCGTCTATGGGGACACAGACCCAGACCCTGTCGCCGAGAAGGGGGCCATGGTGTGCTCAGGGCAGGGAAGGGGCAGCACAGGGGTGATGGCCCATAATTGAGCAGTCCGCGAAGGCTTCCTGCCAGTGGTGACCTAGCTGAGAGGGACTGGGCTGGGGGTGGGGTGGGGTAGGGGGGAGACTTAGGGGGAAGCGGGAGGAGGGACGGTGGTGACCCGCACATTCTGGGTTTAGGGAGGTGAGCCTGTGTGCTCACAGGGGCGGGCAGCGGGATCTTGTAGGCCGTGCAGAAGCTGGTTAGACTTCACTTCAGGGAAATGGGGAGCCACCGAAGACTCTGGAGCAGTGCAGTGACGTGGTCAGAGTTGGGCTTTAGAAAGAGCCCTCTCTCCTTCACTTTGCTGTACAGTAGAAAGTAACACAACATTGTAAAACAACTATACGCCAATTAAAAAATAAATAAAAAGAGCCCCCTGACTTCTACATGGAGGAAGACAGAGGCAGGGACACCGGAGGAGGCTGCTGGAATAATCCTGGCTGGTCCAATGAGGCGGACAATGGGTGCTGGAAGGAAAGGTCAAATGTGAGAGTAAAGAAGGTGGGATGGGCAGGATTTGGCTGTGGGGGTGAAGGACCTAGAAAGAGGGAAGTGTCGAGGACAGGGCCCAAGTTTCTGATTGGGCAGTGGGGAGGTGGTGGTCCAGAAGGAGGATGGTCAGATGCACTGAGTTGCACCCTGCTGTGGGCTTCCACGTATCCAGCAGGCAAGTGAGAGTTCCGAGCTAGAGATTAGGGGCCCGTGGTGTACAGATGGTGACTGATGCCATGGGAGGGATGCTCAGGGAAGGAGTGCCCAGGCCACAGCCGAGGACCGTTAACATTCACATGCCCCGTAGAGGAAGAGAGGTCAGCAAAGGAGACCTAGAAGGTGGGGCTGGGAGGTGGGGGGAAACCAAGAGAGCAGTAACTCAGAAAAGAAAGACAGGGTGTTTCTAGAAGGCCAGGGAGGCCCCCAGGGTCAAGATGTCTCAGTCCTTTGGGACTGGCAATTAGGGGCTGGTGGTTGGGGTGCAGGGCAGGGGCAGGGGCAGGGGGCAGGCTGCAGAGGCCAAAGAAGCAGCCCCAGGGGAGAAAGTGGAGGCAGCAAGTGCAGTAGGGGAGTTTGGAAGGGGTTTGGGGTGAGGGTGTGAGTGTGTGTGTGTGTGTGTGTGTGTGTGTGTGTGTGTGTGTCAGGTCTAAGTGGGAAAGACCCTCCACAGGCCCAGAAAAGGAGCAGGGAGGGCTCACGGCTGTCTGTCTTTGGGTCTGGGCCCACCTCCATGGCCCCTCACCCTCCTACCGCCTGCCCTTCGAAGGCCTCCCACTTTGCTGTCCCCCCGCCAAGGTACACACCAGCCCTGCCACTCCTCAATGGGGCCTCCCATCCTCACCCACCTCTGGAGTCTGGGCCCACTCCCACCCTAGCCCTCAGATCGGGGGGACTGCAACGGGTCTTTGGGTCTGGGCTTCTGGCCTGAGCCGCTCAGAGGGACAGCAGGGGAGCCAGGCTGGGGCACTGTCCGAGGAAGGGGAGGGGGCCTGGTTGGTGGGGTACCTAAGAGGACACTGGCTGGGGTGGAGAGCTGTGGTCCTCCCCCAGAGCTGGTGTGAAAACCAGGCCCTTGATGGGGATCAGATGGGGGTGAGCGTTCAGGGAGAGGGTGGGAGCAAAGCAGCAGGGACTCTGGAGTTAGGCTGCCTGGGTTCAAGTCCAAGAGCCACCACTCACCAGCTGCGTGTCTTGAGCAATTACCTAACCTCTGGAGCCTCGGTTTGCTCATCTGAAAAGCGCTCATAGGCCTGTTGTGAGGATTAAATCCATTAATCCACGTCGAGCTCTTAGCTCTGAGTATGAGCTGTTCTTGGGGGGGAGCTCAGTGAAGGGGGCGCTGGTGAAGCAAGCAGGCAAGTGAGGGGGTGCACTGTGCCCAGGAAAGGGCTCCCATGGGCTCCGCGCACACAGTTGCTGCAACACATACTCAGTCCCCGACGTGATCCCACCCCTGATTCTCCTGACTCACCCTTTGAACTTTCCTGAGGCCCCCCTGCCTGGTTCTATGTGGCACACACATCCCCAGCCCCTCTCTTCTCCCCCTGCTGAATGCCCTGCAGGGAGGGAGGGCTCCAGCTCCTCCTTTCAACCGGCCCTAGGAGGCCAAGTCTGGCCCTGTCCTGTTGTCCTGTGGCCCCTGGTGTTCACTGGACCCCCAAGGTGAGCCTCAGCTACCCATCCCCCAACAGAGGCTGAAACAGTCTTGCCACGACCCTGCCACAGCTGCCTCCTCTTCTACCAGCTCTTTGCACAGCAAACCTCAAGACAGGAAATGAGTGTCTGGGTGCCAGAAGTTGCAGGCTTTCCAGCCAAAGCTCACCTTTAGGCTAAGCCAGGCCAGACTCCCAGCCCGGTTCCCCATCCCACCTGCCAGGGCTTCCATCCTTGGTCTGTCTCTGGTAGTGCCTAGATATCAGTGGGTCGGCCCTGTCTGTGGTTGCCTGCTGTGTGGCCTTGGACAAGTTGCTGCCCCTCTCTGGGCTTTATTTTCCTCAGCCACAAGAATCAGAAGCTGGCCGGAGAGGATTCAAGGCCTGAGCAGGGGTATGAAATGGGGTGGCTGGTTAAACTGAACCAGACGAGGCATGTAAGCTGCTTAGCACAGCCCCTGGCAGAGGCGATGCTGGCACCTGCCTGGTGGTTCAGAGCACAGGCTGAGAAGTCAAGTCGACCTGGGTTTGGATCGCAGTTCTGCCTCTCTGTGACTGTGGGCAAGTGACCTCATTTCTCCAGACCTCGAATTCTTCCTCTTTAAAAGGGAGATAATGATAGTCCCTAATGGCAACAGCTAACCCTTACAGGGCTCTTACTCCACGCCAGGCACTATCGTGAGCACTTCTCATGGATTAGTTCATTTAATCCTCACACCAACCCTTTGAGATTGGTATGAGAATTGTCCCCACTTTGTAGATGGGAAAACTGAGGCACAGATGGGTTAACTGACTCACCCACGGTCACACAGCTAGGAAGTGGATGAGCTGGGAATCGACTCCAAGCAGGCTGGCTCCCCAGTCTTCCCCTTTCCCACCATGCTATAGAGCCTCTTAGAAACAGTGACTATAAAGGGTTTAATACAAGCCTGGCACATAGTAAGGACTCAGTAAATGTTAGCAATTGTTATTACTGTTACCATGATTCTCCCATCCTTCTAAATTTCTCTCTTGATCTGTCAATGAGAAAACTCTGGGCTCCAACCACCCTAGGCTGGAGACTGGGGAGGTCCTGGCTGGAACCTTCCTCTTGCCACCTCTTCCATCTGTCTGGCAAGCTGATGGGAGAGAGGGATGTTTGCACAGATGTGTGCCTAGGGTGTGCAAATAGTCTGGGGAGGGGGCGTGGTGTTGGTGAACTGCTGCTCCACCAGGGCCTTGATGATTCTGCACACCCCCATGCCCACCCCTGACTTTCCATATCTGCTTGGGGACTATAGACTCTTGGTTCTATAATTCCTGGAAAGTCCTTCCCTCCGTCTAGCCCTCCGTCTAGCCCTCCTTCTTTCTTTTCAGTTGCCACAGGCCTCTCTTACAGAACTAGGGAAATGAAGACTCCTCCCGCAGGCCCCACCGTTCTCCTCACTTCTACCCCAGAGGATCTCTCAGCCCCATCCTCAAAAATCCCAGTAATGCTGTGGAAATTAAAGTTACCTTAAATATTCTAATCTTATAACAATTTTGCTTCAATCAATGTCTAAGTGTGACCACATGTTCCCAGACCACCCAGTGGCCTGCTTGGTGGTTTGCGGGCTGGGGTTGGGGGTGAGCTCCTAGAGGGATGGAGGGCAGAGGACTGCTTTCAGGCCTGGCCTGGCTCAGGAGGGGCTTCTTGAAGGAAAGGTCTGCAGGTCACTGAGTCCCTCCCTGGCCTGCTCACACTGAGCAATCCTTCCCCTTCCTCACCTTCCCTCAGACAGCCTGGGAAGCACGGCAGGCCTAGGTGGAGCCTGCTTAGACTCCCTCCCGAACAGCTGGGCTGGGGGAGGGCTGGGGGCTGGTGATGCTCAAAGGCAAGGGGAGGCCGGGGCTGGCTTCATGGGCCTGTAGCTCGGAAGGGCTTAGTTTTATGCTCCCGTGGGTCAGCTTGAAATTCATAATAATTTTCGAATCAGGGGCTCTGCATTTTCATTTTGCACTGAGCCCGATAAAATATGTAGCTGGGGGAATTCCCTGGTGGCACAGTGAATAAGACTCCATGCTCCCAATGCAGGGGGCCTAGGTTCGATCCCTGGTCAGGGAACTAGATCCCACGTGCATGCCGCAACTAAGAGTTCGTATGCCACAACTAAGGAGCCCTGGAGCCACAACTAAGGAGCCCGCCTTTCGCAACTAAGATCTGGTGCAACCAAATAAATAAATAAATACATATTAAAAAAAATATATGTAGCTGGTCCCAGTGGAAGCCCACACTGCTCACTCAACCCTCTCTCTATGGGCGCTCCTCACTCCATTCTTACACTCAGCCAATAGTGAAGAAAAATTTATTGAGCACCTGCTTTATGCTGAAAGTAGTGCTAGACGCTTGGGGATATAGCAATGAACAATAGAGGCACGACCCTGATTTCGCAAAATTTCCATCTGCACACACTCAGACACTGACATATCCACGCACAGCAATTTTGCAAGACAATTCCCCTAATGTTCATCGTAATTGCCAGTTCATCGTAACTGCCAGTTAGGGAACACTCAGCCTATGACAGGAAATATACATGCTTCATTTTGTTTTATCCTCAAAACAGTCAGCAAAGTAGGCATTATTATCCCCATTTTCCAGATGAAAAAACTGAGGCTCAGAGTTCAAATTCTTTGTCCAGAGTCACGTAACTAATAAGTTATGTGCAGAGCTGGGACTTGCCCTTGACTCTTACTTTCAACCTCTCCTCTCCTCCCCACCACCACACATGGCTTCAGCTGCTTCCCCATAGATAGAAGCTCCCAGCATCTCCATGTCCCCAGCCCCCAGCTCAGGGCTACATTTCCATTAACTGAAAGAATTCACATACAGACACACTCCCCAAGGAATACAAGGAAACAGTCACCCACTGAAATACACACACATACATATGCAATACAGAATGTACTGGATAAGAGCTTGGTGTCCAATACTGGACTATTTTGGTTCAAGTCCTAAGTCTATTGATACTATGCATTAGCTGCGTATCTCAGTTTTCTTATCTGCAAAACAGGAACAGTGATAGGGTTGTTGTGAGTGCTAAACGAGAAATCCAGGTGAAGTGCTTAGACTCGCACTGGCAAATAGTCACTCTGCAATAAAGATTAGCTGTTGCTATGAATAACATTTGTCCGCACTCACTCACACATGCCGTCACGCTCATCACACCATCTTCCCAGCCCTCCTCTAGCCTGGCTCAGTCCTTGATGCCCTCATGGCTGACAGTCCAGGCCCCCAGAGCCCGGAGGGTGGGTGGGTGAGGGTGCTGCCCCTTACCAGCTCTGGGTCCACCAGAGAATGCTTCCTGCCTCTAGCCAAGCAGGTTAGGTGAGCCAGACTGAGTTAGGAGGGTGCTGCCCTGTGCCTCGGCTCCCTCCATTATTCGTACTACACCCAAGCCCTCAACACTACTGCAGCGCCCTCCCCCCACCCCCTTCCCCACAGTAGAAACTTCCCTCTCCTGCCGCCAGAAGCGTAAATTGCCCCCAGGAATGCGCTGCATCCCACAGCTCCCCTGGCAGTGGCCAGCGGCCGTCCTGGGGTCAGGCCTGGCCCTACATCAAAGGCTGGGGATTGGTTAACAGCGAGGCTCCTCGCCTGCCGCCACCCTCCCCTCCCCTCCCACCGGCCCTTTGGCTTCCAGGGAACAGCACATGGTAGCACTTAAGCTCCGGGAGGGAGAACGGGAGGATGCTTTTCCTGCACCCACCACCCCCAGCCATTCACAATGAACTGCTTGTTAGGAGACTGTTTTAACTTTACTTAGCGCAATTTCTGCTCCCGGGCCTCTCTTGCCACCTCCTTCTCAGACCTGGATGCCCAGTACAGACGTAGGGGCAGCCAATCCACCAGAGAAAGGTGTAACCTGAATATGGAAATGTCACTGGTGCGAGTCCGGGGCAGGAACAGGACTCTCTTACATCAGGGGAACAGGGCTGGTGCTCTGGTCTCGACTCAGGAAGTAAGTGGGGGTTGGTTAGGCGAGGCCTCAGAGCTAGCTCGTCCAACTCAGGAGACCAGCATGAGAGTTTGGGGTGTGAATGGAAGCCAGTGATTTCTTAGCCAACGTGTTCTTTCCCGCGCCCTGGGTTCAGTAGGCAGGCCCTTAGCCAGGCAGCCATGTGAGCTTTGTTCTCAGGTCCCATGGTTGTGACTAAAGAAAAGGGGCACTTTCAGGCTCTGACCAGCCTCCGAGATTTACTCCATCAGGTGCATCTTCTGGCAAACGCTGAAAACCAGGGATCCAATAGTAACTCTCTGGGACAGTACAGTGGGGGTCTGGAGGCCCCTGGTGGCCAAAGGCTGCAGAGCAAGGTCTTTCCTTATTGCTCTGCCCAAGCAGCGCCAAGTCCAAAGGCCACCAGCATGGACTACTCCAGCCACCCAGGCTCTTTGGGAAACCCCCGCCCCCCCCCCCCCCCCCCCGGCTAATCAGGTCCTCCCATACAACCAGGCAAACCTGCCCCATCCTGCTGGCTGTGCCAGTACATCATGAATGGGGAATGGCCTAGCCTGGGGGTTGCGGGGTGTGGTGTCCCAGCCTCAGTCATAGTAAAGCAAAGGGATACGTAATCTACAGCTAATTAACTTCAGGGGTGGGGGACCAGCTGTTGGGTAGCTGGGCCTTGTATGTTTGGCTTATCTGGGGAGAGGATGCGGTGATGTTCCCAATAACTCACAGCCCTCAGCCCTTTCCCTTCCCTTAGCCCCTGGGTGCACATCACACAATTGTGGGGTTGTAACCGCGAGAACTCACCAAGGGGGCTTTGTTTCCACAGCTTGCCGACCCTGTAACGTTGCCCAAGTTAAATTCTGGGAAAGGAAATATCCAAAACCTCACGCCATACAAACAGCTGCTGGGAAGTTGGTTGTGGTCTGGGAGGAGAGGAAGGGCAAGGGCCCCCCTAGAGAAGGAAAGGGTGGTGCAGCTCACTTTTCTTGGCAGGGTCCAGGCACCACTCAAACGTTTTCCACATCTGGGGCCCAGCCTTCGTTCCCTTAATCTCTCCTTCATTCACTCAAACTCTGGTGTGACTGGATCCAGCATTGATGGGCGCTGAGGATACAGTTGACCAAAATGGGGTGCATGCCCTGGGGCCCCCAATTGTACTTGGAGGGGGAGGTAAAGAGGCTCAGAGAAGGATGGGATCCCTATACTCGGGGACACAAAAGTGATCTTTCCTCTCCTCAGCGGCTTAACCCAGCTGGAGGAGGCAGGCCGTGTGCTCTGGTGCCCCAGGACCCTTGTCCTAACCTTTATGACCAAGACACACTTCAAGCACAATGCTCCCCTCATCTCAGGCCTGCCTACTAACCTCAGGGCATGCCTGGGGCTCTGTTTCACCCCAACAGCCTGAGACCTCAAGGCCCTAGGCCATCCCCAAGAACAGTGCTACCAAATATGGCCTGACGACCTCTGATCGCTCCCTTCAAAAGCCATCCTAAGCTCTGTGACACTGAGAGGGAGCCGCAGGCCTGCTCCCCCACCCTCCCACCGTGTGAGCCAGGCATCGCGGTTAAGAACACGGGCTTTGGAGTCTGGCTGGGGCTTTGAACCCTAGCTTTTCCACTTACTAGCTGTATGACCTTGGGCAACTTGGGCCCTCCTCCTAAAAATGGAATTATTGTGAATTAGATGATACGTACAAAGTGCTCGGTACAGTGATGACACATGGTAAGCACTCAATAAATGGCACCCCAATACCAAGGTTTACATGGTCTTTCTAGCCAAATCCTCCAACTTGGTGGCCAAGGGCCCAGGATAGTCCATTTTAGGCACGTCTGGGATAATGGTCTGCTTCTAGATTTTGCTACAGACAGTAGACTCAAAAATGACTCTGAAGGGGCCTCATTTGCTCCCAGGTTTCCCAGACTCTCTGGTCCATGGGAAGAAGCCATTCCTAGACCAGATGAAGTCAAGGTAGGGCACAGGAACTTTTAGCAGGTCTCCTCACCCCACTGTAACAAAATTCCCAGGGCTGAGCAGAGAAAAAACATGACATGATTGGGATTTCACTCAAGAATGTGTCTTTATTGAAGAACTTGTAAGAAAAAGAGATGGACCCTCTGTAAAAAGAGGAGATCTTGCCTCCAAACAGCAGGAAGGAAAGAGAGGCCTGGGTGGCCTCCCAGAAGTCAACGTTTCTGGCATGACTGGTTCCCCTTTCCTGGCAAGCACTACAGTGTGTCACACTACAGCTAGCAAATCCGACCCACCCCTCCCAGCTTCTCCTCCCCTGTCCCAGTGAATCCTGGATTCCCTACGGCCATTCACCAATGACTTTCTGAAGACCCAGGGACAAATGTGCTAGGCTTGACTCTTAATGGGGTCAAAGTGGTTCTACTTTGGAAAATTCAAACAGGAATGTAAACTGGTTTGAGCTCTTTCCAGTCTAACCAAGGATGACTACATCCAGCCCCTCTGAAGGGAAAGGGAGCAAAGCATTTCCCTCCTGAATGTGCACACTTGTAGGGTAAATGGACTATATCATAGTCTGTTCTTTATTAACATGGAGAAGGGAAACAAAGTTAGAAGAATATATAACATCCGTGTTAAACAGTCACTGAGTTAATTCTAGAGGGCAGAGGGAGCACTGAGGCTTCCTGACTCCAACAAGGCTCCTGCCAGCTACGCTGAAGTCCTGGGGACGGTCATTCCTCTCCAGCTGGGAGGTTGTCCTCAATCCGCCTGATGAACCTCATCCGGATTTCTGTCACACCGTCTCCTTTCAGGGTGTCCTGGACAAATTTGGCCTCCACAGCCATCTGGACCTGAGGGACAGTGCAAAAATGAAGGGGCGGCTGCCTAGCCACAGCCTCTGGGAAACCACCAGGGATGGGGCTATAACTGACTCATCCACAGTAGCCTAAACAAGGAGGCTGGTTTCCACATGGACAAGATTGCCAGTTCCTGTGCAGAAGGCAGTGGTCCCCACCCAATAAGGGAGACTTAGCAAAGAACACTCGCAAATCAAACTGTCACCAAATAAGCCAATCTGGGAACAGATGTTCCTGGGCTCTGAGGGCTGAGCGCACCACCTCCCAGCCTAGCAGGGAGCATCAACACCACGTGGAGATTTCCAACTTGGATCCTACACTTGGCAGCATCACCACTCAGGCAGCGAAGCACTGGGGTGAGCTAAAAGCCCTTCTTTTCACTCTCCCATTCATTCGTTCAAACATTTATTAAGACCTTACTACATTTCAGGTGTCTCAGAAGGTAAAGAGCTGCACTCACCATCTCCAAGGCTCCTCGCAACACCCCACACAAGAGATTGGAATAAATAAGGGACGAGTGGTTATCAGGAAGTTCCACAAAGTCCACCAAGGGATTATTTTCCAAAATGAGGGAGAATTCGTCACCAGCTGGGCTCCAATTGGTGATGCTTGGAGTGATGCCCAAGTACATCTTGAACGCCACCTGTCAAAAAACACACAATGGCACTATGAGAAAGAGTAGTAGGGGCTGTACGACAGGGAAGGTGATGTGATGGGACCAGCAAGGGGAACTAAATGGTTCAGGAAAAAAATTGTGGCTTCTGCAGGACACTGAAGCTTCAGGTATTCAAGGCAAAAAGGAAAAGCAACTGTGCACAATTCCACACCCTTCTCCTTCAAGGCATCGTACAATTAGGTGACAACTTGCTGATTACCTGCACTTCTTAGTGGAAAGGAGCACTGATCTTCTGACAGGGGTGGCTGCCCTGAACCAGCATCTAACCACAGAGCGGTCCCAACACACTTTCCTGTCCTCTCTCTCTGCTATCTGAACCCTTCTTCTAACACCACAAAGCTATAGGTGTTGTATCATTTATTATTAACCCTATAATATGTAACACTAATATTATTAATAGCAAACACTTTCTATATACATGCTGCAGTAAGGGCATTCATTTTACCTGAACGCTCATGTTCATTTTTTCATTCACTCCTTACAGAAGCCCTATGACGTAGCTCTTATTTTCTTCATTTTAAAGACGAGGTAACTGGTAATTAAAGAAGTTAAAAATAACTTACCTAAGAACTACTAAGTATTGGAGCCAGAATTTGAAGCCAGGTTTGTCTGTATTCTTTATTTTTTTTCCCCTAAGATTTTTTTTTTTTTTTTGGATGTGGACCATACTTCCCCGGCAGTCCAGTGGTTAAGACTTCACCTTCCAACGAAGGGGGTACAGGTTTGATCCCTGGTCGGGGAGCTAAGATCCCACATGCCTCACGGCCAGGTCTGTCTATATTCTTAACCCCCATGCTACTCTGCTATATCTGCACAGTTGAAAAGATCTGGCTTTGATTTTAGTGGGTCTTTAATCCACAAGGATGATCCCAACCATTCTTCCCTTTCTCATAATCTGTGTTATTCCTAAACCACCAGGAAGGCTTCTTTGGTCCAAACAGCTGCCTAGCTATTCTTCTGGAATAATAAGGGCCTTTCTAAGGGAGCGAGTGGTAAGCAGTGCCTTCCAATGACAATCCTTCGGTACGGCCAGGTGGCCCAGGATAATGACCTTGGCAATGACATCTGCAGTTTCCCGGAAGTCATGGCACCTCCCGACATTTGACCGTGCCAAGAAATCTTCAATCAGTCGGACTCCAATGTTATAGCCCCTGGGAAAGAAATGAGAGAACAGACTATATTATGCGGTCTGAATGTCTTATGTCTGAACATAAGGCTGTTCGTGGTAAAGGGAAAACTAGGACAATCCCAAAACACCCCAATAAATAAGCAGTGGAAACTGTACCCAAAGTGTTGGTAACGAGAGTGAACCCTGTTCTGGGCCCTAAGGGACCACGTAGATTCGGTGCACTCAGGAGTCCCGTTACTGACTCTCCCACAGAGGAGCTCACTCACATTTTGTCCAGCTGTTTATTCACATCTTCATCATTTTCATAGTCCTTGCACAGCTGGGTGACTAGAGCCCCATAGGTCAGGGTGAAGAGCTCAGAGCTCTAAAAGAGATTCAAAAGGCAGTCAGGACCAAGCCACACAGAAAAGCAAGTTTGGTGAGAGTCTGGATGGGCCTCAATGCAACTGTCAGAATTCAAAGGAAGGTTACTCGTGTCTGGTGGGAAAGACCATCACCCCCTGTGGAGTAGCCAAAGAATTTAGCTCCCTAGGGTCAACGTGTCAGGGCTGAAACTAGACCCACTAAAAAACAGGCTGTGAAAGGCACCTCACGCACTGAGCAGTCACCCTTCCAACACACCAAGGTGGACTTCTGCTGACCCAGGGTCCCACCACAGCTGCCAAGCCTAACTGCACTCCCAAGGCCCCATCCAGGAGCAGCAGAGGTCCCAGGGGGAAGGAAGGAAGCACCAGATGAAGTCCACTGCACTAATGATAACCCTCTAAGTCACCAACATGGGAAAAAATAATGTTTCTCTTGACACATAGCTAAAGTGTTTGCAGGAAAGGGATAACTCTGAAAGGAACACAATCTTTTGTGTACCTGGAACACAATACTGACCTGGACTGGTTTCTATTACAACCACAGTTGAAAGCACAGAAACTCCCAGATAAAGAATCCTGTCACCTACTTACCAAAAAACAGAGAGATGTGGAAGGTGAAAGGAACAGCAAATACCAAGACTACAGAATAAAAGCAGCAGGTTGGGGGAAAGGTATTATCGGAGTTAAAGTGAGAAACGTGTTAGCAGCACATTTGGATCAATGTACTCATACAGAAACATGGCTGAAAAATCAAGATTGCTACGCAACCAGTCCTTTCTTTCTTTTTTTTTTTTTTTTGTGGTACTGGTACGCGGGCCTCTCACTGTTGTGGCCTCTCCCGTTGTGGAGCACAGGCTCCGGAAGCGCAGGCTCAGTGGCCATGGCTCACAGGCTCAGCCGCTCCGTGGCGTGTGGGATCTTCCCGGACCGGGGCACGAACCCGTGTCCCCTGCATCGGCAGGCGGACTCTCAACCACTGCGCCACCAGGGAAGCCCCAACCAGTCCTTTCTGAATGGAGGCTTGTCAGACTTGGAGCAGAGCACCTCTCCGTCTGCAAGTCTTCGGGGGAAGAAAGTACAACTAACATTAAGGCTCAGGCTCCCACGGCCCAATGCTCCTCACCTCATCCCCATGGCCTGGTGAGGAGGTCACTGCAAGAATAATAATGTGAGGGACTTCCCTGGTGGCACAGTGGTTAAGAATCCGCTTGCCAATGCAGGGGTCACAGGTTTGAGCCTGGTCTGGGGAAGATCCCACATGCCACGGAGCAACTAAGCCCATACACCGTAACTACTGAGCCTGTGCTCTAGAGCCCACAAGCCACAACTACTGAACCCACGTGCCACAACTACTGAAGCCTGTGCACCTAGAGCCTGTGCTCCACAACAAGAGAAGCCACTGCAATGAGAAGCCCACGCGCCACAATGAAGAGTAGCCCCCGCTCGCCACAACTAGAGAAAGCCCGCGTGCAGCAATGAAGACCCAACGCAGCCAAAAATAAATAAAATTTTTTAAAAAAGAATAATAATGTGAATGCCTTTTGCTTACATACATTCTATTTTTCATTATCTCATTTTTCACCCCACAATAACTCTGTAAAGCAGAAAGAGCAGAAACTAATCTCATTTTAGAGATGAGGAAACTGAGCCTCAGAATGGTTCAGTAATTTGACCAAGGACAGATAATTATTATTTTTATTTTTTAAATATTTATTTATTTATTTTTGGCTGCGTCACGTGGGATGTTTCATTGCGGCAGACAGGCTTCTCTCTACTTGTGGCGCTCAGTCTCAGTAGTTGCAGCATGTGGGCTTAGCTGTCCCACAGCATGTAGGATCGTAGTTCCCCAACCAGGGATTGAACCCACGTCCCCTGCATTGGAAGGCGGATTCTTAACCACTGGGAAGGCGGATTCAGACCACCAGGGAAGTCCCCAAGAGACAGCTAACTATTGACAAAAGTAACTTGGGGGGATGAAAACCAGGAGTTTCTAAGCCAAAGTTCATTCTGTCCACTGTTCCCCACAACTGCAATATTAATAACCTTCCCTAAAAAACAAACAAATAAAAGGTACTGTACCAGGAAGTCAAAGAGAATCAGTTTCAGAATAAGTAAGCTCTTTGAATTCAACTAAAACAGATCAGGATGTCTCCAAGAGACCATATACCAAATATGGCAATTAAAGGGAAGCTATGAAGGAGGAGAATAATTTTTAGTAAAGTTAAGGGTTTGGCACTAGAATGGCTTAGGCATGAATGGATGGAGACAATCCAGCAGTAACCAGTCCACAGAGTTGGCACCACGGCATTAAATCAGGAGATCTTTTCTTCCATTATTAATGAGTCCTTGGATGGAGACTCCAAGAGCCTCAGCCCACCATGATGCCGAGTAACATGCATATCACGATGTTACCAAGCATTTTATACAGCAGCAGCCCCCAGGTTACCAATAAGAAAAATCAAGGTCCTAAACAGATCTGTCGGTGGTCACAGAATCAATATGCCTGGGATCTGGGAATAGGGTCCCTGATGCAGGTTCTCCACACCCTCTCTTAATTTGTAAGTCTTATCTCCATCTTCAGTTATGAACCAAGCATATTTGGAATAGTGCATGACATAAATACACAACTTAAAGGTCTTCAGACTTTAAAAATAGGAATGAGCTGTGGTATAGAAAAAATCATTCATTCAAAGTTTACTATGTACCAGGAACTACCTAACAGGAGGGAAAGAGGTAATAAACTGAATAAATAAAATAAATGGTTTGCCAGATGGTGAAAAGTGCTATGGAGGAAAATAAGCACAAAAGGAGATTTATGTTTACCTGTATGTATGTGTGTGGGGGGGTTCAGTTTTAGATAGGGTAGTCAGAGAAGGCCTCATTAAGATGATATTTGTGCAAAGAACTGAAGGTAGTAAGGGTATCTGGGTGAAAAAATTTGAGGCAGTAAGTGTAAGGCCCTGAGGTGGGAGTATGTCTGACATGAGTGAGAAACAGCTAGGAGACCAGTGTGATTAGATAGTAGTAAACACAAGAAAGAACAGAAGAGGAAGTCAGAAAACTAACAAGTGGTTGCAGAGTCTGAAGACCCTTATAACTTAAGGTTCCATGGGACCTTAAAGGTCAACCAATTCAATCAGTCCCATTTCTTCACTGAACATAAGCACATTCTTCCAACAGAAACATGAATCTCTTCTGCAAAACTTCTACTTTCAGACTGCTTTAATTATGTTTAATAATAATGATCACTTACATTTATAAAACTTTCAGAGTGTCTTCACAGATACTTATTGAGCTTTATAACAACCATGAGATGTTAGCAAAACAAACATTATTTATCCCCATTTTACAGGAGATAGGTTAAGTAACTGAGACTCAGTCTTCTTAGAGTTGAGCACCGTCCTGTAAGTTATTATGTCCAAAAAAAAAAGGTATGTCATCCTAAGCCACTGCTTAATCTCCCTGAACATCAGCTTTTCCCATCTGCACAATGGCGATAGTATTATCTGCCCTTCAGGGTTATCAATGAGATAATATGTGTAGAGTACCTGCTGCACAGCACCTACTCAAGAAATAGATACTGTGGGACTTCCCTGACTTCCCTGGAGTGGTTAAGACTCCGCGCTTCCAAGGCAGGGGGCACGGGTTCGATCCCACATACTGCTCGCCAAAAAAATAAATAAAAGTAGATATTGTTATTTTTGGCCTTAAACTGGTTCTCTGTGGTGTGGTGCCACAAAGCACCCTGAACTAGGTTCAAAGAGGGAGATTCTGAATCGCTATAAAGAACTTTAAAACAATTAGTAAGGCATATAGAAGGATGCTCGGTTTATAGTCAGAAGACCTGGTTCTGAGTATGGACTTGTCACTAGTTGTGAGACTTTACCTAAGTCACTTCACTTTGCTAAACTTCAATCTTCTCCAACAAAAACAGTAACAGTGAAATATGTCATGCCAATCACAGGGTTGGAAGGAGGGTCTAATGAGATCCTGGACTTAAGGATGCTTTGCAGACCAAGAAACCACAAGAGTGGTTTCACACTAGCAAAGCCAAGTGCTTCAAGCACAACCTGAGCAGAGTAGGTAAGCCAAGCCCTACACTCAGGTAAGCTACCGCACGGTTTTCAGGCAGCTTGCAGTCAGCGCCCCAAACAAAACATCAAAACTCCTTAAGGGGCTGATCTTTTGAGCTAATGCTCCAAGATACTTATTAACAGTCATACTTACTATTTTTGTCAACACAAATAATCCAGTGTGACTGCTCCCCAGCAGCTGGGGAAGGAAGGTCAGTAACAGGACTCAGTCCATCCCTCTTTTGTCACTCTCCAGCCTCCTGTCATGGAGATTCTGAATGCTGCTACTCAAGTAGTAACTCACCTGAGCTCTGGAGATTAGAGCCACAACACAAAAGAAGGGCAGGCCTAAACACACAAAGGTTAATATCTTTACTAATAAGGACGCTTGTATGGTGACCATTTTGCAGTGTACAGTAATATCGAGTCACTATGTTGTGCACATGGAACTAACATAGTGTTGTAGATAAACTATACTTCAATTAAAACAAAAAGGATGCTGCGAATTCCCTGGCGGTCCAGTGGTTAGGACTCTGTGCTTGCACTGCAGGGGGCACAGGTTCGGTCCCTGGTTGGAGAACCAGGATCCGACAAGCACGGCAGAAAAGAGAAAAGGCTTGCTAGCTGACATTTACTGAGTGTCAACTGTGTTCTCAGGTGCTCTATCACACTGGTAGCTTTACATGCGATACCTCAGTTCATCCTCAGAACAACCTTATTATACTATTATTACCTTTTTAGTGGGCGTTTCCTAGTGGCCTAACAGTTGGGATTCCAGGCTTTCACTGCCATGGCCCAGGTTCAATCCCTGGTCAGGGAACTGAGATCCCGCAAGCTGCTTGGTGTGGCCGAAAATAAATAAATAAAGATGGTGAAACTGATGCTTAAAACAATGAAGAGGGCTTCACTGGTGGCACAGTGGTTGAGAGTCCGCCTGCCGAGGCAGGGGACACGGGTTCGTGCCCCGGTCCGGGAGGATCCCACATGCCGCGGAGCAGCTGGGCCCGTGAGCCATGGCCACTGAGCCTGCGCGTCCAGAGCCTGTGCTCCACAATGGGAGAGGCCACAACAGTGAGAGGCCCGCGTACCGCAAAAAAAACAAAACAATGAAGACACTTGGTCAAGGCCACGTAAGTAAGCAGTGAAGCCAGGACTCAAGCCCAGGCAGTACCATACTTCTGTGTTGTGTATTTTTCCACCTCTCTCATAGAGTATGTGCTTCTCAAGGTTAGGGACTAGGACTTCATCTCTGCATTTCCCACAATGCTTTGCACAGAGCTGGGACTCAGGAAAAGTTTGCTAGACAAATGGGCTGTTTCTGTTTACACAGACAAAAAGCAGAGATCTAATTACTTGGGCATATTAACCATTTAAGTTTTGGAAGGCTTACCTGGGAACGCAGCACTTAGCAGAAGGTTGGGCTGATTGGGAAGTGGGCTGCTAGAGGGGGAGACTCCAAAGGCAGAGAGGAAAGGGGAGCATGTCAGAACCAGGTGGCTACAAAGAGGATCATGTGACACGCCTCGAGTGGGTACCAATAGGAATTGAATGCCAGGATGCACCAAACCTTCACGTCATTCATTCAATATAGATTGCCTAGTGCCAAGCATCATTCTAGGTGCTGGGACTGGAGCAGTGAACAAACCAACCCCTGCCCTCATGGAGTTTACATTCTCATGGGGGAGACTGAAAATAAACAAGTAAGTATAGAATCTACAATGAAATATTTTAAATGAAATAGACAGTGCTTGAAGAGAAACAGAGTAGAGTAAGAGGATAGAGAACTAGTCAGGTGGTCAGGAAAGCCCTCTTTGAGAAGAAGATATCTGAGTAACTGAATGAGGTGAGGAGTAGCTAGCTAGTCTCTGGGGAAAGAAGTTCGAAGCAGAGACTACAGCAGTAGCAAAAGCTTTGAGGCCTGAATGCACTGCTGCCCCTCCCTAATTCCCTCACTTCACCAAAACTGAGTGAATACTGAGGGCTGGGGGGGGAGGGGTGTGTGTGGAGACTGAAGGTTCCTGCTAAAATGGTATTAAAAGTTTCAATATTGGGGCTTCCCTGGTGGCGCAGTGGTTAAGAATCCACCTGCCAATGCAGGGGACACGGGTTCGAGCCCTGGCCCGGGAAGATCCCACATGCCGCGGAGCAACTAAGCCCGTGTGCCGCAACTACTGACCCCGCATGCTACAACTACTGAAGCTCGTGCTCTTAGAGCCCGTGCTCCACAGCAAGAGAGGCCACTGCAATGAGAGGCCCGTGCACCACAATGAAGAGTAGCCCCTGCTCGACACAACCAGAGAGAGCCAGTACACAGCAACGAAGACCCAATGCAGCCAAAAATAAAAATTAAATAAAATTTTAAAAAAAAAGTTTCAATATTGGTTTCAGGTTTTAAAAAAAGGGTACAAAATAGAGCTAGATATGAAAACTAAACAGGAAGACTTCTCATATCCATTCATGTCATAGGAAAAGGAGGGGAAAGCAAACATTTACCATGCCCCATGCATTTTACACTACCTCACTTAATCCTAGGGAGGTATTATTGTCCCCATTTCATAGATAAGGAAATTGAGGACCAATGAGAATTCCAACCGATATCCATGCTTTTTCCCCTACATGACATTGTTGCCTAGCAAAATATTCTCTCCTTTTTCTTTTTAACTCAGTATTTCCTCCAAAACAGGAATTCACAGAGTATCTTCGCAGGCCCACAAATCCTCCCCAAATGTAAGTAAATGTCTCTGTATATGTTTGTCTATTTACTATTTCTGCGAGAAGATCCACAGCTCTCATCAACTTCTCAAAAGGGATCTGAGAGAAAAAGTACAGTACTACTCTGGAGTAATAGGGTCTCCTGCTGCCCATTTTTGGTGGCTGTTCCTGGTATAAGATGCAAAGGTGTGAGGGAAGTTTAGTCATCCCTTCTAGAGCTGAGTGTCAACAAAAGGTCCCTGGTCTGCCCTGCATGCAACCTTCAATAACTCAGTCTGTAAACTGGAAAACAACGACAAACGGGCAATTCTGGAGGAAATAAGAATATGCCAAAGAAAAGGAACACCTGTCAAGAAGTCCCCTCAGTTTGGATAAAAACATCAACCACGTTACTTTCCAGGCCCAGCCCCCATCTGCAGCCAAACTTCATAGGACTAGATGGTGTCCCACTATTCCCAGGAGAAGGAGGGAGCCTGCCCGCCATTCGCCAGAGGAAGAGCACTTACTCCCTACTCTGGCTCACCCCTTACACTTGCTTTCTGGCAAAACCAGTAGCTGAGTGTGAGAGACATTATGGTCTAGTAGTCTGAAGCATTAGCTTTGGGGTCAGAGAGACATGGGTTCATCAGATCCTAACTCTTCCTAGCTGTAAATCTGGGCCAGTATGCAACCTCTTTGAGCTTTAAAATGGCGATAACATTATCCACCTGAGAGTTATTTTGCGGATTAAATGATAACGGACGTAAAATGCCAGGCCCAGTACCTAACACACAGTAAGAGAGCAACAGTGGGAGTTACTGTTATTGCCGCCGTCGTTGTTGGTCTTGCACCCAACTGCACTCGGGGGAGGGGTCTCCGAGCTACTCCAGGGGCCCTCCAACCTGCCTCACACCCGGGACCACCCCGGAGCGATTCTCCGCTCTCGACCCACCAAGGAGCCTCCTCCTTCCTTCCAGCGGAACCACCCCCTCCCAGCGCTAGCAGAAGGAGCTTTCCCAGTTGCGACTCGCGCCCCGCGCCGGGCCCCTTCCCCAGAACACCTCCATTCCGCCCCGCCCGCCGAGTCACACGCTCCGGTTACCATTTTCTTGCTCTCGGTGCCACGGTTCGCCTGCCTCGACATGGTGCTGGCCGCCCTACCCCACCACAACACAGACCCACTCGGTGACCCCTTCTAACACCGCTGGACCCAGTTAGCGGCCCCACGGCATTCGGGATTGACCGGCACCGACTCACCGCGCCTGCGCGGCCTGCCGCGGGGCACCACGGGACTCGTGGTCCGGCCAACGAGGGTAATTCCCGCCCAGGAAACGTCGGACTACAACACCCAACAGCTCCACTGGCAGCACCTTAATGTAGCAGGACTACAACTCCCAGAGTGCTCCGCGCACAGCGGACTCTTGGAGCCTGGTTTCCCCATGGGCTGCGTTATGGCCGCTGGGTGGCGTCCGCGGCTTGCTGTAATCCTGTATCATCCACAAACTTCCCTTTCCTCCCCACCACCCCAACCCCTCCACTCCCCCATCTCCACTCAGTGATGTCCGCAAATTCCTCTCTCGCCGGGGATGGTCTTGGAAAGTTCCTCTTTCAAACTAGCTTCTTGCGCTGTTGCTTTAATTCAGAGCCAGAACCTCCCAGGATGTCCCAGAAAACTGGCCATGGCTCATACACAGATCTGGCTGCTTCTTTACAAAAATATTCAATGACCACCTACTATGTGCCAAGCATTTCATCAGTGGCTTTCTCTTCAAACTGTCATCTGCCTCTAAACCCCAAACGCAGCCAGCACCTGCATCCTACCACTGTGGCCTCCTGATGAAATATCCAGGCTGATAAAGTTCAGGTCACTTTCTCCCTCTCCCTCCCCTAGAACAAGTACACAGCCTGGTTCCCAGAAAAGAAAGATCACCGGTGTTTGTAGCAGTCAGTCTTGGATTTCAATCCCAGCTTTGCCATTTTAGGCAAATTGCTGGATCTCTCCCAGTTGTTGTGAAGATTGGTGAGATATGTATGCAGGCACTTGGCACAAAGTAAATGTGCATTCCCTTTCTTCCAGCCACTCTCTAAAAACTCAGCCCAGCAAACAGGCCCCACAAATACCAGGGGAATGTGCTGGCCGCACCCTCACCCATCACCAAGGGGAAGTCCTACTGTCAGTCCCTGGCTATAGCTCTTTGGTTGCAGCCCCAGCCATCCCTCCCTGGCTGGTCAATGCTGAGGGGGCTTGGCTGGGAGTCCCTGAGCACCCTCTCCTCACTTAGGAGAGCCTGACTCTGCGGCAGCTCCATTCTAGCCCCTAGCCTTCACCATGACAACCAGCTTGCCCAGACGTGAGCCATCCTGGCTATCCTGGCTGGGGGAGTGGGGGGGTTGGGCAGCAGGCTGCTCAGTCTGAAAGCCAGCACCCAAGATTCCCCCAGTCTGTCCCTCCCATGCAGGATCAATCATTATTATACTCTTCTCCCTGTGGCACAGACATTCTGGGGCCTTCCTAGAGGCAGTGACCTTTGACTCTCCCTCCTGTGTCAGTGCCTTGGCTGAGGGTTCTGGGAAGGAAGACGAGGGTCGGCTGGGGGTGAGGATGAGGAAGCAGGGGTGGGCTAGCCCTTGGAGGCCAGCAAAGCTAGAGAAGAACCTCCTGCATTCCCAGGAGAAAGGACAGCTGAGGTGAAATCTGCAGTTGGCTGGCCTGTCTGTTGGTCTGGGCTCCTCCCTGCCGGCTGCCCTTGGCTGCCCACAGAAACCTGAGTCACAGTCACAGCCAGCGCTCCACCCCACCCAGCCTACTGTCAGGCAGGGTGGGTCTAGAGAGACTGAAGGCGGAGCCTCTCCCCGCCCATCTTATAACCTCTGAGATTCTTCCTCTCTCTGCCTGTGATTCCTCCTTTTGGAATTCCTCTTTCTCTTTGGGACTCCTCCTTGGAAAGTCACCAGTACTGAATTGAGGGTGGGGGTGGAGTCCACCTCAGGCTAACCTAGAGGGTCTCCTCCTGGCTCCTTAGCGACTTCTTCAAGGGCTCTCATTCCCAGCTCCCGATCCCTCTCCGTCACCCCTGGGGCCAGGACATTTAAGAACACCAGGCACCCCCTCCCCACCCTCATCTCCTTCTCCCAGGAAAAGAATGCAGCAGGGACAGCTTCCCATCCCTAGCAGGGACTCTAGCCGCCCCTTCTCAAGAACCCAAAAGATTGAACCTCTTTAGTCCTGGATCTGAGCTCCTCCCCCTCCAATCCCTCTCTGTTACTTCCCCTCTGCAAGAGCTGAAGGGAGGGAGGCCTTTTTGCAGCTGGTGTCAACTTTGTCCTTGAGGACATTCCCCACCCCCAACCCCAGAGGGTGGGCCCTGAAGGATACAGCTTCCCAGCAGAGTGGTCTGTGTTAGAGACCCCTTCTTGCTGCAGCGCCTTGGGTGTAGGGTGGGAGTCAGAATCTGATATCTGTTCTCTCAAGCCGCCCCCACCATGAGGCCCCTCCTACTTCCTACTTGTGTGGGAGTGGAGACAGCCTCCAGGGCTTTGGTCAAATCTCCCAGTGATTTCCTTCACCTCTCCATCAGGTTCATCTTGGATCCTGCCCCACCAAACCTAGGAGGTTGTAAATGCTCGTGCTCCTGCTCTCCCCCTAGGGGGATCAGGAAGAGAACGTGTATCTGATTTCCATCCAGTGTCCTGTCTCCTAGCCCCAGCCCAGCCTCATGGTGAAACTAACAGCTCATTCAAGCCTGTTTCCGTGGAGTGGGGAGAGGACTGCCCTGGGCCGTAGGGGAGGAACAAGGGAGGTCACAGAGTTCCCAGCCCCTCACTGAAGAGGGCAAGACATTCTCAGACCCCTGTGATGTTGCAAGTGCCCTGCTTGCTCCTTCTCTGCGATGTCTAATACGTGGAGGGCTACATGGAGCACTTTCACTCAGCCCCAAACTCACAGACACCCACTCTAAACCCCATCAGTTGCCGGGGCCTGGGATCCACCAAGGATCCTGGTCAATTAGCGGGCAAACGAAGAGGAGCCCAGTCCATATGCCTACTCCGACTGCATCAATCACAGGACATCGGTGCTCTCCTGGCTCCCCTCAGTCACCTTCCCAGGACTCGCTGTGCAGGAAGCCTCCTGGGGCTGGCCAGGAGAACTGCCCATCAAGTTGTCTAACTCCCAGATGTCCCCACCACCAGCATTTTGCGAGGAGGTAGGTGCAGGTGTCTCCACCCTCAGTCTAGGGAAGGGCTCCTCAATCTTGGCAGCATTGACATTTTGGGCTGGATGATTCTTTGTTCAGGAGGTGGTCTTGTGCGTTGCAAGATGTTAAACAACATTCCTGGTGTCTAAGTACTAGATGCCAGTAACATCCCTAGTTGTGACTACCACAGAAGCCTCTAAACATTGCCAAATATCCCCTGGGGAGCAAGATTGCCTCTGTTGAGAACCACCGAGTAGGCTAATACCATATGCTGTCTCTTTGCAGGGGGCTCCTCAAAGTCAATCCTAGATCATTAGACATGATGGAGGATTTCCAGTTCTAAAGCACTGCTCACTCTTCTCCTTCTGAAGAACCTTCAACAGCTCCCTAATATCTATATAGTGTAGATCATGATGCCAACTGGCATTCAAATCCTCCTACATAGGCCATCCCTGGCCTATCTCTTCATCTTCAGCTCCCACTTCCCCCTCTACCATTTTTTTTTCTATTTATTTAGTGAGTTAGTTAGTTTTGGCTGTGTTGGGTCTTTGTTGCTGTGCGTGGGCTTTGTCTAGTTGTGGCGAGTGGGGGCTACTCTTCGTTGCAGTGCACGGGCTTCTCATTGCAGTGGCTTCTCTTGTGGAGCACAGGCTCTAGGCACGTGGGCTTCAGTAGTTGTGGCACGCAGGCTCAGTAGTTGTAGCTCATGGGCTTAGTTGCTCCGTGGCATGTTCCCCCTCTACTATTCTTGAGCTCTAGCTATAGAGGGTATCTCACTATTCCCACCAATATATGTCTTTGTCCCTACTGTATCCTCAAGATTGTGCATGGGGGTGGGGAAGAACCATCCCAGATGGCTCTCCCCTACTGGGTTCTGTTCATGAATTCTGAGTCTAGTCACTACCTGGCTCAGTGTGGGCCTGGTCAGCTCTGGAAGATGCAGGACCTGAGGTCTCTGACCTCACAAAGGACAGTGCTGGACTCTACCATCCACATGGTCCCCTCACCCTGCAGATGGGATGGCTGACAACAAAGATGGGGGATCTGATCCTCATCCTAATCTGCTTTTACTTTTTTTTGGGGGGGGGGGTAGGAGTTTATTAATTTATTTATTTTTGCTGTGTTGGGTCTTCGTTTCTGTGAGAGGGCTCTCTCTAGTTGTGGCAAGCGGGGGCCACTCTTCATCGTGGTGCGCGGGCCTCTCACTATCGCGGCCTTTCATTGTGGAGCACAGGCTCCAGACGCGCAGGCTCAGTAGTTGTGGCTCACGGGCCTAGTTGCTCCGCGGCACGCGGGATCCTCCCAGACCAGGGCTCGAACCCGTGTCCCCTGCATTAGCAGGCAGACTCTCAACCACTGCGCCACCAGGGAAGGTCCTGCGTTTACTTTTGAATGCCCATCATCATCATCATATTTGTTAAGCACTTCCTATATGCCAGGCTCTGTGCTAAGCACTTCATCTGTGTTGCCTTATTTAACCTTTACAGCGACCCCATGATACCTCATGGTATTATTATTTTCCTGATTTTATAGATGAGTTAACTGGGTTTCAGAAAAGTTAAGACAGTAGCTTAAGGTTACCAGCTCCAGTTGCAGACCTTCTAGCATCATCCTTTTCTAATGTTTTTGGACTGGGCAAGGTAGTATTCCGTCCCTGGCCCTCGAAGAGGGTTCAGTCCCCCATCTACTCACTCCTCCCAGGACAGTCTGCTCCCAGGTTGCCTGAGATCCAGAACCTTTTGTTCCCAACCCTCCCCCTTGAAATGACTGCTCTCTGGAGCTGCTCAAAGGAAGGAGATACTGGCAGGAAAGGGGGGCAGGAGGACAACATATCGCTGGGCCTAATCTCTGGGCGATGGAGAACTAGACAACTGACCTTCTGGAGGTCAGGACAAAGGGCAGGGATTGGGTGCGCAGGGCCCAGCTGCATCTGCTCCTTCCACCCCTCAGTCAGTCCCTGCAGCAAGCGCCGTCATCGATCCACCTTCCCAGCAAGCTTCCGCCTCTCTGCCCAGGCTGGGCCCGACTTGGCATGAGGCCCTACCTCAGCTGGCACTAAAAAGGGGATTCGGGGATCCACTCCCCCGTGCTGGGAAGCAGGACTTCTTGGGGAAGGGGAATCAGAAGGGACTCACTCACTCTTTCGACAGGACACAGGGGAGAAAATCCTTCCGGGGAGCTGGAAGGGGTCGTCTGAAGGGGCTGGGGAAGGTTCAGGGTCAGGACCACCCAGTTTGGAGCCGGGAGAGACCCAGCAGATTAGAGACTTGGGTAAAGCGGTGGTGCAGGCCTGTAATTACCCCAGAGGAGCAGGGAAGACACCAACCGTAGGATGATGGAGGAAGGGCGGCAGCAAGGCTCCCGGGCCGGGCCTCTCGCCACCCCAAACATCACCAGGGGAGAGAAAGCATAGCCCTTTTAGGGGTCTCCTTGCGACCCTCCTTCAGGTCTCCCGACGTCCCCCGGGAGGATTTTGTTTGAGGTGGGTTTGGGAGAGAATGAGGACTTGAAGCTGCCGCCAAGGCCCCAGAGCCGGAGCTTCCAGGCTCCAGGGTGGGATTGGGGGCTTCCAACCCGGCTCCCCCCTGCTCCCCCCAGTCCTAGCGGCGGGTGAGTCACCGGAGCGCTCCCTACATAGTCGCCTCGCGCAGCGGCGCGTACCAACGCGCCGCCGCAGGGGGAGACAGCTCGACGGGCGTCCTCCGGGAGCCGTGACGTCCTCTCCGTGGCGGCCGCGTCCCCAGGCTCGAGGCCCCGCGCCCCCAGGGCGGGGGCGGGGCGGGTGGGGCGGGCTCGCGGCCGCTAGGTCCCGGGCACTGCGGGGGTGGCCCTCCCTGCGTCCAACTTGGTACGCGCCAGCGGCGAGGCCAGGCCCAGCCCGGGCGGTACAATAGGGTTGGGCCGCGGCGGGGACTGGGCCGGCGCTGGGCGAGGAGCAGGATCGCGGCCGGAGCCGACAGACACTGGGCGGCCGGCGACTCCGAACCCGCAGGCCACCAGCCGAGCCAGCCTCGACCTACCCCGGAGCTCCCCCCCGCCCTTCGAATCGTTGCCCGCCGGGCCGGGCCGGGCGTGATGCACCGCGGGACCCCTATCCTGGCCGCTGGCCGCTGCCGCCGTCGCCGCTGCTGAAATCCCGAAGACTCCCCAGTGACGCCGCAGCCATGGAGAGCGGCTCACGTTCGGAGCCCGGTGCCGGCGCAGCCCCAGGTATGCCAGAGGCGAGATGAGAGAAGGGGATCGTGGGGCCTCGGACAGGCCGAGGATGAGGCCGGCCCGGTCGGCGGGGACCCCTCTCCTGCCGAGCCCTCTGACCACTTGGAAGTTCAAAAATAAAGGTTGCAGCGGCGTCGGCGGCTCTGGGCCACCGACGCATCTTCTGACAGCTGCCCCCTCCCCCATCCCGGGCGCTGGGACGTCCTGGGCGCCAGGATCCGCGAGGAACCCAATGTGGAGTTGTTGGTGACCCTTCCGCCCCAGCCCAGTGCCACCTCGGCTTCCCTGCCCTTACCCTTCTTCCCGCTCCACCCCAGGCCCTGAAGATCCTCTTCTCCTGAGCTGGGGCGTCTGTCCCCTCCCCATCCCCGGTGGGCACGTGTGACCCCAACCTGAACGTGTGTGTCGGGGGTCCACATTCTCAGGCCTGAAGCCTTGCATACCGAAGCCTAGGCCCTGGCGCCCCCCCCACTACCAGGCCCTGGCCCAGACCTCGCCCCCACCCCATCCCTCCAGCTGCCGCGCAAAGGGCCTGTTGCTGCTGCGGGCTGGCCGGGAGGGGAGTAGAGGGGAGGGGAGGTCTCTAGCGGCGGCTGCCAAGTAACCCGCCGGATAAAGGCGAGGGGGAGGGGGAGGCGGCATTGTTTGGGGCGAGGGCGGGAGCTGGGGAGTGGGCCGATTCCCCTGCAGCCTGGCCTACTCTGGAGCCCACCCAGGCCGATTTGGGGAGGAAGGGGATAGAAGTAAATCTGTCTACCCTGGTGCCCTCCTTCCCAGCCTCTCCCGTCCTGAGTCTTTCCCTGGAGAATGAGGTGAAGGCTTGAGGCCGGCACTCCAGGGACCTGCCACATCATTCCTCAGGCTGAGGCTTCTGATACCTACCCCCCCTTACACACACACACACACACACACACACACACACACACACTCTCTCTCTCTCTCTCTCTCTCTCTCTCTCTCTCTCTCTCTCTCTCTGCCCCTCCCTCCCTCTCTCTCTCTCTCTCTCTCTCTCTCCCTCCCTCTTTCTCTTTCTCTTTCTCTCCAGGCCCCAGACCATCAAAGCTCTCTCCCCTCCCCTCACCCCACCAACCACCAGTGCCCAAGACTTCTGCAAATCCCTTTCGGATCTGGGAGCAGCTGATGAGGGGGTGGGGACAGGTTTCTGGTTGGGCCTGGGGTTGGAGGGAGGGATTTCTCCTTCTCTTTCTTCCTGGAAAGGGAGGGAAGAGCTTGATTTCTGAGGACCTAAGTCCTGTTCCCACTGACTCAGGGAGGAGGTGGCCCCAACCCCACACCTCCATAGAGTCCTAGAGCCTAATCCCTGTCACCTCCCTGCCCCCTGGGGCATGGGCCCAGGATGAAACAGTGTCTGTGGGTGCGGAGAGCGCAGGACAAGGTGGAGCCTCTTGGCTGTGGGTGGGATCCTCCCCCAGTATGGGTGCTCGGAGGGGATCCTGTGGGTGTGGGAGCTGGAGGACGCAAAGGGGAGGCTGTCAGACTGGTGTGGTTCGGGAGGTTTGTAGGCTGTGCTGGAACAATGGCACTTTGGTCCGTCTTGGCTCTGCTGAGCTTGAGAGGGGACCCAGGGAGGCCTAGGCTGGGTCACTTCCATCTGCTTACTGGCCCTCTGCAGCTGAGGGTCTCTGGCACTGGTGTGTACATCGGGGCCTGAATGGCGGTGATTACTGGGCCAGAGATGAGGGCTGGAGTGAGTAGCTGGTTTATAAGCAGGGCACTGGAGTGGGATGTCTGGACTGAACGTGAGGGCATGGGCGGGATGCTTGGCTGTATTGGGGGGCGCCTGAATGGGTCCTGCATACAGGGTCCTGGATTGGGAAGACTTCTACACATAGGGACCTAGATGGAGTTACATGAGAACCTGGGTCAGGATGGTGGCTGGTCCCTACACAGAGAAGCTGAAGGTGACAAGGGCCCTTGTGAGTCAAGAGCTTCCAGGGAGTAAAGGAATTGTCCACTACACGTGCCCTTGTGAGAGTTTGAGGCATGGATCTGAGACACCGAGTGCGTATGATGTGATTCCTGCCCTCTTTGAGTTCCCTTTGCACACTGAGCATTAACAGGAGGCAGCGTGCAGCAGGGGTCAAGTTTGGACTGGAGCAAGTGACTTAACCTCCTCTGGCCAGTTTATGCCCCTGGAAAATGGAGGTAGTATTATCAACCTTGTGGGGTTAATGTGAGGGTCAGAAGTGATGTACCTAAAGGAACCTGGCACACAGACACCTGCAATACAGTGTTATTGCCATTGCTGTCGTTATGCTTATCGGAACTGGTGCCAGCAGGGAGGCACGAAATATGGAGGAAGTGAGGGCAGGAATTGGGAGTCAGTTTGCTTAAGAGTGTAGACTCTGGAATCAAACAGTTTAAGTCTCCCCTTCGTAACTTACTACTGTGTGACCTTAGGTAATTTGCTTAAGTCTTAAATTTTCCCATTGATAAAGTGACAATAATGCTGGACATTATCTCATAGAGACATTGGGATCATTAAGTTAGAGAAACGCGTAAAACACTTAGGAGAGGCCCTGATACGTAGTCAATGCTCAATAAACGCTATTTATTTTTGTTGTTATTATTTTTAATTCCTTCAGAGGCCTGAGGTGGAGGTGTCATTAATTAGAACTTCAGGAGGTAAATGTAGGCCAGAGAGCAAGGGGGAGGTGCGTTCTAGACAGACATGAGCCAGGCTGTATCTGGGGAACAGAGGGCCCCGTACTTGAAGTGGGGCAGTTGGGAGTAGGAGAGAGACCCAGGGGATGGGTGCAGCCATCCAGCACAGCCATACTGTTGCCCGCCATGTGCCAGCTTGGTGCTGGCTGTACAGATGGCAGAGAAGTGAATCAGAGTCACTACCCTCAGGGAGCTCCTGGCCCAGTGGGGGAAACCGATGTGTTCACTGCTGGGAAGTCCAGGTGTAACAGTGATACAGTGGTTGGTGGAATCTGTTTGTGGAAGACTTCACAGAGGAGGCATTTGAGGTGGACCTGAATGGATGAGAAGATGGACTGCCTCTCTACATACAGCAGCCAGCCCGGCTGGCAGCTCCCACTGACAGTTTCTGTCCCTCCCTGGGTTGGTGGGCCCAATAATGAGGCCTCTAATGAGCCCCTAATGTGCAGTCATGCATATGCAAATAAGGAGGAAGGGGCACCAGGCCAGTTCACTCGCCCAGCTCCTCCTCCTCAGGGATGGGCATCAGCTGGTGGTGGGGAAGGGCTGAGGGAGCAGGGAAGGAGCTGAAAGCAGGGCCTAGGCTGGGGTGGTGGCACTTGAGGGTGGTCAGCGCAGGTCTCAGGTCTGATCAATGTTGGGATTTTGGCCTCAAGCAGCTGGGGACCATGTCCTTGGGTCCCCACTGGGCCTTGGGGCCGGTAAGGCAGCCAACGAGCCAGCCCAGATAATGCAGCTTTGTTGGAGGTGGCAGCTCTGCCTGGCACCCCAGGGCACAGCCTTCAGCATCTCCATCATCACCTCTCAGCTGCAGCTCTGCCCCGAGGGGAGCAGAGAGCATGGTAGGGGGTAGACAACCTGGTATCTAGTGCTCCTCCCCAGTTATACGAGGAGATATGGGCCAAGAATAGACCCTCCTGGTGATCCTACTTATCTCCCACAGGTCTTTATTAAGGACCTTCTCTGTGCCACACATAGCACTTAGTACGTCCCGTGCATTGTCTCATTTGATTCTCAGAACTATCCTGGTAGGGACTAGTATTAGCCTCATTTTATTATTTATTTATTTATTCAAATTTTCTTTTTTGTTTTTGGCTGTGCCACGCAGCATGTGGGATCTTAGTTCCCTGACCGGGAATCGAACCCGCACCCCCTGCAGCGAAAGCACGGATTCTTACCCACTGGACCACCAGGGAAGTCCCATATCCTCATTTTATAGATGAGGCTCAGAGAGGGAAGTAATTTGCTTAAAGTCACACAGCTAGCTACTGGCAGAAGCAAGGTTTGAACCCAGGTCCATCCGACTCTAAAGCCTGTGCACCAAACCTCTATGCTGAATTAGCATGGCCAAGCCAGCTGGTGATAGAGTCTGGCCTGTCCTTGCATGACTGGTCTTCTATGGGCATCTTGGTTTTAGGGACCCTGTGAGCTTTTCTCTGGCAGGCAGAGGTAGAATCAGCAGAGCCCTGGGTCCTCTGTGCCTCCTGCTGGGTTGGAATCTGAGCAAGTGGGACCAGAAGGAGGCCCTGGACTCAGGCAGTGGTGACAGTTCAGCCAGTAGGCCATCCTCAGGCCTTGGCCTGAGTCTGGGCTTCTGTCCTCAGCTTCTAGGCCCCAGCGTGGGCAGCCCTGCTGGGGCTGAGGGAGGGCCCAAGCTGTGGGATGGGGTCATTTCCTGCCGCCTAAAATAACAGGAAGTGGGTGCTCCTGATTGGAGGCTGGGAACAATGGCCGCCACCCCGGCCAGAGAGCTCTTCAGATCTGCAGTCTCAGGTGGGATCCCGGCTCTATCACCCACAGAGGCCCACGGCTTGGCCCCAGTGCCCTGCTGCGAAGGGCCTGTGGCCCAGGTTCGGAGGACCACTGGAGCAGGCTGTCCCTCTCCTAGTTCACTCCCTTTCAGAGCTGGCTCAGCTCTGTCCCGGCTGGGAGTAATGCTGCCCCCTAAGGCTCCCCTCTGTCCCAGCCCCATGATCAGGCATCTCCCAGGGTTTGTCCTTCCTGCCCACCCCATCCTCCCAGCCCAGATCTCTCCAGGAGAGGAAACCCAGGAGGCTGCCCCCTTTGGGTAGCAGAGTGAAGGTACAGACTGTCACCCTGATTTGGGACCCAAACCCAACTTTGCTACTCACCAGCAAGTCTCTTAATCTCTCTGAATCTATTTCATTTGTCAAATGGGGTAATAATGTCGACCTCATAGGATTGTGGTGAAGATGAAAAGGACTGAAGCTTTAAGGTGTCTAGCTGTGCCTGACACAGCATTAGCTGTTGCTGCAGTTACCTGGACTTTCCCTGGGCCCAGGTAAAGGAGTGCCCAGAGGGGCAGGGCCGAAGTGACCTGGATGAGGCTGTGTAAATATACTGGGACATCACGTCCCCGAGTGCTGTATGAATCTCTGAGGTTTCTGTCTATGCCTCGGAGGAGGGGGTGCCTGACTGCGTGTGTGTGTGTGTGTGTGCGCGCGCTCAGATTTCTGAATCCCAGTAGGTCTGTTTTCTGTATGTAACAGGAGAGAGAAAAGAAACACGTCTTGTCTCTCGCCATTATGCAGACTCTGTCCACATTGTCTGGGTCTCTCTCTTTGCAGTGTGTACCCTCTGTCTGCGTGTGTGTCTTTGCCCCTCTGTCGGCCTCCCTGCCTTCGTGTGTCTGATCCAATGCTGCCGCCTAAGGAGCTGCTACGAGAGCCAGGAAGGCTCTGGATAGGGGTCAGCTAGATGCTGACCTCTGCTGTCTGTGCAGCCCCTCCCCTGGGCACTCCCTTGCTCAGCCTCCTGGAGGAGGGCCACTCGCCCTCATACCTGCTCAGGTGCCCCACTTCTTGGCTCCTGGTGGCCAGCCTGGGCAGGAGCCTGCCTTCCCTGCATTCCTGCCCTCTGAGCTCAGTGCCTGCCTGCCCCACCTGCACCCTTCATCTTCATGGGGGAAACCTCCCCAGGGGAACCACTGAATCACTTCCTTCTTCAGGGAACAGGCAGGAGCCTTAGGGAGGGGTGATGTGACACCCACCAGAAACAGTGTGACATAAGGGTTTTGTCATCAGACAGCCTTGGGCCCTGTCCTACCTCCGACACTGACGTGAGCAGTTCACTTAACCTGTCTAAGTGTTCGCACCTGGGGAACGGGGGCCCCTATAGCGCTTTCCCTTTGGGGCTGTAATAAGAACTAGATGAGATAAGGGAAGGTGCCTGGTGTACTGCAGGGCTTCAGCTGTGTTTCCCTTCCTGGGCTGAGGAGCTGGCAGGGCACATACAAGGCTCTGATATGGTGAAGACATTTAGGGTTAGAGAGGCTAGACTTCGGAGCAGCTTGGGGTTTTACTATGTTATCCACAGTGTATCCATCCATCCATCCGTTCATTAAACAGACACAGAATTCCTACTCTGTGCTGGGTAGGTCCTGTATAAAGCTCTGGGCTGCAAAAAGGGTTCTCGCCACCAACTCTCGCAGGGGCAGCAGGCAGACAAGAAGGGCAGACTGAGTTATCGGTATTGTGAGAGGAGTTTTGGCCCAGGAGCAGTTGTTGGGGAGGGATGAGAGGAAAGGCCTGCCAGCGCCCAGAGGGTGGAGATGGGAGTAAGCACCCTGAGACATGTGACAGGCCCTCCGAGAGACTCGGCCCTGATCTTTCTGCAGTCCTTCTTGGGTTTTCTGAGAAGACTAGACTTACTGACCCTGCAACCAGCTCCTGCACCTTTGCCCTGCTAATGCTCTTTGTGCCAAGAAATGAATACAAACTATCTGTCACTTATCCAGTTCTTAACAAATACTTCTGGTAGATATCAGCACAGCAAAATAAAACCTCACAATTCGACACACACAAAAATACAATAAAAGGAGGTGGCTGAAGGATCACATTTGATGATTGAAAATGGAAATAATCAGATATTGGTTTAACCACACCACACCATAGAGATAATTAACCAAGGAATTAATTTGGCTAACATAATTTGTTCCGAATAACACTGTCCCAATGATATTTCATCAGGGTTGGCATAATTCTGAGGAAAATATTTGGATTCGGGGTCAATAGTCCTCCAGGTCAGAAGAAGAATTCCAAACGTGCTATTTGCCTCTTGGGAAGTTTTTCCTGTTGAACTGCTGGAGTCAACACTCATTATTACTTTTATTAACTTCTCCCTGACTACCTTAGTCCAAGAAGCTGCCCAAACTCAACTGAGGGGGAGTTGTTTTGCTTCCCTTCAAGTGCTTATCCCTTTGCAAGAAATTGCAATATGGGTTTGCTCATTATTAGAGTAAAAATCTCCTTCTCTGTGCACCTGCTTTAGGCAAGGGTGGCTTCCTGGTACAGTGCTTTATTCTCACTCGGCAGCATTTCGTGACGGTCTCCACATACTGGGCACCACAGCAGCTGCTGTTGAAGCAGTGGCGAGCAGAGCAGATGCGGCCCAGCCCTTAGGGGGAGGCTGACAATAACAAAAGGACCAAACAAGGAAGTATAAAACCGTAACAGTCACAGTGCTCCAAACAAGAGGCACATGAAGCCATGACTATATATAATGAAGGAATTTACCCTGTTCGGAGAGGCCAGGGAAGGCTTCCCTGAGGAAATAATGCCTAAGCGAAGATCTGAAGGGTGAATGGGAGTTAAATAAGAAAAGACGGAGGGAAAAGAGCATGTGCAAAGGCCCCGTGGCAGAGGGAGTGTGCAAGGCTATCAGAATTAAAAGGTCAGTGTGGCTGGAGTGTAGAGAGCAAGTGGGGAACAGGGGAGCAGAGGTGGGGACTCAAGAGGTGTAGGGAGGGAGACAGGGGCTTCAGGCTGCCAGACTTGCAGCCTGGGTTCAAGAATTTTGTCTTTCTCTTCAGAACAAGAAGTCACTGTGAAGCTTCCAGTGGGGAAGAGTACCATGGCCAGATTTGCGTTTGGAAACAATTACTTTGGCTGCTCAGTGAAGAGCAGAGTGGGAAAGGGTACAGGTAGGACAGTGGGGGGAATTTGCAGTCATCCAGGGAAGAGAGGTGCTGATGGTATCTGCCAGGGTGGAGTTCATTGATACATTCATTCAACAAATAGCTGTGGAGCACCTGTGTGCCAGGCTCTGTTGGCCTTAGAAATAGAAGAGCTAAACAAAGTAGACAAAAATGTGTGCCCTCGTGGAGATTACCTTCTGGGGGTGGGAGACAGTGTTAAAGTGCTACTGATGCTTACTGGGGAAAATAGAGTTGGAAGGAAAAAGAATACAGTTGGAAAGGGGAGGGAGACTTCAACTGCAGTTTGTAGTTTTAAGGAGGGGATCAGGGAAGGCTCGAATGAGAAGTCGCATACGGGTAAAGATCTGAAGGAGGTGAGGGAGTGAGACATGCAGGATCTGGGGGCAGAGAATTGTGGTAGAGGGAACAGCGAGGGCAAAGCCCCGAGGCAGAAGCATGCCTGTCACAAATAAGGAACAGTGGCCAGAAGAGACAGAGCAGGGGGAGAAGGGGAGGAGGAGAGGAGGCCAAGAGGTAATGGGCTGGAGGGTGAGGATCCCCAAGGGCCCTGGAGGCCATTGTGATGCCTTTGTTTTTTCCTCCCTTGAGGTGGGGCGTCTTTGGAGGATTGTGTCAGTTCCCCAAGCAGGGATTGAACGTGGGCCACGGTAGTGAAAGCCCACAGTCCTAACCACTAGGCCACCAGGGAACTCCTGATCTGACTTATACTTGAAAAGAATCATTCTGCTGCCGTGGTGAGAGAAGACCAAAGGGGAACAAAGAATGGCAGCAGGGAGGCTTTTATGAGAGATGACAGTGGCTGGACCACGATGATAGAAGTGGAGATAGAAGTGACTGGATTCAGAGTATACTTGGCATGTGGAGCCAAAAGCATTTACTGAGACATTGTGAGACAAGAAAAGATTCTAAAATGACTCCAAGATTTTTGGCCTGAGAAACTGGAAGGACTGGGTTGCCATTGACCGAGATGGGGAAAACTGGAGGAGGAGCAGGGTTTGGGGGAGAAAGATTGGGAGCTCAGTTTTGGATGTTAAATTTGGGACGTCACAGACATAGAGAATGGACTTGAGGACATGGGGAGGGGGAAGGGTAAGCTGGGATGAAGTAAGAGAGTGGCATGGACATATATACGCTACCAAATGTAAAACAGATAGCTAGTGGGAAGCAGCTGCGTAGCACAGGGAGATCAGCTCGGTGCTTTGTGTCCCCCTAGAGGGGTGGGATTCGGAGGGTGGGAGGGAGATGCAAGAGGGAGGAGACATGGGGATATATGTATATGTATAGCTGATTTACTTTGTTATACAGCAGAAACTAACACACCATTGTAAAAAAATTACACTCCAATAAAGATGTTTAAAAAAAAATTGTCAGTAAGACATCCAGGGGTGTCAAGTAGGGAGTTGCATGAGCTAAACTGGCACTCAAGGGAGACGTCTGGGCTGGAAGTAAAAATTTGGTTGTCATCAGCAGAGCAATGGTATTTAAAGCCGTGAGTCTGGATGAGATCACCAAGAGAGTACGTGTAGACCAAAAAGAGATGAGGTCTTCACCGGAGCCCTGGGGCACTCCGGTACTAAGAGTTTAGGAAGTTAAGGAGGGACCAGCAAAGAAGCCTGAGAACTCACAGCCAGCAAGTTGAAGGAAATCGGGAGAGCTTGTCGTCTTCAGAGCCAGTTGAAGAAAAGTGTTCAAAAAGCACCAAGGGATCAACTGTGTCAAATGTGGCTGATAGGTCAGCAGGACGAGGGCCAGGAAGTGGCTGCTGACTTAGCAATGCGGAGGTCACTGGTGACCTTGAGAAGAGCAGTGTCATGGAGCAGTGGGCGTGAAGGCCTGACCCACGTGGGCGCTTGTGGCAGAGATGGGAAGAAGCAGACCAATTCTTCCAGCAAGGCTGCTTACTGAGCCCCTGTCAGGTGCCAGAGGTGGTGTACCTACTCACCATAGGTCCCAACACCATAGGCCCCAGCCTGAGGAAACTGGGGCTCAGACAGGTTCAGGGCCTGTCCAAGGTCCCACAGCAGAGCTGGAATTCCCTACTCAGGCCTGTCTGACTCTGAAGCCTAAGACCTTTCCACCTCGCTGCATCTGATGCCCAGGTGCAGGCCCTTCCAGGCCTCATCCCTCTACTTTTTCCGAGACTCCCTTCACAGGGCTAGTCAGAAGCTAGTTGGAAATTCACTGTCTTGCTTGGTGGGTGTGATTTGCCTAAGTGTAGACAAGCAGCCGCCTACCAGTTTTCATTGCAACACAGGTAGCAGGCACAGGTGCTGGGAGGATGGCAATAAGCAGGCCTCAACCTCAGCCTTCAAGCTTTGTACTGATACTTACATACCTAGGCCCTCTGGCCCCAGACTGTCCTGGGTTCAGTCCTGCCCCTGCCATATACTAGTTCTATGACCCTGGACAAATCACTTAGTGGGGTAAGTTTTGATCGTCTCATCTGTCAAATGGGGATAAGATTCTCAGAGCTCATATGAAGATGCAGGATGGGGATACAAAGGGCCCAGCTCAGCTCTCGGTATGTAGTAAGCACTCACTAAATGGTTGCCACTAGTTTTTTTGCCCACTGGAATTGGAAAGGAGTTTGCGGGTGGCTGGGAAGTCGACTAGCAGTGACCAGGCAGCCTTTTGGAGCTGGTCTGGTGAGAGCTGTCATGAGCCTAGGGGCTGGCAGAGTTGGAGGGACCGTTGGGGGAAAAGGGCCTTAGCTGGGGCTCTTGCCTGGAGACCAGGAAGCTGGAAGGGAAGGAATGAGGGGCAAATAGTGTGAGCCTCAGATAATTTCATTGTGTAACATGTGTTACCCCATACTGCCTGACACAGGCAGGAGGGTGTGGGGCTAAGAGCGTGGGCTGTGGTGACAAACACTGGGTTCAAGTCCAGGCTCCTTCACTTCCCAGCTGAGCGACCTCAAACTACTTTACTTAACCTCTTTTTGCTTTACTTTCCTCCTCTGTGTGAAAGAGATATTTATAGTGCCTTCCTCAGAAGTATTGTCATAAGGATTAAAACTAATACGTGTAAAATGCTCTCAACATAGGAAGCCTTCGAGAAATATACACACGTTAGTGGTCATTGTTGTCACTAACACTCATCACAGTCCTACTGTCTGCATTTTACAGAGGAGGAGCTGTGGCACAGAGAGGGTCTGTAACTAGCCCAAGGTCACACAGTTAGCGGGGAGGCCACATATTCAAACAGCCTGTCTTCCTCAGAGCCCACTGGACACCCGTCTCCCTGAAAAGGGTCCCCAGAGTTCCAAAGCTGACTCCTGGGGAGTGTCCTCTCCCTGCATCCACATTGTCACCCACAGGGGTGGGGAGTTTGTCACCTCCTGAGAGGGCCACCGTCCCTAGAGCAGAGGACCCGGCATGGTGGAGGCACCTGGCGAGAGCGGAAAATGCTTCCTTAGATTGACCTTTCCATGGACCCTGGCCCTGATCCCTACGCCCAGGCAGTGGCTGTGTCCCCACCAATCCCCTCAGTGCCCAGAGGGCAGCAGTAGATGGTACCAGGGCTCAACACGCAGAGGCTTCCTTTGGCAGCTTCATGAGACCCACAGGAAAAGAGAGGGAAGTGTTGCTCGCTGGCACATGAACTGTTCCAGGCGCTTCACTGACACGCCTATCAGCTTGGGCTTACAGTCCCCATTTTACAGGTATGAAAACTGAGGCTTAGAGCGGTTGAGTGGCTTCCCCAAGGTTATCAGGCCCTCTCTTCCTGTCTTGGGGTGGTGAAGTCGGAATCAGGCCCTCATCAGGCTGACTCCCAAGCCAGTCCTTCTGTTGCGCTATAGTGTACTTGTGCTCACATGTGTGCATGAACACGTATACACCAAGTCATGTGTTTTCCTTACTTGGCACTTTGGTGTCTTTTACAGGGACCCTGAAATATCAGTGTCTTAAAAGAAGAAATCTGAGGGTGGTTGGGAAAGAAAAAAAGATGACAAAGGGGATGTCGCTGGCTGCCTACCCTTTTGGGGATTCCACACGGGCATCCCACTGTGCCCAGCACTGGCAGCCCCTGAGCACCAGGCCTTGGGATGGGCACTGTGACCCCAAGGTAAAGCAGAAAGGCGAGGGAGGCAGACATGGAAACCAATCATTACCATTTGGTGCACTAACAACTACTACAAACTTCTCAGCTTTTCCGATACACCCTGCTCCCTTCTGCCCCTTTGCAAATGCTCTTCTCTTAGCCAGAACCCTCTCTTCCTTGGTTTGCCAACTCCAGCTCATCCTGGACCTCAGCTTGGCTATAATTTCTGCAGGAAGCCCCTCCAATATAGGTTAACAACCATCTCTGCTTTGCTACCCCAGACATAGTACTTATTCTATACTGTAATCGCCTAGCTATCTATCTATCTGCCCTGCTAGAGTGTGGGCTCCACAGAGGCAAGGACTGTGGCCATTTTCTCACCGTTATATCATTAATATCTGGAAGAGGGCCTGGCACATGGAAGGAACTCGATAAACATGTATGAATGAATGAATATCAGCTGGACAAGGGAGAGAGCTGCATGTTGAACTGATGGCACAGATGTTCTATCTGACTTTCTCTCCTCTCTTGTGTTGTTCTTCCAGATGTGGCAGCCAGGACCCCTCCAGAGCCAAGACCTTCTCCAGAAGGTGACCCCTCCCCGCCGCCGCCACCACCACCGATGTCAGCCCTGGTGCCCGACACTCCCCCGGACACCCCTCCCGCCATGAAGAACACCACTGGCCCTAAGCAGCTCCCACTGGAACCAGAAAGCCCCCCAGAGCTGGTAGGGCCTAGGCCAGCCCCGAAGCAGGAAGAGTCCCCTTTCTCAGAAGTGAAGATCAGGGGACCCACCCCACCAGCCACAGGCCCACGGGATGCCAGGCCTCCTCGAAGGAGCAGCCAGCCATCCCCAACAGCAGGGTCAGCTGCCGACAGCCCTCCTGTGAAGCAAGGTATGTGTGATGTCCCTAGTCCTGGGCCCAGTCCCAGCCCTGGATGATGCCAGCCAGAGGAGTCTCTACCTGGAGGAGATAAGAAAAGGCATGGGATGAGGCCTTCGGGGAGGGCCCTGAGGCTGACTGCCGTCTTGGGGGAGGCTCTTGACCTAAGCCTCTTCTTGTTCCCTCTATTAAGATGCAAAGAAGGCAGGAGAGAGACACAAGCTGGCGAAGGAGCGGCGGGAAGAGCGGGCCAAGTACCTGGGTAAGTGTGTGGGAAGCAGTGGCATCTTCTTCAGCGTCACCACCATCGACATCCTATTGGTAACACTAACACTTCTGGAGCATTTATTATGTGCACTGTGCTAAGAGCGGTACGCTTATCCCACTTAACCCTCTACCCATTCTGAGGATGGGGAAACAGAGGCTCAGAAAGATGAAATCCTTTGCCTGAGCCACACAGCTAGTGGCGTAGCTGAGATTCAGACCCAGAAGCCTCATTTCACCCCAAATCTCATGCTCCTAATCACAATACATGAGTATCGATACAGCAGACCCCAAAGTCAGACGGGGATCTGGCACGAAAGAGCTTGTTTCTCCCTCGGTGCCCAGAGACCATGAGGCCAATGGGGGAGAAACAGGCCTCCCGTTGGGGAAGCCCTCATTCTGAGGTCTCAACCCATCTTCAGGATGCCCTTCAATTTGAGGGGGGGAGTCTGAGAGCAGAGGCACCTCCCCACCAAGCAGGCAGGGGGAAGACCCCCCCAGGGTCAGAGGAACAGGCAAGGCCACTTGGAGGAGACACTTGCTGGGCCGGCGCTGCAGGACTGCTCACGCCCCCCGGGGCTCCTTTCTCCACAGCGGCCAAGAAGGCGGTGTGGCTGGAGAAGGAGGAGAAGGCCAAGGTGCTGCGGGAGAAGCAGCTCCAGGAGCGCCGGCGGCGGCTGGAGGAGCAGCGGCTCAAAGCCGAGCAGCGCCGAGCAGCCCTGGAGGAGCGGCAGCGGCAGAAACTGGAGAAGAACAAGGTGCGTTTATGCTGAATTCCGACCAGGTGTACGTGGATCTGTGTGCATGTGTGTGCGCACATCTGCACCCTGGCTTAGTGTGTATGCACATCTGTGTTCATGTGTCTGCAGTTGTGTGCCGTGGGTACTACATCTGGGCATCTGTGCAGATGTGTTTGGTTCTGTACACGCCAGGGTGAGCACTTGTAACCCTGTGCTATCAGTACACGTATGTGTGTGTGTATAGGTGTGCAGAGATGTGTCTGTCTGAGTGCGCTGAGTGAGCTCCTAGTTAGGAGAACCCTGGCTTGAGCACCATGAAGATATGAAGAAAAAGGCAGCCTGGCCCTGCCCCGGGTCCTCAGGCTAAAAGCAAACACAGCTCCAGGGGTCAGGACCCCCGTGCCAGTGGCCCACCTGGGAGAGTCCCGCTCCATCCTCAGAGAAACAGCTCATACACTCAGATAATGAGTCAAGAACAGTGAAAAGCTCCCCAAGAACAAGTTGAAAGGGATCTGTTGCAAACCGTCTTCAATCATAGGGGGAGGCATTGTCCCAGGAGAGAGACGGCCTTTCTCCCAGGTAGGAGGAATGATTCTGAGCCCAGACCCTTCCCCTCTGCCCCCTCCTCACCAGGAGAGATATGAAGCAGCCATCCAGCGGTCAGTGAAGAAGACGTGGGCTGAAATCCGGCAGCAGCGCTGGTCCTGGGCAGGGGCCCTGCACCACAGCTCCCCAGGACGGAAGCCCAGTGAGTGCGCAGGAGGGGCCGCAGGGTGGGCGGGGGAGGTTGGGGCCTGAGAGGTGGGGGAAGGGAGCAGCTTCAGTGCAAGGAGCTGGCAGCTCCCTGCAGCAGGTATGCCTTGTTTCGTGTGACTTGTGCCTTCTGGAATGATCTGTAAACCCAAGTCTGTAAACCCAAGTCCTTTACAAGGACTTCCACTAGCAAGTCAGAGGTCAAGTCACTTCATTTGGTTCGCTCCTCAAACCTCTGTCATTTTAGATTAGCCTTCTTTGCTCCTGTCAATGGCTATTAGTTGCTGATACATAGAAGAGCACTTTAATACCCTGCAGACACTGGATGTTTAAAGAAAACCGTCACCCCCTTATGTATCTGTCTTGGAAGGTAGATTTTTGTCTCTGAGTTTTCTTCACGTAGGGCCATCGCGGATTTTGGTCTTTTTGCTGGCATGTATGTACCGCTGTGTTTGCATGTCTTTATGTAATGGCAAGACTCAGTATTTCTCACTGTGCATCTTTTGGTGTATGTGCTCATGGATCTGTGCGTTGTGTGTCTTAATATGTGTTTGCCTTGGTGTGTTTGTGGCCTTGTGTACCTCAGTGTGGGTTCCCAAGTCAGATGGAATTGGGTCAGGATCCCAGCTCTGGCACGTGTGGTGTGACCTCTGACTTCTTGCCGTCTCACTTTCTTCATCTGTAAAATGGGGATAACAGTACTACTTGCCTCCGAGGTTGTAGGTAGATGTTGGGGAGGATCAAGTGTGGTAACATGTGTGTGGTGCCCAGCACAGTGCCTGGTACACAGTAAGCATCCAACAAATGCTAGCTGTTACAAATATGATTAAGTTGCTTCGATGTATCTGTGCCTGTGTGCATCTGGGTCTGACCCTCTTTCCGTTGGTGTTTTTGTTTCTGTATCTGTGCATGTCTGCACACACGCATGCATGTGGAAGTACCTATCACTCTATATGCCCGGGCCTGCACGTCTTTGTCTTTGTGTGTCCCTATGACTATGTGGATTTGTGTGAGTGACTTTGACCGTGGGTTCTTCTGTTTAGGAACGTCTCTGCATTTGTCCCAGTACCGTGGGTGTTGTAGCCATAGAGCCTTGGCTGGGCAGTGCCAGCAAGTGCCGACGCTGGGTGGTTATGGGGGAGGGGTTGCAGCACCCAGCCGTAGGGAGTGACTTCCTGGCCAGGAAGGCTGTAGTTTCTCTAGTTTTACTCCATCTCCTTCCTCTGTTCCTTTTCCGTCGGCTCCCCCAATCCAGGCTGTCTCTGGTCACCTAACCACCCCCTCGCCCCCCCCACCCCGCCCCATCCTCTCAGAGCCGAGTCTGCCTCCTCCTCCCCTTCCTAGCCTGCCCACTCCTCCCTGTCCCTTCCTGCCCGCGGAGCATCCTGCATGGAAGGCCTCAGTGCCCCCCCTGGCTCCCGTCCGGCCCGGCCCTAATGCCATGTGTTTTCCCCTCCAGGTGGGAGCAGGTGCTCCGTGTCGGCAGTAAACCTGCCCAAACACGTGGACTCTATAATCAACAAGCGGCTCTCAAAGTCCTCTGCCACGCTCTGGAACTCCCCCAGTAGAAGTAAGAGAAGGCCCAGCCCTCCTCCCTCCAGAGCTCCTGTAGTCCCCACCAAGCCTCCTCCAGAGCTCAGCAAGAACCCCAGGTCCCAGGAGCCCTCACATACCCCAGGTCTCCATCCCCGCTCGACCCCACTTGGGGCTCTGCACCCCTCGGGGGAGCCGGCATTTGGGTCTGGGCCCTGAGAACAGAGGTGTGCCCCACAGGGGAGAACAGAGACAAAGGGCAGTGACCCAGCAGGCAGAGAGCCTGGCTGGGGCCTCAAGAGCAGGTGGGTTGGGGGTGGGACTGGCGGTGGAGGGTGGGAATGGGCAGGCAGCCTCGTCTCCAACCACAGCCAGCTGGCCTAGGCCAGCCTTAGGCAGGTGGCCTTGCCCCCGAGTACCCGACGAGCCTGGGTGCCGTGTGTGGAGGAGCCCTCTTGTTCTGACTCCACCCTGGAGGGCCCATGCAACCCTGCCTTCTCTGCTTTCAGAGCCCCAGCCGTGGCCTTGGCTGGCTCCAGAGCCTTGGCCAAGGAGGGGAGCACAGCCCCTGTGTTCGCACCATGCCCTGGTGCTCACATGTGAAGGGGCCATGGTAGGAGTTATTTATAAGTTTCTCCAGCTTTTATTTTGTTGCTCTGTTGCCTAGCAACCAAATCAGCTGCTGTTACCAACCCCACCTGACTGAAGCTTAAAAATAACCCAGCAGCTGAGGGGACAGAGCAGGGTGGCCCAGGGCAGCCAGGCCCCTTAGCAGCCTCTCCCTGGCATGGGACGCACGAAAGCGGGGCCTCTCCTCAGTCAGAGGAGCACAAGGAACCCCACTGTCCCAGATCCATGGGGGCATGCCTCGCCAGGCCAGCCCTCTGAGAGCAGGAAGTGGGACATGGAAGTGGGCAGCTGGGTCTGCCACCAACCTTGGGTGGCTCCTCTCTATACTCACAGTGCAGAACCCTTTCACCTGGGGAGAGTGGTAGGAGGGGACCCTCTAGCCCTGCAGGACATTGCCATGGGAAGTGTCTTGTTGCTTGGGTCTGCAGTGGAGGTCAGACCCCAGGACGGACCTGTGTAACCCCCCATGACGGGGGGGAGAGGCCTCCTGGGGGAGGAGACTCCTTGAGCTCGGCATGGGGGTGGTACCTGGCGGTCTCCGGATGCCTCTGCCTGCTCTGGCCCTGCGGTAACCCGCTTCTCCCGGCATCTCCCCCTAGATCGCAGCCTGCAGCTGAGCCCATGGGAGAGCAGCATTGTGGACCGTCTGATGACGCCCACCCTCTCCTTCCTGGCACGGAGTCGCAGTGCAGTCACCCTGCCCCGAAACGGCCGGGACCAGGGTAGGGGCCACGGTCCTGGGAGAGCCCCCTCGAGAGGCGGGACAGGGGCCAGCCTCGTGAGTAGGCCACGCCCCGACCGCACTCATCCCTCCGCAGCCGTGCCCGTGTGCCCTCGCTCGGCCTCCGCCAGCCCCCTGACGCCGTGCAGCGCCCCCCGAAGCGGGCACCGCTGCGCCCCCGCCGGGGAGCGCCGCAAGGCCAGCGCCGGGGGCAGCCCTGCCCCGGCACGCCTCCGGCCCGAGGCTTCGCTGGTGAGTGGCGGGGACAGGGATCCCATCCAGGGCAGCGCGGGCGCCTCTGATCTCTGCTCCCCCTCTCTACGCTCTCCTTAACCCTCCTCCCCAGGTGCAGAAAAAGGAGAAGAAGGACAAGGAGCGGGAAAACGAGAAGGAGAAGAGTGCCCTGGCCCGGGAGCGCAGCCTCAAGAAGCGCCAGTCGCTGCCGGCCTCTCCGCGCGCGCGCCTCTCCACTGGCAACGCGGAGTTCAGGTGGGCCGGGCAGTGGGGCGCACCGCCTGCCTATGCCAGCCAGCCAGGCAGCCATTCGTTCGTAAATATGTGTTAGGCACCCACCTCTGGAAGGAAAGCTCCTTGAGGGAGGATTTTTTTGGGGGGTGGGGGGAGTGTTTTGATCACCGAAGTACCCTAGCACCTAGAACAGTGCCTGGCGTCTGGTAAGCACTCAACAAATACCTGCTGGATGCATGAATGGTCCTTGCCAGGTACTGTTCTGGGTGCTGAGGGCGTTTCCGTGACCCAAACCAGACCTAGTTCTTTTTTTTTTTTAATGTTTATTTATATGGTTGCCCTGGGTCTTAGTTGCAGCACGTGGGCTTCTTAGTTGCAGCGGGCAGGCTCCTTAGTTGCGAAAGGTGAACTCTTAGTTGCGGCATGCATGTGGGACCTAGTTCCCTGATCAGGGATTGAACCCAGGCCCCCTGCATTGGGAGCGCAGAGTCTTAACCACTGCGCCACGAGGGAAGTCGCTAGGCCTAGTTCTTGCTCTTATTAGTCTTACTGGCTATTGGGGAAACAGACAATAATCAAAGAATCACAAATGAATATGTAATTACAAACTGGGATGTATGCTCTAAAAGGAAATTTTATGTTTCTGTGAGAGCACATAAGGTGGGGTGCTGACCCAAGCCTGGGGTGGACACTTCCCTGAGGAAGTGACATGCTGAAAGTGTGTACATGTGTGCGTGGACACTCTGTGCCCTCAAGGTCTAACTCTTCTTTTTTTCTCCCAGTCCCAAATCCAAGGCCCGGCCATCCTCTCCCTCCACATCCTGGCACAGGCCTGCCTCTCCCTGCCTCAGCCCAGGGCCAGGTCATGCTCTGCCCCCAAAACCACCGTCCCCCCGAGGTACCACTGCATCACCCAAGGGGCGGGTTCGGAGGAAGGATGAGGCAAAGGAGACCCTCAGTGTGGCGGGGCCTGAGGACAAGAACCAGAGCAAGGGCAAGGCCCTTGACGAGAAGGAGCCTGCAGCCCCAGCCTCACCCGCACCCTCGCCTGTGCCCTCACCCACCCCAGCCCAGCCCCAGGAGGAGCAGCCCACAGAGATCCCTGCAGGTGGGCAAGGAGAGAAGAGGCCAAAAGGTGGGCAGGGCAGAGAAGCCAGCTTTGCCTGTGAGGGGCAGGCGGTCAGAGGTGTGGGCTGCCAGAGATGCCTGGGGACTGGGTATTGGCGAAAGGAGGCTCCTGCCAGAGAGGAGGACCTCACTGTTCTGAGTTGGTGGCAGGAGTTGGGCGGGTGGGCCGCCGGGATCGCCCTGAGGTCCAGGAGGCACTGGGGCATGCAGGGGTGATGGAGGTGCCTGTGCTGGTGTGTGCTGATTCCTGGTCCTGGATCCCGCTCCAGATACAGCAGTCTTGACCTCACCCCCAGCCCCTGCTCCCCTGGTGACCCCTGGCAAACCGATGGCTGGCACGACGGACCGAGAAGAGGCCACTAGGCTCCTGGCTGAGAAGCGGCGCCAGGCCCGGGAGCAGCGGGAGCGCGAGGAACAGGAGCGGAGGCTGCAGGCAGAAAGGGACAAGTGAGCACGCCCTCGGGGACTGAGGAGGCCTTTACAGGGGCTGGGGAAGAAGCTGGGGATAAGCCTGCGTCTCCTCTGTCCCCCAGGCGAATGCGAGAGGAGCAGCTGGCTCGGGAGGCCGAGGCCCGGGCAGAGCGGGAGGCGGAGGCCAGGAGGCGGGAGGAGCAGGAGGCCCGGGAGAAGGCTCAGGCGGAGCAGGAGGAACTGGAGCGGCTGCAGAAGCAGGTGCCCCCGCGGGGCGGGGCGCGGGCGCCTCCTCGTGGCGGGCCTGGGGCCGACCGGGAGGGACAGCTGGAGGCCGGCTGCCTAAAGCTCACGGGGTTCTCTGGCAGAAAGAGGAGGCCGAAGCTCGATCCCGAGAAGAAGCGGAGCGGCAGCGTCTGGAGCGGGAAAAGCACTTCCAGCGCGAAGAGCAGGAGCGGCAGGAGCGCAAAAAGGTGTACAGAGCGGCGGGCCGGGAGTTCTGTGGGCGGGGTTTGGTCCCAGTGGGCGGGGCCAGCTCCTGGGCTCAGTCCCCACTCCGTTGGAGGGGCTGGTGGGGCTGGGAAGTGGGCCCTGCCTTGGACTTGTAGAGGGTAGGACAAGAAGGAGTTGGGGTGAGGTCGGCTTTCTGGCCTGGAAAGAATTGATACGAGCTGGAAGGGCCTTGAAACTCCAGGACCAGGACTAGCTGGTGGGAGATTGAGGGTTAGGGCGGGTCTTGGGCCTAACTGGTGTGGGGCTTCCCAACAGCGCCTGGAGGAAATCATGAAGAGGACTCGGAAGTCAGAAGCTGCTGAAACCAAGGTCAGGATGCCCCCAAGAGCGGTGTTGGGAGTGGAGGTCCAGTGAGGAAGGGAGGTTGGGGAAAGGCATCCAGGGTGGAGGAGGGAGGCCGTCTGGGAGGCTGCTCAGGGTCTGGGCTGGGGAGAGAAGAATTCAGCAGCTCAGTGGGATGGGGCCAGATATCACCTTGAGCCTGACTGCTCTTCCTCTTCAAAGCAGAAGCAGGACAGAAAGGAGGCAAAGGCCAACAATTCCAGCCCAGGTAAAGGCCTGTTCCCCTCGTTTCCATCCCGATCCTCAGACCTCATCCTTTCACCAGCCCCTAACTGGTGGCCATTCCTTCCCAGGGATAGACCCTGTGAAAGCCATGGAGGCTCGGTCTTCTGGGCTGCAGAAGGAGGCTGTGCAGAAAGAGGAGCTGGCCCCCCAGGAGCCTCAGTGGAGGTACCAGCTCCCAACCCCAGGGGCCGTGAGCAGGGAGGCAAGGTCAAGCTGGCGCTGTGGGGTACCTGGGCTGTCCTACGATGGGAGGTGCCTAAGCGTTGGCCTCTGCATCCACAGCCTGCCAAACAAGGAGTCGCCGGGGTCCCTGGTGAATGGCCTGCAGCCTCTCCCAGCGCACCAGGAGAATGGCTTCTCCCCTAAGGGATCCTCTGGGGACAAGAGTCTGGGCCGAACTCCAGAGGCACTCCTGCCCTTCGCAGAGGCAGAAGCCTTCCTCAAGAAAGCTGTGGTGCAGGCCCCGCAGGTCACAGGTAGGTTTCCCTGTCTCCCGGACCTATATCTATACCTCCCAGCAGCCTTCCCTGGCCTCCTCAGCCGTGCCCTCTCTTCTCCTAGCTCTGCCAGAGGCCCTCTCAAGCTCTGCCCTGAAGACCCCCAGCCATCTGAGCTTGGAGCCTGCTTTCCCCTGACTGTTTCCTTTCCTGCTTTTTTCCCAGAAGTCCTTTAAGGGGTTGCCTTGGATCCAGGCACAACTATGAGGGCTCCTTTGCGTCATCTACCAGGATGTCTGCAAGAGAAAGAGACAGAACAAAGCTGGAAGTGGCCTGGGCCCCTGAGGGTTGGGTCCTCTCTGTTATTTTTAACCTGCACCTTATAGACTGATGTCTCTTTGGCTGGAGCCCCTCAGTGCATTCGTGTGCTCACACGCGCGGACACCCCCCACACACACACACACACACATACACTCACAGCCTCTCTGGCCTCCTCCCACGGGGAAGCGCTACCTGTAGTATTTGCCTTGGTTTGGTGGGGTACAGTGGATGTGAATACTGTAAATAGCTTGTGCTCAGACTCCTCTGCGTGGAGGGGTGGGTGCAAGAGGCAGACCCTCCCAAGACTCCCTGGGGAGATCTTCCTCCCTCTATTTAACTGTGACTGAGGGGGAACCCAGGTCTGGGGATGGGGGGCACCTTGGGCCACAGGATACTGGTTGCTTTAGGAGTACCCATGCCCCCTGCCCTCGCCTGGAATCAGTGTTATTGCATCTGATCAAATTTCTCCAGAAATAAAATGAGAATAATTCTGCCAGTGCTGTCTCTTCTTGGGGCTGGCAGTGGGGCTGGGAGCATGTGGCCTCCTGAGTTCTAAGAAGAACTTGAGGAGCCAGGGGCCTGCAGATATCCATCCCTACCTGGTATCAGTCCTAGACATCCTGCCTGTGGCCTTCCTTTTTGTCATTTATTCATTTAACACAAATGGTTACATCTACCCTGTACCAGGCAGTGGGCTTCTGTGCCAGGGATGCAGTAGTAGGAAAAGACGTGGCCTCTGCTCTCACGGAGTTGACAGTCCAGCAGGTGAGCGCCGGAGGCAGAGTCGTCCACTCAACATCCATTCCCATCGCCCCTTCCTCATTCCAGACAGAATCCTGATTTTGTTCAGGTGGCTGTCTTCCTCCTGGATCCCACCCTGTGCTTCAGCAGAGAAGCATATATATATGAGATATATCACTTTGCTGTACACCAGAAGCTAACATAACATTGTAAATCAACTATATTTCAATTTAAAAATTTTTAAAAAAAGAAAGGTCCGTTGAGGAGGTGGAGCTTGGCGCAAGGTAAGGCAGACCATGCAAGGCCTTGTTAGGCTCTGTCAGGAGTTTGGATTTTATTCCAAGGACCATGGGAAGAGAATGAATGCTATTAAATGGGGGTGGGAAGGGTGACACGGTCAGATTGGCATTTTTATTAGACCTCTCTGGCTGTTGGGTGGGAAACCAGTAGGGACTTGCTTGTAAACTGGGAGACCAGTTAAAAAGTGATTGCCAAGGTCCAGACAGGAGATGATGGAGGGTTAGGCTCGGGAAAACAGAGGTGGAGAGAAGTGGGCCACATTAATTTATTTATTCAAGAAACACTGAACACCTACTATGTGCTAGGACTGAGGTGCTGGAGATTTTCAAATGAGCAAAAATTGACAGGTCCTTATGCTCACGGAGCTTACAGTCTAGTGAAAGAAACAGACATTACTTTAATACTACAACCTGGACTCCCCTGGTGGTCCAGTGGTTGACTCCTCGCTCCCAATGCAGGGGGCCCGGGTTCAATTTCTGGTCAGGGAACTAGATCCCACATGCCGCTCTTGTGGGATCCCGCATCCCACGAGACCCCTCATGCCGCAACTGAGACCCCACGTGCCGCAACTGAGACCCGGCGCAGCCAAATAAATAAATATTAAAAATACTACTACAACCAAATGGACAATTACAGCTATGACAGGTACATGAAGGAGAAGTATGTGGTGCTGGGAGGGTGAATAATGAGGAATCTGACCTGGTCAGGGAGGTCAAGAGGAGGGTGTCCCTGAGAAAGCAATGCTGGAGTGGAGATCTGAGCGAATAGGCGTTCACAAGGCAGAAGGCTGGAATTCCGCGCAGAGAAAACAGCAGGTGCAAAGGCCCTGTGATGACCACAGCCAGTGTAGTTGGAACAGAGAGAGTGAGAGGGAGGATGGGGCCACAGAGGGAGGAAGGACCAGACCATGCAGGACCTGATGGTCCATACTAAGAGTATGGTCTTTATTGCAAGAGCACTGGGAAGCTGTTGAGAGATTTCAGCAGGTGGGTGACACGATCAGATTGATGATTTGAAAAGATCATCAGAAGCTACCACCTGGAGAGGGGATTGAGAGGAGAAGGAGAGAGGAGTGACAGTAGGCAGTCCAAACAAGAACACCAATTCTGGTGAGACATGATGGGCCCTCCATCCAGTGAGTGGTAGAAACCGAGAGGTAGACAGAGGAACTGAAAAAATGGGGAAAAGAAAAGAAAGGTGTCAAGGATGACTCGAAGTTTTCTGAGGCAAATAAGCAGATGGATACTGGTATCATTCACTGTGAGAAGGAACTCTGGAAGAGACCCAGGTTTAGGGGGACAGATCATGAGTTTGACCTAGAAGTTGGTGGTGGATAACAATTTCTCCTATAGGTCTGGAGCTCTGGGAATGGGTCTGATCCCTCAGGCTGGGAGGAAAGGGCCTGGAGGCCAGGAGGGAAGAGTGCAGGGGACGTTCTAGGAGGGTGCAGTGTCCAGGCGCCTGGGGCCTGGGTCCTCTGGCACATCACGGGGGGTTGCTTTGGAAGAACTGGCCAGGCTGCAGAGAGGCTGGCCTCCTGGTCTATTTCCTGGTTTCCTGCCTGAGCTTTAGGAATGTCCGGTCTGTTCCTGAGCAAGACAGAGCAAAGTGGAGGCGGGGGCAGAAGACTGTGCTCCGGAGAGCCCTCCCTTTCTCCAGTTCTTTCCCAGCAGGGCCAGACCAAGCAGGGCCAGAGGAGGCAACAAATGCCCTTCCCTCCTCCTCCCTTCATCCCAGCCGCCACCGCTCCTGAGCGTCGGCTCTCTTATAACCGCCCAATTCTCCTGCTACTTTCTTTACCAGCTTCATGGGCGTCAGTCCGGATGGGCCTCCATCAAAGGAGCGGTCATTCCACCCCTCAGCCTGGGCCCGGCTACGCCATGAACGGGCATCTGGCTCCCCCTCGTGGTTACATGAGCACATTGGCGAGCTAGGTGAGGCCGGAGCTGCCGGGACCAGAGGCAGGGCTGTGGCCAGGGTCCTGGCAGAGAGGTCAGGAAGTGAGTGTCCAGTCCTGGCCAGTGACTCACTCTATAACTGTGGACTATTCTCGTGACCTCTGTGAGCTTCTATTTCCTCGCCTGCAAATTAGGGCTAGTGATCTGGGTGAGGCATTCCTTGAGCTAACACATAGAATAAAAGAGTCTTGTTAGTTGCAAGACCCCCTCCCTAACTGGAGGGGCCTTGACCTCCTGGGGCTGTCAACAACACCTCCTGTGTACTACCAGCCCCTTCCCCAAACCACTCCACTCCGGGACAGCCTCGTTAGACATACCTCGATGTGGCCAGAGCATTGTGATACATAGGGCCAGGTCCGTATTTTCAGGGTGCTCAGTCTAGATGTAGAAGGAGGCATTGAATGCAACCTAAGAGGTCAGTGACAGAACCAGGCACAGGATGTGATGGGAATATAAAGGAGAAATATTTGATCCAGATCTCAGGGACGGCTACCCGTAGGAGATAACTTCCGAGAAGCTCCTTTAAATTAAGGGCTGAGAACTGAGAACACTATGCCTCGAAAGGACAGCCCCTAGCACTCAGCTCTGGTCCACTGTTGCCAGGTGGATTTGGATCCCAGCATTGCTGGCAATGGCCAACAAGGGTAGAATGATGGTTTGGGTGTGCCCCAGGTGTGGGCAATAAAGGTAGAGAATTAAAGAATCATAATAAAAAAACTAAAAATTGGCCTGCTTTTTATCATCACTACCCATTGGCAATTTTAAACAACATCAGTTAAAAAATGCTTCTCCTGGACTTCCCTGGTGGTCCAGTGGTTAAGACTCCGAGCTTTCACTGCTGAGGGCTGGATTTCAATTCCTGGTTAGGGAACTAAGATTCCACAAGCCGCGCGGCACGGCCAAAACACACACACACACACACACACACACACACACACACACACACACACACACACACACACACACACAAAACACTAATGCCCCATTCCCTCCTCCACCCAGGCCAGTCCCCTGGCAACTAATTTTTTAAAATTAAAACACTAGCATTTCAGAGAAAACTTATCTTAAGAGCAGGATTCAGACCCTGGGCTTTAGGTGCTTGTATTCCTCAGGGTTGACAGTCTGCCCTTCTCACAATTCTGAAGTTGATCTCATCTGCTTTTGGGGCTTAAACTACTGTCTAGGTGAGAGGCTGTATGATGCGGTTAGGAGCAGGGATCCTGGAGCTGGACTTCTGGGGTTTGAACCCAGCTCTGTCATTTAGTAGTTGTATAACCTTGGTTACATTATTGAACTTTTCCCCCTCATTGTAAAATGGCAAAAGTGAAGGCACAGGGACTTCCCTGGTGGTGCAGTGGCTTAACCAGATTCTTAAATCTGCCTGCCAATGCAGGGGACACGGGCTCGAGCCCTGGTCCGGGAAGATCCCACATGCAGCGGACCAGCTAAGCCCGTGCACCACAACTACTGAGCCTGCGCTCTAGAGCCCGTGAGCCACGACTACTGAAGCCCACGCGCCTAGAGCCTGTGCTCTGCAACAAGAGAAGCCACCGCAATGAGAAACCCGTGCATCGCAACGAAGACCCACTGCAGCCAAAAATAAATAAATAAATAATAAAAATACATTAAAAAAAAAAAAGGCCCTGCATGAGACCAAAAAATAAAGTAAAATTAAATTAAATTAAAAAAGAGTGAAGGCACAATACCTCATAGGGTTGTTGTAAGAAATCAATAAATTAAAGTATGTAAGAACTTAGAAGGAATTCCCTGGCTGTCCAGTGGTTAGGACTTTGTGCTTTCACTGCCGAGAGCCGGGGTTCGAACTAAGATCCTGCAAGCTGTGTGGCGCGGCCAAAAAAAAAATACTTAGAAAAGTGTCTAACAGTTGATAAGGGGTAGATAACATTTTTACTGTTAACTTTTTGCTAATGACTCCCAAATAAGAATCTCCAGTCCAGGGCTTCCCTGGTGGCGCAGTGGTTAAGAATCCGCCTGCCAAAGCAGGAGACATGGGTTTGATCCCTGGTTCGGGAAGATCCCACATGCCACAGAGCAACTTAAGCCTTTGTGCCACAGCTACTGAGCCTGTGCTCTAGAGCCTGCAAGCCACAACTACTGAAGCACGCCTTCAGCCCGTGCTCCGCCACAAGAGAAGCCACCACAGTGAGAAGCCCGCATGCAGCAACAAAGACAAATGCAGCCAAAAAGAAATAAATATATGTATTTTTTTTTAAAAAAAGAGGACACACTATTAAAATTAAATTAAAAAAAAAAAAAGAATCTCCAATCCAGACCTTCTTCCCGAGGTTGACAACATACATATGTGTCTGCTGGACGTCTTGGTTTGGACATCTTGCAGGCACCACCAATTCAAGTCCAAATCTGGACTTAGAAATATCACCAGAGAGCATCACAGGATCCACCAGCCTCTCAAGCAAGATCCCTGGGAAGTCACTCCTCCTGCCGCCTCACCTCTGTGATATCTCCTACTCCGTCCCTAGTGCCCTCTCGCTGGCCCAGGCTGCTGTCATTTCTGCCATCCTAGAAATGGCAACAAGGTCCTCTCCTCCAATCCAGTCTCTTCAGAACAGCCACAGATGTGCCCACACACTCCCCTGCGTAAATCCCCTCAGGATAAAACGCAAGCCCTGTAGAGTGGCTTCCTGAGGGCTGCTAACCCTGCAGCTCCCACACTCTTCCTCTCTTCTCTGTGTTCCCCCAACCCTGGATTTGTGACTCCTCCCGATGAACCGTTTCCTGGCCCTGGGACACTCTTCCCTGCCTGCCCGTCTCCCACCCTTAGCTGGCTGATGACTGTTCAATTAAATAGCTCTTCTTCCAGGAGGCCTTCTTTGACCCCAGAGCTCTGGACCTACCCTAGCACAACAAATGCTTTATTTCAATGATTTGTCTATTAAATGCTCCTCTGCCAGAACCTGAGTCACAGGAGCAGGGACATTTCAGTTTTGTTGTCCACCATGTCCCTCGTAGCCCCCAGTGCCGGGCACACCATAGACGCTGTCTGTGTGCAATAAATGTCTGACAGAGAAACATGAGCGAGAGCATGGACGCCAGAACAGGCGGGAGAGTGAGGGACACTACTTGGCGGGTTGTGTTTCTGTGGTGGCATGTCAGACCGGCCGGGATGATGCCAAGCGTCCCGGAAGATGGGCAGGAAACAGGCACCGAACGCCTTGTATCCTGATTAGCTGGGAATTTTGTTCTTCATCCCATGGCATGGAAAACCACAGCAGGGTTTTAAGTCAGGAAGTAACGTGATTGGAGGTGAAACACCAGCTGGCCACAGTATGGAGGCAGGTGGGCCAGACTGCAGGCAGGAAGACAGTTAGGAGGCTGTGGCAGTAAGATGTCTCTGGAAGGACACACAGGGAAGTGGGGAAGGGAACTGGGTGGCTGAGAGGCAGGGCAGAAGAGACATTTCATTGCATGTTCTTTTGTCCCTATGGAATTTTAAAGCATGTGACTATATCATTTAGTCAAAAAATCATTTTAGGGCTTCCCTGGTGGCGCAGTGGTTGGGAGTCCGCCTGCCGATGCAGGGGATGCGGGTTCGTGCCCCGGTCCGGGAGGATCCCACATGCCGCGGAGCGGCTGAGCCCGTGGGCCATGGCCGCTGGGCCTGCGCGTCCGGAGCCTGTGCTCCGCAACGGGAGAGGCCACAACAGTGAGAGGCCCGCATACCGAAAAAAAAAAAAATCATTTTAAAGAGTGGATGAAAGGGGGCTTCCCTGGTGGCGCATTGGTTAAGAATCCACCTGCCAATGCAACCCTGGTCCGGGAAGATCCCACATGCCGCGGAGCAACTAAGCCCGCGAGCCACAACTACTGAAGCCCACACAGCTAGAACCTGTGCTCCGCAGCAAGAGAAGCCACCGCAATGAGAAGCCTGTGTGCCTCAACGAAGAGTAGCCCCCGCTCGCTGCAACTAGAGAAAGCCCACTCGCAGCAATGAAGACCCAACACAGCCAAAAATAAATTAATTCATTAAAAAAAAAGTCTTTGTTGGGAATTCCTTGTTGGTCCAGAGGTTAGGACTCTGCGCTTTCACTGCTGAGGGCCTGGGTTCAATCCCTGGTTGGGGATCTAATATCCTGCAAGCCTGGTGGTATGGCCAAAAAAAAAAAAAAAGTCTTTGTTGTTACCTGAATTCAAATTTAACTGAACAGCCTCTATTTTATTCGGCAACCCTATACCCCAGCTTTTCTCTTCCCTCTGCCCATACTGCTTGGCCTTTCCCCAATTTTTTTTTTTTTAGTATTTATTTCATTGGCTTCTCTGAGTCTTTAGTTGCAGCATGCAGTATCTAGTTCCCTGACCAGGGATCGAACCGGGCCCCCTGCATTGGGAGCGTGGAGTCTTACCCACTGGACTAGGGAAGTTCCCTTTCCCCGATTTTTATTTTAAATCATTTTTAGAATTTTTAAAAAATTTTTGGCTGCATTGGGTCTTCCTTGCTGCGTGTGGACTTTCTCTAGTTGCAGAGAGCAGGGGCTACTCTTCGTTGTGGTGCGCCGGGTTTCTCATTGAGGTGGCTTCGCAGAGTATGGACTCTAGGCATGCAGGCTTCAGTAGTTGCTGCGCGTGGGCTCAGTAGTTGTGGCACGCAGGCTTAGTTGCTCCGCAGCATGTGGGATCTTCCCAGACCAGGGCTTGAACCCGTGTCCCCTGCATTGGCAGGCAGATTCTCAACCACTTGCGCCACGAGGGAAGTCGTTTATTTTAAATCTTGATTTGAATAATTCTTACTTTAAAAGTCACTCCAATTTATTTTAAAAATTGCCACTAGACTTTTCTGCAGTGCCCTTGTCCTCACACAGTGCCCACCTGCACACAGAAGCCTAGGCCGCCAGGGTCTGCCAGGGGTGGTGAGTGGGAGGGGCAGGGTGGGTAGTCCTGGCACCAGGCCCTGGGTCCTGGTGATGGGCACTGGTAATTGAGCCTGGATGCTGAGTACTGGGTTCCAAGCACCGGGCACCATGTCATGGCTCTGAGCTCTGGGCTCTGGGTCCTGGAAACCAGGACCAGGGCAGAGGCCACAAGTTCCTGGTTACTTGGCAGAAGTTATTGGGCTCAGGGGCAGTCATGAGCCTGGTGTCACTTACTGCCCCAGGGCAGGAGGAGCTGCCTAACTCCAGTTGTTTTGTAACAGCTGCTGGACTGAGCTAGAAGAGAAATTTAAGGAGCTGGGGGTGGGGAGGAAGGGATCTGTGGGTTGAGCAAGGCCACTTGGACAGGCTGACTCAGGTACCAGGCTCTGGGGGGGTGACAGCAGGTTGGAGCTCCAGGTCTCAGGGAGACAGACAGGTAGGACCCTCGGGGCAAAGGCAAGATGGGTGGTGGGAGGTGTGGGACCCTTTAGCCCCCTGTCTTTATACCCTCCCGTTTGCTAAGCTCCTGGCCCAGCTCCCAGGCCAAGACAGCTGGAGTGATGAGTGTGGCCGAGGGAGTACGAATGCCAAAAGCTTGTCTCACGTCTCAGAACACAAGGATCCAGCCAGAGCAGATGGCACGGCTGAGAGTGAGAAAAAGAGACCAAGAGATAAACTGAGATAAACAGGGACATCACCAGAGAGAGACTAGAGAAACAGGACAGGACACAAAATAAGAGACTGAATGGCCACCCACAGAAGTGGGTTTTGTGGGGAAGGGAGGGATGAGTAGCTACCCAGCCAGCAGACCTTTCCTTTATCTCTTCCTAGACCCTGCCCTGAGTGTCTCCCCACTGTGTCTCCTACCCTAGTTTCTCATCCTCAGCACTACTGATGTTTGGGGCAGGAAATTACACGATGTGGGATTGAGGGGTGGCTGTCCTGTGCATTGTAGGGTGTTTAATAGCATCCTGGACTCTGCCCACCAGATGCCAGTAGCACCCTTCCCCCGAAATGTGACAACCAAAAAATGTCTCTGGACATTGCCCAATGTTCCCTGGGGAGGAATTGCCCCTGACTGACAGTCTTCCCTGCTCCCAAGTAGATCCATGTGCTTGAGAGCCAATTCCTGGTTTCTGGCTCATTCTGGTTCTCCCATCCAGAGCCCCCTTTGCTCCCCACATGGCTTCAACTGTCCTGACTCTGAAGCCAGGGAAACTGCGGAAGCTGCTGAGACTGAGAAGGGGTCTGAAGATCTGCTGAAGCAGCTGTGAACAAAGCACCTGTCTTCATGGCTTTTCGGGTCTTATTCCATCCAGAAGCCACCACAGGGTGTTTTGGGGTGCTCTAGGGGGTGTTTTGTGAGTGGGTATACACTCTTGTCTCTAAGGGAGGAGGGAGAGATGAGTCCCCAAGTATGTCTGGACTAGGTATTTGTAGCAAGTATTCATTTTACCCACAATACTCAGATGTAAGACATGTCATATTTATTTATTTCTCTAAATCACATTATCTGCTCCAAACCCCCTGCCAGCCAAGCTGGCAGGAAATTCAATCACTGTCATGTTTGGGGAATCCTCTACCCAGTGTTGTGCTGGTAAAATGTTTACAAACGGCTTGAGGGAAAGGGGGAGGGGTGTGTTAGGGAAAGATCTGTAGCATTTGCCAATTTCCGTGGTGTAAATACTCCCACCACCGCCAACTTCAAGCTGCCAACCTGATGTCACTGAAGGTGCTGCTGGGAAGACGCCAGCAGCAGTGCACCGTTATGTAGCGCTTCCACCATGTAGACATGAATAACCTCAAGAGCATGTGTCATAGCAAAGTGCAGGAAAATAATTAGGAACTGACACACTTTGAATGTTATTACCTTTGAATATACTTTATTTAATTGTAAGTTTACATAATTTAATTTTTTATAATGCCCCCACCCCTCTAAAGCACTGTGTTTAATTCCTGTGTTTATCCGATCTAGAATATTCAGGGCGGGACTGTTTAATCTTCAATCAACTTTGATTTATCCTCGTGGACCTGCTTGGCTTAGCCACAGTGGTCTTTTGCTGTGACTCCCAAGCCAGCATTCTTAGTACTCACACGTACTCACACACCCATCCCCTCCCAGCACACAGAAGCTCTGCAGGCCCATCAGAGGTCCTGGGAGATCAGAGTGGGAGTGGTGCAAAGTCCCTATTACTCAAGGAAAGACAACAGCCACAGCCAAGACACGCAGACCCCTGTTCACTTTCTCAGGCTTGGGAAAACCTTCAAACCTTTTTGGATGGGGTCACTTCCTCCCCTCCCCAGCCTGGAGGCTGGGAGCCCTGTAGTCTGGAATAACCCAGCTTCCAGTCTCCTAGAGCGGGGGCCTTAGTAAACAAAAGCCCTGCCTGGGGGATGTCTTTTGATGCCTGGCAACCTTTGACAGCCTCAGTCCCCACCCCCAGGCAAAAAGGAGGAAACTCACCCACAGCAAGGAGACCAAAATGCAAATTACAACCTCAATGTATTTCTCTGCTGCATAGTCAGACTACTGTGGTGGCAACAACCCGCTGAGGCACTGAACTAAACAAAAGGGAGAGTATAGGCCATGCGAGGAGAGATTACAGCTAGACTTGAGACTTCTGGACCTGCCTGGAGGGAACTAAATGCAGACACTGTGAAGGTAAGTAATTTCACCTCCAGGCTGCCCCAGCGACCACTCAGAGCTGATATGCCTCCCCCTGGCTCACAGGCTTCCTCTGATGGCTTGTGACTACCTCAGGATGAAGTCATAACAATAGCTGAGTGCCTGGACCTTGTAAGGTAGGAGTTGTCCTGTTTTACAGAGGAGAAAACCCGAGGCCCAGAGAGGGAAAGTCACTTGCCTAAAGGCACACAGCTAAAGAAGTAGTCAAAAAAAAATTAAAAAAAAAAAAAAGAAGAAGCAGTCAAGCGACTTCCCTGGTGGTCCAGCAGCTAAGGCTCCGTGTTCCCAATGCAGGGGGCCTGGGGTTTGATTCCTGGTCGGGGAACTAGATCCCACGTGCCACAACTAAAGTTCCCACATGCTGCAACTAAAGATCCCGCACGCGGCAATGAAGATCCCACATGCTGCAACTAAGACCCGGCACAGCCAAATAAGTAAATACTAAAAAAAAAAAAAAAAAAAAAAAAGTAGTAGTCAAGGCTGGAATATGAACTGAGATCTGACTCTAAAGCCTGTGTTCTTTACCCTGTGTGACCCCCATCTCTCATCCCCACCTGACCCTCATCTACTTCTGCAGTATCCCCCATACCACAACCTCCACCCCTCCCCATACAGGACCCAGGGAAAGGAGAGCAAGCACGAATCTATGGATGAATTGCAAGACGACAGTCTTGTGTTAGTTATTGCTGACCAGACCACGGGGATATTTTAAAGCTAGTGTTACTAAACTTTTTTCTCCCTAGCAAGATGAAGAGTTTCTCAGCCTCAGCACTATTGATATTTTGGGCAGGATAATTCTTTGTTGTCAGGGGCTGTCCTGTGCATTGTGGGATGTTTAGCAGCATCCCTGGCCTCTACTCACCGTATGTTAGTAGTACCATGCCCCACCCCCAGCCCCACCCCCAGGTTGTGACAACCAAAATTGTGTCCAGTCATTGCCAAATGTTCACAGTGGGGACAAAATCCACGCCAGCTGAGAACCACTGAGTTAGACAAAAGATAAAACAGCAGCTGTTTCAAGAAAGCAGGTCTTATAAATAAAATGTACCAGGGAGGAATAAGTCCCCTCTTCTGAAGTAGCTTGGGGGAGATAGATCACTGAGGTTTAGGCTTCTGCTTCTGATGCAAGAGGGGGCTGGGGAGGAAGCTTCTAAGGCCTGAATCCCAGTCAGGAGCCGGGCCTGTGGTGATCCTCTGAGGCCTGACGCCGACTTCCCTGGGAATAACTGGCTTTACCGGTACCCGGCTCTATCAAATCAGAATCCAGGAGGGGTCAGTGATGTTATATTTACTGCCATCCCCAAAGGGGATGCCCCAACTGCAAAAGGAAGTTGCTCAGAGCCAAGGTGGGAAAAGGGCAGCAATGCCTCTCCAATTTTACAGATGAGTCAACTGAAAAAGATGTTTCCTTTTTTTTTTCTCTAAGTGGATTGTAAAATGCATAAACCAAAGGATCCATTTTAGATGTTTGATAGAATGATTGTTGAACTAGAAATTATGTATAATAAAAAATATATTATACAGTAAATAAAAAAAAGCAGCGACTGGTGGCTGGTGCCACATACTGCTGGTCCACAGGCCCTATTCTAGGAGTCTCTTTTCCTTCTGTGTCTGGTACTGGTTTCTTCTCTAAGTGTCTGTCTCAGTCTCTTGATCAGCCCACATGAGTGGATTGAGGAGAACCGTAGTGAAGCTGTTCGTGGGGATGGGGGGATGGGGATGGGGCTATCATGGAGAACAGCCCTTCCAAGTGCCCTTGAGGGAGCACAATATTCCCTTAGATGAACCTTTCATACCTCCGCACCTTCCCACTTTTCCTGTGACACCCCTCCATCTTTCAGGAATCAGCTGAATGCCTCCTCTTTGGGAAGTCTTCCCTGCCCCTCTGAGGCTGTTGGTCACTGGAGACCCCTAGAGCAGGGATCATACTATGTCCCATTTGTATATTTTGTATCCCTTCCTAGCTCCTAAATGGGGTAGGAATTCAGAGAAGACCTGACTCAATTTTTTTTTTTTTTTTACTTTTTGGCCCTGCCGTGCACCCTTCGGGATCTTAGTTCCCTGACCAGGGATGGAACCCGTGCCCCCCTGCAGTGGAAACGCGGAGTCTTAACCGCTGGACTGCCAGGGAATTCCCAAGACCTGAGTCAATTTATATATATTGAGAACTTCTGTGGCAGTCTCTGTGCTTGGGGAATATACAGAGGACACAGGACACAGTGCAGTCCAGTTCAGTGAGAAAACCAATGAATGGAAGCTGGTACAAATGCTAGTGCTGGGGTGTGAGAGTGATACTTACATACACCACCCCGCCCCAAACCCTGAGTTCAGACCAGCCAGTCAAGGCCGTAGGGTGGAGAGCCAAATCAGTTTTTTTTTTTTTTTTTATTTTGAGGAGCTTGACTAGTTGGTGGGAGATCATGTTGGTAATTAGTGGCTAGGGGTGTCTGGTTTATTGGGAGCCTGGATTCCAGCCTAACTCATTTCTTTTTTTTTTTTTTTTTTTTTTAAACATCTTTATTGGAGCATAATTGCTTTACAATGGTATGTTAGTTTCAGCTTCACAACAAAATGAATCAGTTATATATATACATATGTTCCCATATCTCTTCCCGCTTGCGTCACCCTCCCTCCCACCCTCCCTATCCCACCCCTCCAGGCGGTCACAAAGCACCGAGCTGATCTCCCTGTGCTATGCGGCTGCTTCCCACTAGCTATCTACCTTACGTTTGGTAGTGTATACATGTCCATGCCTCTTTATTGCTTTGTCACCGTTTACCCTTCCCCCTCCCCATAGCCTCAAGTCCATTCTCTAGTAAGTCTGTGTCTTTATTCCTGTTTCACCCCTAGGTTTTTCATGACATTTTTTTTTTCTTAAATTCCATATATATGTGTTAGCATACGGGTCTCTTGTAGACAGCAAATATATGGGTCTTGTTTTTGTATCCATTCAGCCAATCTGTGTCTTTTGGTGGGAGCATTTAGTCCATTTACATTTAAGGTAATTATCGATATGTGTGTTCCCATTCCCATTTTCTTAATTGTTTTGGGTTTGTTATTGTAGGTCTTTTCCTTCTTTTGTGTTTCTTGCCTAGAGAAGTTCCTTTAGCAGTTGTTGTAGAGCTGGTTTGGTGGTGCTGAACTCTCTCAGCTTTTGCTTGTCTCTAAAGGTTTTAATTTCTCCATCAAATCTGAATGAGATCCTTGCTGGGTAGAGTAATCTTGGTTGCAGGTTTTTCTCCTTCAACACTTTCAATATGTCCTGCCACTCCCTTCTGGCTTGCAGAGTTTCTGCTGAAAGATCAGCTGTTAACCTTATGGGGATTCCCTTGTGTGTTATTTGTTGTTTTTCCCTTGCTGCTTTTAATATGTTTTCTTTGTATTTAATTTTTGACAGTTTGATTAATATGTGTCTTGGCGTATTTCTCCTTGGATTTATCCTGTATGGGACTCTCTGTGCTTCCTGGACTTGATTAACTATTTCCTTTCCCATATTAGGGAAGTTTTCAACTATAATCTCTTCAAATATTTTCTCAGTCCCTTTCTTTTTCTCTTCTTCTTCTGGAACCCCTATAATTCGAATGTTGGTACGTTTAATGTTGTCCCAGAGGTCTCTGAGACTGTCCTCAGTTCTTTTCATTCTTTTTTCTTTATTCTGCTCTGCAGTAGTTATTTCCACTATTTTATCTTCCAGGTCACTTATCCGTTCTTCTGCCTCAGTTATTCTGCTATTGATCCCATCTAGAGTACTTTTAATTTCATTTATTGTGTTGTTCATCGTTGCTTGTTTCATCTTTAGTTCTTCTAGGTCCTTGTTAACTGATTCTTGCATTTTGTCCATTCTATTGTCCATTCTATCTCCAAGATTTCGGATCAACCTTACTATCATTATTTTGAATTCTTTTTCAGGTAGACTGCCTATTTCCTCTTCATTTGTTAGGTCTGATGGGTTTTTATCTTGCTCCTTCATCTGCGGTGTGTTTTTCTGTCTTTTCATTTTGCTTATCTTACTGTGTTTGGGGTCTCCTTTTTTGCAGGCTGAAGGTTCGTAGTTCCTGTTGTTTTTTGTGTCTGTCCCCAGTGGCTAAGGTTGGTTCAGTGGGTTGTGTAGGCTTCCTGGTGGAGGGTACTAGTGCCTGTGTTCTGGTGGATGAGGCTAGATCTTGTCTTTCTGGTGGGCAGGTCCACGTCTGGTGGTGTGTTTTGGGGTGTCTGTAGACTTATTATGATTTTGGGCCACCTCTCTGCTAATGGGTGGGGTTGTGTTCCTGTCTTGCTAGTTGTTTGGCATAGGATGTCCAGCACTGTAGCTTGCTGGTCGTTGAGTGAAGCTGGGTGCTGGCGTTGAGATGGAGATCTCTCGGAAATTTTTGCTGTTTGATATTATGTGCAGCTGGGAGGTCTCTTGTGGATCAGTGTCCTGAAGTTGGCTCTCCCACCTCAGAGGCACAGCACTCCAAATCAGTTTTATTGCTAATTGCTTATATTTGGACCTAAACTCAAAAACTTTCCCCTCCCATGTCTAGGCCTTGGCAAGACCCACCTAAGGGACAGTCTGGGCAGGACAGACAAACCTACCCAATCCTTGGCCAACCCTGAGAGTGGGATCAGAGAGGTAGATCTCCAGACTTGCCTCTAGAAATCTGATGGTGCCCTGGCCATGTGTTCACCACGTGGAAGGCAGGAGGAGGAGGATCTGAAAAGGGAGGGGAGCCAGAGTCTTATTTGCTTGTTTTTTTTTTAACATCTTTATTGGAGTATAATTGCTTTACAATGGTGTGTTAGTTTCTGCCTTATAACAAAGTGACTCAGTTATACATATACATATGTTCCCATATCTCTTCCCTCTTGCATCTCCCTCCCTCCCACCCTCCCTATTTATTTGCTTGTTGAAGCTTCTCTCAGCCTCATCCTTCCCACAAAACATTCTTTTGCCTTAGGGGAAGAGCAAGCGAATGAGAAAGGGTATGGGAGTGCGGGTGGGGGTAGGAATTCTCTGGGGTCTCTCTCTCTCTCTCTCTCTTTTTTCTTTATAACTACAGTGGTTCTTTATTTTTTTATTTTTTGGCTGCACTGCACAGCTTGAGGGAACTTAGTTCCCCAACCAGGGATCGAACCCATGTCCCCTGCCATGGAAGTGTGGACTCCTAACCACTGGACCACCAGGGAATTCCCCTGGGGTCTCTTTTATAAGGGCACTAATCCCATTCATGAGGGCTCCACCTTTATGACTTAATCACTCCCAGAGATTCCACTGCTAGATACCAGCACTTTGGGGGTTAGGTTTCAACATGAATTTGGGATGGGCACAAACATTCAGTCTATAGCAGCCAGTATTGGGGTCTCATCCCAAACCAACTGAATCAGAATTTCTGAAGGTGAGGCCCAGACATGGATATTAAAAAAAAATATCCCAGGGACTTCCCTGGTGGCGCAGTGGTTGAGAGTCCGCCTGCTGATGCAGGGGACATGGGTTCGTGCCCCGGTCCGGGAAGATCCCACATGCCGCAGAGCGACTAGGCCCGTGAGCCATGGCCGCTGAGCCTGCGCATCCGGAGCCTGTGCTCTGCAACGAGAGAGGCCACAACAGTGAGAGGCCCGCGTACCACAAAAAAAAAAAAAAAAAAAAAAAAAAAAAAAATCCCAGGGACTTCCCTGGTGGTCCAGTAGGTAAGACTCTGTGCTCCCAATACAAGGGGCCCGGGTTCAATCCCTGGTCAGGGAACTAGATCCCACACGCATGCCACAGCTAAGAGTTCGCATGCCACAACTAAGAAGTCTGCATGCCGCAACTAAAGATTCTGCATGCCACAACTAAGACTCGGTGCAGCCAAAAATAATAAATAAATAAATAAATAAATATTAAAAAAAAAAGTCCCCAGGTGATCTAATGTCAACTTGGTGGAGAATCTCTGCTTTATAGAAGTGTAAGCCTTGGGAACAGGAAGATGGGACCTTTGACAGTGGTTCCCAAACGTGTCTGATGTTGGAAACTTCAAAAATAGCGGGAATTCGCTGGCGTTTCAGTGGTTAGGACTCCGTGCTTCCACTGCAGGACTGCAGGCGGCATGGGTTCGATCCCCGGTCGGGGAACTAAGAACCCGCATGGCAAAAAAAAAAAAAAAAAAAAATAGCCATGTCTGTGTCCCACCCCCAGAGATTGTGATTTACTTGGTCTGGGATGTGGTCTGGGTGTCAGAATTTTTAAAATATCCCAAGATGACTCCAATGTGCAGACAAGTTTAGGAACCACTGGACTAGAGTATTCTCTGATGGTAGATGCTAGGCAACTGGCTAAGGAGTAACCACCTCCTGCTTAAGTTCAGCCATTAAAAGCCTCCTCTTCCCAATGATCATCAGCAAAACAAGCAACTGTTACCTTGGCCAGAATGTTTGGTTTGGTTCTCCTGCAAAGCAGAGATGGAGGTGAAGGCACTTTGGTTGGTCTGAGCAACAGCAAAGGTAACTGCTCCTCTTTTCCACAGGTGGACCTTCAAGCTTAGAGGGTCACACACTGGTGCTAGTCCCAGTGTCTTCTGATTTCCCCTCCCAACTTCCTTCTCTGAAAGTCTCTTGTACACAACAGATAGCCCCAGCAGCTCCAGTCTGCTACTCATGACTCCAGCACAGAAGTGACAGATACTCATTTCAAATGAACACATTTATTGGCTCATGCATGGAAAAGTCAAGGTGCTACTAATTTCAGGCATGGCCGAATCCAAGGACTCAAATTGGTATAGCTGAGAATTTGTCTTTCTCAACTCATGGCTCTGCTTTCCAACTCTGTTGGCTTTGTTCTCAAGAAGGCTCTCTCCAAATAATGGCAAAGATGACCATTAACAAGTCCAGGTTGGGGACTTCCCTGGTGGTGCAGTGGTTAAGAATCCGCCTGCCAGTGCAGGGGACACAGGTTCGATCCCTGGTCCAGGAAGATCCCACATGCCGTGGAGCAACTAAGCCCATGTGCCACAACTACTGAGCCTGCACTCTAGAGCCCGTGAGCCACAACTACTGAGCCCACGTGCCACAACTACTGAAGTCCGTGCGCCTAGAGCCCGTGCTCAACAACAAGAGAAGCCACAGCAACGAGAAGTCTGCGCACCGCAACGAAGACTAGCCCCCGTTCTCTGCAACTAGAGAAAGCCTGCATGCAGCAATGAAGACCCAACACAGCCAAAAAAAAAAAAGTCCAGGTTGCTAGTCCTCTAGTTTAGCAACCCTAGAAGAAAGAGAGGGCTCTTTTCTCAGTGTTCCAGCATAGGTCTCAGGCTGATGTTCACTCTCTCTTGTAGCCTGGTTTGAGCCACCTACCAATAACTGTGGCCAAAGGAATGAAATGTGCTCATCAGCCAGAGTGGGGGAATGAAGTCATCTCAAAGGATTATCAGAGTGTTGTTACCAGAGGAGGAGGATTGGAAAGATGCTGAGTAGGCACAGCAACAGATGGCCGATCCATCTGCTCCCAGGTGGTGGAGGCATGAGATGTGCAGAAACCACAATATAAGGTAGGATCTGACAAATACAGAGTAGATGTTGGGGTACTCCTGATGGAGGGGGACCCTGAACTGACAAGATAAGCCTTTGATAGATGGGGCCATTGGGGAGGAAGGGCATGAGCTGGCACGAGGAGGCAGGAAACCCAGAGTATGGTCAAGACAAGTACACACAACTGGAGCATTGCGTATGAAAGAGCTGAGGCTGGTGAGGACATTGAGTCTAGATGCTGGAAGGCCTTGAGCTTGCCCTTCATCCCAGTGGCAATGGAATGCCTTTGAAGGTGAAGGTGAAGCTGGGAAGATAATCAGAGGTTAGGCCACATGGGACCTTGTCGGCCACACTTAGGATTTAGGATTTGGTCTTGAGAGCACTGGAGCCAGGGCTTCAGATCAGAGTTGTACTTGAGAGATAGCACTCGGACTACCTTCTGAAAGATGGCCTGAATGGAAAGAAGCAGGAGGCAGGGAGACTGAGGAAGAGTCCTTAATCATTGCCAACACTTATATACCCTTGACTCTGGCCCAGGCCCTGTTCTAATCACTTTGCCCGTGTTAAGACATGTGAAGGCCTGAAACAGGGTACTAGGAGATTCACCAGATGTTCTGGGGACAGAATACATGGGACCTTGTGACTGATGCCATATGGTAGATGAGGTAGAAAGAGGAAGCCAGGATTCCGCTGAGATTTTGAACCTGAGCAGTCAGAAGGATAGAGAGCTCCTGTAAGAAACAGAAGTAAGAACTGAAGAAAAGTTCATACACATTTACTGCTGCCAACTCTATGCCTAGCTCACTGCCAGGCCCTAGGAAGACAAAGAACAAGCTCATTGTTGCCTTCCAGGAGATGGCTGTCTGTGGGAGACACAGGCATGTAACGGATGATTTCAATACATCGTGATGAGTGTGGGGAGACTTGTACAAGAAGAGTGGGGTAGGGAGGCAGTAATAGCACATCCATCCACACAGCTGCTCATGCCAGAAACCTAGGGGTCAACCTTGACTCCTTCTCTCCCTCTTTCATCCAATCACCAAGACCAGTAGATTTGATCTCGTAAGTATCTTTCTTTCTTTTTTTTAAAAAAAATATTGTTTTGGCTGTGTTTTTTGGGTCTTTGTTGCTGCGTGCGGGCTTTCTCTAGTTGGGGCAAGCGGGGGCTACTCTTTGTTGCGGTGTGTGGGCTTCTCATTGTGGTGGCTTCTCTTGTTGTGGTGCAGGGGCTGCAGTAGTTGTGGCTCGCGGCCTCTAGAGCACAGGCTCAGTAGTTGTGGTGCACGGGCATAGTTGCTCTGCGGCGTGTGGGATCCTCCCGGACCAGGGCTCGAATCCACGTCCCCTGCATTGGCAGGTGGATTCTTAACCACTGCGCCACCAGGGAAGTCCCCCTAAGTATCTTTTGAAACTGCTTACTTTTTTCGTCCCCACTGAAAACACACTAGATCAAACCACTGTGTCTTCTCATTTGAACTATTGTGATATACCTCCTAAATTGGTCTCCCACTTTCATTCTAGTTTGCCCTAATCCATTCTCACACTGAATAATCCTTTAAAATAGGAATTTCATTTAATTGTTTAGGAAATTTATTTAATCCTTTTTTTTTTTTTTTTTTTTTGGCCATGCTGTGCAGCATGCAGTATTGTAGTTCCCTGACCAGGGATTGAACCCGTGCCCCCTGCAGTGGAAGCACGGAGTCTTAACCACTGGATCGCCAGGGAAGTTCCCCTATTTAATCCTTTAAAAAAGGAAATCTGAATCCCTCCCCTGCTTATACACCTTTCAATGGCTTCCCATTGCTCTGAGAGTAAAATCCAATATCCTCAACCTGGGCTACCCAACCCAGCAGGATCTGACCTCACTAAGCTCACCGTGCTTTAGTTCCTGTTACACTCCAGAGTCAATAGTAGGCCTAACAATATTTAGGATGTGCCAAATTCCTTCAGGCCACAGGGCTTACCCGTGTGTTGTTTCTTCTGTCTGGAATGAATGCTCTTCCCCAATTCTCAACCTAGTTAACTGTAAGTTTATCAGTCAGTTCCTCAGGGAAGCCTCCTCTGACCTTGAAGTCTAGGTCAGGACCTCAGGATTCTCTGTCAAGAATCAGCAAACGTTTTCTATAAGGGGCACATAATAAATACTTCAGGTTTTGCAGGTCATAGAGCATCGCAACTATTCAACTCAGGGTCATAGCAGCCATCGAAAATACATAAACAAATTTATGGATGCTGAATTTTGAATTTCATATATACTTCTCATGTGTCATGAAATATTAGTATTCTTTTGATTTTTGTCAACCATTTAAAAATGAAAAAACAGGGCTTTCCTGGTGGTGCAGTGGTTGAAAGTCCGCCTGCTGATGCAGGGGACACGGGTTTGTGCCCCGGTCCGGGAAGATCCCACATGCCACAGAGTGGCTGGGCCCGTGAGCCATGGCCGCTGAGCCTGCACGTCCGGGGCCTGTGCTCTGCAACGGGAGAGGCCACAGCAGTGAGAGGCCTGCGTACAGCAAAAAAAAGAAAAAAAAATAGAAAAAAGAAAAAACAATTCTTAGCTTCTGGCCATAAAAAAACTGGAGGCGGGCTAGAATTGGCCCGTAGACCACAGTTTGCCAACCCTTATTCTGTGTTGTTTTATATATATATGTCTCATATAATCTCCTGTGTTGCCCTTATCACAGTAGTAATTAATTATGCATGTGATAGACTCCTTAATGTTGTCTCTCCAGTTAGAATTAAGCTCTGTGGAAGACAGGGACCACATTTATTTTGTTTACTATTTTCCTCCTGAGCTTCTAACACAGGGCCTGGACCATAGTAGGTGCTCAATAAATGAATGGAGTGATAAGGTGTTCTTTTCCTTGAGAGGCACTCCAAGCTTAGTGGAGAATACAGACGTATGAACAATTAACTAGGTAATACTTATTGGAGAAAAGAGTTCAGTTTTCCGCAGGTTCGGTTTGAGATACCAGTGGGAAATCAGGGTATGGTGACAAACATCTGGAACTGAGTTGATGCTAAGACATAGATAAGGGAGTAAAATTCACAGAAGAGCTGTAAAAGCTACCTGAGTGTGCCAATCACTTAAGGAGAGAGGTCACTCAGGGAGAGAGGTTGAATGAGAAGAGAGAGAGGAGGCTGGAACTATGGGGTAAGTTTATGGGCTAGGGAAGGGGCAGAGGTAGGAGAAAGGTAAGAGATCGAACACAGAGGTGTTTTGGAAATAAAGAGTAATGACTATGTATTTTTGTATCTACCTAGTTTACCACCGTGTTCCTAGTACCTTGCACTAGGCATAGCCTATAGTAGACACTCAGAAAATCTGTGAATTGAAAATGAAATTGAAACAGAACCTTTCAAGAAGCACTACACAGCATGCAGCCTACAGGAAATACTCAAAGAAAGAAAACAGTGTGGAAGGAATGCTGCTGAGGCCAGTAAGGGTGAGAGCTGATGTGGCACCATGTGACATTTGAGTTGAGCCTAGTGAGTTTTTCTCGCAGGAAGAATATTCAATATTTTTTTCACTTTTACTTTGTTTACATTGCCCTGGAGATGCAGAAATCCATCAAAACTGATCTTTGTTCTAAAGAGCTCACAGTCTGGTGGAGAAGACAAACACAGTTCTTGATAATTATAAGATGGAAAGGTACTGTGGGAGGACAGAGATGAGGAGGAGCTCGTAAACTTGGAAGGCTTCACAGAAGAGGTGACAGTGCAGCTCAGTCTTAAAGGTTGGCGTTCAGTAGGGTAGGAATTCTAGCGCAAACCAGCCTGTGCAAAAAACTTGATAAATGCCGTGGTTGTCAAACTTCTATGTGCGTTAAGAATCGCTGGAGAAGTCTGTTTATAATGCAGATTCCAAGGCTATACCTTCCGGGAAATTTCTCATTCTATAGGTGAGGGCATCCACTTTAATAAGCTTTACAGGACCACACTCTTTAAAACCTCTTTATGTGCTCCCATTGTCGTTGGAAGTGGGGGGCAGCGGTGGCGGGAGATGAGAGTGGAGAGCTTTGCACACCCGGGCTTCTGGGTCTCCATAGGAGCACACTGTCACAATAAAAACAAATTCATTTTGAGTCGCGCTTTCAGGGTAGTAGCTGCTTTTGTATGCCATACTTTGTCGGAGTCCCGCAACAACTCTGTGGGGTAGAAATTAAGAGTCTCATTTCATAGGGGAGGAAGCTGAGGCTCAGAGAGGGGAGATTTGCTCAAGGTCACGAAGCGAGAAGTGGCAGGACAGAACCCGAAAGCCAGGCTAGCAGATTCCCAGCTCAGAGACTTTCCGACTACGAAGGGAGGCCGCGAGTGGGTGGGGCTCAGGCCCTTGCTCCAGGCTGCTTCCAAAATGGTGGGGGCCTTGGCGTCAGCAACGCCCCCGCCCCTTCCGTCCACCTCCCTCCTTCTTCCCCAGGCCACCCAGGCGGGGGGAGGGGATGGAACGGAGCAGCCCACGTGACTGCCGACAACCTGGCGCGTGACGCAAAGCGGCGGGCCCGGCACTCGCCTTGCCTTGTGGGAAACGTAGTTCTATAGACCGTCAAGCTTGCCAGGAAGGCGGGACCTAGGACTACATTTCCCAGGAGGCCGCGGGGCGACGCCGCAGCAGACGTCTTCGGAGAGCTGGGACGCGGGGCGCGCTGTCGGGCGGGGGGTAGCTTCGGGCCGGTTGTGCCGTTGCGAGGTTGCTGCTGCCGTCGCTGAGGTGGGCCCAGGTGAGTGAGGGCCCTTGATGGGAATTAGGGCAGCTCAGTCTGCTCCAGTCGTTTCGTCTTTTATCTTTTCTCCGCGGCCGCTGGCTCACGGTGCCCGGCAGGCCTGGCGCGGAGCTGCTCCCCCTCGCCTGCTCCTCGGCTTCTTCTGAGCGGGCCCTGCTCGCTCCGGCTCCTCCCCCTCCCCGCCCTTCAGGGCTTCCCCTCGCTCCGGCCTAGCTCCCGACTCTCAGGGCCGCGTTTCCTCCGGAGCACCCCCTGTGCTTCTTTTTCTTGCTTGCAAGCTGCCAGGGAGGGGCCTCCACCTCCTCTATCTCCCCCCCTTAGTCGGGTGAATCCTGAATCCTATTATTTGGATTTCTCTTTTTCCCGGAACTCTTGAGTGCCCTTCCCCCCAGCCTAATCTCCATTGGCCTGGATCTGTCTTCTTCTAGGGCGCATGTGGCTGACACTCAGTAAATGTTGGTGCCTCTTCCGTTCTTTTCTGCCTTGTGGCCAGAGGAGGCATAGTCCAAATTTATCACCCACGGGAACATTGGTGCGCCCACTTTCATTTCTCTTGCGCTGGAGGTGAGGCCGACTTGTGTTCCAGTGGTAATTGGCGTGTGTTCTGCCTGAATAAGGTAATTTCCTTCATCTCCCTTAGCACCCAAGCAACTTTTATCAGTTATCCTCTTTGCCTTTCTAAGTCATAGGGATGGAGTATGGCGGCAGAAACTGGCGAGTAGCGCTGCTGCCCAGCAGTTGGAGCCATCAGTGGTAGTTGAGTATTTACGAGGAGGTTGTTCATTGGATTGAAGGAAAAGCCTCTGAGAGCGTGGTAGGGCCTGGCGGGAGAGAGCCGATGAAGCTTCTGGTGGCAGCGTAACGGAAGGATCCTGGAGCCAGCTGCCTGGGTTCAAGTTTTGGCTCTGCTAGCTTTTGGTTTCAGGTCGAGGAGCTTCACTTCCAGGTCCTTCAGTTTCCTTATCTGCAAAATAGCGGCAACACTGGTTATTTTATAGCGTAACTATGAAGGTTAAATGAGGTAAATTGAAAACCACTTAGCTCATTACCTGCCAGGTATTAAGCACTAGTATCATTATCGTCACTTTTAGAATTTATAGGTTGTAGGCCCAGACTGGAAAGGCACGTATCACACCATCTTTTTCTTTCCCTTTCGGATGGCCCTCTCTTTTCTTGTTTGTGGCAATACGGTTTGTTGTAGTTTTTTCTGTTATCTAGACAGACCGATGTGTGTATCCAGCCTGTTAAACAGCCAAAGCTGGCTGCTGCCACGAAGAACTTGTGGAACAAACTGGGCTTAGTTTGTTCCCTACTGGGAAATTAGTTTTGTGAATTAGTATACATGCTTTAGCAATATCAAAAGCAGTTTTTTTCTGCAGCTATTTAAGCTTGATTGTATTTTGTAGAAGAGTTGATTGAAGTTTCTGTTAGGAACTGTCTAACTAAAAGCCTTTACGTTCAATACAATTCCATCTCTGCTTTTTACATCTCTTAGCACTAGTGAAAGATGTCCGGTTTTGGAGACTGGTGTTTTTAGCCTGCAGATTAGGTACAGTCCAATTGTAGCGGTGGTGGTGTTAATAGTAGTCATAGCAGCAGTAGTAGTAGTAGTTCTTTAGCATATTAGTTTAATAGCATAATTAGTACAGGTTTTTTTTATTAATTTATTTTTTATTTTTAGCTGCTTTGGGTCTTTATTGCTGCGTGCAGGCTTTCTCTAGTTGCGGCGAGCGGGGGCTACTCTTCGTTGTGGTGCGCGGGCTTCTCATTGCAGTGGCTTCTCTTGTTGTGGAGCACTGGCTCTAGGCATGCGGGCTTCAGTAGTTGTGGCACACCGGCTCAGTAGGTGTGGCTTGCGGGCTCTAGAGCGCAGCCTCAGTAGTTGTGGCGCATGGGCTTAGTTGATCTGTGGCATGTGGGATCTTCCCAGACCAGGGCTCGAACCCGTGTCCCCTGCGTTGGCAGGTGGGTTCTTAACCACTGCGACTACGCCACCGGGGAAGTCCCCAGATACACATTTTAAAATCGTTTTTGCCAGGGGTGTAGAAAATGGATTGTGGGGCTACCAGTTAAGAGGCTGTTGTACTGTTATAGCCTGGAGATGATAGTTGCCTGAAGTAGAGAGATGGAGTGGAGATGCGTTGGTGGGAAGAAGCAGAGGGTTTTGAGATTAGGTAGTTTCAATATTCTCTAGAGCAAGACGTTCTTAGTACGGTCCATGGACTACAGGGAGCTCATGAACTCTAAACGTTTTGTGAGGGAAGTGCATTTTCTCAAGGAGTCATTACCTTCCATCATTCATTAGAGTCTCAAAATTTAAGAACCAGTGCTCTATAGAGTTTGTAATTCAGGTTTTGTTTTGTTTGTTTTTTTTTTGGCTGCACCAGGTCTTAGTTGCTGCACGTGGGCTCTTTGTGCAGGTTTATAACCCATAAAAAAGGGTTAAAAAAAAAGGGTTAAAAAAGCCCATGGCTTACCAGGAGAGTTAAGAGTCATGGGTACCCTTTCTAAAAGATTGCCTTTTTTTTAAAAAATAAAATTTATTGTATTTATTTAGTTTTGGCTGCATTGGGTCTTCATTGCTGCGTGCAGGCTTTCTCTAGTTGTGGCGAGTGGGGGCTACTTTGTGTTGCAGCGTGTGGGTTTCTCATTGCAGTGCCTTCTGTTGTGGAGCGTGGGCTCTAGGCGCAAGGGCTTCAGTAGTTGTGGCAAGCGGGCTTGGTAGTTGTGGCTCATGGGCTCTAGAGCACAGGCTCATTAGTTGTGGCACACAGGCTTAGTTGCTCCACTGCATGTGGGATCTTCCCGGACCAGGGCTCGAACCCGTGTCCCCTGCATTGGCAGGCGGATTCTCAACCGCTGCGCCACCAAGGAAGCCCAAGGTTGCCTTTCTTTAGGGAACTCGTTTTTTGTTTGTTTTAAATCAGAGTTAAATGCTGTGCCATAGAAAAGTCACCTTTTAGTTTCTTTTTCTCTAGGAGTTATGGGCCGATGCACATACTGAGGAAGCTGAACATTAGTGAGCTCAGTTTCACGAAAATCCATATTCATTCCTACTGTTTTCTTCCATTGGCTTTTGTTTATAGTTTCTATTTTAGTGGTAGAAATGGAGCGCCTTAGTGTGTGAAGAGTGAGATTGTTTTCTTCTTGCTTTCCTTCTAACAGGGGTTTCATATGTATGTTTATATATTTTGTAGTGTGTTTTTCAGATGATAGTGTGTTACTGGAAGCATAGGGTGTGCTTTTTTCCACACAGTTAGAGCTCTACCACTGAAAGAACCATGTATTTTTCTTTTTATGGCAGATGTTGAAGACTGAAGGCTCATGGACTAAATCCAGTCGACAGATGTGTTTTGTTTGGCTCACACAGTGTTGTAAATTTGAATTAGTTGTCAACATTGAAAAACAGGGAGATTTCATGTAAAAATGTGGATTCAGGCTGCTTTGAAAAATCAGATCTGGCAGCCATGGACCTGTGTTTCTGCTTGCAGCAGCAGTCTTTTATAGTTGGGCATGTCCTTATATCGCCACTAAAAAATATTTTTTCTGCTTTGGTGCTTTATTTGTTTCCTTTGTTTCTTCTTTAAAAAAAAAAGGAAATTTTAGATAACTTCAGAAGAGGGAGATGGAGCAGTGCAGTGGGGAGGGGGCCCCAAAACATTGAATTATTTTCTTTCCAAACTGAAGAAACCCAAGGGCTTTTAGAAAGCAAAAGGCATTGATCTGACCCCTGACCATGCCTTTTTAGCTGGCACGTGTGCACTGTCCTCATTTTTGTTCTGCCTGATTTGCTTTTCAGCATCTGGAATGCAGTAACTGCACAGCTTGGCTTGTTTCAGAAGATAGAAGGCCAAGCAAAGAGAAGTTGCTGAATGTCTAATTAGAAGACTTTTGGCGCCTGTCCTGAGGCAAAAGTGTGTGTGTGTGTGTGTTTAATGTATGCATTTGTGAAGTCGATCGCTTTGCTTTCAGAAATCCTGTGTGTGTTTTGGAGAGGTTCATAACTCAATTTTATTTTTGTCTATTTTAATTAAAAGGTCAGGATACATAAAGGATTTAAAAAAAAAAGTATTTGGCTGCGCTGGGTCTTAGTTGCGGCGTGCAGGATCTTCATTGCGGCATGCGAACTCTTAGTAGAGGCATGTGGGATCTAGTTCCCTGAATAGGGATTGAACCCGGACCCCCTGCATTGGGAGCATGGAGTCTGAGTCTTAGCCACTGGACCACCAGGGAAGTCCCTACAGAAAGGATTGATAGAGGAGTCATAGAGGTGAGACTGCTTTCTGAAGTTACTGTAGAGATTTCTTCACTCCAGGACTCTCCATTGTATCAGGGCTTCCCGGAAAATGATCCCGTTGTATCTAAAGGATGTGTCCTATGTGTCCTAGAGTCTTGACTAAAACCTTTGGCTACCAGATTATGGGCTATCAGAAAAAACTTTAAAAATGAAGGAGATTGAGGAAGTTGGTCAGGCGCCAGAGTGGGTTGCCCAATAAAGAAAAAGAATTGGGTGAATTTTTTAATGTAAAAAAAATTCTTGTTTCAGGTGTTATAAAGTTATCCTTTACAAAGCCTTTTTTTTGGCCGCACAGCATGCGGGATGTGGGATCTTAGTTTCCCCGACCAGGGAGACCAGGGATCAAACCCCGCACCCCCTGCAGTGGAAGCACGGAGTCCTAAGCGCTGGACCTCCAGGGAAGTCTCACTCTGACAGTTTTGATGTCCCTTTGTATGCATGTATCACATTGGAAAGTGTTCTGAGAGAGGCTTTTCTTGATGACCTTATCTATAATGGTACTCTGATCGTTAACCAATACTCCTCCCCAACGCCGTGTTATTACTATGGGATATTACATTATTTATTTTCATCTGTTGTGTCTTCACCTTTTTAGAGAGTGAAGCAGGGATTTGTTTGATTCACTGCTGAATCCCCACACCTAGGACATTCTCTGTTAAAAAGAAGAGGCTTAGTAAATATTGAGAGAAAGGATGAATTAATATGGGAATAAATAGATGGCTGACTGGGTGACAGTCTCTGGAAGTGCTCCCACTATCGAGTTCTAGCTTACTCAGATTCTGTTGAAAATAATTTGTATGGCAGTTGGTGAGGAGATTGCCAAGGGGCAAGGGGCAAGAGCGTACTTGCTGGAGCGATAAAAGTATTCTATTGTTGGGTTGGGTGGTGTTTACATAGTATATTTTGTCAAAACTCACTGAACTGTATCTTTAAAATGTGTACATCTATTATATATGAGTTATAATAATTTATAAAAATTTGTATTCAGAACTCATTCTCTAAAGGCTGTTCTGTAAAACTGAGGTAATGCGGGCTTCCCTGGTGGCGCAGTGGTTGAGAGTCCGCTTGCCGATGCAGGGGACACGGGTTCGTGCCCCGGTCCGGGAAGATCCCACATGCCGCGGAGCGGCTGGGCCCGTGAGCCATGGCCGCTGAGCCTGCGCGTCCAGAGCCTGTTCTCCGCAACGGGAGAGGCCACAACAGTGAGAGGCCCTCGTACCAAAAAACAAAAACAAAAACAAAAACAAAAAAACTGAGGTAACTCTGTAGGTAGGCTGTGGTAATGATTGTTTTCCTTGAATTTTTGGTAAGTTTAGCCAAGTGTAGGTGGGACAGGAGGTTTTAAAATACTCTGGAGTGAGGAGGTGCCTCAGGCGTTATGAGGGAAGGAGGCTAAGCTGGCCAGGCTCTGAATAGCCCACCCCCATTTCAGTCTGAGGTGCTGCATTGATATTTTATACTTTGGGGTTTGGTAGGGGATATTTTCTGTTCCACTTTTAGCAGAATATTTTCAGCTGTAGTGTTCATTTAATAGGGCATGGTCATGGAGTTATATGATCTGTGGTACCTAGAGACCTTGGAATGAGATGAGAAATGGAAGTCATTTCTTATCAGAAGTTTTTTGTTGTTGTTTTTAATTAAACTGGGACCTTGGGGCAAGTTGCTTAACCCTTCAGTGTATCTGTTCAATTTCAGATGGAGATGGAAATCTCTTATCTACCTCCAACAAGGGTTATTGTGATGGCTAGATGGTTAGCCCAGTGCCAGGGTTAATAGTAGGGATTCAACAAATTAATTTTATTATATATGGAAGATGGATTGCTTGTTAGCTACTTGGGAAAGGGAAGTAGTTATATGGCATTAAATCTGAAAGGACAGTGAGAAACACCCAGAGCCCTCAACTGATAGCATATGGAAAGTGCTGAGTACATGATTAAGTTGGTGTTCAAGATTGTGAGGGAAGGATGACTTAATTATTCAATAAACAGCTCTGGAACAGTTGGCTAACCTTTTTGAAAATTACGTTAACTTGACAAAATAAATCACGTGAAAACTAGAGATACAGATTAAATAAAAAATGAAATACCATTTTTTCCCTCAGATCTCCATCATGATAAAAAAAAACAATATAACGGTTATTGTTGGTGAGGGTGTGGGGAAATGGACATTCTCAGGTACTCCTGGTAGCAATATAAGGTGCTGTAGCTGTTCCAGAGAACAACACAATGTACCTGTGCTTTTAGGAATATACCATAAGGAAATAATTGCACAGGTCCTTAAAGATAAGGATAATCATTACAGTGTTACATTAAGTGAAAAATTAAAGACAACCTAAATGTACAACACTAGGGAACTGCTTATGTTATAGCATGTGTGTACAGTGGAATGCTAGGTAGAAAAGAGAAGTAGATGGAAGCACCATATTTGTTGACATAATACAATGTGTAGAAAAATGCCCAGAACTGATGCTTTTGTTCTGTTCAAAAACCTTTCTGACTCTCCATTTCCTCCTTAGTGTTTATTAAGCGTGTACTGAGCTTTAGATTCTGTTGGAGAAAAATTACCTTAAATATGTGGTCTGTGGTCTAGATCTGCACGGTTCATTTTGGCAGCCACTAGCCAAATGTGGCTAGCTTACTTTGAGTTAATTAAAATTAAATACTTAGTATACTTATTTAGTATACTTAGTATAGTTTTCACACTAGCCATATTTCAGGTGGGCAATAGCAGCAACATGTGAATGGTGGCTGCCATTTTGAGGAGCATAGATATGGAACATTTTCCTCATCTCAGAAAGTTCTGTTAGCGTGGATCTAGATTGTCTTTTCATGTTTTTGTCAGCATTGCTTCTGCATATGATAGGTGGAGCCTCAGAGTAGTTGCAGTTTTTTCCCCTTAGAGTTTACAAAAGAATTTTGGACTTTGCTTTGGCCATCATTTATGCATCACCATTTTCATAATATTTAAACTCTCTTTACCACTTAGCCCACAATGGGTTTGTTCAGAATGCAGAGAGAATGCTACCTCTGTGGCCAAAGGGGAAAACATGGGGACAATTTTGCTAAACCTCTTAGTTCTGGATTAGAATTTTTTTTAACCTATTAGAGTTTCTGTTCATCACTTTAAAAACAACTGAGCAGGAACTGGAATTGAGATTCATGCATGGATTGTTTTTGATGTTGTATGGCTTTTCTTTTTTGGGGGAAAGAGGGCATTAAATACTTACTAAATGTCTGCTAAGTGCTAGGCATTTACTAAAATGAAAATAACGTGGTATACAGATCTTTACTGATTGATATTCTTTTAGGATTTAATTTCTGTCCAGGTTAGTTATTTTTTAGAAGTGGATGGATTTATTGCTTAAATGGGGGCTTCAAATATTGCCTTCAGAATATTGGTTATTTATGTTGGATGAGCTAAATCTTAATTTGTTACTTTGGGGCTAGGATAGGCAAATATATTCCCACTGTGTTAGTGTTATTACAGTTGTGATGATCCCATTGAATGTGGCTGAAATGAACTTTTAGAAGATTTAGTGTAAGTTGGCTTTTACATTCTCTCATCCCTTTAGGCTCATGTTTCTCTTATACTGGGTAGGTTAGTTGCTCTGCATCAAGTGTTTTTCGTAGGGATGAAAATTTCTTTGATTTTTTTTTTTTCGTCCAGTGTTTTATTATGAAAGATTTCAAGCATGCAGAAAAGTTGAAAGAATTGTACAGTGAGTACCCATACGCCCGCCACTTAGATTCTACATTTGTTAGCATTTTTCTATGTTTACTTTATCACATATCTTTTTTTTTTTTAATCACATATCTTTATACTCATCACTCCACCGTATTTTTTTTCCAGGTTTTTTTGTTGTGGCTAAATACACAGAACATAAAATTTACCATGATAATTTTTAAGCGTGCAGTTCAGTGGTATTAAGTACATTCACTGTTGTGCAGCCATCATCACTGTTCATCTGCAGAATGTTTCATCTTGCAAAATCGGTACTCTATACCCCATTGAATAGTCAGTCCCCATTCTCCCTTCCATCCCCAGCCTCTGACAACCATCATTCTATTTTGTCTCTAAGGTTTAGACTGCTCTAAGTACCTCATATAAGGGGAATCAAAGAGCATTTGTCTTTTTGTGACTAGCTCACTTCAGTTAGCATAATGTCCTCAAGGTTTATTCATGTTGTAATATGTCAGAATTTCCCTTCATAATATTCCATTGTATGTAGGTATGTACCACATTTTGCTTATCCATTTATCCATCAGTCAGACACTTGGGTTTTTTCCATGTTTTAGCTATTGTGAATAATGCTGCTGTGAACCTAGGTGTACAAATATCTCTTCAAGACCTCGCTTTCAGTCCTTTTGAGTATATACCCAGAAGTTGAATTGCTGGATCATATGGTAATTCTATGTTTAGTTTTTTGAGGAACTGCCATTCTCTGCTGTTTTCCACAGTGGTTACACCGTTTACATTCCCAACTACAGCGCCAATTCTTCCACATCCTCACCAGCATTTCCTCCCTCCCTCCCTCCCTCCCTCCCTCCCTCCCTCCTTCCCTCCTTCCCTCCTTCCTTCCTCCCTCCTTCCTTCCTCTTTTCTTTTTTTTTTTTTAAATAGTAACCATTCTAATGGGTGTGGGGTAGCTTTGGTTAGCATTTCCCTATTGATTAGTGATGTCCTCTTTTCATATGCTGTGGACCATTTGTATATCTTCTTTTGAGAAATATTTGTTCAAGTCCTTTGCCCATTTCCTTATTTTTTTTGAAGCATTTTAAAGTAAGTTGCAGAAATCAGTACATTTTATATTTAAATGCTTCAACATGCATATCATTAGCTAGAGTTCAATATTTATGATTGAACTCTTATGAGTCTCCTTTTTTTTTTTTTTTGTTACGCGGGCCTCTCACTGGTGTGGCCTCTCCCGTTGCGAAGCACAGGCTCTGGACGCGCAGGCTCAGCGGCCATGGCTCACGGGCGCCGCCGCTCCGCGGCATGTGGGATCCTCCCAGACCGGGGCACGAACCCGTGTCCCCTGCATCGGCAGGCGGACTCTCAACCACTGTGCCACCAGGGAAGCCCTATGAGTCCCTTTCTGGGGGAGGACAGGGAGGTAAAATTTACACACCTAAATGTTACCATCATTTCTTTAATTTATACGTGCTTGGATAGAAAGATTTTGAGTGCCAGTTCTTAGCTGGAATAGTTCCCTTTCCTCTGATTTAATGATGTTTGTCTCAAGTTAGATTTACTTTTATCAAATTAATATTGTGACCATATAATTTATCTTTTTGAACCAGGACGCTATTGAGAGAGGGGATGCTATTAATACACTGGGACAGCAAGTGTAAACTGACTATCTTGAGCAAACCTGGATATAAGGTTAAATATTAAATAAATATTAAATAAGAACTAAAGAACTAAATATTAAAGAACTTTTATAGATTGAGATTCTTTTCAAAGTAAATGCTTATTTAAGCACTTTACATGCATTATCTCATTTAATCCTGTATATTACAGGGTAAGTGAAGAGTTTCTTGTTTTACAAATGATAAAGTTGAGGCATAAGAGATCAGTTTAGGAAGAGATAAGATTTGAACCTAGGTCTGACTCTAAACTTCCACTCTTAGCAACTGCTATATTGCTCAGAGTAAGGGTCCAGGGAGTGGATTGACCAGTAAATGAGAGTCCTCACATAACAGAACATCCCATTTTGTTATTGTCATGCTTATTAGATCCAGAGTTAAATTATTTAAATTTCGCTTCAAGAATAAATGGACTTGAATCTACCAGCCGACTGCAGAGGCTTTTTGATTCGCCTTGCTGCAAGTAGAATGACAGGAAGATGTATTTCAGAATCAATAATATTTGCCTAGCTTTTCTTTTTTTTTTTTGGCCGCTCAGCACGGCTTGTGGGATTTTAGTTCCCTGACCAAGGATTGAACCTGGGCCCTCAGCAGTGAGAGTGCAGAGTCCTAACCACTGGACCCCCAGGGAATTCCGCTGCCTAGCTTTTTTTTTTTTTTTTGTTACGCGGGCCTCTCACTGTTGTGGCCTCTCCCATTGCGGAGCACAGGCTCCAGACGCGCAGGCTCAGCGGCCATGGCTCACGGGCCCAGCCGCTCCGCGGCATGCGGGATCTTCCCGGACCGGGGCACGAACCCGTGTCCCCTGCATCGGCAGGCGGACTCTCAACCACTGCGCCACCAGGGAAGCCCCCTTGTGCTGTTTTGACAGTTGAATGAACAGTGTTAGTTGAGCACTAGAAATTCTCAAATGTAATTGTTTTGAATGTCATTTGAGTTTACCCACTACAGTGAACCATCTCTTCAACAAATTGTTGGACTCTTGGTTTAGAAGCAGTGGATCCAAAATTCATTGAAAGAATGATACGTAGAGTGTCATTTAACTATTGCAAATGCTTTCTCATATCATTTATTATCATTTTTTAATATTTTTGAAACATCTTCTCTTTGAGAGAAGGCAGCTTAATGAAAAAAATTTTAACATGGTTAGCCCAAAGAGCAGCTTCCTGATAAAATCTGATACCTGCCCTGACCATTAACGTGTTGAGCTATTTTCATACATGAGCCATGAATGTAAATCAAAGGTTAACTGTTTAATTTTGAAATTGTCACCTAGCATTGCTGGGATTTTTAGGAAACTAAGATTTTATGTGCTGAGGGCTTCCCTGGTGGCGCAGTGGTCGAGAGTCCGCCTGCCGATGCAGGGGACATGGGTTAGTGCCCCGGTCCGGGAAGATCCCACATGGCGCGGAGCGGCTGGGCCTGTGAGCCATGGCCGCTGAGCCTGCGCGTCTGGAGCCTGTGCTCCACAGCAGGCGAGCCCACAGCAATGAGAGGCCCGCGTACCGCAAAAAAAAAAAAAGATTTTATGTGCTGGTCAAAAGTATACATAAGCTGTAACTTAAGTTCCAGATATAATATGTATGTATAATATTATAACAATGTGTTATTCCATCTGGAATCTTAACCTTTCCCTTCTCACCTGATCTTATTCTGGTAACTTATCCTAGAGCTGTGAACAAGAAATAGGAGGTGCTTTCTGAGGAGAGGATCTTTGGTTTCCTTGTTCTGTATTAAATATCATTGCAGAGCTGTAAGGATACAGGCTTTGTCTTCTGTATTGTTCATCCTCCTGCCTTTACTCCTTTAACTGTGTAGGAAAACATTGTTCAAATCAAAATTTTAAGTCCTGGATACACTTTTTGGATGCATTATGTGTACAAAACTCAGCCTTTCATATAGTAACTCATGAATAATCTAGTTTTCTGTAGAAAATATTCACAACTTTTTCTTGACTATGTTTTTTGCGGCATGTGGGATCTTAGTTCCTTGATCAGGGATCAAACCCGTGCCCTTGGCATTGAGAGCGCGTAGTCTTAAGCACTGGACCGCCAGGGAAGTCCCTTGACTGTATTTCTTGATACAAGTTATATAGCATTTGGCGTCATTTTTTTTTCTCCCTGAGTAGCAGCACCTGAATTGGACCCAATGTGGAATTAAACAAAATGCTAGGGATTTAGCCGGATCTCTGCTTTGCATTGGACAGATATTTTAGTATCAGCTCAGTTTTTTAAAAGGTGATTCTGGAAATGGAAGTATCTTTAAGGATTTAATTTGTTGTTTGGTGGTTATGTAAGCATGTTAGTGGGGAAAAAAGCCTTAATATAAGTATAAAATCTTGATTCACTACTGAAACAATTTGGGAAACTAAAATTCTCCTTGTTGAGCCTATCCACTGTTACCCTTTCCCTTCCAACTTCGTATTTTTCAAACTGCCCTTTTAGAATACAGTGTGCTATGTGCTTTACATACATTAATTCGTTTACTCCTATGGTAATTTTATAAGATCAGTGTATCTGTTTTGTTTTTTTTTTTTTGCTGTACGCGGGCCTCTCACTGTTGTGGCCTCTCCGGTTGCGGAGCACAGGCTCCTGCCGTGCAGGCTCAGCGGCCATGGCTCACGGGCCCAGCCGCTCCGTGGCATGTGGGATCTTCCCACACCGGGGCACGAACCCATGTCCCCTGCATCGGCAGGCGGACTCTCAACCACTGCGCCACCAGGGAAGCCCTGTATCTGTTTTTTGATATGAGAAACTTAGTAGTAAGATTACACACCTTGTTCAAGCCTGCACAGTAGTGGAGTCAGGATTCTAATCCATGTCGGTCACATTTGCAAAATTCTTGCTCTTAATCACTCTGCCTGTATTCAACATACACTTTTTTTTTTCTTTCTTTTTTTTTAAGAAAGAATTATTTTATTTTTGGTTGTGCTGCACAACTTGCGGAATCTTAGTTCCCCAGCCAGGGATGGAACCCGTGCCCCCTGCAGTGGAAGCGCAGAGTCCTAACCAGTGGACTGCCAGGGAATTCCCCTCCACATACACTTTCATATGCTTGTCCTTCAATATGGAGTTGTTTCTTTGATTTAACCTTAAGAGCATTGCTTTATGAGTTCTATTTCAATCTTTGGAAGTTGTTTGCAAAAGTTTAAATGTGTGTGGCCAAGAAGCTTATGAGGTACGTGGGAATGCTTGTACTTTTCTGTCACTATTATAGAGAATTGTATTAATCCTTTTTTCCTCTAGAGAGGGACTGAGAAATGAAGTCTAAAGTGAGCACAACAACAGGTTCAGCATTGTACAGCATTTTTTTCATGGTTTTAAAGTATGCAATCTGAAGACATGTAGAAAGTACAAAGAATAATACTGTATAACTGGTGCCCATGTATTGACTATTTAAGAGATCGGTTTAATAAATTTAAGAAATAAAGCTTTACCACCATAGCTAAGTCTTCTAGAATTGTTCTTCCCTTCTCCCCCAACCTCTCTTCTAACTTGGTGTTTATGCATTTTTCTAGACTTCTATTAAAAATGTATGCTTTTGTAAACAAAATACACTATTTTTGTGTTTTTAAAACTTCATGTAAATTGTTCAATACCAACTGATACCAAGAAGTTCTTGTTTCTTTTTTTTTTAGCGTTTTTCTCCTTTTTTTGTTGTTGCTTTTTTGTAGCTTTTTTTTTTTAATGTTTATTTATTTATTTTTGGCTGCGTCGGATTTTCATTGCGGCTTGTGGGCTTCCCTTTAGTTGTGGTGTGCAGGCTCCTGAGTGTGTGGGCTCTGTAGCTGCGGCACGGGGGCTTAGTTTCCCACAGCATGTGGGATCCTAGTTCCCTGACCAGGGATTGAACCCTTGTCCTCTGCATTGGAAGGCAGATTCTTAACCACCGGACTACTAGGGAAGTCCCTAGCTCTTGATTCTTGAAACCAAGAAGTTGTTTTTTGTAACTTCTTTTTCTGCTCAGGCTTCTGTTTGTGGGATTCATTCATGGTATGTGTGTTCTTCATTTTCACTGTTTTATAGTATTCATTGTATGAAAGTGCCAGTTTTTATTTATCCATTTTGTACTGTATCCTGTTTGTACTCAGAGAGCGCTGCCAAGAATATTCTTGTATATATTTTCTACTGACTTGAGATAATTTCTCTAGGGTTTATACCTAAAACTGGAATTTCTGGTTCACGGGATGTGCACATCTTTAACTGTCACATTATTCTCCAGAGGAATTATACCAGTTTATACTCCCAATATATGCATTTCTGTTGCTGTACATCTTAATGGCACATGATGTCGTTAGACTTTAAAATTTTTTGCCATTCTTGTGAGTATGAAATATTTTATTATAGTTTTAAGTTGTATTTCTCTGATTAGTAGTGAAAATGAATCTTTGCATGTATTAGCCATATAGGTTTTTTCTTTTTTTAATTGATCATCCCCTTAGCCCACTTTATTTTTAGCGTTTATCATCACTTGGCATACGGTATATAGTTACTTGAGTGTATGTCTTGCTCCACCAACCACAAGATGAGAGACTTTCTCCTTTTGTCAGTGTTGTACCTCTAGTGACAAGGACAGTGCCTGGCATACGTAAGTGTTCAATAAGTATTTAATAAGTTAATCTTTTTTTATCTGAATAATTGAGTTTTTTGCCTTTTTTATTGATTTGTAGAAGTTCTTTATATAGAGTCTGGATTTTAATCCTTTGTTTATGTGTACTGCAAGTATACTCTCCTAGTATGTGGTTTTGTTTTGATTTTCTAAAGCATATAGACATATTTATCAATCTTTATGTCTATGGTTTATACTTATAACTTATTTCAAATCCTCTACCCGGAATTTGTACAAATATTCTCCTATATTTCCTTCTAAATGTTTTAAAGCTTTTCACATTTAATGTTTGTTTATATGCTTTTTTTTTTTTTTTTAAGTCCACTTGGAGTTTATTTTGTGTGATGTGAGGTAGGGGTCATTGGTGAGCAGTTACATTGCTTATAAATGTTTTGGAAATAAGATGCATTTTGTGAGAAACCCTGTATTTAGGAGTGGCTAGGTGGCCTTGGGATTTTGGCATTTTGTGGGAAGAAGAGGTTTGCATCCCTAAAGGTGTTTGTAAATTGATGTTGGGTTAACATCAGCAAATTTACAAAGCAGTTGCAAATTTATTTCTAGAATTAGCAGAACCAGAATATATGTGGACGTTTTGGGTAGAGTTCCAAAATTGCTGATAAGACTATTTCTTAATTTGTTTGAAAATAAGTTATTTGGCAGTACTCTGGGAAGTAGTTTTGATCTTTGTGTCAAACCTAGTAGCTTCTTCCAATTTGTAATTTAAAAAGGAAAAATACGAAAGAAAAAAAATCTCTGAAGATGAATGTACTTTAGTAGGTTCTCCAGCATGACATGATCATATCCAAATTGGTTGCTGGAATAATGTCACAAATATTTGTAACAGATTATTCCGGCATCAAATTTAGTCTCTTTCCTGTTGCTTGTTTACAGATGAGATGAAATGTGACTCATTTAGAAGTTGGTTATCCTGGTCTGATGCTCTGGGTTAAATGGGTTAATCAAATTACTATTTTGGATAAGTTTTTTTAGTGAAAGTAAGCAGTTGTGGAAGATAATACTCTGAATGTACCATCCACTTTTCCAACTCTGAAATTAAGTTTTTTGGGAATTCCCTGGTGGTCCAGTAGTTAGGACTTGGTGCTTTCACTGCTGGGGCCTAGGTTCAATCCCTGGTCAGGGAACTAAGATCCGTAAAACACACAGCACGACCGAAAAATAAATAAAATTAAGAGTTTTTTTGTGGATTGAAATTTCGTTTCAAATAGGCCTTTAGTGAATTAGATTTATTTATTTATTTATTTAGATATACTTTTAGTTAGCATCTCCCTGTAGCTTCCAGTAGTGTAAATTTAAGGCAAATAATAGATAATTTAGGGAAGACATTTCATAAAGCACATTTAAAAATTTTTTTCCTGTTAGATAATTAATTGGGAAGAAAAGTGAGAAATTAGAGCAGAGTGGATGAAGTTTGTGGTTTAAGGTTCTTTAACAGGTGAAAGGTAGCATGATGATGTGGAAAGAACCGGGACACACTGAGAGCTAAGGGCCTTTAGCTCTAGTTTTGCCTCATCTTCTTGGGCAAATCTCTTCCTTTATCTGGGTTCAGGTTTCCTTCTGTGAAAAGTAGTTGTAGTTTAGATAATGATCTCTAAGAGTGCTTCCAGTTCTTAATGCTTTGTGATTCTAATTCTAGTGAGATTTGTCCATAACTCTCATATGCTTCTGGGTCAGATTGGAGTGGATCATGGTCTCTTAATCACACGACTCTCTGCTCTTTGATTAAAGCTAGCTGTAGACTGACTCAGGGCTGCACACCCTGTACATGGTCTGATGATAATGAACTTTCTGTTTATTCTCCTAGTGCTAGGAGAAATAACAAATAACTATTTACAAATAACTATTTCAGTGAGGTTTAGAAACAGAGGCATAAAAGTTATAAACGTAGGTTGGAAGTTGTATTAATACCAGGGTCTTGGCAGATAATGATAATACTGAGCAGAGATAAACTGCTCTGTTGTATTATAAGCACCTTAAAAGGGCACAGATTTTCTGATTCATCTTTGTGCTTTCCATAGTGCCCAGTGAAGGAAATTAACATTTATATTATTACTTGAGTCCTTGCTATATTACTGTGCACTGTACTATGATTTAGATGTTTTCCTCATTTAATCGTTTCAGTAGCTTATGAGATAGTGTTGCCCTTATTTTATAGGTCAGGAAACTGAGACTTAAAGGAGTCAAAATGCTTTAAAGTAGTTTGTTTTTTTTTTTTTTGCGGTACGCGGGCCTCTCACTGTTGTGGCCTCTCCCGTTGCGGAGCAACGCAGGCTCAGCGGCCATGGCTCACGGGCCCAGCCGCTCTGCAGCACGTGGGATCTTCCCGGACCGGGGCACGAACCCGTGTCCCCTGCATCGTCAGGTGGACTCTCAGCCACTGCGCTACCAGGGAAGCCCTAAACTAGTTTTTATGTGACGCCAGAGTCTGTTCTCTTTATTGTCTCAGTATGCTGCCTAGCAAAGACATTATCCATTGGGTGCACTCAATGAATGTTAACTCAGTGAAATACTTGTGAAATGTTTTATGTTCATTGTTTTGGATCTTTTTTTTTTTTAAAGTATTTATTTATTTATTTAGGGCTGCGTTGGGTCTTAGTTGCAGCATGCGGATCTTTTGTTGTGGCGTGCGGGCTTCTCTCTAGTTGTGGCTTGCGGGCTCAGTAGTTGCAGTGGGCGGGCTTAGTTATCCTGCAGCATGTGGGATCTCAGTTCCCTGACCAGGGATCCCCTGCATTGCAAGATGGATTCTTAACCACTGGACCACCAGGGAAGCCCCCCAACTAAGTATCTTACTAATAGGACATCCTTAAGGCAAGGCAACATGTGGTTGGCAGTTGTGTTCCAAGGTAAAAAATTAAACCTGAGAGGGGGACTGGAAGTTGAGGATAGGGAGGGTAGAAATTAGGAAGGAGACCTCTTTTCATTATGTAGTCTTATACAGTTTGAAATTTTTACTGTGCTTGTATTACTAAAATGAAAAAACTAGGTAAAAAGAATTAAATATTTTAAGTTTGCTAAGGCAAATGAAACAGTTTAAGTTAATATCTCAAGTTCTATGATTCTGTACATGTTTTTACCATTTTAAAAACTGTGTACATGTGCCACAATATGGCTGAACCTTGAAGACATGCTAGGTGACGTAAGTTAGATGTAAAAGGACAACACTGTATGATTCCACTTGCGTGAGATACCTAGATTAGTCAACTTCATGGAGACAAAGTAGAGTGGTGGTTGCAGTGGTGGGGGTGTTACTGTTTAACAGGTGCGTGGTTTGTCTTGGGGAGATGGAAGAGTTCTGGAGATGGATGGTGGTGATGGTTGCATACCAGTGGGAGTGGGCTGAATGCCACTGATCTGCACTGTACGCCTAAAAATGGTTAAAATGGTATATCTTGTGTTATGTATATTTTACCATAGTAAAATATATATATATTATTTAGCTAGTATTTACTCGTTTTGTTATTCAACACCGGGGAATCCAAAAAAAGGAGTTTGATCTGGTACTTGCCCTCAAGGAGCAAAATAGTCTAGTAATATTGCATGATTAGTATTTTTCAAGGAATAGATGCTTAAGTTGTAAGGAAATGGTGATAGCTTATAAAAAGTTGTAATGTGATAAAATAAATTCTGGAAAAGTAGCTGTTAGGATTTCCTGACAGTCTTACATGCTGAATAGGCCAGAGGATTCAGATGAGAAGGTTATAATTTTGCCCTGAGGCCCCTCTGCATAGCCTGAGAGCAAGATTTTAAAAATCACCTGTCTAGGTAGGAACTGTCAGGTACACAGATGGCATGTTGATCCGTCTCTCTCTCTTGTAAACTGAGAACCTGGGGCACAGAATAATGGTGTCATTTAGGGGTCAAGCTCATTCAGCCTGGAATGAAGTATAGGTTTGGGTTTGTTGCCAGAGTATTCTGCTTCTTTAAGAGATTTGGAAGATGTAGTGTCTTATATTCTGAGTCTGCCATAAATCCAGACTCTGAATTATCAAGAGAGAGAACATAATTGTTTAATGACCTTGTGACTATCCACACCAGCTAGTTGAAGTCTTGTTGTCTTTTAACTCTGTCATTTTGACATTGGCCTGATTCATAATTATTATTATTGAGTACTAATGGTGTGCTAAGCACTTTCAGTAACTTTGTGCATATTAATTTATTCAATTTTCATAACCCTTTGTAGTAAGAACCAGTTTTACAGGTAAAGAAACAGAGATAGTGAGATTTAATTAAGAAATTTATCACAGGTCTAAGTCAGTTGGTGGAGTGGGAATCAATCAAATCTAGGCAGTCTAGTTTTAGAGCATGTGTTCTTTTTTATTATTTATTGGTTAGTGCTTTGCAGATTGCTTTGGGATGATGGATTACTAATTTTATTTGCTTTACTGTAAGTTGCTGGGCATAAGTATTTAAAAATGACATTTTCTACTATTTGAGACCCTACAGTTTTGAGAATTACTGTTCATTAAGGGTTTATTCTTGTTTGGCCATTTGCACTACATGACTTTGTTAGGCAAGTTATGTAAATTACATACAGTTTTTATAATACAGGTGTATTAGTGAGAAGAATGGGATTCTTTTTGGGGGGATAACACTTCTTTTAATTGGGGTCCATAGCAATTGATGGCAAATGTCATCTGTTAATGATGAAATTTGTAGTGAGATTTTACAGATGTCATCTTTTTAAAAATATTAATTTATTTTTGTCTGCGTTGGGTCTTCGTTGCTGTGCGCAGACTTCCTCTAGTTGTGGCAAGTGGGGGCTACTCTTCGTTGCGGTGCGCGGGCTTCTTCTCATTGCGGTGGCTTCTCTTGTTGCAGAACATGGGCTCTAGGCTTGTGGGCTTCAGTAGTTGAGGTGTGTGAGCTCAGTAGTTGTGGCAGATGGGCTTAGTTGCTCTGAGGCATGTGGGATCTATTCCGGACCAGGGCTCAAACCCTTGTCCCTGGCATTGGCAGGCGGATTCTTAACCACTGTGCCACCAGGGAAGTCCCCATATGTCATCTTTGAAAACATTTTTTCACACAGGTCCTGCCAAATACTAATCTTAATCCATGAGCATATGATTTTTTTTCGGAGCATATGATTTTAATTGAGCATATTTATCACTTGGAAGGCTTTGTAGAATTCTGTTAGATTCTTTTCTCGATATTTGCTTTTTAGCCTGCCCTTACACTGCACATTAATCATTTCCAATTGATGATTAGATGGAAGTTCCTTAGTTGTGTTTAGATGGATTTTGAAATATGGAGATTTCCTTTGCACTTGCATTGAGGAAATATAGTAAAACTGTAGTTTGAGCTAAGAAAATATGTCTGCTTCAAATTTGTGTGGGACTGGAGATCTCATTGCTTGTTTTAACGTTCGACAGTACAGGAAATGAAAAAAGTAACCAACATTACTTGTGATTCAAACAATGTATGTTCATTTTAATTTGCTGTAGTATGTTTCCCATAGAAGTGCTGTTTTGTCTTGTTAATTTTCAAATGGATTTATTAAGAGACGTTATTAAGTGTGCAGCAAAAGCTAATTTCCAAAGCCATAAAGTATTCAGTAATAGTGTTTAAGGGTGATTCGTCTTCAGAAAAATTTCAAATTCAGTCTTTTGGGTTTTTTTTAGAGTATTTATTTAGGCTGCGCTGAGTCTTTGTTGTGGCATGTGGGATCTTTAGTTGTGGCATGTGGACTCTTAGTTGTGGCATGCATACTCTTAGTTGCAGCATGCATGTGGGATCTAGTTCCCCGACCAGGGATTGAACCCGGATCCCCTGCATTGGGAAAATGGAGTCTTAACCACTGGACCACCAGGGAAGTCCCTCAAATTCAGCCTTGAGCTTAAAAAAAAAAAAAAAAATCACAATAAAATTTTATGGCTGCTAAGCCATTTAACTGCTGTTTAGTAGGCAAGTCAGGATTCACCTTCTGTTTCTGACAGAAATTCATAGAACTGATGAATCCATTACAGCAGTGGATTGAGAGCAAATGAAGGTCACTCTTGACAATACTGGATCAATAAGCATGTGATACATTTTTTTTGCAGAATACTTGCTGATGAACAGTACAGTGAATAAACCATTTGCTTGAAATACTTTACATTTTCACAGGCTTTGTAAATTTGTCCAACTAAGCCCTTTTTTCTCCACACGTTTTTACCACCATTATTTGTGCACATCTTAGCAGATTCAGGTTCAGATTGTCTTGAATTAATGTTCTCTCAACCTTTGTGAAAAGATTCTTGCCAGTGGTTGTTCCACACAGACTGTTTTGTTCATAGTGTTCAGTCACTTCAAACTCAGCGTTGACGTCACTAAACAACTGAGCAGTTTCAGTAATATCTGTTGAATCATCTAGAGCCATGGAACACCACTCACAATCATTTGCCTTTTTTTCAAAATAAATTTATTTTGAACAGTTTGATTTACAGACAGTCTCAGAAAATAGTACAGGGTGTTCCTATATATACCCCCATATCCATTTCACCTGTTAACACCTTGCCTTAGTATAATACATCGGTCACAACTAATGTACCAATATTGGTACATTGGTATATTCTTTTTTTTTTTGGTATATATATATATATATTTAACATCTTTATTGGGGTATAATTGCTTTACAGTGGTGTGTTAGTTTCTGCTTTATACCAAAGTGAATCAGTTATACATATACATATGTTCCCATATCTCTTCCCTCTTGCGTCTCCCTCCCTCCCACCCTCTCTATCCCACCCCTCCAGGCGGTCACAAAACATCGAGCTGATACCCCTGTGCTATGCGGCTGCTTCCCACTGGCTATCTACCTTACGTTTGTTAGTGTATATATGCCCACGCCTCTCTCTCGCTTTGTCACAGCTCACCCTTCCCCCTCCCCATATCCTCAAGTCCGTTCTCCAGTAGGTCTGTGTCTTTATTCCTGTCTTACCCCTCGGTTCTTCATGACATTTTTTTTTCTTAAATTCCATATATATGTGTTAGCATACGGTATTTGTCTTTCTCTTTCTGACTTACTTCACTCTGTATGACAGACTCTAGGTCTATCCATCTCATTACAAATAGCTCAATTTCGTTTCTTTTTATGGCTGAGTAATATTCCATTGTATATATGTGCCACATCTTCTTTATCCATTCATCCGATGATGGGCTCTTAGGTTGTTTCCATCTCCGGGCTATTGTAAATAGAGCTGCAATGAACATTTTGGTACATGACTCTTGTTGAATTTTGGTTTTCTCAGGGTATATGCCCAGTAGTGGAATTGCTGGGTCATATGGTAGTTCTATTTGTAGTTTTTTAAGGAACCTCCATACTGTTCTCCATAGTGGCTGAACCAATTCACATTCCCACCAGCAGTGCAAGAGGGTTCCCTTTTCTCCACACCCTCTCCAGCATTTATTGTTTCTAGATTTTTTGATGATGGCCATTCTGACTGGTGTGAGATGATATCTCATTGTAGTTTTGATTTGCATTTCTCTAATGATTAATGATGTTGAGCATTCGTTCATGTGTTTGTTGGCAGTCTGTATATCTTCTTTGGAGAAATGTCTATTTAGGTCTTCTGCCCATTTTTGGATTGGGTTGTTTGTTTTTTTGTTATTGAGCTGCATGAGCTGCTTGTAAATTTTGGAAATTAATCCTTTGTCAGTTGCTTCATTTGCAAATATTTTCTCCCATTCTGAGGGTTGTCTTTTGGTCTTGTTTATGGTTTCCTTTGCTGTGCAAAAGCTTTGAAGTTTCATTAGGTCCCATTTGTTTATTTTTGTTTTTATTTCCATTTCTCTAGGAGGTGGGTCAAAAAGGATCTTGCTGTGATTTATGTCATAGAGTGTTCTGCCTATGTTTTCCTCTAAGAGTTTGATAGTTTCTGGCCTTACATTTAGGTCTTTAATCCATTTTGAGCTTATTTTTGTGTATGGTGTTAGGGAGTGATCTAATCTCATACTTTTACATGTACCTGTCCAGTTTTCCCAGCACCACTTATTGAAGAGGCTGTCCTTTCTCCACTGTACATTCCTGCCTCCTTTATCAAAGATAAGGTGACCATATGTGCGTGGGTTTATCTCTGGGCTTTCTATCCTGTTCCATTGATCTATCTTTCTGTTTTTGTGCCAGTATCATACTGTCTTGATTACTGTAGCTTTGTAGTATAGTCTGAAGTCAGGGAGCCTGATTCCTCCAGCTCCGTTTTTCGTTCTCAAGATTGCTTTGGCTATTCGGGGTCTTTTGTGTTTCCATACAAATTGTGAAATTTTTTGTTCTAGTTCTGTGAAAAATGCCAGTGGTAGTTTGATAGGGATTGCATTGAATCTGTAGATTGCTTTGGGTAGTAGAGTCATTTTCACAATGTTGATTCTTCCAGTCCAAGAACATGGTATATCTCTCCATCTATTTGTATCATCCTTAATTTCTTTCATCAGTGTCTTATAATTTTCTGCATACAGGTCTTTTGTCTCCTTAGGTAGGTTTATTCCTAGATATTTTATTCTTTTTGTTGCAGTGGTAAATGGGAGTGTTTTCTTGATTTCACTTTCAGATTTTTCATCGTTAGTGTATAGGAATGCAAGAGATTTCTGTGCATTAATTTTGTATCCTGCTACTTTACCAAATTCATTGATTAGCTCTAGTATTTTTTTTGGTAGCATCTTTAGGATTCTCTATGTATACTATCATGTCATCTGCAAACAGTGACAGCTTTACTTCTTCTTTTCCGATTTGGATTCCTTTTATTTGGTATATTCTTACTAACTAAAATTCATACTTTATTCAGATTTCCTTAGGGTTTTTTTTTTTTTAAACATCTTTATTGGAGCATAATTGCTTTACAATGGTATGTTAGTTTCAGCTTCACAAGGGTTTTTTTTTTTTTTTGAGGTACGCAGGCCTCTCACTGTCGTGGCCTCTCCCGTTGCGGAGCGCAGGCTCAGCGGCCATGGCTCATGGGCCCAGCCGCTCCGCTGCATGTGGGATTCCCCGGACCGGGGCATGAACCAGTGTCCCCTGCATCGGCAGGTGGACTCTCAATCACTGTGCCACCAGGGAAGCCCTTTTTTTTTTTTTTTAATTTTTAATTTTTAAAAATTTTTTGGCTGTACAGCGAGGCATGTGGGATCTTTAGTTCCCTGACTAGGGATCGAACCCATGCTCCCTGCAGTGGAAGCACAGAGTCTTAACCACTGGACCACCAGGGGAAGTCCCCAGATTTCCTTAGTTTTTACCTAATGTCCTTTTTCTGTTCCAGGATCTCATCTAGGATATACATTAAGTTGTTGTGTCTCCTTAGGCTTCTCTTGGCTGTGACAATTTCTCACACTTATTTTTGGGGACCTTGACAGTTTTGTGGAGTACTGGTTAGCTGTATTGTAGAATGTCCCTCAATTGGGATTTGTCTAATATTTTTCTAATGATTTATACTAGTGTTATGGATTTGGGGGAGAAAGAACACAGAGGTAAAGTGCCATGTCGTATCAAGGAATACATGCTATCTGTGTGACTTCTTGTTTAGCTGTGATTATCTGGCTAGGTTTCTCCAAAAAATTACTCCCTCCCCTCCCTGCCACAGTGTGTACTCTTTGGAAGAAAATCGCTAGGCATACCCACGTCCACTTAAGGAGTGGAGAGTTATAGTCCACCTCCTTGAGGGTGGCGTATATACATAAATTATTTGTAATTCTTCTGCCTGGGAGTTTGGTCTTTTCTCATCCATTTATTTATTTATTCAGTCACTTATTTATATCAATATGGACTCATGGGTATTTTTGTTATAATCCAGTACTTTATTTTGTTCTAATTTTTTTTTTTTTTTTTTTTGCGGTACGCGGGCCTCTCACTGTTGTGGCCTCTGCCATTGCGGAGCACAGGCTCCGGACGCGTAGGCTCAGCGGCCATGGCTCACGGGCCCAGCCGCTCCGCGGCATGTGGGATATTCCCGGACCGGGGCACAAACCCGTGTCCCCTGCGTCGGCAGGCGGATTCTCAACCACTGCGCCACCAGGGAAGCCCTGTTCTAATTTTTTGATTTTTACTATTGAGAGCTCTTTCAGTTGGACGGGAGTGTCCTTTTGACATACCCCCTTTATTGTGTGTGGTGGTGTTTTTTGTTGTTGTTTAGCACTTCCTCACTTTCTGGCACTATAAGATACTCCCAAGCTCATACTGTGAATCCCCTCCCCCAGCCCTAGATTCAGCCATTTCTCCAAGGGGCCCTGGTTTCTTTTATTGGAGAATGGTATTAGAAATCAAGATCTGGGTGCTAGGTGTGCACATTGCTACTGGAGGGTTATTCCTTCCACATCTTCTCAGCTGACAAAGCAAGGAAATACATCTGTATACTAACATATATTCCATATACTTACAGAAATATCTAAGTATTTCTTATTTCTACGTATCTTCATTTGTATCTGTATTAAGCTGGACATGAATTACTGATATCTCCAACTCTAATCCAGTACCTCATTGATCATTCTGGTCTCTTCCTTTTTTATCTATAATCTCCCTCTCCCAACAGTGAGAAACTTGGCTCTCACCATTTGCCATCCATTTACTCATTAGTTCCAGTATACGTGTAGTGTAGTGGTTTCAGGATTGTTAACCTGTACCCTTTAACAACTTTACAACTAGAAAACTTTAACAAGTAGAACACAGTGGTTATATGCAGTTCCTTTTGCTTTTTATCTTCTCATTTCACTTATTTCCATAGTTAACTTAGGTTAGCACCCTTCCTCTCCACCTGCCCTGTTTTTTAATTGACTACTTATATTGCTCCCATTGTCCTCAACCCTTCAAATCAAAAGGCTAATAGTCTTAAACAAGTTCATTTTCTCGAGACACATTTTTTAGGCTCTTGCAGTCAAACATAATTTAATTAACTCACTATAGATAAATGACTTTTCTCCTTATGCTAACAGATACAACACTCAGAAACTTACTTTGGTTGTAGCATTATTTTTGTTTATTTTGTTTTTATGAAGGTTTTCTGTTGTGATAAGATACTCTGTTTTAAATTTTTAAAAAATTTCCAGCAGTTGGTTTCCTGTGAGTTGGGAATATTGTGTGAGTGCTTAGTTTGGTAATGTCGACACATACTGTGTTCTTGGCACAGCTATGGTGTCATTTCATAGTAAACACAATGTGTTGCCATCTAATTGGATTAAAAAAAAGCACCCACGCTCCATGTGTGATATGACAGAATACATGGTACTTGAAATGCTTTTTATTTATATTTATTTATTTATTTTTTAAATTTATTTATTTATTTATTTATGGCTGTTTTGGGTCTTAGTTGCTGCACGTGGGCTTTCTCTAGTTGCAGCAGGCGGGGGCTACTCTGTTGCGGCGCGTGGGCTTCTCATTGCAGTGGCTTCTCGTTGTGGAGCACGGGCTTCAGTAGTTGTGGCTCACGGGCTCAGTAGTTGTGGCTCGCGGGCTCTAGAGCGCAGGCTCAGTAGTTGTGGCACACAGGCTTAGTTGCTCTGCGGCATGTGAGATCTTCGTGGACCAGGGCTCAAACCCGTTTCCCCCGCATTGGCAGGCGGATTCTTAACCACTGTGCCACCAGGGAAGTCCCTGAAATGCTTTTTAGTTACAGTTGCTTCACCACAATTTGTAGCAGCGCAAAGTGGTGAGACCACTGCTTTTAGTCACTTTTGCAACTACTCTGCTGTTGTAGTGTGAAAGCAGTTATCTATAAACAAATGAACCTGGCTGTGTTCCAGTAAAACTTCATGGATACTGAAATTGGAATTTCATAGAATTTTCACACGTCATGAAATACTTTTTTTTTTTTTTATTTTTTTGCGGTACGTGGGCCTCTCACTACTGTGGCCTCTCCTGTTGCGGAGCACAGGCTCCGGACGCGCAGGCTCAGTGGCCATGGCTCACCGGCCCAGCCGTTCCGTGGCATGTGGAATCCTCCCGGACCGGGGCACGAACCCATGTCCCCTGCATCGGCAGGCGGACTCTCAACCACTGCGCCACCAGGGAAGCCCATGAAATACTTTTGATATTTTTCTACCATTAAAAAAAAAATGTAGAAATTTGGGAATTCCCTGATGGTCCGGTGGTTAGGACTCCGCACTTCCACTGCAGGGGCGCCTGGGTTTGATCCCTGGTCGGGGAACTGAGATCCTGCAAACTGAGCGGGCAGCCAAAAAAAAAAAAAAAAAAAGATAGGAACAGTAGAAACTATTCTTAACTCATAGGTGGTACAAAAACAGGTTGGGCTGTGTGACATCATTTGCTCACCCCCCCAAGCGAAGAAGGCCCTGTATACTGGACACGTTTGGAAGTATCTGTCTTTCTCTCCAAAACCATTCATAGTAATTTCACCAGTCTTAGATTCAGTATTGGTCCCTGGTTCATACCAGGGAAGCTGCTTGGAGCAAGACATTGCACAGTTTTCTGTGGTAAAACACTAAAGGTTTATTTGCCTAGCTGTAATAATCTTATCAATTCCTAGTATTTTTTTCAATGGGGAGTGGATAAGATTAAATTTTGTCATTGGCTACTTTGGGTTAACTTGAATAGAAGACACAGTCCTCTTTTGTTCCTATTTATTTATTCATTCATTTTTGGCTGCGTTGGGTCTTTGTTGCTGCCTGCGGGCTTTTCTCTAGTTGTGGGGCTTGTTGCAGTGCGAGGACTTCTCATTGCGGTGGCTTCTCTTGTTGCGGAGCACGGGCTCTAGGCATGCGGGCTTCAGTAGTTGTGGCTCACGGGCTCTAGAGCACAGGCTCAGTAGTTGGGGCGTGTGGGCTTTGTTGCTCCGCAGCATGTGGGATCTTCCAGACCAGGGCTCGAACCCATGTACCCTGCATTGGAAGGCGGATTCCTAACCACTGTGCCACCAGGGAAGCCCTTTTGTTCACTTTTATTCAACTTGATTTTGAAAGTAGACACATTAGTCCTTAAGTATTGTAGAAGCATCATGTGCCTTGTGGTCTTTTTCTTTTTTTGGCTGTGCAGTGCGGCATGCGGGATCTTAGTTCCCCGACCAGGGATTGAACCTGCGTCCCCTGCATTGAAAGGCGGATTCTTAACAGGTGGACCTCCAGGGAAGTCCCTGCATGGTGGTTTAAAGGATTAGCTTTAACCTCAGGTTCATAGGAGCAGACAAGGTCATCTTTGTGCTTCCTTATCTTATGTATTTCTCAATACAAGATTATCAGGGGTGCTTGAGGTGAGATAAAAAACATTTCAAATCTTTAACTGTAGAAAGTAAAAATGCTTTAACTGTAGGAAGTAAAAACTTAGAATGTTAGTGCTCACTCTTTGGATTTAGGAACTATGTTGTTACGTAAGGTATAGTGTATGGAACGTGGGGGCATTCTGAGCTGCACTCTAGTCTAAGCCACTGCCGTCCTTTTCCTGGATAGTTGTAGGCAATATCTAACAATTTCTTCTGCTCTTGCCCTGTTAAGGTCTGTTCTACACTCAGCAGCCAAGATCCTTTTAGAACGTGATTCTGGTCCTTACTCCTCTGCTCAAAACAGTGCTGTGGCTGCCTACATAACCTGTAGGAAAGCCAAAGCCCTTACGATGGCTTGCAAGGCCCTTTCCATTCACCCATGTCTCTGACCTGATCTTCCAGCTGTTCCCTGGAAACTGTTGGCATTGCAGCCACTCTGTTTTTCTGTCTTCCTTAGATACACCAGGCATGTTCCCTCTGCAGGGTCTTTGCACTTGCTCTTTCCTCTATTTGGTCCCTTTTGCCTTCAGATAAAGTACAGCATACTGTTTCTGTTAATCTTTGCCTTCTCTGACCACAGTACATAAAAGAGTAACTCTTATTCCTCATGTGCTCCCATCTGCCCCTTAGAATGTAAGCTCCAGGAATGAAGAGATATTTTAAAAATTTATTTATTTTTGCCTTCGTTGGGTCTTCGTTGCTGTGCGCCAGCTTTCTCTAGTTGCGGTGAGCGGGGGCTGCTCTTCGTTGTGGTGCGCTGGCTTCTCATTGAGCTGGCTTCTCTTCTCTCGTTGTAGAGCACAGTCTCTGGGCGTGTGGGCTTCAGTAGTTGTGGCACGCACGCTCAGTAGGTGTGGCTTGCGGGCTTAGTTGTTCCAAGGCATGTGGGATCTTCCTGGACCAGGGATGAAACCCATATCTCCTGCATTGGCAGGCAGATTCTTAACCACTGGGCCACCAGGGAAGTCCCTGAGGAGATTTTTAATTGCTGAATCTCTGTTGCCTAAAATAGTGCCTGGCAATGTAGTAGGTACTTAATAAATTTTTTGTTGAAGTAAGTGGACAGTTAAAATGGAAATTGTGTAGAAGGGAAAAAGATATATTGTCGGCAGTGCTGTGGTATCCTTGCTAATATACTCTGACGAAAGGCAGGTCGGGAGAATGAGGCTGAAAAGCACGCCTATCACTGTCCCGATGACTCAAGCAGGACAAGTTTGGGGGTGCATAAAAATTGGTGGCAGGCGACTTAGGGCTTCAGGTGTCTCCTTGCTGTCATAGAATAACTAAGGGCCAGAGCCTCAGATTTGCTTCTCCACCCATTGCAACAATGGAAAATTGAAGATTTGTTGTGATGAGAAAATTCTTGCCAGTGTCGAAGAGGTTAATTAATAGGGAAGAAACATGATGGGGTAGAAAAAGGAAGATTGTGTGTGTGTGTGTGTGTGTTAACTGGCTAGAATTTTAAAGGTGGATGTATTGGAATAGTTCTTTAATCAGTGCATTGTAGAGTAAGCGGTTCCCAGTTTTGTAGCAGTCATCGGGGATTCCCTCAAGCTGACCGATGTCATGAGCCCCTGTGCCTCTGCAGTTAGAAACAGGGAAAGTTTTGGTTGATGAATTCCCAGAATGACTTGCAAGAATATATGCAAAAGTATTGTGAAAGAATGAGTTTTTGTAAGTGCTGTATTTTTGCTATTTATCAACTAAGCGAATACATACCAACATTGTCATTAATTTGCCAAATGGTCTGACTGAATAGTAATTTCATCTGGATGAGTCTTAGTTTTAACAGTAGGTTTTTGTTGCCTCTTTGTAATGTTAATTACCTGATAACCTTTGGTATAGGTCAAGAGTTTATTGCTTGTGTATTCAGTTTATTCAGTGGACACATATCAGTGTATATAGAGTTTGCAGCCTTGTGAGGTAAGTTGACATATTAACAGACATAATGATATGCGTGTAAGGAGAACCATGTCTAGGGTAACAGAGAAGCAATACCTAACCCAGCCTGGGTGAGCCAGGGACAGCTTGCTGGGGAAGGAGACCCTCGTAAGAATGAGTAGGAGTTTGCTGAGAGGGGAGTTGAGGGCTCCCCACTACTGAGAGACTATAGCTTAAGGAAATGCATTCTCTTCTCTCCTGGCTAAATAGGCAAGGATTCAGCTATGTGCAAACCACAGGTTCAGAGAAAGCTAAGATGGGTATCCTTGACTGAGTCAATGAATAAGTGAAAAAAGAGAAGATTAATGTCAAGACCGCGTCTTCAGATTATGTAATTTTTAGGTGCCTTCCTACTTTATAGTATTATGAATGAACGAAAAAACTTTAATCTAGGAGTGAGGACGTTAATTACATACTGAGCTTGCTGATCTTGGAACTTTGTTTTCCTGTTTGTTTGGGATAATACTACATTGCTTTGCTATATGGCCATGTTAGTAGTATTTGGATCTGGGAATATTTAAACAACTGGATCTGAAGGGTTTTTTTGTGCTTTGAGGGATGAGTGTGGGGAGTTACTTTAACTTGAAATGTATTTGTTAAATTTAGTTCAGCATACTTGAAAGTTTTTTGTTTCAAGCATCTAATTCTTCTGAAGTTATTCTCCAGGTTGAATTATGGAGTTTGCAAATTAAACTTGTATAATGCAAACCATAGCACCTGAAATATTGCCAGTGAAAGTATCAGGTTACAAGAGGAAGGTTTTAGCTTTCCATACTTTCCAACCTTACTATAGGAGGTTGGGTGGATGAAAATGAGTATGAGAGACCCTCAGGCCAGTATACTTTGGGAGAGAATCCTGTGTCCACTTGGAGTTAATTTGAGGGCTAGAGGAGAGTTTCTGCTTATAGATTCCAAGCATCTGTATTTCAAGATGCAGTCTGCAAGGTTTGGGTAGCTATTTTATCACTGCTTATTTCTTCTCATTCCAGAGTTGTATCCTGACTTTGTAAATTGGAGAAGCCAGCGCGGCACTGCCAGTATTCTTTGAGGTAGTGTCTGTTTGGGGTCTGGTGCAAGTCGAATCATTGTTCAAATAAGGTAAATGCATGGTGGTAAAAGGAACTAATAATAACTTCATTGGCTTACAGAGCCAGTCTTATGTTGTTTATCCAGAAAATTCCTTAATAGAAGTTCTGGGTTCTTATTAAGCAATATTTATCTTTCAGCTTAAAAAACTGAAATAGGCTGATAAAGTAGCCGCTCTCCTCTCTGATTCCATCCCAAGTTGTAGAATCAGCAGTTACTTTCTTATTTTAACTAACTTTTGAGTTTTTAAATAACACATGTTTATTCACTTGGACATACTGAAAAAGATCAGCCATAAACTTGACACATATACAGTCACTGTTAATAGTTCAGTGAACAGTCCCTTGTCATGCATATGTTACTCTGATATGTGTGTATATAATCAAAATTGGAGTTGTGTTTTTTGTCACTTGGTTCTTGTTAACAAGAAAAGTTTTCTCTGTTTGCATTTTTAAATGACTCATGGCATTTCATCATTGGATGTACCATATAATTTATCTAACTAGTTCCTTTTTGGTAAACATTTAGGCTTTTCTCTCATTTTTCCATGTGTTAGGTAACTGTGTGATGGACATGAATAAATTTATGCATACAGTTGATTTCCCCCCATAGTACAGTTTCTTCTCAAATCTTAAAAAACATTCTATATATTTATTTAAACCTTTTTTGTTTTACTTTTTATTAATACATGTACAAAAACCCTATACGTAGTCATGTCAGACCATCAGCTCCACAGGGCTTTTTATGAAAAACAGTCCCTCCCGCCCCTTTTTCAGTCCCTAGAAGCAATCATTTCCAACTCTTTACTGTTTCTTTTGGTATTACCTCTAAAATAATAAGCTTATTTTGCTACTTATAGATTTTTCAGTTTTGGGTATTATCTATTAACTTTCTACTTTGGATAGTGGTAGAATTCTCTGACCACCTCACATGTCCATATTTATTGTCACTCTGGTTGTAATTGAATTTTGGTTAGAGCAGTATTCACTGTTAACAGTATTAAGGTTATGTATAGCTTGTTCACAGACAAATGTCGTATGGTATGGTTAATTTTTTTTTTTCTGTACAACTTTTTGTTTTCTCTGTTGTTAATAATTATCTTTTTCTGGTCTGTTTTGTTTAGTTTCTATGTTCTTATCAGTAATTTCTTTCTAAACTCTACCCAGAAGTGTAAATTCTTCCTCAATACTTTAAGCATTTTGGTTATATTATAAATTTTATCTTAGAGATATATATATATATTTTTAAATATTTATTTATTTATTTGCACCTCGTCTTGTGGCAGGCGGGCTCCATAGTTGCGGCTTGAGGGCTCCTTTTCGTTGTGGCTCACCAGCTCCTTAGTTGTGGCATGCGAACACTTAGTAGCGGCATGCATGTGGGATCTAGTTCCCCGACTAGGGATTGAACCCAGGCCTCTTGCATTGGGAGCGCAGGGTCCTAACCACTGCACCACCAGGGAAGTCCCCTTAGAGATATTTTCTAATCTGCTTCATTCTGAACATGTGCTCTAGGCAGCTGGGATGTTGTTATCACAGCATCATCATCCTGAAGATTTTTCCTACATTTTTTTGGTTTTGTTAATGGTAAGAAGAAGGAATCTAACATTTTGTATTAAGTCATTAATCAGTTGTCCCAACTATTCACTAATAGTGTTTTTATTATTGTTGCCTTATTTCATCTTTAAATACTTAGTGATAACAAGCGTTTCTTCTCTCTCCAGACTCAGCAAGCAAAATATAATTGATATTTCCATACTTCTTATTTTTCACCATGTGGAACTATGACAGTTCTTCAAGAGACTTAAGTATTGGAAACTAGAAAACAAAGACTAGAAGGACATGTACATAGGAAGCCAGTTGCATAATTTAAAAAATAAGTATACTGGATTTTCCCCTCTAAGATCCTTTGTCTTTTAAAGCTGCTTTTGATTTTTTTGATTAATTCAGTCAGTAGACGCTTGAGTGCTTGTTACTGTGCCTGTTCTCTGTTGCTAGGGATAACCGGCAATGAGCAAGACAAACAGGACCCCCATTCTTTTTTTTTTTTTTTTTTTTTTTGCTGTACGCTGTTGTGGCCTCTCCCGTTGCGGAGCACAGGCTCTGGACGCACAGGCCCAGCCGCTCCGCGGCATATGGGATCCTCCCGGACCGGGGCACGAACCCGTGTCCCCTGCATCGGCAGGCGGACTCTCAACGACTGCGCCACCAGGGAAGCCCCAGGACCCCCATTCTTGAGGAGCTTACATTCTAGTTTGGGAAGGCAAATACGATAGTTTCATATTTCCTAAGTGTAGGAAAGAAGTTTGACTACAAGATAACAGTGAGGTGTCATTAGGTAGAATGCCAAGGAATAATACCTTTTCGAGTTAGGTGACAAGCTGAGATCTGAAGGATGAGAAAGGAGCCAACCATGCTTTAGACTGCAGAAGGGTGTTTGTTCATGTAGTGAGAACTGCAAGTATAAAGGTGCTGAGACTATAAATGCTTGTAAGTGTTCAAGGAACAGAAAGAAGGCCTTTGTGACTCCGGTAGAGTGATTGATTCGGGAGAGAGTGGTTTGAGATGATGTTGGAAAAGTAGGCAGGAGTCAGATCATTTAGAATGTTGAAATTATGGCAAGCTGGAGCTTTCATATATAAATCTGATGAATTCAGTTTTGTTCCTTTAAAAACAAACAAACAAATACAAGATGTTACAGAAAAGAATCAGACCTATTTGTCTATGTAGTTAATATTGCTGTTCCTTATGAGCCAGAGAGGGGAGTTGCACTGATCATATGTATCTGAACTGAGTTCTGGTTCAGTGTCTGGATCTATCTGCGCTTGGGGTAGTTGAGTGGTCTCTAAATTTAGATAGCTTTGAATAGTGCCTTAATGAATTCGTTTTAGATTTAGAAGCAAAAGGTTGGGTTCTTGATTTCTTTTGTAGACTCAGGTGACTGGTAAGGTCCAGAATGATAGCAGATCTTGAAATTATTTTTGGTTTCTTATGTAGAGTTGTGTGCATATTTAAGACATCTCTTTTTTTTCCCCTTATCTGGTAAAGTGTAGATATAAATGGAAAGACATCAGGTGGTTATCTCAACAGGAAAGTCTTAGTGGATGAAGACTAGAAACTGCAAAAATAAATGATGAATTTAAAAGTGACTAATATTGGATAAGGTTCAGAACTTGAGCATTTGAAAAGACATAATCATTGTTGTCCTTTAGGACAGTGCTATCCAAGAGAAGTCCAGTGTGAGTCACATGTAATTTCAAATTTCCTAGCATCCACATTAAGAAATAAAAAGAAGCAGATGAAATTTATTTTAATGTAATTTAATATATCCAACACATTCTTATTTCAACATGTAATTAATATTAAAAGTCCTTAATGAAGTATTTTACATTCTGAGTTTTGTACTAAGTCTTTGAAATCCTGTATTTTATACCTACAGCTCATCCCAGTTCAGGCCAGCCACATTTCAGGTGCATGGTAGCTACATGTGTATGGGACACTGCAGCTCTTAGGGTTCATACTTCTGAAGGAATGGATAAATAGATATGATCTAGTTATTGAAAGTTATTGAAAACCCTGCCATGTTGTGAACATCATTCAAAGCAGTGATAGTTTAACAAATAAGGAAATAAATTTAAAAACATATATTTTTCCCTCTTCTAAACCTCTGTGTGATAGACTTGTTTGGGGAAGCTCATTTCATCCCCAAAAGGCTAACGTCTATAAAAGATGTCAAACAACTTATCTCCTAAGAGAGTTGTAAACAGACTTTATGTAGAACAAACTTTATGTACAACTCCGTGTAAGCAGTGGCTTTCTGTGTATCGATGGTGGGATGAAGAGAGAACACAGTCCTAGTCCTTGGAATCTGTAAAGAATGTCCGTAAACCAGTGGATCGGAATTCCTGTTCTGGTTTCCTGAATAAGAATCTTGATAGATGGACTTTTTAAAAAGCTCTGTAGGTGATTGCAATATATACCACTGGTTCAGCCCAAGGTCTTAGTAATAATAACTTAATTAAAAAAATAGTTGTGTGATGATTGGCTGTTAAACTTAGTTTTTAAAAAGGTTTATCATAATGAGAGCTGGAAGGAAGCCATAGGTGATTAGTTAACATAGCCTGTAGTATCTTTATTAAGTCAGGAAAGCTGAGAGTTCCTCTAAAAAATGGGAAGGATATATTCCCCAATGGTAACACATTTAAAACAGTAACTAAAATTGCCGTCAGCCTACCCTAGGGATATAGGAGAGGAGCCTCTGGGGTGAATCGAAGATTATTTAAGTTGCTGTCTGTGCTGTTCATTCTATTTCTCTAATGATGAAAGGTTAATTGCATAGATGATCCTGAGCCTAATAGACACCCATTGAGCAAATTCTCAGGAGAAGATACCACAAGTTGCCTACATTGGGAATATTAGATGAGTAAGTTCTAAATGAAAGGCCCCTCAGTTTGCTGTTGATTTTTCCCTGCTACCATCCAGCAGCAAAGGGATTTATTCTACAAAGGTCAGGACCCTAGAATTTGACCTTTTTTTGCTTTTCTGCACCTCTTCAGTGCAACACATGCCAGTTTAGCTAATAAAGTTATAAAACACATTATTGTTCTGTGTAGGAAGCTATCTGATTGCTTACTAATAGCAGGAAAATAGAATCAGTGGTGAAATCTGTTTGCTCTCAGAGAAGTTCCTAAATATCTCCCTCTCACCACTCTAGGGTTGTAGCTAAACATAGCTTAAGGTGTGAAGTCACATGTTGAATGGCAGGCAGTTTACGTACACTTTTTAATTCCTGTGGTGGTCTTATGAGGTGTAGGTCATGTTTGGAAGATTGAGAGAGTAAGTATCTTGTCCAGCTAATGGGTGGAGGAGCCAAGATTTGAACCCAGTTATTTTTTTGGTGCCAAGCCACTACTCACTGCAGAACCTAGCCCAGTATTATAAAGTGACTCTCTGAGGTTCTCTTCCTTTGGGACAGGGCATTTCAGAATGATAATTTGCTTCAGCATATGCCCTCACTTACACCCACTTTTATATGCCCATCTTGAAATAACATTAAATTATGGAAAACACTAAATGAAACCTGGATTCTAGTCCTAGCTGTTTGCTTACTGTGTATTGGGATTATGGATTCTCTTTCCGCTGAGCAGGGATTTCCCAATTATCTGTCTACTTTGGTCTTCTCATAATTGTGAGATGTGGGCACCATTACCTTGTCTTTTTTTTTTGTTTAATAAACTTTTTGTTTGAGAATAAGATTTACAGAAAATTGCAAGGATTGTACAGAATTCCTGTATTAGTTTGCTAGGGCTGCCATAACAAAGTATGACAAACTGGGCGGCTTAAGCAACAGCAGTTTATCACCCCACAGATCTGAAGGCTAGAAGTACAAAAATCAAGAGGTTGGCAGGGGCTTCCCTGGTGGCACAGTGGTTAAGAATCTGCCTGCCAATGCAGGGGACACAGGTTCGAGCCCTGGTCTGGGAAGATCCCACATGTCGCGGAGCAACTAAGTCCGTGCGCCACAACTGCCAAGCCTGTGCTGTAGAGCTTGCGAGCCACAACTACTGAGCCCATGTGCCACAACTACTGAAGCCCGTGCGCCTAGAGCCCGTGCTCTGCAACAAGAGAAGCCACTGCAGTGAGAAACCCGTGCATTGCAACTAAGAGTAGCCCCCGCTCGCCACAACTAGAGGAAGCGCGCGCACAGCAACGAAGACCCAATGCAACCAAAAAAAAAAAATTTATATATATAAAAAAAAAAGAGGTTGGCAGGATTGGTTCCTTCTGAGACCTGTGAGGGAAGGGTCTCTTCCAAGGTCTCGCTCGTCGGCTTGTATTAGATGGCTGTCTTCTATTTCTCTTCATATCGTCTTCTCGCCACATATCTCTGTGTCCAGATTTCCCCTTTTATAAGGATACCAGTCATATCTGTAAAGACCCTGTCTCCAAATGAGGTCACTTTCTGAGGTGCTTGGTGTTAGGACTTCAGTATATACATTTTAGGGTTAGGGAGACACAGTTTAACCTGTAACAGTCCCTATATTCCCTATGCCCAATTTCTTCTATTATTAACATCTTACATTAGAATGGTACATTTGTCACAATTAATGAACCAGTATTGATACACTATTATTAACTAAAGTGTAAGCCCTATTTTTTTTTTTTGTAAGCCCTATTTTTAACACATAAAACTTCAATTCAGGGGGGGAATATGACTTGGAAAAGATTTCAAAATTAGTGACCTCCTTTCTGACTTTAGTACAAGCAAAAGAAACCTTCCCAAGTCACATTATGAGCCTGAAAAGATATTTTCTACCTGTAATTACAACAGGATTTTCTTGTTTTCTGCATCCAGCAGAGTACTTAGCATGGAGTAAGTATTCATTAAAATCTGATAGAATGAACAGAAACATGCTCTCGGTACTTGTTGGGCCATGATATTTTTTGCAAGAGTATACTCAACAATAATCTTACCAAAGTAAAGTACAGAGATTGTGAAACCTGCTTTAATGAGAAAGCAAAACTATTTAAAAAATTGTGAAATGATTGTGTATTTACCTTTCCAGTAACCAGCGCTTGGTGCGAAGTCCTATTTATGTTTATGAAGCCCAGTCTACTAAGCTGAAACTTTGTTTGTTTGTTTGTTTGGCTGTGCCAGGTCTTCGTTGCGGCACACGGGATCTTTCTTTTTTTAGTTGTGGCATGTGAACTTTTAGTTGCGGCATGTGGGATCTAGTTCCCTAACTAGGGATTGAACCCAGGCCCCCTGCGTTGGGAGTGTGGAGTCTTAGCCACTGAACAACCAGGGAAGTCCCCTGAAACTTTAGAAGTTAAGTTGTATGTTCGGTATTAACCACCTTTAACAAATGAATAAACTGAAATCTACAAAGACTGTTACTTCCTTAAAGTCCCCCAGAATGCCTTTCTTATTCCAAGTCACTTCCTTTTGCTATTAGATAAACCATATATTTAAAACACGGTGCAGGCAGATGAAGTTGAGTTTACCACCTTCTAGGAGGTATACTTATAATAGAAGAGATAGGTGTGTAAATTTGCTTGCATATATTTTCTTTTACTAGCTTTTTTCAGACTGGTGGCTTGAGACCTAAGTTTATTACTTGTGTGTATTTTTCAGAATTTTCCAGCATTGATTGATTAAATTATGTTGCTTTCTGTGACTATTACATAATATCCCAGCTATCTTAAGATTTTCATATGTTTTTATTTCTGATTGGGGGAGAAACAGCAGTTTGATGGAAAGAATGAATAAAGGGGTTTCCCAGCAAAGGTTTGTCATTTTGATCTTAAATTATTCAATCTTTTCTCTGGTGTTTTTTACAAAAAACAAAACACAAAGAGAAACATTTATGAAACTCTTGTTCCTTTGTGGAAATCAGGCCTGAAATAATTAGTGGCATGCTGTATTCTGTGCCATATGGAAAATAGCTATCTCACTGAATTTTTCCTGCCTTTCCAAGTTACTGAGAAGTAGTGGTCCTGTTCCTTTAAAAAATGAAAGATGGAAGGGGTGGAGTTTGCCATGTCTTTGGGACAGAGAAACTATTCAGTCTCCGAAGAGCCGGAAGGAAATGTGACCTCTTGCTGGAGGTGGAGGTGATGGAAAGAAGCTAGCGGCAGTGTCCCTCAGCCTGACGGAGTCTGTTGCAGAGCCCTGACTTGCTCTGGAAACTCTTTTTTCCCAAGTGAGGTTGGTGCTGCCTGAATTTGGTGTAGGTGAACTGCCCCCATGCAAGTGATAGTTTAAGTACAGTCAGCAGGTAAGTCATCAAGTCCCTGGTCAGCTATTTTCAGGCAGATGCACTGGTTTTTATAAAGCGGTAGAATATGTTATGAATCTTAAATGATTTCTTCTACAGTAAATTTCAGAATTGATAGGATGGAAGTGGAGGGATGATTCTTTTTTAAAAGCAAAAAAATTTTTTTTAAAAATAAATTTATTTTTGGCTGTGTCAGGTCTTCATTGCTGTGCACGGGCTTTCTTTAGTTGTGGCGAGCAGAGGCTACTCTTCATTGTGCGCAGGCTTCTCATTGCTGTGGTTTCTCTTGTTGTGGAGCACGGGCTCTAGGCACGCGGGCTTCGGCAGTTGTGGCACGCAGGCTCAGTAGTTGTGGTTTGCGGGCTCTAGAGCACAGGCTTAGTAGTTGTGGTGCACTTAGTTGCTCCGGCATGTGGGATCTTCCCCAGACCAGGACTTGAACCCGTGTCCTCTGCATTGGCAGGCAAATTGTTAACCGCTGCGCTACCAGGGAAGCCCTAAAAGCAAAGAGTTTAACCCTCGGGCTTCCCTGGTGGCGCAGTGGTTGAGAGTCCGCCTGCCGATGCAGGGGACATGGGTTCGTGCCCCGGTCTGGGAAGATCCCACATGCCGCGGAGCGGCTAGGCCCGTGAGCCATGGCTGCTGAGTCTGCGCGTCCGGAGCCTGTGCTCCGCAATGGGAGAGGCCTACGTACCGCAAAAAAAAAAAAAAAAAGTTTAACCCTCACCACTTAATTCCATTTTTAGGACATGGCTGAAGTAAGGATGAGGAATCTCCTTCTGTTTGTGTAAACGCTTTAAGTTTTTTTTGCCATTGGTAGAGCTGTTCCAAATCCTCATTTTATTGACGAAAAATAGGCACAGAGAGGTTAAAAACACCTTCAAATAAGGGGTTTTGCGTTTATTAGGAGCATAAGTTTAGTTTTGGTAAATTTCTCTCATTTAAGGTGCCCATTATTTATTTACTTATTTTTAGCTTTTCATTGCTCACCAGTGGCAATGAAGAAGATCACCTCTGCCCTGATCAGAGGTCCTGATAGGAGAGGGAAGAAAGCAGTTTGCAACAGCCAAACAGGAGGCTAGAATGACATCTGTTATTTATTAGTTGATGACTGGTGCTTGGGCTCTAAAGGAGGGAAGTCAAGAAGACTCTCTCTGAGGTAGGATGGGCACCCTGCTGGTTAGACAGGAGCCCACAGTCCCCACGCCCACCCACAGAATACGGGTATCTGGTGGCTTTTGGAAAAGAACTGTCAGAACAGGTCTGTTTCGCATTTGGGAGCCCAAAGCATCCAACATAAGTAGCAATACTGTTAGAAAGGAATTACTTATTTTCCTCAAGTTTGAAGTGATGGCAAAGAGTCCTCATTTTTTCCTGTTTTTGCTGTGCAGTTTATTATGAATTTTCTAAGAGACAAATAACACAGTGCTCCTGTTTGCTGTCCAGAGAAATCAGGGCTGGCAAAGGAAGGACAGAGATTGACTTTTGGAGGACTTGGAATTGAACCTTTGTGGATAAGAGCTGGCTTATCCATCTGGCCAGTACTTCCCACACTGGCAGTATTCTTGACTTAGGGGGAAAAAGCTCTTTTATTATTATAAATTATCCATGTGTATTTTTATGTGAGGCTTGCCATTCCTTAATTGATGTACTTTTAAACTATTGGGTTGGCCAAAAAGTTCGTTCGGTTTTAAGTACACTCTTCATTTTCACCACCAACTTTATCGAAGTTTATTCATTAACTGAACGAATTTTTTGGCCAACCCAATAAATGCTTCAGAGGTTACCCTCAGGGAAGCTTCTTAATACTCACTTAGAAAACACTTAGAAAAATTATCTGTGTCAGTGGATAACTAACATGAGTTAGTTTTTTTTACGTAGTGAAAACAGTACACAAGAGTTGGGCCTTTTGTTGCTGTAGTTACTTGACACAAGAACTGAGGCCAAATACTGTTTCTCTGAGGGTGTGGGCTTTATTGGCTTCCCTTCACTCTCCAGTTTTTGAACGCAGGGGTCCCTGTGCTGAATTGTTTCTGTGAAGTTTTTGGAGCTGGTTCCTCTGAATTCTTTCCAGCCTGACAACAACCAATAGGAAGAACAATTGAGAATTTGTTTTGTAAACACGTCCATTATTAGCATAAGTTAACTAAAATATATGCTGTCATTAATAAAAAGGTTATTTTCAGGGAAATTGATAGTAAGGCTAGGATAAAAGCACACTGGTAAACAAATTCCAGTGTCAGATAATCCCCCAAATGCCAAGCAAACGGTTGCAGTGAGCTCTGAATTTCCACAGTGGCTTCCGGACTCCACAGAGGTAGAAGCTTTAGCTTTTTTTGCTTGCTAACCCCAGAATATAGTTTATAAATGTGTATTTTCTTCCCTCTCTTAATAATTTCTCAGTTGTTATGAAGTAGTCACACTTCTAAAAACAAGTTGCTGAAACAACACACAGTGGGAATGGTATTTTGGACTACTCATGTCCTGTAATTAGGAGGTGGTTTAAGATTGCACTTTGGAATTTACTTTAAATGTGTTTGAACTGAAATCAGTCATTGTTATTTGCTGGTAAATGATTCTCCTTTTAGACTTATTTGCAGAGCACACATGGAGAAGCATGTAGAGGTGAGCCTTTTGGGTCCCCTCATTGCATGTCTGGATTTTTTTTTTTTTTTTTTTTTCCCACCGCTCAGCTTGCGGCATCTCAGTTCCCTGACCAGGGATTGAACCCAGTCCTCCGCAGTGAAAGTGCCAAATCCTCACTGCTAGACCACCAGGGAACTCCTGCACGTCTGGATTTTTTAATGGAAGGATTCTCTAATTTTTTTTTATGGAAAAGGTATGGGGAAATTGCTGCAGAGACTGGCTATATCCACCCAGACTTATTAGAATTTTGACCATGAACTGAGCCCACCTGCAAAGAGCTGATAATTTTTTAAGCTGGAAGACGGATGTACTTGGGTTCCTTACACTGTTCTTTTCTACTTTTGTCTATGTTTGAATCAATGCCTCCATAATAAAAACACTAAAAAAAAAAATAGAGCCCAGCTGGCTATAAGGCTGGCCTTTCTTAACCTTCTTTAAAGTCATAAAAGAGGGGAAAAATTCCGTTGTAATAAAGTTTTCCTGAAATGGACTTTGAATAAAGTACAGTTTTATTTATTTAGGGTCTTGTGGAAATTACTAGGCTAGATTTTTTAAATATCTTAGAAGAAAGTAGGTAGATGTTTGATTCCCCATTAAAAGAATTAACACCATTAATGCTATGAATGTCAACAACTTTGTAAAAGACTGTTAGGGGGAAGTCACCTGTAAACTCACTAGCTGAAAATATTTATATGTGAAGTAAGAAGCACATGCTCTTATCCTGTCTGCCCCATTTCATGTCTTTCCCTTCTCCTTCCCCCTTCCTCTTCATGTCTTCCTTTCTGCTCCACAGAGGTAACCACTATTAATAGTTTGCTGCATGTGCTTATGTAGATATGTCTTTTTCTTTTTTGCGGTATGTGGACCTCTCACTGATGTGGCCTCTCCCGTTGCGGAGCACAAGCTCCGGACGCGCAGGCTCAGCGGCCATGGCTTCACGGGCCCAGCCACTCCATGGCATGTGGGATCTTCCCGGACTGGGGCACGAACCCGTGTCCCCTGCAACGGCAGGCGGACTCTCAACCATTGTGCCACCAGGGAAGCCCAGATATGTTTTATATGTACATCTGTACCTACATATTACTCATTTTAAAAACAAGTTCTACCAAATTACATAGAATACAATGTTCAAAGTTTAAGAATTTTAGTGCTAAACTCCAGAATAGCTGTGGTTTTATAACATAGGCAAGGGCAAAACTTTTATTATATCCTTAAGTTGTTTAAGCAATAAAATTGCCATTCTCCCCAAAGGACCTTCCTCTCCTTTAAGGAGGGTGCTCAGCGCACATGTGGGTATTTGCCTCTGTGAATTTTAAGACCTCAGAAATTAGTGTTATATTTATGGATTTACTTAATAGTTTAAGAGAGCTGCTTAATAGAGTAACTGTTAGGAGGGGGTCTCTGATTTGATTTCTTCAGGGATGTTGAGGGGCGGGGGTGAAGTCTTCGAAAAGTGTTTCCCTAGAGATACCTACAGCTGCTCTTGATTCTGTTTCCCTTTTCCTCCCTCTTTTGCTCAGGAGAGGATAATCTCCAGAGGAAAGCATAAAATAGTAAACGTGTTTCATATTTCACCTGAGTTCTGCTTTCCTGCCCCTAACTATCTAGAGGCACACAGAGCACACAGTCAGGCCCCTCCTTTGCCTACAGCCCTTTATGAATGGTGAATTTCTTTCTTGGCTGATTTTTGGATCTGTCTCTTCTTCTTTTTTTTTTTTTTTTTTTTTTTTTGCGGTACACGGGCCTGTCACTGCTGTGGCCTCTCCCATTGTGGAGCACAGGCTCCGGACATGCAGGCCCAGCGGCCATGGCTCACAGGCCCAGCCGCTCTGCGGCATATGGGATCTTCCCGGACCGGGGCACGAACCCATGTCCCCTGCATCGGCAGGCGGACTCTCAACCACTGCGCCACCAGGGAAGCCCTGTCTCTTCTTTATTTCAGTCATTATGTTCACCAAGAATTTTCTGCTTCTTGCCTTCAGTGACTCTTGAGAGCAGGGCTGTCTTGACTGGACTTGCTGGCGGTGGAGTTTCACTCTAACCTGGCACTGCTAAATGAAGTGTGTCTCCCTAACATTGAGATCAGTTTGGCCTTCTCTGCCTTTGAGGAAAATGTACGAGGAATACGAATGAGCTCAACTTTTAGTTTAGCTGTAGTGATTAGGACTGTGATACGTACTTAATTTTATTCTTGGATTGTATTGTTAATATCTGGTGAACTAATCTTTTATTATTTCTGCTTGTGTGATGAAGAGAAAGTGTGAAAGAGCCTGTTCATTAGCACATACCAAGTGTCCATTCTGTGGCTAAGCACTGTGCATAAAATGGAGAACAAATCAGACGTGATCTCTTACCAGGCAATTTTGTCGCTTCCTGGGTTTGGTATCCTGAATTGTTAAATTTATTTGGTTAGCACTCTTGTGTTACCCAACAGTTACCAAATATAGTGCCATCTGATCTGGAAAAGTATGCTGTCCTCTTGGCAGAGCAGAGACAACAGTCCTGGGGCCTGGGCAAGGGACAGGGAGTGCAGGCCTACATGGGGTCAGTCCTCAGAGACTCTTCCTCTTCTATTAAGGTTATGTTAGGGATCCATAAACAGGGAAAAGACCAATTTTAAGACCTATTTTAAAAACAGGTGTTAAATGGTAACTGTTGAAAATCAAATAATGTAATACAGTAGAATAAAGGACCAAAGCTACTTGATCATCTCAATAAATACAGTAAAAAAAAAAATCCAACATATTTTCATAATAAAAATATTAAACCAACTAGGAATAGAAGAGAACTTCTTCAGTCTGATATTAAACATCTGTGAAAAACCTACAGGTATCATTGTACTTAAAGGTGGAAGGAAGACTGAATGTTTTCACCCTAAGTTCAGGGACAAGAGAAGAATGTTCACTTCTGTCATTTCTATTCAGCATTGTACCAGATGTTCTAGCCAGGGCAGTTAGGCAAGAAAATGAAATAAAAGCCATCTAACTTGGCAAGGAAGAAGTAAAACTATCTTTTTGGCAGGTGATATGATCTTATGTAGAAAATCTTAAGGAATCCACTGAAAACTATTAGAACTATTAAATGAATTCAGTAATGTTACAGGATACAAGATGAATATACAAGAATGAATTGTATTTCTCTGGGACTTCCTCGTGGTGCAGTGGTTAAGAATCGCCTGCCAATGCAGGGGACACGGGCTCAATCCCTGGTCCGGGAAGATTCCCACATGCTGTGGAGCAACTAAGCCCGTGCACCACAACTACTGAGCCCATGTGCCACAACTACTGAAGCTTGTGTGCCCTGGAGCCTGTGTGCCACAACTACTGAACCCGAGTGCTACACCTACTGAAGCCTGTGCGCCTAGGGCCCATGCTCTGCAACAAGAGAAGCTCCTGCTTGCCGCAACTAGAGAAAGCCTGCGTGCAGCAACAGAGACCCGACGCAGCCAAAAATAAATAAAATTATTTTAAAGAAAGAATGAACTGTATTTCTATACACCAGCAGTGAGCAATCAAAATGACATAGAAAAACAGTTCATTTCCAGTAGCATCAAAAAGAGCAAAATACTTAGGAATGAATTTAACAAAATGAGCACAAAATTTGTACTCTGAAAACTACAAAACACTGTGGAAAGACGTCCCATGTTCATGGGTTGGAAGACTTAATGTTAAGATGGCAGTTTTCTCCAAATTGATCTACAGATTCAACACAATTTTTGTCAAAATCCCAGCTGGCTTTTTTGCAGAAATTGATGTGCTGAATCTAAAATTCATATGAGGGACTTCCCTGGTGGCGCAGTGGTTAATAAGAGTCCTCCTGCCAATGCAGGGGACATGGGTTCGAGCCCTGGTCCAGGAGGATCCCACATGCCGCGGAGCAACTAAGCCTGTGTGCCACAACTACTGAGCCTGCGCTCTAGAGCCTGCAAGCCACAACTACTGAGCCCTTGTGCCACAGCTACTGAAGCCCGTGCGCCTAGAGCCCGTGCTGCGCAACAAGAGAAGCCACCGCAATGAGAAGCCCGCGCACCGCAACAAAGAGTAGCCCCTGCTCACCGCCACTAGAGAAAGCCCGCGTGCAGCAACGAAGACCCAGTGCAACCATAAATAAATAATTAATTAAAAAAATAAAATTCATATGAAAATGTAGGGGACTCAGAATAGCCAAAATTGTCTTTGAGCAGGAGGAAGTTGAAAAACCTACACTTTCTGATTTCAGAATGTACTACAAGGCTACAGTAATCAAACTGTGGTTTTGGCATAAGCATAGACATACAGATCAATGGAATAAAATTGAGAATACAGAAATAAACCCTCACGTTTATGGTCAGTTGATTTTTTTTTTTTTGACCAAGATGCCAAGACATTTCAGTAGGATAAGACTAGTCTTTTCAACAGATGGTACTAGGACATCTGGATATCCACATGCAAAAGAATGGAGTTGGACCCTTACCTCGCACTATAACATAAAATTTAAATCAAAATGGATCATGGACCTAAATGCAAGAACTAAAACTATAAAATTCTTAGAAGAAAACCTAGGAATAAATCTTCGTGACCGTGGGCAAACCCTTCTTAGATATGACAGCAAAAGCACAAGGAACAAAAGAATAAGATAAATCAGACTTTATAAAAAAAACTAACAAAATCCCTTTTCTTTAAAGGTCAGAGTCAAGAAAATGGAAGAACAACCTACAAATTGGGAGAAACTTCTTGCAAAGTATATGTCTAATAAGGGATCTATATCCATAATTTAGAAAGCCTTACGACTCAAAAAGACAAATAATTCAACTTAAAAATGGACAAAGGATCTGAATTGATATTTCTCTAAGATACACAAATAGCCAATAAACATATGAAAAGATTGTCAACACGGTTAGTCATTAGGGAATTACAAATCAAAACCATAATGAGGGACTTCCGTGGTGGTCCAGTGGTTAAGACCCTGCGCTCCCAGTGCAGGGGGCCCAGGTTCCATCCCTGGTCAGGGAGCTAGATCCTGCATGCTGCAACTAACAGCCCTTGTGCCGCAACTAAGACCTGGCGCAGCCAAATAAATATTAAACAAAAAACCATAGGGCTTCCCTGGTGGCGCAGTGGTGGAGAGTCCGCCTGCCGATGCAGGGGACACGTTAGTGTCCCGGTCCGGGAAGATCCCACATGCCGCGGAGCGGCTAGGCCTGTGAGCCATGGTTGCTGAGCCTGCGCATCCGGAGCCTGTGCTCCGCAACGGGAGAGACCACAACAGTGAGAGGCCCGCGTACCACAAAAAAACAAAAAAAAACACCGTAATGAGATACCACTTCACACACACTAGGAGGGCTATAATAAAAAAGACAATAATAAAGTGTTGGAGATGTAGAGAAATTGGAACCCTCTTACACTGCTGGTGGGAAAGTAAAATGGTGTAGCTGCTTTGGAATATAGTCTGGCAGTACCCTACAAAGTTAAGCATAGAATTACCATGTGACTGAGCAATACCACTCCTAGGTATGTACCCAAGAGAAATAAGAATAAATAAAGTAAATAAATATTATTTTAAAAAGAAGGTGATCTACTGTTATTATTTAAAAGAAAACAAAAGAACTTCCCAGCCAAGCTGTAACAGTTTTCAAAGAAACATTCAGCCTTGCGTTGTCCTGGTGGAAGATTATGCGTTTTCTTTTGACTAATTCTGGATGTTTTTTGTTGAGTGCTGCTTTCAGTTGGTCTAATTGGGAGCAGTACTTGTTGGAATTAATCATTTAGTTTTCTGGGACTTCCCTGGCGGTCCAGTGGTTAAGACTCCACCCTTCCAATGCAAGGGGCACGGGTTCAGTTCCTGGTCGGGGAACTAAGATCCCACGTGCCATGAGGTGCAGCCAAAAAAAGTATTTATTTTATTTTTAAATTTTTGGCTGCATCGGGTCTTTTGTTGCGGTGCACGGGCTTCTCTCTGGTTCTGGTGCGGGCTCAAGTAGTTGTGGCACGTGGGCTCACTTGCCCCACGGCATGTGGGATCTTAGATCACTGACCAGGGATCGAACCCATATACCCTGCATTGGAAGGCAGATTCTTTACCACTGAACCACCAGGGAAGTCCTCAAAAAAGTGTTTAAAACAAAAATCGTTTGGTGTTCCAGAAGGAGCTCATAATAGAGGATTCCCTTCCAATCCCACCATATACACAACATCACCTTCTTTGGATGAAGACTGGCCTTTGGTGTGGTTGGTGGTAGTTCATTTCGCTTGCCCCACAGTCTCTTCCATTCCACATTATTGTACAGTATCCACTTTTCATCGCCCGTCATAATTTGTTTTAAAAATGGAATCTTTTCGTTATGTTTAAGTAGAGAATTGCATGAGGAAATATGGTTAAGAAGGTTTTTTTCGCTTAACTTACGTGGAACCCAAACATCAAAGCGATTAACGTAACCAAGCCGGTGCAGATGATTTTCAGCACTTGATTTGGATATTTTGAGTATGTCGGCTATCTCCCTCGTGGTATAACGTTGATTGTTCTCAGTTAATGTCTCGATTTGATTGCTTTCCACTTCAGCTGGTCTACCCAACTGGAGCATCGTCCAGCAGGAAATCTCCAGCACAAAACTTCGCAAACCACTTTTGACATGTTCGATCAGTCACAGCACCCTTTCCATACACTGTGCAAATCTTTTTTGCGTTTCAGTTATGTTTTTACCTTTCTTGAAATAATAAAGCATAAGATGCTGAAAATATTGCTTTTTTTCTTCCATCTTCAATATTAAAATGGCTACACAAAAGTTCACCAATTTTGATAATTTTTTTTTTTAATGCACACTGATATGACAGCTGTCACATGCAGTCTAACAGGATTGTCCTGAATGAAGTTAAAGACAACTACGTGGGGCTTTCCTGGTGGCGCGGTGGTTGAGAGTCTGCCTGCCGATGCAGGGGACACGGGTTCGTGCCCCGGTCTGGGAGGATCCCACATGCCGCGGAGCGGCTGGGCCCGTGGGCCATGGCCACTGGGCCTGTGCGTCCGGAGCCTGTGCTCCGCAACAGGAGAGGCCGCAATAGTGAGAGGCCCGCGTAACGCAAAAAAAAGACAACTACGTGCTACTAGAGCCATCTTTCGGAAAAAAACGAACGAACTTTTTGGCTAACCCAATAGAAGGATCTTTGATGAACGTATTCTAAAATACAGAGCAAGAGAAGCTAGACATTCTTTTTTTTCTTTTTTTTTGCGGGGGGTACGCGGGCCTCTCACTGTTGTGGCCTCTCTGTTGCGGAGCACAGGCTCCGGACGCGCAGGCTCAGCGGCCATGGCTCACGGGCCTAGCCGCTCCGTGGCATGTGGGATCTTCCCGGACCGGGGCACAAACCCGTGTCCCCTGCAGGTGGACTCTCAACCACTGCACCACCAGGGAAGCCCGGGCTAGACATTCTTAAATAGTAAGTCCATCAAATCAGGGTAGCTGAGTTGTCCTCCTTGAAGAAATGATGAGTCCTGGTTTTTCAGGATAGTCCCAATTTATTGATAAAGTCCTGTTCCCCATTGTCAAGCCAAATATCCTGGAAACCTTAAATTGCTAGATACAAATGTCACACCCCCAACCCCTAGCCTGTCTCAGCCAGAGCAGGGCAGTAGTCTTTTATTGGACTATATACACTGTATGTTAACTTTTATTTTATTTTATTTTCATTATTATTATTTTTTTTTGCGTTATGCGGGCCTCTCACTGTTGTGGCCTCTCCCGTTGCGGAGCACAGGCTCCAGACGTGCAGGCTCAGCAGCCATGGCTCACGGGCCCAGCCACTCCGCGGCATGTGGGATCCTCCCAGACCGGGGCACGAACCCGTGTCCCCTGCATCGGCAGGCGGACTCGCAACCACTGTGCCACCAGGGAAGCCCTATGTTAACTTTTAGATTTGAACTCTCTGGTCCCCCTACTTCTAGGTGGATATTTTTTCTTTAAGTAATTGTTTCGGGGAATTCTTTGGTGGTCCAGTGGTTAGGACTCCATGCTTTCACTGCCGAGGGCCCGGATTCAGTCCCTGGTCAGGGAACTAAGGTCCCACGAGCTGCGAGGTATGGCCTAAATAAATAAATATATGTATGTATGTATGTTACAGTCATTAAATCATAGCCTTTTTTTCCTCTGAACTACAAGAAGACGCAAATTCCCATGCTTCATTTTCCCCGTCAGTATTCATTCATTACTAAAATTTGTGTGTTTATAAAATCATGTCATAGATGTTATACATTTCAGTATGTCAGTGTATCTTATGGAATTTTACATCTTAAATTAGGGACTTGCCTAAAAGGATTCTAAGTCTTATGGTGAGATTTTTGCATTTTTTTTGGAAGGCTATTTCTTGGGAAGATTTCCATAGTTGATTGTTCTTATCCATTGTTTTGACTATTAGTGTTTTTTTTTTTATTTTTCATTTTTTTAAATTAAATTTTATTGGAGTATAGGTGCTTTACACTGTTGTGTTAGTTTCTGCTGTGCAGCATACTGAATCAGTTATACGTATACATATATACACTCTTTTTTAGATTTCCTTCCCATTTAGGTCACCATTTAGTTAACCTTTAGAGGGTGGTGTTTAGTGATCCTGTCCTGAAATTCTCTAGGCTTAGATCTTATTTGGGTCCTGTAACCCAAATTAAACAGATTAAAATAACTGTTGTTCCTTTGTAACACTCCTTCTTCCTTGAATTAGTCATGAGTCCTTGGAGTAAGAATTAGTGATGAAAGTTTCATGATGTTAATATATTCTAATAATGTAAGAAAATAAGATAGAGGCAACTCTTATATACACTACTGAATGTAAAATAGTTAGCTGGTGGGAAGCAGCAGCATAGCACAGGGAGATCAGCTCAGTGCTTTGTGATGACCTAGTGGGGTGGGATAGGGAGGGTCAGAGGGAGGCTCAGGGGAGAGGGGATATGGGGATATATGTATGCATGTGGCTGATTCATTTTGGTGTACAACAGAAACTAACACAGTATCGTGAAGGAATTATACTCCAATAAAGATCTTTTTTTTTTTTTTTTTAAAGCAACTCTGTATGCTTCATTGCTGCAGGGAAACAGGTGGTGCTAGAGAAAGAGGTTGGTGCTTAAAAGAATGTCTAGTACTTTGTTTGGTTTTTAAATTGGTTATGATGTGGATATTGAAGTGAGAGTTAAAACCATGAGAAATGCTGTGATTATGCTCTTTAAGGTGCATAAGATTCTTGAGAAATTTGAATATCCTGTGAGATAGTAAGTTTGATATTAATGGAAATGAGAAAAGGAAAAAAAAATGGTTTGCTCAGCAAAACCCTGTACAGATATTAAGTTACAGCAGTGGAGTCATTCAAAACAGTTAGGTGTAGATATCCAGAGATCAGACTGTTCACCATATGCAATAGTTCCCTGGCCCAACTCAATTCCTGTGTCCTTTCATGGGTTCAGAGAGCTTTAAAGGACTTAGTTTTGAATTGGTTTTATGTATTAGGACGGCTGTGGGTGTGTTTTTTGTGTGTGTGTGTGTGTGTGTGCTTTGTGGGTGTGTTTTATGTTGTTTTGTTTTCAGGTTATAGTATGTTTGCCTTAAAGTTTTATTTGCTTGATTAGTAGTAAGTCCTCTTTCTATGAAAGAAAATAAACAGTAACATCTTTTTTTTATTTCTCTCTTTATTAACTTTTTTTTTAACATCTTTATTGGGGTATAATTGCTTTACAATGGTGTGTTAGTTTCTGCTTTATAACAAAGTGAATCAGTTATACAAATACATATGTTCCCATATCTCTTCCCTCTTGCGTCTCCCTCCCTCCCACCCTCCCCATCCTACCCCTCCAGGCGGTCACAGAGCACAGAGCCGATATCCCTGTGCCATGCGGCTGCTTCCCACTAGCTATCTACCTTACGTTTGTTAGTGTGTATATGTCCATGACTCTCTCTCGCCCTGTCACAGCTCACCCTTCCCCCTCCCCATATCCTCAAGTCCATTCTCCAGTAGGTCTGTGTCTTTATTCCTGTCTTACCCCTCGGTTCTTCATGACATTTTTTTTTCTTCTTAAATTCCATATATATGTGTTAGCATACGGTATTTGTCTTTTTCTTTCTGACTTACTTCACTCTGGAGAAAAGGGAACACTCTTGCACTGCTGGTGGGAATGTGAATTGGTTCAGCCACTATGGAGAACAGTATGGAGGTTCCTTAAAAAACTACAAATAAAACTACCATATGACCCAACAGTCACATCTTTTTTTTTTTTTTTTTTTATAAATTTATTTATTTTATTTATATTTGGCTGTGTTGGGTCTTTGTTGCTGTGTGCAGGCTTTCTCTACTTGTGGCTCGTGGGCTCTAGCGCGCAGGCTCAGCAGTTGTGGCGCATGGGCTCAGCTGCTCCGCGGCATGTGGGATCCTCCCGAACCAGGGCTAGAACCTGTGCCCCCTGCATTGGCAGGCGGATTCTTAACCACTGCACCACAAGGGAAGTCCCCCAACAGTCACATCTTAACGGAAGATCCGAACGAACTTTTTGGCCAACCCAGTAGCTTGACCATTTAGGGCTGCCAAGGTTGGAGCCCCAGGGCAGCCCATTGAGAAGCTGTATTTGGCACTACTTAGTTTTAGGAGCTCAGTCTCCTGCCAAATGTAACCTATCCACAGCGTTCCAAACATGGGGCAAACAGTATTAAATTTAACTACCGAAGTGTTTCTTCTGGTGAATTCAGCAAGACACCTACCATGTGCCAAGCACAATGCTGGCATAGTCAATAGGGACACTAAGAAGAAACTTAACAATCTGGAGTGAGAAGGGGAGAGGAGTAATTGAATTCTTTCTTATCTTTGAGAGTCTTTGATTTAGAGAAGCTTGCTTTGGCCCTCGCTGCCAATATTATTCTTGTTGCTTGGAGTTGAAAAATAAGATCTGTATTTTTAATGACATAAAAGCCACGTAATTATATACCTTAAGGCCTTTGTTTTGTTTTACGTTAAAATGTATCTGCTCTTGCAAGGACGAGTGGCTTGGTGGAGAAGGCTTGGGCTTTAAAAAGGGTGGTGGGTCTGGAAATTACCCTCTCACGTGGCTCTGCAGAAGAGTTTAAAAATGAACCCTTCCTCCAAGTGACAGAATTATATCTGAAACCATTTCAGAAGGCTGTTTGAAATTCTACACTTGGGTTTTAAATAAAAAGGGGGGAGGGTAGAACAACAGTAGTATAAATACAAGATGGAGGAGGAGGATATCTTGCAGCTGAAGAAGGGTTTATGAGAAAGGATTTGAGGGCCTAGTGACTCATCTCACTCTGAATCAACATGTGGTGTGGCTGCCAGAAAGAGAAATCTTAGGATGCATTAGTAGTGTCTAAATAGTTTTATAATAGGCCAAATTTGGTGAATTACATTTAGTTCTGAGTATCCCAGTCAAGGAGGACAAACTGGAATTGATTCAGTGGCAAACAGGGTGATAATGTGGATATGAAACCATGTCATCTGAAGGATGTTGGAAAGTTGAGGGTATTTGGATCATACCAGCCCTTAACTAGAAGTTTAGGAACTGGATCCTATATTTCTGCCTGCTAACATGCTGAGTACTACTTGTTCAATAGGTGGATTCTTTTATATTGCTGGTGTAGGAACATCGCTGTTTTATTCTGAATGAAACAGCATGTCCAGGAAGAGTAGGCTGAAGTACTGCTGAAGAAACAAAACTTCCTTTGGGGGAAATTTTAATCTGAACAGAAACCAAACTTCTTAAAGAAAAACCAGAACGAACTTTTTGGCCAACTCAGTACTTGTAACATGTAAAACGTGCTAAGTTGATTTTCAAGGTGATATTTGTCGTACTTTCCATACTATTTTTAGAGCATGGACATGGAAGAAATGTTAGAAATGGGAAAAGCTATGTGTAAACACAATGAAGTTTTAAAGGTCTTCAAAGTAGAACTGTGAATTGTTTTGAATGAATTTTGGTAATTTAATCAGATAGCTTTAGTTATGGTTGTCCCTACCTTACACTAAAATGTTTGTATAAAATGTTTATATACATGAAATCTATTTATGTATATCAGGAGAAGACACTTCTTGGTCTTTTGGACCTTTTCCTTTCTTGTGTGACTTGCTGTTTCATAGTCTTCAGGTGACAGCTTAAATGCCACCTCTGGACCATCCTATCTAAATAACTCACTACCACACTTCATAAATTTGCCAACATTATGCGCTATTTGCCTTCTTCCTAGTACTTACCAGAATTTGAAATTACATTTTTGCTTGCTTGCTTGGTTATGATCTATCTGTAATTCTAGATTGTAAGCTCCATGGAGGCAAAGACCAAGTCTACTTTAATTTACCATTGTTTGTCCACTCTCTAGAGTTCTCTTGAATGAGTTAAGATATTCATTGATTTATTTCCAGCTCTGGTTTTGTATCATCCAAAGTTATTCCTCTTAACTCTCAGGGAATAGTGATGTTTTAAAATTAGTTTCAGTTCACATTAAAGAAATTCTAGAAGTGAGGGTGTGTCACAGTATTGTGACTCTTGAGTACATTTGTCAATTCTAGTAAATGTAATATAGGTAGAAGTGTTACATTTGGCTGTATTTTTTTTTTTTTTCGGTATGCGGGCCTCTCCCGTTGTGGAGCACAGGCTCCGGACGCTCAGGCTCAGCGGCCATGGCTCACGGGCCTAGCCGCTTCGCGGCATGTGGGATCTTCCCGGACCAGGGCACGAACCCGTGTCCCCTGCATTGGCAGGCGGACTCTCAACCACTGCACCACCAGGGAAGCCCACTATCTGTATTTTTAAAAAATACTTTGCCGCCTTTCTATTTGTTCATTTGGTTGTGTCAGGTCTTAGTTGCTACCAGTGGGCTCCTTAGTTGTGGCACATGTGCTCCTTAGTTGTGGCTTGCAGACTCCTTAGTTGTGGCATGCGAACTCTTAGTTGCGGCATGCATGTGGGATCTAGTTCCCTGACCAGGGATTGAACCCGGGCCTCCTGCATTGGGAGTGCGGAGTCTTAGCCACTGGACCACCAGGGAAGTCTCTCTATCTGTATTTAGATGACGACCTTTTCTTCCTTTTCGTGAAAATTAGGTTCTTAATTTTCCAGTGACTTGGAGTTGAAATGAGTATTTCCTTTTCTACTGACTTGTTCCCCCTTCTCCTTTTTTTTTTTTTCCCTTTTTCCTGCCGGGCAGCGCAGGCTTGCAGGATCTTAGTTTCCCGACCAGAGATTGAACTTGTGCCCCCAGGAGTGAAAGTGAGGACTCCTAACCACGGGACCGCCAGGGAATTCCCTCCCCGTTTCTTTTAAAGTCTGATATTGTCCACCCATTGTGTAACTGATCTAAAAGGGTATTTATTTCTAGCCTAAGCTAAATTGAAGACTGGACAGAGAAGTTGCTAGGCAAAGATACCCCTAGACTTGTAACAGAAAAAAGCCATTTAGCAAGAATGAACCTAGAGAATCCCCAAATATGCTGAAGGCCAACCAGAAAAACAATGTATTTTCAATATTCAGTTTCTGTAAATTGCTTATTTACACCTCCACCTCATATCTCCAAATAACTTATTCCTCTACCCTGGCTTTGTATAATGACACTACTTCCAAAAATCGGTTCCAAACTGAAACATCTTTGACCTTGCTAAAGCATGTAACAGTTTGATCCTTTTGGCAGGATCTAGACTGTAGGTCTTTGGTATCCTCATTTAGCAATCTCTTACGCATCACTGTTTGTCTCTGGCTTCCTAGCAGTTTCTCAGTCTTCTAAATTTATGTCTCTGAGATTATGGTTATTTCCTTACGAGCTGGAGCTATAGCAGCTTCTTGGATTTCTTTGCCTTTCCAAAAGTTCTTAAAATTCAAGTCTAAAACTTGAATATAGTAATTATAAACAGATACCACCTTTCAGTTTGTCTCTGTCTTGCCCTCTTTACCAGATCCTAAACTCAATAGGAGTGGAGACTTGAATTCATTTATTCATCCCACAAGTCTCTGCATGCCTTCTGTGTGCCAGACACTGCTCTGGCGAGGCTGTATAATGGTAGTTAAGAGCACTGGTTTAGAGCCAGGTCACCTGGGTTCAAATCCCAGCCCTGCCACTTAAAGCAGCGTGCCCTTGGGCAAGTTAGTTTACCTTCTTTATGTCTCAGTATCCGCATCTGTAAAAAGGGATGTAATAATACCCTCCTCGAGGATAAGTTAATAAAAATACTGTTTAAGTGTTTGCTGTTCTGGGCATTGAGGATACAACAGTAAATAAGAAAGATGAGATTTCTGGTGGTGGGAGCTTACATCCTACTTGGGTAGAGGAGGAAAAACAAAGTAAACAAGTACAGAGTAAACAAGTTTCAAGTACTGGATTTAGTGCTGGGAAGAAGAAAACAAGGTACTGGACTAGACCTTAGAGAATGACTGCGTGGCTGCTTTTGATTGGGTGGCCAGGGCAAACCTCTGGGGAGATCGCTTTTGAGTTGGGATCTGAATAACAAGAAAATCTGAGAGGTAGGGGAGGGTGAAATGTTCATTGATTATTGTTTTCCCTTCACAAGCCAGGCACAACATTACATAAAAGAATCTTTTGTTAAGCAGTGAGGCAGCGAGGTGTGATAGGATAAGTCCTGGAGTTCTGGTCTGGTTTAGGTATTAACTAGCTTTCTGATCTTTGAAGGAAAAAACAGTTTTGTTTTTTTCATGGGAAAATGACCCTGAAAGAAGATTGACTCTTGAAGCTAGTGATGGGCTAGAAGAAAGTAGAGGTTCTTCTCCTTATACATTACTTTAGTCCTGTGTTTATGGATTAATATCCTGTATTTTGGGACTTCTCTGGTGGCGCAGTGGTTAACAATCTGCCTGCCAATAAGGGGACGTGGGTTCGAGCCCTGGTCCAGGAAGATCCCACGTGCCGCAGAGCTGCTAAGCCCGTGCGCCACAACTACTGAGCCTGCGCTCTAGAGCCCGCGAGCCACAAGTACTGAAGCACGCACGCCTAGAGCCCGTGCTCCGCAACAGGAGAAGCCACCGCAATGAGAAGCCCGCGCACTGCAACAAAGAGTAGCCCCTGCTCGCCACAACTAGAGAAAGCCAGTGCGCAGGAAAGAAGACCCAACGCAGCCAAAAAAAAAATCCTATATTTTACAGGATGTAGTACATCCTGTTGTGGTATTACAATATTTGAGAATATTCTGTCACACTTTTTTTTTTGAGCACAAATAAACAGATTTTAATTCTTTGATAAGATAAATAATATACATAGGTACTTGGTAATACTGATAAAAAAGAAGATAAAAGTTAGAAAAATACAAAATGGAAAGATATAACTATAGATGTAATGAGCAGATGTATGATTATAATTATAGGTGTAATACATAATTTTAGGTGTAAAGGAGATTACAGAATCTCTCACACTTTAAACCTTTTCCTTTGAAGTAAATATTAAGGGTATGCCTCATGGATTCAGGGTCCAGGAAGTAGGGAAATGGTAAGATGTGCCACAAACTCTATAACCAAGATGTCATTGCATAGAGTTTCTTCTGTGAGGACTGGGAAACCTGTCTCAGGTCATCTCAGTACTTTTATTAACAGTTAACTTAGTTTGCAAAACTTGTCTGCTTATTGAGAAAAGACTATGTGCCCCAGGTTATCAATAGCTCTCCTCATTTTTGTCTGTGTTTCATGGTGTCCCCCAGTTAGAGTTACAGGTCAGGTTTTCCATTTGCTGCTGTGGGTTGGTACGTTGGGAATTGTACCGCTTAGAAATCCCCCTTGGTAAAAGGGCAAAGAATGCTTTGTTTGGTTTGGTTTTAGCAGTCATTTCATCTTTTTTGTTTGTTTCTAAGTGTCCATAGAAGTTCAAGGGACTCACTCATTTGCAAAGGGGCTCACTTATTTGTTTGATTCTGTTTTTTTACATTAGGTGTAATTGAAAAGCGACCTTCTCTTTAGAGATGTCAAAAACAAACAAATCTAAGTCTGGATCTCGCTCTTCTCGATCAAGATCTGCATCAAGATCTCGTTCTCGTTCGTTTTCGAAGTCTCGGTCCAGAAGTCGGTCTGTCTCTCGTTCAAGGAAACGCAGGCTGAGGTAAGGGGGTGTGATTGTATAATGAGATGATCATTGATCAGTCAGTATAGGTCTCTGAAGATCTTTTGTTAGACCCTTTCTGTGAGTGTCAAATGGAGGTGCGGGGTTGGCTTGAGGTGGCGTGTTGGGCGGTAAGATATTCCAGGTCTCTTCAAATGTTACAAATCCAAATCATCTTCGATTGCCATGCTGTTGGCCTAATTCCTTTTCTTTCCTGTCAGCACATACTGTTTTTCATCCACTGTGGAAGAAAGAGCGTTTTATTTTTATTTAAGCTACTTGCTTCAAATCTCTACACCTGATTATTTTTCACTGAAGTATTTTTGGAGGCTTGGACCAAGGTTTATTTGCATCATCAGCAAAGACAGGATAGCTAAGAGGATTAATAGTATGATCAACATTGCAAGGAAAAGAAACCTTAACTCACTAAAATAATTAAACCTTAAAAAACTTAATCAGGAGTCCTTTGTATATATATACCTGATACGCCAACTACTAACAAGCTGCATCTATTTAGTAAAACACATCTTGCAACTGCCTAAAAAAATCACTATTGTAGACATCACTTTGCCTTAGTAAATATGCAAATAATTCTTTTGAATTTATTGCCAGTATTCTTTAATTTAGTCAGTTTCTACACCTTTAGTTGGATTATTTCCTATTTCAGCTGTCTTGGAGTATAATGCCAAACTTCCAGCATCTTTCGTCTTTTGTTGTGTTATGAGTTCGGTTTTTCATTCTTTAAAACTTTCTTTTGTGAGTAGATAAGAACCTGTTAGTAAATATAAGTTTCTATATGTGTGTTAGAGAAATATTGATGTATCTAAATGTTTAAATACCAAAAGGGGATCTTTGTACAATTTCGTTCTTCTTGTCAGAGCTGCAGTAGGCAAGGAGACAATTTCTCAGTTTTACCACTTGGCGCCCCTGCTCATTATTTTAGATGAGTATCTAGAGCCCTTCTCTTAAATGAATCATGCAGTTTAAAATAAACTCAGGAATAGTTGTTATTAATCTTTATTGATGGTTTCCATAGTCCTACTCCTAAAAGAGTCTGTAAACAAATAGTTGGTAGGCTCCCCCCCCACCCTCCCAACAAGAATAAGTTAATTCTTTTTTTTAAATACATTTATTTATTTCTATTTATTTATTATTTTTGGCTGTGTTGGGTCTTCGTTGCTGTGTGCGGGCTTTCTCTAGTTGCAGGGAGCAGGGGCTACTCTTCGTTTCGGTGTGTGGGCTTCTCATTGTGGTGGCTTCTCCTGTTGCGGACCACAGGCTCTAGGCATGCGGGGTTCAGTAGTTGTGGTTCGCGGGCTCTAGAGCACAGGCTCAGTAGTTGTGGCGCACAGGCTTCGTTGCTCCACGACATGTGGGATCTTCCTGGACCAGGGCTGGAACCCGTGTCCCCTGCATTGGCAGGTGGATTCTTAACCACTGCACCACCAGGGAAGCCCAAGAATAAGTTAATTCTTAAACGGAATCTGTGAGAAGCCTGTCTGAAAATTAATTTCAGAGCAGAGATTGAACAAAAAATAGGTGTGCATAAATGTTAATGACTTCCATATAGTGTAGAACAGGAAGTTATAAACTTTGAGTCTCTCACTCAAAACCCCCTTTTTTTTTTTTTTAAGATAACATTACACCTCGAGGGTAACCAATCCTAACCTTATTTTTCTCTCCCATGTTTCTTGGGCACACATTTTTATACCAAGCTTTGTTTGAGGCCTGTGCTAGATAGAGTCTCTCTGTTGCCCAATTGTGTCAGAGTCTGTATGTAAGTAAAATTCTCTTTTATCTTCTCAAACCCCACCCCCATCCCCACCCCCACCCCCACCCCCCAAAAATGAGGGAAAGCCCACTAAATATATCTACCCCAGGAATTTGCTATCAAGGCCATAGGACCGAGCAGAGACTCTTAGTAAACTCCTACCTTGCGCCCGGAGTCTTTTGATCTGGTTTGCTTAAATCTCAGTTTCAGCTCATTTGGTTCTTTAAAACTTAATCTAGTAAATGGAAACTAAATAATTGGTTCAAAAAGAAGAGGCTGTACAACCAAAACTGAGAGAGAAAATTGAACTGACATAACCCAAATTGAAAAATGTTTACCAGCTCTGAAGTATTTTGATAGCTAGAGTTCTGGGCGGATCTCTCTGGACAGATCGCTTCTCCTTATTCTACAGATCATTTGGCATGGTCATCAACTTGGCAAATGAGGGAAAGATACCTTATGCAGGCAATATGTGCCGGGGTAGGTCTAGAGCCACTCCATGTGCTGTCCTAATACCTGTAAGATTATTTTGGAGGAATATCTCCACTAGAAAACAAGTTTTTATATTTGATTCTAGTCTGACGTCTCTGCTTTTTAGAAACAGATAAATTTGCCACTGGATGTTCAATTTTTAATTCTGGCTTATCTGTTTCATGATTTTTTTCTTTTGTTTTCCCTCTCCTACAAGGAAAGTATACTGTCCAGAGAGTTTGAGAAACCATACCTTTAAATTAACTTAACTGCTGAGTTCTACAGAATTGGAGAAAATTGGTTGTTTCCTTGTATTTCACAGACTGTTGTATCCTTTTAAATGACTTCTCATAAATAAATTAATTTGCAATCTGCAGAGACTCATATTCCTGCATCCGTGCAGTGACTGCGGGGTTTGGATGCAGTATGCCGCAGGGCCCTCACTAGTAATTGGTGACAGAAGCAGCAGTAGCCTCTGAGGATGGGAACATGAATCAAACCCTCCTTAGTGCTGGTGGTGCATCACCTCCCTCAAGTACAGCCATTAAATTGGGTCATATTCAGTTTCATAGCTGCATCTGCCTCTCCCTTCTTTCTTACATTGTTCTATTTTCGAATGAAAAGTGTGAAAGGTAAGTTTGTTTTTTTAAATTGTACTTAAATAGCAACCATTAACAACCATCACTATGCTACATCTTCACTAGTTCCTTTTGTTCTTGGAGTAGATAAAGAACCTGGGTAGTAAGTAGTGGGAAGCCAATCCCACTTTATCTTCTAAGTGTAAGTTTCTTTCTAAAAATAACATTCTGTTTAGTTGTTAAAACCTGTCACATTTGCATCTGTTTCCAGTTAGGTCTGATATGAGAAGTCCTGCTTATGAACTGAAGGGTTTTCATTCTATATGTAAAGAAAATATTTTTGGAGTTTTCTAGTAATTTTACATATTTCTAGTTAACTACTTAGGTGTAGTGACTAATTAACGCTCTATATCATAATTGACATGACAAGTGGTATCAAAGAACGCCACTGGATTTTCCACACCAACAAATACAGTTTTTGGCTTTTTGATGGGAACAGCTCCCTGTCATTGACAAGCCTGGCATTTGTGAACATGTAATTTTTACAGAGTTAGGTTACTGTTGAATCCCCACCGGTCTGGAAATGTACCTTTGCTAAATTAGAGTTCTGTATTGTTAAATGAAGAAGAACACCACTAGGCTTTAGGTTGACCTTAAAGATGTGCAAGTGTGGGGCTGTTTTTGTAGTTCCTCTTTGCTACCCTCTTGTGTGTTTTGATGTCTTATGGTCAGATGGTGCCCTCTTGTGGCACCTGGGTAAGACCTTGTAGTTCAGCCACAGAAACTTGACCTTCTAGATAATGAGACCATTTCCAGATTCCCAGTTTTAAAAAAAACAACAATATTTGTATGCTTTGCTGCTGATCTCATTTCAGTTAAAATTCTTTTAAGCTTTGAACAGATGAGTTCTCTAAGTCCCTGTTTAAGCATTCTTTGGTTTAGACCTGTTGTAACTTTTTTTTATACAACCCCAAGTCTTAGTGGAAGCTAAGAATTTAGCCCTGCACAGACAGAGAGAGGTGGATAGGATGGGGAGTAAGCAGTGTGGGACCAGAGGATCTGAATAGTTACCTGTCTGGGTACCACAGCATGCAGGGATCACTTCCAATGACCCAGGGACCTACCTGTACAATCCTCTGTGCCTCTGAAACTCTTAGCAAGTAGTATACTATATTAAAATGGTGTTTGTTTAGTTTACCACATTAGAAACATTTTTATATTCTCTCAGTCACTATAGAAATACATCTCCATTTAGAATGTGCTACAGTATTAATGAAGCATCTCAGTGTCTCATTTGTTAAAGTGCTTCTTTATTTTTGTACTTAATGTGGCCATAAGAGTAGAATTAATTATTTAAGTTTGTACCTTTCGTTTGAAAACACTGAAGTTAAATGATGCATAAGAAGAGGGATTTACCTCTTTGTTGGCAGGTTTTTCTTGAGTAAAAATGCTTGTGTCAAAAATTCAAACATTTCTTCCCTCCCCTGCCCCTCTTTCAGTTCTAGGTCTCGTTCCAGATCATATTCTCCAGCTCATAACAGAGAGAGAAATCACCCAAGAGTATATCAGAATCGGGATTTCCGAGGTCACAACAGAGGCTATAGAAGGCCCTATTATTTCCGTGGGCGCAACAGAGGCTTTTATCCATGGGGCCAGTATAACCGAGGAGGCTATGGAAACTACCGCTCAAATTGGCAGAATTACCGGCAGGCATACAGTCCTCGTCGGGGCCGTTCCCGATCCCGGTCCCCAAAGAGAAGGTCCCCTTCACCAAGGTCCAGGAGCCATTCTAGAAACTCCGATAAGTCTTCCTCTGACAGGTCAAGGCGTTCCTCATCCTCTCGTTCTTCCTCCAACCACAGCCGAGTTGAATCTTCTAAGCGCAAGTCTGCAAAGGAGAAAAAGTCTTCTTCCAAGGATAGCCGGCCGTCTCAGGCTGCCGGGGATAACCAGGGAGATGAGGCCAAGGAGCAGCCGTTCTCTGGAGGCACCTCTCAAGACACAAAAGCGTCTGAGAGCTCAAAGCCATGGCCAGATGCCACCACATACAGTGCTGGTTCTGCGTCACGGGCCTCAGCCGTGTCTGAGCTGAGTCCTCGGGAGCGAAGCCCGGCTCTCAAAAGCCCCCTCCAGTCTGTGGTGGTGAGGAGGCGGTCACCTCGTCCTAGCCCTGTGCCCAAACCTAGCCCTCCGCTTTCCAGCACATCCCAGATGGGCTCAGCTCTGCAGAGTGGTGCTGGGTACCAGGCTGGGGCACACCAAGGTCAGTTTGACCATGGCTCGGGGTCCTTGAGTCCATCCAAAAAGAGCCCCATGGGTAAGAGTCCACCAGCAACTGGCTCCACATATGGCTCATCTCAGAAAGAGGAGGCTGCTGCTCCAGGCGGAGCAGCCTATACAAAGAGGCAAGTATCTTGTTTCCCCTGTCTGGTTGTTTTTATCTCACCAGCCGGCAGTTTAGTTGTAATGTGATCTGTAGAGCTCTGATTAATGGTAATAAGGTAATCCCGTTTCCTCAACTTTTCATTTAGCAAACTTTAAAGCATCACCCCAGGAAACCTTTAGCTTAACTCTAGTTTTCCTACCTTCCTGAATTTGTATTGCAGCATAAAGTTTCTTTAGACTACTCTGCAATGATGTTTTCACATTTAAAGTTTACCTTGGATTCTACCAGTATAAGCCAGAGAACAGTAGAGATTTGTGGGTCAGCCATCAAAAAATGTGGTCTTCACCAAAATGAATGGCTGTTGGAGCTGTTAGACCCTCTAGGACCTACCATCTCCTGTGATCGATCTGCATCAGTCCATCATGGTGGAGAGCTGCACCCTCACACCCTCCAATTGAGGAGACTGGGCAGAATGGGAAAGTCCAAGGCTTAGTCCAGGAAGACCTTGTTTTAAAATCACAAAGTGGGTGTATGTCCCAGTAGAAGCCAACCAGGCTGTGTGTTAGGAGAGGACATAACAGTGTCTCTGTCTTTCTACCCTGGGGGACACACTGAGTTGGAACTTGAATCTTTTTTATGTGGTTGGATGGATTGGGGTGGCAAAGACATAACAGGGAATTTGTACTGGGACCAGGTTGTTAAGAGGGCTTTACAGAGCAGGTGGTTCCCCTCCTGCCCCCACCTTTTCCTTTTATTAGCATATTCTTTGCTGCCCTGCTGTCCTTTGGTTCTTTTTTGTCATATTAATGCAACTATAACATGATCAGACTTTTTCCATTCATGGTACAAATGAGACGTTCAGAATCTGTACTTTGCAGCTTTCAGTAAGTCTGCTTTGAAATACAAGTTTTGTTCCTTGCCAGGACTATGAATCTCATTAGAACACTTGGGCATGAGCTCTGCTTTTCCATAAGAATGAGTAGGATGATTTTTGCCCCCTCCCCCAATTAACATGTATTCTGTTTTTATTTGTGTTTGCAGTATATTTCATACTTAGATCTTCTAGGTGACTTGAAGCAAATTTGAAGTCTCTTTTGAGACTTGTATTTCCAAATGTGAGTTGTATAAAAGCAAAACAGTCCAAGGTTGAACATTCTATGTTAACTTTGCTGAAAGCAGATTTTAAGTGACTGAGTGAAGGTTGGATAAGACCTTAAGTTTTTTTTTTCCTAGACCACTTACAGGTAAGTAGGTTTTTGTTTTTCAGTATCCTAAAAATTGCCTTTGCTATTTTGTTTTTGTTTGTTTTTCTAATACACAACTCCATAGACCATATAGTTTTCTCTTAAATGCCAAGTTCATAGATCTGTGAAGAGCAGTTTTTTAGAAATTAATAGAAGGTAACCAAGACTCCTTTCATAACACTGGAATCCACAAGACATGCTTATTAGAGAAGCAGAATCCTAACACCGTACGCACATGGTGCTAGTTTATTTTAGATCAAGTTGCTTAAGAAGCCTCTTGTGTGTGTCTCCCTTGTGTTTTCATAACTAGGTATCTAGATGAGCAGAAGACAGAGAATGGAAAGGATAAGGAACAGAAACAAACAAATACTGATAAAGAGAAAATGAAAGAGAAAGGGAGCTTCTCTGATGCGGGCTTGGGTGATACAAAAATGAAATCTGATCCATTTGCTCCCAAAACTGATACTGAGAAGCCTTTCCGGGGTAGCCAGTCTCCTAAAAGGTATAAGCTCCGAGATGACTTTGAGAAGAAGATGGCTGACTTCCACAAGGAGGAGATGGATGATCAAGATAAAGACAAGGGTAAAGGAAGGAAGGAATCTGAGTTTGATGATGAACCCAAATTCATGTCGAAAGTTGTAGCAGGTGCAAACAAAAACCAGGAGGAGGAAAAGTCAGGCAAATGGGAGGGCCTGATGTACGCACCGCCAGGGAAGGAAAAGCAAAGAAAAACGGAGGAGTTGGAGGAAGAGTCTTTCTCAGAGAGATCCAAAAAGGAGGATCGGGGAGGACCCAAGAGAACCGAAAGTGGGCACAGGGGATTTGTGCCTGAAAAAAATTTCCGAGTGACTGCTTACAAAGCAGTCCAGGAGAAAAGCTCATCACCTCCCCCGAGAAAGACCTCTGAGAGCCGAGAGAAGCTAGGAGCCAAAGGAGACTTTTCCACGGGGAAGTCTTCCTTTTCCATTACTCGAGAGGCCCAGGTCAATGTCCGGATGGACTCTTTTGATGAGGACCTTGCCAGGTGAGCTGTAGTCCATCTTGACCCTCAGGGTTTTAGTAGCCTAACCTCTCTCTCTGAGGTCATTCTGGAACGAGGACAGGCCCCTCATGTATTTCCCCGCTGTCTCATTTTCAGTGTGTATACCCTTGTGTCTCTGTTTTCAGTGGAGAAGTGTGCATCACTGAGCAGTTATATGTTGGGGGCAGTATCATAGCAGTGGTGAAGCGTCTTTTTACACTATAGTGACTGGCTTTTTTGATGCTGGGTCCCCTCTGCTTCTCTCTTGCACTCTATTCATCACATTGTAAGCTCCCCTGCCGGCCCCATTCCACCCCCGTCCTGTTGCCTTCCTAAATGTGCTTGAGATGTCTTTTGCCTGTGGAACCATGCAGGGTCCATTTTTCCATTCTTAGCTAAGTCACAATATCTATTTTTACAGGTCTTCATGAAATAATGTAACAGTTTTAAAGTTGGGGCTGGGGGCAGGAGAACTTAAGGAAAGAGTGATGAAGCCCAGGCTGCTTTTTACCTGGTGTAAAAACTGCAAAGCCAGTTGGAAGTCTCCTGAACAGCATTGTTGCCACATCCCACTCTTGCTGCATTGTGTCACTTCACTGAGTGGCCCTGGATGGCCAAACTAGTTGGTCTTTAAAAACACCTTCCTGTTTGTCATCTGTTAAAACCAGCAGAGACCCCCAGAACAGAATCACTGAGGTTTAATGCTTCATCCTACCCATTTGTTCCTATTAAATTCCAACGGGGAAAAGGGAAGAGAGAGATCTTAGATGCCTTTTCCCATAGTTATGGTGCATTGAAGTTACTTTTTACCTTGGTAGGAATTAAAAAAGGAACTTTACAGATAAATTTAACTCTTTTAAAGCACGCTCTTCATTTTTAGGATTTAAACGTTCTGACTTTCTGTGTATCTTGTTACATTGGGCCTCCCTGTGTTTCTTTTTCAGACCCAGTGGCTTATTGGCTCAGGAACGAAAGCTTTGTCGGGATCTAGTTCATAGCAACAAAAAGGAACAGGAATTTCGATCCATTTTCCAGCACATACAGTCAGCTCAGTCTCAGCGGAGCCCTTCAGAACTGTTTGCCCAGCATATAGTGACCATCGTTCACCATGTTAAAGGTGAGTCCAGACCCCAGCCTGCTCAGGGTCCCTTTCCACGTGCTTAGCTTCCTCTCTAACAAGCAGAAGGATGAGTGGGGGAATGGGGGAGTCTATCAGGGATCTTTATCTCATTGATAGGGGCCTTTGAAGCTACGGGCTAGCTTGAAGGAAATTTCTTCCAGGGAGAAGTTTCCATTTTTTAATTACAGAGATGAACATTATGAAATGCTAGTGGTAACCTGTGATCTTGAGAATAAGTAAAATCCTTCATGTGAAGGTTTAAATTGCTTGAAAAGGAGGTATGAAGGTGGCTTTCTCAGCCCCTCTGTCTTTTCCTGTCTAGTAGCTAGAATCCTCTAGAGGCTTCTTGAAGATCTTGGGGGATGGATATCTTCCCCACATTATTTTGCCATCTCCTGGGCAAATGGAGGTGGACAGGCTGGGGAGTGTCATGTAGAATCTGGGTTTGGGCCAGTTATAGGTTCCATCTGAAATTGGAACTCAAGCAGGAGCTGGTGCTCTGAATCAAAGGATAGTAAGCTCTAGTTTCTCTCTTTGTATCCATGTCCTACAGTGGAAATCAGACATTGGATTTTGTCTGAACCAGCCATTTTTTCCTTCTTCTTCCTAATGTTTTTTATATGGACTTGACTACTTTAGTCACATCTCTGTGGTTGTAGGTCCATGCACACGAGTTGAATGTTGGGTGTGCCTTTGATAGCCTGATATGTTTTTCTTTGATTCCCCACAGAGCATCACTTTGGGTCCTCGGGAATGACATTGCATGAACGCTTTACTAAATACCTAAAGAGAGGAACCGAGCAGGAGGCAGCTAAAAACAAGAAAAGCCCAGAGATTCACAGGTGAGGACCTCAGCCTTACAGTAGAGGTGGTCATAAAAGTCTGCTCATCAGATAATAAACTCGTCTTGTTTTTGCAATTTGTTAGTTACATTATCAGCAGAATTTAAGGTAGTGCCCTCCAGGCTCTAGGATAGTGGTTGTTTGTAGTGGAAAGGGTATGCTTTGATGACTATAAGTTTCTCACTTTGGGCTGGAGGAAAACAGCCCTTTTGGTATAAGTGAACCTTTGTATTCTTGGGAGCTGGCAAACAGTAACCCAAGATCACTGTGGGCTTTCTTTATATAGAGTAGATGTTGTTTCTTTTTTTTTTTTGCGCTACGCAGGGCTCTCACTGCTGTGGCCTCTCCTGATGCGGAGCACAGGCTCAGTGGCCATGCCTCATGGGCCCAGCTACTCCGCGGCGTGTGGGATCCTCCCGGACTGGGGCACGAACCTGTGTCCCCTGCATTGGCAGGCGGACTCTGAACCACTGCGCCACCAGGGAAGCCCTAGATGTTGTTTCTTTAAGCAACCCATGTATTTCATATATTAGTCCTTCCTTTGGAAGAATTTGCAGCAGGTGGGGGCTGGAGGTGGGAGTGCTTATAGGATTATGTCAAAGGGTTTAAAAGCCCAGAGGTTTAAACATTCGGTTGTTGGAGACTATTCATTCAGCAAATAGGGACTTTGTCTAGAAACAAAGTTGGTCTTTAATTATATAATAGTCAGCTCTTGAACCTTTGCAGGAGGTAGGAGGACCATGTTTGCACAACAGTCTTGGATTTAGGGTCTTTGGGGATTTATGTCATGCCAGGCAGTTGTTTCTCACTTGGACCTCATCCTATTGGTGAATAATGGGCCATTATATTTTATTTTATTTATTTTTATTGTATTTTTAAAAATATTAAATTTTATTTTTTTGGCTGCGTTGGGTCTTCATTGCTATGTGGCGGGCTTTCTCTACTTGTGGCGAGCAGGGGCTACTCTTAGTGCACAGGCTTCTCCTTGAGCAGTGGTTTCTCCTGTTGCGGAAGACGGGCTCTAAGCATGCGGGCTTCAGTAGTTGTAGCTCATGGGCTCTAAGCACGCGGGCTTCAGTCGTTGTGGCTCATGGCCTCTAGAGTGCAGGCTCAGTAGTTGTGGTGCATGGGCTTAGTTGCTTCATGGTATGTGGGATCTTCCCGGACCAGGGATTGAACCTGTGTCCCCTGCGTTGGCAGGTTGATTCTTATCCACTGCACCACCAGGGAAATCCCAAGGACCATTATATTTTAATTTCCAAGATGAAAACTGCTTTTTGAAGTTAGCAGGGCATAGATAATCTTGATGTGAATTTGAAATTATAGGCACGGCTGTAGGTGAGTCTGTTTTCCTGGCTGTAATGGTACTGGGTGGAATAAGATGTTTTTTCTGTTTGAGTTTGGAAAGTTGAGAGAGAGAGAGAGAGTGTGTGTATATGTGTTGTGTATGCATACTCGCGCATGGACATCTATGGGAGAGTGTAAGTATATAAGCAAACAACATAAGTGTAATAAAAAGGAATGCCTATGATTTGCACCACTCTCCTTACGAACTGAGGTGCTATATTCACACTATGGAATGTTAAACAATTTTTGTGTTTTCAATTTTAGGAGGATAGACATTTCCCCCAGTACATTCAGAAAACATGGTTTGGCTCATGACGAAATGAAAAGTCCCCGGGAACCTGGCTACAAGGTGAACTGTTGCTTTGATCAGTAATTCCAACAAAATGAGTGCGTTGGGCATGAACTTGACAGAAATGTGTTTGTTTAAATTACTCTCTACTTAAGTTTGTGTTTTTCTTTTAAGGATGGGCATAATTCTAAAAATGAACTACAAAGGGTTAATTTTTATTAAATGTATCAACAACCTTTGTGAAGTGGTTAGAATATGGTAAATGACCCCAAAGTCTATTGAGGTGAGCTTGAGAAAAAAAAGAGAGGAGTTTTGGAACAAGTGCCCATGATGAGAGAAGAAACTTTTTGTGATATTTTTCTGCTTGTAAGTATTATCAAATCAACTATATACATGCACTATTTCCAACCATGATTTCAAAAAGACATGCATGTCAGAGAAGAGTGAAATATTCATATCTTAACTTAGTAGACTGTTTTAAGCAGCTAGTCCAGATTTTTTTCTAACATTGTACCATATCTATCATCTGTCGATTACTGTTACTTTAAAGCTAAACATTGCTTTGATAGCCCAGCTACATTTGTAATGATGTGCACGTAAACACTGTTATTAAGAGGTTAAAGCTTGTGTGCAGTCTTTTACTATGAGGTACTAGATTTGGGTTCTTAAAAATCTTAGTATTTCTTGACCACCATTCCCATATAGAGTTGTAATTTAAAATTAGAGATGGCTCTTCCGATGCTGCTGAAACCTTTTCTAAAAATAGTAATTTTTAAGTTTTCCAAGTAAATTTGTCTTATTGGTTGAATGTAATGAGAGGCACTCTTGTACAATCTCTCTTCTCTCCCATCCCCCTTTTCTTTTTCTCCAAGTACCCACCGGCTTGGCACTAACCATGTGAAATGCAAGGTTTTGAAACATCAGAAGAGATTCCGTCCTCTCTGCCCCACATAGCCTACTCAGTAGAGGTGCTGTGGGCACTGCCTAAGGGAGCTGCAGCTGCGTTTTTCTTCTCTCTTTTTTTGTCTTTGGAGGGTACAGAGGCCCCATTCCCTCTGTCAAAAGAAAACCATGTGATAAAATAAACCAACTTACTACCTACCACTCCTGTTAATTAAATTATTTCAACAAAAAGCTTAATTGTTTGTATAAGTAAAACGTTAATGCTAAGTGAACTACTCATCGCTTCCTCTTTTTAGGGAGTTTTTTGTTGTGTTTTTTTGTTTTTGGCTGCACTGTGCAGCTTGGGGGTCTTAGTTCCTGGACCCAGGGATTGAACCTGGGCCCTCAGCAGTGAAAGCATGGAGTCTTAACCACTGGACCTCCAGGGAAGTCCCTAAGGAGGTTTTACTTCCATGAGACAAATCTTAAGTGTATAATGTGCCTGAAACCACATTGCACCTCTGCTCACTGAGATTCTAAAGAGCTGTCGAAAGCCCTTGGCATGATAGTTTGGGGTAGAAGGCCGCTGTTGTTGCTGGGCTCATGCTGTATCTGCAACATACATACCCTGATAGGTTACACTTCCTAGAAAGTTAGCAAAAAAAGGTTTTCTTTTTCTCTTTTCTTCCTTCCTTCCTCCCTCCCTCCCTTCCTTTTTTTTTAAATAAACTTTGACTTGGTATTGCCACATTATGAATTCATTATGCTTTTTGATATGCCTTTTCTAGAGAAATTTAATACAATTAAACATTTTGGAAGGCTGATTGAGTCTCCCATTGTCTGTCATTGGACTCAATACTGAGAGAGAATTCCAAGTAGAGGATAGGCCCAGGGCAGCTGCCACAGTGTAGGTAGGGGAAGATAACAGCATTTCCATTCTTCGTGGTGACTAAGCCTGAGCCAGCCTAACCAACACCTTCCAGAGTTGATTTTGGCCTTCTCAACTTGTCGGCTAGCCCGTCTTTACTGGGCCACAGAGGGAAACAGCGAAGTGAGGTGCGTGTACGTGTGTGTAGCATATGCAGAAGGTCTTCATCATTATTTTAGAGAACTGGTTTGGGCTCTGTAGGATTCTCATGAAGCGACTTCTGTGGACCATCCTGTATCCCTCCTGAGCTTGGGCGAGGTGCCTCACATTCCCAGTGCTTCCTCTGCACCACTCCAGTGGAGTAGAAGCCACAGTTCGTGGGGTGGTTGAGTTGGTAGCCCTGAATCCCCAAAACCTAAATTTTGATTTCTCTTTTGGCAGGCTGAGGGAAAATACAAAGATGATCCTGTTGATCTCCGCCTTGATATCGAACGTCGTAAAAAACATAAAGAGAGAGATCTTAAACGAGGTAAATCAAGAGAGTCAGTGGATTCCCGAGACTCAAGCCACTCGAGGGAAAGATCAGCTGAGAAAACAGAGAAAACTCATAAAGGATCAAAGAAGCAGAAGTACGTAAGCCCCTGTCTGTCACCTCATTCAGACTCCTGAGTGGATTTCTTTGTCTGCCCACCATTAGGCTATATGGCAGACCCTCCAAGCCAGAGAACTTGGGGTTAGGAACGATGGCCACTTGTACAGTGTCTTTTTTTTAACTGTCAGTTAAGGTCCCTAGATTGAAAATAGAACTTTAGCATGAAAGTAGGCATGATCCTTGTCTAAAGGAGGCCTCCTGGGAGATGGGCAGTTAATTTGGCTCTAGGGACAGTGTGGAAAATCATAGGGGAATTCCTTTTGCATTTGTTTTGGCCATGTTCTTTGACATGTCCTTTCTCATCACAAATCTTCTTGGGAAGGTTATATTTTAGAAATGGCTCAAAGTTGTTGTCAGGTAATAATACTGTTTGGTCAGAGAAACAGGGTGGAACTAGATAGGACAAGATTATTGATTGCCTTTTAAACTGGTTTCACAGACACTTCCAAGAGAGGTGTTACAAATATTCTTTAAACAAAGGTAGCATTGTTGAACTTCATAAGGCAGTATTTATGCCAAGGTCTTATCTCTATTTACATTTTTGAATGTTCCATGACTTTTCAATCATGTCTCATTAAAGGTAGCACAATTGAAACCCCACACCTTCCTGTAAGAAGCTACACCACTTCTGTGTTTTTGAACTTTATCTAGCAAGCACTTTCATATCCATTTTCTGATAACAGTCCTTTGAGATAAGTTGGATAGTTAGTAGCTACCTGTTTTGCGCATTTGAAAGATAAAGAAGTAAGCTCAGAACGATTTGTCTAAGATCACACAGTAACAACTGACATCAAAACTCAGATCTTCTGTTCCACTTTGTCTACTCTTCCACTCAGTTACTTACACATTATGAGCCTTAGCAGCTTTCAGGGCTGCCCACAGATAAAAATCTGATAATCCTCACCAGGGAATGGAGGTGGGGGTATAGTAGCCTTCAACACTGTCACTGGTGGAAAGGGAGCAGAACCCCTCAAGCATTTCAGGGTTGGACTTGGATGACTGATCCTCATTTCTTTCCCTGGGACACATGCCTCTACCTCTGACTTGTTGTGTAACCTTGACCAAGTCTCTTGCAACCGTAGTATTTTGTGACTGGGGCAAGAAGAAAAATGATAGTTATGTCACTTTTCATTGTATATCACACTTCAGTTTAGAAGAACTTTTTCTCATATGACTGAAGAGTGGCTCACCCAAGATCACACAACTAATAAAAGGCAGTGTTGGGACTCAAATATGGGGCTTTCTGGAGTCTTAGGTTTGAAAACCTCTTGAAATGACACTGATTTCTAGGAGTCAAACATTTGAGTTATAAGAATCCTGTGACAATAACTTAGATTTCCTCCTTTTTAAGAGTAAATGCTAGAAGGCACCAGTAGGATTCAAACATGTAAGTCTTTGATCTTCTCGAATGTTTGGGGGTGGGCTGGGGGGTTGCAAGGTACTTTCCTCCGTAGTGGAGGAGAGCAGTGATCGGTTACTGACACAGGCTGGCTTCTCCCTGTAAGTCCTCCTCTACTCCTGGGAGCCAGCCTTTCTGCCACCTTAGATGTGGTTGGTGCCCTTCTCCAGCACCACATGGCGGACTGGCCCCGACCTCTAGTACACAGACCGTGACTCGTCATATGAGTCTGATTTACCCCAGTCTGTAATTTCCCCCAGATGAAGGGAAGGATGGGAAATAACTCTTGAGAAGAGTTTCGACAAATCCTGTGCTTAATGACAAAAGCTGTTTGAGCTCACTGGAAAGTGGGGAGGTGGTTTGTGGAGTAGTGGTATAATTAGTCGGAGCCAGGTTTGAATCCAGGCCTACTCAGCTCTGTCACCTGAACTTCCTATCTATAAAATGAGGGAAATAATACAGAATGATCATAATTGCCATTTACTATATGCCTGCTGTGTCAGTGTAGAGTTTTTAATTAAGCACATTGTTTTTTCAGTCTTTAAAGCACTGTCCCAAGACAGGCAGTGTTCTTCTTATGAGAAATAGAACTAATGTAAAGCCGAAACAGATGGTAACATATAAAGCCTGTCCTGGTACCAGATACTCCGTGACTTTCAACACAGTGTTAGTTTCCTTCTGCCTTTCTGATTCGTGCACATGTATTAGACTGAGCTGCCAGAGGCCACAGACTATGTTTTGTTGCTCCTTCTGTGTATGTCCCATGTTCATCACAGGCTCGGACATAGATATGTCACTCAGCATGACTGACAGAATTGGGAGGAAGCTCCCCAGGTTCCCTGGGTGTGTATGTTGGGGGTGAGTTTGTTTTTCAGGTTACTAGCCTTCAGTGTTTTCATCACAGACACACTCCTGATTGCCCTGTGCTGCTTATCCATGAGCCCCCAGCCAAAGGCTGTACCCTAGAGGCTTACTGATCTCCCTGCCTTTTCTATTTTCAAAGGAAGCACCGGAGAGCACGAGACCGGTCCAGGTCATCATCCTCTTCCTCCCAGTCATCCCACTCCTACAAAGCGGAAGAGTACACTGAAGAGACAGAGGAGAGAGAGGAGAGTACCACGGGCTTTGACAAATCAAGACTGGGGACCAAAGACTTTGTGGGTCCAAGTGACAGAGGAGGCAGAGCTCGAGGGACCTTTGTAAGACCCTGCCCGCTCTCCCTTTCTCTAAGCCCTTATTCCCACCAATTCTAATTATGTTCTTATCAGAATACTAATTTTGTTGCCCTTGATACAAGTAATTCAGTCTAAAGACCCTAGAATCTGTGGTTTCCCAATCCCCAAGCTTTCCATTTTTAGTGTTTTTGTTTGTTTTTTTCCTGTTCATAATCACTTAGCCAGAAAGTCTCTTAGGACTTCTCTTCCGAACTTCCTCACTTGTCTTGACTCCTGTTGTGTGTAGGGAGGCCCTTATGCCATTTTGTCCTCTGTCTAGGCTGTAGACTTGAGATGAATGGAAAGGGAATGACTAGAAACCAGTTGACCAGCATATTGACTGGAGGACAGTTGTCTGTTTTGTGCCAGAAAAGTGTTTGAATAGAAGGCAAGGAATTGTTTTTCTCCATTCCTTACATGGTCCCTTTGTTCCTTTCCCCTGTTTATTGCCACAGCAATTTCGAGCCAGAGGAAGAGGCTGGGGCAGAGGCAACTACTCTGGTAACAACAGCAGCAGCAGCAACAACGATTTTCAAAAGAGAAACCGTGAGGAGGAATGGGACCCCGAGTACACACCCAAAAGCAAGAAGTATTACTTGGTATGTGTCTGGGGACAACCAGGAAGGGCCAGGGGGCCTTTGGCACACACAGTAGCTGATACAGAGGCCTTAATTGGTCTTTCCAGAACTGTGATTAAATATGTGTGCAGGCGCTGCACTGGGTACATGCGTACTTGTGGGATGGCATAGTGCTGGCAAGATGAGTTCTCTAGAGAGGTAGTCCTGACCTTGAGAGCGCTATCTAAGACGTTTATGGATCCCAGGGTAAGCGGGGAAAGGTTCCTCTTGCCTTTTTAGTCTGTGAAATTGTTCTCTGCTCACCCACCCTAACCTAAGCCTCCCTCCAGCCTTTATGCAAGGGATAGAACCATAACCTTCCCCTGAGGCTGCAGTTCCACCCTGTCGCTCCCCAGCACAAGATTGACAGGAAAGACAGCTCAGGATCTCTTTTTGAGGAAGGGGACCTGCCTCCAAAATGGAACGCCACTGGGGCTTCTCTCTTCTAAGCTCTTGGTCATTATCAGGTACCAGGCACCATCTGAGCCTCTCTGCCTCTCAGATTAGGGCTCTTCTAAGCTGAATCACCTGGCCAGTGAGCGAGCTCTTCTGGCTTTGCTCAACAGCAGGCTCAGATCCAAGCAGACGTGACTCTTGAGTGTTGTAACCAAGGTCAGCTTGCAGCTGAGTCTCTTCATCACCCCTGAGGACTGGCATGGAAACAGGAAGCTAGGCAGCAGGTTGCTGTGTAAATCACTGTGTATAGCCAACTTCACTTTTCTAGGGCTGCTGGTAGCTACTTTGGGACTCCTAGAGGACCCTTGAACCTATATCTAGGGAAATGTTGCCTGGGCCCAGGATAGGTACTGGAGTGGGGCTGCTTAAGGGAAGGATCAAAGGCCACACAAAGCCCCTTTCCCTGCCCCATCTGTCCCCTGAAGGAGCATTGCCAGCCTGATTCATTTAGGCTAGTGAATAAGCAGCTGGCCCTTTAGCTGAGCTAACCCCTCAGGGGCCTAAGGCACTACTTGTGTGGGTGGAGGATTTAGACTCTTTGAAGCCATGGGGCTGATAGGTAACAGTGACTTTTCAAAATGCTTTGTCATTTCATTCTTTTTCATTGGATCCCTTCTTCTCTTCTCATGTGATCATCAGACCAGGGATTGTTTGAGTTGTAGGTTTTGTTTTTTCTACTCTGCCACACTGCCTCCTTGCATAAAACTAAAGAGGGGAGGGATACAAGACGGGAGGCTGGGTTCTGGGCCTGCCTTTGCCAATAACTGGTCTGAGACCATGAGCAGATCATTTTCCCTTGGTCTCACGGCCTGTTCTTGGCTGAGGGGGAGGTTGGGGAGAGCTAGAGTCCCAACTATGTGTGTGTTCTGTGTTGCTTCATCTCTTACCATCCTGACAACTCAGATCATAGTTTCACGTTTAGGGGTGATTTGCTTTCTCAAACGCACTCTTTGAGAGACAGTGTTCTAAATAATATGGAGTTACTTAAAGTTCTTCTGTCTGTTTTCTCATCTGTGTAGTGGAGGGTGATAATGATAGGGTAGGGTAGATGTGAGGATTAAATGAGATAATGCAGAAAAAGGTCTTTGAGTGAAGATTTTATCATCATCATTATTATAATGCCTAAACTACTGCCTTAGAATTCAAGGAACCCAACTGAATATTCTCTTAGATCTGAATTAGTAGCATTTTTAGAGTGGGGAACAGGGCATAGGTTCATTTGAGAAAGTCATATTTGGGTGGGTTCAGAGGAGAGGGTTCTGGCTACTCTTGTTCACTCTGGCATTGATGGCAGTCTTCTTTCCTTTCAGCATGATGACCGTGAAGGTGAAGGCAGTGAGAAGTGGGTGAGCCGGGGCCGGGGCCGAGGAGCCTTTCCTCGGGGTCGGGGCCGGTTCATGTTCCGGAAATCCAGCACCAGCCCCAAATGGGCCCACGACAAGTTCAGTGGGGAGGAAGGGGAGATCGAAGACGACGAGAGTGGGACAGAGAACCGAGAAGAGAAGGACAATTTACAGCCTACAGCTGAGTAGAGGCCACCTTGATGGGAGCCCCTGCCCAAGGGAGAGAGGCGCTGGGAAGATGGCTGGTGAGGAGCTAAACAGAGGAGCCTCGAGAAGATTCTGAAAATCCCACCCCTACCCCCCACCAGCCATGCAGAACTCCTACTACAGCCGAAAGCATCCCTGGCGCTGTGTCCCGCCAGAGGCAGCCGGCTGTGGGGCCTGGGGTCAGGCCCAGCTCTTGAGCAGAACACACCATGTTGGGCTTTAGCTGTGTGGTTCTTATTTGTTGCTGTGTGGGGTGGGGCTGGGGTAGGGAGGGCAGAGCGATACTTGGATTTTGGTTTGTTCCCTATTAGAAACCAACAGTTTTATTCTTCATTTCATTTCATTTGGAGCTAAGAGGACTAATTTGATGATTTTCAATCTCTTCTCCCTTATCCTGATTTTAAAAGCCCCCCCCCCCTTTTTTTTAGGCATATATAGTAACATTAGCGGAAAGATTTAATTTGGGCAACTTTGATTCTTAAAAGAGAAAACAAAGCATGTGAATAAACATTGAAGTGTTCACCTCAGTTTGGGACCAAACTGCTTGGATCTTTGTAAAAGTTGGTTTTGTATGTCGAGGAGGAGTTCAAGGCCTTTCTGACCACCTTGTGTTCCCCTTTTCTGCGCAGCCATGTATCACATGGTGGTGTTCCTAACCACACCCCATGTGCGCACCTCCCCTCCCCCCCAATATTTTCTGATTTCTTCTGGGCTGGGCTTCCCCTTCTCCACCAGCAGCTCCAGTATCCCAAACTTTCTAGTCGTGCTGATCCTCTCAGCAACAGGGGTGGAAACTGGATGTGGCAGTTTCTGGTCTGTTTTCTAAGAAACTTCTGACTTCTATTATCTTTACAAATATAAGATGAGAAAATAATTTTTTCAATATTTTTTATTAATCTTTTTATAAAATGAAAAGAAACTCCTATGATCGATTAAGGAAGGTGGTTATGGCTGGGTGGTTTGTGGGGGTTTTTTGTTTTGTTTTTTTCTTTTCCTTTTTCTTTTTTTAACCTTAAGCTTTAAGTTGAAACATTCTCAGATGTTTGGGGGGAAAACATCCTCTTAAAATGGGTCCTTGTGCTTGCCTTCTGGGGAGGCGGTCCTGAGCAGGTGAATCATATGGCATTTATGCATATGTTATATGCGGACTGCACCCACCTCTTCCCCCCCCTCCAACCTTTGCCTCTTGGGTTGTTATGCTACTTTCCCCTTACTTTGCTACATTTCTATAGTTAAGTTGGTTTTACTTGAATGATTCATGTTTAGGGAAAAAAAAAATGAAAATACCCTTAAAATTTGTTTCAACTCCTCCTGCAAATAAAAAAATAAATGAAGTGGCAGATGTAAATGGGCTCTGGTCATTGTCACCCTGAGTGTGTGTGTTGGGGGGGTGTCTCCCATAGCAGCTTCAGGGAACCTGAAAAACCAGGTGTCTGGGGGGGCTGGGCCCAGACTGTTGCTCAGCTCCATCCTCTCCAGCCCCACATTTGGTTGTTCTAGGAGGACCTCAGCCAATCCTGCGTTGGGTAATAGCTCCTCTTTCCCTTTCCAGTGATTTTGCTTCATATCCTGTACCTTGGACACCCTAGGAGAACGAGATTTTTTCACTCTGGTGTCGTAAGCAAGGATTTTGGCTTCCAAAGTGGTGGGGCAGGAGCCAAGGGGTGTGGATAACAGGCTTGGCTTTCTTTTTTTCTTGAGGCTCACAGATTTTTTGAAAAATATCTTTTCATAAAGCTACTTAAGTCACTCCAGCTGCTGTTCAATGCAGCACAAAAGTGGGCTCCCTGCTGCAGTGAAGGGTCTCCATTAACCCGGGGTAGCAACAGATGAAGTGGTTGCAGGGCTCAGGTTCGGCTTTCTACGTTCGCCACTAAGCAGGAAGATGACCTGAAAGTTAACCTAGCCCACGTGGGACTGGCAGTAACCTTCAGCCTTTGCCAGCGTTGGCCTTGGTTGCAGGAGAGCAGGAGCCTTGCAAGCTCCTGAAGTTCCCTTCCTGTCTTCTCCCTGGGAAAATCCGGGCATGTTTTCTGAAACCAAATGAGGCCCCCTTGGCCTGAAGAAAGGGTTTCTGTGCGCTTCCTCTTCCCTTGAAGGGGGTCCAGGGAGGAATATGCCTCCCAGGGAAAGCAGCAATAGGTTTGTGCGCACACAGCAACCACCCCGTCCACCCAGGACCCGCCCGAGAGCGTTTGCTGCCTGCTGGTATGTGCCTCTTCCCACCTCCCCTGCAGCTAAAAGCTTGTCAGCCCGGAGAGGGTAGGCCAGTAATGGTGGGTGGGAGCCTCAGGGCCAAGGCTGGGAGAAGGAGGGAAGGTGGCTAGACTGAAACTTAGGTGGCTAGGCAGACAAGATCACGTCGGGGAGCTGTGACCCCAGCACTGGCCAGAGATCCCAGAGTCCTCACTCCTGGTCTGGGGACCGAACCTGCCGAACTGGGCCGCCCCCTCTCCCATACGCACTCCTTGCACCTGGAGCCCGACCTATCGGCTCGCGTCTCCGCCTCCTTGGCTTCACAATCTCGCTGCTTGTCCCACCCTACCTGGACCTAGTATTGGCTGCGAACGCGACTGCACCATCCTTCTTGCTCGGCTCCGGAAGGCGCCCCGGAAGCCATGGGTATGTGCAGAGGGTTTGGGTTAGCTCTTCTATGCAACTGCGTGGAAATAGCGATAAAAGCCTACACCACCACCCCGCTCTCCCGTTGTCCACACGGGGCCTGGGACTCGCGCCATGGCCAGTCGGCCCTGAATGGGGTCTTCTGAGCCGCGTGCCAGCGCCATCCTCCGCCCGCAGAGGTGCTGGTCCTGGCCGGATACAGCGCGCAGAAAAAGGACGAGCTGAGCCTGGCGCACGGGGACGTGGTCCGGCAGGTGTGCAATGGGCCCGCACGGGGCTGGCTGCGTGGAGAGCTGGGGGGCCGTTGTGGCCTCTTCCCCGAGTGCCTGGTGCAGGTGAGGCCGGGCCGGAGGTCGGGCGGGGGGTGGGGTGGCTCTCAGCGCGCGCCCCCGGGAGCTGAGAGCCCCCCTGCCCGTGCGCTCATTCGTAGGAGATCCCTGAGACTCTCCGCGGCTCGGGGGAGGCGCCGAAACCGCGCTGTGCGCGCCGCCGAGGTGAGAGCCAGGGCGGTGGGCGAGTGCGCGCAGCACCCCCAGCCCCACACCAGGTCTTTCCAGCTCGCCGAGACGGGCGCGGCTCTGGGCGGGACTGCGTGGCCTCTGTGCGTCCCGTGATTGGTTCTCGAGTACAATGCTCCGCCCTGGGGCGGGGCCTGGAGGTACAAGGGGGCGCTCGCGGCCCGCCCCTGCCCCCCCTCAGAGGACTGGGGCTCGAGGCTCCAGCGACCTCCCTCTCGTCCGACCCCAGGTCACCCAGGTCGAATCTCCGGGCCGCCAAAGATGGTGCAAAGTGAACTTCAGCTACAGCCCGGAGCAGGCTGACGAGCTGAAGCTGCAAGCTGGGGAGATTGTGGAAGTGATAAAGGAGGTGAGGGGATGAGATGATGAGAGGGTTTGGGGGGAGATGATGGAGTATGTCTCCGGATGAGGGGACATGGGTGCAGTGAGGGTGTGGATGATGGGACTGATGAGGGGCACAGAAATGGGAAAGTGGGGGAGCAAGGGAGGAGAGGGGTCATCGCGCAGAATCGGGAGAGGGGCGTGAACCAGGGTTTAAGATGCCTAGGGAGCCCCTTGGGGCAGAACCAGATGCCCCTTCGTCCTCCCCCCTCCCCAGATTGAGGACGGCTGGTGGCTGGGGAAGAAGAACGGGCAGCTGGGAGCCCTCCCATCCAACTTTGTGGAGTTGCTGGACAGTGGGCCCCCAAGTGAGACCTGGACCCTGTGACCCCGTGAACCCCTGTGACCAGACTCTACAATCTTCAGTGACCCTCCCCAGTGGCCTGAATGTGTGATCCACACATCTTGCCCCATCACCCCTTTGACCTCTCTCATGACCTAAACTGAATTAGCACCCGCCCCTAACCTCACTATCCCCCACCAGGCCTTGGTAACCCAGACATGCCTTCAATCAGCCTTGGTCCCCAGCGGGCTCCCAAGGTAAATTGGGTGGAGTGGGCAAAGAGGTGGTGAGTTCATCTTGGCTGGGAGGGGCGGGGGTGTTGGGGGGCTCAGCTTGTTCCTCGCCCTTCCCCCACTAGCTGAGCAGCCTGACCTATGACAGCCCTCCAGACTACCTGCGGACAGGTGAGCATCCAGCCAAAGGGTCCTTCAAATCCTCCTCCCCAAGCTACTCTGACTTGGGGGGAGGGGGAACCCAGCTAGACTGATGGAGGAGGGAGCCGATGAATGGTTTGGGGAGGGGGTTTGGCTTCAGTGAACTGACCTCCCTTCAGTCTCCCACCCTGAGACCTACAGGGTCCTGTTTGACTACCATCCCGAGGGCCCAGATGAGTTGGCGCTGCGGAGGGGGGACGAGGTGAAAGTACTGAGGAAGGTGTGAAAGGCACAGGGCAGGGGAGGGCACAGGGATGGGGGTGTTGAGAAGGGTGGGCTTGGGGAAGGAAGGAGCGTGGGGATCTGGCTCACCTCCCCACGGCATCTTGCTCTCCCAGACCACAGAGGATAAGGGCTGGTGGGAAGGAGAGTCTCAAGGCAGAAGAGGACTTTTCCCAGATAACTTTGTGCTCCCACCACCCCCGGTGAGTATGAAGCCAGGCACTCAGGTGGCAAGGGGCAGGCTACGCTGATCAAAGTTGGGGGTTGTGGCTCTCACGGGACACAGCTGGAGGGCCACCCACAAATGAGGGTGGACCTAGAAATGTGAGGGCTCCTCTTCAGATTCTGACACTTCTTTTCTGCATAGATCAAGAAGCTGGTCCCACGGAAAGTGGTATCCCGGGAATCAGGTGGGTGCCCGGGAAGCCTGGGATTGGGGGGGTGATCTCTGGGAGACGATCCACCAGTCCCGTTGCTCATAAACACCCATAGTTTCCCAGTGGTCCAGTACACCCTCTTAGGAGGTACCTCCCCATGGGACTGGTAGGAATGTATGTGGTCAGTGTTAGGAATGTGTCACTTTGTGTGTGTTAGTATGTTCCTGTTCTTCTCTCCAGAGAATGTGGCTGTCATTCTCATGAATGAATGTGTTCAGGTTTGTTTCATTTTGTAAGGAAATGTATGGATCAGTGTATCTGGGTCTTTGAGACTGTGTGTTCATGTATCTATTAAGTGTGTCAGTGAATAGTTCTGTTTATGCATCACTGTATTCGTGGGATGTGTCTTTAATTTATGTTTTAATGTAATATTTCACGTAATCAAAAACTATACATAATATATGTGTTTTCAAACTTAATAATGAGTGCCCATGGTCTGTCACCCAAACCCAAGAACTAGAAATTGCTAGTGGTTTGTGTGCTCCTCTCTTTCCCTTCTGCTACTTCCCCCACATCAAAGGTAACCCTAACCACTACCCTGAATTTTGAATAATTCCCTTGAGTTTTTAAAGGTACTCAATTTGGTATGTGCCTAATTTATTTTTGTTTGTTTTTGAGGTCTATAAAAATGGCATCATATGTTTATGGTCTTCTGGGACTTGCTGTTTCCAATCAACATTATGTTTCTAAGATTCATCCATGTTGTGTGTAGATGCAGTTCGTTTCTTTTTCTCTGCTGTATACTATTCCTTGTGAGACTGAACGCAAATTATGTATCTGGTCTATTCCTGATGTTGGACATTTTCGTTGTTTCTAGTTTTTATTTTTATTTTATTTTTTAATTCATTTATTGTTGTTTGCTAAAGCCAAGTAGAAGACGGCAATACTAGATGTTTAATATGTTTTAAACACAAACATTTGATAAGATACCAAGTGAAAAATGTACATTTATAAAACAGGAAACAGAAAATCTCCTTTATCTTTCCAATATAAACCAGTAGCCACTGCTGGCCCCAGGTCTGCCTCAAGCCTTCAGTCCCCTGGGAGCTGCTCTCTGGATATGGTGTGTGTTTTCAGGGACTTGCCCAGCCTCTGGCAGCAGGACTCCTGTTGCAGGAGCTGAGTAGTAAAGACAAGAGGGGTTAGGAGGGCTGTGATGAGGTTGCAAGGCTGGAACCAGAAGCAGCAGGGCTCTAGCATTTACTATTACAAATAGTGCTGCCATAGACACTATCATGTGCCTGTCTTCCGGTGTGCAGGTATAATGTTTCTCTAGGATATAGTCCTAGGAGTGGCACTGCTAGAGTGTAGGATATGTAAATGTTCAGCTTTTATGAGGTCAAGTCACATTGGTTTCCAAAGGGATTTTACACTTTTACCGCTACACCATTGGTATATAAGAGATCAAACTGATCCAAATCCTCTTCAACACTTGGTATTACCAGATTTCATTATTTTCGTGAATCTAGCACAAAATAGCATCTCATTGTGGACTTCATTTGTATTTCCCTGGTTAGTAATAATTGTTGAAGTTCTTTATATATTCTGAATTACGTGTTATACATGTTATAGATACTTTCAGTTTGTGGCTTTTCTTCTTTTTTTTAATGAGGTTTTTGATGAATAGGAGTTCTAAATTTAAAAAAATTTTTTGAAGTATAGTTGATTTACAATATTATATTAGTTTCAGGTGTACAACATAGTGATTCAAAATTTTTACAGCTTATACTTCATTTAAAGTTATTGCAGAATATTGGCTATATTCCCTGTGCTGTACAATAAATCCTTGTAGCTTATTTATTTATTTATATATCATTTTAAAAAATTAGATTCCACATATGAGTGATACCATATGATATTTGTCTTTCTCTGTTTGACTTACTTCGTTTAGTGTGATAATCTCTAGGTCCACCCATGTTGCTGCAAATGGCATTATTTCATTCTTTTTTATGGCTGAGTAATATTCCATTGTATATATGTACCACATCTTCTCTATCTGTTCCTCTGTCGATGGACATTTAGGTTGTCTCCATGTCCTGGCTATTGTAAATAGTGCTGCAGTGAACATTGGGGTGCAGGTATCTTTTTGAATTATGGTTTTCTCCAGATATATGCCCAGGAGTGGGATTGGTGGAATATATGGTAGTTCTATTTTTAGTTTTTTAAGGAACCTCCATACTGTCCTCCATAGTGGTTGTACCAACTTATATTCCCACCATGTAGCTTATTTCTTTGTTTGTTTGTTTATTTCTTTAAATTTATTTTTATGTGGGATCCCTGACCAGGGATTGAACCCAGGACCACGGCAGTGAAAGCACCAAGTCCTAACCACTGGACTGCCAGGGAATTCCCATTAATTATTTTACACAGAGTAGTTTGTACCTTTTAATCCCCTACCCCTATCTTGCCCTACCCGCTTCCCTCTCCCCACAGGTAACCACTAGTTTGTTCTCTATGTCTATAAGTCTGTTTCTATTTTGTTATATTCATTTGTTTGTTTTGTTTTTTAGATCCTACATATAAGTGATAAGCACATATAAGTGATAACATACAATATTTATCTAGGAGTTAATTTTAATGCAAACATATCAGTCTTATTTTTAATAGTTAGCAGGTTTTTTCTTGTTTAAGCAATCCTTCCTGCCCCAAATTCAGGAAAACAGTCCATTTATATTTTCTTTAAAACTTTTAAAGTGTTGCTTTTCATTTTTAAATGCTTTTATCCATGCAGCATTGATTTTAATGAGTGATCTAATTATACTTTTTTCCATATGGACAGTCACTTGTTCTAGCACCATTTATTATTTCTGCATGTAGTTTTATTGTGTCATTTTAAAAATTAGATATCCTTTTTATTATTTTTATAGGACTATAGAAATGCACTGATTTTTGTTTATTGATTTTATAGCCACCCATGGTGCTGATAATTTCAGTAATTTATCTGTAAATCCTTAATAGATTTTCTATGAAGATAGTCATTTAATCTGTGAGTAATGACAGTTTGGCTCTCTCCTTTCCACATCTTATATCTTTTAATTTCATTTTCTTGTTTAGTGGCTAGGATTGCAATACAATATTGAATAGAAATAGTGATGCTGAACATCATTACCATGCTCCTGATTTTAAATGGAATGCTTCAAACTTTTTCCCTTTAACAATGATGTTTGCTTAGATCTTTTGTAGGTATATTTTTGTCTGGTTAAGGAAGGTCTTTCTGTTTCTTTTGCTTAGAAATTTTATCAAGAATGGGTGTCAAGGGCTTCCCTGGTGGCGCAGTGGTTGAGAGTCCGCCTGTCAATGCAGGGGACACAGGTTCATGCCCCAGTCCGGGAAGATCCCACATGCTGCGGAGCGGCTGGGCCATGAGCCATGGCCGCTGAGCCTGCGCGTCCAGAGCCTGTGTTCTGCAATGGGAGAGGCCACAACAGTGAGAGGGCCGCGTACCACAAAAAAAAAGAATGGGTGTCGAATTTTCTCAAATTGTTTATATGAATCTTTTGAAATTATTATATAGGTTTTCTTCTTTAATCTGTCAATGTAATAAAGATATTTGTAGAATTTTCTAATATTAAGCCACCCTTGTATTCCTGGGATAAATTCAAATTGGTCATGGTTTATTATTTTTTCATATACTGTTGGGATACCTTCCCGGTTTTTTTTCTTTTCCTTCAGATTTTTGCATTTGTTTTTACTGTCCTCATCTGATTATCAGTATTATACTGGCCCCATGAATGAGTTAAGGAATATGTTTTTTTGTTTTTAAAATATCTTTTAGATCTTACATAAGATGGGAATCATCTTTCCTTGAAAGCTGGTAAAACTTACTTTACATTCATCTGGTCCTCTTTTCTTCCATTATGGGAAGATTTTAAACTACTTCAATTTCTTTATAGTTATAAGCAAGTCTGGCTTCTGGCTAAAATTCTTTCTTTCTTCCTTCCTCCCTCCCTCCCTCCCTCCCTCCCTTCCCTCCCTCTCTCCCTCTCTCTCTCTTTCCCTCTCTCTTTCTCTTTTTTTTTTTAAAGTGCATAGTGTTTTTAATATATATATATATTTTTAATTGGGGTATAGTTGTTTTACAATGTTGTGTTAGTTTCTACTGTACAGCAAAGTGAACTAGAGTTCCCTGTGCTATACAGCAGGTTCTCATTAGTTCTCTATTTTATACATATTAGTGTATATATGTTAATCCCATTCTCCCAATTCATCCCACCCCCTCCTTTCCCCCCTTGGTGTCCATACGTTTGTTTTCTACATCTGTGTCTCTTTCTCTGCCTTGCAAACCGGTTCATCTGTACCATTTTTCTAGATTCCACAAATATGCGTTAATATACATTTGTATTTCTCTTTCTGACTTACTTCACTCTGTATGACAGTCTCTAGATGCATCCGCGTCTCTACAAATGACCCAATTTCGTTCCTTTTTATGGCTGAGTAATAATCCATTGTATATATGTGCCACATCTTTATCCATTCATCTGTTGATGGGCATTTAGGTTGCTTCCATGACCTGGCTATTGTAAATAGTGCTGCAGTGAACATTGGGGTGCATGTGTCTTTTTGAATTATGGTTTTCTCTGGGTATATGCCCAGTAGTGGGATTGCTGGATCATATGGTAATTCTATTTTTAGTTTTTTTAAGGAACCTCCATACTGTTCTCCATAGTGACTGTATCAATTTACATTCCCACCAACAGTGCAAGAGGGTTCCCTTTACTCCACACCCTCTCTAGCATTTGTTGTTTGTGGATTTTCTGATGATTCCCCTTGTAACTGGTGTGAGGGGTTACCTCATTGTAGTTTTGATTTGCATTTCTCTAATAATTTGTGATGTTGAGCAGCTTTTCATGTGCTTCTCGGCCATCTGTATGTCTTCTCTGGAGAAATGTCTATTTAGGTCTTCTGCCCATTTTTGGATTGGGTTGTTTTTTTCTTTAATATTGAGCTGCATGAGCTGTTTATATATTTTGGAGATAATCCTTTGTCCGTTGATCCATTTGCAAATATTTTCTCCCATTCTGAGGGTTGTCTTTTCGTCTTGTTTTTCATTTCCTTTGCTGTGCAAAAGCTTTGAAGTTTCATTAGGCCCCATTTGTTTATTTTTGTTTTTATTTCCATTACTCTAGGAAGTGGATCAAAAAAGATCTTGCTGCGATTTCTGTCAAAGAATGTTGTTCCTATGTTTTCCTCTAAGAGTTTTATAGTGTCCGGTCTTACATTTAGGTCTCTAATCCGTTTTGAGTTTATTTTTGTGTATTGCGTTAGGGAGTGTTCTAATTTCCTTCTTTTACATGTAGCTGTCCAGTTTTCCCAGCACCACTTATTGAAGAGACTGTCTTTTCTCCAGTGTATATCCTTGCCTCCTTTGTCATAGATTACTTGACCATAGGTGCGTGGGTTTATCTCTGGGCTTTCTATCCTGTTCCATTGATCTATATCTCTGTTTTTGTGCCAGTGCCATATTGTCTTGATTACTGTAGCTCTGTAGTACAGTCTGAAGTCAGGGAGTCTGATTCCTCCAGCTCCATTTTTTCCCCTCAAGACTGCTTTGGCTATTCGGGGTCTTTTGTGTCTCCATACAAATTTTAAGACTTTTTGTTCTAGTTCCATAAAAAATGCCATTGGTAATTTGATAGGGATTGCATTGAATCTGTAGATTGCTTTGGGTAGTATAGGCATTTTCACAATATTGATTCTTCCAATCCAAGAACATGGTATATTTCTCCATCTGTTGGTATCATCTTTAATTTCTTTCATCAGTGTCTTATAGTTTTTTGCATACACATCTTTTGTCTCCCTAGGTAGGTTTATTCCTAGGTATTTTATTCTTTTTGTTGCAGTGGTAAATGGGAGTGTTTCCTTAATTTCTCGTTCAGATTTTTCATCATTAGTGTATAGGAATGCAAGAGATTTCTGTGCATTAATTTTGTATCCTGCAACTTTACCAAATTCATTGATTAGCTCTAGTAGTTTTCTGGTGGCATTTTTAGGATTCTCTATGTATAGTATCATGTCATCTGCAAACAGTGACAGTTTTACTTCTTCTTTTCCAATTTGTATTCCTTTTATTTCTTTTTCTTCTCTGATTGCCGTGGCTAGGACTTCCAAAACTATGTTGAATAATAGTGGTGAGAATGGACATCCTTGTCTTCTTCCTGGTCTTAGAGGAAATGCTTTCAGTTTTTCACCATTGAGAAATGTTTGCTGTGGGTTTGTCATATATGGCCTTTATTATGTTGAGGTAGGTTCCCTCTATGCCCACTTTCTGGAGAGTTTTTATCATAAATGGGTGTTGAATTTTGTCAAAAGCTTTTTCTGCATCTATTGATATGATCATATGGTTTTTATTCTTCAATTTGTTAATATGGTGTATCACATTGATTTGTGTACATTGAAGAATTCTTGCATCCCTGGGATAAATCCCACTTGATCATGGTGTATGATTCTTTTAATGTGTTGTTGGATTCTGTTTGCTAGTATTTTGTTGAGGATTTTTGAATCTATATTCATCAGTGATATTGGTCTGTAATTTTCTTTTCCTCTTTTTTTTTTTTTGTGGTACGCGGGGCTCTCACTGCTGTGGCCTCTCCCATTGCGGAGCACAGGCTCCGGACACGCAGGCTTAGCGGCCATGGCTCATGGGCCCAGCTGCTCTGCGGCATGTGGGATCTTCCCGGACCGGGGCACGAACCTGTGTCGCCTGCATCAGCAGGCGGACTCTCACCCACTGCGCCACCAGGGAAGCCCTGTAATTTTCTTTTTTTGTAGTATCTTTGTCTGGTTTTGGTATCAGGGTGGTGGTGGCCTTGTAGAATGAGTTTGGGAGTGTTCCTTCCTCTGCAATTTTTTGGAAGAGTTTGAGAAGGATGGGTGTTAGCTCTTCTCTAAATGTTAGATAGAATTCGCCTGTGAAGCCATCTAGTCCTGGACTTTTGTTTGTTGGAAGATTTTTATTCACAGTTTCAATTTCATTACTTGTGATTGGTCTGTTCATATTTTCTATTTCTTCCTGGTTCAGTCTTGGAAGGTTATACATTTCTAAGAATTTGTCCATTTCTTCCAGGTTGTCCATTTTATTGGCATAGAGTTGCTTGTAGTAGTCTCTTAGGATGCTTTGTATTTCTGCGGTGTCTGTTGTAACTTCTCCTTTTTCATTTCTAATTTTATTGATTTGAGTCGTCTCCCTCTTTTTCTTGATGAGCCTGGCTAATGGTTTATCAATTTTGTTTACCTTCTCAGAGAACCACCTTTTAGTTTTATTGATCTTTGCTATTGTTTTCTTTGTTTCTATTTCATTTATTTCTGCTTGATCTTTATGATTTCTTTCCTTCTGCTAACTTTGGATTTTGTTTGTTCTTCTTCCTCTAGTTACTTAGGTGTAAGGTTAGATTGTTTATTTGAGATTTTTCTTGTTTCTTGAGGTAGGCTTGTATAGCTATAAACTTCCCTCTTAGAACTGCTTTTGCTGCATCCCGTAAGTTTTGGATCGTCATGTTTTCATTGTCATTTATCTCTAGGTATTTTTTTATTTCCTCTTTGATTTCTTCAGTGATCTCTTGGTTATTTAGTAATGTATTGTTTAGCCTCCATGTGTTTGTGTTTTTTTAAAAATTTATTTATTTTATTTATGGCTGCGTCGGGTCTTTATTGCTGCACACAGGCTTTCTCTAGTTGCGGCGAGCGGGTTTCCCATTGTGGTGGCCTCTCTTGTTGTGGAGCACAGGCTCTAGGTGCACAGTCTTCACTAGTTGTGGTGTGCGGGCTGAGTAGTTGTGGTGCTTGGGCTTAGTTGCTCTGCGGCATGTGGGATCTTCCCTGAGCAGGGCTCGAACCCGTGTCCCCTGCATTGGCAGGTGGATTCTCAACCACTGAGCCACCAGGGAAGCCCTATGTTTTTTTCCTGTAATTCATTTCTAATCTCATAGCGTTGTGGTCAGAAAAGATGCTTGACATGATTTCAATTTTCTTAAATTTACTGAGGCTTGCTTTGTGACCCAAGATGTGATCTATCCTGGAGAATGTTCCATGTGCACTTGAGAAGAAAGTGTAATCTGCTGTTTTTGGATGGAATGTCCTATAAATATCACTTAAATCTATCTGGTCTATTGTGTCATTTAAAGCTTCTGTTTCCTTATTTATTTTCATTTTGGATGATCTGTCCATTGGTGTAAGTGAGGTATTAAAGCCCCCCACTATTATTGTGTACTGTCGATTTCCTCTTTTATAGCTGTTAGCAGTTGCCTTATGTATTGAGGTGCTCCTGTGTTGGGTGCATATATATTTATAATTGTTATATCTTCTTCTTGGATTGATCCCTTGATCATTATGTAGTGTCCTTCATTGTCTCTTGTAACAGTCTTTATTTTATTTTATTTTATTTTTTATAAATTATTTATTTATTTTTGGCTGTGTTGGGTCTTCGTTTCTGTGCGAGGGCTTTCTTTAGTTGCAGTGAGCAGGGGCCACTCTTCATCGCGGTGCGCGGGCCTCTCACTGTCGCGGCCTCTCTTGTTGCGGAGCACAGGCTCCAGACGCGCAGGCTCAGTAGTTGTGGCTCACGGGCCCAGTCGCTCCGCGGCATGTGGGATCTTCCCAGACCAGGGCTCGAACCCGTGTCCCCTGCATTGGCAGGCAGATTCTCAACCCCTGCGCCACCAGGGAAGCCCACATTCTTTATTTTAAAGTCTATTTTATCTGATATGAGTATTGCTACTCCAGCTTTCTTTTGTTTTCCATTTGCATGGAATATCTTTTTACATCCCCTCACTTTCATTCTGTATGTGTCCCTAGGTCTGAAGTGGGTCTCTTGTAGACAGCATATATATGGGTCTTGTTTTTGTATCCATTCAGTGAGCCTTTGTCTTTTGGTTGGAGCATTTAATCCATTCACGTTTAAGGTAATTATCGATTTGTATGTTCCTATGACCATTTTCTTAATTATTTTGGGTTTGTTTTTGTAGGTCTTTTTCTTCTCTTGTGTTTCCCACTTAGAGAAGTTCCTTTAGCATTTGTTGTAGAGCTGGTTTGGTGTGCTGAATTCTCTTAGCTTTTGCTTGTCTGTAAAGCTTTTGATTTCTCCATCGAATCTGAATGAGATCCTTGCCGGGTAGAGTAATCTTGGTTGTAGGTTCTTCCCTTTCATCACTTTAAGTATATCATGCCACTCCCTTCTGGCTTGTAGAGTTTCTGCTGAGAAATCAGCTGTTAACCTTATGGGAGTTCCCTTGTATGTTATTTGTCGTTTTTCCCTTGCTGCTTTCAGTAATTTTTCTTTGTCTTTAATTTTTGCCAATTTGATTACTATGTGTCTTGGCGTGTTTCTCCTTGGGTTTCTCCTGTATGGGACTCGCTGCGCTTCCTGGACTTGGGTGGCTCTTTCCTTTCCCACGTTAGGGAAGTTTTCAACTGTAATCTCTTCAAATATTTTCTTGGGTCCTTTCTCTGTCTCTTCTCCTTCTGGGACCCCTATAATGTGAATGTTGTTGCATTTAATGTTGTCCCAGAGGTCTCTTAGGCTGTCTTCATTTCTTTTCATTCTTTTTTCTTTATTCTGTTCCACAGCAGTGAATTCCACCATTCTTTCTTCCAGGTCACTTATCCGTTCTTCTGCCTCAGTTATTCTGCTATTGATTCCTTCTAGTGTGGTTTTCATTTCAGTTATTGTATTGTTCATCTCTGTTTGTTTGTTCTTTAATTCTTCTAGGTCTTTGGTAAACGTTTCTTGCATCTTCTCGATCTTTGCCTCCATTCTTTTTCCGAGGTCCTGGATCATCTTCACTATCATTATTCTGAATTCTTTTTCTGGAAGGTTGCGTATCTCCACTTCATTTAGTTGTTTTTCTGGGGTTTTATCTTGTTCCTTCATTTGGTACATAGCCCTCTGCCTTTTCATCTTGTCTATCTTTCTGTGAATGTGGTTTTTGTTCCACAGGCTGCAGGATTTTAGTTCTTCTTGCTTCTGCTGTCTGCCCTCTCACCTTTGTTTTTTTACTCTAGTTTGTCAGTCTTTTTCTTTGGTGATAAATTGATGAGTTTAGACTATATTAATCATAATTATTTTACAATATTTTTAAATGTTTATTTTCTCCTTTTTTTCTTATTTCACTTTTTTCATTAATTTAGAATTAGTACACTTTATTGTTATTATTTTAGTGGTTGCTCTTGAAATTTGCCATGTATATTTAACTTAACAAGTCTAAATTCAAAGTCTTAACCTTTCTCCTGAACAAAATCTCCAACTATTATTTTTGAATTATTTCTCCTTTCAATCCTGTCAGTGTTTGCTTTATATATTTTGAGGCTTTGTTGTTAGGCACATGTATATTTGTCATTGTTATCCCTTCCTGATGTACTTACTTGTTTATCATTATAACCTCTCCCTCTTTGTCTTCAGTAATTTTTCTCATCTTGAAGTTTGTTTTGTCTGATATTAATATATGGTTATTATTATAGTTACTATTTATGTGATATATCTTTCTCCAGTCTTTTACTGTCAACCTATTTGTGTCTTTGAATCTGTTGTTCACAGTATATAGCTGGATCTTGCTTTTTAAATTCAGTTTGACAATCTCTGCCTTTTATTGGGGTGTTTAGGTTAAGAGTTAGCAAATTATGGTCTGTGGGCCAAATCTGGCCTGCCATCTTTTTTGGGGAATGGGGGTTAACAGCTTTATTGAGATATATTGACATACCATACAATTCACTCATTTAAATGTACAATTCGGTGGTGTTTAGTAGAGTCATAGTTGTGCAACACCACCACAATCAATTTTAGAATGTTTTCGTCACCCACTGTACTCTTTAGCCATTACCCCACCAGTCTCCCCATTCTCCCCTCCTCATCCCAAGACAACCACTAATCTACTTTGTCTTGATAGATCTGCCTACATTTCATATACATGATATCATACAATATATGGTCTTCTTAATGGGCTTCTTTCACGTCAAATAATGTTTTCAGGGTTTAACCATTTTGTAGTATGTGTTGTACTTCATTCCTTTTTATTGCCCAGTAATATTCTATTGTATCACTTTTTCCATTCATTTGTTGATGGATATTTGGATTGTTTCTACTTTTTGGCTATGAACTTTATTAGTGTACAAGATTTTATGTGGACGTGTTTCCATTTCTCTTGGGTATATACCTATGAAAGGAATTGCTAGGTGATATGATAACTCTGGTTTAACTTTGGGAAGAACTGGCAGACTGTTTTCCAAAGTGGTTGCACCATTTTATATTCCCACCAACAGTGTATGAGGGCTCCAGTTTCTCCACATTCACACCAGTACTTGTTATTATCTGTCTTTTGATTGTAACCATCCTAGTGGGTATGAAATGCTATCTCATTGTGGTTTTGCTTTGCATTTCTTTGATAGCTAATGATGTTGAAAAAATCTATCTGAGTCCTTTGCCCATTTTTTAATTGGGTTGACTTTTTACTGTTGAGTTGTTGGAGTTCTTTATATTTTCTAGATAAAAGGCCCTTATCATATGTATGATTTGCTAATATTTTCCCCCGTTCTTTGGGTTGTCTTTTCACTTTCTTGATGCTGTCCTTTGTGCGCAAAAGTTTAAAATTTTGATGAAGTCCCACTGACCTATTTTTTCTTTGGTTGCTTGTGCTTTTGGTATCATATCAATGAAACCAATGCCAAATCCAAGGTTGCACCCTATATATTTTTTTTTAATGCAAATGGTCCTGAGAGATTAAACTGTTGATTTGATGCTTATTCATACACACGTGTAAAGGACTGATGAGGAAGCCTTTCTTTTTTATAAATTTATTTATTTATTTAGGCTGTGCTGGGTCTTCATTTCTGTGTGAGGGCTTTCTCTAGTTTTGGCGAGTGGGGGCCACTCTTCATCGCGGTGCGTGGGCCTCTCATTGTCGCGGCCTCTCGTGTTGCAGAACACAAGCTCCAGACGCGCAGGCTCAGCAGCTGTGGCTCACGGGCCCAGTTGCTCCGTGGCATGTGGGATCCTCCCAGACCGGGGCCTGAACCCGTGTCCCCTACACTGGCAGGCAGACTCTCAACCACTGCGCCACCAGGGAAGCCCTGCACCCCATATTGATTGAGTTCTCTTCAACCATGGCAGTAAAGCTGTTCATCCTCCACCTATCCCACCCTGCAGAACATCCACATGGACCAAGGCAGTAGGGGGTGGGGGAGGGATGGGAGCAGGCAAGAACGCTGTCAAGCACAAGTGCTTCTCCAATTATTTTATGTCTTTGGTCAGTATCCAAGCACTGAAATGGTTGTTTTGCCATTTTTATCCAGCTTTATAGTTGCTGTGTGGACAGAGTATTTAACCACCACCTACCTCACTCGGCCATAGTCAAACCCTGCTTCTATTACCTCTTCCTTTGAACATTGCTTTCAAATTTTCACTCCTTGTCTCATTCTACTTCTAGTTTACTAATTCTCTCTCTAGATTTTTATCTAGGTTTAATCCGCTGTTTAACCTACACATTGCATTTTATTTCATATATGCTATTTATCATCTCTAGTAGTACAGAATTCTTTTTTTTTCCCTGTAAAATCTTCCTGTTTATTCCTAATGGTCTTTTGTTGCATGCTCATCCTTTATTTCTTCAAATATACTCTATGTAGCTATGCTGTGTTCTTTTCCTGACACTTCCAGTATCTGCTGTGTGTTGCGTCTGCTGACTCCTGCTGTCAGTGGCCTGCCCTCTCGTGTGTTGTAGGATCTTTGTGTATGATCTCAGTGTGGGGGAGTTCTGTACACCTCTGTAGGGGAAAACTTCTTCCGGCGAGGACTCGCTTTTACTTCTGCTAGTAGCCAGAGGGCACCAACCACCGGAGACCACTTCCGCCGTCTGGAAGAAGGTGGTGCAAGGCTCTCGCTGCTGTCTGGCTACCGAGCTCTGGGCCTGTGATGAGCCAAAGGAGCAGAACACGGGGCACCTGCTCCTCATCACTGGCCCCAGGCTCTGTAGCCGCAAAGTCGTGCTGCCCTCTCACTTCCTTTCTGGCCCCAGTTCCTCCCTTTTTTGTGGGCTTCTCCTACCTCTTTTATGTCCAACAGTGCCTTAAAATTGTATTCTAAGCAGGATATAATTGCTCTCTAGCGGGAGGCCCCCACAGAGCACCTGACCAGCCACACTACAAGAAGCAGGAGTCAAAGTTAACATTTGCTGAGCTTTGACTATATGGCAGACGCTAAGCACCTCACGTGGATTAAGTCACTCAAACCTCACAACAGCCCTATGTGTATTCTTGTTATCCATGTTTTGTGGGTGAGGACATGAGGGCACAGAAAGGTTAAATTACCAACCAAGTTCTCACACAACCGGTGAGTAATAGAGCAGGAATTCCAAGTCTGCTGTCTGGCTATAGGATCCATGCTCTCGCCCACTGCGACCCACAGTCAGGGGATTTTGTTTGTATCTGTGTGTGATAGTGTGTGTGCAAGTCAATTTCAGCATGTGTGCATGTGCCAGAGTAGCTGTTCCTGTGTCCGTGGATATGAATGTCACTTGTGTGACTGCCTTCAGATGCTCACTCTGATGTCGCCTTCTCAGGACCATCTCATTTAAAATCATACATTCCCCTGCTTATTCGTCCTCTGTACTACTAATAAATCCCTAACACACTACACAGTTTACTCCTTTTGTTTATGTCTGCTTCCCCAGTAGAACATGAGCTCATTCTGGCTGCTGTGGGGAGAGCACACCGTAAGCAGGGTGGGTGCAGCCCAAGCCCAGGTTGGAGGCTGCTGCGACAGTCCTAGTGAAGACGGTGTGACTCAATCTAGAGTGCTTAGTGGTGGAGGTGGGGATGAGTGGCTGGATTCAGGATGTGTTTAGAGCAGACAGGACTCGCTGATGGTTTGCATGTGCAGCATACGGAAATAAAGGCGTCAGGGAGGACTCCTCAGTTTGTCGTCTGAGTGAGTGGGCGAGATGGGGAGCAGTGGCAGAGGGGCAGATTCTGAGGGCAAGGAGGCTGGGAAGCAAGAGTTTAGTTCTGGCTATGGTAAGTGTGTGATGCTAAGTTAAGTGGAAATATTGAGAGGGCTGTCGGGTATGAGTCTGGAGTTCAGAGAAGAGGAAGGGGCTAGAGATGAAAATTTAGGAGCTGTTGGCTTATTGATGATAATAAAACCCGTAAGACTGGGTGAGATCTCTCAGGGAGTAGATGTGATAGAGAAGACGGAGAAGGGAGTGTGGGCTGGAAGGGGGAAGGACGTTGCCTTGGTCCAGGAAGGAGAAGCGTCTGAACCAGCCATGGGCACTAAGCCGAGTACAGGTCTTTGAAAAGCACGGATTAAAAACTGGCAGGATTTGGACCCATCTCCCCACGAAGCCTTCCCTGACAACTCTTTGGGGTGCTCCCATGGTCAATGTCCCCAGAGCTCCCAGGAGGCAGGGTCCAATATAATTCATCTCCTGTCACTAGTCCCCTGTGCACAGCACAGTGACTCTTAGATGAATGGATGAGTGAACAAATGCCCCACTCCCCTCTCCCCTCCCAGCTCCTATTAAGGAACCCAAAAAGATGATGCCCAGAACAGCCCTCCCTACGGTCAAGAAGCTGGTGACAGCCCCGACTGGGCCAAGCAAAGCCAAGTAAGGAGCAGGGTGGCGGAGGGGGAAAGAGGAGGGTACGGAAGAAATGCTGCTCCCTGCCCCCATCCCCGGTTCTGATGGAGAAATGTTTCAGCCCATCTTGGACACCCAGCGGAGACAGTCAGAAGCGCCCTTCCCGAAACTGCAGTAAGTGTCAATGCCTCCCTGCAGTGGGGTGAGGCCTGGGGTGTTGTGCTGAGGGACAGAGATGGGGAGAGGCTTGGGGTCCAAGTAGGCCCGGGCCCCTGAGGGTCTGCTCTCACAGGCTCCAGCAGCAGTTTCCTCAGTGGGTGTCCAGGCCAGAGTGGCAGAAAGCGAGCCCAAACCCAGGCTTCACAGCAACACCCTGCAGCCGGTCAGGTGAGAGGCCTAAGACATGGGAGAGTGGGGATCTTGGGCAGAGTCTGGTTCTCAGGGGTGTGGTGTGAAGGATCCCAGGCCGAGGGGAACCAGACTCAAACTGTCCAGGTACCCAGCCCTCGGCTGCGACCTCACCCCCATCCCCACAGGGCGAAGAGCAGAGCAGCCTTACAAAGGCCCCTCGTGTGAATAAAACCCCAACTCTGGACAAGACCCCCGGCCTAGAGAAGACCCCATCTCCGGATAAGGCCGGCAGCCCAGAGAAGACCTCATCTCTGGACAATGCCCGCAGCCCAGAGAAGACCTTGTCTCCAGATAAGGCCCCCACTCCAGAGGAATGCCTAACTTCAGATAAGGTCCCTATCCTAGAGGAGACCTCAACGCTGGAGGACAAAGCCCCCAGACCAGACAGGGTCTTTTCTGTGCATGAGGTCCCGGTCCCAGAAGTCCCACCTGGTCCAAAGATGGCCCCTCCTGGGGACGAGGCCCACACCCTAGGAAAGGTCTTGACCACCAAACAGGTGCTCTCTGAAGAGGCCTCCACCCGAGACAACACTCAGCTCCATCACTTCTCTCCGGAGGAAGCCCTGCTAAACGCCAGGTCTCTTGGGGCCAGTGGGGCTCAATCCCAAGAGGAGGTTCACATGCCAGAGGAGCATCCCCTCTGCACGGTGAAACGTCCCCTGGATAAGAGGGACAGCTCCCCTCTCCAGTCCGAGTCCGCGTCCAAGTCAGGGTCTACGCCTGCCCTTGAGAAGGCCTACCTCCAGGAAGAGGCTACCACTCTCCTGGAGGAGGCACCAGCGAAGGACGAGGCCACCCCCAAAGAGGAGGTGTCCCCCGAAGAGGTATCCCCTGCTCAGAAGAATCCACATCCTATCGTGCTGACTCCAGAGCCCCAAATGACTCCCACCCTCCACCCCTCGGCCCCGCAAAATCTCACAGATAGCAAAAGTGACAGAGACGACATGATGAGGATAAAGGACGAGGTGGAGGCTTTAAGGAGGTCGCTGGAGCTGATGGGGGTGCAGCTGGAGTAAGTGGGGAGGGGTGCGGGGAGGGGAGGAGAGGGGTGCGGGCTCTAGGCCTGCCCGGCCCACCCCTTCCCCTCGGTCTCGCGTCCGCAGAAAGAAGCTGACTGACATCTGGGAGGAGCTGAAGAGCGAGAGAGAGAAGCGCGTGTTGCTGGAGGTGGGCGGGGTGCGGGTCCCCTGCGGGGCGGGGGTGGGGTGGGGGTGGGTGGCTGGCACTCCCCAGACGCCCTCTCTCCACTAGGTTCAGATGACACGGAGGACCCAGGAGTCCCGGAACCTGGGCTCCATCCACGCGCAGACGCAGACGCACTGAGGGTGGGCCCGGGAGGGACTACGGCGGGACCTGGAGCGAAGTCGGGCTCCGGCCACCCACGTCCTTGCACACGATTTTGGAAAACGCAAGAAAGTAAACTCTGCCGTGTACGCGCGCCACGCCTCCCTGGTCCCTGCAGGGCGGGGTCTGCGCGGCGGGGCGGGGCTGGCGTTCTGCGCTCCCGTCCCTCCGCTTTCCTGGCAGCCGCTCCTGGGCACATCTGGCCAACATGTGGCTTCCATTACCGTTCCCAAGGCCTGCGCATGGCTATTTTTATCCACCGGATGGCGAGGGGGGAGGGTGTCTCCTTCGGACGCTAGTCCCCGCGCTGGAGAAATGGCCGGCAGGAGGGGCCCAGGAGGGGTCGGGCCTCTGCCCGGGGGCCGGATTCCAGAATCCAGCTGTGCGCCAGGGGAGGGCTCTCCAGCCCGGAACCCTCCCAGTTGCCTTCACTGTCCGCTCTGGAACGCAGTGACACACGAACTCCACAGGCCAGCTCAGGCACCCCAGGTTACATTGGGCCTAATAGCGCCTGAGCGTCAAGGTTAGGGTTCCGAGGCCTTGTGTGCGTGCGCGCGCGCGCGTGTGTGTGATTGCAATGATGCAGAAAACGAGGGCATTTGTAGGGACAGGGGCAACGTGTACCCGGGCGTTTGACGGTAAGGAATGCAGTTGTAAGGAATGCGGTTGATTTTTGTGTGTGCGCCTGTGGTGAGGCGGTGGAGTGTGGGTGCAGGAGTGTGTTTTTGCCATGTGTGAACTGAACGCAAGCATGTGTGCTGAGGCGTCGGGTGGGTGGAAGGAGGTGGTCAGCCTGGTAAAGGGGTCTCAGCCCTGGGGCCCCCTGCATGGCAAGAGCTTGGGAGTCATTGGGGGAAGGATAACAGAGGGAGACTGAGTCACTGAGAATGCAGCTTTCATTGGTCACGTCACCTCTTAACCGTCCCCCAGAGAGGGGATGGGGACCCTGCGTCCTGCCCTACCCCCAGGGCCTTCTGGCTGGACGGGAGAAGGGTGTCTCCCAGGGGACGGGAATCCAGGCCCAACAGCACCAGGGGAGCCGTGGGGGCGGGGCCTCCATAGCACCGTGGGCAGGGGCAGTCCAAAGGTCCTGGGGCAGCTCGAAGCCCCTGTGCATATCCAGTACGCTCTGGGGGCCGGTCAGTAATAGTGCATGCGGCCCAGGGTGCCCGTGCCCGTGGGGCTGGGCCCCAGCGTGCCGGTGCCCAGCAGGTCTGGCTGTCCAGTGCGCCAGATCTCCCGCAGGATCCGTTCCCGCTCCTCTAGCCGCTGCGCCCGCTCCAGCTCCTCCGCCGAAGTGAAGACGTTGACGCTCAGGGGCCCGTCGGGCTCCGTGGACACCTCGGGGCCCGGCCGAGTCACCGTATCCTCATCGTCGTCGTCGTCGTCGTCGTCCTCGGCCTCCAGGGTGCTGCTGCGGGGGTCCCGGCGCGGAGTGGGCCCTCGGGGCCGCGGGCGGGGTGCACAGGAGATGCTGATGACTAGTAGGCACAGGGTGAGCAGCAGGCCAAAGCAGACACCCAGCACGAAGTAGAGGCCGAAGCTCTCGGGGTTAGCTGGGGGTCAGAGGGCAGAAGTCACGGAGGGGGCCTGGCGCGTGGGAGTCATCCCATCTCTAAAAGACTCCAGGTTCTAAGTTTGGGGGGCAAGGACAGTACCCTCTATTTGAGGGACCTTAGGTAGCCGCCATCGGGAAGTCGGGGGAGTGGGGGGCGGTTTGGGAGTAAGTGACTGGTTGAGGGTGGTTACAGTGGCAGGGGCGTGGAGGAGGGGAGGGAAGGGGTGGAGTGGGGCCTGAGGAGGCAGGGAGGGGTCCAGGTCCCGGGGTCTGCCCTCACCGCGGATGTGTGCGTAGGCCGCCAGGCTGTTGCTGAGCAACTCCATGTCCCTTCGGGGGGCATCCATTGCTTCTCTGGGGGAGCAGCTCCCCTGTCAGCCTGCGAGGTCAGCAAGGTCAGACCCTTCTCCCCCTCTGGAGCCGACCCTGACCCCGCTTTCTCCTCGGGGCAGCTCTGCTCCCTGGAAGGGCAGCCCCAGCCAGGCTCCACCCTGGAGAGAGCGGCTTCCTAACTTCGTTGCCGACCTGGGCCCTGGCTGGGGGACCCTTCCTCTGGGCGCAGACGCCCCAACACCTGAGGGTCGGGGGAGTGAGCCGCAGGAGGCTCCGTCCCCTGGTGGGTTCCCCAAACGAGGCCCGCTTTCGCCGTCCGGGAATCGGGATGGAGGAGAGAGACGCGGGCGCCATCCTTACTCCCTGGGCGGGCTCCGGGAAGGGAAGCCGCCTCCCGCTCCCATCCCGCCCGCCCGGCGGGGACCCCCGGGCCCGGAGGCCCGGGCTCACTCACCGTCAGCGCCCCGCTTCCCCGCTGCCCGGCCCCGGCGCGTCCGGCGGCCGCAGACACCCGGGGCCCGGCCGCTCCCGCCCCGTCCGGTCCCGGTCACCTGCCCGCCCGGCTCGGATCCCAGGCCGCGGCAGCGCGGGCCGGACAAGGGCCGATGGACCAGCCGGCGGAAAGTTTCCTCCGAGGAAAGAGGAGGGACTGGGCGGGGCGGGGCGGGGGAGGAGGGGAGGAAAAGGGCCGGGAGAGGAAGGGGAGAGGAGGGCTGCAGGGAGGAGGGGTGGGGTGGGGCCGAGGCCTGAGGGGCCGTCTTCTCCCCGACAGGAAACCGCTGGGGAGGCCGGTTGCAGGAACCCGCCCCTAGGCTGCTAATAACAACAATAATAATGAGGATGGAGTTCTCCCTAGGTGCCAGGCAGTGTTAGATCCTTTACAATATTTTTTCATTTAATCCTAACAACCCTATAACGTGGGGACCATTATCCCCACTTGACAGATGAGTCAACTGAGTCACAGAGGGATTGAATAACTTAACCCAGACGGTCAGGATTTGAATCCACTGTTCTCTGACCATGGGCTCTTAACCCCTTCCCTAAACCTTGCTCTTCCTCCCAGGAGGCCCCCTCACCCAGGGAAGACTGCCTCTTTCCCTAGCTCAGATTCCAACCCTCCCCCAGACCCTCAGCCACAATCTAGGGCCGGGGCTCTCATCCCCTCCTCCCAGGGCCCAGGCAGTGAGTGTGGCCAGCTGGCCCAGCTCTGGTCACGCAGGGTTAATGAATGTTGGACTCTGGCTTCAAGCCAGGCCCAGGCCAGCCTTGCAGAACCGAGCCTGGGGCCTCCGCTGGCCCCTGTGCTCTTCTGCACCGGGGCAGAGGTGTGTTTGGTTCTGGGCTAAACCTGCTGGTGCACGTGCACGCATCTCCACGCAGGCTCAGGGCTTGTGCCTGCAGTGTGTGTGTGATCAGCATGCAGCCGGGTCTTCTTCCTGCCCAGACTCCCAGGCCCCCGCTTTTGGGCCCCCCTTCCTGCGCTGGGATGGGGTGAGGGGGAGGCCTTCTTGGCAGGAGCCTTAGAGAGGAGGAGGGAAGGAAGGGGGAGAGGAAATTGCAGACATAGCTGAAGGCACAGCCTGAGGCCTGTGGGCCAGTGACCCCCTTCTCTGTCCAGGCTGGAGACCCCCCACTCCCAGTCCTGAGACTGGGTTCAAGCAGAGGGCAGATCTGGTTAGGGAAGCAACTAGGATGACTCCCACGGGGAGGGGAAGGGACTCTTGATGTCTCTGTGACTGTTTAGTCTGTTTTGTGAGCATGTGTGGAGGTGTTTCTACCCATATTCGTATATTTGTGTGTCTATCTTCGTGTTGTATCTGCTTGAGCATTTTTGTGGGGTGGGTATGTCTGTGTATAAATCCTTTCGGCCACTAGTCAACAAATGCTAACTGGTCTGCTTAGCACTTCCTGGTAATGGGGTTCAGCAGTAAACAGAACAGACACAAATGTTTGCCCTCTTGGAACTGACGCTAAGGCGGAGAGACAGTACGGGAAGAAGATGGTCTTGGGTGCTCCTAAGTGCTCAGAGGGCGATGGAGTGGGGAAGGGTGATGAGGAATACCTGGGGCAGCTCTCACAGGTGACACGGGGCAGAGGCTTGAATCCAGAAGAGCGGGCAGCTGTGCCAGGATCCGGAGGAGAGCGTCAGGGCAGGAAAGAGGCCGAGGGCCCTGAGGTAGGAGCGTCTGGGGGCACCTCTCCCAGGGGCAGCGAGGCACGGGGACGGGTGATGAGGTGACTGTGAAGGGGCCGGTGCGCCTGCGGAGGAGCTTGGATGTTATCGCAAGTGTGCTTGGGGCCCCTGGAGAGTTTCCATCAGGACAGCGTCATGGTTCTGTGATGCACTTCGGAGAAGTCCCCCTGGGGGCTCAGGGTAGGATGGGGCCGCGGGGGAAGAATGGAAGCGGGGAGAACAGTGAGCAGGCTGGCAGCCATCCAGGCCAGCAGTGGCCGAGGGCTTAGACCAGGATGGCCAGTGGAGGAGGTGAGCCAGGCTGAGATTCTGAAGGGAGTGGCAGCAGGACTCCCTGGATTGCATGAGGATGTGAGGGAAGCAGGAATGTAGGACAGCTGCTTGGTATTGGGCCTGAGCACCTGAGGAAAAGTCAGGTGGGGCGCAGGATTTAGGGATCCAAGTTTCACTTCAGGTGGTTAGATTTGAGAGGTCCATAAGTATCTGGGTGGAGCCGTCAGACACGCAGGCGCAGTCCGGAGGAGTCTGGCCTTGGGAGTGTGTTTGCGAGTCCTCAACACAAGGTGGATTGAACACCGGGGAGTGGCTGAGGTCACCCAGGGGACAGGAGAGAAGAGAGTTCTGGATGCTGTACTGTAGGTCTCCTGCAGGAGGCGTCAGCCGGGAGAGACCGGGGAGGTGAGAGGAAGACCTGGCCAGGACTGCAAGGGGAAGCTGAGGCTGGAATCTGACCACTGGCTGTGGGTTTCCATGGGTTGCACTGACATGTTGGATGCCTGCCCGTCCACATGGATATAGTGTGTGCGGCGGCCGCGCGTGGATAACTGACCCTGAGTGTGAGGATGCTGTGCGTCGGTTTGTATGGCAGATACCTGTGTCTCCGTGCGGGTCCACGTGCATGCCTCTCTGAGTAGGGGCTCTAAGATATTGGATGTGTTTGTGTTAAGCTGTTTCCGCGCATCTGTGCTATGCAGATCTCTGGGTATCGCTACCTATGGACAAGGGTGTGCCTGTGTTTGGGTTGGCGTGTGACTCGTGTGTTTGGAGTGGGTCAGGTGTGACTCAGCCCTGGTGAAGCAGATGGCTGTGTTGGAGCAGGGTGGGGCTTGAGATGGTTGCTGGTCCCTCAGAGAGAGCTACCCAGAGGGCTGCCTTCTCCAGGGGGATGCACGTGGCCAAGCCAGGCCAGGCCAGGTGGGAGAAGTGGCAGCCTTGCCCTGGAGGGTTCAAAGAAGCTGGGGGCTGCTCCTCGAGGCCCTGGGAGAGGGCCTGAAGCCTTTGGTCCATGTGGGCCATCCCCCCTCATCAACCCCCATCCCCATGCCCTCCTGGCCACCAGCCTATCTGCTTTTCTGTCTGCCTCTGCCTGCCCACCAGCCTGTCTGTAGGTCTGCCCAGCCACCTGCTTTCTGGTCATGCTGGCTGGGATCTCTCTGCGTATATGTCACCTGCCTGCCTGGCTTGCGTCCCACCTGTCCACCTGCTGATTTCCTCCTTGTCTGTCGGCCTGTGGCTGACCTGCTGCCTGCCCACCTGCCCATTTGTTGGTTGCCTTTCTGTCTTCCTGTCTGCCTGTGTGACTAAAGATTTGTCACCTTGGGAGGTGCAGAGTGTTCCTAAGATGACATACAGGAAAGACAGGTATTAATGGGTGGTCAGAAGGCTGAGAGATCCAGAGTCTCTGGGAGGGCCCTCGGGAGGCCTGGCACATTCAGGGCTCAAGGCAAAGCCTCACTCTGCCCCCTTCCCCAGTGGCCCAGGTTGGGGCTGGCCCTGGCTGCTCTGCTCCTGACACTGGGGCCTCACCCCACCTGGAGGTCAGGGGCTGCCTAGGTCTTGGGTGGAGGAGGAAGGGGACTCACTCAAGGCTTCCCAAGACCTGCGAAGTCCTCTGACTGCCCCCTCAGCACCTGGGACAGCTGCTGGGAAGAGGCACTGTGAGTCTGCGAAACGAGTAAATAACAGTTACGGATACAGAGTATCCTCTAGGTACCTGGCACTTTGCTAAACGCCGTGCTCGTCTCAACACTTCAGATCCTCCCACTAACCCTGTGTAGTTTGTAGCATGACTCCCGTTTCACAGAGGAGGAAAGTGAGGCTCAGAGAGGTCAAGAAGCCTGTGTGCAGTCACATGGATGTAACCGGGAGGGCCTGGATTTGAACCTCAGAGCCATGTTCCCTAACAGTCTTCCACTGGGCAGCTCTAGGCCATGGTTCTCCATCCTGTCAGACCCAAAGCTGCCTTTTCACGATATTTTCTTTCTTTCCTTTTTTATTTTTGGCTGCGCCGTGAGGCATGCGGTATCTTAGTTCCCTGACCAGGGATTGAACCTGTGCCCCCTGGAAGTGGAAGCGCGGAGTCCTAACCACTGGACTGCCAGGGAATTCCCTTCATGATATTTTCTAATTGCTTCTTGTATGCTCCTGAAATGAAATTTATGGCTAATAGACCCACCTCTAATTAAAATTAATATATAATTAAATTGAACAATTATATAATTGAATTAATAGAGATAATATAATTTAAAAATGTACATATCTTTTTGTCCTGTAATATAAAAGAAATACAGGGCAATGCTGTGTGTTTGTGAAGTCATTAGTTGTCAGGAAGGTGACAGCTACAAGTGCAGACCGATGCTGGGATATATTATGTCAGTGTCTGAAACTGTGAACTCTTGGTAAAGTTCTGAACAAAACAAAGTACAAATTTCCTTCGCTTTACACAGTAGTTGCCTTCCCAGAAAATTCAGTGTACGTTATGTGTATACACAAGTGTATACACAAGTCCTCTGTGTTTATGTATAAAATGGAGTTAGAGTCTTGGCTCTGGTAATTATAAACACGTTTTTCACTCATGTCGAGCAGGATGTAGAATCTGTGCTCCTTCTGGGGTTGTCTGGAGCCTTGGCCCGCGCCCCCCAAATGCCAGCAGCACCCCCCGACCTCTGTCATTGTGACGACCAGCCCCCAATTCCCCCACCCCCACCCCACCATGGACACACAGAAAATCCTCCTGCCCTCGTGGAGCTCAACATCCGAGTAGGGGAGACGGATATAATCGATAATCACACATGCCTTGTAGTGTCAGGCTGTGATCAGCACAATGAAGGGAAATAAAGCCGGGGAAGGGGCTAGGGAAGACCCAGTGGACGTGGCCAGGGACAGCCTCTCCGAGGAGGTGAGATTTTGAGCCGAGGGAAGTGAGCCATGCACATATCTGGGGGAAGAGCCTCCCAGAAGGAAAAGCTAATGCAAAGGCTTTGAGGTAGAAGCTGCTTGGCTCCTTTGGGGTCAGCAAGGAGGCTGCGTGGCTGGGGACAGTGAGGGAGGGGAGGGCTGGGAAGTCAGACGGGGCCTGGTGGAGAGTGTCTTCTAAGCCACACACAGGCCTCTGGCTGTTACGCTGTGTGTACAGAAGCCATGGGGGGGGGTGTTAAGCAGGAGAGGGACAACACTGGACTTTTAAAAGGCTCGCTCTGGCTGACCTGTGGCCCCTGGGCTGCTGCAGGGGAAGAGTGGGAGCACGGAGAAGAGGGAGCTCAGACAGGGTGGTCGCAGGAGCTGTGAGGAGTGGTCAGGTTTTGCCTGGCTGGCCAGCAGGCTCAACAGAGGGTTGGACACGGGGTACGAGAGGGAAAGAGGCAAGAAGTCAAGGCTAACCTGGCTTTGGAGGTTGCACAGCTCAGCCTCCGAGCCTCTGTCTCCTCATTTCCTTTCCCACGTGAGACAGCGCCACAGCTCCAGGCTGGCTTCTCTCTGAAGCTGTTCTGCCTGAGGACACTGGGGACAAGGCGGTGGCTAACACGGGTGGAAACATCTCGGTTCTTGTTTGACTCCTCAGGACCAAAGGAGGCTGTTGCTCACACCGCCTTTCTGGTACTTTCCCCTTGCTTTGCTTCCAGGGCTCATGAGAAAAGCTGGTAAAGGGCAATCTGAGAAGTTTAGATCAATGAAGCAACAGTTCTGGCGCGACAGCTGCGCATCCAGCCAGTTCTAGGTGCTGAGGACACAATGAGCAAAACGAAGTCCCTGGCCGCATGCGACTTGCTGTCTTGGGTGTTGCTGAAGTTAAGCCCGACACGTAGGTGCCCAGGTGATACCTGTGTGCAGAACAGAGGCTGATTGGGTCGGGGGCACAAGAGGGAGGCCGAGATGGAGATGAGGCCCAGGGGGCATGGCTGGTGGAGCAGAGTGTGGCCCGGGTGGGCTGGGAGTGGGGCAGTGCCACAGATAAGGTAACAGGCAACATTTGTACAGGCTCGGGAGTGGCCAGGAAGATAGGGGCCACCTGGCTGCTGGGGTAGCTGTGGGAACAGGGAGGGATGGTGGCCCCGGGGCCCGCCCTGAAGAATTTGCAAAGAATCAGGGCCTTCCCACACCTTGGGGAGGCGCCACCCCCTCGTGCTGTGTGGACACCTGCCAGGGAAGGGGGTTCTCTGGCACGGATCTCTGCTCCTTTCGTGACCTGGGCCTGTGTGGGTTCCAGCACAAAAGTGGGTCTGCCTGTGTGCCGTGGTGTGCTGCGGACAGGGCCAGCCCACCTCTAGCTTCACTGCTCCAGTGCTCTATCTGCAAAGTCTAAATTTAGGCGAAGGAAGGAAGGAAAGAAGAAAGGAAGGAAGGAAGCCCCCTTGGTTTCCTCTGGAGAGGAGGGCGGTGCAGGAAAGGGCCTGGGCTGGCGCTTCTTACCCCAGCTGCCCTGGATGGGCACGTGGGCACACGGGCAGTCTGTCTGGCTAGGGTTCCCCCATCCCAGATGGCTGTTTGGAGGGGAGAGAGGATCCATACCCTGATAGTGGCAGCTGCTCTGGGACGCCTCCTTCCTGCGCAAGTCTGCAGGTCTGGGCTGAGCCAAGCAAGCGGGGAGTCCCCCTTGGGCACTTGGCGGGAGGCTGGACCAATGGGGCCGGGAGACTGCTGGGAGGTTCCGGCCCCCTCCCCCATTCAAGACAGTGACGGCTGCCAGGGTGAGGGAGCGCCCGTCCAGGGCAGCTGGTGGCAGAGCCAAGAGCTACAGGAATCCTGCGTGGCCTGGCTGGGTGGGAGAGATGGAGACGCGGCGAGGAGGGTAAGAAACGACACAGGCCACGCTGGCTCCAGATCAGGAAGTTTTATTGCTGACATGCAGGAAGAGTCCCCATGTAGTACAAAAATATGACTTTATACAAACTTTTTTGTGACTTTTCCCGTTTTGCTTTTTTACAATAGGACTTCTCTCAGCGTGTGACCCCCAGTGAGGGCAGACCCAAACTCCTCTCATTTGCTTTGCCAGAAATTAACCAGACACGTGGGCTGACCTTGGAAGGGACCAGTCTGTCTGACAGGCTTTGCAGACCTGGAGGATATTGCTTTGAAAAGGAGAAAGACCACCAGGCAAGCAGGCCCGGAGGGTCTGGGCAGGCTGCCGGACAAGGGGCTCGGGTGAGGCCCTCACGGGAGGACAGTCACAGGGGCTGGGAGCCCTGGGCCGGACTGCATTTCTACTCCTTCAGGAGACTTCTTTTTGAAATAAATATAGAAAAGAGGGCATCCCGCCCCCCGCCCCCGCCCCCGCCCCTCCCCACCCCAGCACGAGACCCTGGCTCTCAGCAGCTGGACGGCTGAGGCCGGCTGAGCCGGTGCTCAGGGGAGTAAGTGCTGGGCTCAGGCGGGCTCCCACGGACCCACTGAGGCAGAGGTGCGAGGCGCCCACGTGCTGGGATGGGGGCATGGGGAGGAAGGGGCGTGGGCGGCCCTGCTACTGCTGGCAAGAGGTGGCCCCATTTTTTCCAGATGGGGAAACTGAGGCACAAGGAGGTTTGGGACCTTGCCCAAGCCACTCACAGTGAGTCAGCTTTTGGGGAGGGGGCAGCTCACACCCTGGGAAACAAGGTCACACAGGCCTCTGTCACCTCCCCACTGGGGAGAAGGCAGGCAGGAAGGGCCCGAGGGCCCAGGGCTGCCTGAAGGGGAACGCTCAGCTGCTCTGAGGGGTCTGGGGAGGGCAGGCCAGGGGAAGGTCTTTGCTTGGCACTGGGCAGGGCCAAGTCCAGTGTGGGAGAGCAGGAAGGAGGGCATTCTGGTGAGAACAGCGTTTCTGGCAAGACGGGCATCCACTTCAAAATCTCGGCTCAAAAAGGGCAGCAGGGCTGTTCTCAAGCCAGGCTGGGCCCCCCAGTCCCTACGATTCTCCCCACGAGCCCTGCAGCCCCCAGGAAGGACCCTGGCGCCCCTGGTGGTCTGCTGGGAGAGACACCACCTCTATTACGAGGCAGGGGCGGGAGAGGAGATGCCCCCACGGTTCTCTGAACACAGAGGAGTGAGGGGAGCGAGACGGCGTGCAAACAGGGCCGCCTGTTCACAGCTGGACCAGAGCACCCCTCACCAGCCACCCTTCCCATCCATGTCGGCATCACCTCAGTACCACGGTGAGGGGTGGAAGAGGAAACCAGGGCTGATGCGGGTGCACAGCACCTCAGAGAAGCTGAGATGGGAGAGAAAGAACCAAGCGTAGAAAGGCCTCCGCATCACCAGAAACAAGGAGGGACTGGTGGGCTGGAGGTGGAAGGGGACCGGCCAGAAGGGGCTTCTGAGCCTGGGGGCGAGGAGGGGGCCCATCGGGGGCTGTGGACTCCCTGCTGTCCAGCCAGGCTGGGGGCAGGGAGTGGCATGGGCCGAGCCACCTAGAGATGGGAGAGAAGTTGGTTTCAGTACAAAAATAAATACATTTGAATTCCGCTTAAGATGAGGTGACAGTTTTCCAAAACTTGGACCGAGGGGCCTGGGGTCAGAAGGGGAGGGAGGAAAACAGACTGCGAGGGGCCTGGGAGGGCGGTGGGGAGCGGGCATTCATGTTGGGAGCCAGCAGCGAGCTGCACTTTCAGCTTATGTGGACTGTGGGGGGCAGCTGCCCCCGGGGGTCAGTGGGTCGGTCGGGCCCCGGGCGGGCGGGCTCCCTCCTCCTCCCTCTCACTCAGTCCGGAGACAGCATGGTTAAAGAGACAGAGGTAGATTAAAACGTCATGATTAAAAGCAGATTAGTTATCTAGGCTTCTCAGATTAAAAAACCAACCAATCAAGCAATCATTCCAAAAGGTAGCTTCGTGGTACCTCTGCTGACCCCATGTGTGACCTGGGCTGTCCCTGCCCCATCCCCGGTGCGGTCCAGGAGAGAGTTCAGCACTACGGGGCCCAGCCGGGCAGCCAGGCTGTCGGCTGGGGGCCGGGAAGAGGTGGTGGGTGGTGCCGGTGCCCCTGCCCGAGGCTGCTATTTCCGCAGGTAGCGCTGCGCCAGGATGGCTGCGTCCAAGGGGTTCACGGGCTGCGCGTCGTGGCCCAGCCGTCGCACGGGCGGCACGCTGCCCAGCTGCCGCCTGGGCCCCCAGCTGCGGGCCTCGTGCACGGAGCTCTTCTCCTCGGCCAGCAGCAGCTGCTGCCGCATGTAGTTCTCAAACTCGTACTGGGAGCACTCCTCTGTCACCTTCGCCTGCGCGGCAGAGAGAGACCCACAGAGCCCGGCAGAGAGAGCGAGCGAGCGAGAGAGGAGGAAAGGCAAGAGGGAAGAGCGGGGCAGTGTCAGCTGGCCGCCTCAGGGCCTCCCTCCCTAGGCACCACACCCTTGGGCCGGATCCAGTGGCCCAGAGTGTGGGTCCCGGAAGCCCTCCAGCCAACCTGGACCTCGCCTTGCTGGCCACCCTGGGCGTCACTCAGACCTGTGATCTCCCGTAACTCACTGACCTTGGAAGAGGTCCCTCAGAAGGCTTAGTGTCCCACCCACCTCCGTGAAATGGGGCAGTAGTCTCCCCTCACAGAGGCTCTCGAGGGACCGGGGCAGGTATAGTGTTAAGAGAGCGGCCTGGGGCTGGGGTGCTAGCACCTGGGCAGCCCTGTTTCTCCGTCTTGTCCCAGGCTGAGCTCCCTGGGACAGCCCAGGCACAGTCACAGACTGAAGTGGGCGGTGGCTGTGCTCATCATCAGGGGGGAGAGCAGGGCTGTGGAATCAGACTTGGGTTCAAGGCTCAGCCACTGCTTCCAAGCTGTGCGACTTGGGGACAATTACCTCTCTGAACCCGTTTCCTCTTTAGTGAAATGAGATAAGAACACAGGACACATAGGCCTGTAGTGTGGATTGAATGAGGCGTACTGGGGGGCACTCACTACATGCTAGTGATGATTATTTTTAGCTGCTGAACAGCCGTGGGAGGGGGTGGGAGCTGGGGGGCAGGGCCTGGAACTCTCTCTTCGAGGGCCAAGAGGCTCTGCTGTAGTCCCAGGCTGGCTCCGTCCGGTCCTCCCTGCCCAGTGCTTGCTGTGGGACTCCAGGGTGGCCCAGAGAGGGAGGGTCCTTACAGTTGCCCTCCCCAGGCTCGGCCAAGCCCTGCCCTCCAGGACGCACCCTAAGATCACCCGCTAGCTGCTGCCTTGCACCCTGGTCTCCGCCCTGACCCCGGGCCCAGCACTTTCTCCAGTGCAGGCAACAGGGGAGGAGAGAAAACTGGGAGAAAATGAATCATCTGAAAAACTAAAAGCAGGAAGGGCAAGAGAGAACGCTGTGAGTCAGATGGGCAGACCAGTGTGACCGTTTAAAGGGCCGGCATATGGCAGACCCAGGGCCTGGGCAGGAAGAGGAAGCCGAGGGAGGGCCAGGCTGAGCTGCCGTGAGGCCTCCCCACCGTGGGGCCTCCTCCTCGACCGCCTCACAGCCCTTCTCTCAGGCCACGGAACTGCCAGCTGAGCCAGACCCAAGGCAGGCCCCAGGCAGCTCAGGCTGAGGACTTAGGCCTGTCTTTCCCAGCTCCAAGGGCTGGGGAGAGGCCAAGGAGGCCCTGGCTGGGAAAGGGGCCGAGGGGGCCCTGCAGCCCTGCCCTCCCCAACTCACCTCCTGGGAGCTGTCTGCGTTGCTCATTTGGTCATCGATGTCAGGAACCACCTGCAAAGGCCCGCTCAGAGAGGACAGGGACTGCCTGCAGGGGAGGCAGGTAAGTCAGGCTGGCTCCAGGTATATAGACAGACAGACAGACAGAGACACACACACACACACGCGCGCGCGCCATGAGGCTTGTGGGATATTAGTTCCCTGACGAGGGATTGAACCCAGGCCCTTGGCAGTGGAAAGCGCAGAGTCCTAACCACTGGACTGCCTGGGAATTCCCTCACCCAATAAATGGGGGACAATTTCCACCTCGCAGGCTGTGGTGAGAACTCAGTGAGATAACACCCATCCCATATTTGGCATGGACTGGCACGCAGGAGATGCTCAACGCTGAGTTCTGCCTGCACCCTCCCAACCCTGCCTATCAGGAGAATCTGGAGATCTGACTCTGACTGGAGGAGAAACGGGCCCAACCTCAGGCTACTTCTCTGGGGCGGCAGGACAGTGCCTACAGGGGGGCAGCACCCGGCCTTGCCCCTGCCCACTCACCACGACGCAATGATGGCACTGAGGGCCTCCAGGACGTCGGCAGCAGCCAGGCGCTGCTGGGGGTCGAGGACCAGCAGTTTCCGGATGAGACACACGGTGTTCTCAGAAACCCGTCCGTCCCTGATGCAGGAGAGAAAGAGGGAGAGGCTCAGGCGGGGTGGGCTGGTGCTGGGTCTTGGACCCAGGACTCTAAGCCTCACTGTGTTGTTTCCAGCCCTCAAGGCTGAAGGGCTGGACTCCAGGGAGGGAGGACTCACTCGGGGATGGTGTACTCGGCGGCCTTGATCTTGCGGAAGAGCTCCTGCGGGATGCTGTCGTAGAAGGGGAACTGGCCGTAGAGCATGGTGAAGAGCACCACGCCCAGGGCCCACATGTCGCTCGGCTTGCCCCGGTACGGCCGGCCTGCAGGGCACACGGACACACGCACACTCAGCCCAGGGCTGGTGGAGAACGGCCCTGGCACTCCCTTGGCTTACTGGCTTCGCGCCTGAAGTCCCACCCACAGGACCCCTCCGCCTTGGCACCCTCACTTCCAGTCAACCCCCGCCCCATGCTTCCTCCCAGAGCAAAGCCGCACGGGCCCAGTCCTTGAGCTTCCGCCATGCTCGTTCCTCCTCCGCTCCTCAGGCTGGTTCCCGCTCGTGCTCTGGAGACCCGGCTCCACAGGGGGATGCCCCGCCTTGGCGTGACCCCTGAGGGGAAGGGGTCACACCTGGCCTTGTGCAGCCCACCCTCCTGGGCACATTTCACGCCTCCTCCTCACAGCCCTGCTCTACTGACTGCCAGCTCTCGGGCGCTGGTCCGGCCTCTGCGGCAGACGAGCTCTCCCAGGAGCTCTAACTCTCCCAGGAGCTTTCCCTGAGCTTTGACTTTTGAGGGGACAGTGAACTTCAAGCTTTCCTTTTGGTAATGACAATGCCAGCTACGGTTTATTGAGCCAGACACTGGGTTATGGCCTTATTTAATCCCACAGGGACCTAGTGAAGTAGGGGCTATTATCATCCCGATTTTATAGATGAGAAAATAGAGGCCCAGAGAGGTCAGTGCCTCTCCCGAGGTCACACAGGTATTAACAGACTATGAACTGTGAGGGCAAGGCCATGGCTGCCGTTTCACAGCTCCATGCCCGCTGCTGAGGCCTGTGCTTGGCACACAGTCAATGAAAGGCAGGCCTGGGATCCAAACCCGCTTGAGCCACCCCACGTCATCCTCTTAGCAATGCAGGGAGGCAGGACTGTTTTCAGCTTTTAACCCACAAGGAGACTGAGGCTCAGAGAGGGGGGGTGAGGGCCAAAGTCACACAGCTGGGTATTAACAAGGCCAGTCCCAGAGCCCGGGTCTCTGGTCTCCCAGTCCAGGTCTCTTTCTGATGCAGAGGGTTCCTCTGTTTCATCCTTCAAGACTGGCATGAGTCTGGACGAGCCAGAGAGAGAGGCTGAGGGCAGCAGGTGGGAGTGACTGCACGTGGAGGCCACCCCAGCCTGGTACTGCTGAGAAGGCCTGACCAGAGGCAGCCCATCCACCCCCAGGCCTGCATACAGTCACAGACCGCACCTCTGACACAGCTCTGGCTCTGTCAACTACAGGGATGCTTTCGGGACTCTCAGGGAGGGTATCCAGGCTGGGCTGGGCTGGTGGGGGAGGGGTGCTCAGGGAGTTGGGATGCACCCCTGGCACCCAGATCCTTCTAGCGGAGGCCACAGGGACTCCACCCCAAATCCCCAGGCCTGGAGAGTGGCACCACTGCCCTCTGCAGAGGTAGCCCTGGGAGAGGCCTGATGCTCCAGCAGAACCCTCAGCTGGGAGAAGGCCTCCAAGGAGATCGCAAATGCTCGTGGCAAGTTAGAGCAGCCTGCTCCACAGGAAGACACGTGACAACTCGGGAAGAGGCTGCTTCTGCCCCTGTGAGCAGGGAGGCACATGTGTGAGTGCTGGGGTAATGGGCCCTGTAGACAACCCTGAAACCTTCGCATCGCAGGGATGGGAGCGGATGGGAGCCCTTGGTCCCTGGAGGGATCAGGACAGAGAGACGGACCCCAGTGTGGCAAAGGACAAGCAAGAAAGGAAAGAAAGCCTATGGTGAGACAGAAGCGTGGGCTCGGGCCGGAGGCAGCCCTGGGATCGAGCCCCCTGCTTTTCTGTTTACTATCAGCTGTGACGTTGAACAAGGGGTCTGATCTCTCCGAGCCTCAATTTTCCCATCTGTAAAAATTTTCCCTCACAGGGCAGCTCTGTGGTTTTATACAGATGATGCCTGTCACATGCTCAGTACAGCACCCAGCACTAACAGCTCATCAGAAGGTGAGAGCTGCATAATTGACTTATTTGTGTATTACCTGTCTCAGCCCCACTAGAAAGTCAGCTCACCATCCATGGAGGCAGGATGTTTGTCTGACTGTTCACTGCTGTATGCAAAGTGTCTAGAACAGAGCCCCGTACGTGGCAGGCCCTCGGTAAATACCAGCAGAATGAATGAAGGAATGAACAAACGAAGGGAGTGAGATCTTTGAAATGCAAGTCTCATCACGGTAGCCCCAGTGAAGACCTTTTCAGCGGCGTCCTCTCGCGCTTGAATTAAAGGATGGCGTTTCTCAACAGGGCCTCCATTAGGCCTTGCGCGGCTGGACTCCCACCCACCTCTCTGGCCTCCCCTGAACTCTCTGAGCGGCAGCCTCAGGGCCCTTCTGTGGTTCCTCAGCTGTGTGGCGCCACCGTCGCCCAGTCACACCCCTCGTGGGCTCCTATCTATTCTCACCACCTCAGCTCGGACGCCGCTTCCCTGGGGAGGGGCTTCAAGCGCCCATTCTTCATGCTCACAAAAATCACGTTTCTTTCCTTCCAAGCACTAATCTCAGAGAGTAACGAGTGTAATGATTACCATCTTCTTCCTCCACGGGACCCCACATTTTGTACCTGGAGGGACAGTACTGGTTTGGGCCACCACTGAAGCCCCAGCACCTAGCCCGGGGCACACCCATCGATAGTTTGTTGACTGAATGAACGGCTGCAGAGCCCGGCTGTGTGAGGCCCCAGGGCCTGCTGCCTGGCGGCCTGCACATACCGCTGAGCACGTCTGGACTGATGTAGGCGGGGCTCCCCCTCTGGTCCTTCAGCAGGTCCCCCTCGCTCACGAGATGCTTCCCGAGGCAGAAGTTGGTAATGGTTATCCGATGAGTTCTGGGGGCGGGGGGGCAGAGAGTGAACAAACCTCGGTGTCTGTACCCACGGGCGCCCCAGCTGTCCCCACCTCTCTTCCAAGGAGCAGAGGAATCACACCCACGTCCTTTTCTTCTCCATTGGCCCTCCCGGCCTCCCCACAGCCGCGTGGGGAGTGCCACTGGGGGTGCTGACACAGGCCAGTCACCCTTAGTTGCCACCTGCTGAGCTGTCCCCGCAGGGATCTGAGTCACTCTGACCAGGGGGCCCCAGGGTGCTCCCCTGACCCTGCGCCCTGGCTGAGTCTTGGGGCCACAGCTTAGGGCTTGGAAGAACTGCAGAGATTTCCTCAATCTCCACACACACAGTATCTACCAGTAGACTGGAAGGACCTGGAGACCAAGTCTGGTTCCCTCATTTACACAGGAGGAAGAGGAAGCCCAGCAGAGTCTTGGAGGCCTTCCTTGAGTGCCTCCCTTCAGTCCCCCAGTGCTGATGCCTTTGGTCATCACTTTTATTACTATCGCAGCAGCACCAACAGTACTAAAAACTAATGCTGGGTCTTCCCTGGTGGCGCAGTGGTTAAGAATCCACCTGCCAATGCAGGGGACACGGGTTCGAGCCCTGGTCTGGGAAGATCCCACATGCCGTGCGGCAACTAAGCCCGTGCACCACAACTACTGAGCCTGAACTCTAGAGCCCGCGAACCACAACTATGGAGCCTGCGCCCAACTACTGAGCCTGCGCTCTAGAGCCCGCGAGCCACCACTACTGAAGCCCGCGTGCTTAGAGCCCATGCTCCACACCAAGAGAAGCCACTGCAGTGAGAAGCCCGTGCACCACAGTGAAGAGTAGTCCCCACTCGCCGCAACTAGAGAAAGCCTACGTGCAGCAACGAAGACCCAATGAAGCCAAAAAAATAAATAAAATAAAAATAAATTTAAAAAAAAAAGGAAAAGGAAAGAAAGTTTAAAAACACCCCGAGGGGCTTCCCTGGTGGCGCAGTGGTTGAGAGTCCGCCTGCCGATGCAGGGGACACGGGTTCGTGCCACGGTCCGGGAAGATCCCACATGCCACGGAGTGGCTGGGCCTGCGCATCCGGAGCCTGTGCTCCGCAACGAGAGAGGCCACGGTAGTGAGAGGCCCGCGTACCGCAAAAAAAAAAACAAAACCCGAAAAACCTAATGCTTAGTAAGTGCAGACCCTGGCTTCAGTGCCCGACGGGGACTGTTTTCATTCACCCCTCACAACGGCCTACAAGGGAGACTTTCTCATGGCCCACTTCACAGATGATGCAATTAGGACACAGAGAAGTGGACAGACTTGCCCAGGGTCACACAGCTAGTGAGGAGTGGAGCAGGATCCCACCCAGGTCTGTCTGACCTTGGACTCCGCACTCTGAGTGACACCAGTGGGGTGCCCACTGGGTCCCGGGACAATGCCCAGCACCTGGCTTTCCCTTCCGTTCCACCCAAGCTGACTCCCCCCTTGTCTTGTACAGCAGACTCTGCACTGGCTAGAAAACCACAGACCCCCCATCTGAGAGAGCCGTGGTGAGAGCAGCTTTGGGCTCCAGTCCTTTCTAGGAGGCTCACAATGAGAACAAAAACCGGCCCAGAGAGGACGCCGTATGCCACCCCTGGGGACGTGGGGTGAGGGTGCAGAGCCTCCTCGGCCTGTGCTGGGGGGCACAGGGAGGAAGGGCCCCTCTGCCGTGTCAGCCGGCTGGCTGGGCGGAGAAGCCTGGGAGGACGGCAGGAAGGGAAGCGCCACGAGGGGCCTCGGACGGCCTCTCCGTAGAAGGGCCTCCAGGGGGAGAAGAGGTTGGCTCAGAGGCACAGGTGTGTGCGGCTGCGCTCACGAGGCGCCGAGAGCCCTTCAGCTTTCTTGGGGAATTCTGCAGGCAAGGGCTTGGTGCAAAACAAAGGCCAGTCTGTCCCCGGCGTTCCAAATGGAAACGCTGGCCCTTGCCTTCCGTACAGGCCTGCCCTGGCAGATGCCACGGAAACCTGCCTGGTGGCCCCCAGGGCAGTTAGAGTCTGAGAGGGCAGGCGAAGGGTCTCGGGCAAGGATCACGTCAAGAAGTGGGCTGCTCCCACTCAGAACCGCCCATGTCGCTGAATACGGCCTGCTCAGGCCTCCTGTCCACGAGGGCCCCACAGAGCAGACGCACTGCATTTTCTCGCCTGGTCAGAGCTGGCCACGGCAGCTGGAGGCCTGAGACGCTGGGAGGAGGACCGCTCAGGGGAGAGTCTGGTGGGCTTGGGAGTCAGATCCCCGGGTTCTAGTCCTGGCTCTGTCACTTCCTGGCTGTGTGTGTGATCTTGGTCATGTTATTTAATCTCTGTTAAACCTCAATTTCCTCATCTGTAAAACGGAAAACATTAGCACCTAACTCCCAGGGCTGTGTTAGGATTTAACAAGATAAGAAGATAATCCCAGGGAAAGCACTGAATCCAGGGCTTGGCAAGCAGTGACTGATTACTACGGGCCAGCTCGGATTATATCTCCTCCTCAGACGGTGGGCACAGCTGGTGGGGGTTACCAGTGGACACCCCAGGGAAGACAGCGTGCTGAGGTCGCGGGTGAGAGGAGCCACCCTGTGACGACAGGCCCTGGAGCACACGTGCCCGCGCGCTGGCCTTCCACTCCACTCTGCCAGCAGGACCTGCCAGCCCTCTGCCTGTGGGGCTCGAGAAAAGCTCGGCCGAGACTCTGCAGGGTGGGCGGCAGGACCGGGTTGGAGCCTCTCCCACAGGAAACCGCACGGTCAGCTGCCAGCCCTCCCGAAGCCTGGCGATGCTCCCTGCCCACCACCATTGCCCCAGTCGGCGCGGTGCACAGATCCCCGGGAGTCCAGACCTCCCAAGCTGGTCCTGGCAGGAGGGGCAAGGGCAGCAGGGGTGCAAGGAGAGAGCTCCGCGTCAGGAGGGCCCGCTCAGTGAGTCACTCTTCAGCTATGGCCCTCTGGGCTACCACAGTGTGTCTGCTTTTCTAGGAACTGGGCATGCAACGTGCCCAGGCGGAAAGAAAGGAGGACGGAGAAAGAACCCACAGCCAACCTCAAAAGGGGATTTCAGATGGCAACCCTTGCTCTTTACCCACAGCAGGGGGACTTGCTGTAGCAGCTGCCTTGCAAACCCTTCTCCCTGCTTCCCTCCCTGGGAGCGCTCTGTCCTGCTGGGAGCCTCCAGCTCATCTGCTGCCTCTCCAGCGGGACTCAGGGCCTGGCCTGATGGGCAGGAAGGGGCTGGAGCTCCTCCAGGTCCACCCTTGACTTCGCAAGGATGAAAGCGAGGCCCCAAGAGGGGAGGGGTGCGTGCGTGGACACATGGGAGCAGGCACTGGGTGGCCAGCGTGGGTCCCTGCAGCACACCCGGCGCCTTCCTAGCACCCGTGACTCAAGTGAGAGGCGGCCAGAACCTCTGTCTGCCCGAGACAGACAGGGGATGATATGGTTAAAGGATGTGCAGCCAAGACCCAGGGTCTGAATGAGGTGTGGGTGCTCTGCGATCCCAGGGAAACACACCCATGCGTGCACACGCATGCACACAGACACAGACACACACACGCACGGACACTCACGGAAGAGCTGCTATAGCTACACTGGCGTTACTCAAGAGACGTGTCATCCTCGGACTACATTCCCAGAATCTAGGGGGGCCTGGGGAAGTGGGAGCCAGAAGCTAAGCCGCCACAGAGACAAGGAGGCCTGGGGTGCTGGCCTGGGTAGCAGCGCAGGAGCCCCTGATGGTGCATGCCCACAAGCACCCTCGGGATGCTCGCTCAGGGCCAGTGAACGGCTGCATGGAAGCCCGGGAGACCATGGGCTCTGTAGCCAGACGGACTTTGTGAACCGTGAGCCTGCAGCCCAGAGTGGGATGGTGACTGGCCCAACATCCCACGGAAGGCCAGGACCTGAGTCTCCCGACATGAAGACAATACGCTCTCAGGGCCAGGATGGTCTGCACTTTCCGACACCTCCTCTCCTTGTGCAGTTCAGAGCTGGGGCCGGGGTGCCTCGGGACCTGGCCACTGGCATCCTCGTCGGCCACTCACCACACAGCAGGCCTCATCTCCCGAGGGAGCGAGCATACAGGCCCTGCAGGCCCGGCTGGCTAGCACAGGGTGCGCTTATGAGGGGCAGTCTCTGCAGGAAGGCATAATCATCTCTGCTTTCACAGATGAGGACACGGAAGCTCAGAGGAGTGCTTGGTACCACGGCAGCTTCTCAACACATGAATGGCTTAATCAACAGGTGAATAATCAAAGGAACGAGTGCTCACGGTCTCAAGGGTAATTAAGAGGCAGTGCTGTGCTGTGAGCCAGGTCTGACCCCCAGGGCCCACTCTCCCCTGGCTTTCTTAACTCTCTCTCGGCTGGTCAAGGGTTCAAGCAGCCCTGGAACTCCTGTTTCTTTCCCTCCTCCCCATGCAGCACGACAGGACCAGGTTTTAACCACTTCACTTTTCTCAAGCAGGCAAATCTTTTTTTTTTGCGGTACGTGGGCCTCTCACCACTGCAGCCCCTCCCGCCGCAGAGCACAGGCTCCGGACGCGCAGGCCCAGCGGCCACGGCTCACGGGCCCAGCGGCTCCGCGGCACGTGGGATCCTCCTGGACCGGGGCACGAACCCACGCCCCCCGCATCGGTAGGTGAACTCCCAACCACTGCGCCACCAGGGAAGCCCCAAGCAGGCAAATCTTTACTCATCCTTCACGAACTGACTGAGATGGCCAGAGTCTCTGCCCCCTCCGTCCTCTGCACATTGGCCCTCATACAGTGATAGCTGCCCTCCAGTCGCCCCCAGGTGGCAAGCTCTGGGAGACTGTCTGCAGCATCTTCCCAGTGGCATCTTGGGCTGGCACTGCAGGGTCGGGTGCCCCATGCCCCTCCCCAGAGCTCCTTCTCAGGGATGGTGGGCCCAGGCCCCTCCAGGGCGGCAACCGCGTTATGGAACAAATCCCCACCACACCACTCCTGCCACGAGGCGTGTGCTGCCTGCCATTTGCAAGCCCTCCGACCCACTTTCACACCGGGAGGTGAGAGAGGTGAGGGTGAGAGGCCCAGGGACAGCGGGTGGGAAGTGTGCCCTCCCCGGCCCTGCATTGCTAGGATCTTGGTGACACACAGGGTGGGCTCTCCTCCCATCGGTCCTGGGACCCTGCATGGTTGGTGTCCCTCTACCACTGCCCCAGATCACTCAGAAGGGGCCCAGACCCTCTGCCTGAGTGGGGTGACAGCCTGAGGCAGGAGCCTCATGTGATCTCCCTCTGCCACTGGCTCACCGAGGATGCTGGGGTGAGCCGCCCAGATCCCCTCCAATATCGAGGTGCTCTCTCCCTGCTGCTGGGAATGTTGGCTTCTGACCACTCACAGCTGTGTCCTTTTCCAGGAAGTCCTCTCAGCCAAAGGAAGCTGCCTTGCCCAAAGCTATGCCCCCGGGAGCAGCCTGCATTCAGTGGCTGGTCACAGTCGGGATACAGGGCCACACGGACTTGATTTGGGGCATCTGAAGGGCCACCTGGCTTTCCAGGCTGAGGCCCCGTCGTGACTGCCCAGAGTTTAGCTTCTCCCTCAGCCCAATCCTGCCCCCTTCTCCCTGAGGGCGCGCCTCAGTAAACTTCCTGCACGCACATCTCAGAGTCCATTTCCTGGGAACCTGACCCACAACAAAGCCTGTTTTGCTCATCTGCCATTCTGTCACCTATTGGTCTATTTTTTTTTTTTTTTTTTTGCTGTACGCGGGCCTCTCACTGTTGTGGCCTCTCCCGTTGCGGAGCACAGGCTCCAGACGCGCAGGCTCAGCGGCCATGGCTCACGGGCCCAGCCGCCCCGGCTCAGCGGCCATGGCTCACGGGCCCAGCCGCCCCGCGGCATGTGGGATCTTCCCGGACCGGGGCACGAACCCGTGTCCCCTGCATCGGCAGGCGGACTCTCAACCACTGCACCACCAGGGAAGCCCTATTGGTCTATATTTTACAGTCATTTACTGTGCACCCACTGGGTATGACAAATGAATGGACCAGGGGGACTGCTGAAGTCCTTCCCAGAGCTCCCTTTCTGTGGCCTTTAAGGCTCCCCTTCTTAGCAATCACCATATTAAGAGAGAAGCAAGCACCCCGTCCCCTGGCCCCATGAGTCAGAATCCCCATGGGGACGCTGCAGGGCTCTGGGCAGCTGCAGCACGTAGCCTGTCCCAACCCCGAGATTACATCATGAAAGAAGAAAAGCAAAGCTTACCTCTTATTGAGCACCATGTTCCCAAGCTTCAGGTCTCTGTGCACAATGTTTTTCTGGAAAACAACAGGCACATGGTCTGCACTGTGAAGATGAGAGCCAGGGTCGGCCCAGCCTGTAAGAGGTGGGCTCTCCAGGTGTTGGGGAAGATATGTCTCTAGGGCTTGGGCCTTGACTTGCAAGCCACAGACAGATCCGGACCACTTAGGGCCTCGTTAACCACGCGGACGAACTGGGTAACGTGCGAGCCCAGGCAGTCTCTGCCCCACACAGGGTGTTTACCCCAGCTCTTTCTCCCCTTAGGGCAGCAGCCACTGGAGAAAACCACTCCTCTCTCTGCCTCTACCAAACATCCCACCAAAAAACCAAGAACCAAAAAAGCAACCAAAAAATCCCAAGCACCTGCCTAGATCTGGGGTCAGAGATGAATTCTCATGGTTCTGATGACCAAGTACTGCAGGCTCGGCCCACAGAAGCTGTGTGTCTGGAGGAGGCCCAGGCTCTCCTAACCTGTGCCTCGGGGTTCCCGACACCCCCAGCGCTAGGAAGAGCTCAGAGACAGGCTGTGGCTGCACCCAGTGGGTAGCTCCCACTTAGCCTCTCGACTGCTGGGGCATTTCTGCGCGGGGCTCTGCTGGGCTGCCCGCACCTCCCCAGGGCCATGGGCTGAGGTCTGCAGCACCGTGTCCTCAGGTGTGCGTGTCATCCGGCCACTTTCCTTCTGGATGTTCCCAGCTGCAAAGCACACCTGGGTGAGGGTGGGACAGAGCTGCTTCCGCTGAGCAGCAGCAAGAAGGGCGGCTTTCCATGGAGAGAAGGTGGGAGCCGCAGGGGCGGAGCCTCACCTGGTGCAGGGCCTCCACCACGCGCACCACGTCGTAGAAGATGACCACGGTCTCCCGCTCGCTGAGCCTCTTCTCCTTGATGACGTAGTGCTGCAGGTTGATCAGGTCAGCGGTCTTGTCGCTGAAGTCGTGTGCGCAGAGGCAGTCGAGGACGAGGCAGATGCGCTTCTTCATTTTCTTAACCATTCGGCTGGATTCTGCGTCCTCAACGATTTCACAGGTGCGGTCCTGGGAGGAAGGGGGCAGACCAGGGCTTGGCTGGGGGCCCGCCAGGGCCAGGGCCAGGGGCTTGGGGCTCTCTTCTGGAGCCTGGAACAAGACTGCATGTGTGAGAGCGGCGGAGGCCTGAGATCTGGGGAGCATGGCCCATGGGCTGCTCAGCACTGCCCTGCTTCCCCCGTGCCAGGCCCAGCCAGTGGCTCAGGTTGAAGCAGCTCAGGTTCAGACTTCATGCTCTGATCCTACTGCAAAGCGTGTGGATCAGGGCTGGGCACTGAAAGCAAAGGGCCCCCTGAGCTCAGTGTGCAGGCAGCACGCTCAGGGCTCTGGGGCCTCCTCCCCTCCTGGTACTCCCAGGGATTCTGGCAATGACCGATGTAAACTTCCTTCCAGTGTCCAAGATGGGGGAAGCTAAGTGTTGTGCGCGTCCAAGACAACTGCTGCGTCCCGTGCACGCAGGACTTCTGGGCAGCTGTGTAACGGTGGTTAAGAGCACGGCTCTGGCCCCTGACGGCTGAGTTCAGGCCCTGGCTCCACCTTGTCCTAGCTGCGGGACCTGGGGCGGCTCACCTAAGCCCTCCAACCCGGGTTCCTTGTGTGTGAAAGGGAGCCAGCAACCCCTACCTCACCGGTTGCTGAGAGAAAAGACAACCATGCCAATGCTTAGTAAGCACCTGGACTCGGTATCGGTAAGCCAGGGCTCGGTAAGCGGGCACCACTACCAACCCCAAGGTTGGCAGTTCCGGACCCATTTTCCTTGCTGAAAAGGTATTTTGAGTAAGAGAAAACACAGGTGCAACATGAGGACTTTGATCCTCCCAGCTTGAGGGGGCCCTTGGTGCCAGCCCCAGCAGACTGGGGGACTCCTGGGGACTGAACGCCACATTTCTCCTCAAGAGCAGGGTCAGACCTCTCATCCTCTCTTCCCCAGAGGCCCAGCACAGTGTCTGGCACACAGAGGACTCTAGAAACACCTCTAATCGCTCCGGTTCTCTTATCCAAAATGATATACACCAGGGCCAAGCTCTGGAAGCTACCAGAGATGAAATACTAAGAAATCATAATCACCCCAGATTTGATTTCATGTTTAAGGGACACTCTAAATTTCAGAGGTGCCTCTCATTGCACATCTAAGAATAAAGACCTCGGTGGGATCTGTGTGTGGGGCTGGGAGGCATTTTCCCCTTACTTTCCCTCAAGAAACCAAGCTGACAAGGAGTTCTTATTGCCTGATATAACAACGGTGATGAGCACGTGTGTCCCGGGACAGCTCGGTGCTTTATACCCTCTCATTCATCTTCCCACCACCATACATGGTAGGCACGGTTATCATTGCTCTCATTTTGCACATGAGGAATCTGAGGCTTAGGAATTGACTTGTTCGAGGTCACACCACCTGAATCCAGGACTGCCCGCTCCAAAACCTGTGTGCCCTCCCTGACACCAGGCTGCCTCTAGCGTACCAGGTCCATCCAAGCATGAGTGGGCCTGGCCAGCGCATCTGGCTGAGGGCGGTGCAGAAGCTCCACGGGGGCCTCAGCAGGAACCCTCCCCCAGCCTCCAGCATTCTGAACCTGGTTCTTCATTTCTGGAGACGCAATTTCAGTTCTGTCCCGGGCACGGCTCTTTTCAGAGTACCAGTCGCCAATCGGCACCTTTCCTAACGGACCTGGAACATCTGAGTATGGGGTTCAGGGACCCCTGCCAGAGAAGCTGAAATGCCTGGGCAGGCAGAAGGACTGGTACCAAAGGCAACTGTGGAGATCCACAGTGCCCCGGCGCCCATCCTTCCTCATTGCCCTCCCTTCCACCCTGGCCTGGCTGATTCCTGACAACACAGCTAGAAAGAGCCCGTGTCTTTAAATAACTTCATACTTTCCTCTTTTCTTGGAAAAGCGGCTCTTCAGAGAAAGCCTGCAAGCTGCAAACCGGGTGCATTCCCGCTAGGCTGCCACCATCAGAGCAGGAGCTCGCTGGCCCAGCCAGACCTCCAGGCCACCCGCCAGGAAGTCCCGCTGCTCCGCATGCAGGAAGACTGGGGGGTCCTGTGATGTGGCCCCAGCAGTGCCAGCCGGGGTGGGGACGGGAGAGGTGCCACTCACCTGGAAGAGCCCGTGGTGGTGAACCACCCCATCCTGCGTGTGGAGGAGGGAGAGCAGGGAGTACTCGGTGTGCAACAGCATCTTGCCTTGCCTCTCCTCTTGGCTTTCTATTCCTTGGTCGCCCCTCTCCTCAAGTGTAAGGATCTTTAGGAAGGCACACACACAAAAACAAAACCCCACAACCCTTACTTTTCCAAGCAGACTGACTAGAACAGGAGGAGCAGGGTTTCACATCCTCCCACGCAACCCTGGCACGCGCACACCCACACGTGCGTGGACAAAGTGAAATGGTCTTTCCCAACGTGACAGCAAAATGACATAAGCACAGACAGAGCTCCCCGGGAAGAAGTGCACTGCTCTTGTTCACAAGTGGTGCAGAAGAAGGTGGGAGGAGGGAGAAGCCGGGCTGGTAGAATGTCCTGGGGGTCCCCAGCCCCTCACGCCTGGTGCCTCACTTACCTTCAGCTGATAGAAGTCATCCGTGCCATCTTTCCTCGCCAAACACTGCACGATGCTTGGCACTGGTGAGTTGCCCAGACGGGGACCTATGGCACAGACAGCCGCTGGCTTACTTCTCAGTAGCCTTGTCTACCATGGCACCGTGGGGCGCTGTGCCACCACGTGGGCTTTTGGCTGGATCTTCTCTCCTGGAGGGCACCGAACTCAGGGTCTCCCCTCCAAAACTGGAGCAGTGTGTGTGCATCTGCCTGAGGACACCTGGCTTTTACAGGCACATTTCTCAAGAGGGGCTCTCAACACGGGGTGCATGCTGGAATCTCCGAGGAGTATGTGTTAAAGCAGAGATCCCAGCTGCAACCTGGGCCCTCTGAATCAGCAACTCCAGGGTGAGGAGCCAGGAAACTGTCTCTTTAACAGGTTCCCCTGGCGGTCTGATACAGCCACGTATCAGCTTTGGGGAACTTCTGTACTCTTAGAGATGTACACGGCTTGATGTCCTGTGACAGCACCCAGAGCTTTCAGAGCATAAATCAGGTAATGTCACGGTGTCAATGCACTGCTAAAAACCCTTAACAGCACTCCACTGCTTTTCATGTGCAATCAAAATTCCTCTTTTTGGCCTCCAAGGTCTTGCATGATTTGGTTCCTGTCCAGCTTTCAACTGATCACGTTTCCTCACCCCTCCTCACCATACTCCAGCTATGCTGGACTCTTCATTCCTGAGATGTTAAGCCCTTCCCTGCTTCTGGGCCTTTGCACCTGCTGTTCCTTCTGTCTGGAATGCTTTTCCCCTGCTTTTCACATGGCTGCTCCTTCTTATCCTTGGCTATCAGAGCAACTGTCACTTCCTCATACAGAACCTTCCTTGTCTACACTCTCTCTAGACCCTTCTTCCTCTCACACCATCTTGTTTACTTCCTTCAAGGCCCTTACCCCTCCCCCCCACCCCCATGATGATCTCGTATGTTGTTTACTCTCGGTTTCTTTTTCTAACTAGAATGTTAAGTTCTGTGAGGGCAGGAACTTGTCTTTTTTTTTTTTTTAACTTAATGGTCTTTATTTTTAGCTTTAGAGTGTGTTTCTCTGTGTCTCCAACCAACTGTCCTGCCCAATGCCCAATTCTTTTTTTTGGCCGCACCCTGCAGCATGCAGGGTTTTAGTAGTTCCTCAACCAGGGATCAAACCCGCGCCCCCTGAAGTGGAAGCGTGGAGCCCCAACCACTGGACCGCCACGAAACTCCCCAGGAACTTGTCTGTCTTAATCACTGCTGCGTCCCTGACAAATAGCACAGGCCCAGCAGGTAGCAGGCTCCATGAACTGTTTGCTGAGTGACTGGAACTGGAGCTATCCTGTACTCGTAAGTCCAAGATGCTGTCCCAAAGCAAAAGTCACACCCAGTCTCTGGCTGCTAGGAGAGCTGGGGTCCTCAGAGCCCAAATCACCTGCAACCCTACACGTGCAGTCTAGACTTGCTGGGCTTCGAACTTCATGCAGAAAGGCCCCGCTGCTCCTCCAGACCACTGGGAACACCCAGTTCTACAGGATTTCGGGGCCAAATCTGTAAGAAGTTTGCAGCTGTACCAAGCACTTTGTGAACTTAGCTGTGCCCTCCAAGAATGGTCCAAGAAGTGCCCTGGACGATGTACCCTGGGTTCTACGGCAGCTTGTCTGCTTCCTGTGGGTGATGTCCTGGGGCCACACATAGGATTCTCTGGGGGAAGAGGCAGTCTATCTCTCAGCTGACATTAATCTAAGGCTGGTGCGGCTACAACAGAAACAACTCTTGGTGCAGAGCGACCTTCCCCTCTCATCAACAGACTCCATTTAAAGTGGCCGAGGGTTGGTCAGGCTCCCACGCTGGAGTGTTCGAGGCGCTGCACCCTGCGTGTCTGCAGGTCACACTGTGCTGCCCCGGCACCCCACTCACCCGGCCGTCAGAGGCTTACCCAGGATGAACGGTCCAGCTCTCTTTGCATTATTTCCAGAAATCCCACTTCCTAGAGCCTTCGCCCTGGCCGACGTTTCCCCAGCTCCTCTGTCTGATGCTCTCCGCTTCATTCTCAGCTCTAGACGAGACAGAAAAGAGCCTTCTCACTGAGCAAGTCAGCGAGTTTCCTTACGCTAACCCAGCCTGCGAGTCTGACTTGAGGACGCATCACACAGCTGCCGCTGCCACCTCCTCCCCCTCCCAGAGGAGCGTGGAAGGTTCTCGATAACAAAGGACCACGGCTCCTTTACTGGAGATTAATTAGGGGCTCAAGCTGGATGCACTGGCTAGAGGTGGGCAGCTGGCCCACCTCAAAGGGACCAGTCAAATGCAGACAGAAGGACACAGAGTTTTGTGCAGGTGCCAACTGGGGTCCCCTGAGACAGACAGCTGGCCCTGGAGCGACTGTTCCCAAAGTAAGGCCTTCTCCCCAAATACCCCTTTCCCCTAAAAGGAAAGGGGACACAGGAGCCAGATTCTAGAAGACGTTAACTTCTAGACCTGGATTTAAACAAAACAAAAAGGAGTTGCTCCTTTCATCTCTCTACAGTTCACACCTCGGGAAGGCAGTGTGCTGGAGGTGGGGCGAGGAAAGACACGTACACAGAGGAGCGCCACACACGGAGGGCAGAGGGTCATAGGGATGCCCGGGGAAGGCCAGCTGCCCAATCCCAAGGCCTCTGGCCCACAGTGGGTGCAGGGGCTCAGGGAAAACTTCCCTGAGGAGGTGATACTGGAGTGGGCCAGGCAACAGGCAAGGTCATTCCAGGCAGAGGGGCCTGGGTGAGCAAACGTACATAGTAAGAAACGGCACGTAAGCAACTAACTCCAAGTAGTCTGTGTCGCTGGAGTGTACAGGGAGTGGTGATAGGTGACCCACAGAGGGGAGCAAAGGCCAGATCTAGGGGACCTGATGGCCACGTCAGGAGTGCAGACTTTACCCTTGCACAGGGGGCTTGCGAACACTGAACCCTAAGCTTCTATAATTTTTTCTTTTTATAAAAGTAATTGGCATTTCCTGCAAAAACATTAGAAAATACAGACATGCAAAAGTAAGCAAATAAGGTACCCATAATCTTAATATTCAAGCAGACTTTCCTGTGTGTGTGTGTGTGTGTGTGTGTGCGCGCTTAGTTCTCGTTGTTACAAAAATTCAGACCACGCTATGATACCATTTCCAAGCCTCCTTTCCTCCCACCTAAAATATATTATGAGGGTGAATTTTATGGTATGTGAAACATATCTCAATAAAGCCGTAAAAAAACAAAACAAAAAAACATTATTAATGTCCTTGCACGACAATATTCTTTTGTAGCGTCACTTGAAATAGCTACAGTCTCCTTGGTAAGAAGATAGCATGATTTATCAGACCACACCCCTATTCATGGACATCGAGATTCTTCCCACTTCTTATATTTTTTATTAGCAGTTATGCACACACATCTTGGCACACTTGCCTCTCTCCCTCAGGATAAACTCCAAGAAATGGAACTACAGGGTCAAATGGGGCACACATTTTTAAAGGTGTGTGACATACACTGCCAGGTTGCTCTCAGGAAGGCTGTGCCAATTTATATATTGATACCATCAGCAGTGTGAGAGAGTAAGTCCCAGAACCTGCACCAGGAATGAGTATTTTTAAAAGCTGCTGATTTGATGAGTAATAAAAAGTATATCATTGTTTAATTTCATAATTCCTTAATTATTCATGAAGTTGGACTTGTTTTACATGCTTACTAGCTATATGTATTATTTCTTTTATGAATTTCCAGTTCACATTCTTTTTCTACTTTTTTTACTGCTTTGTGTGTATTAGTCTTAGTGATTTTTTAGGAGCTCTTTATATATTAAGGCTATAACTGACATAGGATGTAGCTTTTCTTAATCTTTTAACTTTTTTTTTAATTAAAAAAGACTAAATGTCTATGTAGTCAAATAGTCTTCTTTTCCTTTAGTTTGTTTTTGCTCTTATGCCTAGAAGGTGTCCCTACTATGATAACAGGTGTGTATTCGCTAGTTAGCTTATAACTTCATATGCTGCCATTCTGGCCCTTATTCTAAACCCCAGGAGACTGACTCCATGCAGTGAACTCGAAAGTAGGAGAGATGGCCTGATGCCCTTCTAGTCCAATCTACCAGGTTTGACTCCCATCAAGCCCTAATTTGTCTTCAGAGCTGTGCCACCGAGGAGCAGACCCATGATTTCATCCTGAGAGTAACTAGGATCAGGTAACTCTGTAGGCCCTGACAGTCCCCAGACAGAGCAGAAGCCATGGTTAGGCTCAGCTGTGACTTCTGCCAAAGAGGCTCATGCCGGAAGTAGATTCAGTCATTCACACAAAAGCAGGGAAGAACACAACTGTTTCTAGAAAAATCCTAAAAAGCTCAGCAGTAATGTGTCTAGAACAGTGTTTCCACTCTTTGCCTGGCTAACTTCTACGCATCCTTCTCAATGTGAATGTCACTTCCTCAGAGAAGCCTTCTTGACATTCCCAACACCAATGGGTCATAGTCTCACTCGGTATCCTGTAATTTTCATTCATAGCACTTTCCATATTTTGTGATTATGTATTTATTTGTGTGCTTATATGCTTAATGTCCTTTCCCCACTAGTAGACTAAAAATTCCTCAGAACTAGAAAAAAAGAAAAAAAATTACATAAAACCATTACCCCCAGTGCCTGGCCCAGCAGATACTCTATGAATGGCTGGACGCCTTCCCTCCAGTTGCTGATGGTTCCTATTGGGTCAGCAGCCCTGTGCTGCAGCTGCCCTGCCCTGGTAGATGGGTTGATTTCATTACCATTCTGGTGCTGTTCTCTGCCTTCCCTGGAGTGCTAAGACTCCTCTCTCTTCCCAGTTCCTAGGAGAGCACCACGTGGTGTCACCGTACTTGTGTAGACGCTGCCTAGGTACCCACGCACAGGCATGGTCTAGACAGCAGTTTGCCGGGAGCAGCTGCAGCACAGACAGTGAGGGGGCTCAGCCTGACCCCACCCACCCCACTAAGGATTCAACTCAAGCAAATGGCATGGGAGTTGCTCCAAAATGTAGGCAGACAGAAGGATGAGAGCAGATGGGCAGGGAGAGGGAAAAGATGCTGGCAGGCGAAGTGGCAGCAAGGCTGTTTCCCTTCCTGAACATCCCTTCACGCCGCCAGAGCTGGTGAAGGCGATGCAAGCAGTGCGAGGAGGCAGCTCAGGGCAACTGGAAGCTGCTGCGGGCTCGCGGGTGGGATGAGCAAAGACAAGCCCCTCCTGTCCCCCCAAATCATCCTGATGTGTCCCCCTCCAGAGACACACCTTCAAATGGCCCATAGATGCTCCCACGGGGAGGCTGCTCTGAGGCATCCTGGCTTCCCAGTGAGATCTGTGATGTGGAAGCTCTGGCTACCCTGGTTTCAGAAGGGCTTGGGGCCAGGCCCCTCCAGAGATGCTGGTCCTCAGGCTGGGGTGAAGGGCCCTGGCCCAGCCTGGCTAAGGGGAAGCCATCTGCCTGGTGTCTCCTGGGCCCACAGCTCAGCTTGCCAGGAACTCAGCAAGCCTGGTTTAGAAGTCTCTGGAACTTTAAATCTGGCTACTATTCCACGTGCTGTCCTCCCAAGTCAACGCCAGTTTCTTTAGAACCTGGATTCAACAGGAGGCTCAGTGAGGCAACAGTGGGTGTGAGGGGTGAGGCCAGGAGGGAGGCATCCCCGCCCGCAGGCTGCGCTCCTCCACCCTGCAAGCAGGAGATTCCCTTTGCTTGGCCCAACCTGGGGAGCAAGTCGTGGGCCTCTGCTCTGTGTCCGCCATCACAGCATGCCCAGAGGAGAGGATGCCGGCCCTACCCTGTCAGTTTGCTGTTAAGGTCATCCTGCCCCAAAGCGGCTGGGCGATGTGAGCCCAGCTCTCCCAGAAGGAAACGAAGGCGGGGCCATCAGCACCACATAAGGTTCTAAGGCCCATCGTGCCCAGTCCGGTGCTGTAGTGTGACAGGGTACAGGACAGTTGGGCAGGGCAGAGCTAGGCAGGGCACCCTATAGCAGGGTATGGTTCAACACGGTAGACATATCACCAACCCCCAAAGGAGGTGGGCTGCAAAGAGAGAGGCATTCCCGGCTCAGTCTGAAAGCCTGGCTGTAGCCTGACTGAAGGCTCAGTCTGAAGCCTGGTCAAGGCAACGAGGGGCCCACTGCTCGCACCCGGAAGCATGCCCACAGGCCTCCACACAGGAGGAGACGCGCGGGCCCAGGCGGCAGACACTCACAAGCGCAGAGCCAGCGTGAGCCCCCAGCCCCCAAACACGAGGGGCAGCATGGGGCCTGCACACACGCGCAGAGTTCTGCACTCATTCTCGCTGTAGGCTTCTTGCTGCAACCTCGGGGTTCCTGGAGAGATGGGTGACCTTGCAAACCGAACAAGTGCAGGCAGAGTGCAAGGGCGGTCCCCGCAAGGAGCAAGCAGCAGACCCTGGCCCGGTGCGCTACGTCTGTGTATGTGTGTGATGACACCACAGCTGGTAGCCACGATTTGTCAGCAGCTTCCAATGCCTGCTAGGAGCCTAAGGACTTGTCCACACTGCAGGGTCAGGCTGAGCTGATGGTGTCAGGATTCAAGCTGTCCCTGTCAGCAGTCCCTATCCCCACCCCCATGTTTCCTGGCTCTGTGAAAACAAAACAAGTAAAAAGGTCCTGAGCTGTGTAGGCCTCTGTCTTCTGGACTTTATCTCTGGTAGTGTCTACCGAAGGCAGGGACCTCGCCCCTCTGTCCAGCCCACCCGGCACGCGGAAATGAGCACAGATGCTCCCACCCATCCCTGGCCTCAGTCCTATCTGCCACACAGGAGTTAAGGGTCTGTGTGGCCAGACCCGCACCAGGCCCCAGGAGGGAGGTAGAAAGGGGTCTCTGTCCATAGGACACTCAGGCAGCAGAACGATGTGGTCAGAACAATGCGTCTCGGTCTTTCCCATGCCACAGTACAGACAGAAACATCTGTACAGCACTTGGGGGTGAAAGGCCTGGGGACACCAGCTGTCCTCTGCTTAGCCCAGTCACTCCTGGGCTAAAGGGATCACCATCTTGACCTGCATAACCCATACTGGCTGGGAAGCTCGGAGTCAGAGCAAGGGCTCTGGAGTAAGCCAAACCTGGTTGCAAGCCCAGCACCATGCCATCACTTAACAATGATGAGATCTCAGATGAGATACTTATTCTGTACCTACACAACCCAGAGTACAGCATCCACCTTACAAGGCTGGTCTAAGGATTAAGTGAGATAACCCATGCGAAAGAGCTAGCAAGAGTACCTACTGGCATATCATAGGCCACAATTTGATAAATTGTGCTTTTATTAGCCTAAACACAGTAGCTTTGAATTTTTCTTCCTGCCCAAGGAGAAAGGGATAGTTAGGCACTGACTCGGGGTGGGGGGCAGAAGGAGGACGGTAACCAGACTAAAGGCTTAAGAGACCTTGAACCTGCCATCTGTCTGCTGGCCTGAGACTACAGGCGGGGTGGGGGTGGGGGTGGGTGGCCTGATGGCCAGCCTGAGTAACATGTTCAACTGGGTGTGGGGAGGACAGGAGGCCTGGGGGTTGGCTGAGCTGCTGAGGAGGAAGAGGGGTGCTGGGCAGTACCAGGTATAATTCTGTAGTGGAGGGCAGAGTACAGTTGTTTTGCGGGTCAAGGGGAAGGCCTGTTCTTTCAGGCAGAGGCACGCAGCATCTCATCCTCTTGTTCTGTTCACTGGTTTATGGGGGAGCAGAGGCTGGAGCACCAGCTGGCAACTATCAACTCAAGGCGCAGTAAGGGACGGTCCAGGATGATGGGGCCAGACCAAAAGGGTCCTTCATCATGATCAAGTTGGGGGGCAGCGAGGAGTCTGCAACTAAGACCTAGTGCCTCTAGTCCAGGATCTCTTGCAGAGGATTGTGGGAGGGGGACAGAGCACACATACCGGGCTGTAAAACTTCTACTATCAAAGGATACAACTCTGGGTATGTGCATTTGTCAAAATGATTGAACTGTTAAAGGACCTGTGAAATTCACCATGTGTAAATATACCTCAATTAAAAAAAAAAAACAAGCTGCAACCTTAACCAAATGATCAAAGTTATATCACTAATAACAGAACAAACTGACATCATGTCACTCCTGATATGATGCAACCTCAGTTAAGTTATTTATTTGTTTTTTGCCAAAAATGCATAACCTCAATCTGATCATGAGACAAACTAAAATTGAGGGACATTCAACAGAACAGGCCTGTATGCTTCAAAAACATCAATGTCAGATAGTTAAAGAAAGGCTGAAAAACTAGTCTCACTTAACGGAGATTGAAGACGGGACGAGTAAATGAAATGGGTGATCCTGGGAGGAAGAAGTTATACAGAACATGCCTGGACAATTGGCAGAATCTGAATATGGACTGTATATTAGATAATACGATCTTAAATTTCCTGAATTTGAAAACTGCATTGTGGTTATACAGAAGAATGTCCTTGTTCTTAGGTGACAGATGCTAAAGTGCTTAGAGGTGAAGGGTCATGATGTTTGCAATTTACTCTCAGGTGCCCGGAGACAGAAGAGAAAGTGCAACCTGCTGGAACCACTCCCAAGACCCTGGAGGAATCTGTTGTCCGGATTCACAGGTTCATAGGGATTTCTTGTGGGTACACAGCTCACAGTGGCAAAATTTGGAATCTCATACTTGTTGGGCGGAGCCAGCCTGGCGCGAACAGGAGTTCAGTTTTGAACGCCCCCCTTTCTCCAGGCCGAACACTGCGCTAAAGGAATGGGGGGAAAAAGAAATGAGGTCTTTGTGCAATCTCCAGGTCTGCCACCTGGTGGCGTCTTTCTATAGCGCATCTTCTTCACAGGGTTTCTCTCTGCACGCGCTGCAAGATGGTGGGGCACTGCTCTTCACCAGGCTGGTCAGGAAGGATGCAGGAGCAACTCCATCAGAAGACCCCCACCTCAGCTGCCTGTGGAACTGGGGCTGGACAAACATGCCAGCAGGCTACTCTTTCTCCTCTGCTCGGGGACCTGGGCCTGCAGTACCTCCATCTGTCTCTGCTGTGGGGGTCCTCCACTGCTTCCTGTGGTCTTTAAGAAGAAACCCAAACTCCTCAGTGAGCCTGGCCAGACCCAGGCTACCTATCCAGCTTCACTGCCCTTATATGCCCCATAAATCCAGCCACACCAAACGACTCACAGTTCCCTGAGTGCGCCATAAACACGCTTGCCCTGACCTCCTCTCCCTGGTTGGCTGGTCCTTCTCCCTCAGTCCTCACTGGTGTCACCTTCTGCAGCAGGTCCTTTTCTCCTCCGGCTCCCAGAGCACATTCTGTCCACTCCTACCGTGCCATAGCCATTGTCTGGCTCCCCTGTCCCCACCACTCTCCAGGCTGAGCAACCCCAGTTCATCTCTGCTTCCCTGCACCCACCCAGTGCCTGGCAAACTGCTGAATGAGAAAACAGAGAGTGTAGAACTGTCTGTTCTGCACCCAGAAGGCACTAAAGCCCACATTGGGGCAGGGGACACAGAGGACCCAACGAGAAGCCAGGCGCTGGATCGGGACCCAGAAGAAAGTACGGATGGTCCACCAGCCTGTGACAGGAGCCAGACTCCAAGACCAGAGAGACAGGGGGTCACAGCTGTAGGTAACTGGGCTGCAGTGGTGCTGGGAATAGTCTGTCCAGGAAAAGTCCCAGGTCAGAAATGCCTGGATGCCCGGGGCGGGGCGGTTCTGGGCTGATAGCCAGGGGTTGTGCTTAGACAGTGTTGGCTGCGGGAGGGCAACCTCCCCGAGGAATGAAACCCATTCGCAGCATGCCTGCAGCCTCGGACCAACCCCTCACTCACTGGCGAGGGGACAGACCAGCCCCCTTTCTGCTGAGTCCAGCAAAAAAATCTGCTTTCCTGCAGCAAAGTGTGGGAGTGTGTGAGTGACAGCCTGGCCTGCCCCTCACACCAGGGACAGGTCCTCTGGGCCACTCTAGGTTTGTAGTGTGAAGGTCCTTCTGCCGGTCAGAAAAATTCCTGCCACTCGTTTCCCTCAGACCTTCTGGCCCAGCTATGCATTTAGCTGACTACACCTGGAAAGAAACAACGGGACTGGGGGTGTGAAATCTCAACACACGATGCAGCCAAGACGATCTGTGGTGCCGCAGAGGCTGGGTTACTGAGACCCCCTCCCACCAGACCACAAGGCAGTGTACCCCACCCCTCCCTGACCCGAGCACTCGGGGAGCCACCCTCACTGCACCTCAATACTCACATGTATGTGCTGCTACTAGTGGCTCAGCTTCCCTACAGGCTTGCTCTTCATCCACAAAGTCAACCCAGGGAACCAAGAGAAATTCGCAGCCCATGGAACCAGGCGTTTCAAACCATGGACCAGCTACCCAAATGCCAGTTGGGAGCGCAAGATGGATTCTGGGGTCAGGTAGGCCTGGGTTCAAACTTCAGCTTCCATCACTCACTAGCTTTACGACCCAGAACTGGTCACCTACCCTCTGTGAGAGTCGTTTACTCTCCGTGGGCCTCAGTTTCATCATCTGTAAAAGAGGGGTGTCTCGAGGTCTCTGCTGGATGAAAGGCGAGCGTTCCCCACTCCTTGCTGAGGTAACCTCCCTGGTGACAAGTCTCTCCAGGTGTATACCTTTTAAACTAGCATTTGATGGACACCTACTGCTTGCCAGGAACCGTTCATTCTTAGTGTTTCCTAAATTTTCTTTAATTCTCACAACTTTATAAAGTAAAGATTTCCCCCTTTTTTTGGTCTGCTGACAAGCCAAAGCCTAGAGGCCCTGGCCCAGCTGACTGGGCCAGAGGAGGCTGCCTGTGGCCTGTTCTCTTCTACTCCTGCTGGCTGGCGAGAAGGCGGCTCTGTTTAAGGGCTTTTCCTTTGAGTTTGAATGACAGCCATCCCTGAAGCAGGCATGGACCCTCTCCCTGGGAGCCTGAAGGCCGCAAGCAATCTCCCTAGGAACCCACTGGAAGCCATGTGCTTCCGTGCTCAGGATGGATGCTGGGGGGATGGGGAGGTGGATTCGTAAACCCTCAGCTTTAGCCAGGACTCCCTGATGACAAAGATTCATGCATGTGCTGTCATCTCCACTGTTCCAAAACAGAGTGATGATTTTGTTCATTTTAAAATGCAGGATATGTATAGCTCCAATCTGTCAGGAATACATACCATCACATCCTTCTCTAAACGCTTGCCTTGGGGGTGACAGGTGAACTGGCTGCTACTAACCGGAGCTCCTCTCTTGCCCGGGATGAACCTCACCCCCGGAAGGCTGCTGTGCTGGGTGTGTGGGAGAGTACCTGCAGCGCCAGAGAGGAAGTGACTCAGCCCAGTGGGAAGTGGGAGGGGCGGCCAGACTGAGGGCCCAGTGGCCAGCCTGCTCCCCCTCAGCACATCCGCACCAGACCCATCTAGAGCTCGGAGGTCCAACTCTAGTCTCCTCCAGAAGGCAAGATTCACACACAAGGAGATTACATAATCAGTGGTGTCCCTCTTCACCCCCTGCCCTGAGCAAGCCCCACTGGGCTCCTCCGTGGCCTCCATGAAGGCTGAGGGGAGAGACGGGGAGGGGAGTGGGCCTGAAGACCCCGGGCTGGGAGGATGTATCCCGGAGTGGTCCTGGGAGAAGAGGCTCCAGGGCTGTGCACACAGAGGTGGACCTGGAGGCCCCTCTGGGGAAAAGATAAACAGAGTAAGAAACCAGTCCCTGGGACGGGGTAAAGGGCTTCAGCAGCAGCTTTTCTGAGAGCCCGCAGAGAGAATCCAGGGCAGCATCGCCAGCCCTGCCACTAGCTCACCCCTCCCAAGGGCCTCCGGAAGCAGCTGATGTGACAACACATAATCCGTCACTGTGTGTGGGTGTTGGAAGAGGAAGGGACAGACTTAATAGCTCTTTCTCAGGCTGTGCTGCCCTGGTATCTCCTATTTAGAGAAGTAGCCAGGGGAAGCGGCCAATACCCTGGCTGGGAGACCTTCCCGGTGGTCCCTCAGCTCTGTGGGGGGGGCCTCCTGCCATGTGCAATGATGGGAGACTGAGTCACTGACAGCCCTCCCCTGTCGTGCCAGCCTGCCCTGCAACAAAGGGGACCCCTCCTCAGCTCAAACCATCAGTTATTGCTCTGTTATTGCTTTGCTCAGTGGGAACAAGGCCCGCCACAGGTCCCTCGTGGAATTCAGGTTCTTTTTGTTTTTAACATTTCCTTATTTATTTGGCTGCACCGGGTCTTAGTTGCGGCACTCGGGATCTTTTTTTTTTTTTTTAAGTTGTGGTATGCGAGAACTTTAGTTGCGGCTTGTGGGATCTAGTTCCCTGATCAGGGATCGAAGCTGGGCCCCCTGCACTGGGAGCATGGAGCGTTAGCCACTGGACCACCAGGGAAGTCCCGAATTCAGGTTCTTGACACCCAAGATGGCCCAAGTCAGGCAAGGAGACAGCAGCAAGTGACTAAAGAAGGGCTGGCTGGGCCTGAGAGCACCTTCGTGTCCTACACATGTGTCTCTCTGCTCCACGGGGTCCTCACCCAGAGGAGAGGGACAGTGTTGTACCTGCCCAGGGTTCCCTGAGGACTGCGGGGAGCCAGCGTGTGGGAGGCACTAGGTAAATGTTACGTTTCCTTCCTTCCGCCTCAGATTTCCAGAGCGACAGAGGGGAAAGCCTGGGCCAGGGCCAGGTTCATGTGATTCTCCTTCTTTATATGGTTTTTAACAGCCAAAGTCACTACAATCATCCCGTGAGAAAGGTAATTTGGATTGGGGCCAGCAAACTACCCTTCTTTAACTGCCTCTATCAAAAATGAAATTCAATTAAATTTCACAGCCTTGCGAGTGAACAATACAGTTCACTTTCTGCACTTTTACTGAATGCTGCGGGCTGTGGCTGCTTGGTGGGCAAGATTACAGAGGCAGACAGCAGGCTTTGCCCCTGAGTGGCCCTCAGTGGGCCGTTCAGACAAGTGGACCCACACGAGGGCCTCACCTGCTCTGAGGTGCTGAGGCCAGCCACGAGCTACCCCTGGGTGGGTGAGAGCATGCTTGCCTGTGTCTCTCCAGAGGGTGAGCTCCTGGGGGCAGGGCCTGGGGCCTTGACCGCTTCAGAATCCCCTGCCCAGGCCCCACAGGTGTGCAAAAGACAAGGGGAAACCACAGCCAGCAAAGCAGAAGAAAATGCCTTTGCCCCGGGCCCAGCACATCCAGTTCTGGGGATTTATCCTCCAGGTTCACTCACACAAGTTCACCAAGATGAATGTGCTCAACAAGGGTCCCTGGAGAGCCCTGGGTAGCAGGAAAAAACACAAAGACAAGACCACAAATATCAAAACGCACACACATCTCCCCCCGACAGGAAACAATCTAAATATCCACCAAGAGAGGACTGGTTCACTCCATCATGGTACGTCCAGACGGGGGACTACTACGCAGCCTTGAAGACTAGGCCCACACCTGCTGGTAGATGAAGATGTCTAGGATACGTTACATTAAAAAAAGCAAACTGCAGGGGACTTCCCTGGTGGCGCAGTAGTTAAGAAACCGGCTGCCAATGCAGGGGACACGGGTTCGAGCCCTGGTCTGGGAAGATCCCACAAGCCGCAGAGCAACTGAGCCTGTGCACCACAACTACTGAGCCTGTGCTCTAGGGCCCACAAGCCAAAACCACCACTGAGCCCACATGCTACAACTACTAAAGCCCGCGCTCCTAGAGCCCGTGCTCCACAAGAGAAGCCACCACAATGAGAAGCCCATGCACTGCAATGAAGAGTAGCCCCCGCTCGCTACAACTAGAGAAAGCCTGCGCGCAGCAATGAAGACCCAACGCAGCCATAAATAAATAAATAAATTTATGAAAAAGCAAAAGCAAACTGCAGTACTATTTGTATAAGATGATCCCATTTGGGTAAAAAAAAAAAAGATGATTATACACACCCTTGAATATGCATAGGAAATTTCTAGAAGAAACTTAACAGTGGATACCTCCAGGTAATAGAACTAGGGGCCCAAAGGAGATGGAGAGTTTTATTTTATATTCTTCTATATTGTTTACCTGTTTCATTGTAGGCTACTATAATAATTTTGAAAAATCTAAAAAAGTTTCTGAGCCCATTAGAATTATTAAGAGTGGTAATGGAATCAGGGGAGGCTGGTCTTAGGGAAGGCACACTTGAGGGAGTATGGCATGAGAATGCCCCGAACGTGTGGGCCTGCATGTTGATGCAAGGCTGCATCAGGAGAGTGGGGGACAGAAGGGACAAACCGCCACTCCAGGTACACTGAAACTCTCTCAGGTAACTTGTAAACTTGCCTGTAAGGAACTTCCTGTTCACCACCCGGTTTCTATAAAGGCTGGGAAGACCATCAAACTGTTCAAACTGGAGACCTGGAAGCTGGTTCATAACACCTCTTCCGGGACACTCAGGCCCACCAGCAAAGAGCTCACCTAGGCCTCACCGGAGCCAGCCCCTGGGTCCTGACTGCGGGCCAGGCACCAGGCCGAACCTGCCACAGACAATAACACCTTGTGTTTAATCCTCATTACTACTTTGGAGGAAACTGGGTTTGGAGATAGGAAGTGATTTCTTCAAGGTCACTCAGCTAGCAAGTGGCAGAACTGGCTTCTGAAGCCAGGTCCGATCTGAGCCTTAAGTGCTGGGCGACATGGCTGAAGGTCTCCTTACCTACTACTCACGGGGCAGGAGGGGAAGGACTTGTCTCCAGGCAGTGGCAGTTTCCATTCTTCTAGGAAAAAAGAAGGGACTGCTTCAGCTTTGTCAAGGTCCCTTCCAGCTCTACGGCTTTATTCCATGTGGCCTGGGCTTCCTGGGGCCAGAGCCTGGCCAGGATGGGGGAATGGGATGGCATGGGCTCTAGGGTCACGCGAGTGTGGGCTGGAAATCCGGCTCTGCCCTTGCTGGCTGAGGGTTCCTTAACCCCTCAGTGTCCGACGGTTCTCTGTAAAACAGAGTCAAGCCCTCCTTCCTTAGACTGTGAGAAGGCCTCAATACATATAGTAGAGTACTTAGCAAAGGACCTGGAAGGTGGTGGGGATCCTTCTTTTGTGGCTGGTTTCCTTCCTGTTCCTTCACGAGGGACCACCTTGGGAGCGGAGTTGGAGGAGAACACAGCCATGGAAGTCACACAAACGTGGTAATGCCAGGGGCTCTATGTCTACTACAAAAAGGGGCAGGATTCCTGCTCTTCCCAAGGTGGCAATGCCAGCAGTGGGGCTCCAAAAGTCCCACAGGATTTTGGGCTATGCCAGTCCCAAGGTCTCCCAAGAGGCTTAACTAAGCCTCTCCCCAGAGGCACCTGCTATCCCTTGATCACACCCCAAACCAGCTCTGCCCTAAACCCAAAGACAGGCGCCAGGCACACCAGTCCTGCTCTTGCCGGTTCCCTCTGCCATGTCCAGGCTACTTTCTCTTCCGTCTGGACCCTTGGGTCACGGACTCCCTAAAGCCACAAGATCCTTGCTCTCTTTTGCCAAGGAGGTGATGGTCTGTAAACAGATGTAGAGGGGACAGCTTCATCCTAAATGACAAGGGCCCTTCTCAGTTTCTCTGGTGCTTTCCAACAACTAGAGTTTCTTTGAAACCATCAGACCTGTAGACTGCTGGACTGCGTAAGCTCTAGGGAACCCCAACTCACACCAAGACAGACTGCCAAGAGCCAGAAAAGGGTGACCGCCACTGGGGTTCTCAGTGTCCCTTGGGAAGAGGGATGTCAACCCAAAAGTGTATCTTTGCTTGCTGAGGGAAAATCAGGCTTCTCCAGTTCATTAAAAGGGGGCCAAGAAATTACTTTAAAAATAATGAACATGAAGGATACTCTTTGAAGCAGCAACTCCTCTTGGAATTTATCCTGCAGATACCTAAGGTGGGAAAAACCACACATACGCAGATAGTCACTTCAGCTTTGTTTGGAGAGCAAAAGGCCGAAAATAACCTAAGTTCATCAGCAGAGAGTCTGTTGAATAAATTACACAAACAATGACACAACATTGCCAAAAATGACCCAGACGTGCATGAGACAAAGTGGAAACATCTCTAAGACAGTAAGTAGATCAAAGCAAGCAACACCACCCTTTCCCTTCTCGGATCTTGATTACAGATCCCGAGAGGAGATGCAGGGCTGCCATGGGCCCGGGGCCACCTTCAAGGCCACGGTCTCACCTGAGCAGGTGGAGGAGGAAGAAATGCCCTTGTCTCAGGCCACTTTCTCTTCTACCTTCTTTACACCACACATGCAGGGACAAATCCTGCAAAAATCTCCCCAATTCCAAAGGGCCTGTTTGAAGCCCCATCTACCAGCACAGCCCTCTCTGCAGCCCAGTCTGCTTCAGGCCTAGCTCTGCACTCCCGTAGAGCTCACGGGGATAAGGGCACACAGGCAGCTCCCTCTCACTTCCCTGATGGTTCTGAGTGAGTCCCAGGTGGCCTGGGGCAGACATCTCTCCTTCCGGAGAAGAGGGACTGAGTTGGCTGACCCAGCCTCTGGAGTAAATCCAACCTCAAGGTCTCTTTCTAGATAAGATCTCCCCAGGAGCACTGGGAACGGCCATCTCTCCCCTGAGGGCATGCTGCTGTCCAGGACCCATCACTTGCTGATTCAGTGTGGACGGCACCTGACTGACGGGCTGCCCTTTAGGGCCATCTGAGGGCTGCGGAAGTCACAGAAGTTTTGCAGACTCAGCCACTTGAGTTTCTGAAATACTGAAGAAGTTCACCTTCCTGGGCAAATCTGGGCAGGGGGAAGATGAAGGAAGGGAAGCTGCCCTTTTCCCAGGCGCTGACGCAGGCAAAACCAGAGAGAAGCCTGGCCCGAAGCTGGACAGAGTGTCACAGACTTTGCAACTGACCCTCTCCCATGAGAGGGCTTACTGAATGGAGCTGGCGGATTTCACTGGCCATTATCTTCTGCCGTCTCTATATCTGCACTATCGTTCACTCTGTCAGCCAAATCGGGAAGCTCAAGGTCACCTGCCATCATTGTTCCTCCCTCAATCATCACTGCCAAACACTCCCGGAGTCCAGTTGATTTCCCCCCAAACAGCTCTGATCTATGCCCTTCCTCCGCATCCCAACTGCCTCTACCCTGATCCAGGCCCCCACCAGCCCTCACTTTGATTACTGCAAAAGCCTCCTACAGAGACTCCAGACTTGTTCTATCCCCAGTCCATCCCCCACCGCCAGCCAGAGGGCTCCTGGCAAGATGCAGGTCTAACGGTGTTTCCTCCCTTAAACCAAAGCATCCCATCACCAACAGAATAGGAAGGTCAAGCATCTTAGCACTGATGCTTGCCTCTCCAGCACGTCCTAAAGCCAGGTCCCTTCACGCCCTGCGCCAGAACCTCTTGTGGTTCCTACAGTGTGCACACACACCAGCCTGCGTCCATGCCTGTGCCTTGCTGCTCCCCTGCCTGGAGTGCTTCATGAACCCTCAGAAAGCTCTATTCATGCTTCAAGATTCAATTTTCATCAAGATCCAGCTCAGGTTCTAAGGGCTCTCCAAAGTTCTCCCCAGTCACCTCCCCATCCCCCAGGAGAATCACTCCTTCATCTCACTCCATTACATGCTGCACAGACTCCTATGAGACACTCACCAAACTCTATGCAAATGTCAGTTGGTTAGAAGCCTGCCTGGTCCCTGTTAGACCACAAGCTCCGCCAGGGCAGGGCGTGCCTCGCCATTCTCATTCTGCACCTGGCACCCAGCACATCCTCAGCCACGCTTGGGAGCTCATGTGTGTGGAACAGGGGTTCCGGATTTTAAGTCACCACACACATCAATGTGTGCTTCCTGATGGTACTAATTCAAACAACAGACTAGGGTCACTAACAGGGACACACATGGAACAAACTCGAAATACTTTTTCTCCTAGTATACTTTAAAACATGATTTTTTTTTTTTCCTCAGCAGTCCTACTTCTATTTTAAAAAATGGTTCTTTTAAAGAGCTGAGCTGAATCATCTGCATGGCTCCCATACAGACTCGGTAAATTCCCCACAGATTTCTTTTTTGGAGAGAATACAATAAAATTCTGTGGTCTTGTGATCCCTCAGGACATTTCTGACAGCTCAATGGGACACAGTTTTAGTTGCCATTAACTGCTTCAACTAATTCTTAGAAGTGCTTTCCTGCAGCCTGCGGCAGCAGCTAACATTTACCAAGCATTTCTTACTCAGTGTGTGCTAAACGCCCAACCTGCAACGTCCTACTGAATCCTCACAACTGCCCTCAGACGAGAAAGCTGGGAACCGAAGAGTAAGTAACCTCTACTGACTGGCAGGGCTGGGATCTGAACTGAGATTCTGTCTGACAGCAGAACCAAATAGGCTCTTAGCCACTACAATCTGCTGCCTTTTCCCAAAAGGCCAAATTAAAAGCCCCAGGGAGCAACTGACCTTACAACTGACCTGAGAGGACAGCCTCACCAGCCCAGCTGCTCAAGTGACCTGCAATCTCAGGAAGAGAGGGGCACATGTGCCAGGCACTTCTGGGGCAAGCAGAGCTGCCCAGGGCAATGCAGGGAGCTTGTCACCTGCCACCAGTTGCATGCAGTGCTGTCTCGGCAAAGATCCCCCACCCCACGCCATCTCTCTTCTCTCAGAGGCCTGCAGTAGCCTCTGAAGAGGTCTCCAGTGCTTTAATCTCTCCTCTCTTCTCCCTTCCCTCCTGCTGAGGCTCCAGAGAGAGCATTCTAAAACACAAGTCTAATCACGACACTCCTCTGCTTAAAACCTCTTCACTTGCTCCCCACTGCCCTGGTACAAAGCCCCAAATTGTTAACGTGGCATTCCCCTGTCAACCTGCGCTGCTTTACCGGGCACCAGGCCGCCTTTCATACCACCATACTGAACAATGTGAGGTTTCTGGAAAAACTCTGAGTTGACATGTCTAAGTGGAGTACCTTGCCCCTTTGTTCTCACCTGGCTGAGCCTTCCCATCCTTCTAGACACAGCTCCAGCATCATCACTGCTTCCAAGCCTCCCCAAAACCTCCCCCCACCCCGCCCAACTCAGGCTGAGCTAGAAGCTTCCTTCCCTGGGCTCCCACAGCCCTCTGTTCTTGCTGTTACTAGTTTTTCAAGACTACGTTTCAACTATTCATTCACAGGTCAGTCTCCCTTAACCAGACTGTGAGCTCCTTGAAATAAGAATAAGAATAGCTAACATTTACTGAACTCTTATTACGTGGCAGACGTGGTTCTATGTGTTTTACATGTGTTAACTTTTTAAATCTTCACAACAACTCTATGTTATCACCCCTGTTTTATAGCTGAGAACACTGAGGCACAGAGAGGTTAAACAATGTGCCCAAGGTCACACAGCTACAAAGCTGCAGAGCTAGAATTTGAACTCAGGAATTCTGGCTCCAAAGCCCACTCTTAACCTCTATAATATAGGGTACTTGCCTCTCCAGGCAAGGACATTGCTGCTGTCACGTGGGGAATGAATGAATGAACGAACGAGGGCTATCTCCACTCTGTCTAGATCTAAGGGACAAACAACTGGCACAGCAGGGCCACCAAGCACTGGCCCAGCTCACAAGCACTGTTTACAAACAGGGGTTCTTTGGGCCTGACGACTACATATCCTGCTCTTCCTTATCTCACGCAAAGCTAAGTCAAGAGGGAAGGCGCCCAGCCCAGAGTGACTACCCTCTTCTTCACTGCTCTCAAAACCAAGCAAAGCCAACCGGTTTCCTCCAGTGACTTAATACAGAGCAAAGTCTATCTTGACAGCGAAGGCGGCTGTCATCTCTTCCTTCCGCCAACAAACGGGGATCAAACCTAGGAAGCGGGGGTGGCTGAGTACTCGGCGTCGGGAATCCCGATGCCCCCATCTACTGGCTGGAAGGTGGTGCCAAGCGGCGTGGGAATGGGAGGGCCTGAGAGGGCACAGCAGGTGAAACAGTGACCATAGCAGCAGGCTCTCTCCTTGGAAAAGGCCGGCCAAACGTAGCACCGGCAAGCAGAGAGCTCTGACCCGCACCTGAACACCTCCCGGGATTCGAAAATTCCCCAGCAGCGATGGTGCCCGTGCCAACGGGTGAGGGCTCCTGGAGGAAGCCCGGGCTGGTCCTATCTGGGGACTCGTTTCAACTTTCATGTCACTCTCAGGATCAGGAGGGCAGCGTGGAGAGGCAGAGGGTGTCTCTTGGGAAAAACCTGGCTGGTTCAAATCCGGCGCCTTCACTGACTGGCCGAGTGACTCCTGGCAAGGCTGGCAGTGCCACCTCCCAGGGCTGCGGCGGGACCGAGACTCCCCGCAGCCACCGGGTACCCGGCGCGCAGGAGCCCCCGCCCCCGCCGCCCGAGAAGGGCAGACCACAGCGGAGGACGGCACAGTCGCTGTTGCCATTTCTGTCGCAGCCGGACGGCCTCAGGCTGTCACCCCGGTCCCCGCGCTACAGCCGCTGAGGCCCACCCCACCAACCCGCACCCCCGGCCCGGCTCCCCGCTCCCGGACCCCTGCCCTCACCTTCCCCCGGTGCTCAGCGCTGCTCGCCCATAGTCCGTAGCCCGGAGCCGGGGCTGCTCAGCGCTCCGTCCCGGGGGGCCGGGGCCGGTCCAGGGGCGTGGGAGCCGCTCACCGTCGCCTCCCGGTGCAGCCGCCCGAGCCTCCGCCGCCGCTGCCGCCGCCTCCCTCCATGGCTGCGGCGCCGCCACCTGACAACGGAAGTGACGCACCGCCCCCTCCTCCCGGACGAGCTGCATCCCCGCCCCTTGCTCGTATCTACAGCCCACGGCGCAGGGATTGGGAGCCATCTTGACAATGGGCGGAAGCCTTCAGGCAAGAGGCCAGAATCCGATTGAGGATTGGTTCAGGGTAGGGTCCGAGCCGATATCTGGGAAACTATTGGACAAGGAGAACTTAAGGGGCGGTACTTACTGCTTAGCTATGTCTGCGGTGAGGTGGGGCCGGAGGCACCGCCCCCGCCCCTACTCCACTGAGCCTCGCGTGCCCTACCCTCGCCCTCCCGGGTCTGGAGATGTCTGCAGCAGTTGAAAGGTCGGCCAGTTGTAGTATATTTCTCAGAAAAGTGGCTCTTCCTTGACCCCCATTTCTCTCTTTCTGGAGCTTTGTGCGGCGAGCGCTGCCGTGAGGCTCAATCAATGATAGGAATTCCTGTCATAGCCCTCACAATTCATTTCCCTCTGGGGCCCTCGCTTTTGTAGAAACCACGCTTCAGTCTGAAGATCCCTAGAGTCTCGACCACGGAGGTTAACAGTGAAGAGTTCCTGTTAGCGATTCCAGCCACCTAACCTCAGCCCCTCCTGCTGCAGTTTCGGTCCCTTTCTCCTCCTCCTCCAGCAACCACGCCCTCCATGAATCAGCTTCTTGCACCAGCAGATGAGCCCTTTAAAGGGATTGCATCAGGCTGGTGACTCACTGGGGCCCTCTGAGAGCCTGGCTTCCCTCCGCTGGCGTGCAGGAGCAGCTAGAAGGGCTCCGTGGTGGCAGCACAGCCACCATGGACCCACTCCTTTGTCTCCCAGGTGTGAGCCAGGGTGCTTGCTGCATATGACTGTCTAACCCCCGGGTGTCTTTCCAGCTGTGTCATTCTGTATCCATGTGGGCACATGTGTCCAAGCCTGTGTGCACACTGCTGGATTTCCTAGGGTGTGTGGCCAGGCACTTACGTGTATGCACGCATTTGTCATCTCCACACAGGCAGTGCCAGGACGTGAGAGTTGGTGTGAGTCTTGCTGCTTCCTCCTGTGTCCATCTCTTTGTCTCTGAATGTCTAGTGCACACTGAGCTGATGGGACTGAATAACAGTAGTAATCGAAACAGCTCCAGTATTATGTCACACACTGTGTTAAGCACTTTAGAGACATCAACGTTAAGGAGTCTGTTCACAGATGAAGCAGCTAGAGCTCTGAGAGGGGAAGTAAACCGTCCAAAGACACATACAGCTAATAATGGCAGGGCTGTGATTTGAACCAAGTCTGGCAGATTCCAAAAAGGCTGGATTTGAGTACTTGCTGTGTCCCTTACAAGCTGAGTGACTATGTGCAAGTTATCCCCATCTGTCAACATAGGGATAACACTTTGTGGGATCACTGTGAGGATCCAGTGAGTGTGGAAAGGGCTTTTCACGGGACCTGGCGAATAAGAGTGCTCATACTTCTCTCCGTTATCGAGCTTCAGTGCAGTGGGGGACAGAAAGTCAGGCACAAAGAAGCGGGCCCCAGCCCCCCAAGCTCCTCTCTCTGACAAAGTGAAAAGCCTAGGGATTCCGGAAGCCCTGACTGACAGGAATGAGTGTTGGGTTTTCCAGAGCTCTAATTATCAGCTAGATGAATCACTTAGAGCTGACACCACCATCCCCACCCTCAGGAGGCTCTCAGCCAATTCAAAATACAGAATTTTAACAAAGAGGAGGAGGAGGAAGAGAAAGAGAGGAGCAGGAGAGGTAATGAATAGAAAGGAAAGGTGCCAGCCAGAGGAAATGAAAAACTGTCACCAGGACACCAACAGGAGGAGACCGCTGCATCACACACGTGTGTGTGTGCACATGTGCGCGCACACACACACACACACACACGGTGACATACTCTCCTGCTGGCTCTCCAACTCTGGGCATGCTGGCAGACGGTGCTGCCATAACAAAGTGACGCCTGTCACAACAGCATGAGATGGTTGCTTGAGGATGTACCAGCAGATCTGCCTATTACAGAAGGAGAGGAGGAGACCTTCAACCCTGGGGAGCTTCCTCAGGCTCCTGGAACCCAGCGAACCCTTCCTACTGGCTGACTTCTGACTTCTCTTTGTGGCCAAGCCCCTAGACCCAAGGTATGGCAAGTTCCGAGTGCCAGGCCCACACCTGGAGGCTGGGTACCACCACTGTGAGCAGAGGCACCGCTTATCTTACCCGGTTGCCAGCATCGGGAGGGCTGGGAGGCAGAATAGTGTAGTGCAGTAGTAAAGATCATGGAGTTTCAGGCATACAGACCTGAGTTCAAATCCCCACCCTCCTCTTCACTGGCTCTTCGACCTTGAGCAAGTCACCTCACCTCTCTGGGCCTGTTTGTTCATCTGTAAAATGGGGCTACTAATATAAACCTCCAGGGTTGTTGTAATGATGAAATGAGATGATTCATTCATTCCACAAAGATTTATGGAGTGCCTGCTATGTGCAGAGCACTGAGCTGGATGCTAGAGATCCAGTGGGACCAAACAGACCACAGTTCTGCCCTCCTGGAGCACGTAGAGCCCCTGGCACAGGGCCTGGCACACAGTGAGATTCAACAAGCAGTCGCTATCTGTGATGACCATCTTGGCATTCTGCCATTACCTTAATCACAGGACCTGGCAGATGCCTCCACCTTCCCCCTGAGGAAAGTGGACCTCAGTTTCCTCAACTGTAAAATGACAGAGTTGGATTGGATCAGTGATTCCCAACCTTCTCACCTTGAAAGCTTCTTTTAGTATTTTCCATCCACATGAGCCTTGTATCCGATAAGATTTTGTCTCCCGTACAACCTGCATCGTCATTTCTTCCTTTTTATTCATTACAGCCTCGCATTACTGCCATAAGAGCTTGTGGTCAGAAGGAGCAAGCCAGTGTGACCACCACGCAGTTGGTATAACTCCAGCCCGAAGCGGAGACCAAGCTAGCTTGGGTAACCTTCACGTACTATGTGCTGTTTCTCTGGGTCCCTCTGGAACACTGATAAGAACTCAAGGGACTCCTGCTGCCCTCAGGGACCCTTCAGTTGGGGATGCCAGACTGGAACTCACTGAACTGGATGCTCTCCTGCAAGTCCCATCCAGCTGAGAGCTGGAGATGTCACATCACTCGTGTGGCCCCCGAGGAGATCTGAACTTCAAGCCATAGGCCACCCAGCTCTCTTCAGAGCCCTGGGAGTCTCCTCCCAGGAGTCTCCTCCCAAATGAGAGAGCATCCTGTACTCTTCTCTCCAAGGCCTGGAGGGGAGGGAGAGGAGGGGGCATGCCATCCCACCTGAGCACTCAGAATTCCGGGGGGCTCAGTCAGCAACTGGGATCCCCACATCGGTGTATGTGCGGGCTTGCACAAAGGCTGCAGCAATGAGCACAAAACCCAAACTCCGATGGGACGATGACATTTTGAAATATGTTTTTCATCTTTTCCTTGGTGTCCCTCCACCCTTCCCTTGCGCAGGTAGTTAGGACACTCTGCATACATTACGCCAGGAAACAAATGATACGACAGAATGCAGAGTTCATTTTTTGCTTCTGAATTCCAAGAGGCTTGCCTTCAGGGAGGAACGGAAAGAATTATCTGTGCAGATCCAAATTTAGAAAACTGTAACAAGGGGGATCTGGGAGACTGAGACTTTAGGGGGTGGTCCCTGAGAATAGAGACGCTTCTCCTCAGCCTCTGAGCTAGAGGGCATCAGGGCCCGGGAAGCAGGAAGAGTTGTGCTCCTTTTCCTGGTGGAGCACCAAGAAGTCATAAAACCCTCTGAAGAAACAGCTGTGCGCTGCACTGGGGCAAACGGCGGGGCCTAACTAACCCAAGACCCTAGGAATTTCCTGGGCCTGAGTGGCCTGGAAAAAGTAGAGTAAGAATCTGAATACTGAGAGGGGGATGGGTCAGGAAGGAGCAACTCAGCAGCATCCCGAGCAGGCTGAAGACAGAAAACCAGTACAAAACTAGGACATCTCAGGGGACGCTAGTGTGACTGGACCGGACACCATCAGATCAGACTACCCTGCCCAAGCTTTGGCATCTTCAAAGGAAGTGCCCTAGAATTCAACCAATTCTGAGGAAAGTGATGGGGAACTCTGAATTGACTGCAATTAAGTTTCTGCCACTCTGGCTGAGTGAAGCCAAATATGAATTCAGTTGAGTTAGAGAAAATTCAATTTATATTTCTTACACACCTGAAATTGGAACCAGCTATACTCCTTAACCACAAGGCCCTGTATCATTTGCCTCACCCCCTTCCCATTTCTCCTGCCTCCCTCCCCTCTGTCAACAGTCACAAGGGTATTCTGTTATTGCCCCCAACCCCCAAGCTTTCTCACCTCAGGACCTTTGCACAGGCGATTTCCTCTGCCCCTTCCCTTGGCTGTTTAAATGGTACGCTCCGTCTCAGTTTTTTTTTCTCTTTCTTTCTTTCTCTTTTTATTAATTTTTATTAGAGTATAGTTGCTTTACAATGTTATGTTAGTTTCTGCTGTATACCAAAGTCAATCAGCTATACGTATACATATATCCCCTCTTTTTTGGATTTCCTTCCTATTTAGGTCACCACAGAGCACTGAGTAGAGTTCCCTGTGCTATACAGTAGGTTCTCATTAGTTATCTATTTTATACATAGTAGTGTATATATGTCAATCCCAATCTCCCAATTCATCCCACCCCCCTTCTCAGTTTAACTTCTTCAGTCCATACTTTCTGAAATAAAACCGCCTATTTTCTCTCAAAGGGCCCTGTTTATTTCCTTCATGATGCCTATATGTTTACTTTTGTTAGTCTCCCCCTCCAGAACATCAGCTCCCTGAGAGCAGGACCTCTGTCTTGATGTCCCCTCAGTAGCTAGCACTGTGACTCAAATTACTTGTGGAATGAATGACCCGTGGCTTGCCATAGCTTGGCGGGCACCGAGCTCCCTCCACCCCTACACCTGGGCTCCTGCCAGCCTTTCCCAGCAATCCAGGACCAGATGCCAAGACCCATAACCTTGGGGCTTGAACACTTAGCTGTGCTCTACCCCAGGGACTCGTCACGAGTATGTCTCAGTGGACCCTGGTTCCCTCCCTCCCACCTGTCCTCCCAGTGCCTTGCCTCAGAACCATACAGACCCACTGGCATCTGTACACAACGCTTATGGAACATGTCCAGAGCCCCTCTTCCCAGCAACCCGTGCTAGCCCTACCACTTGGCTCTCTGGCCTGGGGGCTCTTCCTTGCTCTGCTCCCGATGTGAAAGCCTCAGACCTAGACCTCTCCTCCATCCTTAGGCCAAACTCCCAGCATGAGACCTCTTCAAGTTTGGGGGCATCTGCAGACACGTGGGAAATGTCTGCAAGGGAGGCTGTGTGCGGACTTCCCTCTGGTTCATCATTTACCGGAAGGGGTGGCTCTCTCCCCACTGGCTTTGAGAACATGGACGTTTCCACAGTGAGGAAGCCCTTTCTGTGCCTGCCCTCTGGTTTCTCTTACCAGCAGTCTTCTTCTTGTGCTGCTCCCCTTAACTCTAGCTGTCAAAGGGGCCTGGAAACTCAGAGAAGTGGTTTTTCTCCCTGCTAGGACCCAGTGTTCTCTCCGGAAGGCAAAGGGCAGAGTCTAAGTGCCTTCTGGGGCCTCTGGGAAATGAAGTAAATACAATAGGCAGAAGATTCATGGTGGGTGGGTGGGTGTGATAATGCAGATTCTCGGGTTCCAGGTTCTGTTTCAAATCTGGGGAGCCAGGAAGGTGGCTCTTCTAGACACATCTCAGTTGGTTCTGATGAGGTGGTCCAGGGACAACACTTGGACAGACTGGGCTAGAATGTGAATGCAGTGACCGTGGGCTGCCAGCGCCCAAATGAACACTCCTCTCCAATCTCCCTCAGGAAATGATTACCTCCTCTGCTAGATTCTAAGCCCCTCTCCAGAAGGGACCAAAGCTTATTGGACAATGTGTGCTCAGCAGAAGGCCTGGCACATGAAAGCTGCTGTGGACGTTTGTTTGATGAAGACAAACTCTCTGGTTCCAGAGGACAGAGCCACTTCTACCGAGATGGTGGCAGGGCTGGGACGGCTGCAAGGCAGCTACAACGAAGGCTGGGGTTCTAACCCCGAGAACGCCTTCTTCCCTGAAGACCCAATGACTCTCAGAATCGGAGCCTGATTTCTTGCTGTGGGATGAGCTCCCACACTTGAGGGGAGGGCCCAGGATTACTCCAGCCTCTCCACCTCAGGAAAGGCCAATGAGACTAACAACCTCTTCAACAGGGAATCGGAACAGAAGAGCCGCTTTCCCCCTGACCAGACTGAAGGCCTCTCCTACATTCTCAAGCTTTGCTGCATATTCGTATCACCTGGGAAACTTAAAAAAAAATCCCACTGCCCAGGCCACACCTCATACCAAGTAAATCCAAATAGGTGAGGGTGAGATAGGTGATTCCAATGTGCAGTCATGCTTGCGACCCAGCACCCTACGACACAGGACCAACAGGGAGCCCAGCGCAGAGGGAAAAGCATGAGGCACAGACTTGTTTGCATCCCATTTAGTTTTGTGAGAAAAAAACCGCAATTACAAGAGAAGTGGGGATGCTCAGGCCGAGCACATTTAACAATCTTCACTGGGAGAGGGCTGAAAGCTATCTGACACATTCCCTAAACCAGTAAATCAGAGATTCAGATAAATAATGATCCAAAGGGGGGACTGTCATCTACCCCAAGGCCACAGACAGATAACTAGAATTCTGGGTCCCAGGGTGAGTCTGGGAGTGGGACCCTGTGAAAGGCAGCTGTGACAGGTGATGTCTGTCAGACACCACCTTCTGGACTGGCCCTCCTCCCTTCCCAGGTTCTGGGCGGGGAGGGAGAGCAGGCTTTGGCTCAGTAGAACTCTGGAGGAACCTGAGTGGGGACCAGGGCTGGCTGAGGGGACAGGCTCACTTATAGCTCTTGGAGGGAAATTCCCGCCGGCCTTTCCCCTTGCCGCCGAAGTTGCGCACCCGATGGATGACCTGCAGCTGCTGCTCAATGGTCGTGGTGATGTTCACATCATCGGGGATGTGGACGTAACGGACATTGCGGCCTGTCACAAACAGGTCATCCAGCTCGACCTGATGCCCCCAACGGTCCGTGTAGGTGACCTGGGCCAGGCGGATGTTCATGAAAGCATCGACGTTGTCTATGCGTCCGCGGGCCATGCTCTCATCCCGCAGGTCCACGGTGGTGACCTGGCCCTGGAGGCCCTGCAGCAGGATGATCAGGCTGTTCTCGGAGATGGTCCGCTCCTTCACTGAGTGGCTCACTGCCATTCTTCCACACTGCAGCTGCTCGCTCTGGGAGGGGCACACAGAGGGGAGCTGTGGCAGGCTAGCGGGTGCAGGTGCTAACTCACCTCCACCAGGTGTTAGCACGAAATCCCCAGCCCAGACATTCCCAAGTCTGCCCACCTCCCCAATTTCTGTGTCTATGGAGCACCCTTAGGTGCTTCATGTACACACCTCATAGAATCCTCACAACACCTTGCAAGCCAAGGATCACTTATACTCACTTTATAAATGAGGAAAATATGGCCGGGAGAGGTTAAGTCACTTGCCCAAGGTCACACAGGTGATAAGCGGAGGTGCTGGGATTCAAACCCATCTCTGCCTGGCTCTAAACCCCACACCAGTGGTTCTGAACCCTCACTGTATGTTAGAATCATCCGCTGAGTTTTTACCTGGCTGCCACACCCCAGAGGTTCTGATTCATTTGGTCAGGGGTGGGTCCCAGGTATCCTATTTTTTAAAAGCTCCCCAGGTAATTCTAACGTGCATCTGAGTTTGAGAACCACTGCTCTCAAGTGTAGTTTACACCCTTGCTACCCAGGCACTTGTTAGAAATACAGAATCTCCAGGCTTTCCCCAGACCTACTTAGAGAATCTGCATTTTAACATGACCCCAGGTGAACCACCAGTTCTCAATCGCCTGCATCAGAATCACCTGGAGAACGTGTTAAAACAGATTGCTGGGCCCACCTTTCAGTTTCTGACTCAGTCGGTCTGAGGTGGGGCCCAAGAATGGGCATTTCTAAAATATTCTCAGTTGATGCTGATGTTACTGGCCTGGGGCGCACTGAGAACGACTGGTCTACAGGATGCTGCCAACATGTAACCAGAAATTTAGATAATTGATTGAAAACAAGAAATGGTAGCATATACAGCACATATGTTTTGAAGGTAGAGAAACGGAGGTTCGACTCCCCACTCCACCCACACTCTGTAAACGTAAGACAGTTACTTAATGTCTCTGAACCTGTTTCCACGTCTATTGAACCATAGGCTAAATGAGGCTAACAAGCTCTCACCACACTGAATGTATTTTCCTTTGCTTTCGATTATGCCCTGATGCTGTATTAATGTAACTTTGTCGTATCTATCCTCCATTTTCAGACCCTGAGTGCAAGTTGGTGGAACTTTCTTTTCTTTCCTTAAGACCTCACTCAGGATACCGAAAGGGCTGTGCAGGGTGGCATTAAGTGTGGCAAGCTACCCATACCACTGACGAGAGGCTAGGAGCTGGGCCGGCCGACTCTAACGACCCCACCCAGGCTTCACCAGGAGTACGTGTCCAAGCAAGGGTTTGGGGCAGCACAGTGACTGCAAAGAGGCAGGTCTGGTCTTGAGGACGGCCACTTCCTAGGAGGGCGACCTCGAGCAAGCCACTTGGCTTCTTCAAGCCTGTTAGCCAATCCCTAAAAGGGGGATGGTGATCACCCTTTACTCACAGAGCGTGGGAGTGGGCTTGGGTGAGGAGCTACGCTCAGCAACCGGGAGGAAAACGCTGGCCCCGCTCCCGCCGCCTCCGCGGCTCCTGGTTCCCCAGCGTTCCGCCCCTGGCTCCCGGACCCACCGCGCGCGTTCCTTCCGCTGTCCCGCTGCGCGTCGCCGCCGAAACTAGCGAGCGCCTAGCCGGGCTGCTCCTCTCCCGCGGCCGAACTCAGAAGCCATGGCAACCGAGGGGCCGCTCTGCCCTCCCGGAGCATCGAGAGCGCGGCTGCGCGCAGGGCCCGCGACCCCGCGGTGGGCCCGGAACTACAATCCCCAGAAGGCCTCGCGGGCGCGTGACTCGCGCTCCTGCAGCCGCGGCCTACGTCATTGGATTCTCTCCTATTTTGGAGTCATTCTTCCGTTCAGCGAATCCGGTCGGCCCTCCTCGGCAGTTAGTTCCCGAACCCCCGCGAATACCGAAACCAGGGATGCTCAAGTCACTTCTATGAAGTGGCGTCGTATAGGAGGGTTCCGCATTCGCGGATACGGAGGGCCAGCTGTATTCATTGAACCTTCACCGTGTGTCGGACACTTTCCCAGGCTCTGGTCGTAGGGGTGACCAAGGAGACAAGCTCCGTGATCTGATGACCCGACCCTTAAATCTACTGAGGCGGGGGGAGGCGGGGGAGTCGCCTATGAGAAAAAGAAAATTATGATAAAATTTCTTCAGAGAATTAAAACGGGTCAATGTTATAGTGACTGGGTGACTTTTTATTGGACGGTCAGGGGTGTCCTGAGAAGGTGACATTTGACATCTGAGTTGAGATGAATTACATGAAGCCAAGCTTGTGAACGCTAGGAGAAGAGCATTGCAGTTAGAGGGACAGTTTGTGCAAAGGACCTGGTGCAAATGAGCTTGACAATTTGGAAAAGCGGAAAGGCCAGTAAGACTGGGAAGAGTAGTGTGACAAGAAGTCGGAGAGGAAGGCAACAGCCAGGGTATGTAGGATTTTGCAAGACAAGGTAAGGCGTTTGGATTTCTGGATGAGGAGTGCAGGCTCTGGAGGCTGTGCCTGGGTTTAAATCTGCCCCTTGTTAACTGTGTGACTTTAGACAAGTTAATTATCCTCTTTGTGCCTCAGGTTTCCTCATCTGTTACTGGAAGTGCAACGATAGGCCATCAAAGGAGAGTGACAGGATCTAATTTACATTTTAAAAGGTCATTCTGTATAGCCTTGGAAAAGCTCCTTATCTTTCTGCAGCCTCAATTTTATTAGAAAAAAACAAAACATAATGACTAACTCAGAGAATTGTTTTAAGGTTTGAGTGACCTTCATTAATGTGTGAAAGCACCTGGCACACAGGAGCTCAATAAGAGTTAGGTTTGTGTCATTCCTTTATCCTCTCATTCACTGGTTTCCACCTTCCCCAGGAGCCTTCTTTTTTTACCAGTCATCTCCAGTCATCACAGAGACCTCTCCTTATCCTAAAAATTGAAATTGTCGTTCTCCTCCATGCGTGCTACTCTTGTTTTCCTACCTTCCACAGTAGAACTTCTCAGGAGAGTCCTCTATATCAGTGGTTCTCCAGTTGCAGTCCCTTTTCCAACCTTACATCTGTGTGAGACTGGATTTTCTTCATGTACTTCAGCCGAAACAACATAGCACAATGGGCTGAATGCAGAAGCAGATATGGGAATCCAACTGTCTTCTATTGTGATAGACATTAAAGAGATTTGCAAAACTATGAAGCAGTGTCACTCTTCTCACCATATTTTTTCTTTTGGAAAATATAGTTATTTTAAAATAAAAATATGTTAATGGGTCTGTTGTTATTTAAAAGAGAATTAATATTAAAATTTTAATTTCATAGATATGTGATTACCATATATATATATATATATATATACACACACACACACACACACATACACACACACACACACACACATACACACACACACATATATATATATATCCCCCACATAAACAAACACTTTTGGGGGTTTTCAATAATTTTTTTTGTAAAATAAATTTATTTATTTATTTTTGGTTGCATTGGGTCTCCGTTGCTGAGTGTGGGCTTTCTCTAGTTGCAGCGAGCGGGGGCTACTCTTCGTTGTGGTGCGTGGGCTTCTCATTGCAGGCTTCGCTTGTTGCAGAGCACGGACTCTAGGCGCACGGGCTTCAGTAGTTGTGGCACATGGGCTCAGTAGTTGTGGCTCACGGGCTCTAGAGCACAGCCTCAGAAGTTGTGGCACACGGGCCTAGCTGCTCCGCGGCATGTGGGATCTTCCTGGAACAGGGCTCGAACCCGTGTCCCCTGCATTTGCAGGTGGATTCTGAACCACTGCACCACCAGGGAAGTCCCTTCAATAATTTTTAAGAGTACAAAAGTGTCCGGAGACTGAAAGTTTGAGAACTGCTGCTCTATCCTGAAGGCTTTCACCTACTCACTCACCTCACTGTAATCTGGCTTCTTCTCGAGTATTTTGAGTTCTACTCCCATTAACTTCTCTGAAGAAGGTTACTAATGATTTCCTTGTTCTTAAGAGAACCTCTATCTCTTTCTTAGTCCTTACTTCCATGATCCTTCTCAGTGATTGACCATACTGACCATCGTCCTCCTTGGTAATTTTTTTCCCCCCTGGGGCTTTGTATCACTTGGTTTCACCCATTTCTCTGATTGTTTCTTCTCCATCTCTCTTTTTTTAACCCCACTTCATTCTGCTCCCTAAACATGTGTGCTTTTTCTGGGGCTGTATTCCTGGCCCAGCTCTCTTCTTGGTCGAGTATCTCTTTGCCACCTACTACTATATGCTGAATTTCTGTCTACATCTCTAGCCCAGAGTGCTCCACAGAAGACCTCCATTTCCCAGCTGTCGCTTATTCTCACATGTGTCACTGGTACATGGAACTCAGCGTGTCTATAGGACAAGTTCATCAAGTCCTTCCCAAATGAATTGCTACTCTGAATTTTTCTATTTCTGTGGTTGCTACCACCATTTTTCAACTACCCAAGTTGGGCACCTTGAATAAGCTTGACAACTTCTATCATTTCCGGATTCACCCACATCTGTCACAGTCACTGAACTCTGAAGATTCTTTGGAATTTGTCTCCCAGCCTTCACTTGCCTTTTTATTCTGACTGCCACCATTCTAGTTGAGACCCTCTTTTTCTCATTTAATTCATTATAAAAGCCATCTTACTGGTCTTTGTGTCCCATGATCCTTTGCGAACAGATTCAAAGTACAGTTATGATCTTACTTACCTGCTAAGAAAAAAATCAATTCACTAGCAGAATAAAGTTTCCAGTGCTGACATTGATTTGATTCCAACTTACCTTCCAGCTGAATCTCCTTCAGGTTCTCTACCCAAACTCTCCAACCAGTGTTTCTTAAAGTGTGGTCTGGGAACCAGTTGCCTTAAAGTTATCTGGAATGCTTGTTAAACCCAACCCCATACCTACAGACTCAGGAGTGGAGCTCGGGGATCTGCACATCTAACAGTGTACACTACAATTGGAGACGTGCTGCCCTCCTTTCTAGTCAGACTCAGCAACCCCCAGACAAGCCCTGCACTCTTGTCTCTGCCTTTGCTATCCTGCTCCATCTGCCTGGGATCTTCTCTTTTTCTCTATAGATGTTAAGTCCAATCCCTCCTTCAAAGGCTGTCTCCATTGCTGTACCTTTCTGAAGTCTTCCCTGATTACCCCAATTGGGAGTGACGCTGATATCGTATTGCTTGGTATATGTTTGCTGGTTGCATGCAGTTTCACCATAGTTATTTACGTAAATCTTGTTTCTCCTGCTCATCTCTTGGGTGTTGAGACAGGGAGAAGGTCCTAAGAGGCACAAATGCTTCACCCTACAAATAGCAGTTGCGGGAGGGACTGGTTTTATGAATGTGGTGAGAAGGTGATGGGGATCTGAATGAATTGGTGGCAGTGGGGTGGAAAGAAGGGATGAGTGTTACAGACTCTGAAGGGAGCTAATCAGAATCCTTGGGGGCTGATGAAATCTGGAGCGTGGTTTGCAGAGGGGGAATCAATGATTTAAATTTTAACACTGTGTATCCAGAGAGGTGGTGGTCCACTGATAGGAATAAGAGGGTTGGGGGGTCATGCCTGTGGAGGGTATCTCAGTTTTTGGCTACTCAGCCACCGAACTCCTTTCGCATTCGGGGAAATCTGACATTCTGTGAATTTCAGTGGGAGGTGAGGTTCTGCTTCCCACTCCAGATGATTTAAAGGCCTTGTCAGGTATGGCATGGGCTTGTGACATAAACTCAGGCATTATCAGATTCTAAATCTGGAGCAAGTGACATGAACCCGCAGGAACTGTTTAGCCTCCGTCCTGGTGTCTGCGTCATCCAGTGCCTCATTCCTGGGGGTGCTGCTGGTGCTGGAGTGCTTTCCTATGCTGCCTGCCCTTCCTCGGTTCCTGGCCATTTCCCATGGTCCTTCAGTCTTCCTGACAACTGTGAGTTGCCTGAAGGCACTTTCAGTAGATTCCTTCTCTACCTAAGTAGCCAGAATTACTTCCAATGTTTTTTGCAACCTCAAACCCAGACAAGGGTCCACTTGAATTGAGTTCAAGAGCCTTGAATTTCCCTGTTCCCTTTAGATGAGCTCTGTTGTGGTTCTGTATCCCTTTGTCAGAGGATCACAGAATCCTGAGAGTTAGGGCGATTCCCTGGTCACCTGCTCCAACTTACCACCCAGAGTCCAAATTCCCACTCCACCCCCCCACAGATCCCCCTGTAACCACTGCCCGAGACTCCAGTGACCAGCAGCTCGCTCCTGTGCCAGCTGTTTTACTCCATTGTTGAGAAGTTTTGGGTAACTTCTACCCATCACTTCTGGTTCTTTTCTATGGAGAACTGTCTTATTTCGTATTATATTTAAGAAGTTTCTTCATGCCTTTCAAAAGTGAAATAAATGTCCTGAATAAATAAAAATGACGTCAGTGTTAGACACTAAGCTTAGGGTGATGGAGCGTCTCAGGGAAAGTGAGTCTGCAGTCAAGGTGAGGTGGGGGATACAGAGATTTGTGAGTTAATAGTACTGGTTGAAAATAATGGCCTCTCTGAAAAAAGGGATGCAAAACAATTTGCAGAAGAGCACAGACTGAGCACTGCAGGGCACATGAAACATTTGGTCAGCACGGGGCAAGAGCACTGGGGTGAGGGTAAGGGACAGGGTGAAGGTGAGAAATGGAGTGTGCGAGACAGATGAGGTGAGAGTGAGGATGGGGGTGGGGGAAAACGCCAGGGATGAAATAAGGATCCTCCAGCAGTTGCCCTGGCCGTTCTGACAGACTTAGAAACAGCTACATTAATGCCTGCATCAAAGACGGGCCATCCTCAATCAGAAGCCACCGGGGAAGAGAGGAGAAGTGTGGTCAGAAATCACTAGGATCTGGGACTTTCCTGGTGGTCCAGTGATTAAGACTCCGCACTTCCACTGCAGGGGGCACGGGTTCGATCTCTGGTCGGGGAACTAAGATCCTGCAAGTGGGCCTGGCGTGGCTGGTGGGGTGGGGGAAAGAAAAGAATTAGTAAGATTGGAGCCCCCGAGGCAAGGGTGAGAGAGTTTTAGGAAGAAAAGGGTCTTGAGCAGGGCCAAGGAGAATGGGGAGCAGAGAAGGTGGTGGGGGGTCCAGCAAAGTTGAGGCCTGGAGACTTGAGAAGGGACCTACCTGTGTAGTGGCAGGAGCTATGGGGGGCAGGAGGGAGGAAGGCGAGGCAGCTCGGAAGACTGTAGAGCTGGTGAGTGAGCTGAGGAGGCCCTGGAGGAGCAGAGGCCGTGCTGCATGGGAGCGGCTGGGACCGAGGAGCTCCCCGGCTGCCATTTGGTGAACTTTTAAAAACAATTAATTAATTAATTTTTGACTGCGTTGGGTCTTCATTGCTGCACACGGGCTTTCTCCAGTCGCGGCGAGTGGGGGCTACTCTTCGTTGCTGTGTGCAGGCTTCTCATGGCGGTGGTTTCTCTTGCTGCGGGGCACGGGCTCTGGGCACGGGGGCTTCAGTAGTTTTGGCTCGCGGGCTCAGTAGTTGTGGCTCGTGGGCTCTAGAGCGCAGGCTCAGTAATTGTGGTGCACAGGCTTAGCTGGTCTGAGGCATGCGGGATCTTCCCGGACCAGGGATGGAACCTGTATCCCCTGCAGTGGCAGGCGGATTCTTAACCACTGCACCACCAGGGAAGTCCCTGGTGAACTTCTGAGGTGCAGAAAGGGGTCTGGGTAGGGAAAAAGAGATAAAAGATGTGGTGAGGTAGAGAGGAGAGGCGAGGGAGGGCATCTGACACAGGTATTATCTTCTCAGTTGTAACTGAAGCTGAGAGGCCTTCTGGATATCCAGAAAACCCAAGTCAAGCATCCTTGACCTTCCCCTTGAATACTTGAAAAAAAAGTCAGCCCCTGGGGAATTTTATAAAGAGCAGGAGGGTGGAGTGATCTGAAGCCAATGTGCACATCTAGGATTTAGGAGTCTTGGGTCTGCCCCGAGCTCTATAAAGCTTTGTTTATAATACTTATTTTATCCTTTGTGTGTTTTAAAGTTGTATGTATCAAGTAACCCTAAAATAAAGAAACAATATTTGAAGTTTATAGACAGTGGTTTTGGATGAATTATGTAAGAGATGGGAATTTAAACAACTTCCTTTATTGTAATTTCAGCTGTCTCTGTGACTTTCAAGAAGTCACTTTTCTTTTCTTCCTCTTATTTTTCTCCCAGGATACTGGGACTAGTGTCAATGACCCACCTGGCAGGTCCTTCACCTTCATAATGAAATTAAAAAAAAAAAAAAAAAAGGCCACACCTAGTGGTGTGGCCTCGCTAGGCCTCAGGCAGCTGGGGTTTCCTGTGGTTCTGGGAACTAACAGAGAAGGTAATGTTATTTTTGACATCAGAGGAGCGACTGGCCGGAAACAAAAAGAACACAGTGTTGTGTATGCGGGGTGGTGGGGGGTGTTAAGGGGATCAAGTAATTCAGAATAATCTCCATCGGCCCTTGGAACGCATCTTGACCTTCTCATCTGGAAAGAGGTGGCTATGATCTGAGAATTTGCTTCAGGTTGAATCATGAAACTGGGCAGGGAAGATTCAACTGTGAAGAGGGTTCTCCAGCCCAGTCCCTTGAAAACACTTCTTTTCACTCCCTCTGCTGCCAGCTGTCCAGGAATGTGGCAGCTGACGAGGAGTTTTCCAGGGCATAATTCAAAGGGAGGAAGGGGGAGGTAAACAGTGTATCAGTTTTTGGATTTTAATTTGGGTCTTTACGATTCGGTATTATGCTAATATATATATTTTTTCCCCCTACGATTTGCATTTGTCTTTCTGTGGTTTCCTGAGGCTTGAGTTGGTCTCCATGGATGTAAACCAGAGTGACAAAACAGGTGGAAGAGGATGAGGGAATCTGATCCTGTTCAGACTTGGGGATCTCCAGGATCTGGTTATGATGTTTGAATTTGTTTCTCGCCTACCAGGATCTGGATCAAAGGAAAAAAGTGAGTTTATCTTTTAAAATTGTTACATACGTATGTGGACTGCATGGGATGACTTTCATCCTAGCACTAAGGGCTAAATACATTTCCTCCTTTTTTTCTTCCCCTTCGCTCTCAATTTTTATTACACCTTTCTTCTGGGAGCCATTAAAGTACTTTTGTTCAGAAGGCTTTTCTAGAACTTTGCCTTGCATGTTCTACGGGGCCTTCCAACACTATGATAAGAACAAGAGCAGGACAGTTTAAAACTTAGTTGAGAAGAGGTTAAGTCACAGAATTGCTGAAAGAGAGCAGATATACTCCCAAAGCATGGAGTGGGGTGGGGGAGTGCGGTGTGGGTAAAATTCCAGTCCTCAGACCCCACCTGGGGCAGGGGCTAAGAATCTGTAAACTCAGCAACTTAGCTGGGGCAAGCTGGCTTTGAGTCAATGAACTAGTTCTTTTCCTTTCTTACAGATGAGAGAACTGAGCCTCGGTGAGTGTAACTGCCTAAGACGCCGTGGTGAATTCGGGGAAGGGAAGGGGACCACGGTGTGCCTTCCCTTGGAGCGCACTGGGCACTGTTGTGTGACACCCTCAGACCCCGTGGCCTGGTGTTAAATGAACAATGATGCCTTGTCAGTACTCAGGCCACATTCTTGCCCGGGTAATCCTTGCCTTCTCTTTCCTTTGCTCCCTCCCGACTCCCCTGCTTTCTCTGGGTACCCTGAATCACCATGCAAATAAACTTGTTTTTCTCAACATTTGTGCAAGTCTAGAGACATGAAACCCAAAGACTGCCTCATCACCAGGCTGCCTTACCAGAGACCTGTATCTTGTTTATTCACTGAGAGAACAGATAGGTTTGAAATCATCAGCACGGCTCTGGGATAGGTGGAGGCAGGAGGCTGCTTCTCAGCAGCCCGTGGCCCACCTCCAAGGCCCCAGGACAAGCTCGGAGCAGACAGTGAAGTTCAGGTTTGTGGCAGTGCGGTGGCAGCCAGACCTAAGACAGAGCCTTCCCCTTCACTTGTCATCCAGTCAGGCCACCCCAACCGGTGGCCAGATTGCTTAAAAGAGACTAAAACAGTTTGAAGGCACCTGGTAAGCCTGTAAGAAGTAGCTTACCCAGCACGGTGTGCTTCTCCTCCTCAGCGGACCTTTTGGGGGCTTTGGTGGGTAAGAAAGAGTCACTTTCATGGGTAGGAAGCAACTTTATTGGGCGAGTTACCCTTCTGTATCCAAACCCTATGCCTTGGGTAAGCTAAAGCACAGGCACCCTTGCATTCCAGAAATACGTTCGCCTCAACTCTTGCTGAGGTGCCAGGGTCCCGAGTGGTCCTGGTGGCTGTGGCTCAATCTCAGGCAATGAGCAGCTCAGCTCAGTTTCTCTCCTACCGTCTGCCGTCCTGGATATTTGCTTCCACGGGACTGAATGTACCTTGGCCTCTGGATATTGGCTGATCCCGAGCCCGCCAGTTAGTTACTCAATTCAGGATGAATACGAGGTGGAGGGCTGACCCTCCTTCCTGAAGCAATCGGGGCAGCCCTGGCCTGAGACAGTTCTCATGGAGCCCAATTAAGTCACTCATCTGGTGCACGGATGGGAAAGTGGTGCACCGTGTGCACCTCCCGTACATCAAACTTAAGGCTCTGCTTGGCCGCTAATGGCGAAGCAGAGGAGACACATGTCATGACACATCATGCTGGGTGTCTTTAGAAGGCAAGAACACTAAGTGGCAGAGGAAGACTCTGGGGGTAAGGAGGACGTATCATTCTTAAAAAGCCAACTGTTTCCTTGGTACACATTTCCATATGGGATAAGTCCACACTACATATGGATAGAGAGACGTGCGGAGAACCACAGACACCCACACGCTCTGCGCGGGGCCTGCCTGAGGCTTCCCCGTCACGGCCTTGCTTCCTCTGCCTCTGAGGTGACAGTTCGCAGTGTGCCAGGGAGAGGAGGGCTGTATAAACTGGGCCCCGACTGCTTGAGGCAACTGCCTTTTCCACTTACGTCAAACTCACAAGGCAGAATACATCCGGGAAAGCTCCGAAGTTTTGTGATGATTCACAGGCATCTGTGAGCGGTAGGTCCCCCGGGCAAAGCTGTAATGAAAACGGCAACAGGAGCGCCCTCTTCCTGACTCTCAGGCGTGACCCTGTGGCTCCGGATGCTTTGATTGCCATAAAACTAGCAAGAACATGGGAAAGGTCCAGTTTAAAAGCCAGAATATATTTTGCTGAAAATATGAATGTGTGTGTGCCTTCCAGAGACTGTGCTCCCTGAGGGAGACCCGCACAGTTCATTAGGACATAAACAGGAACAAGAGGTAAGGAAGGGCTTCACTTAGTAGAAAACTAGCAGCATCATTTGGCTCCCTGGGGACATCCCCCAGGGTCCTCATCAAGCAGCCTCTCCGCAGGGGGAGGGTCGTGCCTGGTCAGCACAGCTATAACTCATCCATCATGGCAAGCAGGTCATCGCCCTTGCTGGCGCTCCGCCTTGACTGGTCCAAGATCTCAAACTCCCCCATGATCCGAGCCAGCTCTTCGTTCGTCTGCTGGTCCTGTGAGAGAAATGAGAGGTGGAAGGGAATGAGGAGGATGTGTGGGCACCATGGCCTCTTTGTGCAGTTGGTAGTTAATTTTCCCACCACTGTGACGCATTTCAGTTCCTCACCTGTTTGTCAGAATAGGGACTACATTACGTGCGGATTAGAGAGGAGAAGGGAGGGCCTTTGAAGTTCAATGTTATTATAAGATGAGGAGGGGAATAAGATTTGACTTGTGTAATCTCCTGCACACACCTGAGTAGCTTGGATGTTGATAACTTCATAGAATAACTCTTCTGGCCTGGTTAGCGCTGCCTGTCTGCACAAGATGGTAGAGAAATGGGTCAAAGGTTAGGGTTTTCTCCCTGCTAGTGTGGCAAACTGGCCCTTGATAATTTGGCAACCTATTTTTTCTGCCTCAGCTTCTGCCCTTTCCATTCCACTTTCTACCCTGTACCCAACCAGTGCACCCTACACTCCAAGAAGTCCTTTTATGTCTCTGTGCCTTTGCACGTACTACTGCCAAGAACGTTTTTCCCCTTCCTCTGCTTGGCAAACTCCAAGACCCAGCTCGGTTGCCAACTCCTTCAATCCGCGGGCGCAAAGTCAGTCGCCGTGTCCCCCACTGGAGTGTTTATGACATGGCGCTCGAGTGACTTGTGCACGTGTTCGTGCTCCTACGACACTGGGGGTGCCTGAGGACAGGTCCCAGGTCTTTCGCTCCATCTGCGGGTCCCCACACGTACCACAGCACCTGCCACTTCAGGGGAGAGGGAAATAGAAGGCAACCCCCATCCCAAATATTTGGTTGTGAGGAGCATCACATGAGATCACGAAGGCAGAGGTGCTCTGTAAACTGTAAAGCGCTGTGTCAGTCTCAGTGAATTGCCACCACTATTGGTTCTGGGGGAGACTGATCCCAAAGATATCATGCTCCGACCTCCTTCCGGTTTACCAGTCTTTTGTTAACGTGATTATCTTGACTTCCAATTCTCTCATGGAGTTGTACTTTGCTAAATGAAACATTAGAACTGTTTTTTGAATGAATCCACAAAGTTCAGGCTATTTAATACTGGTGGATTCTTCTTTAACTAGGTTATTGAGTTTGCTGGGATTTCATTTGTGGTCTTTACATCTGTGTTTATAAGTGTCATTGGTTTATAACAGTCATTTTTCGGTTCTTATCACACTTAGGATTTTTATATAGGTCTTTAAAGAAACAGGCTGAAAACATACTCTTCCTCTTCGTCAGTGGTGAAGAGATTCAACCGGAATCCTGGCTCAGGGCCACTGGGTTTCTTAATCTCCATGCCTCCTATCAGCCTGGCCAAGAGATTCAGCTCTTCTTTAGCAAGAGGGTTTGGAGCAATGCTTTCCTGCAGGAACAATTTCATGATTTTTAGCCACATGAAGGAGATCACATTTTCTGCTGAGACCCCAGAGCCCTGGGGTGGTATTATATAACAAGGCAAAACGATAACAGTTTAAATTACTTCTGGGAAGGACTGGGTCCAAATGAAACATAGAAAACAGGCTTAACCAAGAGAGAAATAACCTCTGTCAGAGGCAGAGGCACTCTAACAAGGCACAAACCAGAGATTCTCAAGATGAGGGGAAGGCCCCAGGGACCCCCATTCTCCTCAAATTACCTTCCTCCTTGAAGGAGAACGTTGCTTCTCCTTCAGGCAATCTAGTTCCCCCAGCCTTTACAAGTAGGAGGCTCCAGGTCCAAGGGCACTCATTCCACGGGAGTGACCACACTGCGCTCAGGTGGTGCCCGTGCACAGTCCCTCCCCCCGTCCCCCCACCGAATCCCTTCCGTCCTGTGGCTTCCACTCACACTGCCTGGTCCCACTGCAGCCTTCCCCCCTCCTCCTAACCGGCTCTCTCTAACCCAGCCTTTCGCTGCTTTGCCTCTTGAATCAGGCCCCATGTCCCTGCCCAGGCGAATCTCTGACCACTGCTGCTATCACGTTATGATCTAGCCATGTGGGAGAGACGCTGCCTCCCCGCTTCCCCCAGCACTGTGCCTCTGGGTACCTTTGCTCATGCTGTCACCTGGGTTTGTATGCCTGTTTCTCCCTCTGGGCTATTTAGTATCTTCTTCACTCTACAGCCTCGCTTGAATGTCTCCTCCGCTGAAAAGCCTTCTTGTTCCCTGTCCCCCGCTCCCCGCCCCCCCTCCACAGGACATGTGTTCTGACACAGCTCTTTACTCAGAATGCTCAGCGAGCGTCTTTCGTCTTCCGCCGTGTTGTAGTTACTTGTTCCATCACCGTCTTTATAAGCCCCTTCAGGATGGGACCACATCTAAGCCAGCTCTGTGTCCTGGGAACCCAGCCCATAGACGTAGTTCAGTAAATGTTTACAGAATGACTGAATATTCCATGATTTGTCCTATAGCTAGCTGGTAGCTAGTTCAGTGAAAATTTGTACAACAGAATTCAGAGAAGCAAAAACCCCATTTTCAACTTAGCTTCCACATCATTACACAGGAAAGCATTTAAAAGGGATGTTTTAAGGATCAGAATACACACAAGTGCTAAACTCAGCAACCACAGACCTCGTGACACCGGTACAATGCTATTTCACATGTCCTGGTGTGTGGTTCCTGCTTAATTATGGTGGGAGCCAAGTTTAAAATTACCTAATTAGTCAGATCACTGGAAGTCTCCATGAGAAACTGTAATTAAAAACCTGTGTGATGGGGACTTCCCTGGTGGTACAGTGGTTAAGAATCCGCCTGCCAATGCAGGGGACACGGGTTTGAGCCCTGGTCCAGGAAGATCCCACATGCTGCGGAGCAACTAAGCCCGTGCGCCACAACTACTGAGCCTGCGCTCTAGAGCCCGTGAGCCACAACTACTGAGCCCACGTGCCGCAGCTACTGAAGTCCATGTGCCTAGAGCCCGTGCTCCACAACAAGAGAAGCCACCGCAATGAGAAGCCCATGCGCCTCAATGAAGAGTAGCCCCCGCTCGCTGCAACTAGAGAAAGCCTGTGCACAGCAATGAAGACCCAACGCAGCCATAAATAAATAAATAAACAAATACAATTTAAAAACAAAAAACCTGTGTACTGGTAAGGCGGAATGGAGAAGATTGCAAACAATGAGGGAAATGTTGGCCAGCTCTGAAATCTAGAGATCCCTCTCTCTCCCCGTCCAGACCCTTGTATCTAGAAATAAGCTATGAAGGTAAACAAGGGAGGCAGAAGCTTACCTGTGTCTGTGCAGCTAAGTTCTCTGATGCTCCAGACATATGGGTTTCCACGGGCCGGTTCACACTGTACCTGGTGGCAACAGAAAACCACAAAAACATTGTCCAGCCCTTTTACCCTGACTTCCTTCTAACTCGTAAATATAGTGCATAGTTTTTATTTTGAGGCATTAAAAAGTGTCCAGAAAGGTGCTGGGAATACAGAATACAACTAAGTGGGTGTCAACCACTCAAATTTTGCTTCTTCCCCAAACAAAATATCTGGGAAGCTGTGTGGAAATTTTTTCTCTGGCAAAATAATGTGTATCACTGAAAAAACATGATCGGTACGTGAAGGCCAGGCCCTTTTGGATCGCCACTGCAACAAAGGTTTTGGCTAGCTCTCTTGCATGGCTATTTAACATTATTTATCTTTTCAACTTGTTAAGTTACCTTATGTTGGGAAATCTGAGGTGCCCTTTGGAAACATCGGGGCTCTGCATGCTGTATATCTAAGGGGAAATTCCTCCAATTGTCAGCAGGGATTTTTCACAGCAGAAGTCAAGCTGGTTTTTTAAGTGAAGGGACCTCCGTTGGACTTGAATTCATTTGGGGAAGGAGGAATTTGCTTACATATTAGTTCCCAGTTTCAGGACTCGGTCTCCATAGAGTTCAAAAGACCCTTCTTTGGGGGCAGCGACATAGCTCCCGCCGTGCTTGAATTCTACCTTCCTCACTTCTTCGCCTTTGTTGTTGAACGTCCTACAATACAAAATAGGACGTGATGACGTGTTCTCCAAGCTTGGAGAGTCCCGGAGGCTTCTTTAATCTTGGTACTATGGGACCAAAGGGAATTCACGCACTGCTTCAAGAAAAAGATGCTGGTTGATATAATGATAGTAATATACTAATAATAATAATATTTATTGAGTACATGTTATGTGCCGGGTGCTGTGTAGCACTTTGGAGCATTACAGTATTATCTTATTCATCCTCACAGTAAACGTTCAATAGATGAAGAAATAAATCCTGGAGAACTGGGTGGTTTGTTTCAAGTGTCTGCGAGGTGACAAGCTGGGATTAAACCTCACCTCCTCACTGCTGTGCTCAACTGAAGAAAAGGAGGGGCCCCAGCAGGGCTACATTCTACGTGGTGGCCCACATACTGGTTTCCCAGCACCCCAAACATTGGTCTGACAATTACTGTTGAGAATTTACCTGATGAGTCCGGGAACTTTGGTTCCCCAGGGAAGAGGCCCAGACACTGGCAACACAAAGCGACCGTTGGAATTCTGAACTTTGTCCTTTAGAAATATGGACACCTGGAAAAAAAATACTTATTGTCATTTTTCTTGGTATATTTCCATAGACATATGCATTCTGAGGATGGAAAGTGTGTAATGGCTTAAGAATGCTACCTGAGAGAGAAAAACTCACCGTAACTAACACCTGCAGAGGTGTAGTGTTTTTACACAGAACTTCTTTGGCGCCACACATCAAATCTTCCAGGTGAGTAGTGCTACCCCCCTGCCTTAATGAGGAGGCTGAGGTTCACAGAGTGAAATGACTCGCCCAAAGAGAACAAAAAGAGACAGGACCAGGATTCAAAACCAAGGTTGACTCCAAATTCCACACCCATTCCTTGGTTCCTTGCAAACTTTCCATACAGCTGTGAGGCTTGAGCTATAAGAACCTCATTATCTCCGTTTTACAGATGAGGAATTGGTGGCTCAGAGGTTAAGACACTTCCTCTAGGCCAGCCAGCTCATAAGGGGCAGGGCTGAGGATTCAAGCCCTGGTGTTTCTGACGCCAAGCTCTCAGCTATGTGCTGGACCGGTGGATCCAGCTGGCATTAGAGTCTGAAGGTCTCCTCTGTGCCTGAAAACCCCACGTGATGCTTACTTCTACCCCTTGCTTTGTGCGCTCTGTATTCAGGTCTTGGGCAGGTTAAATCCCATCAAGATTGTAGCAGTTAATCAATTTTATTGGGGACTTCCCTGGCTGTCCAGTGGTTAGGACTCGGTGCTTTCACTGCTGTGGCCTGGGTTCAATCCCTGGTCGGGGAACTAAGATCCCGCAAGCTGTGCAGCACCGCCAAAAAATAAATGAATAAATAAATAAATCAGTTTTATTGGAGCTTAGCTTCCTCATCTGTAAAGTGAGATACATTTGAAGGTCCCTTGAAACTCTAAAATTCTACAAGATTACATTAGTAATATCATCAAGAATAAACATCTGTTGCATGCAAGGCAGTGAAAGCGCCAAGTGGTAAGGATTTGTATGCTGGCGGTCGGGCCTGCCAACGTTAGACTGCCCAGGCTCACAGCTCAGCTGGGTCTCTCCTTGGCTCGGGGTTTTTTGGTAAGTTACACCACCTTTCTCTTTGGTAAACTGGGGATAATAACAGAACCTATTCAATGGGTTAGTTGACCACTATGTCAGATGATGAACAAAAAGCACTCATCACAGAGCCTGACACATAGTAAGTGCTCAATAAGAGCTAACTAATATTCTCAGTATCACAGTCTAATTGGGCACAGGGCACAGCATAGAATGGAAAAACGACGACACTATAAAACACGATATGCTGAATGGAATATGCAGATGAGCCCACTGAGGAGAATGACCACAGGCAGAGGGGGTGGGTAGGTGCAACTGCGGGTTTGGAGCTGGGCCTGGAGGAGGAAGGTGGGTGTGAAGACACTTCAGAAGCAGAGATGGGCAGGCACAAGGCATGTTTTGGGGAAAATGTGTACACTGGGTTGGTTGGAAGGTTTGGCTTTAAGGAATTCTTAACCTTGAGATTCTGTGACCAAGGGATATGAATATAAGCATGGAGAAGGAAAATTTTGAGAGAGAAGTGAGACCATATGTAGGTACTGGACTCTCTGTTAGCTAATTCTAACAGGGTTGACTATATCATAGATCTGAAATGTACAAATTTAAGTGTGTTGACCTGAGAATCTGTCCTTGGCTGGATGGGACTTTGGGGTCTGCCTGCTTGCCCAGCCCCTCTGCTGGCCCTCAGCTGTAGGGGTGACTCTCCCGTGCCCTGTTCCTCTCACTCCACCCTTTTTATTCCGAGGTGATCTCATCTACACCCACGTGCCAGTATTCACCTCTGCGCTGATGGCTCCCAGATCTGGAGCTTCCACTCCGTCTTCCCCCCCGGGCATCTGACCCATCTACCCCATTGCCTATTAAACGTGTCCACCTGTGGGTTCCATGGGATGCACCTCCAATTCACCCTGCTCAGAACAGGGCTCAAGCTGTCTTCCCTAACCTGATCCCAGTGAATGACACCATCAGGTCACCAAGTCAGCAGTCTGAGTTCCCTGCCCACCACCTTCCCATGGCCCTTCAGTCGCCAAGCCCTGCCCACCTGGTGATCACTTCTGTGTCTGGCCCCTCCTCTCTACCCTGCTCCCTAGTGCAGACCTTCATCACCTCCAGCCTGGCCTCCACACTGGTCTCCCTGCCTGCGCTCTCCTCTGTGTTTCATCCATCCTCCACTTTGCTGTTAGAGAGACTCTTCTAAACTCCTATCTGACCGTGTCCCTCTCCTGCTTCGCTGGCTCTCTGCTGCCTGGCAGATAATGTCCAGTTGACCCTTGCTCCTCTCCGCAGCCACGCTCCTCCCTGAACCCTGTGTTCTCGCCATACTCGATTGCTTGCAGCCGGCCCCCCGCGCCAATTACACCAGGTGGTTACATGCCTGTGCCTTTACTGAGATGGTGTCCTCTTAACCCCTCCTCCTGTTTTCCCATGGTCCTGGTGAAAACCTATTTCTTTTCTTTTGTTCTTTCTTTTTGTGGCCACACCACATGGCTTGTGGGATCTTAGTTCCCCGACCAGGGATCAAATCCGAGCCCACTGCAGTGGAAGCATGGAGTCCTAACCATTGGACTGCCAGGGCCCCCAAACCTATTTCTTTTAAAAGCTATTGGATCCTCTATGAAGACTCCCTGATGCTCTTGGGTAGAGGTGGCCATGGCCCACGTTGTGTCCTCTCTCTTCACACTCTTCTGGGTCAGAACCAAACATACCCAAGGTACTTAGTGCACTTGCCCTTCTCTGATGAGGTCCTGAAGCCAGGACCCACGTTTCCTATGGAAAGAGGGAATGAAGGTCACGGAGCTGTGGGGCTGGAGTGCTGGATGAGACATCTCCATGAGCACCCACATTCCACAGGACGATGGTAGGAGTCAGGTGGCCAAGAGGAAGTGAGCCAGGGATGTAAATGCTTGGTGAATGTGGGTGAGTGGCTTGGCAGTCGGTTTCAGCAGTGAGGGATGAGTGCAGGGCTTTGGATGGTGTAATGGTTGCTGGACTGGCCTTACAAGAGGAGGGCTAACTTTGTGAGGGCAGGAAAATAATGATCGGAAGGTGAGGGGGAGAAGCTGGCAGAATGACTGACTCTGCTTCTCACATCCTGCCTGTGGATGAGGGAGAATGACCGGCCTCCTTCAGGTGGCCAGAAGACTTCGCACACCGTCTCTCTGCTGTACGCTGAGGATTCCCACATTTATGTCTCCAGCTTGGCGCTCTCCTCTGAGCTCCAGGATTAGGTATTCAACTACCTACTTGACTCTGCTACTGGGAGAGCAAATCCAATTTAAATAGAATTGATTATTTTTTCTACTCAAATACACTTCCCTTCAGCCCTTCCCCCACTCAGAAAACGGCACCAGCCACTTAGGAGTTTCTCTTTCTTCTTCTTCCCCTCATTCCCCACATCTAATCTCTTAGTAAATCTTACTGGCCCTGCCCCGAAGGTATATTCCATATGTGTCTCCACTGCTGGCACCTAATCCCAGTGCTTTCATTTTTACCTAGATTTTGTAACCGCTGTCCTACCTGTACCCTTGTCCCATTTAATTCATCTTCCAGACACAAGTCATGTTACCACTCACCTTAAGATGCTCCAGACCTCTGTTTTACTCTTATAATAAACTCCTTTACTAGGGTCTAAAGCTAAGTCAACTGGTAGGTAGGTACCAGTTTATTCATGACTGGCATCTCTTCTGATTAGTTAGTGCCCATGCTGCACAGGTGGTTAACTTTATTTTAAGTATCACCCCTGCCTAGATATGCTCCATCCTCATTGGCTTTCGCTCTGTCCAAGGAGCATATCATGCTTTTTCCTACCTAATGGCGTTTGAACCAGCTGTCCCTTCAGGTTAGATGCTCTCCCCTGAGATCTTTGTTATTACACTCTCAACTGAAATATCTGTCCTCAGAAAGGCTGTCCTTGCCTCTATCGTCTACGGATGTACCGTCCAGTAATGGTAGCTACCAGTTAAGCATGACTATTTAAATTTAAATTAAATCAGTAATTCAGTTTCTCTGTTGAACTAGCTATATTTCAAGTACTCAACAACCACATGTGGCTAGTGGCTCTCATATTGGATAGCACAGATACAGAACATTTCCATCACCGACAGGAAGCTCTGTTGGACAGTGCTGGTCTAAGGCAACATCCTGTCCCAGTTGCCTTCTATAACTTTACTGTATATGGCCACCTTCCTAAGAGTTATCAGAGCCATAACACGATTTACGTGTCCCCCTTGTCTCTACCTACTAGCACGGAACCTCCTCAGGGCAGGGCCTCTGCCTCGTTCACTTCTGTATCTCAGGACTGAAAACTGCCTGGTGTATTTGTTAGACGGCCTAGTTTTCCAGGGATGAACTGTTTCCAAGTGGAGTGGATAATGGAGTGGAGGTGTAAGGACCATGCTATGAAGAGGCGAAGATGGAGTTGTTTTCCAACAACTGGAAGAGGGGGAGTGCAGGAAGAAAGTCCATGATAGAAGACGCACGTGTGGGAAGGAGCATTCGGAACGGGGTGGGTGACCTGAGGGCCCACCTTTTAGGAGGCAACTCTGGAGGGGCTCTGGAGAGCTGAAGGGGGTTGGGACTGGAGATGGTTGTACATAACTGCTCACGACTCCAAATGGAATCGGTCTTCGTGCAGCCTCTGGGGCCTGGGGCACAGGTCAGCCCACTTCACGTTGTTTTGTGATATCACAGAAAGCTTTGGACATGAGGGTGAGGAGTCTTGCATTTGCTTTGGTTAAACAATGAGCAAGGGAGTTTTCGGAGCTGTGTTTTCTTGATTTAATTAGTTTTGCTAACAAAATCTAAAAGCTATGAAGGTTGTTTTGAGCACAGAGAGAATCTGTATAGGCAATCATAACTTGCAGCTGAGCAGAAATACCATTAAAGACCAGATTTGGAAAAGCAGCCGGATGTTACAGACCAGTGGCTGAGTAACGTCAGGATATGTGATTCCGATTTCTCTTGATGAACATTCTGATGTTTCATTGCCTGCCCATTTAGCAATTAAAGCTTAATGTATTTTGTGGTTTAATATATTTTAATGATTTTGTTATAGGCTTATTATTAGGAAAGTCTTTTTATCATAACGAATTTTATCTTGCCAGAACCGAGAAATCAATAGGCTGCTTATATTACTACAGTCCATAAACTAATGTCCAAATATGCAGTCTTGACAACCATATGATGCAGAGTTTTTAATCTTTAAAGCAATGCGAAACTTAATCTTATTTGTACTTTCATATTTTTAATTTTAATTGGTGACTATTACAGATCTTAATTTATATTGATGTTATTATTGCTCCATCCATAGCAAATGAAATTATTCATGGGGGTTAAAAATAAAATTGGCCTCAGCGTTGAAATCTATTTGTCTTTCCCTGTCCACAGGAGGGAAATAACAATCAGGTTCTAAGCATATTCTATTTCTTCTTTTTTTGAATTTTATTTTGTGAATATGTTACACATGCACATATACAAAATTTAACAGGTTCAAAGGGTGGGAATTCCCTGGCGGTCCAGTGGTTAGAACTCTGTGCTTCCAATGCAGGGGGCACAGGTTCGATCCCTGGCCGGGGAACTAAGATCCCACAAGCCGTGTGGCACGGCCGAAAAAAAAAAAAAGAAAAAAGGTTCAAAGGGTACACGAGGGAAAGTCAGTCTCTCTTGTATCCCTGTTCTCCATGCAGTTCCCCACTCCCAGGAGCCAACCACTGTGACCAGTTTCCTGTACATCCTTCCAGAAGCATTCTATAGTGTATACATATATATACAAGCAAATACATATATATTACATGTGATGGTTCACTTAATCCTCCTGAAAAACCCTAAATTAGGTACTATCATTTCCACTTTTCAGATGACGAAACTAAGGCGCCAGGGAAGTAACTTGCCCAAGGTCATGGAGCTGCGCTGTAGGTGGGACTCAAGCACAGGAGTGCCTGACTCCCGAGCCTGGGCTCATTTTGCTGTATCACCCACCCTCCCATACCAGCGTGTTAAATTCTGGGAAGGAACAAAGTCCTGTGCCAGAGAGACAGGCCCCAAATTCAGAAGCTCAGAAATGTGTTTTTCAAAGTTAGGGTGTGGAACTGTCTGGAGGAGGCAGGGTCAACTGGGAGGCGAGAGCCAACAAGAAGTATGAAGGCCTGAGCTGGGCTGGTGGCGACAGGAATGGAAAGGAGGGCGTGGAGAGTGAAAAGGCAGACTCGATGGGCCATAGAAGCAATTAGAAGATCAGAGAAGGGAAATCAAAGGTGTGATGCTCTGATTCTGAGGGAGCGAGTGAGGGAATGGTGGCGCCCTGAAAAGAAACCGGAAGTTGGGCAGGACTTGAATTGTGGAGACTAGTTTAGCTACAGACATTAGGTTGTGGGCATGGGGGAGTGTCTCCCCAAGCGGGTGGAGATGTGGGTCTGGACGGCAGGGCTGGGGCAAGGGTTGGGTAGAGGTTAGATGTAGGAGTCATAGGTGGAAGGGTCAGTCGGCAGCCAAAGTGGGGAGGAAAGCGATTCCTCACGAGCAGGGGGTGGGTAGAGGCAGAAGGGGGAAGGTTTGGAGACAGCAGGAGGGGGAGGAAAGAGTGAAAGACAGAGAGATGGGAGAGGTAAGGGAAGGCCAGGACGGTATGGTGCCAGGAAACTCCATGAAAGGCGACAGTTTCATGCAGCAGGAGGGCAGCCTCCTGACAGCTCAGACACTGGAGAAGTCAAGATGATAAAGACTTGAGAAAAGGTTTTGGAATTGAGATCAGGCTGGTGGCCTGGGAAAGCAAGGGAAGAAGCCACATTTTAAAGAAACACATAAGGTAACTGGGAGGGAATGGTGGCATCACTGTCTTCCTTGGTCCATTGAAAAACTGCTGAGATTTGCTATGAGCATGGAGCCAAACACCGAGGATGTTGCTAACTGGGCAGAATCCCAGCCTTATCTGCCCTGAAGACTTGCACCCTGTCTCCCCAGGACAGCAGCGGCAGGGTGCTCCCAGGCCGCCGACTCACTCACCCTGATGTGCAGGTCCTGGAAGAAGATAAGGAGCGTCTGCCGGATCAGCTGGAACTCCCCCGCAGAGAGACTCCCGTATATCTGCGGAGGCAAAGCAGATAGAGGCATTCCACTTTCAGAAGTGAGATGGAAAGTGCGGACAGGCGGGGGTGGGTGGGTGCCCAGGGATGGGAGCCAGAGAGCAAGGAGAGGACTCAGCTGCTGGGCAGGCGGGGCAGGAGGGCCAGCACTGCACCCTCGCCTGAGGGACAAGCCCCACGGTGGCACACCGAGCAGCGTGCACTTTACCTCCCCCGTTCCCCAAGATTCTATAGAACATCCACCACCAACTCCCCTTCAGAAAAGTTAGGGGAGAACAGCTATGCTCTGTATCATTGCTTCCCCAATTATGAAGGCAACAGTGAGAGGGTATAAGATGATAATGTCTCTTGTGTTTCCAAAACGGATACCTGTAGATTTTGAGAGTTTTCTGGGAGAGGCAGGTTTTGTCATTCCTCACCCTGTTCTCTTTGTCATAGAATCTGCCTGTCCTTAACAGAGGAATGAGAACGAGTATTGGGGCTGAGAGGTGATAAACTGACGATACGCTTACTTCAGTCAGCTGCTGGAAAGTCTCATCCACTTGATGCAGGATGGTTGGGGAGTCTCGGATGAATCCCTTGATGGCATCTAAATGATTGAAAGTGACCAGCAACACATCCTTGGGACGAGGACACAGCAATACTTGATATTTGAAAGCCATTGTCATCAGGTCATAGAGCTGCCAACCCATACATGAATAAAAGAAATAGGACCATAAAGGCAGACATCAGAACCTCAAACGATGATTCAGGCGGCACTTACCGGAAACCAATTCTGGGCTTATCATGCAGCTCAGTGACCATATCTAGTCATCACTCAAACCAAGACACTGTTGAGAGTAAAAAGGGGTGATAGTAATAATTAAGCTGGGACAACAGGAGTAAACCAGGATATTCCTGGGCAAACCAGGATTTCTGGCCAGCTTACATGTATTGTTGATGGACCACACGTGAAACAGTACGGGCAGCTGGGGGGCCCTGGACAAGGTGCTGGACGTGGAGAATGAAAACCCAAATTCAAGCCCTCCTTGCTGCTGACTTGTTGGATGGCCCTGGCCAAGTCTCTTCGCCTCTCTAAGCCTGAGTTTTCTCATGCGTAAAAAATATTCCTGGGACTCCCCTGGAGTCCAATGCAGGGGACACGGGTTTGATCCCTGGTTGGGGAACTAAGATCCCACATGCCACGGGGCAACTAAGCCTGCACGCCAGATCTACTGAGTCCGTGCACTCTAGAGCCCATGTGCCACAACTAGAGAGCCCGTGCGCCACAACTACTGAGCCCGTGCGCCACAACTACTGAGCCCGTGCGCTCTGGAGCCTGTGCGTCACAACTAGAGAGCCCATGTGCTGCAACTACCGAGCCCGTGTGCTCTGGAGCCTGCACGCCACAACCAGAGAGCCCAGACACTGCAACTACTGAGCCCGCACGCTCTGGAGCCCGTGCACCGCAACTGCTGAGCTCGTGCGCTCTAGAGCCACAACTAGAGAGAAGCCCGCGTGCTGCAACGAAGATCCTACATGCCGCAACTAAGACCCAATACAGCCAAATAAATAAATAAATATTAAAAAAAATACTCCCTAATTTCCCAACAGAACAGCTGAGAGGAGTAAATGAGAAAACACATGTGAAAGTGGCAAGAATGAAGTTCCACGACTGTATGAGATGAAAAATGAAACTTAGTAAGAGATCAACAAGCCCCAAGTATGGTATGACCACCCGTGAAGATCAGAGGTGAGACACTGGTGAGGACCAAAGTGGTCACGATAGGCTTTGTGGAAGAACTGGGCCTGCTACAGACTCAAGGCAAGGTTCCAGCTGGCTGAGGGAGGGGAAAGGCACTCTAGTGGAGGGGAACAGCATGCGTGAGGGTCTGGAGGCAGCCATAGCCATGCTATTTTCCTGGGAGAAAGAGTAGAGCAGCCTGACTGGAGGGGATGGTTTGTGTTCGGGGTGGTGGGAAATAAAGGTGGGTACGGCAAGGTTGGAGTATTAGAGGTTTTAGAAAGATGGACAAGATAATTTAGACTAGATGTGGTAGGAATTAGGGGGCTACTGAAATGCTCTGTGCTGATGTGATAAAAGTAGTAATTAAGTGAGATTGGTGACTCTGGCCATGATGAGATGCGAGAGAAGGGAGAGACTGGAGTGGGGAGGATTAGCTGGTGCCTGGCTCCTAAGAGGGTGGCAATAACATCTACTGATTGTATGAATGAAAAAAATTTTGTTGGAGTGACCCAGATGGAAGGCCTGGAATAAAGATGGTGGGGATGGATAAGGAAGGGAAAAGAAGAGCATGTGACCCTCAGGAGGAAAGCTGTCAGTACATGGTGCTCGCCTGACTGGATTCAGGAGACGATCTGAGCGCTGTCCAAAAGGACCACAGCATTTCCAACTTAGTGCCTGGGAGATACATGATGCTACGATGGAGGCAGGGAGTTTGGGAGAGAAGGTATGGACACATCTGAGGTGGGCTTGGGAATTAAACTACAGCCACCTGGGTGCTGTGCGAGCACGTGGATATGCATGGCCTCAACTGATCCCCTTTAATTTCACAAGAACTCTATGAGGTACGTATTATCCCAAGTTTAAAAATGAAGAAGCTTGCTAATTTCACATAGCTGGTACTTAGTAGTAGGGTGAGATTTGAAACTAAAGACGGTCAGATCCTGAAGCACGTGCTAGAACCCTCTACACGATCCCCTTTCTCCAACATGCAGATGAACATCTCGCTCAGAAGGTGGCATACGGCAGGAGCAGCCTGGTGTGTGCGTTTGTGTGTGTGTGTGCGTGAGTGCGTGCGTGTGTGAGTGTGCGTGTGCGTGTGTGTGTGTGCGTGCGTGTGTGTGTGTGTGTGTGCGCGCGCACGTGCGCACACACGCAGGTGTGTCTGATACTGGAGATGTAGATTTAAGACTCTCCATCATCATCATCAAACATTAAGTACCTGGGACGTCCCTGGTGGTGCACTGGTTAAGAATCCACCTGCCAATGCAGGGGACATGGGTTCGATCCCTGGTCCAGGAAGATCCCACATGCCGCGGACCAACTAAGCCCGTGAGCCACAACTACTGAAGCCTGTGCGCCTAGAGCCTGTGCTCTGCAACAAGAGAAGCCACCGCAGTGAGAAGCCTGCACACCGCAACGAAGAGGAGCCCCTGCTCGCCGCATCTAGAGAAAGGCCACACGCAGCATCTAGAGAAAGCCCGCACACAGCAACGAAGACCCAGCGCACCCATAAATAAACAAATAAATAAATTTATAAAAACCAAAAAACATTAAATACCTGTTGTGTACAGGGCACTGTGCTAGGAATAAAGGATAAAAACAGGTATAGGATGAAGAAGTGAAAGTTCAGATGAGTTATTCAGTCAATTGCGTCTCAAAGCTATTGGTAGAAAGAAGACTTGACCCCAGGGTTTTTTATTCCAAGTTCTGTGTCCTTTCTCAGTGGAAACCTAAACTTTCTTAAAGGCAGAGGGAGAGGAACAAGCAGAGAAGAGAAGATACCGAACATTTATCGAACATCTATGTGCCAGGCCTTCTTGTGTCATTATTATCTACGTTTCTCACTTAATCTTCCCACTAACTGATGAAGTAGCTATTATTATCCCCATTTTATAGATGAGAAAACGGAGGCTCAGGGAAAGCAAGTAACTTTCTAAAGGTAAGTGGCAGAAGGTAAGAGGGCATAGTTAAAGGCAGTCTGTCTCTCTGAGGTTTCCAGGTACCAGCAATGAGACAGTGCTGATTTTTGCACACCTAGCACCCACTGTCAGTCCTCATGATTTATAAAAATTCACATAATGAAGGGACTTGAAAAGGAATTACTATTATCATTATTTTAAAAACTAACTGAAGTCCATGTATTATTCAGATTTTATTAGTTTACCCTAGTGTCTTATTTCTGTTCCAGGATCACACATTATATTTAGTCATCATGTCTCCTTAGGCTCCTTTTGGCTGTGACAGTTTCTCTGGCTTTCCTTGTTTTTGGTGGCCTTGACAGCTTTGACGACTGGTCAGGTATTTTGTAACATGACCCCCGAATGGTATTTGTCTGATGTTTTTTTCTTGATCAGCCTGGGGTTGTGGGTTTTTGGGAGGAAGATCACAGAGTCAAAGTGTTATCCTCATCACATCATATCAGGGTACCACCACATGGCTTATCACTGTTGATGTTATCACCTGGTTGAGGTAATATTTGCCATGTTTTTCCACTGAGAAGTTAGCTGTTTTCCCCCTCCTTTCCATACTGTCTTCTTTGGAAGGAAGTCACCAAGTGCAGCCACATTCAAGCAGTGGGGAGTTATGCTCTCTATTCCTGAGGGCAGAGTATCTATATAAGTGTTTGGAATTCTTATGAACAGGAGATTTATCTATTCTCTGCCATTATTTATTTGGAACTATTCCTTTTAAAATCAGAGTACCCAAAAATTGGTTTCGCAAAGAAACAGATATGTATATATTATAAATATTGGGTTGGCCAAAAAGTTCGTTTGGGTTTTTCCGTAACATCTTACATCTTTACATCTTCCGTAACATCTTTGGGAAAAACCCCAACGAACTTTCTGACCAACCCCATAAAGACTGAGCAGTTTTGAATTTGCTTTAAAAAAAAATGCCTGGTTTGCAGAGCTGAGCTTTGTTAAGGAAGAAGCAGAATTAAAGCTTTTAGGGTTGGGTGCTTGTATTGGGTTAAGGTGTTCCTAAACATGGACATGCAAATCAGCACACTCTTTGGGTGACACAATGGAATAAACAACACAGGGGTTGGTGCAGATGACTTCTGAGGTCCTTCCCCACTTGAAACTCAAGAACAACCCATGTTTACATGTGCCTGTCTTTTGCCGGGCACCACTGCATACGTCATCTCATTTGATTCCAGTCTGTGATCGTCCACAAGAAATGCAGCCCAGGGGACAGAGGCAGCTGTCTGCTCACCTTATCCATGCTGGCCTGGTTTAGTCTCATGATGGAGGCGTGAGCCAGGCGGTCGTAGACTGTCCTCAGGGCCTTTTTGGAGTAGAGCTCTTGGGGTTTGAACAATTCCTCCATAAACTTTCGATTGAACATGGTTGAGATGATGTCATTCAGAACTGTAGAGACAAGAGAAGATGCAGCTGAACAAGGTACTGGCGGAAGCTTTATTCAGGAAATGCTCCCTGTGTATGAATGGAATGGAGGAGCCGGGCCTATGTAGGGTGGGGATGTGGATGTGTTTGGTGAGATCTGCTCCCTGGGGAGAAACCACACAGGTGTCCCAGTAGAAAGCAGGGTCAGGAGTGCTTTATGAGACCATCTCAGGGCAAACATACATGTGACAATGTACAAATACGCTGTGCTTCAACGGTCACAAACCACTTTTACATACATTATCTCACTTGGTGATAGGGGATAAGTTTCTTCTTTCTTTAAAATAGATTCCTATTAGAATCTTTAAAAAAGATTCTTTTAGATGAGAGCTCTACCTTAAAATGATAAACAGCATCATGCTGTTTTGTTTGTTTAGCAAGTTTATAACATTTTTACTTAAAATTAAATTTTATAAAAATGGGACCTCTAATGGTAATTGACTCTTTTTTGTTTTGCAAAACAGTTTACAAAAATAGACAAGTCTACCCACTGGTTAGAGATTAAAACTTTTCTAATGTTTCTATAAGATGTGTACTTCAGATAAACATTTTAGGATGCCTTAATTTCTATATATGATTTATAATATTGATATTATACTGTAGTGATATGTCTCATACTGTTGTTCAGATGGAAAATGTCCATACGGTGAGAATAAAAGGTCCTAAGGCATGTGCACACCAAAGTTTCTACAATTCTAGTTTTTCATTCACTCATTCATTTAGATATTTTGTGCTACTCAAATAACATTAGTTGAGGGCTAGGAAAACCCTTTGGTGCAAGAAATAAGAATGGGTATGGTTGAACACAGATTATTCTTAATTAAGCCAGATATATTCCTGCCTAAAGGTGAGGGTACATGGATGCTGAGACTATACATTCATAGTAATTAAAATTTGAAAGAAAACTTGTTACTTAACATAATTATACAAAATCAATTATCAAACATGGGTGATTATTGCTGAAAGATACAGACGCCTCTTTCTCTTGCCACACAGAGGACACACCAGGTGACTGGCTGTGGCCTTGTATCTTAGAGAGTGAAGGCAAGGTCATGATTTCGGGCACCCTCTCAACCTGTAAGTAACTGATAGACGTACACTGAGGGCTCAGGCCAGCATTTTAAAGTATCTCAAAGGGCAGTTTTGGGGAGAAGCGGGGAGCTGAGGGCTAGTCGTACTTAAATCTTAAATGGAAGGGCTACAGAGAGAGGGGAGAGGGAGAAGGGAAACACCTCCCTCCCCACTCCCCCCACAAGACACAAAAGAACGAACTGACTCTGACTCCATCCGGAAGTGTTGAACTCACACTTGACCTTTGGATTTTACTCTATACTCCATCCCATTAGTGAGGAAGAATCACATCCATTACCAACACAGGGCATCCCTCACACTGGACAGTTCCAACCCGGGGCAGCTTACCCTCGGTGTGCACTAACATTTCCCCATTGTCTCCCTAGAGACAGATGAACTCTTCTGGGTTTGCCTCAAGCACAGCCTTTTGCCTTTGACCTAACCAAGCAAGGACCTGCAATAAATTGGGCTTTCTGACATTTTTCTTACCACAGCCTATATAACATGTAGAATTTGCAAGGAAATAGCTACAAATGGAAAGACACGTATAAAGCCTCAGAGGAGAGAATCTGAAGAATTTTCCATAGGTGTATGTAGGCCAGGGAGGAGTGCCAAAGAGGAAGAATTCAAGTTAAAGAATCACACCAGCTCTGATTATGTTCACGCTTACAAAGAGCTCCCATTCCCCTAGGGGCTGAAATATGTCCCTAGGGTCTTTGAGCCTTTAGCAGAACCTAGGAAATTAGCTTAGACTCAAATAAATCAGCTCTAAAGGAAAGACAATCCCAAGGTGATTGTTAGCCACTCTGGCAAAGTAAAAAGCAAAATGAAGCCTTTCCCCCGGGGGGAAGTGAACAAGCTATGTATCACCATGGCTCCTTGCAAGAGAACTTCCAGAAAGTTCTCCTGCTGGAAAGAGAGCACAACAGGCCCTGCCCCTGTGGGCAGAGCACTGAACACAAATGTCCCCAAGAGGAAATGGCAGTTTTACTGTTGGGTCCGGGCACCCAGAGTGCCCACCTTTCACTTAATTCTTTGGGGGCACAAATTAACATGCTTATATCTCACAGTGTGCTTCACCTGGCACTTGGTTGACGTGGGCCTGCTGAGTACCAGACACTGAGATGAACAGCAGGGCACAAAGAGGAAGTAAACTTTGTCCTTGCCCAAGAGTAGCAGCCCGCACCGTATTCAAGTTAAACCTGAGAAATAGTTTTAACCCGATCTGTCAGTTGGTGCCGGTGTTGGTTTCTGGCACTCTCACGAGCTCTGCATACTTTCATGAGGCAGGAATGTGCTAGCAGCCAGATTTCATCAGGAGACTAAAGCCAGGGAGTGGGGTGGTTTTTCACAGGTGCACTGGAAGGGTCAACAACTGAGTTCTTCACATAACAGGCTTCTAATACCGGGGTCAGATTATGAAGTCAGGTTCTGCTTATTATTTTTGGACGCTTAAGTTAAGATAAATTCCAGTGATTCAATTACTTACATGAAGAGTCTTCAAAATCCATGCTTCTGCCGTGCATCAAGAGGTGGGCCAAAAATTGCTCAAGAGAAGTGGTGAAAGATGGTTGTGAAATATCATAAAAGAGTATCAACCACTTCGATTGGGCTTTTCTTCGAGCCTGGCCTGATGAAATAATTCTCTTGATGAAAGCAACTGAGTTTTTATCAGCTACCTCTGCTGTAAATTTTATTGTTTATGGGAACATACAACTTGGAACCAAGGATAAAACAGAGAAGCTACTACTTCTGGATGATTACCATGTTTTGAAGCCTTATTATGTTCCAAGTACTGGGCTTAGAACTTTCCATGCATTATCTCATTTAAACCCCAGGACAGCTCTGAATTATTATCCAATTCTGTCAAGGGGGAAAACTGAGTTTTAGAAAGATTAAAGTCCAAGATGACACAGCAGACGGTGGACTTGAAATTAGAATGGGGTTGTTTGATTTTAATGCTTGTGCTCTTAAATATTATATACATTATCTCCTCAGCATACTTGGTGCGGGGAGAGCACTTAAAATATCGAGGACGTTGGCTATGACGTGCATAAACTATACCCAAATGTCAAATGATGGAAGATATTTGTGACAGTTAAAGGTGAGAAAGGCTAAGGTTTTATTCTGAGGAATAGACAGCTTTTTCAGGTTTGCTGCTAGTTGTAGGTGAAGAGGAAACTGAAGATTTGGCATGATAAGGCCATAGTGCGTGCGTGTCATGCCTTCTGCACGCAATCCCGGCGGCCATGCAGCAATAGGCTTCCATTTTTCTCGGTTGTTCAACAGATATCTCCGTGTGCTAAGCAGAACAGCTCTTAGGCTACACGATGCTATCACAGAATTGTTTTAAGGATGACTAAATAGGACGGTCTATCCAGAAATATAGCTACTGCTCCAGCTATCCTTGCAAAGCTTGGAACTGATGAAAAGGGACAAATACCTCAGGTGCAATACGGTCCTTTGGCCAATGTTTCCTTGGTTTTCATCTTCCACTCTGTATTTAGTTAAGTAAAAGATTCAAATGTATAACCGATGTCTCAGCTAAAGAGAAACTCACACCTATTCTTTTATTTGGAAATATTTAGAGTGGTCCCACTTTAAGCCCCGCTGATGAAGGACTGGGTGAACCTGTGGATGCAGACTGATACATGCAGCCCCGAAATAGCATACCTCGTTTTCTGTCCACCTCTGTCCATTCATCTACATGAAGCATATAAAAAGAAAACGCCAGTTCATGAAGCAAGAACGTTACTTTCAATGAGGCTTTAAAAATACCAATTCCAGTTACCTGGCTTATGAAACTTTAGTTTTCATGTTTGCATTAACGTTTAATGCAAATGCTCTGCCTTCCATTTGAAACTCTTAAAAAGGATGATGGTTAAACAACAAGTTCCAAAAAAGCCCTAGGGGGGCTGTTATCTTACAGAGGGTGGCTTAGGAGGAGAGGAAGCTCAGGAGGACTAGCTACCCTGGGGTTTATCTTGAAAGGCTCAAGAAGTCATCCCCTCTAACACTCTGAAAATACACATCATTCAATACAAGGCTTTTAAAAACACTAACTTCCACAAGGACGAATAACCCCAAGAACAGGGAGAGAAAGGATCTTCTTTCTTCACAACCAGATTTTCTTATTACTGTAAGATTTTGCTTTCTAGAGTACAGACAGAACTGCTCAAATTAAAAAAACTTGAGATGTGAATTAATAGGGAAAAAAGTCTATTTGTTTCTGATTTACTTTTTATAGAGAGAGGCGTGACTTCCATGTGAAAAGAGGGAAATAACGATGTACAGAAAGCTCCTGAGGACAAAGGGAGTCAGGGAGATGCCAAGAAGAGACCAAATAAGGAAAAATGTACTTGGCTAGAGAAACCTGTGAGAATCAAGACCCTTTATGGGTTGAGACCTGGCTCTACCACTTACTAGCTAGATAACTTCAAACAGCTTGTTTAACCTCAGTTTCTTCATCTGTGAAAGGGGGATGATAACTGCACCTACCTTGTAGGGTTGTTGTGGGGATGAAACAGACACATCAGGCACTTAGCTGGCTTCTCTCCTAATTCTGCTTTCTCTACTGCAGAACTTTGGACACCACCCATAAAGGATGGTGATTTTTTTTTCCTTAATTTTTTGGGAGAGATTACAATCTAGAGAAACCACCCACAGATAAACAGAGCTCCACACACATCCACATTTCAAAAACATTTTGTATTTTGGTGTAGTTTGGAAACATTTGCACTAGATTGTTTGAGAGGTGATTTCTGAGGTTATAAGCAAAGCATATATGTGCCTTCAGTACACAATACTAACAGCTTCGAAGAGATTGGCCTGAAAGCACAGCCAGTGCCATGTCCTAACTAACTGCAAAGGGTTCCCATTGCAATGTCAGACTCCGCTGGGAAAATTCATCATCTTTCTCCCACAAGAGTCACAGGGTTTAGGAGAGAAAACACTGGGGAAGCAGCACCAAGAGTCTGGCCTTCTTAAAGCAGATGCTGGCTTCTTTGGCACAATGTCCGCATCTTCTATCATTTCGTGGCATTTATTTTACAGGCGGTCTTGCCTGATAGGCTCGTGGGAATTCAGAGAGATAGAGCTGCAACCCTCCTGAAGGTGTGTTTGGGAACAGAGGGGCTGCCAGGGGCTCACCTACCCTAAGGGACAGTGATTACCTGCTGCTGACAAAACAGAACTGGCTAACACATGCCCAGGGCTACCAGGCACTCCCGCAGGCAGTGACAATCAGCTCCAGCAGAGGTCTCTGTCGTGCTGTGTGCTCCTGGCCCACTTCCTCCTGAGGATCGGGGAAGGTAAAGGATGCCCTGTTTTTCTATTATTTCTCCAGACGACTTGTTTGTGACAATTCCACTTTACTTATATTTGGAGTGGGAGGTAGGCCCAAGGATATCCAGAGCTGCCTGTTAAACTGGAACTAGAAAAATAAAAACAGAACCTCACGGCATTCGGTTGCTCAGTACTACGCTGTGATCTGCGCATCTTGGGAAAATCACTTCATGGCCCCATGCCTCAGTTTCCCCTTGTCAGCTGAGGAACGTAGACAAAACGTAAGAGGGTCTTACTGATGAGTATCTTTAAGAGGGTGGGAGTGAGGCGAAGGCAGCTTTTATTATTCTCGCGATTGCTTAAACATGGGACCGCATTCAATATGCAACACTCAAAAGTTGCCCCACAGAGAGAGCACTTCCTTTCTGTTGAATTCTAAACTAGAGGCTGCACTGTGGGGAAGAACTGCAAGATCTGCACTGGCCTTGTGGGAGCAGGATGGCCTCCAGGAGACCAATTAGTTGTATAAGGCAGTGAAAACATCTAGAAGAAATACGATTTCCATTCAAAGCTTCAATGAGGACTAGTTTACCGTGTCTGGTGTTTTATAGGCCTCTGTGCAGGGGCATTTGTCACAGAGGCCCCTGCTCCTGCAGCTACGCCAACTCTAAGTGGTGGAAGAGATGAGTGTTTCTCGATGTTTTGAATCCCGCACTCTCTGCCCTGCTTTCTCGCTCTGTCTTCTGCAGGTCCTCATCAACTAACTACTTTCTGTCATTTCTTTTACAAAATCAGTGGTTATACTGTATTTTTTTTTCAAACCTCTCTGTCTCCTCCCAATCTTCCAGTCCCCTCCCTACCCCACTCCCCCCTCAAAGATTCTGACACAGTCCCCTCGGGTATGGAAGTACAGGGCAGCAGTTAAGGATACGGGTGAAGAGTATGAGCTCTGGAGTCCGATGACCTGGGTTTAAATCCTTTACTCTTCCTCTTACCAGCTATGTAACCTTGGGCAAATTAGCCTACTTTCTCCATCTGTAAAATGGGGACAGGACTATTACCTATATGATAAGATAGTTGTGGGGATTAAGGTGTTCAGAGACGTCTATGGTACATGGTAAGTGCTTAATAAATGTTTTTTGGGGCTTCCCTCGTGGCGCAGTGGTTAAGAATCCGCCTGCCAATGCAGGGGACACCGGTTCGAGCCCTGGTCCGGGTAGATCCCACATGCCGTGGAGCAACTAAGCCTGTGTGCCACAACTACTGAGCCTGCGCTCTAGAGCCCGTGTGCCACAACTACTGAGCCCATGCACCTAGAGCCCGTGCTCTGCAACGAGAAGCCACCGCAATTAGAAGCCCGCGCACTGCAATGAAGAGTAGCCCCCGCTCGCCGCAACTAGAGAAAGCCCGCGTGCAGCAACGAAGCCCCAATGCAGTCAAAAAAATAAAATAAATAAATTAAAAAAAATGTTTGTTGTTGTTGTATTAGGAAGACATATCCCCCAGGTTTAGAATCAGTTACTGGACAGACTGATCAAAAGCCCTACCTCCAGTGAATGTGCAGAAGGGCTGCATCAGGCTCCACCCAGCATCTCACATGGCATCTGACACTCAACCCAACTGTGGAAGGAATGAGTGAAGGTGAATTATGAAAGGTGGCTGAAACTCCCTGAAGCTGTATCTAGCAAACCCAGAAGGACTGCAGCTCCTGAACACAAAGGAAGCCAGTCCCCTAGTATTCACAGGGTCTTGCCCAGACTGCCTCCTGAAAGACTGCACCTGCTACTCATTGGGTTAAACGTGTTAAATACATGACCTCATTCGATCGTTACAAATTCATTGTAAAGTGCATATTATTATTCCCCTTTTATGGAGAAAGAAACAGGCTTATAGAGGTTACACTCCAAGGTCGCACAACTAGTTAAATGGCAAAATTGGAATTGGGACCCATATCTGTATGACTCCAGAGAGCATGCTCTTAATTGCTAATTTACACTGCCTTCCAAGATGTAGACTACCAGTCCAAGAACTACCTGTCAGCTCACTAGTGCCAATAGCCCAGATGAAATCACATAACATAGCGCCAAGGAAAACAGAACCCTTTTGAGGAAGAAATGGCAATGTCATACAAAACAGCAGTTCAACAAACATTTACCAAGCACTGATTTATTCTGTTGCAGGCATTATGCTAGGTGCTGGAATACAAAGATGAATAAGACAATCACATGGGGGAGACAGACGCATATACAGACCATTTCAGTATAATGTGGCCAGCGATAAGGTAGAGAGGGACACACTGGGGTGCTATGGGAGTATGCACAGGCCCTTTCCCATGCGGAGATGAGAGGGAGATGGTTCTTAAGCTGAATAATGCAGGATGCAAGGGGATAACTAGCATGGAAATGGGAGGTGTGGGGTAGAATGGGAATTACTAGCATGCAAACACGAATGAACACGCTTTAAATGGAGACCTACAAGCAGTTTGGTATTAAGATACACAGTAGGAGGCAGGCAGTGGTGAAAGGTGGGACTGCAGAGGTGGACAGAGGTCAGATCAGGAAGGGCCCTGAAATGTCCTGCCAAGGACTTGGCTTCCATCCAGAGAGCAGTGGAAAGCTGACAAAGGGTTTCAAGTAGCAGGAAGTGTGGAAGGATTTGCAGTTTAGAAAGCTCACTGGCAGCAGCGTACAGAATGAATGGAGGAGGTATGCTATAGGGAGTTCTTTTATCTCTTTATGCATGGACTTGGACTCAGTTGCACAGATACAGTAGTGAATATCTGAATATATATGCTTAACATCTGAATTTGTATGTTTAACATCAATAGAGCATACAGAAACTGTTGGATAGAATAAATGTTTTAACCAGCGGCTATGTCAGTTACCTTTGTACCAACTTTTCTTCCTCTACCTTGAAATATAATATCTCCTTCATAGTTAATCCAGGAAACTTGGTGAAAACAGTTGTTGGTTGGGAAGAGGGGGAAAAAGGGAGAGAAAAGGGGTGGCAGAGAGTTCTGGGTGGACATTCCTCTGGGGTTAGATGTGCTGTGCACGGGAGGCACATTTTGCACTTTAGAAGCTCTCATATCATTACTTCCACAATTGCATTCTCTCCAAACAATTGTGAAGGGAAAAGATTTACAACTTGTCTTCTATTTTCTTATTTATCTATGTTACTTCAGAACCTCACCTTTCGAGAAATAGCTTCTGAACTTAGCAAGACTGGCCTCCAGTTTATGAAGGAGGATACCACACAGAGGAATGGAGGCTCAGAAGCTTCCCTGGGGGGAAAGAAGATGCTCGGACTAGCAGAGTGTGTCGCCAGGTGGTGGGCCACTGGGACTCCCACATTTGGGAGGGACCGGTTGTCAAGAGAGATTGGGAAATCATCTCCAATTTAAGGGGATGAGTAAATGGCGGGGGGGGGGGGTCAGGTTCCCTAATAATATCCAACGGGGGTATTAAATCCCTCCGCGGTGAAACTATCTTTTGGGGACTTTGCTCATGAGAGCTCTGCCTGGATGGAGCTGTGGGTTGTGAAAGAGGTCCATGGCTACGAGAGAGCAGGGTGCAGGGGTGTTGGTCAGTCTGTAAAGGGGCCTGGCTGGGGAGCTCTAGCTGCGAGAGCGGGGGCGGGGGCTGGCTGTGCGGGCCTGGTCCCTCTCACCTTTTCGGGCCTTGTCTCCCGGGATGTTCTGGGCTCGCAGCCGCTGATCCAGGATGTAAAGCATCTCCCCACCCAGGTTCAAGAAGAGCAGCGGTAGCGTCCGCACCGACATGGTGTCGGAAGCGAACGCAGCTGGTACAGAGCCCGGAGGTTTGGTAGCCGGAGGCCTGGAGGCCCGTCAGACGCATCCTCGAAGCCCGGTTGCTAGGCAACACGGCGGACGGCAAAGAAGAGCCAATCAACTGGCCGCTTGTTGGGAGGAGCCAGGGGGCGGACGCGTATTGGGCGGGGCGGCGAAGACCTACAGGGTAGATTGGTCCGAGCCGGAGGTGGGTGCGGCTTGGGCCTTAGGCACGCAGCGCCTGTTTTGAGTTTCTTGAGCCCCGACGGATGGGTGAGAACCCGGCAGGGCTGGCGGCCCGGCTTCTTTCACGCGGTCACCCTCACCCCGCCGGCCCACGTGCTCACGTGCCCACGTGCCCACGTGCCCCTGAACCAGGGAAACCCAAGCAAAACTTTAGAGCAGACTCCGGGCAGACAGACCTGGGTTTGAATCCCAGCTCTGCAGTTTCCTCGCTGTTTGACTTGGGGCAGGTGTTTCGAGCCTGGGCTTCCTCATAGGAAAATGGAGGGGACACCCACCTCCCAGGGTTGCAGAGAGGAGTTACTGCGATCACAAAATGCCACGAAAGCACTCAATAAAATGGTAACTGACTTTTAGGTGGGGGAAGGACCTATTTGCATTTCCTCCCTAAAAGCTACTTGGAGTGTAGCCCCCTCCTGTTTCACACACCGGGAAGCAAACCAGGCCTGTTCACGTCTGTCCCGCTGTCGGAAGACGCGTGCTGGGGGCTCTCCGAAGCTACCCCCCACGCTGTAGAGCAGGCCTGGCATCCAATTCTCTGCTTTGAGGGCAGTGACCACATACTTCACCCCCATCTTGAGCTCCAGGATCACATTTTCATCACCTGTTGCACATTTTTACTTTGATGAGCAACCATTTCTGTAAATTTCAATACTTCTATGACCTACTCATCATCTTCCCCTCCAGCCAATCAGACTTGAAACCTTAGCCTTGGTTTCCAACTCCCTCCCCCTGGTCCTCTTATGTCACCAATTCTGCTTTTTCCACCAAAATCTTTCTCAAATTTACCTCTTCATTTCTTTCTATCTGCATTACTGTTTCTCCATATTAATTGCTCTCTTTTCTTCTCCACGGGCCTGGCTGCTAGGCTAAATTTCAGAAGACACCACTTTTAGTATGACATCCCTTCAGTGGCTCTCTACTGCCTACTGGCCAGAGTGGACAGCCTTGAATGCCATACAAAGGCATTTCACCTGTGATCTGCCAAACAGTAGAGAGCCACTGAAGGGATGTCATACTAAAAGTGGTGTCTTCTGAAATTTAGCCTAGCAGCCAGGCCCGTGGAGAAGAAAAGAGAGCAATTAATATGGAGAAACCAGGGAAGCCCAAAGCCGAGTTTTAAAAAGAGTAGTCTAGGGACTTCTCTGGTGGCGCAGTGGTTAAGAATCCACCTGTCAATGCAGGAGACAAGGGTTCGAGCCCTGGTCTGGGAAGATCCCATATGCCACGGAGCAACTAAGCCCGTGCGCCACAACTACTGAGCCTGCGCTTTAGAGCCCACGTGCTGCAACTACTGAGCCTGCATGCCGCAACTACTGAAGCCCGTGTGCCTAGAGCCCGTGCTCCGCAACGAGAAGCCACTGCAATGAGAAGCCCGTGCACCGCAACGCAGAGTAGGCCCCACTCCCCACAACTAGAGAAAGCCTGCACGCACGCAACAATGAAGACCCAATGCAGCCAAAAAATAAAAAAAATAAAAAAAAAAAGAGTAGTCTACACTCACAACCTGAATTTCCATAACATCCTTATTCCCCACCTCACTACCACTGGATTCAGCTCCCTCCACTCTACTGAAACTGCTTCACCATGAAGACTTTTTGGTCCTTAACTGACATCTCAGCATTGGATACTATACAGTAATTGAAAGCCTGCAGCCCAAGGCTTTGATTTGATCTTGCCTGGTCTGTGCACAAAAGGGAATATAACTAGGATAGAAATGTAACAAGCAGCTTAGCGTCATCATCTTACACCTGGCCTTCATGCATTATGCTGTCTGCCTGATTGCTAAAGGCTTTTGAGTTTGCTACAGTGTAATTACCAGAGCTTCTCAGACCACTTTTTGCCCTAGGCTGTGTGATAATGAACAGAACACGGGCTTTGGAGTCAAGACAGATGTGGGTTTGAATCCTTGCCTGCCCCTAACCAGCTGTGTGAATTTGGACAAATTACCTAACCTCTCTGAGCCTTAATTCTCTCACGGTAAAATGAGGATAATTATGCCAATATGGTGAGGGGGGGCAAATAGGTAAAGGCGGCTTTAAAGATGAAATGAGTTAATGTGCCTAACACAGCACTTAAAACAATGCCTTTCCCGAAGGGCCTGTTCCACGAATGTTCGAATGTGTTCCTTTTCTTGCCTTCTTTCCACTAGCCCCCTTACATGTCAGCACCTGGCCCTCCACACAATACCTCTTAGGTAGCTGTGAGTCCTGCCCCATAAAAGGCCTTCCCTCTTGTTCTTGAGGTGGTATTTGAGCAGCTCATCTTCAGTTCTGACCCTCTCATCTCATTTCTGATTCTGCAGGATCCCAGGTCCTCTGTTCCACCCTCATTTCACCTTCCCCTTAACCTCGGCTACTCCTCCTGACTCAGGCTATGCCCTCAGAGATCATTCTTCCCATCCAGACATGGTCCTTTCTTCTTTGTTTACATTCCCTCCCTGGGCAATTTCACTCACACCCATGGCTTGGGTCACTCTAAACGTAACTCCCAAACCTGTCTCCAGCTGCTCTTTGGACATCACTTTAACACACCTTCCTTCCTTTCCGGCTTTCCTCAATGGCAGGGGTACTGGTGTTCAGATTGAGAATCAGATAAAAGCTGCAAGTCCTGTCCCTAAAATTGCACACGTACAAAAAAACATTGCTTATGAATTCTGGCTTCCTTTCTTACTCAGAATGAAGTCTAAGGTCTTCCCCACAGTGATATGGACTGAATATTTGTCCTTCCCAAATTCAAATGTTGAAGCCCTAACCCTCAATGTGATGGTATTTGGGGGTCTTTAGGAGATCATGAGAATTAGGTCGCGAGGTTACAGCCCTCATCATGGGATTAATGCCCTTATAAGAGGAAGAGATTCACTCTCTCTCCCCGTCTCTCCCTCCTTCCACATGTGAGGACATAGTCAGGAGGCAGCCATCTGCAAGCCAGGAAGAGATTCCTCATCAGAAACCAAACAGACCAGCACCTTGATCTTGGAATTCCTAGCCTCCAGAACTGTGGGAAAATAAATTTGTTGTACAAGCCGCTTGGTTTATGGTATTTTATTTATTTGACTGCACTGTATCTTAGTTGTGGCACACTGGATCTTTTAGTTGTGGCATGCAGGCTCTTAGTTGTAGCACGCAGGATCTAGTTCCCTGACCAGGGACTGAACCCAGGTCCCCTGCATGGGGAGTGCAGAGTCTTAACCACTGGACCACCAGGGAGGTCCCAGTTTATGGTATTTAGAAACGGCAGCCTGAACAGACTAGTACACCCCACAAGCTTCATATTACCTGCTTTCTGCTTGCTTCTCGGACCTCCTACTCTCCTCTTTGCTCACTCAGTTTTGGACACACTGTCTTCTTTGGGTTCTTCAAACATGCTAAGCATACTCAGGCTTCAAGGCCTTGGCACTTAACTTGGTGTAAGTGGGTGGGCTTTGTGGGGAAGGGCTTATCCATGACACCCCAGAATTTATAAGCAATGTTACGTACATGTGCAGTTTTAGGGACAGGACCTGTAGCTTTTACCATTCTCAATCTGAACACCAAAACCACTGCCCCCCAATCAATCAATCGCTCTGATCTCTCTCCCTCCCATCCACCTCCACACTGATGCTGCTTAACTATCAAACAGCCTTGTTACCATCATCACGCCTTTGGTTTTCAAACCATAACTGTCTCCCCTCTCCGTAGGGGACCGTGTACAGTCTCCTCAGCCAGCATAGGAAACCTCTCATATCCCAGCTTCAGCTTACCCGTCAAGCGGTATGTCCAGTTCTGCTGCTCTCTGAATGCAGCATGCACCTGTACACTTCTTTGCCTCTGCACCTGCAATTCCTTCTGCCCGGGATGCCCTCGCTCCCATTTCTGCCCAGTGAACTTCCACTCATCCTATACGGCCCCATCTAGAAGGGAGTTCGTATGCTGGCCTCCTCACGCTTCCTCTGTGCTGCTGTGTGCTCAGTCTTGCCTCCACTGAATGGCCCCTGGAGGACAGGGGGTTGTTTCTGTGAGTGTGTGTGAGGTGCGTTATGAGAATGCATCCCGTGGCATGTGAGGGCAGGGACTCTGCCTCAGATATCCCCGGGACCCCAGAGTTCCATGATGGAATGAATTCTTCCTCGTCCTCAGGCCACTAAGAGCCCCACCTTGTCTACTGTTATTCTTTAAGGCAGCAAGACATAATTTTAACATTTATTGGTTTCCTTTGATTGCCTCTGGTCCAGTTTTGGAAGGCCTCTCTGGGTTCTTCTGGCGCTGTTTCTGGCTGCTGCAGCTGCAGCTTTTAAGGCCCTTTTTTGCTTCTTCAGCTTTTGAGCCTCTTGGAAAACCTGGGGATGAGAGAGGGCAGGAAAAAACTTTGTAATGCTATGCAAAACCTCAGACTTCGAGCATCTGGGGTGGGAAGTGACTCCCCCCGATGGTCACCTTAGCCTTTCTCTATGGGCTTCGTGCCCTGGGAGCCACCTCAAAGCCTCGGGGCCAGCTCCACGCCTTGCTCAGAAACAGACGACCCCTCCCTTATGCTCTCCCCACCACGGTCCTGGAGTGGGGCAACCAAAGCAGCAGTCCCGACTCGTACCCGAATGCACAGGGCCTTCTTGGTCACCCAGCGGCGGTGGGCTTTCCGGTAGTACAGAGGGGGAAAGGTGTACTCAATCCCCAGCTCCCTGCACGTCTTCTCAAAGACAGCATAGTTGGTCTTGCGGAGGTTTTTGAGCATCTTTTTCCTCTGGTCAATGCTCATCAGTAGATAGCGCTTGTGGGCTTTGTCCTGTACGAGAGTTGGTATTACTTTGAGTATTATGTAAATAAGTGCTGTGCCACTTCACAGTAGCAAAGGATGGTCATTTTACCCTGGCAATGAAACTTCCCCACAATCTTAGGCAAATATTAGTGCAACTCTGAGGTAGGCAGTGTTACTGTTATTCCCCTTTTACAGATGGGAAAATAAAGGCTCATAGATGTTAACTGATTCATTAAAGGTTCTAGAACTGCTGGGTCGGGACCTTGTGTTAGACCCTGAATCCAGGTCTAGTGGTCTGACTCCACATCTCATGCTCTTTCCCCTGTACCACCCACTCAGCCTCTGCACAGCTCAGCAAACTATCAGCTGGGGTGGAGAGGAGGGAAGGCTTAGGAAAACCCCTGCCCTCAGCCAGGCACTGCTCCCTCAGTGGGGCTGGCATTCCATACTCCAACTCTGATCTCCAAGGAACAGCTCAACTAGCTTCAGGGAACACTGAGGTGCTAGGTGTGGAGCTGGGCCAGTCTGTGTTCACAACTGTGTGTTTATTAAAAATACCAGCAATTGCCTAATTATAGCAGCTCTGTGTCCGACACTGTGCTGAGATCCAGCAGAATGGTTAGGAGTGTGGGCCCTGGAGCAAGATCACCAAGTTTCAAGTCCTAGCACATCATTTCCTAGTGGTGTGCCTGTGCCTGGAGGGATAACTTCATTATGCCAGCCTAGCTCATTCTTCTGTACAATGGGATACAAAGACAAGTATAAAGGTTAAATGAACTGATGCATGTGAAGTATTTAGCATGAGGCCTAAATACTTTATATGCGTCATGTTGGCTGCCATTACTTCATACAGTCCTTGCAATCCTGTCGGTGGGTACTATTATGATCCCCGTTTGACAGACAGGAGAATTGAGGCTTGGACATGTAACTTCCCCAGGGCCACACAGCCAGTTAAGTGGCAGTGGCAGAGCTGGGATTTGAACTTGGGGCAATCTGACTCCATGCACGCATTCAACAACTATTTATTGAGCGCCCACTATGTGCCACACGCTGTGCCCTTGCTTTGAAGTTTGTGTTCTTGACCATTAGTGACACTCAGCACTGTCCTGTAAGGCTCCCATTTCACCCCTGGAGGTGGAAGGGAAGTGTGTTTCCCACCGCAGCTGAGGGGTGGGTGCTCTGCTGCTCTAGCCACCTGGCTTCTCCAGCTGTTTCTCTGAACCCAGAGCCCATCAGTGCTCAGGCTCCTCTCCCCCAGCTAGCCGTGAGTGAGGCCCAAGGGTTACCTTTCGATGTTTCTGCATGTGTGCTTCATAACTGTGGATCTTGACAGTCAAGGCAACAACTGAAACCACAAACCACAGAGGATGAGAGCCGGGCACACAGGAAGGAAGAGCCAGACCCTGGTTATGTTTTAAGACCTCAAGGAAGGGCTTCCCTGGTGGCACAGTGGTTGAGAATCTGCCTGCCAATGCAGGGGACACGGGTTCGAGCCCTGGTCCGGGAAGATCCCACATGCCGCGGACCAACTAAGCCCGAGCGCCACAACTACTGAGCCTGTGTGCCACAACTACTGAAGCCTCCGTGCCTAGAGCCCACGCTCTGCAAAAGAGGGAAGCCACCACAATGAGAAGCCCGTGCACTGCAACGAAGAGTAGCCCCCGCTCACCACAACCAGAGAAAAGCCCACGTGCAGCAACAAAGACCCAACGCAGCCAAGAATAAAATAAAATAAATTAAAAAAAAGAAGACCTCAAGGAATAACAATCACCAAAGCTCTTGTACACCTCTCTATCACTCCCAGAGCACTCTGAACTTCAAGATCTCAAAAGCCTTTGGATTATCTTTCCTTTAGAAAGCAAAGTATAAGGAAGGGAAGTTCCTTAATCTTATGAAGGTATCATCCCCAAACCCCAAATCCCAAATCAGCATTCTTAATGGTAAAACTTTAGAACATTCCTGTTAAATTCAGGAATTAGTCTGGGATGGCTGCTGTCACGGTTTATGATTCAATACTGCCCTGGAGGTCCTCACCAATGTAATAATTTAAGATCCCAAGACTGTCAAGGGTCTCCTCCTTGCCTCTTCCCTTCCAGCTGCCATCCTTATCTCTGTGTTTTCATTAATGAGTTTTCAGAATTATCAGCTCCCACTCATCTCCTAAAGCCCCAGAATATTCTTCCCTCAGCTATCCTCTTATTTAGCTCAAACCTATATTGCAAAGGCAAAAGCAGAAGGTGGCCCCAAGGAGAGGCTGTCACTACAGCAGGCCCTTGCCGTACACACACTGAGCTCTGGGAACACTGCAGAGAGTGCAGTGGGAAGGCTGGCCCTGACCCCATGCCCTTTCACACCACCTCAGCTGCAGAGTGGAGACAGAGACAAGCTCTGGTTCCTGAGGAGCTTGGCCTGAGCTCATACAGAGGTAGGTACGAGGCAGGACCTGGGCGCTGACTACAGCATCAAGGATAGAGTCCAGTTTTCACTGTCCTTGGTCCTTCCCGTCTCTCCCTTTACCAAGCCACATCTAATACCAGCGTATCTGCAGGTGAGGGGCCTGGATTAAGTACCAGCTAGCAGACTCCCCTGCACCCCGACCCCCCCAGGGCCCCCCGACCAACTTCGAGCCTCCAGGGAGCCAGTGTCCTTAGGGTTTTCCACGACCTTGTTCATCAGCTGCTCTTTCTTGACTTTTAGCTTCTCTTTCTGTTGAAGACAGAGACCGAGAATCTGTGAGGTCTGCCCCCTGTAAGAACTTGCCCTCATACCTCCAGGGCCAGGGCCACAGTCATAGCAACTAGGCCATAAGGCTCAGGGCGTGACTTTACTCTGCTCACCAGGGTGTGGCCTCTGGCCAACCACATGGTTGTTCACATCTAGGTGAGCCCAAGGCCAATGCCACTGACAGAAGAATGTTGGATGAATGTCCCAAACCGTGCTCACTCATTCAGGCATTAGATCTTTATCGAGTACCTACTGTTTGTCAGGTGCTAAGGGTACAATGGGAAACAAGACAGTCCTGGCCTTGGAGGTGCTCAGTCTGGGGGTATTGACAAGTGGATATAGAATGAGAGTGGGATAAGTGCTGTGACTTGAGAAGCATGGGCTGGGAGGTGTTACCAGGGTAGGAGAGAATCTCAGAGGAGAGGACTGAGAGAGGCCAAGCCTTGGCAAAGGCCACTCACCTGGTTGGCCATTTCCAAAGATAAGAGTTTTTTCACGACATCATCAACCCTGTGGAAAAACCACAGCAATGAGAGACAGGTGTCGGCAGGGGTGGTGGGTGGGAAGAAGGAAGGGGAGCAATGCTGTTTTCATTTTAGTTTGAAAACCAAGGATGAGTGAAAATTTCTTTTACAACATGAGTCTCTCTGGAAGCGGGGTGCCATTTCTCAGGGATTCAAAGTCAGCACAGATCTGATTTGCTGGGCTGTGAACACGGAATGATGTGATAACTACAGAAAATTGGGGCTGTCAGCTCAAGTGTTTCAGGTTTGTCACAGGGAGAGCAAAAAGAGGATTTCCATTTTAGCTGGAATATGGTTCAATCTCTCTTGAGACACTTCAATTCTACAATCATTGTTTTTTTCTCATGTCACACTGCACAGTGGGAGGGACTGGAGGGACTGCCCAGCTCCCACTGCACAGGACAGGGGCTGAGCAGAGGATCCTGGTTTTGGTATCTTTCAGCCCTGGATTCAAACTCCAGCTCTGCCCCTTAGGAGCTGTATGACACTGGGCAGTCTGACAATCTACAAAATGGGGACACTATTTCTTCCCTCACAGGATCAAGGATGAAAGATTTCTACAAACACCCGTGAGGCACGGTGCCTCCTTGGTATCTCATGGTAGAGGGTCTTTACCCAGAGCACAAAAATGGCAAGCAGGTGTGCTCCATGTGCCCCTGCTGCCCACTCATCCTCACCATTCCTGGGCTTCTATAGTTCTCTGCCCTGTTCCATAGTCAAGCTGCAGATACATCAAGCATCTACCTCGAAGCCCCCTCCTTGCCAATCCTCCCAGGGCCCCCTGCCTCATCAAAGAGATTTCTTCCTGCTTACTTCTCAATTCCGGGGATGTCCTGGTAGTCCTTGAGCAGCATAGAAGGGGGTGGGTCATCTTCATGGCTGGGCTGGACTGTCAAGTGGAGGGATGGAAAACACCCAGAGTCAACTCTCACTGCCCATCCTCCCAGACTTGGCTCTTCTCACCAACTCTGTCAGAGACATCCACGGTCTCAAGCAAGGCACTGGGTAACCCCGGGCTCAGTTTCTCCTCTGCAAATCCTGTGGGCCTCTGCCTTGATATTTCATGCTGGGAGTAGGTGGCCTTTCCCAAGACCCTGTACTGTGCCTGCACTTCTCACACACCTGTCTGGCTCTACAGTTATCAGACGTCCCGCTAGGATGGGTGCTCCTGTGGACGGACTGAGGTCGACTCCCTTTGAATCCCCCATGTCTGGTCTGCGGCCCAGCACAGCATAGACGCCCAACTAATGCTCGCTGGCTAACTGCATGAATGAAATAAGGGGCTTGAGAAGGGACCCTGAACTTTAAGATGCCTGAATTGTAGACACCAAATAGAGATCAAAGGAAACCCTCAGGCTTGGAGTGTGCTTGTAGATGAGGGAGAGGCATGGGAGACGGAAATTTGTCTTCTCCAGCCAGCCCCTGCTCTGCCGCTATGCAAATAGTACTAACTAAATAACACTAAGATTTAGTAAGAGATCTGAACAACTATGCAGACTGCCTGGGAGTGGGAAACCGGGCCCTCCCCCTCGGAAGGGCGGACACGAAGCGCTATATCCCACCCTCCACCTCCCCTCCTCTTGCCCTTCATGCAGGCTCCAGGCCCACGGCTTTGTCATAAGGTGGGCGTGGGCTTCTTCGCAGGACCTCCGGCCCCCCCCCCCGTCCCCCGCATCCCCGTCCCCCCCAGTGGCTCCACGTAGACACCTCTGTCCCCTTGGCCACCCCAAACTTTCCAGGCAATCTAATCTCTCTTCCGCCCCAAATCCCACCCAAGAGCTCCTACCTGGTTTCTGGGTGGCATATCCGCGGGCGGCCCGGAGGATGAAACCTACACAAAAAAGGGTGGGGGCTGAGGACATTCTCCTTCAACAGTCCAGCCTCGATTCTCGTCTACGGCCCTTGCGTTACCCTTCTTCCAAGGTCTTGGCCTCTCTGCGAGGACCACAGTCCCATTTCTTCCGCACCCCGAATACCCCATGTCTCTCCCACCGCGCCTTACTTGTTCCCCACCCACCACTCTTTCTCCTGCCGCTACACTCCGCCCCCCTCCCCCCTAACCTCTTCCCGCGTACTCTCTATCTCCGCCGAACCCCATTTCCCTACTTCCGCTGTCCGGCTTCTCAGCTCCTTACCTCCAGGACGTGAGGGAGGGTCCCGCTGGACGGAGAGAAGCTTGGCGCACCCTCCGCCCGGCAGCCCGAGGACTGGGGCCTGGGTCACTGCCTGGGTCCGAAACGAACTCAGCGCCCTCCACGCCGCCCTCAGCATGGTAGCTTCTCACCCCCGAGGGGCCCGCCCCACGGCCGCCGTCGCCTTCGCGGTACGGACTTGGTTTAGGGCGCCGCCATATTGGCTCAGGCTCGACCAATCGAGTGCAGTTGCGAGACCGGATGAGCAGATGAGGACCGAGATGATGGATTGGCAGGCCGGACTCAGTGATGACGCGAAGTTGGGTCGAGGGGAGAGGTCTGGTTAGCTGTAGCGCGAGATTGAGGGAGCTTGGTCGTCGCCTGACATCGTTAGTGGCGTGCGGTGCTGTATAAACTCTTAAGATGCCACGTTTTCTTGAGCATGCCTCCCGCCCTTAATCCTACTCCATGTTCCTGACCTTGGGCCCCGATTATCTTGGGGGCTTCCCTGGGGCCTGTCGTGTCTTCTTCCCCCAACCTAGCATTTCCACCCCCTCTCCCTCCAGAGTGCAGGATGGACCCCTGTAAGAACTACTAGGTTTCAGCCTCTTCTCTGGCAGTGTTGCAGCGTGGTGATTAAGGTCGCTGATTTTGGACAGCCCTGGGCTGGAAGCCTAGCTCAGCCGTTTACTGGCTGTGTGATTCTGTGTGCAAGTCGCTCGACCTTTCTGGGCCACAGTGTGCTTACTCAACCATGAAATGGGAGTGGTAATAACCGTGTCTTATCTTTTAGGTTGTTAGAGGATTAACGGAGGCAGTTGTGTGCAAAGCACCCGGAATATAGTTAAGTATTCAAGAAATACTAGCTTTGATATTTGTGAAATGAGGGGTGTAAGGACAACTGCCAATTAAAAGTAGGAAAAATAAATCTTAATTGTCTCTGGTGCAAAAAAGGGAAAGACTCTTCTGCCCCTTGCTTTTCTTAGAGCATTTACTTTAGAATACCTGTAACTGTGAGTTCTTTCTCTGCCCTTTTGAGATCTATGTAAATCTTTTTAAAAGCTAAATAAGCCTCTTGCCAGTTTTACAACCCAGGAATGTGTTTTTCAAGGACCTGGGAGCCGGCTCTTTGAAATATAATCATTAAGAAAGATAGAGCCCCTGTCTCCCAGTTTCTGCTGGAGGGTAGGAGCCTAACTTCAGCAGGTGCCCAGCTCCAAGTTGCAAACCTCCCTCCGCTCATAAAGATATGAGAAATTTATTTTTCCTTTGGTTAATGGCAATTAGCAAACCCAGGTGGCTACCCTATTTCCCAGCTGAATTTAGGATGACCCCTGTGTGACAAGTAGTGCTGTCAAGTCCTCTTGCTTGAGGACTAGTGATTATCTTGAGAAAATGTATGTAATGAGTTGTATCCACTTGGCTGTGTAAACAGATACAATTTCTCTTCATCTTTCCAAACTCTTGAGCTGATTGCCTGTGACATTCTGGTTTAATTCTCATCCAATTAAAAAAAAGTTTTCTTCCTCTTCTACCCTTGTGGAGAGGTTTTCTAGGTTGGCAGGAGATTTTGTTTTTAATTACATTTCTGCAAAAGGGCCTCTCTTTTCTGAGGTCTGTTCCCCATGTCCCACAGTTCTCTGTGACTCCCTCGGTAACCCTGGCCACCGTGCCCTAATGGTCATTTCTCAAGTCTCCATCACTAGAATGGGAACTCTTTTTTTTTCCTGGCCTCGCCGTGCAGCATGTGGGATCTTAGTTCCCCCACCAGGGATTGAACCTATGCCCCCTGCAGTGGAAGCGCGGTGTCCCAACCACTGGACCGCCAGAGAAGTCCCTAGAATGGGAACTCTTTGAGGATGGACTGAGCCTAGTCATTTTGGAACCCCCGCTGCCAGCACAGGGCCTAGATGCTAGGTGAGGGCTGGCTGAATGAAGGAATTAAGGAAAGGATAAATAAATGAATGATTCTAAGGAGTAACCCCCCCCGCCCCGATTTCTAGGGTTCTGAAAAGAAAAAGAACAGAGATTCAAGCACACTCAAGAGTTTCTCAAAACCAAGCCAAACCAAATCAGACCATAAACCAGTTTAAGAGACTGAAATTATAGGAAACAAGTACAAAAAGCTAGTGGGCAGGGCTTGAAAAAACATTCTCTGGCCTTTGAAGTGGGAGGCCCAGCCCATGGAAATTGGGGGGATGGGGGAGGGATGCTAGGCGCCAGAGATAGGGGGACACTGGGAGACTTTCTGCCTTTCCTGGGGCTGGGGTTTTTTTAGTGAAGGGCTTACTGACCTCCTCTTCTCTGGATAGCCCAGGCTTATCAAGAAGCAGGCCCAGGTGGGGAGTTCTAGGAAGCCCTAGAAGCCCCCGAGACCCTCCACCCCACTGACCCGGAGCCCCTGCAGGAGAGGGAAGTCAAGCAGTGGCTCAAAGATACAGTCATCCTCCGGGTTTGGGACTAGGGGCTCTGGGGTCCCCAGGGGGCTGGTCTGGAACCAGAGGTTCTCATAGGACTTGGGGCTGGGGGTGAGGCCCCCCAAGAGGGGCTGAGTGGAGTCGCAGCGGAGGTAGTGCCCAGGCCGTGGGCCTGTGGGGCTGCCCAGCACCTGCACGTAAAGGACCTGGTCACTGGTGCCAGACTGGGGCTGGGGCTGGATACGAGGTACTCTTGGGTCCCCCTGGAGCACATAGGCCTGGACCAGGCTGGGGAGGCCACAGGTCCCTGAGCTGTCATTGGACTCCCAGGGTCCTGGCTTCTTCTCTTCCTCCTCCAGCACCGTGATCTTGGTGATGGGTGGCATGCTGGAGTCCCGAAGGCTGGGCAGCTGGAAGGTATCCTGGACATAAGGATGTGGGGTGAGGGCCTGGTTCATTTCAGATATCTGCCCCAGACACTTCCTGCTGCTCTTTGCTGAAACTCAAAGGGTTACTCAAAGGATGCAAAGCATCTCATATGTTCCTGACACGTGTTATGTGCTGTTTAGACTTGGCCTGGTGAATCTCCCCAACGCTTCTGCATGGGATTAGTCCCATTTCACAGTGAGGTGACTGAGGGTTTGAATGGGTAGAGCAGGGATTCGCACTTAGGTCTGCTTTGCTCCAAAGAGGTGAAGTGGGAAGATGGGAAGGCCTGAGTACTCATCCTCAGAGGGGTATCCCTTCACTTTGAGCCTGGGCTGGGAGCCTAACCCCCAGCCCCATTTCCCTCTCCCTCCAGTGTTCTCACCTCTGTTGTGATGGTAGGCACCCAGGAACCCAGGCTGCTGTGGGCTGGGTCTGGAACACTTGGCCAGAGGGGATTCTTCCTGCTGGAGAAGGGGGCAGGTGAAGGCTAGGTCAGGCATGCCCTCCCATCTTTCCATCCTTTCTCCCACCTACTCACAGCAGCTGAAGGGACGACCCCTTCATGTAGAGAGGAGAAGGTGGAGGGCCCGACCCCCAGACCTGGGTCCTGAGGCCTGGCAAGGCTGAGACGAGCCTAGACCGGCTCACTCAGGCCTGCATTTCCCTGCAGGCAGGGTTAGTTGGGTGTCAGCCCTCTCAGAAGGACTCACCTGGGTCTGCAGCAGAGCTGGGCAGCCCCACAGAGGCAGATGAGCAAGACCAGGAGGCCGAAGAGGCCCAGGAGGATGTGCAGCTCAGACTCCTCTAGAGTGAGGGGAAAGCCAGAAGAGGCAAGAGTGCACGTAGGTAAGGCTGGGCTTCCTCCCTCAGACTGGGGTCCAAGGGCAGGGCTGGGTCTCCTCCCTCAAATCAGGGGATCCACGCAAGGCTTATCTACTTGCAAAATGGAGATCCTTTGGGTGAGGCACCCTCCCACCAGCCTTGTCCTGCCAGCCCCCTTCTCCCCTCACCTAGGGCCAAGGTCATCAGGGTGAGGCTTGTACTGTTGGTGGCCCACGCCTGGCTGGCAGCCATGAGGTGGACATGGTACAAGCTGGAAGGCTCCAGGCCGCGGAGGACAAAGCTATGGGAGGAGGCGTTCAGGACAGTGGCTGGGAGGAGAGGAGAATGGTGAGTCTGGGTTGGCTGCTGGGCTGCCCCAAGGCTTCTGAACCCGCCCGCCCTGGCCTTCTGGGGCTGTGGGGCACTGAAGATAGACTCACAGAAGGACCGGTCCTGAGCATTGGTCCAGAAGATAGTGTAGTGGGTAAGGGGGCTCCTCCCCAGCTCAGGGGCCTCGGGCGCCCACTCCAGCTGGGCCCAAGTCTTGCCAATGTGCCTTAGATGCAGCTCTGGGCCATGGGAGGGGGCTGCCGGAAGAGAGAGGTACAGGGGCTGACAGGGAGTGGGGCGGCGGGGAGAGCCCAGTTGGACTTCTTGTGGCTCCCCAGACCCAAGAACTGGGACACTTTGTGGGGGTGGGTGATAGGAGAGAGTCCAGGGGGACTCATGTCCAAGCCTCATTATCCCGGGAACTTTCCCTGAATCCCACCGACTGCTAATAAGTGGTTGAGCTGGGATTTGAACCTGCTCCTCTTTGACTCCAAAGCCTTGCTACCTGATTTCTGCCAGGCCTGATTTTGTCTGGTTCATTATTTCTGCCACTGACTCTCTAAGTTTATGCCAGGCCCTCAGTTGAATTTCTATCACATGTGACACCGGATCAGTTTTTGCCAGACTGGCTCCCTGAATTCTGCCGTGCTCACTGCCCAATTTCTGTTACCCCACCACCTGACTTCTTTCCAGCTGCAGGGGTCCAGTGTAAGCCAGAGGTAATCTTAGGATTGGGAGAGACCCTCTTCTGAGCCAGAGGTAGGGGAGGAAGAAAATGTTCCCTCGTATTCCTGATTTTGGGGGCCTAGACAGGCCTTGAGAGAGAGGAGAGGATTCTGAGAAAAGGCTTGGTGGCTGACAAACCCATCTCTTGGGAGTAAGCATAGATGTGCTGGGAGGGTCCTTTGGTGTCCTGGTACAGGGGGGTCACAGTGATCTCGTAGAGCTGAAAGGGCCTGATGTTCTCTGTAGAGAGAAAATAGGGGCACCCTGGTTAGGGGCTAGCCTCTGATGATGGTCGGGGGCTAACCTCAGACTTCAGGGGTAACCTGGGCCTCATTCTGCAGGGCTGGCCTCTGCAGTCTCTTCTTCAGACCATTTGGTGCGGGTAAGGGGCAAAGAGTAGAAGAGAGAGCTAGGAAGGTGGCAGAGTCAGGGCTGGAAACAGAGGATCCAGTTAGACTGCAGGAGGGACTTCCTGATTCTGAGGATGTGAGATGAGAACAGTGAAAGAACAGGAAAGACTGGGGAATCTGCGTCTTTAGGGTGGTTCAGCTCGCCCCTTGCCTACTGTCAGGCAGGTAAAATGTCTCCCCCCTCTCCCGGGCCCTGCCCACCTGCCCAGCCCCCCAGGCCTGCCTCACCCTGCAGCAGGGTCCCTGCAATGCTTCCATTATGCTCCATCCGCCACATCTTAGGGCTGCCGCTGGGGCTGGGGGGACCGAGGCCCCACTCAATGACATAGCCCCGAGGCTGAGGGCTGGGGGGCTCCCAGCCCACCCAGAGGCTGTGAGGGTCTCGAGCCATGGTGTGGAGTCTGCCCAGGGGTGGGCCTGGAGACAGAGTAGGAGACGATGACATGAAGATGAAAAGAATGCAGGCCCTGGAGCCAGATGCCTGGGTTCAATCTGGCCTTTGCTACTTACAAGCTGGGTGACCTTGGGTAAGTCAACATCTGAGCCTCAGTTTCCTCATCTGTAAGTGGAAACGATGATAAAAGTTTCTACCTCGTAGGGTCATGGTGCAGATTAAATGAGGTGGTACATGAAACAGGCCTGGCATGGAGTAGTGCTCGGTGATGATGAAAGCTAACCCTGTGTGGTTCTCGGTATGTATTAATTCACGGAGTCTGCCAACAGTCCCATTGTGGGGCACAGCTACGGTCCCCATCTTAGCAATGGGAAAACTGAGACAGGGAGGTTAAGTGACTTGCCTAGGGTCACATGACTGGGAAATGGGAATATTAGCTATTGTTATTGTGAGTCTCACTTCATGAGGACCCATGTTCAGGGGCACCTGGGGTTGGTAGTGGCTGATCCCCTGAGAATGAGCATTTCACTCAGGGACTGTGTTTGAGCTGGAAAAACTTCGGGCTTTCTTTCCCATTTCCTTGGCAGAATAGACGGTGTGTGTGTAGGCACCACCACCGGCTTAGCCTGGTTCTGGCTAATGATAATAATAATAGCTAACACATACGGAGCAGTTACTTTGTGCCAGGCACATGTCTTAACTCGTAATCTTCACAGCGATGCTTTGAGTTAGATACTGTATCATTCCCATTTGCTAAATGAGTAAACTGAGGCCAGAGAGGGTAAGTAACTTGCCCAGATCACATTGCTAGCAAGTGACAGGGCTAGATTTGAACCCAGGCAGTCTAGCCTCCGAATTTACATGTGTAACCATCATGCTCTGCTAGCTGCTGGCCCCCTTTACCTCCGCTCTCCAAGAAGACCACTGGGGTGGGATGAGAGGTCCCAGCTGTGTTATAGGCCTCAAGGATCACCTCCCGGGCTTCTGAAGGCAGTTGGAAGGTACAGTTTAGCTCCGTGGTGTTGCAGAGCATTGGATCTGCCCCAGCCTGGTCTGAGGGTCTCAAGGAGACCAGGTACCCTTGGATCTGCCCGCTGTCTTCCTCCAGGGGCACTGGCTGCAGTGGGCATGGGGGAAAAAGATAAGGGGATGCCCAACTCATCTGGAGTGGGGAAGAGCTTCTAGATGGGGTGGCCATGTCCCAAGGACTAAGCCCCCCAGGCTGGGAGCCAGCCCTCCTCCCTCTGTGCCAGGTCCTAGGAAGGAGGGAAGGAAAAAGCAAGTTGGTGTATGCAGCAGGCAGCAAACTAGATGAGTCCTCCACTGTAGTCTCTCCAGAAGGGCCCTACCCAGCTTCCTACCCAGGCACATGCAAAGTGAGTGCAAATCACCTACAAATGCATCCAAGCCTCGGAAACCTGTTGGGGTCCTGAGCCCCAGCTTGCAGGGGTCTGTTTGGGTTGAAAGAGGTGGAGGGATGGCGTTCAGAGGGGGTTACCTGCCAGAACAGCTGCACGTTCACCGTCCTGGGGTCCAGCTGCCTCTGCCGCCACCATGTGTCCATTCTGACAGTGGGAGCTGTGGGTGGAGCAGGAAGAGAGGGTCAGGGAGGGCCCTGGAGGCCAGACTGGGTCCTGATGGTCGCTCCCAGCCTGTCACCACCCACTTACCCCGTTGTGTGGTGGTCAGCTCCAGGCTGGGGCTCCAGTTGCTCCAGTGGCCAGGCAGGCGCCAGCGGGTGCAGCGCATCTGCAGGGCGTAGGCTGTGGATGGGAGGAGCCCGCATAGCTCATACTGGAGGGTCCTGGAGGGCAGGGCGCCCACCTGGTGGGGGGTGTGTGTGGCTCTGAGCCTGGATCTCTGTGCCCTTCGATGCCAGCTCAACTTACCCTGCCCTCAGCCAGCCCCACCCCAGTCTCCTGAGGTTGCCCTCCGCCTCACCAGGTCCCAGCTGGCTTCTCCAAGCAGAGGCTGGTGGCGCAGCTCACACTTCTGATCTATGTGTAGGCTTGGCTTCCAGGTCTCCCAGCGCAACCTCAGGCAGCCTGGCTGGGGCGGGGCCACCTCAGGGCTGGGCCCCAGGGCCCACAGTGTGGGGGGCTCCAGTTTCACTGCAAAGAGAGGTGTAGTCAGACCCCTTCTCTGATCAGTCCTATCGGGCTCTATCCTAGCTTCCACTTGTCTCCCTGTCTGTGGTTCCATTTCTTCTCTGGGTCTCCATTTATGGGATCTCTGTGTCTTTCTGTTTCTCTCTGTGTCTCTTCATCTCTGTGTCATCCTGTTTCTGCAGGTCTGTCTCTGTATATGTGTCTGTTTCTCTCTCTGTTTCATACTCTTGCCCCAGGGCCTTTGCACTGGTTGTTCTCTCTGCCTGGAGCACTTACCTTCTGGATATCCAGTGGCTTGCTCCCTCATTTCCTCCAAGGATCTTCTCAAATGTCACCTTCTCAGTGAGGCCTTCCCTGACCACCTTCCTGAAATAGTAATAGCCCCCTCTCCCCGTCGCGTCCCCCTGCTCAATTTCCTCCTCATGCTTGCGGTTACCCGACATTCTATTTTGTCTATTTTGCCCACTAGAATGTAACATTTCAGGGGCAAGGGTTTTGCCTTTTTGTTTACTGCCATATCCCCAGCACCTAGAACAGTGCCTAGTGCAGAGTGGGCACTTCAAGAAATTTGCAGAAAGAATTAATGAGTGTATCTCTTTGCCTCTGTGTTTCTTCCGCCTCCTTGTCTGGGTCTCCACAGCTCTGTCTACGACTGCATCCACTTTGTTTTTCTCTCTCCTCCTCCTCTACCTCTAGATCTTGCAGCGTCTCATTGCCTGTCGCTGGGTCTGTGTTTCCCTCCCTGTGCCTCTCTGTGTCCGCCCATGGTGGGGGCCGCTCCCCTCCCCCACACTCAGTGTCACCCACCGACGTCCATGGGGACAAGGCACAGCTTCGGGGACACGCTGGTTCCCAGCGCGTTCTTGGCCTGCACCCAGATGCCCATGTTCTGGTACAGCTGTAGGTGTTTGCGGGGGATGGAGCAGTGGCTCTGCCCGTCCTCAGGCACACAGTCCGGGATGGAGTCCTCCCGGCTCTGACAGTTGCCCCGGCTCCTGCCAACGGACCAGGCTTGGGTGTCAGGCGGGGGAAGAAAGAGAGGCTCCCTTCTCCCTCCCGTCTCTGGCTCTCGCTCCCCACCCCTACAGTCCTACCCATGCTCTGTCCCAGGACCCAAAGGAATGGGGGCTGGCGTAGAGAGCCCTACTCACTTGAAGCTCTTCAGGGTGAAGTTGGTGGACAGGTGGGTGTTAGGGCCTGGCTCCCACTGGCAGGTGAGGCTGTTGGTTGTGAGGTTCATGAGGCAGGACAGGTTGTGGGGTGTGGCGGGAGGGTCTGTGTATGGGGTGGGGAGAGTGAGGGCTTCAGGTAAGACCACTCAGAAAACTCCTACTGGGACCACTTGGCCTCGTTTCCTTGCCCTGGGTCATTCCCTTGTCTCCATGCAGGGTGACCCCAGAGGGGCAGCCCTGGGGGAAGCTAAGTTACAGGCACATACAGGGATAAGTACCACAGAGTCTCCAACCCTCTCAACTCTGTCCCCTTTGACAGTAACAGTGTAGCATCTGGTTTTCATCCTGGTTCTGCCATTCATTAGCTGTGTGATCTTGAAGTCACCTAACGGCTCTGTGCCTCAGTCTCCTCATCTGGAAAATGGGGGTAATGGTAATGTACCTACCCCCTAGGGTTCTTGTGAGGGCTGAGTGACTTACTATGTATACAGTGCTCGGAGCAGTGCCTGGCATATAGTGAGTGCTCTGTGGTGTTAGCTTTCACTGTTGTTGATTCTTAAATGAGAACCTTGGTCTTTCTTTGTTTTTAGTTATGCATTGGCTTGGCCCAAATCCATCCTTCTCAGTTTGAACAGAAGGCTGAGACTGGGGTAGGGGAGAAGCTGGGAGCAAGCCCAGCTCATAGAGAATATCCTCCCTGGAGACACTCTCCTATGGCTGAGGGCTTGGGCTTACTCGGCAGCCATATGGAGTAGTGGTTACTATACTGGCTTTCGAGCCCCACTGCCTGTTATAAATCTTGGCTCCATCCTTATTAGTTTGTGACCTTTAGCATGTCACTTACCCTCCCCGAGCCTCGGTTTCCCCATCTGCAAAATGGGGCTAAATAACACTACCCACTGGTAGGGAAGATGACATGATATTGTGCCTTTAAAGTGCTTCTTGAGCAAGAGCTTAAGAAAGAATAGTTCTTATTAGTATTGGCAGGAGGGCATTGGAGGCAGAGTGGGTGGATGGCTGCAGGGACTCACAGCCTGCCTGTAGCTCAGCCTGGTCCAGGATCTGCAGGCTGTTGCCCCAGTGCAGGCAGCAGGAGAGAAGGGCCCGAGAGCGGTTGAGGTGGGGCAAGGTGATGGTGGACTGCAGGGTCCCATTTGGCAGGTACTGCTGCCTCTCCCCGGGCTGAAGCTCTGCTTCCAACTTCCATACAATGTGCGATTCCGAGTCCAGGCGGCTGCAGTTCTGGCTGATGGTGCAGGAGGCTGTGATTGGATCCCCCAGGCGGACGATGGGGGCTGAGAGGCTGATGTGCCCGCACTGCTCCAGGCCTGGGGTGGAAGAGAAGGGGCCGTAAGTGACTCCTCTGCCTGGCAGAGCTGGGCTCCTAGACTCAGTACCCCTAGACTCTGTGCCGTTACCTTCATGCTTTACCTCCCAAGATGTGTCACTGGAATGGGGAGGATGTGTATGGGGACCGTGAGAGGCTCTGGGGGTGAGATCAAGATAGCGGTGTGTGGGTAAATGTTTATCAGCTGGCTATACAGAGAGAGACAGATCCTGGTTTGTAGCCTGGGCTGCTTTCCCTGGTGTAAATATTCCCACCGTGGCTGATTGCAAGCTACCAGTGTGACATCACTGAATGTGAACCCGGGAAGAGATGTACACAGTCAGCGCTTGCAAGCCAACCCCAGCACGCCACCAGATGGGAGATTACTCCCCTCCCCAGCAGTGGTGAAACAATGGTTAGAATGATAAGAACCCCACAGCCACAGCAATCTTTTCAGATTTCAAATCTGTTACCCCATCTTGATTATAGCACTTCAATGGTACGTTATTCCTCTGAAAGGCAGTATGGTATGTGGGTAAGAGCATGGATGTTGGAACTAGACTGCCTAGGTTTAGAGCCTGGTTCTATTGCTTATTAATTATGTGACCTTGATGTGTCACTGAGACTTTCTGTGCCTCAGTTTTCTCATCTGTAAAATGGGGATAAAAAAGTCCCTACCTTAGTTTTGCTGGAAGGATTAGATGTGAGAACACATGTAAGGCACTTAGAATAGTGCCTGTCATGTAAATATTTGCTGCCGTGATTAGGATAAAGACTCAGATCCTTCTCACAGCCCTTGTGGCCTGGGCCCTGCCTAGCCCTCCTTGTTCCAGCTCAGACCATCCTTTTCCAGCTCCCATCACTCTGGCCTTCTTGCTATTTCTTGAAAGTGCCATGCTCCCTCCAATCTCCGGATCTTTGTACCTGCTGATCCTTTTGGAGGTGCTCCTTTGCTTCTCTCCCACCCCTCCTTCACCTGGTTAACATTTAGGCGTCTTGCGGGGAACCAGACCTGAACCTGGTCAGGTTCTGACCAACCAGACCAGGCCAAGCCCCTTGAACTTTCCCAAAGCTCTTATTGTCCTTCATAATTATGTAGTCATGTGATTATTTGCTTGTTTGTCCCCCAAACTAGACCATGGGTTTTGTGAGGCCAGAGACCTTGGGTGTTTCACTCATTGCTGCATTCCCAGCACCTAGCCCAGAGCAGGCCCTTGGTGGATACATGTGGAATAAATGAGTAAGCACTGCACTTTGCCCACGATGCCTTCTCTCCTCTCCCAGGTGTTCTTCAGCCCATTTTGCTGATGGGGATGCTGAGCCCTTAAGAGGAGGAGCAATTTGTTTAGGGTCACAGAGCAAGTTCATGGAGGCTTGTACTACTCCACAGACTCAGAATTTCAGACTAGAAGGAAACTTGCCAACTGTTCACTTCAAAACTCCACATGATACTGAGTCCTCCACAGCAGGGCTAGGATGGCCTAGTTTTGTATGGCCTGCCAGCTAAGAACATTTTTTATATGTCTAAAGGGTTGAAAACCAAACCAAACAAAAACCAAACAAGAACATGCAACAGAGACTGTATGTGGCCTGCAAAGCTGAACATTACATCAAAGTTTGCCGACCCCTGCTGTGCCTTGGCTTGCATACCCCCAGAGATGGGAGGCTCTCCACCTCTCAAGATAGAGTTTCCATAGTCTGGAGAGCTCTACCTGGGATTCTTTTTATTTTATTTTATTTATTTATTTTTTGGCCGTGCCATGTGGCATGCGGGATCTTAGTTTCATGAGGAGGGATCAAACCCATGCCCCCTGCAGTGGAAGCGTAGAGTCCTAACCACTGGACCGGCAGGGAATTCCCTGGGATTCTATATTTCAGGATTAAAGCTGCCTCCTTACGTCTTCCACCCTGATCCCTTTGCTGCCCGTGAAGGCTGCACAGGACTCAGGGGTTCCTTCTGACAACACGGCACAGATTTGCAGGCAAGACCTTGGTCTACCCCACCTTCTCCGGGCTGGCCAGCCCATGTCCTCTCACTTTTCCTCAGAGGTGGTGGTTTGCCTACAGAGGTCTATGCATGGGAGCCTGGCTACCCCACATCTGTGGCCCAGTTGATTCTTTTGGGATTCTCTGGGAGTCCCAGGAGCACTGTGGCAGTGCTGGGAAATGCCTCCCTCCTCCACCCCCAGCATCTCTCCCTGTGCTCCCCCCTCCCCTCGGCACCCTCGCTCCTGGCCACACTCACTTCTGGGGAGCAGCAGGATGATCAGAGCGGCTCTCGCTAGGTTCCAGGCTCCCAGCCCCGCCATAGTGCCGGCTTGGTGCTCACCTGGAGGTAGAGGGGGATGGTTAAAGTCATGGGCTTCGGAGTCAGAGCTGAGCTTAGTCCTTGCTCTGCCACAGTGTGGCTTCGGCCAGGTTACTTGATCTCTCCGAGCCTAGTTTCATTGCAAAATTGAGGTAACAACAGCCTATACTGCATAGGGTTTTGGGGGGAGGACCCAAAATGATGCAAGTCAAGGGCTTCACGCAGGGCCTGGCACATAGGAGACGACTCTGTAAGTGACAGTCACTGTGATTATTCTATTTGCCTTCCAGGAGAGAGCAGGGAAAGGAGCCGCAGGGAACAGTATTCTTCTCCACTTCCGTTCTGTCTTAGCTGGGTTTCCCCCACAAAGCAGAGGCTGAGATGAAGGCTTGCATGCAGGGAGTTTCTTTTGGGAAGGTTCCAGGAGCAGAGTGAGGGAGTGGGGAGAATGAAATGGGTAAGGAGGGAAAGCCAACACAAGGGTTCGTCATCAAGCCAGTCACATTTATGGACAACTGGGGCTCAGTCCTGCTGGAACCTTCCAAGGAGCCATGTAGAACACGCCTCAAGAACTGTCCACCCAAGGGACAATTCATCCCTTGGCTGGCTGAGAGAATGGGAACATTTATTCACCAGTTCCTGCCCCCCGTTGGTCAAGGGCTGTCCCTTGGTGTATTAATTCTCTGGCATGTCCATGTTGCACATGCATGAGTACCAGGCAGGTTCTCCTGGGTGAGCCATGCTCAAAGTCCTTTCCTCTGACGCTGGTGAATATCAGAGACGCTCCCTGGCAGAAAGGGACAACTCCACAGAGTAGCTGAGGACAGGTTACACCTTGGGAAGCTGGCTGCCGCAGAGATGGCTAAAGGGAAGGTGGGCTGGAGGATACCCCCAATTCTGGGCACAGACCTCTGGAGGCCTTCTGGGGCCAGGCATCCTGTGGTCATGGCGACAGTGCCCAGATGGAGGGAGCATTAGTTCCCTCTAATTAGTTCATTAGTCTCAGGAAGTATGCATGGGTTTCTACCGCTGGGGTGGGCTTCCAGCCTTTCCACTCTGCTCCCACTGGGGTCTCGGGGCCAGACACCTGATCCTCCAGCACTAATTGACGCTCTTGGTGGCAGGTCAGTGGCAATCACCAGCCTGTACATACATGAACACATACATGTACGTGGTGTCTCAGCTGATCCCCTGTGCTCAGAAAGAATTAAACTCCTCTCCCTTTTCTCTCCCTCCAAGACAGAGGTGGGAATAAGAAATGCCCAGATACCCAAGGCTATTCCTGCCTGCCTGGGTCTTACTTAAACCCCTGGTCTGTCCTTATGTGTTGCAGTATCAGGACACCAGGTGAATGCTAGCCCATAAGTCACCTTTTTGCAAATCAAGAAAAAAGCGCCCCTTCCTCTGGATGAATGCAGCCCCACACTAGGACCTGGCAACTAGAGAACAGGCTGAATTTCAACCTCCGCTTGCTGGGCAGCTTTGTGCAGTGAGAAACCTGCACAACTGTTCAGAGCACCCCAGTCTACCAATCAGTGGTTGGCAACTTTCTTCTTACAGCATGCCAGTATGATTATCCACCATGCACACTTGTTGGGGAAGATTTAGCCTCCTTGGCCCAGATTTTGGGACACTGGTGCCCATCTCCATGTATTTTTGATCATATCCCAGCCCTCCTGCCCAGCGAATTACCACTTCATCCCTCTCCATTGGCTCCTGTCCAGAGTGGGCAATGCAACCTCAAACCCCCAGGGGCCCAGGCATCCTCTCCCAGGGTTGCCAAGGGTTGGCACATTTGGCATCGGTCCCTGGTCCCCCACGGCAGCCCTGGGTGCTCCCTACCCAGCTGAGGGGGATCTGGGGCCAGGTAGAGCATGGTCTCACTCTCTGGGGGCCCAGCACTGAGTCAGACCACCTGGTCTGAACCCCGGCTCTGCCACTTACCAGCTTGGTGACCTTGGACAAGTTACTTCACTTTTCTGAGCCTCAGTTACCCCATCTGTGAAAGAGGGATAACAATAGCACTCACTTCTCAGGGTTGTGGTGAGGATGAAATGAGATGGTCCCTGATAAAAGCACTTAATATGGAGCCTGCAAAGAGGAAGCACTTAATAACCATGTTATTTTCACATGCCATAAAGCGGGACACCGCCTTGTGGAATCAGCATGGTTTAGTGCCTCCCTGCCCTGCTTACAGGCTGCGTGGTCACAGCCTCCTAGGACTGCCACCTTGCTTTTGTCCGTGTCACACTGCACGTTCCAAAGCCCCATTTCTGAGTCCCCTGCTCCTTGGCCCCCCAGTCTCCCCTCTTGCTCCAGCCATCTCGGCTCACTCTCTGGCCTCTCTCTGAGTCCCAGCACACCACGCTGGCCCCTGGGGTCACTGCATCACCCCCCACTCCTTTCTGCTTTCCTCTCCTTTCCCTCCCATCACATTCAGCCTTCTCCAGTTCACACCCCTCTCTCGCCTGTCCTTTCTACTCCCCTTCACGTGGATTCTTTCCATGGGAAGAGGGTTGGGGGGAGGAGGAGGCTGGCAATGAACAAAGGGAGAGGACTTCCCAGATGTGGTTCAGACAGAGGGAGACGGGCGGAAAAAGTAGGAAAGTGAGATACACAGACCAAAACGATGGAGAGAGACTCACAGAGATAAAGACTGAGGCAGGAGAGAGAAAAGGGCCGGAGACAAGAATGCTGATACACAGAGACCGAGGCACTCAGAGGCCGAGAAGCAAGAGATACTCGAGATTTTAAGATTCAAGAGACAAAGGGAACCGTGAGAGACAAAAAGAGAAGCACAGAGAGACTCTGAGACAGACAGAAGCTCAGAGGCATGGCAAGCCAGAGAGGGGCTGAGGAGGAAAGAGAGATGGAGAGTGAAATAGACAGGGATGGAGACCGGGAGCAGGTAAGACACAGGTTCTGAGAGAGAGACGGGGAGAGGGACAATGAGTATGCCCTTCGCTGAGTCCAGCCCTTTCCTGAGCCCAGAACAGTGTCCTCAAAGAGATATTTGTCTGTGACTTCCCCAATGCAAATAAAAGTAGGGGCACCCTGGGAAAAGTAACTCAGTGTCCAGGGCTCTTGATACCAAGGGACAAATCCTAAAGGCAGGAGCTCTGCTCCCAGGCCCCCTGCATATGCACGCCCTTGACAGAGGTGGGGGGAGCATAACTGGGACTCCAGGGTCCCCTCGAGCCCAAGACCCAGCCCTCCCTGGGGCTCCCCTACTCACGTTGGAGCCTGCGGCTGGGCGCCCGCCTGGCCTCCCTGGTCTCTGCTCTCCTCTTCAAGGCAAGTTCCTGAAAACAGCCACAGCCCGGCTGTTCTCCCCAGCCCTGTCGTTAATGGCTCGGCCTCTGACAGGCGCAGGGGCTGCGGATTGCAACACCTGCCCAGCCTCCTTCCCGCCCTTGCATTGTTGAAGCTGGCATGGGCAGCCCCTTCCTCCCAGGAAGGAGCCTAGGAGGGAAGCTGGTGGGGCCCGGGCAGCCTTCCTGCCTCGGGGGTCTTAAAGGGGCAGAGGGATGTGGCAACGTTGTCCCCCTCCTCTGCCTCCGGATTTCCTGACCTCAAAGCTCTGAAGCTGGCAGGGCCCAGGCTCCAACCCGCTTGGGTGCCATTCCCATGCCCCCGCACCCCCCTGCCCTGGGGGAGCATCACTTGGAGACAGACCCTGGTTCGAAGGCTCGCTCGGCCCTAAGCCTCTTTTTAGCACTAGCCTTGGGGCCCTGATCCTCCCAATGTTCAGAGGGGCGTCCTCCAGGTTACAGGGAATTCTGTAACACAGTACCTTCCTCCCCACTCCCTCTGCATGGCATGTTCCTTACTGTTGCCCAAAGGCCACACAGACAGAGGAATGCGGACTCTGGGGACAAGGCAGGGGATTGCCTGTGAGGCTCTGGTCTTCACAGCTCACTAGAGATTAGTAACGTTAACTCACAGTGATTCTGCCAAACTGAATATTTTTTCATTGAGTGAAACAGACTACATTTTATGTCTTTCACAATTCCTCTGCAATTGTTTACAAATAATTTTCTGTGCATTTTCCTAAAGAGGGTTCAGACTGTTCACAGTTTATTGGGTTTATGATGCAATAAAGATTAGGTACCAACAGACTAGCAAAGTGTCTATAACATATGATCCTTTTTAGAAAAAGTGGGTTTCTGAGTCTGTTGTGATGGGGCAGACCTGGGCTCCACTTCTCGTTCCAGTACGAAATATCCAACTGTCTGTAGCAACCTCCCGGAGGTGTCCCAGAAGGCTCACATGCTCAACAAATCCCACTGACTCTTCTTTCAAAATATAACTAGAATCCTGGGTAGATAGGTATTCACTGTAAAGTTCAACTTGGCCATATGTTTGGATATTTTCCTGATGAAAAATTGGAGAATATAAATATCACTTAAACCAGTACCAGCCAGCTCTAAGCCATCCTTTCTCTTACCTGATTCGTTGCAGTGGCCCCCTCCCTGGTCTCCCACTTCCATTCATCCTCATCCCCCCGACCTGTCTGTTGTTCCTTCAGCAGCCAGTGTGGTACTGATCAAACAGAAGTCAATTCATGTCATCCTCTGCCCCAAACTCCCAAGGGCTCTCATCTCACTCAAAGTCAAAGCCCTTTCAATGACCTACAAAGCCCTACTGAACCCGGGGTCCGTTCCCTCCCTGGCCCCTCTCCTGTGATTATTCTCCCCCTTGCTGCTCTGCTCTAGCCACTCTGTTGTCCTTGTTATTTCTTGGACTTGTTAGGCTCCCTCCTGCCTCTGGGCCTTTGCACTTGCTGTTTCTTCTGCCCGGACTCTTTTCCCCCAAATCACTCTATGGGTCACTCCCTCCCCTTCTTTGGGTTTTTTGCTCAAGTGTCACTTTCTCATTGAGGCCTTCTCTGACCACCCTTTAAAAAAATTGCAACCACCCCTCACTCTCTAGCTCTCTTCCCCCCTAATATTACCCTTTTCACCATCTGACACTGGCTGCCCCCAGCCCCACCTCCCACTAGAATGGAAACTCCATGAGGGCAAGTGTTTTAGTCTGTTTTGTTTAGAACTTTATCTCCAGGGACTTCCCTGGTGGCGCAGTGGTTAAGAATCCGCCTGCTAATGCAGGGGACACGGGTTCGAGCCCTGGTCCAGGAAGATCCCACATGCCACGGAGCAACTAAGCCCATGTGCCACAACTACTGAGCCTGTGTGCCTAGAACCCATGCTCCACAACAAGAGAAGCCACTGCAATGGGAAGCCCGCACACCGCAAAGAAGAGTAGCTCCCGCTCACCGCAACTAGAGAAAGCCCGCGCGCAGCAACGAAGACCCAATGCAGCCAATAAATAAATAAATAAATAAAATTAAAAAACAAAAACAAAACCAATTTTATCTCCAGGGTCTTCAACACTGTCACATAGGGAGCCCTCAATACATAATATTCGTTGAGTGAATGATTGAATGGATGCATCTTCCCTCCACGTCACCAAACCTGTCCCCAATCCCTGCAAACCTCATCTTTTTTTTTTTTTTTTTTTTTTTGAGGTACGCGGGCTCTCACTGTTGTGGCCTCTCCCGTTGCGGAGCACAGGCTCCGGACGCGCAGGCTCAGTGGCCATGGCTCAAGGGCCTAGCTGCTCCGCGGCATGTGGGATCCTCCCAGACTGGGACACGAACCCGTGTCCCCTGCATCAGCAGGCGGACTCTCAACCACTGCGCCACCAGGGAAGCCCTGCAAACCTCATCTTGGTAAATTATATCACCCCCAAGTCCCCCAACCCAGGGACCCAGGAGTCATTCTTCACGCCCCTCCCCCCCACTGTCACATCCAGTCAGTTCCTAATGAAGGAGAATGGGCCTTTTGTTCATCATTCAGAAAACTCGTTCCTCAAGTAGGTGGCAGGGGCATGATGGTGAGCAAAAGCAGCCCTAGCTTCTGCCTTGATGGAGCTCAGGCTTATCAAGAGCTCAGAAATTCATCTCATCTCTGGGTCAGGTGTCCCCAGCCCTCACCTGGACACATTGCTGCCTCCCTCCGGGGCTGAGCCCCCGTCACCTCCAGCTGGCCAAGTTCTGGCTCTGCTGCTGCTTGGGCACCTTGCCTGCCCTGAGCATCTCTCCGGGCTGGGTCGGGTGCCTTCCCTCCTTGGTGATGCTGTAATGCTGCAGCGGCTGTTGGCTGTCTGCTTCCTGCATTAGACTGTGCACTCCTTGAGGGCAGAAACCACGTTCTCTTCTCTGCCTGCAGCCTCAGCACAGGGCACCCAGAATTCTCAGTGCAGATCTATTGGACTGCGGACTTTGGAGAAGCTGTTTACCCTCTCCAAGCCTCAGTTTCCTTATCTGCCACAGGGGTAATAACTCCTTCCAGGGGTTTTGTGAGGCTTAAATGAGCTATGGGAGGTACGGAGCCTAGCATGGTAACAAGCACGTGGTAGGTGTTCAAGAAAATTCCTTACTTTCTTTCTGCTCTGCAGAGTTCAGTATGTCAGAGCAAGGCTCTACTGTTGCTCCATTCTCCACTGAGGACCTGCACCAGGCGATGGAGCTGCCACAGCTGAAATGAAAATTAGATTTAAGGAGAAACTTTCCTTAGGTAAGAAGCATTAGCAGATAGAGAGGCTAAGAGCAGAGGGTGAGGAGTAGACTGCTTCGACTTCCCACTTAATGCCGTGTGGCCCTGGGCAAGTTGTTTGACCTCTCTGAGCCTCCGTTTCATCATCTTTAAAATGGGGATAATGTTAGTATTTACTTCAGGGGATCCTTGAGAGAAATCAGTGAACTAATGCGTGTGAGGCTCATGGGCCAGAGCCAGGCTCACAGTAAATGCTCAATAAATGTTTACTCTGGTGAGCTGGAAAGCACGAGACAGCTGTGAAGTCAACCCCTCCCTCTCACCTAGTGTCTGCTTGGTGGATACTTCCTCCTCCAGCTCTCCTGCCCCGCCCCCTCCTCCCTCAGACTGGGTGGCCTCTGGGGGCTGGAAACCCCAGTCAGGGAGTTCTGCAGTGGTGGGGAACCCCATGCTCGGCAGCCCTACTGCGGGTTGGGTGGTTTCAGTTTCTGCAGGCAGAGGCCAGGTGGACCAGCCAGGGTGAGTGTCCAGAAGCGGAGGCTCTGCTCATCCGCCTGGGGCTGGTTTGGCTGGAATACAGCAGTCGGCTGAGATTGTGCAAACAGGTCATTGTGCAAACACGCCCCCGTGTGTGACCTCGATTGTGCAAACAGGTGTTTACTGGAGGCTGCCCAGCTTGGGCTGCCCGCTTACAAAAAGCGCCTGAGCTGTTGACTCAGAAGGAACCAGAATCTGGACACTCATTCTTTCTTGAACACACCCTGAACTCTCTGCCTCCCAGGCTTGGCTCGGGCTGTCCTCCCTTCCTGGAGTTCCCTCCTCCACCTCCATCTCTGCTTGTTGAAATTTTACCCATGCTTCAAGGCTGAGAGAAAATGCCACTAAGTCTTTCTCCATAAACTTTTCCCTCATTTGCATACTCTGGGCATTTGATAGACCTCAAAATTCACAGGTCATGTTTTCCCTTATGGCCCTTTCTAGACTCTGAGCTCCCTGAGGACAAGGACCTTTCCTTATTCTCCTCTGAAAGGTTAGGAAGCTGAGGCCCAGAGAGGGAAAGTGACCAGCCCCATGTCACACAGCCAGCTCTCTGCAGAGCTGGGCTCTAAATCAGGTCTCTGCATTTTCTGCCACACTCACTACCTCTCTTTCGACCCCCACCCCACCTCTGACCCTGGATCTTTGCTCCAGCCCCTGGGTTGTAGTGGAACTCCAGCTGGAACTTAAGGGATGAGTGGGATTTGTACAGAGGAGGGAAGGGTATTCAGGGCAGCGGAACAGCAAGAACAAAGGCATGGAGGCTGGAATGGGAAGAGTGTGTTGAAGGCTGTTAAAGATGTAGGAAGGGCTTCCCTGGTGGCGCAGTGGTTGAGAGTCCGCCTGCCGCTGCAGGGGACACGGGTTTGTGCCTTGGTTCGGGAGGATCCCACATGCCGCGGAGCGGCTGGGCCCGTGAGCCATGGCCCCTGAGCCTGCGTGTCCGGAGCCTGTGCTCCACAACGGGAGAGGCCACAACAGTGAGAGGCCCGTGTACCGCAAAAAAAAAAAAAAAAAAAAAAAAGAGGTAGGAAGAGGTAGCACACGCCTGGGAATGGTGGGAGATGGTGGTGGGGTTAGGGCTGCATCCTAGACCCAGAGATGACATTGACTCTGCACCACCTCGGGCAGCATCTCACGGTCCTGCCTCTCAGACCCCCATGTCCCCCTGATACTCCGCAGATGCCCCAACTAAACATGCCCCCACATGAGCTCCTCCACTTTTTCTCCTGAAAACCTGCTTTTCTGTCCAGGCATCCGGAAACCTGGACTTGGCCTGGACTCCTCCCTGCTTCTTATGCCCCACATCTGGCTTGTCACCCTTTCCTGTGGGTTCTGCCCCTTCTCTCCCACCTCACTGCCATGGCAGGAGTCAGACCACCATCATTACTCTTCAGAATGATGGCAACGACCTCCTCCCGGTCTCCCTGCCTTCGTTCCTGGGATACCACCCTTTTTATACTCATCTGGAGGGCTTCTTCCAAAACACAAGTCCCAGCATGTCACCGACCAACTGAAAACCCTCCATTGGTTCCTCGCTGCCCATGGGATAAAGTTCCAAGTCATCCTCATGGCCTTTGAGTCCCTTCGTCGCCAGCCCCTAATCCTCCCCGATGCTGGAGCCTCATCTCTTCATACTCCTTTTCCCAGCCTCCTCCTCCCCTTAGGGGCCTGAAACCCCAGCCATTCCATTTACCATCACTGTCCAGTCATGTGCTGCTTTTTTGAGGCTCCAGGGCTTTCCAACACTCTTCTCTCTACTCAGAATGCCCATCTCCCTTACTTTTGTGTCTGAAGAAATCCCTTTCATCCTTTAAAATCCAGCTGAAATGTCACCTCCTCTGTGAAGCCTCCCTGGATTTCCCAGGCTGGGTTAGGTGCTGCTCATCCGGGTTCCCAGGTGCTCTGTGAAGCCCAGGACTGGATCTGTGACCCCAGTATCCAGCATGGGCCTGGCATGGAGGAGGTGTCTGTGAAAGGGTGCTGAGCAGTTTGGATGTTGGACTCGGTCTTCAGGCCGGAGGGATCACCAGTGGCCATCAGTTTACCTGCCAAGGGATCTGGAAGAGGCTTTTCCACCCAGTGGCAGCCCATACTGCACGCTCCTGCTTCCCTGGTGTTCAGATTGGCAGGATTTTCTGCCTTTGATGGGTGCCCCAAGTGAGAGATAAATCAATTAGGACATAATCAATGCTGAATGCTGGAGGGCCATATGCAGGGCCCCAACCTGCCACGAGGCTGGGATGGCTGTCCAGATGCTCTCCTGGAGGGCCTGCTTCTAGGGAAGGAAGCAGAATTCTAGCTTCGGGTGGGCAAAAGGGAAGACCCCCCCCTCGCTCCCCGGCCCCATCTGCCGCTTGTGGTCTGCTGGCCAGGAGGGCCTTATCTCTGCTCTCCCGGCCTTAGCCTGCCATGGTGTGTCTGGGTGGGGGGTATGGTCCTGGTGGTGGTGGTGGAATCAGAGGCTGAGGTGAGATAAAGCTCAGATGCTTATCTTGGCTTGGAGGAAACCTATCTGTTCTGCAACCCTGTGGCTGGCAGAGAGTCCCCAGACAGGGCCAGCTTCTGCCTGATCGTGGGCTTCCTTAAATGAGGTAGCTGGATCCAGGCAGCTGGTTCATGTCCCCATGCATTGGGGTGGGCAGGTGGAAGGGAGAAGACAGGGACATTTTTCCTCAAAATCTTGCCAGGAGGAGTAGCCAGGAGAAGTCAAATAACATGATTAAGGCAAGAGAGAGGTGAAGGCAGGTCCATAACTTCTGTGATGAGAACCTAGGGTCTGCATTCTTCTGCTGCTTCCTGAGGCACCTGGCCTGGATCCTGAGAGGGAAGAGGTGTCATCAGATGTAGCCAGTCTGTCCCCTTAGTTCTGTGTCCTCTGTCCCTCCAGTCTAGACTCAGGGGCTTTTGTTCCCGGGTGAGCCTTTGGGCTGGGGGCCCCCAGGGAGTAGAGGGATGGTGGCTTTTACAACCTCCTGTGGTTATAGCTGTTCTAATGAGTGGTGTAGACTCCTGGGGCAAGGCCTGGCCTATTAGCTCTGTCACCTCTCTGACCTCCCAGGCTGTTCTGCTATGTTTCCTGGAACGTCCAGGTCATTCAATTCATTCACTTATTTATTCACATCCCCCTGCCACCACCACGCACGTCCCACCATCTCACTCTCCTTTCCATTCATCCTCTCACTCACTGGTCCATCCATCCATCCATCCATCTATCCATCCGCTCACTCATTTATCCACCCCCTCATCCATTCACCCACCGTCTATCCATAACACCCACCCATTCATTCACCCATCTGCCCACCCGCTCATCAATCCAGCAACTATTTTTTGTAGAAGCAAAACTTCCACCCCCTTAGACTCTTCACAGAACCTCTGCCCGCCTCCCATCCCTCCCACACTTACGAAAGGAGGCAGCTCCTTCTCCCAAGCTCCAGATACGACAGGGGCCAGGAATATGGTGGGATTTCCTCTTGATCCCAGGGTTGCATCCAGATGTGGCTCCTGGGCCCTCATTTGAAGCCCTTGCCCGTGGAGCTGTTTCACCCTCTACCTTTCCCCGTTCCTCTCTTCTACTGACCTCCACTCACTCGTGACCTGGGTGCCTGCCTCATGGTCTTCCTCTCCACGGCCACCCTGCCACCACCTGGGGGCGCCTTATCAGCCACATGGGTGATGCACCCACACCTGGGTTCTTCAGTTCCTTGACCAGTCACCTCGTGGCTTTTCCCTTTTAGCCACCAATGCTGTGGTCACACCATGGACCTCAGTGTCACCTGGAACTGCTCAACCTCTAAAACCTCACACTCCGTCACCTGTCTCTTTACCCACAGCTCTCGCTCCATCTAGCTCTCACCACGCCCCCGTAGCTCCTGCACTCTGAGCACAGAGAGACCTCCAGGTCTTGGTTCCTCCGTGTCCTCATCCGTCAGCCTCCTCCTCGCCTTTCTTCCTTTCCTTCTCTCTCAGCAGCCCAGCAATAACTCACTGATGACTCTCCGACCTGTACCCTCAGTGCCTTTGCAGCCCTGTCCTCCCTGCTCCCTGGTCAGAAGAACCTCATGGGTCGTGCTGTCATTGGCTGTCTCCCCCTCCCCAGCCTGCCCTGTCCTGGTGGCGGGCCTGGGAAGACGCTCATGGAAGATCAGGCAGGAGCCTGGTCCTGGCTCCAGTTTCTCCTGGGCCCTCAACCATCCCTCAAGCTCTGTTCTTGTCCTCTGTCCCCAAACTCTCCCTTCGATGCTTTTGGTCCCTTTGCAAGAGTTTCCCCCACCAATTCTCAACTGGTCAGTAAGAGAGTCTAACTTTGTTTTTTTTTTTTTTTTTGCGGTATGCGGGCCTCTCACTGTTGTGGCCTCTCCCGTTGCGGAGCACAGGCTCCGGACGCACAGGCTCAGCGGCCATGGCTCACGGGCCCAGCCGCTCCGCGGCACGTGGGATCCTCCCGGATCGGGGCACGAACCCGTGTCCCCTGCATCGGCAGGCGGACTCCCAACCACCGCGCCACCAGGGAAGCCCAAGAGAGTCTAACTTTGATTTTCTGACCCCCAAACATGCCTATCCTGGCCTTTTCCAAAATGAGGAATCTCTCCCATGGTCCAAAACCAACTTCTCCTTCCACCCTTCTTCCACGTTCCTTTCACTTCCGCAGCGATCACCACCATTTCTCCCCCTGCTTTTGTACTAATAATAACTACCGTAACTTCCTCTGCTGAGTGCTTCCTGGGCGCTGTGCTCTGCTTTAAACACTGCATTCATTAATGTATCCAATCTTTATGGTTGTTCTATGGGGTAGAGTCTGTTATCACTATCACCCATACCAAAGATGGGAAAACTGAGAGACAGCTGGCAAATGACAGAGCTACGATCTGGTTCTGAGCCCTGGAAGCTTGACTCCAGATCCTGTACGCATGCCCACTATGTCTGCGCTATGCTGCTTCTGGGCTTTTCTTGCTGCATGGCTCTGCCAGCAGCACTGCACCATGATCCAGTTTCTTCCATTCCTTCAACATAATTTCCTTTTTGGTACTACCCTATCTTTCTCCTGCCATTCACAGCCAAATGATCGTAAAGAGTTGTCAGCATTTGCTATTTCCACTTCCTTACTGCCCAGCTGAACCCGGCTTCCACCCCATCACCCCATAGGAACGCCTGTCTCCAGATCACCCACAACCTTCTGATCACCAGATTCTTCCCAGTCCTCTCCTGACTCAGCTGCGCTGCTGGATTTGCCAACATTAGCCTCCTAGTCCTTTTGACTTAACGGATTTTTAATTAATTAAAGTTTTAATAAATTTTTTATTATTTTTGGCTGTGTTGGGTCTTTGTTGCTGCGCGTGGGCTTTCTCTAGTTGTGGCGAGCGGGGGCTACTCTTCGTTGCAGTGTGCAGGCTTCTCACTCTGGTGGCTTCTCTTGTTGCGGAGCATGGGCTCTAGATGCACAGGCTTCAGTAGTTGTGGCACACGGGCTCAGTAGTTGCGACTTGCGGGCTTAGTTGCTCCATGGCATGTAGGATCTTCCCGGACCAGGGCTCGAACCCGTGTCTCCTGCATTGGCAGGCGTACTCTTAACCACTGCGCCGCCAGGGAAGCCCCAATGGATTTTTTAAAGTAAAATTTTAATTGAAGAATAACATATATATCATTGCAAAATTGTAATTGTAACTTTTAGCCTTATTGGTAGTATATATAATTATATATGCATGTGTTTTTAAGTTCTTAATTTTGAGATCATTTCAGGCTTGTAGAAGAGTTGCAAGAATAGTACAGAAAACTTCTGTCTCCCCTTCATCCCCTTAACATTTTACCAAATTTGTCATCTATCTAGCTATCTATTATGGGCTGAATTGTGTCCCCCAAAATTCATGTCTTGAAGTTTCAACCCCTAGCAGAGAGTGACTGTATTTGGAGATTAGGGGCTTTAAAGAGGTGATTGAGTTAATATGAGGCCACTATTAGAGGGCCCTAAACCAATATGACTGGCGTCCTTATAAGAAGAAGAAGAGACACCAGGGATGCTCACATACAGTGAAACGACCATGTGAGGACACAGGGAGAAGGCGGCCATCTGCAAGACTAGGGGAGAGGCCCCAGAAGGAACCAACTCTGCCAAAACCTTGATCTTAGACTTCCAGCCTCTACAACTATGAGAAAATAAATTTCTATTGTTTCAGCTACCTGATCTGTGGTATTTTGATATATACATGCATATACACATGCGATTTTTTTCCTGAACCATTTGAGAGTAAATGGCACATGATCCTGCATTACCCATAAGTACGTCCCACTGTGTATTTCGTAAAAACAAGGATATTCTCTTGCCTGGTCACAGTATGATGATGAAAATCAGGAAAATAACATTGTTACAATAATATTATCTAATCTACAGCTCTTATTCAGATTTCACCAATTGTCCCTAGATATGTCCTTTAAAATATATCATGTAATATTTGATATGTAAGAATGCTTGAAAATTATGTAATAATAAAATAATCATCCACCAGTCAATCACCCAACTAGAACAGGGGTCTAGAACAGGGGGCAACAAACCCCATTTGGTCCAGCCTGTTTTGGTAAATAAGGATTTAGTGGCTCACAGTCACATCCACTTATTTACATATAGTCTGTGGCTGCCTTTGAGGTACAACGGCAGAGTTGAGTAGCTGTGATAGAGCCCTATGTTCTGCAAAGCCAAAAAGTTTACCATCTGGCCCTTTACAAAAAAGTCTGCCAAACTCTGGTCTAGAACAGAGGTGTCCAGTAGAACTTTCTATGTTGATGGAAATGTTCTGTAAATCTGTGCTGTCCAGTAGAGTAGCCACTGGCCACGTGTGGCTGTTTAGCATTTGACATTTGGCTGGCATGACTGGAGGAACTGAATTTTAAATTTTATTTAATTTTAATTAATTTAAATACAAATCAAAATAACCACGTGTGGTTTACGGTTACCGTATTACTGCACAGATTGGATACGGTTACTATATTACTGCACAGATCTAGGACATCACCCATGTCTTTTCATCCGCTTGTAAATTTCTTCCTATTCTACCTTCCTGTCTCCTCAGCCCCCAGAGGTAACCATTATCTTGAGCTTTGTTTCTATTATTTCCTTTCTATTTAAAAATACAGTTATCACATACGTATGTTTCTATAAACAATATATTATTTGATTTGATTGTTTTTGAACTTTATAACAATGCTATCATACTGAATGCAGTCTTCTGCAACTTGATTTTTTTCTCTCAACATTATGTTTCTGCCATGTTGCTATGGGTGATTGAAGCGTTTTCATTTTTTTACTATGTAGCTATACCAAAAATTAGTTTTACCCATTTCTTATTAGATGTTAAGGTAGTTTCCATTTTTTTCCTACTAGGGATATTCTTATATATCTCTCTTGAGGCATAAGTTCATGAGTTTCTTTAGAAGAATTGCTGGGCAAGTAGGATATATAAATGTTCAAACTTACAATTGGCACAATCTTGTTTTCCAACGTGCTTGTACTAAGTTATGTTCCCACCAGCCGAGTGTAAAGGTTCCTGTTGATCCAGATCCTTACCAGCGCTTGGTGGTGTCAGACTTCTTCATTTTTGCCAGCATGGTGTAAAATTGTAGTTCATGTTGTCTTAATTTGCATTTTACTGATTATTAATAAGGTTGATCTTCTTTTCATACGTTGATTAGTCTTTCATGGTACACTTCTGAGAAATGCCTGTTCATGTCTTTTGCTCATGTTTTTAACTGGGTTGTCAGCTGTGTGTGCTGCAAATAATTTCCCCCAGTTGGTGGCTTGTCTTTTCATTTTCTTTGTGATGTCTTGATGGATGAAATTTCTTAATTTTAATGTAATTGAATTTATGAATATTTTCTATTGTGGTTCTTGCTTTTTACCTTATTGAAGAAAGCCTGTCTTGTTCTGAGGTCATAAAGATTCTGCCTTTAGTAAACAATGTTATACATTGTTTAAAAATTTAGCAACGGTGTTGCTAAAAACCTCTTTTTCTAACACGTCGTTTGTAGATTTTTGGGTTTTCTTTGTAAATAAACATGTAATATGTGCATAATACACATTTCTTTCCTTCTGATCTTTATGTGTTTTATTTCATTTTCTTGTCTTACTACACTGGCTAGGACTACCAGTTTGGCTTTGAAGAGAAGCAGTGATAGTGAGCGTCTTTGTCTTATTTGTTATTTTAAAGGAAATAGTAATGTTTCCCATTAAGAATAAAGTTTTCTAAAGGTTTTGGGTAGATAACCTTTATTATTTAAAAAATTTCCAGGGGAAATGGAGGAAGACAGTCAAAAGGTACAAACTTCTAGTTATAAGATAAATAAGTACTAGGGGTGTAATGTACAACACATGATGACTGTAGCTATATATATAGGAAATACATAGGAAAGTTGTTGAGAATAAACACTAAGAATTCTTATCACAAGAAGAAAAATTTTCTTTTTTTCTTTGTGTTACGTGGGCCTCTCACTGTTGTGGCCTCTCCCGTTGCGGAGCACAGGCTCCAGACGCGCAGGCTCAGCGGCCATGGCTCACGGACCCAGCCGCTCCGCGGCATGTGGGATCTTCGCGGACCGGGGTACGAACCCGTATCCCCTGCATCGGCAGGCGGACTCTCAACTACTGCGCCACCAGGGAAGGACCTCTTACTTTTCTTTTTATTGTATCTATATGAGAAGATAAAATTATCTGAACCTATTGTGGTAATTATTTCACATTATATGTAAATTAAACTGTCATGCTGTATGCCTTAAACTTATACAGTGATGTATGTCAATTATTTTTTAATAAAACTGGAAAAAAAGAAGTCTCCCTTATAGCCCTAGTTTAAGAGTTTTTAAAAATCATGAATAACTTATCATATCCAATGTTTCCTACTGAATCTATTGAAAAGATAATGTAGTTTTTCTTGATTAATTTGTTAATGTGATGAATAACATTTATAGATTTATAATATTAAATATATTTGCAATTCTAGGGTAAACTCAAATTGGCTATAATATATTATGATTTTTATGCACTGCTAGATTTAGGTTGTTATACCCTTTTTAAGGATTTTTTTGCATCTGTGCTCTTGAGTGAATTCCTTTCCCATACCCTCCTTGTTAGGTTTTGGACTCAAGGCTCTACTGTCTCCATAGAATGAGCTGGGAAGTGCTCTGTCTTCTTCAGTTCTCTGTAAGAGTTTGTATAAGTTGGAATGATCTGTTTCCTGATACAGAGTTGTTCATAATGTTCACTTTCTGTCTTTCTAATCTCTTCTGGATTTGTAATATGTTCCTTAAAATTTTTTTTAGTACAAAATTTTGGTGACCTCTGTCTTTTATTATTGATCAATATTGCCAGAGATTTGTCTTCTTCTTTTTAAATTTCTTTTTCTTTTTATATTTTTTGGCTGCACTGGGTCTTCATTGCTGCACGCGGGCTTTCTCTAGCTCCGGCGAGCAGGGACTACTCTTCGTTGTGGTGCACGGGCTTCTTATTGCGGTGGCTTCTCTGTTCCGGAGCATGGGCTCTAGGCGCGGGCTTCAGTAGTTGTGGTATGCGGGCTCAGTAGTTGTGGCTGTCAGGCTTAGTTGTTCCACGGCATGTGGGATCTTCCCGGATCAGGGATGGATCCCATATCCCCTGCATTAGCAGGCGGATTCTTAACCACTGCACCACCAGGGAAATCCCGAGATTTGTCTCTTTATTAGTCTTTTCAAGATACCAAGTTTTTATTTTTTTTGCTTTGCTTTGCACTAATTCTATTTTCTTTACTTTGATTTAATTAATTTCTCTTCTTAGCTTTATCATTACTTTTTTGGGGGTTTTGTTTTCTTTGGGTTTATTCTATATTCTTTTTATAACTTCTTAAGTTGGGTGTTTAGTCCATTAATATTTTGTCTTTTCATCTTTTCTAACAGAAACTTTCAAGAATCTCCATTTTACTAGAAATATTTCTTTGGCTCTGTCCCACAATTTTGATAGGCACTGTTTTCACTAACATTCTGTTCTAAGTGTTTTAAAATTTCCATTATGATTTCTTCTTTGACTTTTGAATTATTACACTTAGAAGAAAACTTTAAAATTTCCAAATTAATGGGGATTAAAAATTTTTGTTTCTTATTGAATTCTTTTTTTTTAGGTATGTGTAATTTTTTTTAAGCCATGTATAATTTAATATTCAGTCCATATACAAAAATCCCCAATTGTCCCAAGAATGTCTTTTATGGCTATTTTCCCCTCCTTCCCCTCTTCTCTCCCCACCCCCTCTCTTCCTGTCTCTGTTACTGATCCAAGGTCCTATCAAGGTTAGTGAATTCCACGTGTTTTTTATGGCATTTAATCACTTTTAACCGATTAAACAACAGCCCCTCCCACCTTTTTGTTATTCTAACACTGACCTTTTTGAAGAATCCAGGCCAGGTATGTTACAGGTGTCTCACATTTGGGATTTGTCTGACTTGTTCTTTTTTTTGAGAACTAGGTTTCTCTCATTTATTTATTTATTTATTTGGTTGCGCTGGGTCTCTTAGTTGTGGCAGGCAGGCTCCTTAGTTGCAGGAGGCAGGCTCCTTAGTTGCGGCTTGCAGCCTCCTTAGTTGGGGCTCACGGGCTCCTTAGTTGTGGCATGCGAACTCTTAGTTGCAGCAGGCACGTGGGATCTCGTTCCCTGAGCAGGGATCGAACCCGGGGCCCACTGCATTGGGAACGCGGAGTCTTATCCACTGTGCCACCAGAGAGGTCCCTGATTTGTTCTTCTTGATAGCTTTTAATTTGTTTACATACAGTATTGTTTTTCCGTAAACCCAACATTAGATATAGAGGCCTGATTGAATTTGGTTTAATCATTGGAAGCAAGACTATGTCACAGGAGCTGTTTGCTACCTCATATTGGATAACAACACAAGGCTTAAAGGGTCAATAGAAGGTCATAAAAGGTCCGTGTGTCTCACCGTTGCTGATGCCAAATTTGATCACTTGGTTAGAATAGCGAGGATCAGATTGCTCCATGTTGAAATATATTCCCCCCTTTGTAATTACTAAGTAATTTGTTTGGAAACAGTATTTTCACAGTGTGCCAAAGAATGAACCCACAGATTAGTTAGTTATTGAATTCTAATTTAAAGGCATTGCACTTAGAAAACGTGATCTGTGTGTTGTTGATTCTTTGGAATTGACACTTGCTCTATAACCTAGTACGTGGCCAGTTAAAATAATTTTTAAAAATTTGTGCTTGAGAAGTGTAGTTGGATGCAGAGTTCCGTAAACTTCCATTAAACCCCACTTGTTATATTGCTCAAATCCTCTTTGACTTACCAGTAATATGTATGTGACCTACCAATAATGGAGAGGTGAGTATTCAAATCTACCCCCATGATAGTGGGGTTTTCTATTTTGCCCTGCAGTTCTGTCAATTTTGCTTTCTATTTTTTGAGGGTATTTTATTAGGTACATGCAGATTTAGAATTGCTGTGTCTTCCAGGAAGAGTGAACTTTTAATCTTTATGTACTGACCTTTTCTATCCCTAATAAGGTTTGTCATCTTAAGTTTGTTTTCTTCTTCTGATTTTAGTGGAGCTGTCCCAGCTTTCTTTTGATTAGTGTTTGTATGGTCTTTCAACCCATCTCCTTATGTTTTAGATGTGTCACCGTAAACAGCAAAGAGCTGAATTAAAATCCAATCTAACACTTTGTCTTTTAAATGGCACATTTAATCCTTTAAAGTTTATTGTGATTATTGATATCTTTGGACTTACTTTTGTTTTCTTACTTATCCTATTATTTCCCCTATGCTTTCTCCCCTTCCTTTCTTGCTTCTCCCCACTTTGGATTGATTGAGTTTGCTTATTGTCTTATTCTATCCTTTTCTACGCTCTTTATTGATTTGGAATTTATACACTCTACCATATTTCTAGTGGTTGCTTTTGAAATTCTATCCCACATACCAATGAAGTCTAAGATTATTAGTATTTCTAGACCTCTTTCCAAACCTTACAAAGAGCTTTGAACCCTCAACTTTGATCTCCTGCAAAGGGTTTACATACTATTTCTGTGCAGTATTTTGGTTCTTTCCTCTCCTTTCCCTTATGTTGTCATTATTTTATACCATGTCTCTGTAGACTTATCTACATGTTTATCAGTTTCTTTACCCACCATTCTTTCTTCCACACAGAGTTTCCTTCTAGGATAATTTCTCTTTTCCTTATAGCACATCCTTCAGAAGTTCCTTTAGTAAAAACTTGTTGATGGCAAACTCTTTTTGCTTATCTGTAAAAAAAAATCTCCATTTCACCCTCAGCCTTGAAAGATAGTTTTTCTAAGGTCACAATTCTAGGTTGACAGTTATTTTCTCTCAGTGCTTTGAAGCTATTCCCTGTCTTCTGATTTTCACGGTTGCTGTTGAGGTGTGTTGCCTAATTATCCTTCCTTTGTAGGTGGTACGTCTTTTCTACATAGCTGCTTTTAAGATCTTTGTCTTTGGCGTTAATGCAGTTTCAACACACTGTGCCTAGATGTGGATTTCTTTTTATTGAGCTTGTTAGATATATGTTATGCTCTCCATATCTGTGAAGTCATGACTTTCATCAGTTCTGGAAACTTCTCAGCCATCGTCTCTTCAAATATTGCCTCACCTCCCCTTTTCTCTCTGAGACTTTCACTCAATCCACCATAACTTTTCAGTCTCTTTTAGATTTTCCATTTGCATGTCTTTGTGCTGAAATCTGTGTGATTTCTTCAGATCTACCTTCTAGCTCACTCTTTGTCTCTTTGGTCGTGTCTAATATGCTGTTGAACTCATTTGCTGAGTTTTCTGTTTCAACAGTTATCATTTATATTTCTAGAAGTTCCATTTTGTTCTTTTCCAGATCTGACTCGTCATTTTTAAAAATTGTCTCTTCTTACTTAATTACTCTTATAATTTCATCTTTATTTCTCTGAAAATTTTAATCCCTTATTTCATATATTTCACTATATTATTTCACTATAACAATGACAATTTCTGACATCCTTAGGGATCCAAATCTATGGTTTGCCTTTTCTGCTTACTCCTACCTTGTGTATTTGATTTTTTTTTAATTGTGGGTTTATATGTATATTCCTTGGGAATTCTGAGTATCTAAGTTGAGGATGCTGTCCTCCAGAGAGGAGTTTTGCTTTTTTCTGGGGTCAAGGGACACCGCTGACCTGGGATCACTTTAGCCTCTGTTGAAGGTCCTGGGCTAATGTTGAGGCAATGGCCCCCGTTTTGAATCTATCCCAGTCTTGGTCTCCTGACAGTAGAATTTGCTCTCACTCCTTTGTTTTCTTACAGCTCCCTTCCCATCCAGATGGGAAAAACTCAGGTTTTTTTTCTATTTCTCTGCTGATGGTGCTGGTGGGCTTAGAGCAGTTCCTTGTTCCCACATGCCTAGCAACGCTTAAAAATTTTTTTTTCATTTTATTGAAGGGTAGTTGATTTATAATGTCATGTTGGTTTTAGGTGTACAGCACTGTGATTCAGTAAACAGCCTAGCAATGCTTTAAAAGCCACTTTCTTTCAAGGAGCTGGTTACATGTAGTGCGAGGACCCAATATCCACAATGGTGCTGGAAGAGGTTTTCTCCTTTTCGTGCAACTCCCTACTCTCTCTCTATGACTTGCATGTTCTTCCTGTCTCCAGGTTATTAAACCCTCCTCTGTATTGAGGCTAGAGAGTAGTTCCCAGAGCAAAAATATGATCAAGTCGCTTCCCTGGTTAAAGCCTTCCAGCTATCCCCACTGCCCTCAGGATAAAGACCAAGCTCCTCAAGTCTTTCCAATCTCATCTTCATGGCTTCTAGCCTCAAACTGCATGCTCTACTAACTTCTCTGTGGCTCCTACCCTCTCACTCTGAGCGCTTTTCCATGTTATTTGCCTATTTTCTTGCCTTAGCTCAAGCTTTCTACTGACTGAAATTCCCTTTCTCCCCACCACTGTTTTTTCCCACCTGGATACACCTTACTCATCCTATAAGATGCATCTCATGTGCTGCCTTCTTCCAGAAGCCTTCCCTGATCCTGTTCCAGGTTGGAGGACTCTTCTGTCCTCCAGGGAAGACTCCACTGTCTTCCCCAAACCCCTGGGCTTACCTCACTCTTAGCATTCGTCAGATCATGTTGAAAGTTACTGTTTGTATATCTCCTTCTCCACTAGACTGGGGGTGCTTCTGGAGGTCAGGGATGGCTTCTCACTGTTTGGGTATTCACACTGCTTGGTACAAGTCCTGGCTTGGAGAAGTTGGTCCATAAATGTTTGTTTCATTGAACAGAGGCCCTTTTTCCCATCCTGAAATTTCTCATGCCTGAAATTACTTGTTGATTTGGAGCATTTTTATATATGAAGACATCATCTAATGTTGTTGATGTGGCGCTCTCCATCAGTGCTCGCAATAAGGAAGTTCCTTTAACCAGATGAGGTCTTTTGGACATGCAGAGGCTGATGGGTCTTTGGCCTCCTTGTTTGGGCATGTGCCACCGTGTGGAGTCCAGTACTTTGGGCTTGGCAATAATAATACTTATTGTATAGGTTTGTTAGAAATATTAAATGAGATGCTATATGCAAAGCACCCATCTCAGTGTTTGACATATAGTAGGTATTAAAAGGAAATTTTTTTTTCCCGTTAATGATTGAATTCCTTGAGGTTAGGAAACTTGCATATTTATTTCACTGGTTCTCACTCCACCAAGAGCAAAACCTGGCACAAAAAGGACACAATAAGTATCTGATAAATGAATATGTGCCTGAAGCCTCAACTTTCAGAGAAGAACTACCCTTCTTGGGCATCTCTGGTTTTCATAGCCTGTGGCTCTGCCCCACCCTCACCCCATAGTACTTTGGGACCTTTCAGAAAATCAAATGCAGCTTTCAGTTCTCAAAAGACAAAACCCAACAATAGCTGAGACACGTGGGGGGAAATTCTAGCTTTTCTGAGCTCTAGCCTACAGTCAATCCACATGCTGGAGCCCCTAAGTCTGTGGTTTCCAAGATTGCATGATGCCCTCTCTCTTCATACTAAAAGTCCTCCGTCTGCTCTTGCATCGTTTAGAAGATTGCGTTTTTATTATGTCACATCATGTCCCTGACATGAGGCCCCATATGAGAAGCCTCTTTCGAATTACTTCCTGGAAATATCTGTCCCTGTGGAGGAACTGATCTGCTTCCTCCTTTCCGATAATAAGAGTGTCGGAACTCAGTGTTTCGTTTTTTGCCCTGGCTGCCAGGAAGCTCAAAACCAAATTTCAGGATCAATCACAGCACCTATGACAACCCTTAAGATCATTATTGTTGTTGTTGTTTTTCTTTCTTGAGGAATATGAATCTGTTGAGTGAATTAATCTTTCCTGTTATAAAGCCATCTCATGTCCTTTTGGGAAAAAGATGAGACACACGTGAGTTTCAAAACTATGACAGCAGCAGTAGCAACAACAGCAAGAGGATGTGGGGGGGCAGGGGAAGAATTGGCCATCAATGGAGCCGTGTAGGATGCTGGTGAGGAGTGGGGGTTCTGGAACCAGACTGCTTCCATACAAACCTTAGCTCTCCTTATCACTTGCTCAGGACTCTGGTACAAATTACATAACTTTTCTGAATTTCCTCAGCTGTGAATAAGGATCTTCATTGTATCTACTTTAAAAGGTCACCATAAAGATTAATGAACACCATTCCTGTAAACTCCGTAACATGGGGTCTGCCCCAGAGTAAATGTTCAATACATGTGAGCTGTGTTTTTTTAAAATTTTTATTGCAGTATAGTTGCTTTACAATGTTGTGTTAGTGTCTACTGTACAGCAAAGTGAAACAGCTATACGTATACATATATCCCCTCTTTTTTTGATTTCCTTCCCATTTAGGTCACCACGGAGCATTGGAGTAGAGTTCCCTGTGCTGTACAGTAGGTTCTCATTAGTTATCTATTTAAAAAAAAATAAATTTATTTATTTAATTCATTTTTATTTCTGGCTGCATTGGGTCTTCGTTGCTGCACGCGGGCTTTCTCTAGTTGCGATGAGCGGGGGCTACTCTTCGTTGCAGTGCGCGGGCTTATCATTGCGGTGGCTTCTCTTGTTGCAGAGTATGGGCTCTAGGCGTGCGGGCTTCAGTAGTTGTAGCACACGGGTTCTGTACTTATTTATTTCATACATAGTATCAATAGGGTATATATGTCAATCCCAATCTCCCAATTCACCACCCCACTTCCCCTTTGGTATCCATACTTTTGTTCTCTACGTCTGTCTCTATTTCTGCTTTGTAAATAAGATCATCTATACCAGTTTTTTTTTCAGATTCCACATATATGCGTTAATATACGGTATTTGTTTTTCTCTTCCTGACTTACTTCGCTCTGTATGACAGTCTCTAGGTCCATCCACACGTGAGCTGTTTTGAAAATAGCACTGAGCCTGGGTGGCTGGACAAAGAGACAAGAGCCTCATGGAAAGAATGATTTGGTTTTAAGGGACTCATGATGTTGGCGGTGGCTGGGAACTTTGTGTAGAGTCTCCTTCAAGGCCTCACCAGCCTGGGAAGGTATCAGTGGAGTCACTTGAATAGACACGACCCGTCCTTGGCTGACTTCTATTCCCATCTGTTCACCGGGATTTCTGGAAGCCTGCAGTTCTTGTCCAGTTATTTCTGGAAGCCTCCAGGGGAGTTTGCATGGTGTTCATAAAAGAGCCAACTAACGCGAGTTACCTTGTGGCCTCCACTGTGTCCTCTGGATCCTGCTTCTGCTCCCCACCCCCTCGATGTCCACCATCTGTGAGGTGGCCTGAGACCGCCTCATCGCTCACAGCTGCCAGGGCCCTCTGAGGGGCACCTATGCCTGCCGTGCCATGGGTGCTTCCCCTGGACACTCCCCAAAGCCAGAGTGGCATCAACCTTCCTGCAGACTTCAAGGCATCAAAGTTATATTGAGCTCCTTGAAGAAGTAAGGAGCCTGGCTCTCGCCCTGGGTCTGGGTCACACCTTGTTGCATGGGTGCTAAAGCCAGGCTGCTTCTGTCCACGCATATCACAGAAATCCTGGAGAAAGTTGCGCTGTTAGTAACCCTTGCGGCTGCTCTCAGCTCCGATGTGAGTCCCTGGGACAGACCTGGGGACTGGCAGGCTCAGCATGACACCCCCCAGAGGCCCCTCTCTCCTGCAGCCCAGGTTCATTCTGCTCCACGCACGTGTCTCAGGGTGGCTGCCCCCTCCCTCTCCCCTTGGGAACCCTCAGATGCATCTGAGCCCCGGGGAGGACTGAGCTCAGACATAAGCTAGTGTTGGTTACTACTAACAACCCCAAGGTCAGGAAGAGGTGACTTCAGGAACGACCCAAGGTCAGGGAGAGTAAAGAACTGGAGTTGAGCTTTGGGGACCCTTTGCCCAGAGGGAGCGGCTGAAGGGAAGGAAGTGGATGGAATCAATGGGAGAGAGAGGAGCAGAGTGTGGCTCCACGATCCCTGGGCAAGACCCAAGGAAAAGTCTGTGAAGGAGACAGAGCAGTAGCAGCTGGGGAGGTGGGGGAAACCAAGGGAGAGCTGACCAGCAGAGGGCAAGGGAGGAGGGAATTTGAAGGAACAGGAGGCGGTCACCTTGTCTCACCTGGTGGATAAAGCCTTTGGGGCTGTGCAAGTGTCCGGGGGACCCCAGCTCTTTAGCTAATGAACCAGGGGGTCCACGACTAGTTGTAGCTCTCTCTGGGCCTCAGCTATTACATCTGTAAAATAAGTGCATAGAATTCTGAAGACAAGCATAGGAGAATAAAGACAAGGGCTGTTTCCAGGCATGGAAGAGAAGAGGAATCCCAGGTCAGGGGGCTGACCTCTGGGGTTGGGGAGGAAGGGGAGAGGAGGGGGAAGAGAAGAGTCCAGAGCTCCTGCTGGGTGGGGCAGAGGGGAGGGTGGGCCCTGGGAGTGAACTGCACTTTGTGACTGGGTCTCTCTCTCTCTTTCTGTGCGGGGGGAGTCCTACTGATGGAGGTTCCACCCAGAGTCACACCCCTCATCTTGTCCTGGGTCTGGTCTTTGGTGGCCGCACCAACAGCTTGTTCAGCGGTGTTTCCGAGATATGTGGAGGTGAGGGTGAAGGGGATGGATCTGCGAGAGCAGGTATGTAGAAAGGTGGAAAGATAGTCATTGCCTTTGAGGGCAGCTACTGGGCGATCTTACTGGGCCAGACACGCAGTCACAGGAGGAGCACGCGTCAGGTGCCATAGGCTGAGTCCCTCAGTGTCCAGGGGGTTTGGGGGAGAGGAAGCAGCTGGGCAGAGCTGGTTTTCTCCAGGAAGCCTTCCAGTGGAGGTAACTTCGGAGGTGGGAAAGGACATGGGGGAGTAGAATGAAGACGAGTGGTCCATGTCAGGCTCAGAGGGGACAGAGAAGCTGTGGGTGATGGGGACAGCTGACCTGTTTCAAGGGCAGTTTGGGTTGTGGCCCCAGTACAGGGCTCTTCCCTCCCCCACATGGGTGTGGCCCAGAGTAAGCCCCCGGCAAACCTGGCTGAGTGCTGAGATGGAGGAGGGGGACCCCCAGGAGCTGGTTTATTTATTTATTTATTTACATCTTTATTGGAGTATAATTGCTTTACAATGGTGTGTAGAAGGATTGCTGGCAGTGAGGAGGGGGAGCTGAAGGCTGATGGAGAGGGTCGGACCCCTGTCTTTGTGCTTGTGCTTCAATAGTCCCCAGCCCAACCATACTGCTGATGTCCCTGAAGCACTGGGACAGCCAGAGGTGTTCACTACTAGGCCTCAAACTTTCCAATGGCTCCTGTGGTCTGATGGCCGGATGGGGTCCAGGAAATCCAGCACAGCCACTGCTGTGACTGGTAGCATGGGGACTGAGAAATCCAGCTTAGGATCAGGAATCCCTTTGGGCACAACCCTGGTACTTAGGATGTAGAATTTTCCCAACAGGTGATTGTGGGGAATGAAACAATCAGAGAGGTCATTGCCTGGGACAGAGATTGGATACTCCAGGGCCGGCCAAAAGGGGAGAAGAAAACGAGCTGGTGTCAGAGTGGATCTGAGCAGGAAGGCCACTGTGAGCCACTACCCTGCAGAAAGGGTATGAGGTGGAATCTGGGAAAGGGGATAGAACAAGAGGGGAACTTCAGCCCTGGGACTTGCTCAGAGAAATATGGGGGCAGGGATACCATAAGAGCTGTTACCATCTGGTTGGAATTTTCCATAATATAAAGCTTTTTGGAAAGAAGAAGTGCACAGTCGTTTGGCTACAATCACTCAGGTGTTATTGCTGGGCCCCGAGACCTTCCATCAGCCTCCAGAGTGTCCTGGGGCAGCTCCCCTGTAGTATCTTGGTAGCCTGTCTGTCCCAGATGGGGTTCAAGTCCTTCCTCTGGACCTGGATCTTGAAAAGTGTCTCCTTGGCACAGAGAAGGCCTTCCTAAGCAAGGCACACAGCTCAGAAGCTGTAAAGGAAAACACCGTGAGGTTTTTACCTCATAAAAGTAAAAATCTCCTATAAAACAAATGACATCATCAACAAAATTAAAAGATAATCAACAGACTGAGAGTTGAAGGGGAAAAGGAAAATAGTCTCAACATTCCCTCCAAACGTCTCAGTATCAGGAGGGAAGGCAGGAGGAATGAATGATGTTTCTGAGGCTGCGTCTTGGTGCTGGTGTCTACCCAGTGGGCTTGACTCTGAGAAAATTTTATCAACCAGAGATGAGATCACCCTAAGAGGACTGCCTCAAAAGGGAAGAGTTTGTAGTTCATTTTCATAGCCCATTAAATAGATTCGTGGGTGGGCCAGTAGCCTGACACACCTCACATGAGGCCCCATGCCACGAACCACACAAGTTCCCCCTAGTTCTAGTTGAGGTTTTGAGCTGTCTGTCTCCTCCTCCAGCCTTGATCCTAACCCGTTGGTTCCCCACCACCAGCAGAGCATGAATGGCGCCAACCCCATTCCCTGCCCCAGTCTCCTAGCTTGCAGGAGGCAAGGAGGACGGGAGAGCTGTGACTGGGTCTCTGCTGGGGATGCTAATGGGCAGGATAAGGGGTTGCAGCAACATCTTCATGTTCATGGTAATTTGCATGGGTCCAGGTACCAGAGGCATCCAGCCTCTCACCTGGCTCAGGTGTACTAACAGCCGAAGTCTGGGGCCAGTGATGGATCCAGGGGAACCTCCCCCATAACCATCCTGCCAAGTGGCCGCTGATACCCTTAGAGTTACGAGCACCCGAGGAGTACCACAGGGTGTCCTCTAGGGAGGACACAGAGCTTAAGAAGCAGAGATGTGACAACTGTGGATTCCACTCAGGTGAGGTCTAGAACGATGGGTGGATGAGGTCTCAAAACATGGAAGGGTGATGGGCCCACTCACGTGATGGACAGGCTGAGACCGAGGTCAGTTCTATTTCCAGCAAGTTCTGGGCTTTCAAACATGTTGAAACAAGTTCAGGAATGAGGATGCTTTGTCCTGAGGGACACAGAAGTGAGCTCCAGGGTGAATGGGACCCTTGAAAGAGTGGGAGTTTCAGAGGTGCTGAGGAACAGCAGCTTTCCACCACGTGGTGCCCAGGCCCTTGTCTGCACCTTCCTTCTAGGGGGAGGAAGGAGCAGTGGGCTGATCAGGGCCCTGGTTGAGAGTGGGGGTCAAAGGGAAGAACAGGGGGCCTTGCTGGAAGGAGCAGGATGCTCCCCAAGGCTCCTCTGTGTTGTAGTGGGGACTGGGGTGGGCAGACTCACTAAGAGAAACCGCCAAGGGCAATGGAACCGTCAGAAAGACCTGGCTGCCTCCAAATACTGCCGTTTGCCCTTCTGAGTCCTGCAGGATGGTTTTTTTTTTTTTTTTTTTTTGGTGGTACGCGGACCTCTCACCGTTGTGGCCTCTCCCGTTACGGAGCACAGGCTCTGGACGCGCAGGCTCAGTGGCCATGGCTCACGGGCCCAGCTGCTCCACGACATGTGGGATCTTCCCAGACCGGGGCACGAACCCGCGTCCCCTGCATCGGCAGGCGGACTCTCGACCGCTGCGCCACCAGGGAAGCCCATGCAGGATGGTTTTGACCACCTGAAGAGGGACAGAACTCTAGTTAGTAGGGCTTGGTTTTTCTGGCCCAAGAAGGCAGAGGATGTCAAGGCCCAACGGGAAACCTGACTTCTGCTGGAGGAAGCCTGCATGAGAAGCTCGTCAGAGATCCTTCCGGGAGCTGAACCTCAGAAGCTAATGTACTTACATTTCTTGCCTGTGAGAGTTAAAACCTCTCGGTTGGGATTGATCAGTTTCCTACAACACCTGGGCTTGTCCTTCTGGGTGGGAATCAGAAGGCGCCCCAGTGGCCTCAGGGGTGTGAGCGAGGCATCCGTCAGCATGTGGGTTCCCTGCTGGAACTGACTTGAACTGGGAGATTTTTGAAGGCTGCTGACTGTGAGAAATGCTTCTCCAGCTGGAATACCGAAGTCCAGGGCCCCTATTTCCATCTACATGGCAGCTGGGAAAGTATATTTGTTTGTTCTGGGGGCTTAAACACGAGAGAACTTTCTCTGTCATGTAGAGGTGCAGGGCTGGTGAGGGGCTCTGGGGTGTTCATGGAACAGGCGTCTTACACCTTATTGCTCCCCATCCCCAGGGAGCGGCTCTTTCCCTCATGGCCCAAGATGGCAGATCCATGTTTTAGGAAACAGATTGGAGGATGGGGTGATGGGCTGCAAAAGGCAAGCTCCAGGTTTCTTTCAAGTAAAGTACCAGAAGCTGCCACACCACACTTCAGAGCGTGGGTATAGTGACACGCCAGACCTACCTGCAAGGGAGGCTGGGCCATGTGGGTTTTATTTTGCGGGGGAAGGGACATATGTCAGCTGGAGGTGGTGGTTAATGGAACCTGTATACGCATGTGGAGACATCTCGAGCAAAAGGACAGTGGAACCAATTGATAGCGTTTTTGATTTACGTCCTGTTCATATATGGCTTGCTATGTTCCGATCACTATTCTTTCTGTTTTACACGTACTAACTCATTTAGTCTTTACGAGAATTGATGGGGCAGCTACTAGCAATATCCCTGTTTTATAGATGAAGAAGAGAGGTTAAGTAACCAGCTTGGGGTTACCCAGAAAGTGGCTGAGCCAGGATGAGAACCCAGGCAGCCTAGCTTTAAAGTTTGTGCTCTCAGCTCCTGTGCTATTCTGTCTGGGGCTGCTGCCATGGGATTCCCCTCCTGCTGCCCTTCACTTGGGGGTGGGGTGGCTTAGCAGGGCCACCAACCACAGGGGTAAGTTAAAGGTTGGAGCAAGCTGGCTGCAGGTGCCGTTTGCTGCATCCTAAACAGGACGAGCCCTGGGTGATGCCGGGCCCTCCTCAGCACTCAGCGTTGCCTCAGCTCAAACCTGGGGCTGGAAGCATAAAGCAGCCCAGCGCTGGAAGCTGCCTCTAATCCCACGGCGGGGAGGCGGGGTTTTGCCATTGTTCAAGGGGCGGGGCGGGGCGAGCCGCAGAAAGAGCGACAGACTGCCCCGAGGGTGAGAAAGTTCCCCTGGGCAGCTCAAGGTGGGTGAGGACCATCATGGCAGACAACGGGGGGACCCATAGATTAAGCCTGAGGACTGTGACCCCAAGCCCCTAGGGAGTGAGAGGTGAGGACAGGCCAGCAAGAGTCAGGTGCGCTTTGGGGGTGGTGACTTCTCAGGCGGGGCATCTGATTCTGGTCCTCTTGGAGAATTCCTCACTGAGGGGCTTGGGGAAAATGAGGGAACTGGCATCTTTCCACACAGTTGAGGACCTGGGGGCGTGCAGAGGCTGTCACAGGTGGCCCAGGCCATTGGGATAAGAGAAAAGCATGGACTTGAGATATCTCAAGGAGGGAAATTAAGAGGGCTTGGACACTGATTGGATGTGGCCAGGGACATGTGACACAGGACACATTTTCTTTCCAATGGGTGGAGGAAATAACGATGATCCCAAGCATGGTGCGACCGGCCACACCCTATGGGGGCTTTCTGAGGGCAAGTCCCCACATAGCAGACCATGCCCTTGTTCAGAGAAGGCATCCAGGGAGAGGTAAGGAAAGAGCAGGCTCTGCCGGAGGTCAGTGGGGCCGTGGTGGCTGCCTCCTGCCCTCTTTCAGGCTGCCAGATCCCTGGAGTCAGCGGGCATGTTGGGGTGCCCAGAGGAGCCCCACACCAGGTGGGAGGGTGGGAGGGAGTCCTGGGAGCTCTGGGGCCCTAGTTTGCTAAGGGCAAGGTCTTCCACTCAAGTCCTAGCCCAAGGACAGAGGCCTCAGCAGGCCACAGGCCTGTCCATCAGGCCGGTCCTGGAAGCTCTCCAGGGTCCTGGGACACCCTGACCCAGGCTCCTCGGTCACAGAGACCAGACCTGCTGGTCTGACAGCTGTGAGCCTCTGCTTCCTGGCCTGAGGATATGCTGGTCACTTCCTCCTGCCCTCGCTCAAACACTGGTCTGATGGACATTGGTGCCCCCTCTTCCTGCCCAGCTTCGGAGTTCACTGCCGGGCTTGCCTGCCATTCCTGGGAAAGAGGAATTACCAGCAGGTCTCATAACAGCACGGCTTCCTCCTGGACATGAGAAAGCAGAAATCAGAAATGGCACCGTTGGGCTGTGAGCCCTAAGCTCAGGATACAGACCTGGATGCCCCCTCCTCGTCCCATTTCACAGATTGGGAAACAGAGGCCCAGAGAGGGGATGACATTTACAGTCGCTGGGCAGAGCTGGGAATAAGCCTGTCCACTGGTCTGGTCCTTGGAGGAAATGAGTCTCACCATGTTAATGAGAGTCGTGATGGGTTCCCCTCACTTCCAGAGCTCCCAGCTGCACCCCAAGCTCCCCAGAATCTTCCTCACCTGCAGACCTTGGCTCGTGCGTCCCTGTCTAGCCTGCCTCCCAAGCCCACGCCACTGCAGGTTCTGCTTTCAGCCACTTCACACCAACGAGACGGTGGCTCCCCCAAGGCGGGAACTGGATTCCCTCTTCCCTGAGATCCAAGTCCACAGCAAAGCCTTGCAAACTTGAAGAATTTTCCTTTCCTAGGGCTGGGCCCAGCTGCTGGGGCTTGGAGGGAAATGTGCCATTTAGACGTCGGAGCTGCCTCTGCTGTAGCGCCCAACCTGGAGCGCTGTGCCTTGGTCATCACCTTCTCCTCAGCCTGCCAGGAGATCTGGGTGGGCCCCGAGGCAGGAAGAAGAACCCAGGGACCCAGTCTGTGTCAGGCCTCCAAAGCTGGTGCCCCGGAGGGCTGCAGAAGCCCCTCTCCTCTCTCCAGTGCGTCTCTTGTGTCTTTCCCATAATGGCCAGCAGGTGGCACCATATCCCCAGCTTTACTCACCTCATGTGGCTTTGTAATTCTCCTCTTTGCTGGGGGCAGGGCTGCAGCCCAGGACGGTCCCATGAATCCTGCCAAGGCCCCTTTGTGGCTCTCTTCCTGCCTCTGCTGGTGGTTTCTGGTGGAGTGGAACGTCTCCTAGGGCTGGCAGAGTCAGCCCCTTTGAAGTCTGAACACAAGTTCATGGCATGCCCCTTGCTCCAGCTCCTTGCTATCCTGAAAGGCCTCTTGGTTGCCCAGGCTGTCTGTTCTCTGTGACCTGGGCTTCATTTCCCACCTATTTCTATGTGCTGTGCACTACATGGGGTGCGGCACACACATCAGCTCATGTATTCATCACACAGCTGTGTGAAGCCTGTACCCATTGTATAGATGAGAACATCAAGGTCAGGAAAGGGCACTCAACTAGCAAGTGGCTGAGCTGGGCCTGCAGCCTGGCATCTGTCTGACCCAATCCTGTGTTCTTGCACTGGACTGTAGCCATGTCCTGGAGGAATTACTGATCTTAGGCAAAGAAGCCCAAATCTAGGACCCTCCTTGCATCTTCCTCCACCCCAACCCTGGGGCACTTTGTCCATCCACGTGAAGCCCTAAGCTGAGCACGAAGGGAGAGCCCAAGAGAGCAGTCCGGGCCTGCCTGGTTGGGGGTGTCTTATCCTGACCACCCCATGACTTCTGTGGGTGCAAAGAGTGGGGGTCAGGCGAGGGAGCAGCCATGGGGACCGCAGGGCAGAAAGGGTGCTCTCCCAGTGTGCTGCTTCCCCACTTGCTTCTCCCTGCCCGTCCCTCTCCCTCTCCCCGACTGCGTTCCTGTTCTCAGCTCTCTGGATGCCTCTCCCTCCCGACCTTCTGCTCTTAGTTCTTCCTTTTACTCTGTCTCTGCTGCTCAGTTAGCTTGTCTTTCTCTCTTTTCGTGTCTCTGTCTCTCTCCAACAGAATTGGAGTTAAGTGACAAGAGAAAAATGATCCTCTCCTGCCAGGGTTATTAAAATCATGTTCTACAATTGAGCCGCCAGAAGCGCCCCGGTTAATGACGGATGATGAGGCCACAGCTTCCCTGCAGCTGGAAGTGAGGCGATAGGCTGGCTGCGGGATTACCACCAATTACTCTGGGCAGAGAGGGAGCAGCTCTGCTTCTCTCCTTCAAATCACCTCCCTCCTGCTCCGGGGAGATGAAGTCTCAACCTTGGCAGGGAGGATGGAGTTGGGGTGTAGGGGAGGAGGGACCAAGTCCCCGGGAGCCAGCATCCCTCACATTTATGGGGATTATTTTCGTTTACCCAGGGCTTCCACATCTCCTTACAGCGGCCTTGGAGGCAGGCAAGGCACGATTCTGAGCCCTATGGAGATCAGGGCTCAGAGAAGTTAGGTAACTTGTCCAAGGTCACACAGCCAGTAAGTGTCAGAGTTAGTACTTGAACTCCCAACTCCAGTGTCTTTTTTATTCATTAGTCAACCTCGTTACCATGAATGGAACTTTGGAAAAGAAAGATTTTGTTTGGCGGAAAATGACAGACCTTGGTCAACCAGGCTTTGATCCTACTGACACCATGATAAGAGTAAGCAATTATACTGCAGCAAAGTGGATTCGAGTTACACACTGGGAAGGACTTCCCAAAGGAGCGGGCACTAACAGAGACTCTCAAGTCTGTGGTTTTGCCTTCCTTGATGTTCTTTCAGAAAAAGAGGGACCATCTTGGCAGTCTGTCTAAGCTAGACAAGGTGCCGGAGTTATGGAAATCTGTCCAGTGGAGGTTGAGGGCCCCAGGGGTGGGATGCGCCAGCATCGGGGAGACTTGACAGAGCAAATTGCAGAAGAGATAAGGGGGCCCATTTGTTAGACCCAGCCCTGGGGCCCAGAGCCCTGGGAGTGTGGGTGGGAGAAGCCAGGGTCCTTCGGGTTGCAGATGCTACCTATGTGGGTGGGGGTAGCATGAAACCCTTCCATGTGCAACTCATTTAAATGTCCCAGCCTCTCTTTGGGTAGCAAATGAGGAATTATTGTCCCCATTTTGCAGATGAGGAAAATGAGTCTCTAAGAGGTGAGTGAGTTAGTTAAGGTCACACCCTAGTGTCCCAGTTCCATACCCTGGCTCTTTCATGCCCCAGGCTGTGAGGAGGCGACCGGCGGCCTCAGTGTCCCTGGGCCTGCAAGCCGCCCCCAGCCGATCCCCCGTCTTGCTCTGGCCTGACCTCTCGGTCCCTAGCGGCCCCCAGGGGTGGGGTCGGGGGCTGATGTTGGCACCGCGGTCTGTGCAGGCAGGACGAATGACTACCTCTCTCCCATCTGGATTCTATTATGTTTCAGTTTATCCTGGTCAAAAAGCACAAGATGAACATCTGAAGGAAGAAAAATATAATCTCCGAGAAAATTGGAAATATATATCATTATTTGGGGCCAGGGGCTCCGAGGCCCTGGAGGCTGGTTCTCCTTGACTGATCGCGCGGGCCTGGTCCAGCCCATCTGGGCACGTGCGGATCCTCTGCCTGATGGCCGCCCCACGGGACCCGCAGGGGATCTCCCTCCTGCCCCTGGGACTCCGTCCAAGACTTGGTCTCCTGGGTGTGTATGTGGGGGGCCCTCCTGGGGAAGGAGGGGAGAGGAAGGCGCTCGACTTCTTTCCCTGGGGACACGGGCCTGTTCTGGATATTTCTGGAGCCCTCAGATTGTTCCCTGCAGGAGAAATACCCACTTCAGCGCTAATAGCTAGGGTGTATTGAGCCCTTCCTACGTACTAGGTACTCTTCCAAGCACTTTTCGTGTATTCTAAGGACTTTTCATCTTCTTTATTCCTCACACCGACACATCTGATAGATGAGGAAGAATAGGCCCAGAGAGCTGAAGAAACTTGTTCACATGCACGTACCTAGAAAATGGCAGAGCCACCCAAATGCACTTCTCAGCCCTGAGCTATAAAGCCTCCTTTCATTGGAAAGAGAAAGGGAAGAGGGAGAGGGAGAGACCGTGTACCTGGTGAGTATGTGAGTGATGGTCCCGGTGTAGGACAGTGTCTAGACATGGCTCTGTGTGTTCCTTGTGTACCTGATTGTGTGTAACTGTACCTGTTCATTCATCCATCCCTCCACCACCCACCCACCCACTCATCTCTTTCCCTCCCCCTTCCCCTCCCCCACCCACCCATCTATTATCTATCCATCCACCATCCATCCATCTATTGTCTCTCTCTTCATCTACTATCTATCCTGCCAGCCATCCATTCATTATCTACCTGTCTATCTATCTGTCATCTCTTTCTAAGTGTGGGGTCACACGTATGTCGCGATACTTCCAAGTATGTCTGTGTATACCAGACATGTGCACATCTGAGTGTGTCTGATAGATGTCAGTATATATTCAGGTGTCCAGACATGTGACCCCCTCCACTCCCTCACCAGAGACTCTTCCCTACACCTGAAAAGCCACGTGAGGGAGAGGCCTAGGCTCAGCAAGCCTGCCCTGGGCCCTGGCTCCCTTTCGAGCCCCAGCAGAGAGTTAATTAAATCCCTTTCCCCTCAAGTGTGGTAATTAGTGATAATGGTTGGGCTTCAACCTGGCAGCTGAAGAGGTTCCCGCTGTGTGCGTGTGCGTGTGCGTGTGTGTGCGTGTGTGTGTGTGTGTGTGTGTGTGTGTGTGGTGGTGGTGGTGGGGTGTGGTGTGTGTGTAGCAGGGCCTTCCCAGCTCTCACAGCTCATGGGGAAAGGAGGCGGGCTCTTCTCCCCCTCCATGTCTCCTGGTCTGGGGGCTCCAGAAGACGGGGAGTGTGGTGTGTCTCCTGTCCACCTGCCTAGAAAGGGCCCGGTTGTGGTACCCTTGGCCTGAGTTCTTTGGCTCTCTGGGTGTCTGTGTGTGACTGAGGGTGTGCTTGTGTGTGTGTGTGTGTGTGTGTGTGTGCGTGCGCGCACAGGCCAGTGTGCACCAAGGACACTAACCTGTGTGCCTTGCTGTGTGCGTATAAATGACCGCATATGAGCAACAGTGACATGAACGGTGTGTCCTGGGATTGTTCAGTGTAGCCCTGATCCGTGGACCCCAAGTCTGTGTGACCATGACATGTGACTGATTGTGTGTTTGTGGGTGTCTTCTGTGTGTCTCGAGGTGTACCTGACTGTGAGTTTGTGCTCAGGAGGTGTGTGCCTCTGTGTGTGTGTAACAAAGAACGAGGAACAGCAGGGCAGCCCTCTTCCGGGCCTGACTGACACCCCAGCAAATAAATGTGACAATGAAATATAGTCCTGGAATTGCTTTGAACGCTCCTTCAAGCAAGCGACTCGGAATAGGTGAAGTTGTAAAGTGTTCCCCGGGGAGCTGTGGCAGCTGAGTGAAAGCCTGTCCCTGCTCCCACCTCCCTGCCCGCCTGGCTCTCCCCCTGCGGCCCCAGGGCTCATCCTGGCGCACAGGCAGGAGGACCGGGGGCCCCATGTCCACGGCCTGATTGGAGGGTGAAGGGCAGAATTGATCTGCCAGAGCTTCTTGCCTCTGTTTTTCTTGTCTCCCTCTTCAGAATGGAGAGCCCCAGAAAAGGGCTCCATGTCTCTGTTGAATGTGGCCAGAATATGTCCAGACCCCATGCTGTGCCCTCAGACTGGACTCCCCGAGGACAGGCCATGTGTTCTGCCTCAGACTGGACTCCCTGAGGACAGGCCGTGAGTCCCCCCTCAGACTGGACTCCCTGAGGACAGGCCATGTTTCCTCAATCAGACTGGACTCCCTGGGGACATGCCATGTGCTTCCCTTCAGACTGGACTCTCTGAGGACAGGCCATGTCTCCTCAATCAGACTGGACTCCCCGAGGACAGGCTGTGAGTCCCGCCTCAGACTGGACTCCATTAGGATATGCCATGTCTCCTGCCTCAGACTGGACTCCCTGAGGACAGGCCATGAGTCCCCCCTCAGACTTGACTCCCTGAGGACATGCCATGTCTCCTCAATCAGACTGGACTCCCTGGGGACATGCCATGTGTTTCCCTTCAGACTGGACTCCCTGAGGACATGCCATGTCTCCCACCTCAGACTGGACTCCCTGAGGACAGGCCATGTCTCCCCCCTCCGACTTGACTCCCTGAGGACAGCCCATGTGTTCTGCATCAGACTGGACTCTTTGTGGTGGGCTACATCTCCCTCCTCATTCCAGAGGTTCAGGGGGCACAGCTCTGCCTCCTTCTCTGACAGGAGCTCCCTTGAAGGTAGAGACGTTTCTTCTGAGATGGGGAGACCCCTCAAGAAAGTGTCACGTGTCCCTCGGCATGCCCCAGGCACCGTCCAGCTCGCACACTGTCAGCGCACATCTGGTTCTATGCACACAGGCGTGCGTGCACGTTTGGAAGCTGAAGAGTAAAGTTTGCGTGGGCCTTGGCTTTGGAGACCTTGGTTCAAATCCCACATCTGGTAAGTGACTAGCTGTGACCTCAGCAAGGGTCCCCTTCCACCTCATCCCTCTGGGAAGGTGGAGGGAGTAACAGCTTCCACGAAGCCAGGCCGCTGCTTAAGGCTCTGGCCAATGGGCTGAATGAGATGTCTTTTTTTTTTTTTTTTTTTGCGGCACGCGGGCCTCTCACTGTTGTGGCCTCTCCCGTTGCGGAGCACAGGCTCCAGACGCGCAGGTTCAGCGGCCATGGCTCACGGGCCCAGCCGCTCCGCGGCATGTGGGATCTTCCCGGACCGGGGCACGAACCCATGTCCCCTGAATCGGCAGGCGGACTCTCAACCACTGCGCCACCAGGGAAGCCCATGTGTTTGTATTTTTTTTCCGGTATGCGGGCCTCTCACCGCTGCGGCCTCTCCCGCCGCGGAGCACAGGCTCCGGACGCGCAGGCTCAGCGGCCATGGCTCACGGGCCCAGCCGCTCCGCGGCATGTGGGATCTTCCCGGACCGGGGCACGAACCCGCGTCCCCTGCCTCGGCAGGCGGACTCGCAACCACTGCGCCACCAGGGCAGCCCAGCGATGTCTCTTTTGAGTCACAAAGACGCCTCTGCTCACTGTGCCCTCCCAGCAGCACCTTTGTTCTAATCCCTTAGCCCAAGGGGGCACCTCGTTAAAATTCACCCCCCAACAGGAGCACAGGCTGCAGTGGCCATGGGTACCTGGGTATGGGGAGGACCAGCGAGACAGGCATGTGAAGCACTTGCTCCTTGCCTGGCCCGTGGGAGCACCCATGGCACCAACATCACCTCGGAAGGTTGGCAGTGAGGGACAAGGTGTGTCGGTTTGAAAGCTGCATGGGGGACACTTTGGTTTCTTTGTTTCGCTTCTTTATTTTGGAGTGACCATCTGTCTTTAGAGCCAGAAGTTGTATATATATGTGTATGGGTGTGTGTGTGTGTGAAGGTGTGTGTGTGTGAGAGAGAGAGAGAGAGAGAGAGAGAGAGAGAGAGAGGAAGCGCTGGGAAAAGTAGACAGGGGCGGGGTAGGGAGGGGGCGTGAGAGGGAGACGCTGCCCTTTCCCTCATGCCGGGTCCTCTCCATCCCCTGCACGGACATCACTGGGGTTTCCACTGCCCTTTCTGGGAACGTGCCTGCATCTCTCTCTGTGCACAAGGGATTCCAGGCCGTGAGTTGTGAGTCCAGGCCGCGCACGGAGGGAGGCTCTCGCCCTCTGTCCTGCCTCTCCCAGAGCGAGTCCTAGGAGGGGCTGTGGCCGGGGAGGGCCCTCTCTGCTCCTGCCTTGTCCCTGGGGAGTGGGGCTCCTCCTGCCCAGAGGCAAGACCACGTTGCAAGACCAGAAACCCCACGAGGGCCTGGGTCGTGGCTTCTTCCCCGAGACAGCCTCAGCTCCTGGCACATAAGTAGCTGCTCAGTATTCGTCTCGTGAGCGTGTTTGGACACCAGGACCCGCCCTCCCATAGCTGTGGCTTCAGCGCTGTGGGTGGTGTGACAAAAGTTAAGACCAAGACTGCCTGGCTGGCAGAACGTTCTGGGGGTTTTATTGACAGCACGTTCCACAGGGTGAGGGGCAGCAAAGACCTGGGTCCAGCCTGACCCAGAGAGAAGGGTTTCGTACAGGTTTTATAAGCCCCGAAGGGGCCATAACTTCCATATCTCCTCCTACCAATTTCATCTCCATCTCAACCCGACATCCTGGCCCCCATGACTTTTGCTCTTCGTCCTGGAGGCTCTTAGCCCAACCTTTAGTCTTCCAAATGGGCCATCAGTCGACTCCTTGGCCCCCTTAGCCAAACTTGAAAATTCCCAAATTCTAGACTGTGCAGCCCAGACACAGGGAAAGGGACGTTCTGCCTTTCCGCATCACGCCCCTGTTTATGGGTGGCAGTAATTAGACCCTGGTCGGGAGGCCTCTGGGTTTAACAGAGGTGTGAAATCTAGCCAATTTAGTCGGGAAGAAAAAGAACAAAGGAAGCCATTACACAGATGTATGATCATTTAACACCACTCTGGCTTTCCCTGGGAGGAGCACGAGGGAAGGAGCCCTGTCTGCCCACGCCTAGGTCGCTGCTAATTTCATTTTAATATTAGGCCATTGTATGATGAATAATTACATCCCTCCGCAGAGCTCTCCAGAGATGGGAGGTGCACGTGGGGAGGCAGAACCCAGAGCATCGAAAGCGCTGGGTTTGGCTCCTCCGCTGACAGTGGGGTGACCTCGCATAAGTTCCTGAGCCACTCTGTGCCTCGGTTTCCTTGTCTGTAAGATAAGATGACACTTACGTTGCAGGGTTTTTGTGAGTCTGAAATGGGATTATGCACACAAAGTGCTAAGTCTGTTGTGGAGCTAAATATTTGATATTATTTTATTGTTACACTGAGGTGTCTGCAGGCATGTATGCGTGCGACCAACACCCCTGAGTGTGTGTGCGTGACGGATACTGTGTGTGTTGTGATGGACACCTGTGCATGGGTGTGTATGTGATGGGCACCCGTATGCGTGTCTGTGTGTGATGGCTCCCGGGGAAGGTTGAGGTCTGTGTATGAAAGAGCCGATTGGAGGAGACAAACACTTGGCTGGGAAGTGGTTCTGTGAGTTTGATTTCTGTTTCTGCCATATGCTTATTACGGGTGACCTTGAGCAGCCCATTTTTCCTGTTTCCTCATCTGTAAAATTGTGCTACAATGATAATGGTAATCATGGTGAATGTTTAACGAGCGCTCACTGTGTGCTGGGATAATGAACCTGGACCCGGCCACCTCCCAGTGCTGGCATTAGCCTCAAGGGTGGTACAGAAGTGCTTTCCCAACCAAGGTGTCCTGGGCACTCAGGAGCGGGGGTCTTTGGGGATGTACATGCGTGAGTGAGTGTGTGTGCACAGCAACGTCTCTCTCTGAATCTGTTTCCAGGCCAGGCTGAATGAACACACATCTGTGTACAGACAACTCCACGCGCCTGTACACACACACCACCGTCATGGCCACAAATGTGGTTTCACACACACACACCCAAGTCAGTGTACACTTACCCACACCCCCCCCCACTGGCCCCGTTCCATCCACACACTCACTCATACCTGCGCAGTAGTCCAGGCACTCCCCGCTCTCATAATTGGCAGGGGCTAAGCCGTGTCCTATCCCTGGGCGCCTGTTCATAACTAACTGGTGTGTTAGTTTGCTAGGCTGTACCACACACTGGGTGGCTTAACAGAAATTAATTTTCTCACAATTCTGGGGGCTAGAAGTCTGAGATCCAGGTGTTGGCAGGTTTGGTTTCGTCTGCGGCCTCTCTCCTTGGCTTGCAGTCTCATCTCCCTGTGTCCTCACATGGTCTTGTCTCTGTGTGTGTCTGTGTCCTAATCGCCTATTCTTTCAAGGACACCAGTCATATCGGATTAGGGCCTACCCTGAAGACCTCATTTTACCTTCATTACTTCTTTAAAGACTCTCTCTTCAAAGACAGTCACATTCTGAGGTACTGGGAATTAGAACTTCAATTTAGAAATTTCGGGGGACACAGTTCAGCCCATAACACTGGGAGAGAGAAACTCTCCAGCATAGTGTTCTCTCTAGAAAACCCTTTGAACCAATCCTGCTTCCATTTCCTCATCTGTAAAATGGGGATCATAACCGTGCCTACCATACAGAGTTGTTGTGAAAATTAATCAGTTAATCTACAGAAGTGCTTAGGGTGGTTCCTGGCACACAGTAAGTGCTCAATAGGTATTAGCTGTTTTGTGATCATTTCTTAGTATATATTATTGAGTTTTACATTTGCTGCATTATAGGTGATGCTATGTCCAGGCAGCCAGAGGCTGTGAGCCAGGCCCAAACCTCTGAGGTGGGTTCCCTGCTTAGTACCAATGGCTTGAAAGAGTGTGCCTACACTTGTCAGGTTTTTTTTTGCATACCTCTGGTGATGGGGAGCTCATTTCCTACCAGAGCAACCTGGATAGGAAGTTCTTTCTGACTGCTGCCCTGAGTAGCAGTGTGTCATTCTGCCCACGCTTCCTTCTTCTGCCCTCTGTGGCCACTCGGCAAGCCTACACCCATTTCTAAATGGTTTCTCTGGAACAGCAAAGCCTGCAATATTTCTTTTGTTACCTAAGTTGTGGCCCAGCCAGGTCCTCCGCTTATGCAAGTGAGGCAGACTTTTAAAGAAAATGTTAATAGCTCTATTATTTTTCTTGATTTAAAAATGTAAAACACGGTCATTAGAAAAATTCAGACAATACAGAAAAATATGAAGAAGAAAGTAAAACCATCCATCACCCTGGCAACCAGAGATAACCAGTGTTAACATTTTGTACTTTAATTTTTGAATAGGCAGTACATTCACAGGGTTCAAAATTTAAAAAATTATAAAAGGGTATTCTTCAGGGAAAAATTTCCCTCCCACACCCCTGTCCTCTAGCCTTAGTTCTCCTCCCCACAGACTAAAAAATAGTTATTAATTTCTTATGTATGTTTCCAGAGATGTTTTAAGGTATATAAGGCTATTTTAAGATGTTTTAAGGTATTATCAGGCTATTTTAAAGGATATTTTAAGCTCTATAAGGATACACACACACACACACACACACACACACACTTTTTCCTCCTCACCATCATTTCTGTTTACTGCTTTGTTTGCTAAACAGCACACAGTGGAACTCTTTTCCTATCTGTTTTCAAAGAGCAGACCTTTTACCTTTTCCTGTTACACTTCGTCTTCTTGGCCCGAATACACTGTTTTGGACTTTAGGAGTCATTCGACATTCTTCTGTTGGCCCTTCTAGCTTTATGACATCTTGTCATCTTCAGATGTATTTGAAATGACCCTCTCCAATGACCTGGCCTCCGAACCATTTAATCAACACTCAGCAAGCTTCAATCAACATATGACAGTATTTCACCCAGCCCACATTTTACAGAAATCAATGTGGCTCTCCCAGGGGAGCATCACATGCGTTTCGGAAATATCTAAAGTGTTCTCTCTTGCACTCCTCATCCCAGGACTGCTGTTCAAAGGGGATGTAATTTTTTTAAGGGAACCATTGCTGGCTCCTGGGGTCTTCTCTTTTCTTCCTGAAATGTTCGCAAATGCCTGTGACCACAAACCACGGTGAGCACTCTTTACCTGCCAGGTATGGTAATGGACTCTATGTACATGGTGACGTTTACTCCTCCAGATAACCTTATAAGGAAGGTACTATTAACCACCTCCGACTTACAGGTAAGGAAGCAGTCTCTGAGAGGTGAAGTAACTTGCCTGAGGCCACACAGCTTATAGCGGGCAGAGCCCCTGCCTGGAGCCCAGGTCTGCTGGCTTCCAGGGCCCCCCTCTCGGCTTCCCCACTCTGCTGCCAGTGCTATTGTGTCTGCTGAACGATGTGCTGAGGAATTTCGCTGGGGATTGGCACCAAGCTTCTGCCCCTGTATTGCCGCCATCCTGTGGGGCCCGCTTGGCACCGTGGTCCAGGCTCCTTCGTGGGGCTTCTTCTTCACCGGCTCCAGAGGGGACTCCAGAGGTGACCCACGCTTCTCTGCCCTTGTGAATTTCCTTAATGCAGCTTTGTGGAGTGTGAATTCACAGGAACTGCAGCAGCAGGTGTGAGCTGGCCGTCCCAAAGGACCACCAGGGCTTATGAGGACTTGGGTGGAGTGTAGGAAAGGGTAACGATTAAGGGCAGAGGTTTAGGGGTGAGACCACTCGAATTTCAGCCAGGTTCCACCTCTTCCTGCTGTGTTGCCTTGGACAAGTTACTTAACCTCTCTGGACCTCAGTCTTCACATCTGTAAAGTGGGAAGAATAAATGAGACAATGTGTGGAATGCTCAGTGTCCAGGAGGTGCTCAGGAAATTTACCATCTTCATTATCATGGCCATTCTAACCTCATTGTCACACTTCAGTTCCCCAGGCCCTCCCTCTCTCCTCAGTTTCTTCCATTAGTTCTCCTCCAAGGGAGCAGTTTAAGTCCTAGGCTGGGCAGGGTGGTGCCTCGGCTGTAGAGATCGACAGTCTTGGTCTCCATCCTTGAGGCTCCCAGTGTGGGGTGCAATGGGGCAGCCAGGACCGGGCAGAGGGAACGTGGGACTGACTCTGTGTCCTCTCTCCCACTCTGCCCACCCCTTTCCATCAGCCTCCAAGGAAATACCAGTTGCCTGGTCCCTCCTGAGGGAAGGTGGTTCATAGATGCCCTCCTGTGGAGACACTGGCCTTGTGCCCTGTCTCCCTGCGTGGATCAGGGGCTTTCCTGGGAAGGGACCACTTGTCGTCCCTCAGACCAGGCTCCCCATGGCCTTGGCTACATCTCCCCCTTCAGCCTGGGGTCTCCAATGATGGGTGTGTGTCTTTCTCTTCTGCTGAGGTCCCCGGAACAGGGGCGAGGCTGCCCTGCTCTGACTGCTGTCTTGTCCCTCTCAGAATAGGGGTACCCAAAGAGAGAGGTTGTGCTTCTCCAGACCAGGGTCCTCTGGGAACATGAGTTGGGTCTTCCCCCTCAGGAAGCTCCCTGGGGGTCAGAAATGTATGTCTCCCCTCCCCTGGGAGATGCTCAGAGATACAGCCTGTCTCTTCGCTCTCAATCTGGGGCTCTGTGGGGACAAGGGTTGTGATTTCTTGCCCAGATTAGGGCTCCCCTGGGGTCAAGTTGTGTCTCTTCCCCTCAAGCTGGGGCTCTTCTGGGACGGGCCTGACTCTTCCCCCAGACTAGGGCACTTGGGCTGGGCATTGTAGCCCCTGCTGCCGCCCGCCCTCTCTGCCTAGCTGGGAGTTCAGTGCCGGGCAAGTAATTGAATTCCTGCACGTTAACAAGTCAATCATGGAGTCTTAATGAGTCTTGAGTAATCTCAGACATGCGTGTTCATTAAATAGCTGTCCTGCTTCTAATCTGCTGGAAGTTAATCACTGGGGAATTAGGAGGTGTCAGGCAGGGAACTTCATTAAGGCGGGGAGGGTGGGGCACGGCCGGGGGAGGGATGCCGGGCTTGGGGTGCCCTGCCCTGAGTCCTAGGACCAGGGGGCCCATCAGAGGAGTGGGGGCAGGGGCACAGGCCTGCAGGGATCCCACCTCCTCCTCCAGGCATCAGGGTCAGGAGCCTCCCCAGCCTCAGTGCTTGACGGCCCCCTTCAGCCTGGGCAGACTCCTGCACTCCTTCACCCCTCAGCCCTCAGCCTGGCCCAGCCTGGGCCTGCCCACCCCTGCCCCGCCTCCATCTCTCGTCCAGGAAAGCGCAGGAGGAGGCCACAACATACAAAAAGCAAACAGAGCAGGGTGAGTGTAGGAGGGCTCTGTAAACAGAGGTCCTCTAGATCCTCCTGGTGTTTGCCCCCCCGACCCTGCCTCCAACCCCCCCTCGCCCACCCTCCTCAGTCCCCCGGGTGGCAGAACCTCTACAGAGGGCATCACCTTCCCACCCACTCTGGCTTCCGGTGGGTCTGGCCAATGGGAGAGTTCTGTCGGGTGGCAGCCTGTTGGTCCCTTTGTCCCTGCACCCACCCCTGCACACAGTCCAGTCATTAAACCTTCTCTTGGAGCCCTTTGAATGAGCAGTGTCTCTCCTGCCAGAGCCCTGACCGAGGTTTTTTTTTAAATTTATTTACTTTATTTTTGACTGCGTTGGGTCTTCATTGTTGCGCGTGGGCTTTCTCTAGTTGCAGCGAGCGGGGGCTACTCTTCGTTGCAGTGCGTGGGCTTCTCATTGTGGTGGCTTCTCTTGTTGTGGAGCACGGGCTCTAGGTGCGTGGGCTTCAGTAGTTGTGGCACACGAGCTCATTAGTTGTGGCTCTCAGGCTCCAGAGTGCAGGCTCATTAGTTGTGGCTCACGGGCCCAGTTGTTCCACGGCATGTGGGATCTTCCCGGACCAGGGCTCGAACCCGTCCCCCTTGCATTGGCAGGCGGATTCTTAACCACTGCGCCACCAGAGAAGCCCATGACTGAGGTTTTGAATAACCACTCGGGGCTTAGAATGTGGTCCCATCAAGTGTCTTGGTCTCTATGGCAGTTAAACATGGCTACGCCACACATTCTTTGCTACTCCTCCCACTGAGAGTTGGAGTATGTTTTCTCTCCCCTTGAATTTAAGCTGGCCCCTGACAGCTTTTACCGACATCAAAAGCGAGACTAACTTCCAAGGCCAAATCTTAAAGAGAGCTGCAACTTCCACTTTTGTTGCTTATAATACTCCCTCTTGGAAGCAGGCTGCCATGTAAAGGCTGACTAGCCTGAGACCACCATACTGTGAGGAAGCCCAAGCTAGCCACATGGGGCAGGGTGTCCGGGGGTGGAGGAGAGAGGCCACGTGGAGCAGTGTTTAGGCACCAGACATGGGAGTGAGATCTTGGACTTTCCAGCCTGATCCACTTGCCAGCTGAACGCAGCCAGTACAGGACCCCAGCTGAACCCACACGGAGCAGAAAAACCATGCAGCTGACTCCTGTCCCAATTCCTGCCCACAGGATTACAGAAATAGTAAATTGTTGTTTTAAACCACTAGGTTTGGGGGTAGTTTGTTATGCAGCAGTAGATAACTGGCACAGTCACCAAATATATTCATTTCTTAGGACTGTCATCCTCTTCTGAGGGTATTTGTCATTGAATTTAGGGTCCACTAATCCAGGATGATCTCATTTTGAGATCCTTACTTTAATTATATCTGTAAAGACCCTTATTTCAAGTAGGGTCACATCTTGAGGATCTAGGTGGGCATACCTTTGGGGGCCACAATTCAACCTACTCTACTGGATAACACGGCCCACTGGGACCTCTGTGAGTCCTATGCTGGCAGTGCCACCTGGGACATGATTCTCAGACCACTGCCAGTGTGCCTTGTTGTTCTCTGCATTTTTTTTTCTCTCTACTGGAGGTAGAATCAGGGTACCTCCTTTGGCCGTATCCAAGCCACAGCCACATGTGCTGACCCATGTGGCCTGACCCAAGCACAGGACACTTCACTAGACAGACAGTCACCAAAGGTCCCCTTTCCCCAACACCGCTGCTTTGTGTATCCACTTCCCATAGGATAGCATGAGGTTTCGTGTCAAAAGCTCTCTGCAATCCACACACTTGGAGATGGTAGCCTTCTCTGCTGGTTGGATCGCTCCAAAGTAGCGAATGGGGCTCGCCGATTGAGATGTGATCACAACTTCTCTGAGTCCTCACAGTCCAGCGCTTTGATAATCCACCCTGGAGTCTGCTAGGGCTTTGCAGGATTAACTTCTCTCTCCTCCAGGCCCCCACAGGGCTCCGGGGGAACATCTATTACTGCTTATTTTATTCTCCGCTCTTTTTCCCATCAACTCTGAAGTCCATCCCCGGCCTGGAGCTGGGAGGACGAGATGCTGGCTGCTGGCTCGCTGCAGCCGGGGATTCTTCAGCTGAGTACCTACATATTGGGAGAGACCCTCCCTACTCCCAGCCAGATGGCAGAGGTGACCCGTTCACCAGCCCAGCTCACTATCTTGAAAGCATCTAAAGGCAAGCTCTCATTCTGTAGTTTCCCCACCAGGCCTGGCCTACAGCCTTGGCTATATCCTTGTTTGGATTTGGTTTGTCCTGGTGGACAGTCCCCAGGGCCATCAACACTGCCTCTAGGTCCCTATCACACACGTGGGCTCTCCTCTCCTGAAGTCTCCAGCACACTCTGTGGGCCTAGGCAAGGTCTGGGTCTACGCCAGGTGGCGAATGTGCAGGGGGCTTGGTGATGGGGCTGAGGGCTGCGAGCCCCTGGCCTGTGGTTTCTAGAATCCATGTCCTTTTGGGACAGGGGGAGCTGCACTTGCTGCCCCACACGTGGACGCCACTGCCTGTTTCAGGCTCGAGGCCTCCTGTTGCTGACAGCACACACACACACACACACACACACACACACACACACACACACACGAGTGTGCACACACCCTGGGGCTGCATTGGTCTGGCCCCAGGGCAACAGCTCATCTCCAGCTGCACCTCCGGTCTGTGCTCCCATCTCCCCTCTCTCCTGGCCGCGTTGGTTCTGCCTGTCTGCCCACTTGTAGATCGGACAGCTGCGAGCCAGACAGAGATCGAGTGGCTTTTACTCTGTCGGGGAGAAGGGGCAGGTCCAGCCCAAAGCACAGCCATGTTCCTGGGCCTGGTGGGAGGCCGTAGTCTCTACCTCTGTGATCAGGCCCCTCATTCATCCGTACAGCCCTCTGGGAGACCAGCTCAGCCCAGAGCGGCTCCCCAGTGAACTGACCTGTTGCCTGAGGGGCGGGGAGATCTCAGTTCTCTTTTTAAAAGAAATCTGCCTTTCCAGAGACAGTCAAGAGCAATGATAAAAGCCCAGGCTCCTGCCAGACTTCCCGTTCGAGTCCTGCCTCTGTCTCTTCCCAGCTGTGTGATTTCAGACAAGTCAACCTCTCTGCGCCTCAGTTTTCTCCTCTGTATAGTGGGGAGAATAACAGCACCCACTCTGTAGGACTGGCAGTTTGAAGAGGGCCTGGCAGGTAAGTTCTCAGTAAGCGTCAGTTATCAATCCCAAGGCTCAGGCACGGGTCTGACCCTGTCCAGAACTGTCTTCTTTCCACCTGTTTTTTCCTTCTTCCCTTCCTCATACAATAATGATGATTCTGGACCTTTTCTCTGTTGCCAGCTGGACATCCTGGGATGAAGGGAACCAGGTGCCTGCCCTCACAGAATCACAGACCCATGACAGGCAGTGGGCTGGGGAGGAGTAAGTGATGTGCTGTGTGGGCAGAGCACAGAGGCAGGTGCCTAAGGGGTGGAGAATCGGAAGGTGACTTCTGCCTGCGGTATTTACAGAGAACTCCACAGAGTAAGCAGATTTTGAACCTGACCTTAAGAGATTGGCTAGGTCAAGGTGGGAGGAGACATGACAGATGACTCCAGGCAGACAGAACAGGAGGTGGGGAGCGGTGGCGGGTGTTGGACTCCTTCGGTCGTGATGACGCCGATGCTGGCGAGGTGGGTTGGGATCAGATCTGAAGGGCCTTCAATACCAGGTTAAAGATTTTGGCTGTATGCCCGGGGAGACCCTGCAGGCTTTTGAGCAGACAGGTGATGGGGATGCAGTGGGATCCAAGAAGCCAAATCTGTGCTTTGGGAAGGATGGAGGTGGACCGGAGGAGAGTTTGATCAAGGGTCTCAAGGTTGGAACAGAGGTCCCGGGGGTTGGCTGAGAGGAACCTCACCCTTGCCGCTTCACCTGTGTGTGGGAGCCATTCTGCCGGCGGAAGGGAACCCGGGTAGGAAAATTGCTGCTGGGCCCAGGAGGAGCGCCTCCCTCTGCCTTCTTGCTTTGGGGTGTGCAGGTGCACTGCATCCGTGTGTCATGGGCACGTCTGCAGACCTGTGAGAGTGAAGGGGTGGGATATTTCCTCCCCTCTGCAAGCCCACATAAATACATATGATACTAGCAGGTCACGCTTCTTAGGATGTGCTGGGTACAGTTCTAGGTGCTGCTATACAGATGAACTCATTTAATCCTCCCAACAACCCAGGACGAGGGAACTGAAGCTCAGAGAGAAGTCACTAGCCCAGGCTCACACAGCAGGGAGAGGCAGAGCTGGGATTTGAACCCAGGCAGTCTGGCTTCAGAAGCTTTGCTTTTCACGAGCAGACTCCATTGTCTCTTAGGTGGAAGCGTGTCTGTGTGCGCCTCATGCGTGCACACGCGCCCGTGCGGCTCAAAGGAAGCTGGTAGAGGGGAGGGGCAGGAACACTTATTAGGGAACAGACATCCCTACCCCAGCCCCGGTCCCCCAAGATCTGCTCTCCATCCAGGTGTTGGGGAGGAGCAGGTGGAAGGAAACGGCCCTCCCCCTCCCTTGCCCCAAACATATCTACAGCTGGGGTGGGGGGGTTGGGGAGGAGACCGCCCAGATCACTGGGCTGACCTTGGACAAGGTCACGCAGCCTTGGCCCCACTGGCCCTGGGTGCTGTCTAGGTGACTGGAGAATGCCAGCCGCCTGGGCCCTTGGGGTCCCCCCGCAGACCCCTGCTCACCCCCACCCTCCCTCTCTGCCTCTACAGCCTCCCCCACCTCTTCCTCTTCTCCTTCCTCCTCCACCTCAAATCCCCTAAATAAGGCAAAGGGAAACTGGCAGCTGGAGCTGTCAGCAACTTCCATCTTGCCTGATGTCCGGGTTGACCGAGGCTGCCTCTACTCCCACCACTGCAAATAGCTTTTAGTAGCTGGAAGATAATTTTATTTTCCTTCCATCCTGAGGCTTACTTTTGGGGAGTGAGATTAGGAGGGGGGACAGTATGGGGGTGGGGGTAGGATGAAAAGGAGAGAGACTGATTTCATGGAAACATTTATATATTCCCAGATCCCTGGATCTATCTCTACAGTATACATGGACTTACTCTCTGCCCTCAACCCCACACGCCCTTGGCCACCATCATTATCATCATCATGGTCATCAGAAGTCCTTATCATGGCCATGCGCACCCCTCTGGTTTAATCTCCGGGCCTTTTGCTCACTTGCTCCAGCCATACTCGCCTTTTTGCTGGCATGCTGCCGCCTCAGGGCCTTTGCCCTTGCCTTTCCTGTCGTCCGAACATTTCTCCCTTGATATCCACACGGCTCGCTCTTTTACTCCACTTAGATCTCTGTTCAAATGTTGTTTTACGGAGGTACATACTCTGGATAAAACAGCATTCCCCATCACTGTCTCTCCCCCTACCCTGCTTAATTTTTCTTCACAGCACTTACTACCACCTGAAAAACAATGTTATTTGTTGTTGATGTATTTGTTTCCTGTCTCCTTAAGAGAATATAAACTCCTTGAAGGAAGGGGCTTTGCTCTGTTCACCTCTGGATCCCCAGAGTCTATAAGGGTGTCTGTTGTGTGCTTGTTAAATGAAGGAATGAACATTGACTTATTTAAGCCCTAGGAGGTAGTTACTGTTTTTTTTTTTTAATGATTTTGTCTTTTATTTTTTTAAACATTTTTATTGGAGTATAATTGCTTCACAATGTTGTGTTAGTTTCTGCTGTATAACAAAGTGAATCAGCTATATGCATACGTATATCCCCATAACCCCTCCCTCTTGCGTAGTTAATTATCCCCATTTAGAGTCAGGGAAACAGAGGCACAGAGAAGTTAAGTAACTTACTTAAGGTCACAGAAATGGTAAGTGGCTCAGCTGGTTTACAAACCCAGGCAGTCTCACTCCAGAAAACTCATTTTTACCGCCTTTGTCCCCTGATTTCCTGTTTGCATCTGACTTATGGGGTGGGCTGACCCCCTGCTGCTTGCTCTTGCTGACGAGTCAGGGGCTGGCTGAGTGGGCTACAGAGGGCAGAATTTCCCATGGACCCCACTCCCATAGCCTTTGCACGAGGCGGGGACCTGGCCCCAGCCTTCTTGGGGTCCACACGGCTCTGGGCGAGGACCCCAGGGCAAGCTGGAGGTGGACTGCCTTGCAGGTATGAGGGGAATTGTCACCAGCCCACCGTCCAGCTCCCTAGCTGGGTCCTCCCCCCTCTCTTCATTATGGTGGGACAAAACATTTCTTTCTTAAGAAAAGCCACGCCAGAGCGGTGAAATTGGACCTATGGCAAACCACAAGGGGATTCAATTCAGATTCCTCTTGCCAGCGGACACCTTCCATGACTTGTACCCCTCTCATCTGTAGCAGACGTTACTAGTGTTTATGCGGATCAGGTTTACCTCTCTTTCCTGGACCCATGGAAGACCATCCTTTCCAGCCTCTGTGCAGTTGGACAGGGCCGTGTGACAGTTCTATGAGTGGAGGTGATGTGTATCACTTCTGAGCCAAGGCATTTAAGAACCTGGGTAATCACTCTTCCAATTCTGGGGCAACCGTGGAGGTCTTCGTGTTCCAAACGGTACAGCTACAAGATGGTGTGGGGGAGGGGGTCCTCTCTCCATCAGCCTGGGGCCCTGAATTTCACTGTGCAAGCAGAGACCCTCCTTCTGCTGACCCAGACTGAGCCTGCAGTGCTGGTCACCAATAAATCTTTGTTGTGTTATACCACTGAGATTTGGGGTTAACTTGTTACTACAGCTTCGCCTACCCTTTCCTGACTAATGCACCATTTCTGATCTGTTTTGTATATCTTCAATATTGTGGCCAATATCTCATTTGCCACTAGTCGGAGCGTAAATTAATACAACTTTTCTGGGAGACAATTTGGCAGTGTGTATATGTGAAAAGCCCTAAGTAAGTGTATTGTCTTTGACTCAGAAATTTCACTTCGAGGAATTTATCCTAAGGACATAATTGGACAAGTTCAGAAAGTTGTATGGATAAAGAGGATATTCATCACATAAAATGGTGAGAAATTGGATCAGCCTAAATGGCCCACAACAGCAAACTGGTTAAATAAATTGCGATTTGGCTCTACAATAGAGCACTGTCTGCTGCCGGCGGCACGGATTTATTGACGTAGAAAGAGAGCTACGTTCTGCTGTAGCGCAGGAGATGCACAATGTGAGCCCATCTTTGTTAAAAAAGATATGTATGTTTGCATGAAGAAAGTCTATGTCATAGTCTGCAAGCACTCAGCAATGGAAATTTCTGGGTATGGAATCTCAGGTGGTTTAATCTTTATTGTTTTTATTTAGCCTCTCTATTTAAATGTTTTCTTCAGTGATTTTGTATCACGTATAATTAAAAACTAAAGGCGAGAAAAAAGTGACTGTGTGATCTTGGACACATTAACCTCTAAGGGTCATGATTTCCTTATCTGTGAAACAGGCACGAAGGTACCCACTTCCTTGGGTTGTTGTGAGAATTCAGTTTGATCACATGTTATGAAGCACCTGGCACCTGCCAGGCTCTCAAAACCCATAACCACCGTTATCAGTTATCCCTGAGCTAAGGACCCGTAGAGGTGGGTTGGTTCATTAATTAATCCATCCATCTATCCATTCCATCAGTAAGCATGCCCTGAAACCCACTGTGCGTGTGGCGACGTGCTGGAAAAAGATAATAGTGATGATAAGAATAGCAAATACTTACATGGTACTTAGTGGGGCCAGGCACCACTGCAAGCATTTAATCTACACCATAACCCTATGAGAGGGTACCATTCTTAGCTCTGTTTTATAAGGCACAGAGAGGTCAAGTGACCTATCTAAAGTCACCAAGTTGGGAGGACACAGAGCCAGGCAGTCGGGCTCCAGAGTCCGCGCTCAGCCCCTAGATTTCACCACTCCTCTGCTCGGTCCCACTTTGCTCCCAAGGCGGGCACATCAGGGCCAAGGAGGGTGGGTCCCTGCTGGGAGAGGAGCCGCCCCGGGCCAGAGATCTCAGCTAATCTAGGCACTACAGAGACGGCAAGCAGGATGGGAGGATTTCTATTATTGTGAAGCTCCTGGCTGAGCGGAGGGACGGAGGTGTGACTGTGTTAGGGGAGGGGGCATCATTGGACCCTGGTGCCCCCCCTGGCTCTTTGAACTCAGGCTCACAGGAAACTCACACTGCAGGTGGGTGGGGGACACCAGCCTTCCTGGTGAGCTGGGTGGGAGCAAATAACCACAGAGATGGCCCGTAGGTACTGTGCTCACCGCGGGCCAGGCGTTGGGTGAAGCACGTTCACGCATGATCTCATTTAATCCTCAGGATAGTTCTGAAATGGGTACTATTTGACAAAACAGGAAACTGAGGCTCTGGGGGACAGTGAGGGCCAGGGTCAAGTAAGTGGGAAGCCTAGATCTAAACAGAGGTCCTGCGCGAGAGTCTTAACCACTCTGCTAAACGTCCCCTGGGGTGGGGCTCCTGCATCTCCCACCTGTCCTCACAGGGGTCCTGGAGACACTGGGGAGGTGGAAGACTTCCTCTCTCAGGCCCACCCCAGGTAGGGGCTGCTGTTTGGGTTTGCTGGGCCCAGCCACGGGACACTTTCATATCAGGGCAGCGACAGGGGATGGCCTGGAGATCCCTGGGGTCAAATGGGGACCCAAGATGGGAGTAAGCTAGGGGAGGAGAACGGTGGAGGGCAGGCTGGAGGGAAAAGGACTAATGCTCCATCACCCACCGCCCGTGACTTGGGCCCCGCTCTGTGCTGCACACGTGTTATCTCCTGCTATCCTCACCACCATGCTGGGGGGATGGGGTTAGTCCCCCCACTTTACAGAAGAGGAAATGGAGGCTGAGGGTAGCTGATGGGACGTACCCAGGGTGGTACTGGGAGAATGCAGCTGACACTTGAGCCCAGGCCTATTGACTCTGAAGCCGGAGTTCTCTCTGCTCCAGCTGCCTCCACTCTGGGAGTCCACTGCCCCGGGGGACAAGTTCTAAAGGGGAATCTACTGCTCCACCAGAGTGAGTGTGGATGAGGCTGGGTGGGGGACAGTAGCCCCTGAGTGGTGGTTAGGGGACTGGGTCTCCTCTGGGGCAGGGATACACTTAACACTCCTATGACTCCCGATAGCTTGAGTCACTGTGTAACCTAAGCCCCAGAAGCCGGGGCTTTGTGCTGGTTTCTGAGACCTGCTGGTCTGACCTTCCACCAGGGTTTTCCTGGGGCAGGGAGCTCACCCTCAGAGCTGCATTACTGCTTGAAACTTGTGAACGTTGCCTTGCGTGAAAAAAAGGACTTCACAGACAAGGTTAAGATTATCCTAGATTATCTAGGTGAGCCCAGTGTAAACATCAGGGTCCTTAAAAGGTGGAAGAGTCAGAGATGTGATGACACAAACAGGAGAGAGAGGAGAGAGAGAGAGAGAGGAGGGGGAAGAGAGAGAGAGAGAGAGAGAGAGAGAGAGAGAGAGAGAGAGAGAGGAGGGGGAAGAGAGAGAGAGAGGGAGGGAGAGAGGGAGAGAGATGTTGCCTTTGACTTTGAAGATGGAGAAAGAAGGGGGTGAGGAATGCAGGCAGCCTCCAGAAGCCATCAAAGGCAAGGAAGTGTTTTCTTCCCAGAGCCTCCAGAATAATGCAATCCTGCCGTCATCTTGATTTTAGTCCAGTGAAACAGCTTTGGACTTCTGACCTTCAGAACTGTAAGATAGTAAGTTTGTGTTGTTTTAAGCCACTAAGGCTGTGGTGATTTGTTTTAGCAGCTATAGGACATTAATACTTTCGGTTATTATGATGCCATATATTTGTTTATTTTTATATAATTTATTTCCCACCGATACTGGATTAAAAAAATTTAGGCTGCGCTGGGTCTTAGTTGCAGCATGTGGGATCTTTCTTGTGGCATGCATGCAGGATCTAGTTCCCCGACCAGGGATCGAACCCAGGCCCCCTGCATTGGGAGCACAGAGTCTTACCCACTGGACCACCAGGGAAGTCCCACAGTTGTTTATTTTTTAATGTTAAACCAACTTGTATTCCTGGGCTAAACCTCATTTGGTCATGATATATTAGTCATTTTAAATATTGTCAGGTTGGATTTGCTAAAATTTTGTTTAGAATTTCATATCTATGCTCATGAGGGTTGTTGTTTTGTAGTTTTCTTTCTTATAATGTCTTTGGCTTTGTTATCAATCAGAGGAATGCTGGCCACTTAGAATGAGTTGGAAAGTATTTTTTCCTTTAATTTTCTGGAAGAGTTTTTGTTGAATTGATATTATGGCTTCCTTAAATACTTGCTAGAATTCTCCACTGAAATCATTTTTTCCTGCAGTCTTTTTGTTGGAGGGTTTTTAACCATAAATTCTATTTATTTAACAGATATAGGGCTCTTCAGGTTATCTGTTTCTTTTCGAGTGAGCTTTGGTAGCTTGTGTTTCAAAGAATTTGTCCATTTCATCTAAGTTGTCAAGTTTATTTGCAGAAAACTGTTCATAATATTCCCTTATTCTTTTTAGTATTGGTAGAATCTTTAGTGATGTCATTTCTCTCATTCCTGATATTTTGTGTCTTTTCTCTTTTTTCCTTATCAGTCTAGCTAGAGATTTTATCAACTTTATTAATTTCTTTAAAGAATCACTTTTGGGCTTTATTGATTTTCTCTCTCTCTCTCTTTTTTATTTTTTTGCTTTATTTTTTGTTGATTTCTGCTCTAATCTTTATTATTTCCTTTCTAATGCTTACTTTGGGTTTAATTTGCTCCCCCCTATTTCTTTGTAAAAATTGAGGTATAATTGACATTATAACATTATACTAGTTTCAGGGGTACAGCATAATGATTAGATTTTTGTATATATTCCAAAATGATCACCACAGTAAGTCTAGTTAACATCTGTCACCTTATATAGTTACAAAGTTTTTTGTGAAAAGAACTTTTAAGATTTACTCTCTTATTTTCAAATATGCAACACAGTATTATTATTATTATTTTGATACCGATCACTTGTATTTATTTCAGGATGTTACTAAATTATAACCCTGTTAAACATCTATAGGATATTTTATTTTATTTTATTATTATTATTTTTTTTTGCGGTACACGGGCCTCTCACTGCTGTGGCCTCTCCCATTGCGGAGCACAGGCTCCGGACGCACAGACTCAGCGGCCATGGCTCACGGGCCCAGCCGCTCCACGGCGTGTGCGATCCCCCCGGATCGGGGCACGAACCTGCGTCCCCTGCATCGGCAGGCGGACTCCCAACCACCGCGCCACCAGGGAAGCCCAGGATATTTTATTTTTGAAAAGACAGGTCCTTACAAAAACCTGGCATCATAATAATATAACACGTCAAAATTAGATTAAAAATATAGGTCATTGCTCTCATTCACTCTGTCCTAGTGTTAAAGATGTTACAAAGATACACAGAATATCGCCTTGCTGTTCTCTTTTAGGGAGGCTATATCCAAGTTGACAAAAAGTACACCTACATTTACAGACACAGGTGGTGTCAAAGGGGTCTTTCTCTGACTTTAGCAAAGAAAAACAGTCCAAATTGTATTCTTTATACTGCGTGCTTAACTACATCGTGTTTGGAATGTGGTATTATTATTCTCCTACTGGAGTAAGATCCCGCTTTCTCAAAGACTTTCCCCCAAATTTTCTAGAAATAAAGCTTAAATATCATTTATTTCAAGCTTTCAAAATAAAATGTTATCCTCATATATACATGTACCAGGTTGGTATATTCATATATATCCTATCCAATTGCAGGCTAAGAAAAGACATGCATTTAGAGGTGCATTAATGTATTAAAGCAAACGACAACCCAACTTAATCTCAAGAGAAGTTGTGACCTTCCACGTAGTGTTTGATAGAGAAAACACTGATTTTTGACACATTGTCTTATTTTATTCAAATACCAGCCTGCTCATACATGGTCCAAGAACACCCAAATAATAAAGCAAATATAATCACATGTTAAAGATTGGTCTTCAAACATCACAGCCAACGTGCCATGCTTCATTGGCTTCGTATGATCTTGCCAACATAAACCCACATCCACACCTCAGTGGCCACCAAACCATTCAGTAGAGCTTCCTTAACTGTGAGCTGTTTGAAGCTACTGCTTTGAGCACTACTGACAAATTTTTTCAAGCTCTGAATAGCTGTAGGGATCTCAGCAGGGATTGGAGGAACCAGCTCAACTTTGGCGTAGTGTCAAAATGTGGCCACTCGAGCTTCAGGTAAGTCACAGCAGCATTGACCAGTGCCAGGGCCTTCTCTGTGAAGTTACGGAAAAACTGGGCCATGGTTCTAGGACAGAAAGTCCATTGCCCCCACTGGCTGGCTGAATGTCACCCCATAACACAATATTATTAACTATAGTCACCATGCTGTACATTACATCCCCAGGACTTATTTATTTTATGGCTGGAAATTTGTCCTTTTTGATTCTCTTCACCCATTTCCCCCTCTACCCCTCAGTTTCTTAAGGTAGAAAGTCAATGATCTGAGACCTTTCTTCTTTTCTAGTATCAGCATTTAATGCTATAAAATTCCTCCTAAGTACTGTTATAGTGGCATACCACTAATTTTGTGTTTTTCTTTTGTGTTGTGTTTTCATTTTCATTTGGTTCAAAATACTTCATAATTTCCCTTTTGATTTCTTCTTTGACTCATGGGTTATTAAAAGTGTGTTATTTAGTTTCCAAGTATTTGGTGATTTTTCTCATATATTTCTGTTATTGATTTCTAATTTAATTCCATTGTGGTCAGAGAATATTCTTTGTATGACTTGAATCCTTTTAAATTTATACAGACTTGTTTTATGACTCCATCTTTTAAAATTTCCATGGGTACTTGAAACTAATGCACAATCTGATGTTGCTGAGTGGAGTTTTCTGTAAATGTCAATTAGGTCAAAGTTATTTATAGTGTTGTTCAAGTCTTCTATATCCTTAGTGATTTTCTCTCTACTTGTTCTAGCAAATGTTGAGAGAAGAATGTTGAAATCTCCAACTATAATTGTGGATTTGTCTGTTTCTCCTTGCAGTTCTAACCCTTTCTGCATCATGTATTTTGAAGCTCTGTTATTAGATGCATAAACATTTTAGATTTTTATGTCCTCTGTATGAATTGACCCCTTTATTGTTATGGAATGAACTTTATCTCTGGTACTATTTTTGATCTGATAATCTATTTTGTCTGATATTAATACAGCTATGCCAGCTTTCTTTTTTTTAGTTTCAGCATGGCATACTTTTTATATTCTTTTACTTTTAACTTTTTTGCATCTTTATATTGAATGTGTCTTTTTTGAGACAGCCTTTAGTTGGTTCTTGCTTTTTTATCCAATCTGACAGTCTCTGCCTTTTAATTGGAGTGTTTGGGTCGCTTACATTTAATGTGATTATTTATGTTGTTAAGCTTAAGTCTCTCATTCTTGTTATTTGTTTTATATTTGTCCCACCAGTTCTTTGTTTCCTTTTAAATATTTTTCTTTCTTCTTTTGGACTTTTTTTATGATTCTAATTTATCTCTATTGTTTGTTAGCTAAAATTTTTAGTTTTGTTATTTTAGTCATTATTTTAGGGTTTATAGTAGATATCTTTAATTTATAACAGTCGACTTTCAAAGTACCACTTATGTAGAGTGTAAGACTCTTACAAGAGTGCACTTCCATTTCCCATCTCTCAGCCGTTATCCTATTGTTGTCATACATTTAACTTATTCTATATATATATATAATAAATCCCACAATGTACATTGTTATTGTTTAAATAATCAATTATTTAAAAAAGTGGTTTAAATAATGTTAAAACTCATATATTTCCCTGTGTAGTTACTATTTCTGGTGTTTTTCATTCATTGAATCCATATTTCTATCTGGTATCATTTTCTTCTGACTGAAGGACGTCTTTTAATATTTCTTATAATGAAAGACTATTATTAATGAAATCTTTAAGCTCTTGTATGTCTGAAATAGTCTTTATTTTGTCTTTGTTTTGAAAGATATCTTTGCTGGGTTTAGAATTACAGATTAACCCCACTCTATTCTTTTGGAAACTCCAATTACACATATATTAGGCTGCTTAAAGTTGTCTCACAGGTCATTGATACCCCCTTTAAATTCTTTTTGTTTTTCTTTCTGTGTTTCATTTTGGGTAGTTTTTATTGCTATGTCTTCAAGTTCATTCATTTTTTTTCTTCTGCAATGTCTAATCTGCCATTAATCCCACTCAGTGTATTTTTCACTTCAGATTGTGGTTTTCATCTTTATAAGTTTGATTTGGGTCCTTTTAATATCTTAAATGCTGCCACTTAACAATTTAAATATATAGACTACAGCTATAATAATGGTGTTAATGTCATTGTCTGCTAATTCTAACATCTGTGTGAGTTCTGGGTCAGTTTCAATTGATCAATTTTTCTCTTCATTATGGACCATATTTTCCTGCTTCTTTGCATGTTTGGTAATCTTTGATTAGGTGCCAGACATTGTGATTTTTACCTTTTTGGGTATTTTCGCATCCCTTTGGGTACTCCAATTACACACACATTAGGTGTTTTTGTATTCCTGGTTATTTTTGTATTCCTGAACTCTGTTGTGGAATGCAATTTATTTGCAGGAAGAGTTTGATCCTTTTGGATTTTGCTTTTAATATTTGTCAGGTGGGAACAGAGTAGCATTTAGTCTAGGGATAATTATTCCTCACCGCTGAGGCAAGGTTCTTTTGAGTATTCTACCCAATGCTGCATGAATTTTGAGGTTTTCTGGTTTTGGTGAGCACAGATGTTATTCCACGTCCTGTAGGAGTCCTGGATGCCATTCCCTCTAATACCTTTGGATTGTTATTGGCCTGACCCTAGGTATTTTCCTTATACACACATGTTGATGAGTACTCTGATGAAGACTTAAGGGGGCCCTCTCCAGATCTCCAGGGTTCTCTCTCTATGTGTGTCTCTCGTCTTGAGTACTCTGTCCTGAAAATTCTGGTTATCTTTGTCTCTCCCTGTTCTCTCACTCCACTTCCTCAATTCACAGGGCTTTCCAGGCATCACCTCCAGTCCCATTTTTTTTTTCTGCTGCAGCCTGGAAACTTTCTCAAGGCAGTAAGCTAAGATGATTTTAAGGCTCACCTTGTTTGCTTCCTGTCTCTTAGGGATACTGTGTTTTCTGATGTCCAGTGTCTTGAAAACTATTGTTCCATCTGTTTTGTATCATTTATTTTTGCTGTTTCAGGTGGAAGGATAAATTGGTCTCTATTCCCTCACCTTGGGTGGAAGCAGAAATCTCTCCATGTCTTTCAACACCATCTATATGCTAATGTCTCCCACATTCACCCCTGATCTTCAGAGTCTTATATCCAACTTGGAATAGTCATGGCTAGCACCTCAAACTCACCATGTCCAAAATGGAACTCTTGATTCTCCTCTCACAAATCTCTCCTTTCTGTCTTCCTCATCCCAGGAAATATTCAGCCAGATGTTCAGGCAAAAAGCCTTGGTCTCATCCTCTTTTCTTCTCTTTCCCTTACATTCTATATCAGTACCTCAGAAACTCATTTAGCCTTGATCTCCAAAATGTATCTCAAATCTGAGACCCTTTCATTACCCCTACTACTGATTAAAGCCAGTGTCATTGCTCAACTAGAATCTTGCATTGGGCTCCCAACTCCAAACTAACTGCTTTCATTTCTTAACCTCTTACAGTCTTTTTTTCCTTCAGCAGCCAGTGAGCCCTTAAAGATGCTAGCCCCATCATGATCATTCAAAACCCTCCAATGTCTTCTTAACACAACTTAGGATAAAGCCCAAAGTCCTAATCACGGTACACAGGACCCTCTAGGATATGACCTCCACCACCTCTCCCACCTCATCTCCCCTGTCTTCCTTTCTCACTCCACTTTGGCCACCCATCTTCTCACTGCTACTGGATCATGCCAAGGCCCCCCCTCCTTTAGAGAATACTTCCTTTTTCCTTTGCCTGGAACGTCTTCCCCTGGATAGTTCCCTGTCAATCTCTTCATGGGTCTCAGCTCACATATCACCTCCTCATAGAGCCCTTTCACAACTATCTGATCTAAGACAGCGCCCCTGTTGCTTCTGCTCTTATTCTGCTTTATTTTCCATCATTGAACTTATTCCCACCTGACACCCTGCATATTTATTTGTTCATGTGCTTATCATCCCTTTCCCTCAGTACAATGCAGGCTTCACAAGGGCAGGGACTATATCCTGGTCACTCTTGGGTTATCTATGCCTAGAAGAGTGCCTGGAATACGGTAGATGCTCAATGAAGCAGATTGAATGAATGAGTGCTCTTCTTGGCCACTAGGTACAACCTACTTGCTGTGTGACTGTGGACAAGACTTTACCATCTCAGGGCATGGCCTTTTCTAGTTGGCACGGGCCCACTGACTGAAAGTCAGCTCCCCAGCCCCTCACTGTGCACTGTGTCAGATGAGTCCTGGGCTTTGCCCTTCTATTCCGCACCCGACTGGAGGGGGCTGGGCCAGGTGTTCTCAGTCCGAGCTTGGTGGCTCCAAGCTTTGGATTGCCATGACCACCACCAGGGGGCGCTCGATGCTGAGATTCTGGACCAGGGGCTCTGTAGCTCCTGTTTGGGTTGGTAGAAGTCACTGTGATTGACCATCATTTACGACCCTTGTATGTAGGTGGTGTAAGTGTGTGTGGGCAGTGGGAAGGCATTTCTAGGAGCCCTGACTCCGCGGGCTCAGGGTATGGAGTCAACTCATGCTGCTTACCCTCTCATGGCTCCCACCTAGATAGAGACAGACCCCAGGAAATGATTCACCTGTGTCTTCCTGGGGAGGAGAGAAAGAAGCGGGCTCACTAGGATGGAAACTGGGTGGGGGCGTTCAGTGGCTTCTCACATGACCTGGACCCCAAATCACCTTGTGGCTTTGGACAAGTCAACCCTTTGGCATCACTGAGCAGGGTGACCCTATTATTCTTGGGGTCACTCCAAGGAGTCAGACACCTGGCAAACCTGTCTTAGCCCTTGGCCTCCTCCAGGGCTGAGCCATTTGCTGCCCCTCCCTCAGGTTGGGGAAGGCCCCACCCTGGACTCCAGATCGTCCCTCAGACTCCTGAGGCTCAGAGAGTAGGAAAGACAGTTTGAAGTCACACGTCAGCATGTGGTATGCTTGGTTACACTGCACACTCTGTTTTGGGTGCGCCCAATGCCCCCTTGGGCCACTCCCTTTCCTGAGCGCTCTCTCCTCCAGCTCAGACACAGCCTCCGAGCCTTTGCACTTACTGTTCCCTCTGCCTGGCATGTCTTACCCTCAGCTTTTCATGGGGCTGGTTCCTTCCTGTCATTCAGGTGACAGGCCAGATGTCACATCCTCAGAGAGGACTTCCTGGACCACACCTGGTCCCTCTCTATCTCACCCGCTTGTTTTAGTTCTCCTAGAGCGCTTATGACCTTGTGACATTAGACAACTTCCTGGTTTATGGTTTGCACTCTGTCTCCCCTGTCAGAATGAAAGTACCACCAGAGCAGGGACCTTGCCTGACTTGTTCCCTGATGGGCCCCGTCTCTCACGTGGCAGGAGGTGCCCTATGGGCATTACTGAATGAGTGAACAAGGAGGGTGGAGAGTTGCCTGTCAGTCACACAGGTCTCCAGACAAGAGCGCAGAGTCATGCTGACCCCTCCCAGGAGGCCTCAGGCTCTGGGACACTCTGGGGTTGATGTGCCCTTTCTTCTCTGGGCTTCTTACTTCCCCATCTGCTCCCCCTTGAGTGAGCATGCTCCTCAGACAGGAAGTAATGGAGTGTTTGATTTAAGAATCAAAGCCAAGAAAGGGCAGGAGGAGGGAAGGGAGCAGTGGACCCCTAGTGGGGTCCAGCCCCTGGTGTTCTGGGGAGGGGAGCCCAGGGATGGCGGAGGTGCTGGATGCCTTTGCTTTTCCAAACTCAGGCTAAGTGTGTGGATAGGTCTCTGACCGTGCTGACTGCCCTGTGTCACAGGGTGTGTTCTCCGTCAGGAGGCTACAGAGAGCACCTCCTTTACTGTGTGAGTCTGAAGTGCCCTGAGAGCCCTCCCAGTGCCGTGAGCTGTCTTGCAAGACAGCTTGGTGACTGGGTGGAGAGCAGACAATGCAGCTGGAGATCGCGTCATGCTTTGGGCCAAGAAGATCTGAATTAGAGTTCTGGCTCAGTCACTTCCGTGCTGTGCGACCTTGGGCAAGCAACTTCCTCTCTCTGAGCTAGGAAGAAATGAAGTCTGCTTTCTGGGACTGGCTCTGGAACTCTACCCTCCAGGCCCAGGCTTTTGTATCTGGGTTTCCTGGCCATCTTTCTTTCTTTTTTTAAATTGAATTTTAGTTTATTTACAATATTGTGTTAGTTTCAGGTGTACAGTAAAGTGATTCCGTTGTACACATACATATATATATTTTTTCAGGCTATTTCCCATTATAGTTTTTTTTTTTTTTTTTTTTTTCAGTACGCGGGGCTCTCACTATTGCGGCCTCTCCCGTTGCGGAGCACAGGCTCTGGACGCGCAGGCTCAGCGGCCACGGCTCATGAGCCCAGCTGCTCCGCGGCATGTGGGATTCCCCCAGACGGGGGCACGAACCCACGTCCCCTGCATCAGCAGGCAGACTCTCAACCACTGAGCCACCAGGGAAGCCCCCATTATAGTTTAATACAACGTGTTGAATATTTTCCCCTGTGCTATACAGTAAATCCTTGTTGCTTATCTATTTTATGTATGGTAGTGTGTATCTGTTGATCCCATACTCCTAATTTATCCCTTTTTCCATCCCTTTCCCCTTTGGTAACCATAAGTTTGTTTTCTATGTCTGTAAGTCTGTTTCTGTTTTGTATATAGATTCATTTGTATGATTTTTTAGATTCCACGTATAAGTGATATCATATAACACTTGTCTTTCTCTGTCTGACTGTTTTTAGTATGACATTCTCTAGGTGCATCCATGTTGCTGCAAATGGCATTATTTCATTCTTTTTTATGGCTGAGTAATATTTCACTGTATACGTATATCTGGCCATCTTTCAGTGCCCAGCATAAAAGGGTACCTCTTCTGCGAAGCCACCCCACCCCCACCTGGTTCTTCTTGTCCTGGAGTCACCCTGTTCTGCCTATTTCTGTAGCATGATGGCGTTGTCCATATAGATCTCTGTCCCCCTCCCACTAGACCAGAGCCCCTTGTGGCAGGCCTGGGGCTTGATTCATTTCTGGATCCCTCATGCCCAGCATCGGGACAGGCACACCACAGATATGATACTATTTCTTACCCATTTTAGACATGAACAAACAGGCTCAGAGAGGTCAAGTGACTTGCTTGAAGTCACACAGCACACAAGTGGCAAAGCTGGTGGTGTGCTGGTCAATATGCTCTCCACACACAAAAAAGCCTCAGTCTGTCGTATTTGTCAATGTCTATGGTGTAGATACTCCCAAGGAATTTCAAGCTACCAACATGCATCCCTGAACCAGAGGTTGGGAAGTGATGTTCACAACTGGCTCTTGTGAGCGGGGATGAGCCAGCTTCAGTACACCACGGGGCAAAGCTGGGATTCCAACCCAGGCCTGTTTGATGCTGATCAGTGGGCATTCTATGCTAGATTCCTAAAATCTGGTATTATGTGAAAAAACCCCAAGGTACGTAAGGGTGTATATCAAGGGGGAAAAGGAGTATATATACTAGAAAAGAATGTGTGTGTATGGATATATATATATTTGTTTGTGTGTGTGAATCTTGAAGGATTTGCTAGAAACTAATAACAGTGGTTTTTGCCAATGAGGGGGACTGGGTGGCTGGGAGACAGGGTGGGAGAGAGATTTACTCTGGGTATCCTTTATACTCTACATTTTGAACCATGTGAGTATATTAACTGTTCAAAAAACCCCTAAATGAATAAACAGACAACAAATGCAAACCAGCAATCAACCACAAGCAGATGCTGGCCTGCAGCTCTCTGCCAGGCACGTCTGGGGACCTGGAGCTGGGCAGGTGTGCTGAGTGGCTTGGTTGGGGCTGCCCACCGGACCACACCGTCTTTTGGCAGCCCTTGGCCTGTGACCCAAGGCTGGCGTGGGAGGTGGGGAGGCCGCCGTCTTCCCGGAGTGTGAGGGATGGGGGCACTTGTGTTAATTCTCGCCCATGCGGCTTGGTCACTGAGACCATGGCACTGCATTCTGAACTAAATTAGAAATTTAACAAAGCTTATAAATCCTCCACAGCCCGAGCCGTGTGAATCTCCGGAGCAGGGCAGGCTTAGCACTTATCCATCTCCGGCTTAACGACCTCCCCGGCCCAGCCCGGGAATGATTCAGGGCCGGTGACAGGTCTAATTAGCGAACACAAACTTCATCCCGGGCAAGGTGAGGAGGAAGAATGAGCCTGGTCCTGGCCCCAGGGGTGTTAGGGAGGTGAGACGTAGCCCTTGTCCAGTCTGGACTTCGGAGATCTGGTGTGGAGGGAGGGGGTAAGGAGGGACTGGCAAGTGTCTGCTTAACCTTCACTGTTAGTGCAGCCCTGTTGGTGGCATGTCTCGCGCATGTCATTATTTGGGGAAGGCAGTTGTATGATGTGCCCCTCGTAACGTTATTGCATCAAGAGCCATGTGGGACCCATGGAGTCTTCTGGCAAGGCAGCACGTTTGTGGGCAGATCTGAGGCTGTGTTGGTAGCCCGTGTTACGGGTGTGGGAGGTTTTGAGGGTGGGCTCTGGTCTCCCAGTGCCTGAAGGAATTGTGTTCTAGAGCAACACATGTGCAATAAGAGGGTGTCCAGAGAGCCCCATTTTTCAGGGTGTACATCTCAGTGAGAAGATGAATTTTTCCAACCAAGCTGACTGTCCTTGTGAGGTAGTGAGCTCCCCGTCAGTAGATAGACAGCACAGGATCCTCTACCATTAATGGAACCCGAGCTGTGTGCCAGGCCCTTTACACATCATCTGATGCCATCTTCGGGCCCCCATCTCACAGATGAGGAAACTGACGTTCAGTGAGGTTATGAAACATGTCCAGGTCATTCAGAACAGGATTTGAATGCTGGCTTGCTTGGCTTTAGAACTTGTGGCTCCCCTGCTGTACCTCCCCGCTGTCTGCTGCTGACGTGCCCTTCAGGCTGCTCCTCACCTAAGGCACACTCGTGATGATTCTGGGCACAAAATGATGAAAGGCCCCAGAACCACAATCTCCTTGGCAACAAGGGCTGGCTTTGACAGGCTCTTCCACCATGTTCCATGCTGGGGCGGGAAGATGTGGGTGCTCTCACTCCTTCCTCTCTTTCGCTCATTTGCTGGCCTAATTTTTGTGTCCTCTCCCAGCCTCCTCTGGCCTCTCTCTGGCCCCAATTCCCAGCACCTGCTGAGTTATTTGCCAGGAGTTGTGGGTGGGGTGGGTCTGAGCCTTCCCCTTTTACCCATCACCCCTACTGCTCAGATGCAGGAAGCAGGGCCGACACTGTTACCTGGGGGGCATCCGCTCCCACCCCACCAGCCCTTCTGACCCCCTCTCTGCCCTGACCCTGGAGCAGTCACCAGGAGGAGGCCGCCTGGGTAATTGGTTCCATCTAAGCCCCATCCTCAGTGGCGCGAAAGGGAAAGTTATAAATATTTTTATCCATAACTCACGAGAAATAAAAATTTCATTACGCTGAAAAATTTAAATTTTATAAGAAATAAATATTAATCTTGGAGAGTGACTTTTGTGGGAAGTTAACTTTCAAATGTCGTGAATCTGGAGGTGTCTAGGGTCTGGGAGGGAGGGGAAGCCCCCAGTTTGGCCTCCTGGTCTGGGGTGGGGGGTCTTCACTCCTGAGACTGAGGGTCTACCCAGGGTAGAGCCCACCCTCAGCCCCCTTGCTCTCTTCAGTGCTAATTGATTATCTAGCACGTCCAGACAGTTTAATGGTGCTGGGGTACCGCAGGAAAGGAGATAGATGCTCCTCACGTGGAGCGTAAGGTGAGGTGGAGGCAGACAAATGAATAACCACCAGCACCACCAGCACCTCCACCCAGTTAGAACCCCTCTACTGGGCACAAATGCCCCTGCCCCCTGCTAGGTTTTATTTTATTATTATTGTTATTGTACTTAAAACAATTCAAGTCTAACATACACACAGAAAGACGCACAAAGCACGAGCATGCAGCTCAGTGAATGATGGCAACGTACAGGAAGGCACCTTGCCCAGGTCAAGGAATCCAACTTTGGCGCGTGTGCGGGCATTTGGGGGAGGGGAAGGCCCTGCCTGGAGGACCTTGGCAGACTTCCTGATGGATGATTCTTGCTGCCTGACTAGGGAGAGAACGATTTGGGAGTAAGGTGGCCTAACACTAACTGAACGTTTATCACATGCCAGGCCCCATTCTATGTGCTTTATGGGTATTCCTTTAACCCTGACAAAACCCCACGAAGTAAGTGCTGTTATCACCTCATTTTATTGATGAAAAAACAGAAGCACAGAGAGGTTAAGTAACAAATCCAAAGTCACACAGCTGGTGGGAGGCATAGCCAGGTTAGACCTGAGTCCCCTGGCTTAGAGCCTCCAGTCTCTTCTGAGATGAGAGAGCCCAGTCTTGGCCCCAGGTGGCCTGGGTTCTAGTGTCCTCTGGAACCTCTGCAAACCTTTTGATGTTTCACACCTGCTGTGTGACCTCAGGCAAGTCTCTCAACCTCTCTGAACTTCAGGTTCCTCTTCTGAGAAATAGGGATAAAAGCCCCAATTTGTGCTGCCCAGGGTTTGTATGGGGCGAGGCAGAGGTGGCAGAGGCAGATGTTGTAACCCTGACCACAGGGATAAAGCTCATCCTAAGTGTGAACCCTTCTGGCCCATGCGCTGATGCGGTTACACCGAGTGCGCTATGTGTCCCAGTCACTCCCTGCTGCAAGCCGCCTCACTGTGCGGCAGGCCCTCTTGTATTCCCCTCTGATGGGTGAGTAGGGTGGGGTGGTCAGAGATGCTGCCTGTGGGGCGTGGCAGGGGCAGCGGGCTGCTGCTCCAGGCAGGGAAGTGAGGGCGGGATTTGGGACCTGCGTTTAGGAGGGGGTCCCACATGAGCAGAGGTGAGGAGGTCAGTGCGTGCAGGCTGTGTGGGGGGCTGGGAGGGCTGGCTGGATCCTGAGCCGCTCACCTCAACCGCTTCTGCATTCCGCAGATGGGAGAGCTGAGGCCATCCTGAGCTGGGGCGGCAGACCCTGGGTCTGGGGCTGTGCTGCACTTGGGGCAGTGGGGGTGGGAACTTGGACTTGAGCCTGGCAAGCAAAGTCCTTGTCTCTTGAGCCTGACACCAAGGCTGAAGGGGACAGCTGGGCCTAAGTTCCAGCTTGGGGCAGTGGGGTGGTGCCCAGAGGGCCTTGCCCTGCAGTTGACACCGATGTGGCTGGCTGGGACAACCATGGCCCATGTGCGGCAAGGAGAGCCCAGAGGAGGCTGGAGCCCAAGGGTATAATTTCCCCCTTTATGATTCTCCAAAGAGGTGGGTGACAGAGACCTACAACTCTCCAGGGACCAGATGGACCAGATCTCCCTTAATATTGGAAAATACCGTGAATTCCTACTTGGCTGGCCCAGGACCTTGAATGGGGGACTTTGGGCAGCAGTTGGGAAATTCACCTTCTGTAGCAAAAATGCTTCATTGTCCCCCGAGAACTGCCCCCCACCCCAAGTGTACACATTCTCATGTGTTCGAATGTGGACATGTGTGTTGACACAGACACCTGTGCACACACAGATGCGCATACACAGGCGCCCACGCAACCATAGATAGATCCCTAGTTGTTTGTGTACCCCAGAATCCACCCTCCCGACGGCGTTCTGCTGATGGAATGCTGTAATATTTTTCTATTAAATGTTGCATTTGTTGTGCCTTTTAGTACCTCCCCTCATTAAAAATGATATTATCCCCATAAATAAGCCAGCACCTGAGAAGAGTGCCCGACTCCATTTCTCTTCCTAATTGAGACACTTAGCTTTGATTTGCACATCGGCACATACTGAGCGGATTAATTTTCAATTAATGCTCCTGGGCAGGAGGCTGCAGGTGGTGTGGGTTTGCAGCCCAATGGCTTGGGCGAGGGGCAGGTGGGGACAAGGAGGACCCAGCAAGAGTGTCTCTGTGTTTCCTGGCTGCTGGACAGAGAGCTCTGGGGACTGTCTGGGGCTTTGCAGTTTTGTTCTTTGTGGAAAAGTGGATCCTGGGGGCCTCTCTTGAGGGAAGCACCCTCCTCCCATACCAGGTGCTATGGACTGAATATTTGTGTCCCCCACTCACCAGATTCATATGTTGAAGCCCTAAGCCCCCATGTGATGGTGCTGGAGATGGGGCCTTTGGGAGGTAATTAGGTCATGAGGATGGAGCCCTTGTGATGGGATTACTGTCCTTCTAAGAGGAGGCATGAGAGAGCTTGCTCACTGCTCTTCACCATGTGAGGATACAGGATGCCATCTGCAAACTAGGAAGCGGGCCCTCACCAGACACTGGATCTACTGGCACTTTGATCTCAGACTTCCCAGCCTCCAGATCGGTGTGAAATAAATGCTTGTTTAAGCTACCTAGTTTATGGTAATTTGTTATAGCAGCCTGAGCTAAGACACCAGGAAAGGGCTCCCAAACTCTGGTTTGAGCCTGGGTTCTGCAACCAGACAGGCCTGGAATGATAGTCCTTCTGGGCCACTTCTTAGCAGGATGCCCTTGGACCATTCATGTTGATCTTCTCAAGACTTAGTTTCCTCGTCTGCAAAGTGGGGCTAATAAGATGAAGGGCCTCAAGGGGTTGCTGTGGGGATGAAATGAGGTGATGTGAGCAGTGCCTTGTGTTCGGAACATCAGCTCGCCTTTCTCCCTCTCTTCCTCCTCCATGTCTGTCCGTAAGTCTGGTTTCCCATCTGTACCTGTCCCTCTGTCTGTCCAGACCCTTTGCCTTAGACACACACCTGTGAACAGGAGCCTCCCTGGCTCACCTGGGGGTGGCTGCCCTGCGGTATTTCCAGCAGCCGCTTGTATTCTGTACAAATGGCCTCTCTCTCCTTGGTCCTGTGGGTCCTTAGTGGCTCAGGGTACAGGATGTACTCACTGGCACTCAGGAAACCCTCCGCTCCAAGTGGAATGGGCAGGACATGGTCTCACCTGCTCAGCCCAGGATGTCTGTCTGCTCAATGCATTGGGCAGCCACTTCCTGGTCCTGCCCTCAGCCCCTGGCTGGCAGTTCCCCCAGACCTTTGCCTCCTGTGGGTTTGGCCTTCCTTGTGGGACCCGTATAAAATCACGGAGCTGTATGGCTCAGTCTCTGCCTATTGTCACAATTAAAGACACTCTAGTCTGGGAGCCGAAAATGGAAAAACCACTTGAACGTTCATTAAAGTCTTTTGAAGAGCACTAAGGAAGATTCTCTTCACGACAAACAGCACTGCATCTTAAAACCCTAGTTTCTGTGCTCTCTCTCATCGTCACGATGTATCTAACAGGCATAGCTGCTGTCTCTCGACCCTCTCTCAGGACTCCCCCAAACCCTTCCCTAAACCCAGCCTGTGCTGGCTCTGGTCCCGAGGCTGCAAAATGGTGACGCAAGGGCATATCTTTCTCATAAACTTATGAAGTCTGCACAATATTACACATATATATTTTTAAATTTTAATTAATTATTATTTTATTTATTTAATTTATATATTTTTGGCTATGTTGGATCTTCATTGCTGTGCGTGGGCTTTCTCTAGTTGCTGCGAGCGGGGGCTACTCTTCACTGAGGTGTGTGGGCTTCTCATGGCGGTGGATTCTCTTGTTGCAGAGCACGGGCTCTAGGTGTGCGGACTTCAGTAGTTGCGGCATGCAAGCTCAGTAGTTGTGGTGCACAGGCTTAGTTGCTCCGTGTTATTTGGGATCTTCCCGGATCAGGGCTCGAACCCATGTCTCCTGCATTGACAGGCGGATTCTTAACCACTGCGCCACCAGGGAAGCCCTACACATATAGTTTTTGCAATAGTGGGTAACATTAAAAAAGTGGGGGTTTCACATAAAGATCTGCATTTGCAGCTTTGCTTGAGAAATCAGCTCTGGCAACACAGGGCCCTGAGAGAGACGTGTGCTTTCCAGCTCCCCACATGGCCTGCCCCTCTCCCTCCTGGTGCCCACCTGGCCCTTGTCCACGTTTGAGCACATGACCCTTGCTCTCTTCTTCCCCTCCCCCTTCTGGGGATTTCTCTCTGACAGCTAGCTCCTGGGGCCTCTCAGCTCTCCCCATCACTGTTACCACAAACACTGAGGAACTGGGCAGGCAAAGAGCCCTCCTGGGCAGGTGGGCAGGAGGAAAGGGTGTGAGCATTCTCACATTTGCAGTTTTTCTCTTTGATACTTGCAAGGTCATCCCCTAAACCCAAGGCCAGGGCAAGTCCTCCCAGTTCCTTGTCCCTGAGAGTGGGGACTCCTCCTTCTCGTCCTGGCTCCAAGGCTTCTTCTCAGACCAGTTAAAATTTTTTCTTTTCAAAGCAAACCATCCCCATCATTGAAGCAGGAGAATTTTCCAGAACCAGCATCTCTCTTCTTCTGGATACAGCAACACCTGCTTTCCAAACTGCAGCTTCCTCCCTGGCTGAAGCTCCCAACTCCTTCCTAACACCACCTGCCTCGTTGGAGCTGTCCTGCTCGTCCTCAGAGCCTCGCCCCTGGCGTGGCTTATACGATTCCAGGCAAATGCTGGGGAGATGGTAGACCTCTGGGGCTAAGTGGGCAGATTCAGGCCGGGAGACCTGGGTTCCAGTCCTAGTTCTTCTGCTGAGCTCTGTGACCTGATCAAGTTATTCCATCTCCCTAAGCCTCAGTATCCTCTGCAGGATACAGACGATAATAATAGTACCCGTTTCCTAGGGGGGCTGTGCCACTTAAATGAGAAAAAGCGTTTTGCACCTGGATACTCAAAGTATGGTTTTTTGCCTCTTGGTATCTCCTGGGTGCTTGTTAGAAATGCAGAGTCTCAGGCCCCACCCCAGACCTGCAAACCGGAATCTGCATTTCAACAAGATGCCCAGAGATTCCTTGTATACAGTCAAGTTTGAAAAACTCTGATTTAGCACAACTCTTGGCACAAGGGAAGCACTCACAGGACAAGCAGTAGCTGTCCTGGTGACTGTTAGTCTAATAAGAGTCCATATATTCAGGCAGATTCTGGCGCTGGAGAGAAGATGGGGCTCAGTCCTGGCTCTGCCCGTTTGTATTGTGTGCCCAGGTTAGCCTTGCTTCCTGCCTCGTGTTCCCCATCAGTGAAAATGGAGATCCTGATGCTGTCTCCTGGCGCTGATTGGAGAGTGAAATAAGATCAAGCAGAAGGTGTTTCAGGGAGTCGTGGAAAGTGATTCTGAGATATCGAAGCTCTGAAAGCATTTTTGCACACGTTTTATTTACTCTTTCTGCTACTGTTCCCATTTTAAACATGAGAAATGGAGGCGTTTCAAAACCAAGTGATTATTCTGAGCTCATTGAGTGAATCAGCTATAGAACTGGGTCTAGTCCCAGGACCTGAGGCCATGAGCAGTGCAAGACCCCTCCCAGAGCTCCCAGATCCGCCAGATCACCCCATAGCGAGCCCCTGGACCCTCCAGTCTGGCCCTCCCACAACTGAAACCTTCCGGGTGCCTCCGGCTGTAGAGTGCTGTTGGCTGATGGCTTCGTTTTCGTGTGTGGGGGTTGGAGGTGGCTGCAGACCAGGGAGGGGGTGAGGACAGGAAGGATGGGGCAGCTGTGGGATCTGACGGTTAATTATAATGTCCTCACACGTGATCAATCCACAGTCCATGTCCTGAATCCTTAACGACCCAGCTCCTCTTTGGCCGAGCACGAGGCCTTCGTGGGGGTGGAAGGAGGCCAGGCTGTCCTCCTCCTGGTCCCTGGAAGCCCAGCGCGAGGCTACGATGTCGATGTTGCCTCCAAAATATGCCCATCTTGTTTCCGTAATAGCTTCTGTCATTGCTTTTGACAGGCCAGCCATTAAGTCTGGCAAAATTGTAAGAATTATTAACATACGAGGTTTTATATTATTTGACAGCTGTCGGCTCCTTTGGAATCCACATCGCCCCGTCCCATCCCTTCCCTCCCACCCTCCCCCTCGACATCATCCGTCCCCCCACAGGAGGACGGGACGTCCTCCCAGTCACTGGGGAGCCAGGAGAAGACAAGCTCCTGTCAAGCTTCACTCACAATCGCTCCTGCGCATCTGTGGGACGTTCCCTGAGGGCCCGCACATCCCATCTCCGGTCCTAACCTGGATCCTTCCTCAACCAAACCCCTGGCTTCAGTGGTTTCAGCGACGACTCCCAATGCTCCATTTACCTCCCAAGTCTGCCCCAGACCCACATACAATTTGCATCCCAGATGTCTCCTCTCTGATGCTGCAGTCTCCATCCTGGCTCTTCCTATTGAGGTGCCATGCTCCAGCATCCCTCCTGTGTCCCAGGCCAGAAATCCCAGGGTCGCCCTGCTCTCTGCTCCCTCCCACAGCCCCACAGTCTCTGGTCCCCAAGCTCTGTCCATTATGTTTCCTCAAAGGCTTGACTCGCTCCTCTCCTTCCCATCCCTGTTGCTCTGCCCTAGTCTGGGTCTCCACACCTGTTTCCTCACTGGCCGGTGCCTGCCCAGATCCCTTTGGGCCCTCCCATGTAGTGCAGGCCCGGCCTACTTCCAAAAGCCTGAAGTATTTTTCTGGGGCTGCAGCCTGCTTTCCTGGGTCTGTCTTCCAGAGAAACTGCTTGCGCTCAAACCTTGCTCAGAGTTGGTTTACTAGGGGAACCCAACCCAAGACAAGACTCGTGGTCTGTTCCTCCTGCACACCCAAGGGTGAGTCCTGGGGTACACACGTCTGGTTCTTTCATTCCCTTCCCTGGATCCCAGGAGGAGTCCTCGGTACTTCACTTCCTGTTCCATCAGGCTGCTACAGAAAAGGGAGTCCTTCCCGTTGCCGGTGCCCTAGATCCAGAAATCCGGATGCACACAGTGTTTGGGGCTGCTACTTACATTTCAGAAGCAGTTGCCACAGGCTTCTGCCTGTGTATGTTCTTTTGGTACTTTCATTGGATAAAGTTTTGCATTTACACAGCCATTAAGTAATACTGATATAGGGCCATCCATGTTAAAGAGAAATCCATTCCCGGATATCAAAATATATCACAAAGCTATCCCAAATAAAACTTGTGTTGGTTAGCACAAGAATTAACAAATTAACAGAGATGTCCAAAACAGAACCCTAATAAAGGATAAAAGCGGCAGTTCTAATTAGTGTAGAAAGGATAGGCTAGTCACGAAATGGAGATGGATAATTAGGTAATCATTTGGGGAAATAAAGATACCTAACCTCATACAAATTCCAGATGGATAAAAATGTTGATATAAAAAGTGAAACCATAAAAGAACTAGAAGAGACAAAGTTGATGATCTCAGGATGAGGTGGGCCTTCCCCAGGAAACAAGGGAAGAAACCACAGATGAAGCTGAGAGGACTGACAAAATAAAAATACAGAATCCCAAGGTTAAAAAGCAGACCGTTGGGAAGATATAGTGGCAGTGTGTACTACAGAAAAAAAAAAGAAGGAATTGAGTGAGGTTGAATTGAATCAGTCTCCATTTTAGTTGGCTCCTGACACCTAGTATTAAAAATCAGCAGAGCCTAGAATAAGTCCTGAAAAGGCAAACATCTGATCATCTGCTCGTGAACGTGCTCACCCTCATGATCAGGAAGTTCTTCTTGGTGTCCGTCCTGCATCCTTCTTGCTGCAACCGGAGACTCTTCTATCCTTCACGCCTTAGGACCTTTCCCTGAAGTGACTTCAGGCATTTTGTGTGGCTCCAGGGTGTCGAGGCCACGAGGCCTCGGGGCCTTCCTGCGTTGGGAGACATTGTTCAGCCACAGGCAAAGTCTCGGAGGGTTCAGGCTTCTCTGAGGGTTCACTGCGTCTTCAGGCTGGACGCACGGGCCCACAGCTGGTCCTTGTCTCATGCTGTCTACCTCCCCGCCCCCATCTTTGTCCTGAGCCCGCCTCAATCCTACCTGGGCCTTGTCCTGAGACCCGTTCTGAACCTTATCTGGACCCCCCCCTTGACCACCTCTGACTCTCTCTGACCCATCCCAGGCCATGGCCGGAGCCCCCGGAGCCAGGTTCTGTCGGCCAAGCTGCCGCTCTGAGCCGGGCTGGCTGTGCGGGGAACAGATGGGCTCCCTGTGGACAAGGCAGCAGCGCAGAAGCTAATCCACTTTTATCTCGTTATGGTGACAGCCACCCTGTTAAATGGAATGGACTATCGATTCGGGGCTCACTTCCAGCCCGAGGATTTTCCATCACAGGCCTGAGTAGAATAGGAGAAAAGCAACACTTATTAACTCGGGTGCCAGTCAGGGAGAGGTTGGGATGGGGGCAGGGGCTGGATGGGCGCAGGCGCCAGGAGCACTGGGGACCCAGGCTCAGACCCAGGGTCCGAGAGAGTCCCTCCTTATACCCTCCCCCCAGGTACAAGGCGGGAGATGAGGGGGCAGAGACACATGCACACACACTGGTGCGCCTATGTGTCAACACTGACACATACACACGCAACACTGACACACACACATACTTCCAATACCAGCTCATGCACGCACACACAGTACTGACATACGTACGTTCAACACTGACAAACATATGTTCAACACTGACAAACGTCTGTACCCAAGGCTGACACACATCTACACAAATACACAACACTGAATCACGGGCGCACTCACATATACACACTTGATATTGACACCCATGCACACAAGGCTGACACATATAGACACCCGTCATCGACACACATATATACACACAAGGCTGACACACACAGACAACATGCTGACACATGTACATCCCGCAGCTGATGCAGATCCACAGAAGTGCGCTGACATGCAGATACCCATCGCGGACACACATGTGAACACACCACTGACACACGTCTACACTAATGCTCAACCCTGACACACGCACACCCATCACTGGCACGCATATCCTCCAATGCTGACACACACAAATACATAATCCTGACATATATATACATTCAATGCTGACACACACAGACACACAACCCTGGCACACACGCTCACACAATGCCGGACACACACACGTGCGCACAAACACTGACATTACATGCTGACACGTTTCTACTCATGGTGCCGACACATGCCCAGCACGGATGCACACACAAACACACCTTCACTGACCTGCATTCTACAGACACACCCAGTGTGCACCGGCATCAACGTCCAAGTGACACATCTGTGCTGCACTGATAGCCTAACACTGACAGACACAAACACAGTGTGATGCTGGCATATGGATTTGCACCTACCACTGACATGCAAATTAATGATGCACATGCATATAATGTGTACACACGTATACACAACATTCACACACACACACGCACACTCACAAACCCCCTGGCAGCTCCCTTTGTTCAGGCCCCAGGTCAGCATGAAACACCTGGGCAGGTGCTATGGCTGGATGGAGGATGGAACTCAGTGCCTGCCCTCAAGCAGCTTTGCCTCTAGTTGGGGAGACGACACCCAGAATACTTACAGCTAATTCGCGTACAGTGCTTAGCATATGCCTCTCGCTGTTCAAAGCACTAAAATCTTCACAACGACCTCTGGAGTTGGGTACTATTATTAGGCTCATTTTGTAGATGAGAGGCCTGGGCACAGAGAAGCTAAACAATTTGCCCAAAGTCACACAACTCTGGAGTGGGAGAGCTGAAATTTGAACTCAGGCCATCAGGCTCCCAACAATGTCTAACCTCTACGTGTACTGTTTCCTCACATCTGCTTCTGGCCACCACGTCACAGCCCCAGACCTGTCTGCTCACACAGACACACACCCAAGCTTCCAGCCTGGCCTATTGGGAATGAGCCTCCTTGGAGAATGCCCCTACTTCCAATGAGGGCTGTGTGGAGGGCGGGGGCAGCTTTGAGGTGGGACCTCCGACCGGGCAGGTGGGAGGCAGTTCTAGTTTGGAAAGGCTCTGGAGAGGGTCCAGAGGGCCAAGGGCCAGTGTGGGGATGGCTTCCTGGGTGTGTTGTCTGAGCAGGCAGCTCCCTTAGATCTTATTTGCACGTAACCAGCAATGGCTGCTTGATGCAGCTGGGATCTCCCAGGGCCAGGGCCCGGGGGAGGAAGGCTGCCAGGCAGTGAGTGGCTGCCAGGAAACTGGTTTTCTCCAACAGGGAAGGGGGAGAGTGAGTCAGGAAGGCAGACAGCAGTGAGCTGGGCCTGGAGGCCTTGCTCCCTGGACAAATTCTGGAAAGGGGCTTTGGGCTGCCACCTAGTGACAGAGCCTGGAGCTGGGCTGACCATATTCAACCCCTGTTGAGACCCTGACAACTTCTGTCTGACCCACCTCTGTGGGCAATCACTTAGCCTAATCCTCAGTTTCCCCATCGGAAAAATGGCGCTCACAAGATCACCTGAAATCCCTGGGAGGATTAAATAAAATGACATACTAAAGTGCCTGGCCCAATGGGGTGGGACACACAGCCTCCTCTGTCCCATTGGCTGCTGAGTTCTTGGGACCTTTGCTGAGGGCAGCTCCCGGATACCTGCGGTTAGTCCAGAGTCTGGAGAAAGGCTCTGCTTTCCTTCTGGGAGGGAGTTTCAGATCAAGAGGGTGCCCCAATGGCTGGAGTCTGGGGTTAGGTGGGCTGGGGGATTGCTATGGACTGAATTATATCCTCCCAAATTCATAAATTGAAGCCCTAGTACCCAATGTGATAGTATTTGGAGGTGGGGCCTTTGGGAGGTAATTAGGTTTAGATGAGGTCATGAGGGTGGAGCCCCCGTGATGGGATTAGTGCCCTTATAAGAAGAGATACCAGAGAGAGTACTGTCTCTCTGTACCCCTATTCCCCCCAGCACGAACCCAACCATGCTGGCATCCTGATTTTGAACTTCTAGCATCCAGACCTGTGAGAAAATTAATTTCTGTTGCTTAAGCCCCACTCCCATTCCAGTCTGTGGTATTTTGTTATGGCAGCCTGAGCTGATTAGGACAGGGATGGAAAGCTACTGGAGAGGGCTGGTCTGAGGCTGGCACCAACACCGGGCTCTCTCACAAACCAACTACAGCCCAGGACTTGTCTTATGTCTCTTTCTCACTTGTAAAATGGAGGCCTAGGTTGGATTCTCTCCAAAGACCTGCTCCATTTTGATACTATGTGACCCTGGAATTGGGGTCTTTCCCATCTCCCCGGTGAGTGTCTGGAGGGAAGTGGTGGAAGGCAGGCCTGCATGCTCCTCTTCCCTGTCCTCCACCCCATTTCCTGGAGCTGTGACGCTGTGGTGGGAGGTGGGGTCAGGGGTGGGGAGGATATTCCTGCCTGTGACCCTCCCCTGTCTGTGGATTGAGGCATCAGGAGAGGCCTTCCCAAGGCATTTCTGGAAAGTAGGATGTGGGCCAGAACACTGAAGACAGTGGTTTACATCCAGGGTCTCTAGGACCTGGGGACTCACTGACACTGCCCTGAGGTTCTGTTTTGTCCCGACCAGCCAAGTTGTCCTCCAGCTCACCTCAGCCCAGCTGTCCCCCACCTCAGCCCAGCTGTCCCCCCACCTCGGCCCAGCTGTCCCTTCACATCAGCACAACTGTTCCCTTAGATCAGCCCACCTGCTCCTCCACGTCAGCCAACTGCTCTCCAGTATAAGCCTCGCTGTTCCCCAATGTTAGCCCAGGTGCTTCCCATCACAAGCTTAGTTCTCTCACATCTACTGCCTGTTCCCCCACATCAGTCCAGATGTTCCCCATGTCACCAGTCGTTCTACCTTATTGGACAAGTGGTTCTGCCCTCACATCAGGCCAGGGGTTCTGCCCCATCTGCTCAGCTGTTCTCCCCCAACATCAACCTGGCTCTTCCTCCTCAGGTCGCCTCAGCTGTTCCCCTCCGTATCTGTTCAGCATCTTTCCCCATCACATCAGCCCAGCTGTACACTCCCATAAGCTGGTTCTTCTCTCCTTATAGCTTTTCTGGGCACCTTCTCAGCAGGTGGCAGGGCTATATTGGGTTCTTCCAGGGCAGCCTCTCTGGTATTGCTAGAGGGTCCCCCTTCTCTGCTCCAACTTCCCTCACCCACAGGGAAGCAGGGGTATGACCTGTGGTAGCTAATCCTGCTCTTCCCTGAGAGGCACAGGGTAAGGAGGATGAGGCACCCAAGACTGGAAGAAGAGGGAGAGAATTCAGACATCACCATCCCCCTATTGACAGGAGGGACCCCAGCATCATCTCTGACCCTCCCAGAACCAGGGGGAGTGCCTGGCATTACCCCATCCCCAGAGAGGCAGGAGGAACCCCAGGCATTCCACAGTCACCCCAGCTCCAGATAGGAAAGACACCCCCTCATCATGCCCTTCCCCATAAAGATAGGAGCAACCTCTGGAATCATCTTCCCCACCTTAATCTGAACCCCCAGAGGAGAAAAGACAGATCCTGATTAAATATGCAAATTCAAGCAGATGGCGGAGCACGGTGATGGACGGGCTGTCAGGAGAGGATGTCACCATGATGTGTGTTCCTGTGTGTAAGTGTGTATCTGTGTGATTAGTGTGTGTGTGGGGATACTGCACGGGGGAGGGGGAGGAGCCTGGGGGTTGGTGCTGCCTCTGGCCAGTGGGACTGGATGGGGCGGGGCCGGGGAGTCTGCGGGAGGGAGGAGGGAATGGGATGACTTTCCACAGTGGGCCAGCCCAGGACCTCCCTGTGACCAGCTCTCCAGGCCTCTCCATGGCAGGATGCTAAGTCCACCAGATCAGGGCTGGGACAAGAGGGGATTTGTTGGTATAATCTGCACCTGTATCTCTGCTCTTGCCATCAGCCAAACAATAAAGACACAATAGTTACACAACTTACCTGGGGAAGCAATATTGGGTCATTGATTTTGTGTCCCTTGGATTTTCACGGTCTAAACCTTAATGGTTTTTAATCATGAAATATTAGCGCCGCAGGGCACTTAGCACTGACACCTTGCTGGTGAGGGATGGCTCCCCTGCCCCCTCCCCAGTTCCAAGGGGACCACCGTAAAGAGGAGGAGCCAATATCCCCCCTCCACACACACACACCCCCAAGGCAGCAGAGCCTCTGGGAACCTGCCGAGGGATTGGTCCAGGTCTAGGCACAGTTGGGGGAGCCCCTGGAGAACAGGGCACCCTATGATCAGTCCCTCCAGTTCTAGAGGCAGAGCAGAAGAAAATCAACTCATCCTCCAATAAAAGAGGAGATTTGCTTTCACCAGGGTGTGTAGAATAAAAGCTTTTGCCCTTGTCTTTTCCTCCTCCAGATACAACTTTCACCTTAACTCAGTGTGGGGACTCCTACCCACCTGTCAAATCTCTCGGTGGGGTGGTCCCCAAGCACGGTGCCAGGTTGCATTCATTTGTGTATCTTCAGCACTTGGCCCAGTGCCCAGAGCATCACTGGTGCACGTATTGGTTGAATGAATGATGAGTGAATGTGCAAGAGTTTGAAGCTAGGTTCCCTACAGAGACTTTTCATTCATTCAACAAATATTTACTGATCCCCTACTGTGTGCGTGATCTCAGAGGTGAATCTGACCCAGGCCCTGCTCTCGCCGTGGTAAGTGTGGTGGCCGGGGAGGCCCCATGAAATGGAAGGGGCTTTTGAACAGGGGGTTTGAGACACCTGAATGACGTTCAGCCTCCCAAGGGGACCACTTTGAAAAACCAAACTTGTCAGATGTTGAGATCTGAACACAACACCTCTCAGGCCCTCCTCATCCCGGTCAGGCAGGACTTCCAGATGGGGCTTCCTTGGAGAATGAGGTCTGGCTGTCGTGCGTGCTTTTCAGGAAGCCCAGCTGGACTGCCCCGGAGAGGTTGGTTTTTCTGGTGCAGAAGAGGTGGGTGGCAGATGTTGTTGCTGTTGTTTATTTTTTCTGAAAGTGAGCGCACTGCCCACTCCACCCTGTACCTCCCCTCCCCAGCGCCCGCGGGGAAGTTGATAGCAATGGATTACGCAGCGAGGAGAAGGCAGAGAGCACAATTGGAAGAAAGATAAAGATAATTAAAACTGATTGCAACTGTTCCCAGAGAAATCAATTTCATAACTTCAGTGCCTCCCTAAGCTTGCTGCCAAGGATCTGCGGCGCCTGGAGGAGGGCACAGTGTGCAGACGTAGGTGTGTGCGTACGCGGGCGCTTGCGCGTGCGTGTGGCTTCATGCAATGTATGCATGCTCGTATGTACACACCTGCATGCTTTGTGTATGTGGGGGGCGCACACAAGTGTGTCTCTGTGGGGCGCTGGCTCTTGGCCTCACCTGTGATCCTGGGTGGAAAGGGCAAGAGAATCAGGGTGGCTGGGTGGGCTTAGGTCTCCTCTCCTACACCAAGGCCTTGCTTTTGCCTGCTGTAGGGGCCTCCTGGCGAGTCCAACTCCCTTTTATACATACAGGAAGCCGAGGCCCAGAGAGTGGAGTCTGGCCATGACTCACACGGCAAGTGAGGAGAAGAACTGGGGCTAGAATGCTAGTCTCCTGAGATTCCTCTGCTCCCGGGACATCACTGGCCATTTGGGCGAGGGCAGCCAGGGATGGAGGCGGAGGTAGCTCTGACCTTATATGGCCAGGAAGTCCCGTGTGAGCAGCCCCTAATCCACTCACTCACTCACTCCTTCTTTAAACATAGACTGAGCACCTACTGTGTGTCAGGCCCCATGTGTTCTCTAGCTTGGCTGGGGGGGCTGGGGATTTGTCACAGGTGCCTCTGGGAGAGGCTGGGTCCTCTGGAGGAGAGGACTGGTGCATGGTGGTAGCCTTGGAAGGAGAGCCCAGGACAGGACACTCCTAAGATGCACGAGCTGTCCACCCTGGCCGTGGTGGCTCTGCTGGCATTGCTGTCACAGCTGGCGGCTTCTCGTAAGGACCCCTTGGCTCATGCCACAGGCAACTTCCTGGTAAGTGGGCCAGGCCAGGGGTCCTGCTCACCACCACCCTTCCTGCCCACCTCCCCCCGCCCCACCAACCCCACAAGATAAGCCTGCCCAGGGTGAGAGCAGGGTCTGTTATGTCTCTGGGCTGCCCAGGACCCGGCACAGACTGGCAGGCATTACGTGCTCCTCGGGCACAGGACTGGCACGTTAGTGAAACTTTGAGGTACTGAAGTGAACCAGAAAAAACAAAGCCAGAAAACTGCTCACATCCAGGTGTGGGCATCAATTGCTCTAAATGAATGGTTCCCTCTACCTGCCTGTGCTTGTGTCCTCATCCGTAAAATGGAGCACTGTATCCACATGGCACCTGCTGTGAGTTTCAGAGGCGGTTCTGTTGAAGAAGCACCCAGCACATGGTTTTCTCTTCTTGGGGACCCTGGGTCTCCAGGAGTAGAGCATTGCCCAGTAAGCAAGAAGCCAGGAAATAGTTCATGGCCATATGGCTGCTGGAAGCAGGGGGATGGATGAGATGACCTCTTCCAGTGCCTCCAGGGTAAGGTGTCTGGGCATCCCCACCCTTGGTCCATCCCTCCGTGGTGGGCTTGGGAGTGAAGGACCTCTGGGGCTCCTGGGCCAGGCATGAGTTCCTGCAGTACCCCAAATAACCTCTAGATGGCAGCATTGGCGAGCAGGAGCCCAGTAGGCGGTGACGGGAGGGGGCTGGGCTGGGCCAGCGGAGTCAGGCTGCGGCCACAGCTCTCCGGTCAAAACCCCAACCCCTCCCCGCTGTCTGGGATCAGAGGGATAGGGGTGGGGTGGGGCGTGGGAGGTGATATCTTGGGAATTTCTGGATTGGGGAGGAAAGCTTGTGCCTTCTCTTTTAGAGACAGCCCCTCCGGGGGCTAAAGATTTCCAGCTCTTGGGTCTGGGGGTCTGAGCAGGGCAGGAAGTGGCTACAACCTCTTCTCTCAAAGACCTTCTCACTCTTAGCAGTGGGGCCTCTAGGGTTGGGGGAGAGGAGATCCCTGACAGCAGGGCAGGGGCTACCCGTGCAGGCCGGAGATGCCGAGCAGCCCCCCAGCATGAGATGGGGCCAGGGCTGAGCGTCAAAACCCACCCTCCTCGCTCCGCCCCACCCTTCTTGGCGTCCCCTCCTCTCTCTCTTTCCCCAGGAAGCCGGAGAGGAGCAGACGGGAGTTGTCAGCAGCTCGTTAGGGTTACAGATGGGGAGCTGGGGGTGGAGTGGGGGAGGAGGGGAGTTGGAGGGGGCAGAGTTCTTGCCAGGCCCCCTGTGAAGCCCCAGGCAGGGTCCAGCGGGGGCTGCGATGTCCCAAGCCCATGAGAGGCTCAGGAGAAATGCCAGCTTCTCGGGGCTGGGTGTGAGGCGGGGTCTGAGGAGCCGCAGGTCTTCCGGCCTCCTGGAGAGAGCTGGATGGGGGTGCCCCTCCTCACTCCTGCCCTCCTAGCGCACGCCTCTGAACTTCCCAGGGTTGGGGGCTGGGAGGCACCCCCAGATCACACGGGAGAGGGGCCGAAGGGCCATCCTCAGTCTGTGGGTGCTCCGGGGAGGGAGCAGTGGGTGAGTCTAGACTCTGGGGCTCTGAGTTGCTTGCTGTGACCCAGGGTGGGAGGGGGGGAGCTGCTTGGAGATGGAGAATGCTCAACGACAGTCACCTGACCGCGCCTCCAGTCACCAGGGCTTTGGCCATGAAGCAGTAAAGCAGCTGGGCGGTGCCCGGGCCCAGGACGCGGGGCCTGAGGATGGGCATCCATCTGACCTGCTGCTGCTGATTCCTGGTGACCTCGGGGAAGTCATTTTCTCTCTCTCAGCCTTCATTTCACCACCTGGTAAATAATAATAATTAATAATAATAATAATAATAATAATAAAAAAACGGCTCCCTTCCATCGAACATTTACACAGGACACAGCATTTCACATGTATTATTTTAACGCTCGTAACTAGCCTATGGAGACTTGGAGTGGGTAAGTGACTTGGCCAAGGTAACACACCAAGCAGCAAGAAGTCAGACCCAGGGCGGTCTGAGGCCAATGTCTAGTCCTTCCAAGTCCTCTTTTGGGGTCCTCGGCTCTTTCTCTGGTGGGGTGCGGGCTGACACTCCTTTACCAGTGTCTCACGGGAGGCTTAGGAGTGGGTGCATATGTGCGTGTGGTGTCATTGTAGGGGTTCTAGATTTAGCCAATACGAAAACAGGATGCCTAGTTAAATTTGAATACGAAATAACAAATGAAATTTTAAGTATATTCCATGCAATATTTGGGACATACCTATATTACAAAATTCCTTGTTGTCTATCTGGCAGTAGAATGCATTTTATTGTGCACTTATTACCAGGCACTGAGAGTCTGGGTGGGAGGAGCAGAGGTGTGCAGGGGTCATGCCCAAGTTTCACTCATTGCTAGGGGTGACTCTTTGGCCTCTGTTATCTCTTCTGTAAGATGGGGAAGAACCCCTTCCTCCTTCCTCCTGAGGATGGGAACATCCAATGCCCAGAGAGTTGGGGGTGGCTTTGAAGAATCCGGAGAGCTTTGCCAAGATGAGCCCTAGTCTGGTTAGTAGTGGGTGCCTGCCTGTCCCCAGCTCCCTCCCCATCTCCCAGGCACCCACCAGTGAGCCTCCAGGCTCACCCCATCCACCGCTCTACAGAAGCCCACAACCAGAGGGCTGTGTCCATGAAGGGGCTCAGCAAGGCTTTACAGGAAATCAGTGGTCTCTCAAACCTCTTGGGGAGGTGCCCTGGCCAGCCATGGGCCTGAGACACCTGTGTTCGCCACATAACGCAGCCACTGTCTAGCCTGTGAAGCCCCTCACCTCTCAGAGTCTCAGTTTCCTCATCCGTGGTCGGGGAAGAAAAGGACCTCCCTCTCACGGGATGCTGGGAGAGCGCAAAGAAATGGTAGAGAGTGGGTGCTTAGGACATGCTGGCTCTGCCCCACCCCAGCTGTATCCTGTTGTCAGGCACACAGATCATGTCACAGCCCAGGCCAGTTCACTTAAGAAGGGGATCCGGCCACCACCAACATCACAGTCATCTGCCATAGAAGGATGCCTGGGTGGGTAACCATCGTTCCCAGTGGTCCGGGTTGAGACTTGTCTGCTGGGGGTAAGTGACAGAGACACTTGTATGTGCTTCCATCAACACCTGGGCACAGATACACACAGACAAGACACACACAGACACACACACGCACACACACACACTCAGCACACCCACATGGATAGGAGGCTCTTCTGATCCATCTCCCCTCCTCTGTTTGCCTGGGGTTCAACTTTTTCTCCGTAAAACATATAGCCTGATGTCCACCCCCTACAGACCTCGCCCAACAGCGAGGCTTCCCTCCAATGTCCTGGTCCACGGGCTGCTGCTCCCACAGGCTGTCACAGGCTTACAAAGTGTCACTTGTCTTTTCCTTCCTCCCTTTTGTTCAAGTATCAATTTTTAACAGTTTTATTGAGATATAACTGATACACAAAGAACTGCACATATTAAATGTGTCACTTGCTTTGCTTTTCCAATTCATTTATGCCAGTGACACTTGTTACTGAAGTTGGGTGATTTAATGAGATAATAAGTAAACCAAAAATATTGTGAACACACAAAAAGTTGTTGTTTCTGTAAAACTAAATTGAAGTCTTTAGAAAGACTCCATCAAGGTGATTGCTAAAAACTGCTGTCAAATTAGGTGTGGATAAGCAACTGTAAGATAAGATGGGAAACAAAACTTGTAAAAATCTAGAAGATTCGGCACTCACATCACTTTATAAGTGTCTTTTAAGTTCAGGCTCCACTTTAGAGAAATTGACATTGGAAATCGAGGATGATGTGTCGTGGGTTTAGTTCACCCAAGAAAGATGGCATAGCTCTCAAGAGCAGACCCATAGGCAGAGGGAAGACTTTGGTCCTGCACTAAAGAAAATTAAAAAGGCAAAAAACTTATATGCCTGTAAGTTGAAATAGAAGAATGGGGTTGTGAAGACGTGTGTGTGTATGTTTTCAAAGATTTAATTTTGTTTATTTTTGGCTGCGTTGGGTTTTTTTGCTGCGCGCGGGCTTTCTCTAGTTGCGGCGTGTGGGGGCTACTCTCCCTTGCGGTGCGTAAGGCTTCTCATTGCGGTGGTTTCTCTTGTTGCGGAGCATGGGCTCTAGGCGCGCGGGCTTCAGTAGTTGTGGTTCGTGGGCTCAGTAGTTGTGGCTCGCGGGCTCTAGAGCGCAGACTCAGTAGCTGTGACGCACGGGCTTAGTTGCTCGGCGGCATGTGGGATCTTCCTGGACCAGGGCTTGAACCCGTGTCCCCTGCACTGGCAGGTGGATTCTTATCCACTGTGCCACCAGGGAAGTCCCAGGGTGTGTGTCTTTAAAATGATTTCCTCAGAACCAATTTTGAAAATTAACTCACTACCCCCAAACTAATGGTATTAGTTTAACCAGAAGGCTTTTCCCATACTAAGGGACATGTCTGAACACACTCACTGTCACACACCCTCCTAAGCATAGCCATGTACACACACACCCACCCCTGCACACACACACACACACAGCCCTGCACACATGTAGACACACACAGGTACATACGCTGCCCCAAACCACGCACGTACACACAGATGTATGGGTACGTACACTCTCACTCTCCCAGGCTCCGACAGACACATGGGTGCTCACATATACCTATTCACACCCCCCCAATCAGTAACTCACATACACATGTCTGAGCACATGAGTGCATATGCACACACACACAAGATTAAATTTTTTTTTTCTCCTGTGAGAACAGCCAAGGCAATAAGTGGAGGTTGGTTTTTAATCAGAAATTCACACTTTGGTGTTTTTCTCCCCTTGGCCCAGTTGGGGGTTGGGGAGGACGAAGGAGGGAGGAGGGTGGAGGAGGGTGGGGAGGGACCTGGAGGGAGGAGTCTGCCTCCAGACTAGATTCATCTAGCTGGCACCTGGCTGGGGAGACAGTGGTGGTGGCAGTGCAGGTGAGCTGGGTTCCAGCTGCATTACTGAGTGCTCTGTTCTGCTCTTATCTAAGAGGTAGCCAGGACTGCCTGGGACATGGCCTTTCCGGGGCTCCATAGGAAGTGGGGGCAGAAACTCCCAAAAGGGAGAAGGGCGGTGGGCTCTGTGGGGATCCAGGGCTGGGCTTAGCCTGTTCTGTCCAGCCTCTGAGTTGCCAGACTTGGGGAGACCCACTGTGGGTTCTGTGGTCTGGGGCTTGCCAAACCTGGCCTCAGAGGTGCCACCTCAGACCTCCTGCATCTGAATCTCTGGGAATCAGGCTAAGGAATCTGCATTTTTAAAGATCCCCGGGTGATTCTGACGAGCAGCGAGGTTTGGAGCCCCTGACAAGGAGCAACCCACTGCCATAGGAAGACCTCCCTCTGCGGATCCCAGAGACGTGCTGTCTCCCTGGTGCCTTCAGAACCCTGTGTGATTTCGGCCGGGAGTGGGGAGATTTCTAAGACAAGGGCAGAGGGTCCTAGAATTCTGGGAGCTGAAACGAATCTCATGCATGGGTCCACTATTTTTGTTTTTTCAATTTTTTTAACTGAATGAAAGATGCTTTAAATCCTACAGTGCTTTACAATTTTCAGAAGTTTCACACACATGATTTCATGTGGTCCCATAATAACCCCCCTTCTCCCCCTACCCCTGTATTGCCCCTCCCCCCTGGTAACCACTAGTTTGTTCTAAATATCTGGGAGTCTGCTTCTTTTTTGTTTTCTTCACTAGTTTGTTGTATTTTTCTAGATTACACATATAAGTGATATCATACAGTATTTGTCTTTCTCTGAATTATTTCACTTAGCATAATGCCCTCCAAGGCCATCCATGTTGCTGCAAATGGTAAAATTTCATTCCTTTTTATGGCTGAGTAGTATTCCATTGTGTATATATATGTATACCACTTTTTCTTTATCCATTCATCTGTTGATGGACACTTAGGTTGCTTCCATACCTTGGCGATTGTAAATAGTGCTGCTATGAATACTGGGGTGCATGTATCTTTTCAAATTAGTGGGTTTTTTTTTTTCAGATATATTGGGTCCTCTATTTCTATAAAAGGGGACACAGAGAACCAGAGGAGAAAGGACTTGCCCAAGGCCATTCAACGAGTCCTTGAAATTGGTGGGATTTGAATCTGGGCCATCGGGTTCTAAAGCTCATTTTGTGTATCAGTCAGCATGGGCCAGGTTGTGCTGCCATAACAAACAATCCCCAAGTCTCAGTGGCTGAAAACAACGAAGACTTATTTCTCTTTTCTGCTACACATCCAACAAGGGTGCACAGAGCCTCGGTTCATCATGGTCACTCTGTTCATCTTAGTCACCTGGCCGATGGAGCAGCTGCCATCTGGGATTTTGCCAGTTGCTGGGAGGAGGGAAAGGGAGCTCTGGAGGGTGCATTGCACTTAAATGCTTTGGCCTAGGAGTGACCACACCACTAACAGAAGTGGCCAGGTCTAGTTGTATGCCTTACTTCCAACTACAGGAAGTACAATCCTACCACCTGCCAGGAAGTGGGGAGAAACGGAAATATTTGGTGACCAGCATCTATCATGTCTGCTCTGCCAACTGCCTGTGACACAGACCCAGGAGCTCCACTGTGCTCCTGGATGGGGCCCTAAGAGTGCTGGCCTGGGGCAGCCTTTCTCCTGCCCTCCTCAACACAGTCCTGGCCTCCTCAGCTCTGTCCCTGAGACTCCCGGTCTCCCCACCACTTCCTTCTCTACCCCCATCCCCTCTTGGGCCCATAGTCTCCTCTTTATGTTCCAGTCCAGGGGTTTTAGTGTCCAGTCCTGTTTTGCCTCTAACCCACTGTGCAGGGTGAGCCAGAGTCCGTCCTTTCTCATCCAGTGGGTCTCAGTTTGCCCATCTGTATAGTGGGACTCTGCCTCTGAATCTCCCCCTTCCCCCACAATGCCTCTTGTGGGAAGCATTCCTGGAGGCCTCTGTGTGTTGAGACAACAGACCTGGGGGAACAGACTTTATTTTTCCTCCTTTCCTGTCCCTGTTTTAGAAGATCCCACATATGTTGGGCCTGAAGACATCCCACGCCTCCTGGGAGCTGAAGGGGCTGCCGCTTCTGCCAGGAAAATCCCTTCTTGGAGGTGGGGAGCTCTCCCCAGAGAGGAGCCAGGCCTAGACTCTTCACTTCCACGGGGTGGGGTTGGAGGTGACCAGAGCATCAGGCTGTGGCCGTGGGTAGAGAATTCTGCCAGCTCCTCTGCCTCTTACCTGGAGATAGCCCAAGAAGTGAGCTTTATATCTTGAGGGATTTAGGGTTGCTGTCTGGAAGGACTTCCTGGCAAGGACAGTTACTGGATGGGGGAAGGGAGAACAGGGAATCTTCTCCGGTATAGATTGAATTTTTAATTAGTCTACCAAGATCGAACATTTCTTACATTTTAAAGTCATTGTTAATGTTAAAAAGTAATACATCCTCACAAAAAATTAATACATCCTCACTATAAAAAACAAAATAGAGAAGTTTATAGAGTACAGAGTAAACACCCTTCCCTCCTGCAGGCCTGCTCTCCAGGGGAAACCACTGTCAGCAGTTTGGCGCGTATTCCTCCAGACCTTTCCCTATAGACATACAAATAAGACCATAAGGTTTCATAATTTTTCTTTGCAAAAATAGTATCGTGTTTTTGCTTATAAATACAGTTCCATCACCTGCTCACCTACACTCACTCCTCAAACATGTACTGAGCCCCTGCTGTGTGTCTGGCCCTGTGTGGGACCCCAGGCTGTTGCACAGACTCCCTTCCTGGATGTCCCAATGTGGCCGAGGGGGAGGCCACCGCAGACTCTGGGAGGGGCTGGTTGTTTGGAGAAGGTCAGTCGGCGTGGGACTGGTAGGTAGTGGTCTCACCAGGCAGTGTCTGAAGCAGAGATGGGGCATAAAGAGGTTGTGCTGGCCTCATCACAGGGCAGTGAGGTGGTGCTGGTCTCTCTTGACATGGATCAGAGGTCTGTGCAGGGAATAGGGTCCAGGCCAGATGGGGTCTGGGGCAGCCCAGATGTTCCCTTCTCTGGTGATGAAAGATACAAGCTGCCTTTGCCCATCTAGAGCTACCTGGATTAAATCCCACCTCCTCCAGGAGGCCTTCCTTGGGGGTGGGTGGGTGTTTCTCTTTTGCTGCTATGAGCCCCCTCCCATGCATTTTTCACTCGTCTGTGTACCCTCTTCAGAGCAATGACCTGTTTGTAGGTCCCCGCCACCCCATTGGACTATAAACAGCTCCCTGGGGGCAAAGACTGGTCAGATTTAGGGAGGTATCTACCATCTAGCACACAGAAAACACTGGCTCCAAGAATGACTGCAGCTTGCTACTGGCCCCACAAAGACTCAGGACTCTGCATGGAACCTGGGGTGGGTGTTCTCTGTCCGTTTCCTTCTCTTTCTCTAGGATGGGAACAACTCTCCCTGCCCTCCCTCACTCTCCATCCTGCCCCAAAACCAGATTCTGCACAGGTATCTGGGGGTGGACTCAGAACCTTGCCAGAGAGAGTGGTGAGTCTCTGCACATTCCTGTCAGAGCTTGAATACCTTTTCTGATGGGGAACTCACCACTGCTTACAGAGCCCCTTCCTGTCTGCTGAGAAGTCCTTCCTTGCCAAAGTCTGTCCCTGAGACTGAGAATCACAGCCAGTCAGCCCAACATGGGCCCTGGACACCAGCCAACCAGTTCACCCTGCCTTGTACAGATGAAGGAACTCTCTCCAGAGAGGTTAAGTGGCTTGCTCAAAGTCACACAGCAAATGAATAGAAGATTGGAACCCCTGCTCCTGAATCCTGGAACTCAGGACACCCGGGTCCTGGAACTCTGGGCCTCGTTGACCCGGGGAGCTTCTGCTGTCTCAGGGATCTGATGACTGAAGCCATGGTGTGGGCGTCTTCCCCATCCTGCCCACCCCTCCCAGACCGTCCGTGTGTCTGGTCCCTGGGACAGAGCCAACTGGGCTTGGAAAGGCTGCAGTTCGCTCCTGCCCCCCCCCCCCACCTTGCCTCCTCCTTACTCAGCTCCTCTCATTTTTCCTCTGAAAGGAAAAAATTAATAGAAAATGTAAGTGAGCAATCTCGCGGACGAGGCGGGTTTTCATTATTTGCGGCTGGGGAAGGCAGGCTGGGGCGAGGATCCCAGTGAAGCATGGATTCCGCCAGGAGCCTCGGGAGATAATTGAGCAGCGGCGGCAAAGGCGGTGGGCATGGGGCGGGCGCGAGCGAGGGAGCTGTATTATCATTAGAATTTACATGACACATTAGCCAGAAGTGGCCGCGTTCATCTTTCCAACCAAATCCCATTTACCAAATGAGCAGCCGACGCTTGTTTTATCAGCTGGCTCTGTTCTCCGTGCACAGGAAGGAGAGACCACTGGCATTTCCTAGGCGCCCACCGTGTGCCTGATGCGTTCTTTCTTTTTATTTTTTTAAATTTTATTGACGTATAGTTGATTTACAATGTTGTGTTAATTTCTTCTGTACAGCAAAGTGATTCAGTTATACATATATATTCTTTTTCATATTCTTTTCCATTATGGTTTATCACAGGATATTGAATATAGCTCCTTGTGCTATACAGTAGGACCTTGCTGTTTATCCACCCTATATATAATAGTTTGCATCTTGCCGCTTTCTTGTTCCTGAATCCTTGTAATATCCTCGTGGGCAGGTGGCGTTATTACACCCATTTTATGGACAGGGAAACTGAGGCTTAGAGAGGTAATGCTATGCTTTTGTTTTGCATTGTCTGAGCAATAATTGTAAACTTAAGGGAGTGGACTCTGAAGCCAGACTTCCTGGGTTCGAATCTTGGCTCTTTCACTTGCCAGCTCTGTTTCCTTGGGCAAGTTACTTAACCTTTCTGGATCCCCCAGTTCTCACCTGCAAAACGGTATCAATCATAGTACCTATAGCAGGGTTGTTGTGAAGACTAAATACAACACTGAAAGCAAAGCGATTAACATTGAGTGAGCTCCTGACGTCTACCAGTTATTACTATTATTTTTATTGCTAGTATTTATCACGCCCCCAATAGATGCTAGGTCTGTGCGGCATTCCCCGTTCACGATAGCATTTGATCTTCCCAACAGCACTGTTTTTTCTGATGAGAGATCTGAGGCTCAGAGAGGGGAATTGGCCTGACAGAGTTCACCCAGCTCCTGAGTGGTGCTGCTGTTTCTTGAGCTGGAATCGGGTCTTTTAAAGACCAAGACCTGTGTCTTTCTGGCTGCACCAGCTGCTTTCCTGCCCAGGAAGGGAGTTTTCCCTCAGGGCAGGATGGTGAGTCCTTGACAATGCTGGTCCTCTTTGAGCCATTCCTCGCAGGCTCCCCTCTCTGATTTGCCCCCTTTGCGCTTCTTCCCTCTGCCCAAAGGGACCTGAAGGGGAGGGATAAGGGGGTGTCTGCTCAGCCCCCTCTGCTTCTGCCCTCAGGACTGTTGGCTGTTGAGCCCATCACTCACATGGGGCGAGGTGGTGAGGGCTCATGACAGGGACCTTCTGACTGAGCACCTACTGTGCGCCTGGCCCCGGGGTGAGACAGAGATGAATGAGATGCAGCCTCCAATGACAACACAAAGGTTATCACCAACAGAACATGATTAATTGCAGAAGGACTACACTGACAACAGCCAGGCTGGAGTTTGCACGTGGGAGAGCCCCGCTCTGAACAGGGAGCCAGGATCTCAGAGGCTGTGATGAAGGGCTTATTCATTCATGGGGTCGATATGTATTGAGCGCCTCCCATGTGCCAGGAACCCTTCTCGGTGCTTGGGGCTCTCTCTGGGAACAAGCCAGACAAGGACTCTGATCCCATGGAGTTTAACATTCTAAGCAGATGACAAAGGATCATGACATAAAGCCATAATAAGCTCGTTTCAGATAGTAAGTGCTCTGAAGGCGATGACAAAGGCTGATGGGGCAGAGGGAGGCGTGGTTAGATGTTGAGGTCAGAGAAGGCGTCCTAGAGGAGGTGACATTGAACGGTGACACGATGCATTCGCAGAAGGAGCCAGCTGTCCGAGGATCTGAGGGAAGGGTGCTCCAGGCGGGGGAAACAGTGAGGGCAAAGGTTCTGGGGAGGGAATGATCTTGGCAGGTTATAAAAACAGACCGAAGGTGAGTGTGGCTGTGAGGTGGAACATTCCCAGTCTCGGGTGTCCACGGTGAGCTACCTCTTTTCTGAGTGGCCTCTCTCCTCTCCTTCTTGGCCTCTCTGCCTCTCTTTGTTTTTGAAGGCCCTGTGGACATAGGTCGAAAAGCACAGCTAGCTCTGGAGCCAGGTCCCCCATCCCTGCTTATACCCCCGGCCCCCCTCCAGCTGCCCCTTCTGGCTTTGCACCCTGCACTGTAGGCTCCTCCACACCTCCGAGCCTTTGCCCATGCTGTGCCCTCCACTTGGAATTCCTCTGTCTGGTTCAGCTTGGCAAGAGAAGTCTGCCTCCCCTCCTCTGAGTCCTTCGGTCCCCACGCTCCCTGTCTTACACCCCACATTTGATTCACCTGTTTCCCATGGTGGGGAGGGCCTTATTCATAAATATCTGTTGAAGAACATGCCCCTTTTCTGTCTGGCTCTTTCAGGGACTCCTGCCTGTGGTGGCAGCTGTTGGCCTCTGGGATGTCCCTCTGGCCCCCACTGAGGTGGGAAGGGGCTCAAAGCGGATTTCCCTACTTTGCCCCCTCCCCTCCCCCATGGGGTGTACCCAACCCGTTGACCCGAGCTGGGGCCAGAGCAGCGCCCTGGGCTCAGGAGTCTGCACTTCTGTGCGCCGGGAAATGGCTTGGAGATGCTCCGTCAAGCACAAGATATAAATTGCAGGCAGTTTTGAAATGTTTGGCGAGATTGCTTTTTGAGTGGCAACCTGCATCTGTGCGTATCAGGCGGGGGGCAGGGCAGGGAATCATTTACTTTTCTCTCTTCTCTCTCCTCCTCCCTGGCTCTTAGTCCCTTCTAGGCCCAGCAGGACCTCAGCAGGCCTGGAGTAAGAGGTACGGGGCTCTGGACAGAGTCGGGGGTTGAGTGGAGTGGGGGGTCTCCAGGGGAGCTAGGCGAGGGGCTGGTAGGCCCTGGCCAGGACGTCGGCGGACAGGCTGACAGACAGTACAGCAGGCTAACCTGCTGGTGGGCAAAGCCCCCTCCCCCTTCCCCCATTCCAAATGAGATACGCTCAGGGGCCCAGCTTTCAGGGCTTCTCTGCTAGACTGACTTTCAGGCATTGATTCAACTGAATTTTCTTCCATCTCAGCCACACGCGTCAAATCCCAGCGAGGCCCCGGCTCCGGATAGGTGTCCTCATTTTCTAGACCTTCTGGGGCCGTAGGCTGGGCCTCTGTGTTCCGGCCTGGGGGGCAGGGTCAGGCTTCGGGTTGGGGCTAATGGGGAATCGATTACAACCAGGGCGATTACAGTGGGGTAACTGCTGACCTCAGAAGTGATTACTCATTTGTTTCTTTTTTCTTTCATTCATTCATTCATACGAGCCATTTTTTCGAGTGTTTCCCACTAGGTATGGTTTTAGAGCCTGGGGACACAGGAGTGAATTAAACTGAGAAATATCTTCCTTCGTGGAGTTTACATAGGAATTTGTTTCTTAACCTCAGCTCCACTTTCTCATCATTTTATAGCAACATAATGGTGCACTGCGTGGGGAGTTTGGAGGAATCAAAGATCCTAGAAGGCTCAGTCAGGAACTCACAGACGGGGACCACCCTCCATCCTGGTGCTCTGTGCCCTCGGGAAGCTGCCTGAGCTGTCTGTGCCTCAGTCATGAACCAGGAATGAGGTATTATCTCAGGGGGTTGCTAGGAGGATTGAATGGGACCCGGGCTGGCCTATGGTGAGGGCCCCCGGCTGGCTGTTGGCTACTATTTTAGCCCCATGACGTCTGGTCTTAGTGAGGGAGGAGCCCATGAGCCGGGGATTACTGCTGCCCCGATTCTCGGGAGGGGGACAGAGGAGGGGCTGGGTGGTCCACCACAGCAGGGGCCACGACTGCTTTGCTCACTGGCAAATCTTAGGCCCCAGCCCACTGGACGCTCAGTAAGTGGTTTCGAATGAATGATGTATAGCTAGATACCAGCCACCGCTTTGAGCTCCGCCATCAACAGTGTTTCGAGTTGCAGGTGTCTATAAAGAGGAGGAGGGGTGACAGCTAGAGGAGCAGGTGGGGTGGAGGGACGTTTGCTGCTTCTATACAGGACACTGGCCCACGGGGAAGTGCAGATGGAAGGAAGCAGTGGAGGGGGGAGTGAAGAGAGAGGGGAAGGGGATTCTAAAAGAGCCGACCCCTGTGGGGAAGGAGCTGGGCTGAGCACAGAGCCAGAGCAGCCCTGGCCCCCTTTCCTTCAGAGAGCGGAATCGGATGGGGATGCGGATGGGAGGTGAGGCAGGTCACCCCTGCCAGCTTTGCTTTCTTCCCAGTGAACTTGAATGGCAGTTCAAGTTGCGAGCGGGGGGAGGGGTGATGCTGAGAGAGGGGCCAGGCTAGGCTGGTGAGGAGTGTGGAGAAAGTCTGGAACTGGAAAGTCTGGGGGCGGGGAAGGGGGTGGGCCTAAGCTCTGTTCTCAGGGGCCCCAGTCTGAGGAGAGGCATGGCAGAAACTTTCCTTCTCTTTCCCTCTCCTGGCCCCTCCTTCTCTCTCTCTGGCCTCTGAGCTGGATCATCCCTTCCCTCTCTCGGAGCTCAGTTCCAATTTCAGCATGTAAGGCAGGGCTGCTATGGACAAAACGGCCTCAGCTGAGAGTGAGAACTTCCGAGCCAGCCCTGGCAGGCCTGGTGGTCAGACCCCTCCCCGACCCTCCCTGTGCCCAGCTCCTATTGGTCCCCTTGAGGGAGCTCTCCAGGCTCCAGCAGCACTTCCCAGACCAGACTTCTCAGTAAGCCTCTCTCTGCTTCCTGCTCCCAGGGGCCCTCTGAGGGCATGACTAGGGGATTCCTCGTCTCCACCCCAGCAGGAGCATGGGGGAAGCAGGGCCCCCTAGGCAAGGGTCGAGGATTTATAGTCAAACCCCCAGGGAATTGTTTGCTGGGAGGTTGAGGGCTGCTCTCAACCCTTGGAAGGGAGGAGGCTTCAGGCCACATTGTGGTCCCTGTCCGGGTGGCCCTGTGGCCATCTCCCCTCACCCGGGAAACCAGCACTGTAAGGTGGACTCAGTGGGCAGCAGAGCAGGAGACCCGGGGTAGGGGGTCGGCTCCTGGGCATGCATGGGGCTGGCTGGCGGGGCACAGCCATGGGATTCTCACTCCTGAGCTGGAAAACGAGGCCACCCGCTCCTCAGAGGCAGTCAGGAGGGCTCCCCGCGGACCTGGCCTCCAGGCAGGCGCGGAGAGCTGGTTATGGTTTGAGTTAATGCTCCTTAGAAGGAGCCGATGGGTCCCTCTGGGGCCTTTCGGGAGATTACAGATAGCATTCAAACGGATCCGCCCTGGAGAGGGAGAGAGGAGGTGAATGCACTAAGTCAGCCCTCTGAGCTCAGGAAGCCGGGAAAGCGGGCGAGGGCTGGAGCTGGCACTAGGACGGGGGAAATCAGGTACACAGAGCAAACGACCAGCTACCTACCCCATTGTTCCCACTCACTCAGCTTCACCACGACCTGTTATCACGCCTACTTGACCAGTGAGGAAAAGTGACAGCAGAGAGGTTAAGTACCTTGCATGAGGTCACGGGACTACTCAGTGAGAGATCAGGAATCTGAACCCAGGCAGCTTAACTCCAGAGCAGGGCTCTAGAACAGGAGGCGGATCCAACCCGGAGCGGTGCTGACATTGAGTCCTGGGCTGGAGCTGGGGGGCTGGGAGCCGGGTGGAGCTCATGCCCGCAGAGGACGCTCTCTGTTCTTTGTGAATGAGAGGCCTATGGGGCAGATGCCAGGCTCACCTTTTCCTCCTTGCAGTATCAAGGAATATGGGATCTGGGAGGTGTGTCACCTTCATCCTTTCTGGTTCACCTCCGCCTGGATGGCTGGCCCCACTACCTGCCCTGAGGCCTGGGCAGAGACTGCGTCTCAGGCATTTTGGGAGATGCTCCGTCTGGGCCAAGGCTCTCCTGCTCTGGGTCAGGGAGGTCTCAGGGGCTAGAAACAGCAAGGGCAGCTGTGACAGGAATAGCACGCGGGAGGTCCTGGTTAGCTCTATCGGCTGTTCCTGGGTCCAGGGGGGGTCCAGATTGGATCTAAAGTTGGGCTGTGGGAAGTTACAAAGGCTCCTGACCTGGAGCCAGAAGGTGGGTGGGTGTGGCCCCGAAGCAGCCAGAAATCATTTCCCTGAGAGACCAAGGCCCCCTCCATTCCTCATGACCCCTGGGCTCTCAGACTTCTGAAGTCCAGGCTACCTTCAATGATTTAGAATGGCCTGCAGAATAAGGCTCAGTTTAGGCTTTGTTATAAACTTCCAAGTTCTTTTTTTTGGCCACGCGGCATGTAGGATCTTAGTTCCCCAAACAGGGATCAAACCAGCGCCCCCTGCAGTGGAAGCACAGAGTCTTAACCACTGGACTGCCAGGGAAGTCCCTAGACTCCCAAGTTCTTTTGTCTCAATCTCCCAGGGCTAGTGAGAGGTATAAGAGGACTCAAGGAAAGAGCCAGGCCGGGGCTGGGAACATACAGCCTCCCTGGGCCCCCTGAAGGCGTTGCTATTGACACTGACGTGGTTCAGAGGTTACACTGTTATTTTTCCTGACACAACAGCTCAGGGCTTGGGCCAGAGAGTCTGACTAATCTGCCTGGTTGCATTAAGGCCTGAGTCCTATTTTGACTTTTGCTCTGGGCTGGACTTCAGAATTTCTTTCTCTGTGCTTTCAGCTGTGCCTCATCCTACAGAACGCTGCATTTGGCAGGTACAACTGATACATTGAAAAAAGGCCCAATTCAATTTATGGGATGTAAACACAGTGCAACTTTGTGTCTCCCATTATTTTTATAAATTTTATCCCCATGACCTACAGCCTCACTTTTAAGTAATAAGTCCATTTTACAAAGTCACTTGCAGGCATAAAACAGATTTCAGTTCCAAAATTTGAATGTAGAGTTCCGGATAACAATCTCCATTTCAAATTTGATTCAAAGTCCAACCTTTCCCCTCCCCAGGCCTGGGCAGCTGACAGGTTGTAGAGAGGCAGCTGCTGTAACTGACCTCCCCAGGGAAAAGGATGGAGGGAGAGGAGGGGGAACAGTGAAGTACCTCCCTCACTCTGGTCTGAATAAGGCTTCACACTCTCAGGGGAGGGCTGGTGTACATCTCTGCTTTCTCTCAGCTCCTGGGTCTCTAGGGTCCCTTACGGTTGAGTCCCTGCTCCGCCTGGCAGCCCTTAAGTCCCAAGCCCTTAGTCCCAAGCCCTTCCCTTCTCTTGGTCTACTTGCACAGCCTTTGGCCTCACCTGCTCTGGACGTGAAGGGCACCCCCAGGGCAGCTGCTGCTTCTCTACTGTAGACTTTTGCCAGTTAGAATTCCCAGATGGAAGTTAGACCCTGGGATGGATTGAGTATTGGTCGGGCCCCTCACTTTGGGGAGCAGTGCCTGTCGTATCTTGGTGCCTCTGTGGAAACTTTTAAAATTCCCTGTTACACGTGTCAGAGGACAGTTCTGCCTCTGGCCTACCACTAAGAGAGTCAGCGAGAGTGCATGCGGTGCCAGCCGGGTCCAGCTGCCCAAGGCTTCAGGTCAGCCCTTCCCCATCCAGCGGCCATCAGACTCATGGGAAATAGTCAATCTGGGTAAATTATAGAATACTGAATCCTACCTCCATTCCTAAGTAGGTGTGTGATCTCGTGTAGCTGACTTACCCCGTGTTTCCGTTTTGTCATCTGTAGAGTGGGGACAGTCGTACTTACCTCATATATTGTTGAATAAAATGAGATAACTGAAAACACTTAGAGCAGTGTGCCGGGCACACAGTAAGCACTCAGTAAACAACAAATTATTATTATTATCTGTGGACCCTTATTAAACTTGGGAGGCAAAAGGGGAACGGTTAAAGCATAAGCTGTGGAATGTGGAGTGAGACAGATCTGGTTAGAATCTGGCTTCCGGTTTTGTGACTTTGAGCAAATTGCTAACCTGAGCCTCAGTTTGCACAGCTGTAAAATGGAGCTTTTGCTACCCTCATTTGCCTCAGGGCTGTTGGGGGGATTTATTGAGATAAAGTCTCTACTGCTCTGAGCTCAGGGTTGAGAGTGTGGTAGGCAACTGATAAAGGGCAGCTGTGTGTTCATTACTGATGGAGGTAGATTTCCCGGGAGGTCTAGGAAGTACCAGTCCTCACCAGTGCCCCTTTCAGCCAAGCCCCTGCCCTGCCCTCCTTGTGCTGCTTTAATCACCAGGGAAAAACTGAAGGGACCCAGATATGACTGAGAGGCCGCTGATTTATAATTATTACCCCTCACAGGCAGTAATCACTCCTCCACCACCCCCATCCTGGTCCTGGATATTGGAATGCAGCTCTCCGTGGTCAAGAGCTGTGAACCTCAGCCTCAAATTAAATGCAAACAGATGCGTATCTCTCATCTGTGTGTTAGTCCAAGTGTCCAAGTCGTCCTGAAGATCAAGAGAGCAGGGTGGGGTGGTGGGGTGGGAGCAGGGAGACATCTCGGGCGGCCTCGCTAACGAGCAGGCTCATTTGCCTTGTTCTCCTCCCACCGTAAGGAGGGAAGAATTGCTTTTCCTGCTTGGCAAGCCAGTATCAATACTTCCAGAGTGATATGAGGAAGAAAACCACCCCAGGCTTTACTAGTCCTCTGGTGGATTTGGGGAGACGCGCAGCAAAGATTGCTGGGGATGTGGCTCCCCTTCCCCCTGGCCTCACTCCCAGACCACAGAGCAACCCACGGAGTCAAGCTGGACTTGAGACACACAGCTGGAAATGCCCCTTGGAGACAAACCCCCTTGCCCAATTCTCTGTACACATAGAGGAAGGGATGTACTAAAGTTCATAGGACAAAGCTGGGGCTAGAACTAGGCTTTCTGGCTCTCGACCTCATGCTTTTTCCACTAAATGGGGATTTTTAAACTTAAAAAACAAACAAACAAACACAACTACAGAATCTTTTAGAAAGTGAAATCTCATACGGCAACCCCAAACATAAAACAGATCAAGTGGGGTTGTCCTTGCTGAGGTGTGGGCAGTGGGGTGGCTGGGGTGGAGGGGAGTAGAAGCCTAGTCTAGTGACCTCCCACACCCTGGTTGACTCTTAAAACTCCTTTGAGGAACCCTAGGGTTCCACGGCACCCGATTTGCAAACCCCTGCAGTAAACTTCTGTTGTCTCGATTCTCAACATCTGCATCGGGGGAAGAAAATTTGCAGCTTTGGATTCTAGATTTTTGGAACTGAACAGAGATTTGAGATGCTGCTTTGTTGCCTCTCCTCCTGGTATGGGCATCGACTAGGAATGGATAGGGCACTTGCCCTCCTGTTTCACAAGAAAGGGTCAAGAAGAGACCTCACGTCCGAGTGGATTGAAGTCTACTTTGGGGAAGTGCCTTCCTTCTAGATGGGTATGGTCAGTGTTTTGCCTCGGTGAGTGGCGGGAGCCAGACTATGAGAGACCACTCCCCCTTTGTTCTGAGCTCTGAAAGGGGAGGACCCAGGAGGTCTCAGCCTTGGGCTGTTGGGGACAGCTCTGTGTCTGTTGTTAAGACAACTACTCTAAGCTAAGTCTCCTCACCTCTAAAATAGGGACAATAACCTGACCTGGGGCTGTTGTGAGACTGAATCAAATCATTTAAGAAAAAAAGAAGTAATAATGATGGAATTCTTACTAGGTGCTGGGGAACTGTGTTAGTGCTGACGATCCTGTGATTCTATTATTTTGCCCATTTTGCAGCTGAAGCCATTGAGGCAAGGAGGGTAAAGAACATGCCTAATGTCACAGAGCTTACGTGAAATTCCAATACACAAAGAAGATCTAAATGGGCCTTGAAGAAGAGGCTAAGGCTCTGGCTTCCCCTTTAACCCCTCCCCGACACACAGTCTTTGCACATTGTTCAAAGACTCAGGGCCCCGTCCGTGGCTGAAGTGGGCAACACGGAGCATCATTCTGGCTGTGTGTGACCTCCTTGGTCCTTTGCGTGGAGAACATTGCCGAGCCTGCCCTTGGTTGGGCTGGGCTGGGTTGGGCTCATCTGTGCTGGGCTCTTGGTCAGGGTTGTTGAGTAGAACGCTCCTTGTAGGGAGAAATGGACCCCCAGGCAGCCCCAGTTCAGACTTCTTCTCTTTTCTCTTTCAACTTTCCCAAGTTACAAACCGCACAATTAAGGGCTCGCTAATAAGCCATCCATCGTTTTCCCACAAAGAGAGAACTGCAGGCTTCCCACTGGCTTCTTCCTCCTCTGGGAGGGAATCAATGCCTTATCTCAGCCAGGTCTGTGTGCAGAGGAAGGAGGGAAATGAAAGCACTTAATTAAGGCGCAGAGGAGCGGAAAGGGAACACTTTGTCCTCCCTGGCTCCCCGCTCTCCCTTCGCATTCCCTGTCTCCCCTCCCAGGGCGGTGGGCAGAGTCCACTGAGACCCGGTCTGCTCAGCGGACAGAGGAGGAGGTTTTGAAGGTGAGGAAGACCTAGAGGGGGCCCTGCTGGCTGGGCCTGAGCTGGTTTACCCACCCCCACCCCTAGCAGCCTGGCCTTGGCCGTCGGGCAGTGGGTAGTGCGGTGAGCGGCAAGAACTCTGCCTGAAAAACGCCCTCCCTGGGCCTGAATTTCTACCATTAAGGTGTGTTCTTTGAGGTCAGGAGAGCTATCTTGGCTCTCTACCCCCATGACAGTAAATGCTCTCAGAGGGAGCTCTGCTCACAGGCTTCAGGAGAAAGAGCTGGACCCCACAGTCCACACTTTCCCTTCTCTTGGGCCCTGGGAAGTGCCTAGAAAACAGCCTTTGGAAACAGCTGGGAAGGTGAGTGCCCACACGTGAAAGCATCTATACACTTGGAAGACCCAGCCGCCAGAATTCTCTGGGCTGTTCAGAAGTTTCCCCCTGAAGTTCTTCTCTGATAACTCGTGGGCCTCTATCCTCTATGAACTTGGCTGTTGACACTGTGGATGTTCTTGTTCCTTTGGCTCCTGGTACCTTCTGTCCTGCCTGATGTCAAACCATCCTCCTTCACAGCCCCTATGGCCTTCTGGCCTGGATGGGGTCCTTTGCCTCTGGTTTTTCCCATTGTGACTCCTGTCACACCTCTAGTCTTTCACACACAGCTCCAAGACAGTAGGTGGCACCTTTGAAGTTCTGTGACCCTGGTGGTGTCCCTGCCACCCACAGTGGGAGGACAGATGAGGCAAAGGCCATTCTCAGAGGATCCTGGGCCTGGATGGAAGAGCAGTTGCTATAGACTGAATGGTTGTGCCGCCCCCAAATTTGTATGTTGAAACCTAATCCCCAAGGTGATGGTCTTTGGAGCTGGGGCCTTTGGGAGGTGGTTAGGCCATGAGGATGGAGCCCTGGTGAGTTGGATTAGTGCCCTTATAATAGAGACCCTGGAGAGCTCCCTTGCCTCTTCCAACATATGAGGACACAGTGAGAAGAGAGCCATCTATGGACTAGGAAGCTGGCCCTCACCAGACATTGAATCTGCTGGTGCCTTCATCTTGGACTTCCCAGCCTCCAGAACTGTGAGAAATAAATGTCTTTTGTTTATAAACCACCAGTCTCTTATCCTCTGTTACAGCAGCCTGAAGGGACTAAATAGCCATCCTGTTCTGCTTTGCTCTGGGAGGCCTGTGGAGGTCTGGTGTTGCCCACAATCCTTTCCCACCTGCTACAGGGGGTCAGGGATGGAAATTGAGGAAGCCATGAGCAACGGCCTGTGGAAAGTTGACTATATCTGCAGGGTGGCCCTGTTTCCTCACCACTCCGTGAAGGGTGGGCTCAGTGCTATATTCAATGGGACCAATGCTGACCTCATTGAAAGCAAAGTTTTTGGGGATAATTTAATAATTCAATGACTGTTATTGAGGTAATAAAAGGGAGAGTGGAGAACGGATCCTACCTAGGGCATGAGCCATGTTCTGTTTTTAAGTTGATGTGAGGGTGCACAGACCTAGCGTCCCCCGCTGGTCACCCACAGCGTGGTTCTGGCTGTAGCCACCAGCCTCTCCTCTACCCTGATGACTACCTTACCTCTCCTCCTCTTGTCTCTGGGGGCTGGGTTCCTGTTTTTCTCAGGTTTCTCTCGAGTCCCACCTGACACGGCCTGACCACTTCCTGAGAAGCTTGCCAGGGCCCTTGCTGCCCCTCCGTCTACTCTTGGTCAGGTGTAATCTTGTACTGGGCCTCTCCTGTGCCTTGCTTATAATCTCCCTGCTCAACTTTTACCCCAACCCTGGCACCTCGTGCAGGGGTACCCCGTATCTTTCACTTTCTGCCCCAGAGCCTCCCTGTGCCAAGGCTGGAGGTTCCTGTGGGGACACGGCACCCATGTACGTGCAAACCTGGGAGAGTGGATCAGCAACGTGCTGGGGCCGCCTTGAACTGGCTCGCAAGAGCCAATAGTTATGTAACCAGAGAATTTGCTAGCAGGCTGTTTAGCCATTGGCAGCTTGAAATCGGCGTTGGCGGGAGTATTTATACATGGGAATTGGCAAATGCTGCAAATCAGGGCATTTTCCCCCCACCCATCCAGATTTACTAGCACACTACCGGAGGGAGTTAACAGCCACTCGTGGGCCAGCCCTTGACCAGTGAGGCTCAGGAGCTGGGGGTTAAATACTCTCTCCTTCCATCTGCAGATGGATAATTCTTTGAAGTGTTTCTCAGAAGGTCCCAGCAGGGTAGAGCCCCAGTTGACCACAGCAGTGCCTAGTCTGACAATGCACCCTTGTATTGGATTTCATCCTCTTCTCCAGCCGCCACTCCTATTCCCTGGGATACTTCCTGTAATAAACTACTTGCGTACAAATGCTTATCTCAGACTCTACTTTTGTGGGGCAGGGAGTGGGCTCAGGGGTGGGAGGTACAGAAGTTAAGGCTATTGCTTTAGGTACAGACTCTGTTTCCTTCCCCTGCCCGGAGTGTACCATTTCTGTACTTTTATTCCTGTGGTTTTTATTCCCATGTGTAGCTGTGATTGTACAGAGTCTTCCCAAAGCAAACACTCCTGATTTGCCTTGGAACATCTTCTGCAGCAGTGGAAAGGATTTTAAAATGTTCAGTTGATTTAGGCAGCGAAAAGAACATCTTTTGGCCTGAGAGCTGTCTGCAAGACTCTTGCCTGTTACTCTAACTGTTCTCTGTGACTGATTTCCATTTTCATTTGCAAGATAACCACCACCTGTGTCTTCCCTTCATGATTAGATTTCTCCATCATATTCCCCCATCACAGCTGCCCAGGAACCTTAAAGCTGGGGGTTCCAGTCTCAAACGATTTACCCAGCTCTTCCCCAAGTGGGTTTTACATGTCTTAATCTTGTCTCCAGTTTCTAATCCAAATCGTTCGCCCTGATCTGCCTCAGAATCAGCCCACTGATATGCCGCTGATCATTGAATGTTCTGATCCCTGACTCAGTTTTATTTTTTAAACACTTCACAATTTTATTTATTTATTTATTGGCTGCGTTGGGTCTTCGTTGCTGCGCACGGGCTTTCTCTAAGTGCGGTGAGCGGGGGCTACTCTTCGTTGCGGTGCGCAGGCTTCTCATTGCGGTGGCTTCTTTTGTTGTGGAGCATGGGGTCTAGGCACACGGGCTTCAGTAGTTGTGGCGTGTGGGCTCAATAGTTGTGACTCGCGAACTCTAGAGCGCAGGCTCAGTAGTCGTGATGCACGGGCTTAGTTGCTTCGCGGCATGTAGGATCTTCTCAGACCAGGGCTCAAGCCCATGTGCCCTGCATTGGCAGGCAGATTCTTCCCTGCGCCACCAGGGAAGCCCTCTTTTTCTTTTTTTCTTGGCAGAGTCCTATGGGTTGCATTTAGCTGCATCGAGCATTTTGGGTCACGGGTGGAGAGCTTTCTGGTGAACTGGGTCCTGCGTAGTGGCTATGGTGCTCTTCATGCTTGTCTCCTTGAGACAGTCATGTTGCAAGAAAACCAGGTCATGTCAGAATGGAAGAGGATTGGGCATTCTTTCCCTCCCTGTCCCTCTACAAAAGAATGTCAACTCTGGGACTATAGAGAAGCATTTCCCCAAGACAATTCCATTTGGTCCACACAGCTGTGTGAGATGTGGGCCCCTTGTCATCAGTGCTCAATTGGGGGCGTGGTAGGAAGAATGAAGAGAGAAGAGGTCATGGTCATTAAGACCCTGAGGAAGGCACAGGGAAGAGAAGAGAAGTGGTCATGGTCAACAGAAAGGTCTTCCATAGCAGGGCCAGCCTGGCTCTCTGAAAAGATCCCACTGGGCTCCCCAGGGAGTTGGCACTGTCAGGAGGAACCACCCAGGTACTCCACATTAGGTGGTCCAAGGAGTTCCTCATGACTCTTGTGCCCTGGATGTGGCTCTGAGTTTGCAAGTCTCTCATATTCCATTCCCTGAACTCAGGAGAGGATGACAATGCATGGGGTGGCCCCTTCCCTTCATCTCAGGGATCTTCAGCCCACGGGCAGACTGGTACACTTTTGCAGAGCCCACTGGGAGGCCCTGGAAAGGAGAACCCCAGACTGAGGTTCTGAGACACAGTTTCCTGCTGCTTCTCTTTGTAAAGAACCAACATGGTAGGCTCTTCTCTACCTCCCAATCCTCTGCCTTTTGAGTCTTTAGAGCTTGGGCCCTGTGATAAGAGACCACCTGTGCACTCCAAATAGCCATATTCTCCTATATGTTTCCCAGTCTCCCTTGCAGTTAAGTTGGGGTGACTGGTTCTAGCCAATGAGATGTGGGTAGAACTGATGTAAGTTACTTCCAGGATGGCATTGAAAACACCCCATAAAATTATCCAGTAATTATCTGTGGCAACAATGGCGACCACAATTTAGGATGGCAGGACTGCATGACGGAGGAGCCTAGATCCCTGAGTTACTGCTGGAGGAAAGCCACTTAGGAGAGCTACTTGACCCACTGGGCAGACAGAATTTTGGCCCCATGACCTTTGCCTTGATGGTATGCCCGTGGATATATTACATTACATGGCAAAAGGGAGTTTGCAGGCACAACTAAGATTACCAGTCAGATGACCTTAGATAGGGAGATGGTCCTGGATTATCTGGGTAAACCCAGTGCAATCACATGGCTTCTTAAAAGCAGAAGAGGAAGGCAGAGGGATCTGACATGTGAGAAGGACTTGATGTGCCATTGCTGGCTTTGAAGATGAAAGATGTCATGTCAAGAGTATGTGGGCAGCCTCTAAAAGCTGAAAATGACTCCAGGCCAACAGCTAGCAAGGAAATGGGGACCTCAGTCCTATAATCTGCCAACAACCTGAATGAGCTTGGAAGCAATTCTCCCTAGAGCCTTCTGATAAGAGCACTGCTGGCCAACACCTTGATTTTGGCCTTGTGATACCCTAAGCAGTGGACCTAGACAAATGCCAGCTTGGACACCTCACCTGTTATGAGATAATGAATGGTATTTTTAACAGGCTGCTAATTTTCTGGTAATTTGCTATGGCAGTAACTGAAAACTAATATATCCCCATAGGACTTTGTGTGCATAAGAAAAAATCCTGCAAGCCACTGATTGCAGAGCCTGCTGGTTGTAGCAGCTAACGATACTTACTCTAACTAATGCAGGCCCCAATAGCTTCCAGTGTGTGGGGATGTCCATGCTAGCTGGGAGGCAGAGTGGAGAAGAGCCTGGATTCTAGGGCATCTGAGTGCCTGCTTAGGTCTCCTGGGGAGCTGACAGTCTCAACAGATAGGTGCTCAACCAGGAGTGAGCACAGTCTTCATGAGCCCTTGGGAGCAGAAATGGGGTCCAAGAAGAGAAGCCTAGAAAGGAGAAAGGCGGGTCTTCAAGATCACACAGAAAAATCGGCAGAACCAAAGCGGGAACCCAGGCCTCCTAACTCTAAGTTCTGGACTCTTTGCCCAAGCTGGTGCCAGTGAGATTTTGCATGTGAGTGTGCATGTGTGCACATGCGTGGGCTCCCCATGAGCCTGCCGTGCCAGAGTCCTCTCCTCCAGCTCCCGGATCTCCAGGGTTAATGCTCCGCTCAGGAGGCTGAGAAGTGCAGCCTCTCCACTTTGGTAATTGAAATCAATTTCTCAGCCTTATCTTTAGGGAACCTATATAGTCTAGACTGTAATCTGAAAGCCTGGGCTCGGGCAACTTTTAAATGAAAACCCCTCCACGAGCGGGGAGAGGGAGGGAAAAACAAGTGCCTCACCTCTTTCTGCAATTTCTCAAGGAGCATACGAGTGTGGAGGTGATATCTCTCTTTTTTTCTGGGTATTTGGCTTCTGAGCGTGTGAAAATGTGCTTGAAGAGGTGTGAGCATATGTGTGTGTGAGGATGTGAGTGCATCATGGTGTGGAGTGTGTTAGTGTGTGGGGGTTAGGATGGGGGAAGATGTTCCTGTGTGTGTGCGTGCGTGCGTGTGTGTGTGTGTGTGTGTGTGTGACTGGACACAAGAGTGATGGCCTTCTTTTTGTGTTTATTTTTGCCTCTGAGCTTGTGAGCGCATGGATGTCGGAGATGGGTGTGTTCACGAGCATAACTGTGAGTGTGCAGGTGCCTGGAGTCAACTCATGGGCTTGTGAATATGTGTGGGATCAGAGGATGCAATATTTATGCGTCTCCTTTTGGAAGGCATTTCCCATTGGGCCTCCCCTCTGAATTCTCCTGGGCCCAGGAACAGTTTCTTTCAATGCGTTGAGTGGCCTTACTGAACTGCCACTCACCCCTCCAAACCTTCATCCTAACCCTCCAGCTTTCCCCCGTGCACCCAGGAAGGAGAGGCCCTCAATTTGTCTACTCTGGAGAGGTGTCTCCAGCGTCCCTCCTCTTCCCCAAGCCTGTCTAGGTTCCCTCAAGACAGCTCCTCTCTAAGGGCTGGTGTGCCTCTGGGCAGGGGACCTGGTTTGGCTGGATCTCACAGTCACTGGGTGAGACCTTCAGGTATCATCCCAGCAGATAGATGCTCCCTTGTCAAAGCTGTGGTTCTAGACACAAAGGTCTGTGCAGGCTTCCTCCCTGCCTCTCTCTCCAGCCAAGGGTCCCCCCAACCTCCCCGAATCCCCATGGATTTCTCATTTGAAGTCAATCAGCCTTGAAGTCCCTGCCAGTACCTGCAGGGTAATTATGGGGCTGGTAATCAATGCCAGACTCTCAGCTGCCTGGGATGGTGGTGGTGGTGCAGAGGCATAGCTTTCCCTGGGCTCCAGGGAAGACTGGAAGTGGTAGTAACAGCTGGGATCAGGAGGGCCTGGCTTAGAAATAGCCTCCAACTCAGATAGGGGAGGAGTTGGGAGGGAGGGGGTTGGTGCTTGAGCAACTGCCTCCCCAAAAGGCATAGGGACAGAGGTGGTTGTGACAGCAGAAAGGACAGGCATTTTTAAGCCTGAGGACATAGAGAAAGCCTCAGGGGACTGCAGGAAAGTGTTGGGGATGGCAGTGAGGGCAGCACAGGAGTGGGTAAACTAATCTTGGTTCAGTGACAAATTAGCATCCCCCCATGACGTGTCTGAGATTGGGATCTCTGCCTTTTTAACTTCGATTCAATTCAGCTGGAACTAGTTCACTTCCCAATTAAGATATCTGGGCCCTGATTCAGTGCTTAATAAAGGCTTTGGTAAGTGACAATGATGATGGTGATGGTGGTGGTAGTGATGGATTTAGTAAGAGTGGTGATGATGAGGAGGTGAATGGTCTTGGGGTTATGCTGTCTTTAGAGGTGATATGGGGAAAGGGAGGTGGTGATGGCTATGGTGGAGTCAGAGGCGATGGTGTTGATGGTTTTGGGGACTGTGATGAAAGCGACAATTTTATTGGTGGTGATAGTTAAGGTGATGGTGGCAATGGTGGTGATATGAGAGGTGAGATAGTAATTATGGTGTGATAGTGGTGATGGATAGTGTAACAAAGGATGGTGATAACTTTTAAGGAAGTAATCAGAAATCTGGGTGTGGTGACAGGACTGGACAAGACCGATAAGAATGGCATTGAGGAGATAAGGGAGGGGAATTGAAGGAGATGTGGCCTGTGGGTGATGGCCAAGGGGGAGGCAATTTGAACAAAGTGAGCTGCCCATAGTGGGAGCAGATGTGGTAAGGTGCCAGTGGCTAAATTTTGGCAGATGGTCACAAGTTTAGCAGCCAAGTGGTACTGTAGGCTTGGGTCCCAGAAGAAACAGACAGCTCAGCTGGAGTCAGGAACCCAAGCAGGGAGACTGGCAGGTGATAGGAGGATAAGCAGGGATTCCAAGGGCCAATTGTGTAGGAGGCTGGAAGCCAGACTTCAGCACCATATCCAAGGGTCAAGAAGTTATTCTAGGGCTTCCCTGGTGGCGCAGTGGTTGAGAGTCCGCCTGCTGATGCAGGGCACACGGGTTCATGCCCCGGTCCGGGAAGATCCCACATGCCGCGGAGCGGCTGGGCCCGTGAGCCATGGCCACTGAGACTGCGTGTCCGGAGCCTGTGCTCCGCAAAGGGAGAGGCCACAGCAGTGAGAGGCCCGCATACCACAAAAAAAAAAAGAAGTTATTCTAGTTGGGCTTTGGGAATTGGCGACATACAGATTAGCACCATGGACAGAGGCCAATGATAAAGGATAGGGACCATGGCTGGGTACAAACTATGTGTTGGTTGGCTTAAAGTGGAGTGTATGAAGGAATTCTACCCCATGGAGACAAACTCAGGTTCCCCCCAAATGGTGGGTGAGGGCATGGGAGGTTGGGTAAAGGGAGAAGGATCCCGTACATCAGAATAGCATTGAACCCTGCCCTAAATAAGTCAGAAAGAACAGAAGCCATGAACCTGGATAGAGAGGACAAAAGGGAGATGAGAGGAACCTCAAAGAGGTGACTGGCAGAGTAGAAGGAGGACTGCTTTGATAACCAGACAGACCTGGGTATGAGTCCTGATTCCATCAGCTACAAGACCCTTGGCAAGATACTTACCCTGAGATTCAGTTTTCTTCTACATAGACTGGAAATAATAATATCTACCATGAAAGGATGTTGAGAGGATTAAATAGGCGAATGTGTGTCAAGGCACAAAATAGGTGCCCGGAAGAGGTGACTTATCCTCAATTCCTCCAAAGCAACACTCCTTCACAGATGTCCTCAAGCCTATATAGGAGAGGAAAGGGGGTCTGCTATGGGACCCAAAATGCAGATAGGGAGGTGGGAGCCAAGAGATTGACTCATTATCTTGTTCCAAGTGAAACTGTGCACCTCATACTGGGACTTGAACCCACGTGCTGGGACTCAAACCCAGCCTAAACCCAGATTGGGACTTAAACCCACACGGCTGGGACCCAAACCTGGCCAAAACCCACGGTCTTCCAACTGAGATCACACACCTGGTTTCAGGACTTAACGAAACTCAGGTTCTTGATGTCTCATGGCAGAAAGAATTCAGTGAGAGACAAAGTGATAGGTAAGAAGTGGATTTATTTAGAGAGAAGCACACTCCACAGACAGAGTGTGGGCCATCTCAGAAAGGGAGAAAGGCCTCAGGGTATGGGGGTGTCCGTTTTTATAGGGGTGGGTGATTTCATAGGCTAATGAGTGGGATGAGTATTCCAGCTATTTCAGGAAGGGGCAGGGATTTCCAGGAATTGGGCCACCCCCCACTTTTGATCCTTATGGTCGGCCTTGGAACTGTCATGGCGCCTGTGGGTGTGTCATTTAGTGTGCTGACGTGTTACAGTGAGCATATACTCTGAGGCTCAAGGTCTAGTGGAATTCGACTTGGATCCATTTGGTTCTAATCAGTTTATGTCATGGCCTCAGGCTATGTCATCCTTTCAAAGGTTGTGCCCTGCCTCCTCCCTCCTGTTTCACCAGGAAGAGCTGGCAAGAAGAGCTCCAAGTCAGCACAGTTAACAGAGGCCCATCCTTGAGGCCATGGTCCAGATACCAGCCTGAGAATGGGATGAAATGTTTCCTGGTTTTGGGGACTTGCCACATAGAGGGCTTGGCATCTCTATAGCCCCAACCCTGGTACTCTGGACTTTTCCAGCCCTTTGCAACATTGGCTCCTCCAAAGAAGTTTGGTGTCAAGGTCATATCAATGATCAAGGACGTGAGAGCCTCTTTTGCTCCCCAAACAGACTCAGAACCCAGTGTCCTAGAAGAGAGTTGTCCTTATGTGAAAGCCCCAGACTCCTGCCAAGAAGGTGAACTTGGGCTTATACCTGATTTTCCTTTCATGGTATTGTCCTGTGGTGAAGAGGTCAAATTGTAGAAGCAAAAAGACCAGGGTTCAAGTCCTAGACCAGTGTCTTTCTACTTGGGTGACCTTGGACAATGTCCTTAATGTTGATAAAACTCAGTCTCCTTTCCTGTAAAATGGGGGTGGTGTTACCATGTCATAGACTATTTTGAGGACTGTGTGGCAGACACTCACTGTGTGGCCCCCATAATCTCACCCTCTTGGAATTCGTGCCCTTGCATAAGCTCCTCCCCATGAGTATGGGCAGGACCTGTGACTTGCTTCTAACTGATAGAACTGTCTTATGCAATACAGTCGCAGAAGTGACATCCTGTCACCTTTGCCATATTGTATTGGTTAGAAGCAATACTTGCTTTGTCAAAGCTAGCAAGAAAGAGTCTCAGAACCAGATAAGAGGAGTTTGAAGGAGGGTCAGGAGGATAGGATAAGATATAGGGTCATTGCAGGCCTATCCATGGCTGCCAGGTGGCTGTCCCCACAGCTCCATTGTTCCTCTCTCCCCATGCGTGGCCCAGACATGGATGTTTGGTGTTCTCCCCAACCCTGCCACCTTCCTCCTGAGGCTCTCCAGAAGCCACCGTACCCAGAAATGAGGCCTCCGTGTGACCCAGGACAAGCCTCAGTGCCCACGCTCAGAAACGGCACCTTGGGGGCCAGCGTCAGGCTTAGGGTGACTCCGTAAGTCAGAGCATTTTGATGCATAAAATCTGGAAACACGAGTCTATGAATTGTAATCGAGCATGACGAAATCTCATCAACAGAAGTACATATGAAATTCACGATGACAGGGAGATGCACAGATGTGTTCCTGCGTTCCCGCCCCCACACGCCCAGCTCTGGCTCACAGCTCCATCCCCAGATTTATTCTCTGCACACAGCGAATTAACCCTAAGTGTCTCGGATGGCTCAGCTCCGCCACGACATCCCTCCCTTCACCTTTCTGTCCCATGAGGAGCCGGGATGTTCTCCTGCCCTGTGCCTTTGTGGCAGGAGCCATCTCACCTTAGCTGTTCATTTGGGCCTAGACTGTTGGTGGGAAAAGAATCTGGAGAAGCCAACTTCTCCACCAACCGCAGACCGACTCATAGCCTAGTATTACGAGCTATTACTAATAGCTAGTAATAGTTGGCTATGATTTACCAAACAGGTCTGGGCTGGGTGCCATTCCTGCCACGCCTGGAACCAGATCACCTGAGTTTGAATCCCAGTTCTGCCATTTGCTGGCTTTTTGACCTTGGGCACGTCACCTAACCTCTCTGAGCCAGCTTATTCCTCTGTAGAATGGGGATGATCACAGTACCGACTTTACAGGATTGCTTCTAGGATTGAATGAGTTAGCACAGATAGAATGCTCAGGACAGTGCCTACCACATAGAAAACACTACCTAAGTTATTATTATCTTTCTAATCCTTTTTCCACATTAGAGAGCCATAGCCTTGAAGATGAAAGAGCTGAGCCTCAGCAAGGTTAAACAGTTTGCCTGGGGTCACGCAGCTCATCAGCAGCCGATCCGAGATTCAAAGTCAGTGGCTTTGACAAAGTTTGTTCTGACCACTAAGCCATGTGTTTTGGGGTGCTCCCCAGTCCTATGATCTCAGACTGGGACCTCCAGCTTGCACCCTGGGTTTGGAGGGACAAGCCTCCCTTGTCAGCATCCACTTGTCTTCTGAATCCAGGGTTTCCGTGGGATCCAGGAGTCCCCATGTCCACGGCCCCCTTGCCTCTGTACGGACCACCTACCTCCAATGCAGCGAAATCACCTCTTCCCTGCTTCCCCAGAAGGCCAGCCCACGTCTGGTTGAGATCCCTGCACAGCAGCACCCCTCTAATCCTCACCATCACCCCAAGGGCCCGCATGAGTATCCCAGGAAGCTGAAGAATGGCTTAAAACCATGTAGCCTAAAGTGTGCTTTGTTGAATGTGTTTAGAGAAAAACAGGTGTGTGGACGAATAAGCTTGGGCAGTGCTGGGTAAACCAAGGCGGAGAGGTTTCCTTTTTGCAGGCCCTCTCAGAGCCTCTGCTATGCTAATCTTTTTTTTTTTTTTTTGCTGTACGCGGGCCTCTCACTGCTGTGGCCTCTCCCGCTGCGGAGCACAGGCTCCGGACGCGCAGGCTCAGCGGCCATGTCTCACGGGCCCAGCCGCTCTGCGGCATGTGGGATCTTCCCGGACCGGGGCACGAACCCGCATCCCCTGCATCGGCAGGCGGACTCTCAACCACTGCGCCACCAGGGAAGCCCTGCTATGCTAATCTTTAACGCAAAACTTCAAGAGCAGGTAGGAGCAGGCAGGGTTTCACAAACTTACTTGGCTATAGGCAACTTTCTAGCCACAGCTCACTGGGGCTCCAGCATCCCCTGGAGCTGATGGTCCCTAGATAATGCTTGTATAAGCACATGAGGCCCATTACCTGACTGCAGGGCCAGTTGGGTTCCAAGTAGGACCTCAGGTTGGGCAGGGGTGAGTTGGCCTAGTCTTCTGCCTTCCTTTTGGAAAGAGCAGTGACTTTGTAATCACGTGGCAGGTTGGAGAAGGGAGGTGTGGCTCCCCTCAGGGAGCAAGAGTGACACCTACTCCTAGACCCTGACTCAAAGAGTGATTCATGCCTCTGTGTGTGTGTTTGCGTGTGCGTGTGCACACACGTGCACGCATGTGTGTGAGCCAGTGAAATAGTGATGGTAATTCAGCACCTCCAAGGTGGGGACCTGACACTGTATGGGTTGTGGGGCAGATAGAACAGACCCCACTTTGGGAAGCTCCTCATCAAGTGGAAGAGCCGAAATCCTGACACTGACAAAGTCCTTGGACTGATGGAGTAGGCAGTTCTGGTCTTGAGAAGTCTCCCAGTCTTGTAGAAATCTGCAACACCATTGGGAAGATTATAGCCCACAGAAGAAGCACATTCTTGGATACACACATATATGCACCCCTGTATACAATACAGAGCCTATATATATATGTATGTATGTATACACACACACACACACACACACACACACTTTATGGTAGGCAGAATTCGAAGATGACCCCCAAGAGTCCCACCCTCTCGTGTACACACCCTGCATAATCTCCTCCCCTTAAGTATGGGTGGGACCTGTGAATATGATGGCTATCACCCCCACGATTAGGTTATGTCTTATGACAAAAGTGAAGGGATTTTTCTGATGTAATTAAGGTCCCTAATCAGTTGATTGTGAGTTAATCAAAAGGAAGATTATCCTGGGTGAGATTGAGCTAATCAGGTGAACCTTTAAAAGAAGGTCTAGAGGTCAGACAGACAGAGATTTTCCTGCTGCTTTGAACAAGCATGCTGCCATGAGCTACAAGGAAACACATTCTGCTAATGTCCGCACGAGCTTGGAAGAGGACCCTGAGCCTCACAGGAGTTTACAGCCTCAGACAACAGCTAGTTGCAGCTATGTGAGACCTTATGCAGAGGACCAGCTAGGCTGTGCCTCAATTCCTGACCCCAAAAAATCATGAGATCATAATTCGGTGTTTTTTTAAGTGGCGAAGTTTGTGGTAATTTGTGGTATTGCTATGCAGCAATAGAAGACTAGTGCACAGGCACTCCAGTCAATGAAGGTACACAAATATAGCCAAAGACATCCATATGTACATAGACACACATATAAACATTCCCACCTCTCCATTCACATGTACACCATGCTCACAGACATACCAACCTTTATATCCATAAACATATATACATGCATAAGCACGTGCATAAGCACATACACATTCCTAGGTACACATACACACACCTGCTTGCACCCATAAACAATGATATAGACATCCACGTTTCTATACATCCACGTTTACATGAACACTCAGTACGTGCACATGGACACACATGGTAATAACGATAATAAACATTTATTAACTGCTTTCTATGTGCAGTCACTGGCCTAAGTTCTTCATACCTATTAACCCACTTAGTCAATAATTACGTAGACATACAGAAGCACACACATGATATATCCACGCAGACCTGCATACCAGACCACCATCTTCTGTAAAATACTGTATCACTGTATACTACAGGAGCACAAAGTGAAAAGCTCTCAGCTGGAACAGTTTCTCAGGGAGGGTTCTGGCGGAGTGCTTGTTTTCCCCTTCTAGTGCCTCGCAGGTGGATAAGTTAAAAGCACCTTCGTTTCTTCTTTTTTTTCTTTTTAAGTTTATTTATTTATTTATTTTTGGCTGCGTTGGGTCTTTGTTGCTGTGCGTGGGCTTTCTCTAGTTGCGGTGAGCGGGGGTTACGCTTCATTGCGGTGTGCGGGTTTCTCATTGCAGTGGCTTCTCTTGTTGTGGAGCACAGGCTCTAGGCACGCAGGCTTCCGTAGCTGTGGCATGAGGGCTCAGTAGTTGTGGCTTGCGGGCTCTAGAGCGCAGGCTCAGTAGTTGCGGTGCACGGGCTTAGTTGCTCCGCGGCATGTGGGATCTTCCTGGACCAGGGCTTGAACCGTGTCACCTGCATTGGCAGGCGGATTCTTAACCACTGTGCCCCCAGGGAAGTCCCACCTTCATTGCCACCCCCATGCTGACTTCAGTCTTTCCACTAGGTGGTGCTAGACCAGCATCTTTGGGTTTGAAGGGCAGATTCCTGGCTGGCTCTGGGGAGCAGAGCTTACATCTCGGGTGAGGAGAGACAGACACCAGAAAGAGAAAACTTCTCTTGGCCACAGCATTCCATCTCCATCAGCTCCCTTTCTGTCCAACATAGTCCAGTATGTCCTTGAAGCTCTACGACCATTTGTGCTCTTCTCAGCTGGGAGCCAAGGCTCAGGTGATGGTGCTGGCCAGGCCGTGGCCTTCTCTGACACCTCCCTGAGAATATCCAGACATCTAAGCCCCTGGTCATCTTTCATCTTAAGACTTTATTTGTTTATTTAATAAACCCTGTGCTCCATATACTATGACCTGGCACTGTCCTAAACAAATATTAACTCACGTAATCCTCATAACAACCTTATGAGATAGGTACTATCATTATTGCCATTTACAGATGAGGAAACTGAGGCACAGAGAGGTTAGGTAACTTGTCTAAGCTCACACAGATAGTCAATGGCAAGAAGGAAGGGGAAAAGGCAAGGAATCTTTACCCCATATCTTTATTTTTACCGCATATCCCAGCACTAAAATCAGGTCAGTGGAGAAACCTGGTCTTGAACTCAGAACTCAAGCCCAGTGCTGTGCTTTTGTTTCTGGACCTGGGATATGCATGAAGATTAAGGCTGAGGCTGCAGCTGAGTGGGGGGTTGTGACAGGAGCAGAAGACTGTCTCCTTTGCATGTGTCAGTGACCCCTCACTGGGGTTTGGAGTCCAGGAAGCAACTTCCTGGCCAAGTGGGGCTCTCTTTGGGATTTTCCCATGGATTCCACATAAAGGTATAAAAGGTAGGGCCAGCTCCCAGCTGATGCCCAGCTGCGGGTGAGTCTATAGACTCAGACGCCAGAACGGGCCTTTTACAAGATACACAACCCATTCTACACTCAATTGCATCCCATAAATCAGGTTAACCTTTTCAACGCAGTTCGGAGAAAATTAATTACTCATATCAGAGCGCATGACCTTTTTCCTGGGCAGGATGAGCCAGGCCGCTCCCAAGAACTGGGCTTCCTGTTCTCTACACTGCGGCATCCCAGCCTTTGGGAAGCCACCCTGTAGCCCACACGTTCAACCCAGGACGGCCAGTTACCCGTGTGTTTCCCAGGGGTGATCATGCTGGGTTACTCAGTGCCCCTCCTAAAGACTGGGTCCTCCTCAATGGGCCATTTGGGGCTGATGAGGGGCCAGGAGGACCACCCTGATCCTTGTTGCAAGCCCTGGTTTGGGCAGGGGGAGGGGAGAAAGGAAGGGAGAAAGAAGCATTTCAGGATTCTATATTTCCTCCTGGGGAGAGTTTTTCTAGCCCCAGGAAAACTCCCATTGGGATCGGATGGTAAGTTTCCCACTCAGGGTACGCCCCCTAGACTCACCCCACATGTTGACATCATCCAACCAGCTCATCAGCATTCAACTAATTGACGCTCCCACCATCCAAGCAACCAACTGACAATCTAAACAAAAAGCCACTCAGCCACCCACCTAACCAACACCTAACCAACCGGTAGATAACGACGTGGAAAGTTGGTACTGAATCCTTACTTTGTGCAGCCCTGGGGAATGTGGGTGAAAAGGGGGACCCAGGTCCTGCCCTCCAGAGGCTTCCAGTTTTGTTGGAGACAACAGACTTGAAGCAGGGAACGAGACAGTGCAGAATTATTGGGTAAGTGAGGACAGACTATGGAAGAATCTTGGAATTTTTTGCTCTCGCAGGGGTTGGTTAGCTTTCGTCTTTTTTAGTTCTTATAGTTGTCAGCTGCAGGCAACAGAGGGCAGGCCATTCAATCACACGCAGTTATCCCTTGACCACTGTCCCGACCACACATGTGTGTCCTGGTGGTGAGGACAGGGCACAGAGTTTCAGAGTTCTGGCTTTGCTGTTGGACAGACTTTCTATTTGAATCCTGGCTCTGTCACTAATTAGCTGATGGTCCTTGGGCAAGTTATCTAACCTTTGAGCCTTAATCTTCTTGTCTAAAAGAAATGGGTATCATAAGACCTGTCTGACAGAGAGGCTGTAAGAATTTGAGACGATGCCTGTAGGGTCCTTAGCACAGTACTTTGTGCATAGTAAGTGCTCACTAAATGTCAGTGAAAATGATTATTGTTGTCTGCTGCCAATATGATTCTCAGCAAACAGTGAACCCAGTTCTTAACCTGAGGCTGGAGAGATCGTATGCTTTGAAATGAGTGCTCTCAGGGATACGTTTAAAGTATACTGTGAGCCAGCTTGCTTTAGGGATTCTGAGGATGAGAGGCCTTTGTTGTGTCTTGGAGCAAAAATGAAGGAAGAGCCTGGATTGATGAGTCTGTGCTCTTGCCTGTGAGCAGGACCCAGAGTCTCTCAGTGTCTTTGCTTCATCTAAAGGAAGGACACACAGTGACCGGATCTGGGAGTGCAAGAAGCCCTTCTTCCCATTCTCACCATGGTTTGGAGCTCTAGATCCCATTAACAGGATCACCTGCCTGGGGTGGGGGGAAGGGGCGGTTTGCTGGTCCTTATATGAGCACCACTGTCTGTGGCCCCAACCTGGGGGATTTCTTAGATGGTGATGTGCAGGAGGGTGGGGCCAGGATAGGTGGAGGTGGGAATGAAGCCAGGAGGAGGTGACACGGCCTGCAGGGGCTGGTCTGTATAGTGTGGCAGGAGGCTGGAGGTATATACCTAGAAGGCGGCCAGAGGAGAAGGTGCCGCTGGGGGCTGCCACTAAGCTGGGGCTCGGCAGGCTGTGGACGGTGCGGATCCAATCAGAGACGAAGGATGCTCTTGGGGACCAGACTCGTAGTGTGGGCTACTCCAAGGTCCCATCCTCAGCGCAGGCGATCTCATGGGCTCCTGTAGCTTCAACATCACTTACCTTTTGAAGACTCCTAAACGGATAAACCCATTATATTAGTCAGCTCAGGCCGCCATAACAAAACACCATAGACTGCGTGGCTTAAACAAGAGAAATTAATTTTCTCACAGTTAAGGAGGCTACAAGTCCCAGATCAAATTTCTGGTCGATCGGGGTCTCACCCTAAAAACCTCATTTAACATTAATTACTTCCTTAGAGGCCCCATCTCCAAACCTAGCCACGCTGGGGGTCAGGATTCACCCTCTGAATTCAATACATGAGTTTGAGGGGAACACAATTCAGTCCACAGCACCCACTGCCATCTGCACTCTTGAGATCCAGGCCTGTACGTCCAGGTGTCAGCAGGACTCCTTACCTGGCTGACCCTGGGAACCTCATTCACCCTGCCGGGCACTGAACTTCTTGCCTGAGATCTTTTGCCTGATAACTGCTGGGCACACCCAAGGGGTGGGGCTTGACAGCCATGTTTCTGTGGGACTCCGCCCCCAGTCACTGCTGACTGGACCAGAGGTGGATAACTGATCCACGTTGGCCACTCATATTTTCTCTCTCAAAGTCTTGGAATCACTGATGTTGTTCAGTCTGGGCTGGTCTTGGAAATCTGGTACTTTGAGCTCAGGAGTGGTGGGGCAGCCATCCTTGGTTACTTAAGTGCATGGAGAAGCTGAAAGAGAAGAAGGAAGAGGAGAGAGAAGATGAAGAGAGAAGGTCTTGGGCTCCCATCCGCTTTCGAGTTCTTTTGACGTTGGGCTTTGGTTCTGCCCTTGAGTTTCACAAGACACCCCTGTATCCTTATAACATCCCACTTAAAAATATCCTGTGCTGTTCATTGGGCTCTGTTACTAGCAATCCAAGAACCCTTACTACAGCTGTTAGGACAAGGACCTTGCTCTTGCCAACACTGGGAGGGGAAGGGGGATGAGGGGACAGGGAAAGAGAGAGAATCATGGAGACCCAGGGAAATGTGTGCCGGAGTGTTTCACGAGAAGCGTGAGAAGGATGGAGACCAAGGTCTGTGCATCGTGTGTGTGTGTACGTGTGTGAGAGAGACGTGGACACACTGCCGGGGAAAGGATGAATGAGAGAGAGGATTAAGCTGATCAATGACACACACCTACATGCAGGGAGAGGGTCCAGAGGAGAAGCCTCCATGAGAGGAGCCAGCAAGGAGACCCACAGAAGATGCAGGGGGCACACAGGGAGCAAAGTGTGAGGCTTTCCCCATTGTCCATTGGTTCTCAAGGCCATCGGCCTGCTGCCAGTTGGGAGTGGGGGGCCTCAGAGACACAGACTTGCCCCCCTGCCTTCCAGCCTCTGTGATCACACTGCACCGTTGCGCAGAGATCCACTTCTGGTCTGGGAAGCTCTCTTCTCTCTGGCTGCCCACTTCCTACCCACCTGGTTGGGTGGCTGGGCCCTGATGGAGCTGGAGCTGCAGAGAAACCAGGGATCAGGTCCTGACACTGACCTGCCTCCTGCTTTCACCCCGGCTCCCCCCGCCCCACGCATACACATGTACACACTGACATACATATAGCCATGCTCTCTCTTGCACATACACACACATAAAGACACACTGACACACAGAGGCACAGACACACATATGTATAAAAGCACGGAGACACATGTATGCAGACATATACACCAACATACACAGCTTTGCAGATTCACACAGATGTATAAGAACATCCACAGACACAAGGGCACACAGTGACCCGGAAGCTCACAAGCACAGATATATAAACACACAGACACACTTACGAATGGAGAGTCACATATAGAGTCACAGACACACAGGCATTCACAGATATTTGCAGACAGATGTGTAGATACTCACTGACATGTAACGGCAGACCTGGCAGCACAGATACATGAACATAAGCATATGTGCAGACACACCCAGGCACACATATGTGTAGGCACACACACGTGTAGGCACACAGCCCTATAGCTCTGTGCAGACGCGTCCCTGGGCCTGAGCTGAGCTGGGCTGTGGTAGCAGAGCTGGGCCCTCAGGTTGTCTAGTCAACCTTCTAATTTTACAACCAGAGAAAGAATCGTTCAAGGAGGGGAGGTGACTGTCCCCATGCACTGACACACACAGGCACTTGGGGGTCTGTGGTGAGCAGGCTCCTGGGAGCAGAGAAGGAAGCTGTCCACATCAGGATCCAGGACAGGATGGGCTGTGATCCGGCTCTTGGGCAGGGCCAGGCCTGGGGAGGGAGCAGGGCAGGGGCAGTAGAATCTGTGTCCCCACGGGGAGGGGCTGGGAAGCTGGACTCCCACTCCAGGCTGGAGGTCAGGCTTGGCTTTCACTGGCTTGAATGGGGCAGAGAGAGCAGGGGTTACTGGGGTCTCCTTGGGGCTGTGGCCTTCCCAAGCTCTAGCCCGGAACTGGGAGCCCTTAGCTCCGTCCTAGTGCTATGGCCACGATTGTGTATGTGTCCAAGCCTGTGCATCTAAGCATGTGTCTTTGTGGACTCATGCACGTCTGTGCATGTAGGCATACCCACATGTGTATGGGTCATAGGTGTGAACGCACATGCATGAACACGTGCACGCACACACACGTATGTGGCATGTTTGCATCGTGTGCGGACGTACGTGTATGTACACATGTGTGCGCACGTGCAGACGTGACTGTTTATACACAGTCTGTGTATGCTCGGGGATGTGTGGAGTGCACGCAGTGACAGGGCTGGATTCTGAGCTGTCACCGCTGGCACTGCCGCTCTGCGGGCCTCTGCCTGGGGTGGCTCCAGATGTCGCAATGTTCCTCATTCACCGCAGAAAATCAAACAAACAAATGAAAAACTAACGCCATTGTTAGCCAGGGCTGCCCCTGAGCTGGCGAAGCTGCCTCTCGCTGGCCCAGCTGGACCAGATGGTGAAGGCTCCTGGCCTCACCTTGGGCCTTGGCACTGGAGTAGACAGGACCAACGGGAGGCTGGCGGGAGTCAGGCTGCTGCGGGTTGGCTTCTAATGTGACTGCAGAGGCTGTTGGGACCTCAGAGGAGTGTCTCTCCTTCCCCCTCCTCCCATTTCGAGAGTCCCCTTAGGTGTGTGACCCAGGGCAGGAGGGCAGGGGAAAGCAGGAGTAAAGGCACATGCATTGGGCATCTAGCGTATAGTAGGTGCTCACTAAATGCGGTTGCCCGAAGCTTACATACGAGTCCTCACAACAACAGCCTTTGACAGATCGGGAAACTGAGGCTCTGAGGAATTATTTAGGTTGCTCAAGGCTATGCAGCCTGTGAGTAGAGGCACTAGGATTCAAACCCATCTCTAATGAACTCTTAAATGCAGGGTCTTCCCACTACCCTGGGATGGCTTCCGGAGTGTGATAGACACCGTGGTGTGTTAGAGGTGGCTGCACAATTTCCACCAATTTTCCTACTGAGAGGTGTGAAGCCTAATTCCCTTCCCTGAGAATCTGGCTGCGCCTGGAGACTTACTTGACCAATAGAGTGTGGTGGACATGAGGCTCTGAGACTTCCAAGGCTAGGCTTTAAGAAGCCTTGCAGCTTCCCTCCACCTCGGGGACACTCTCGGGGCTCAGAGCCACCATGTGAAAAGTCTGATATCCTGAGACTGTCCTGCCGGAGAGGCCAGGTAGAGAGTTCTGGTCGAAAGTTCTGGTGGAGCCCAGCCTTCCTCGCCCTGCCGAGCTACTGCACATGTGAGTGAAGCCATCTTGGACCCTCCAGACCGCCCTGTTCTCCAACTGAAAATCACTATTTCTGTTCCCACTCCATGGAACAGGAGAATTACCCAGCTGAGCCCAGCTTGAATTTCTGATCTACAGAATCGTGAGCTATGATAAAAATGATGGTTGTCTTAAGCCACTAATTTTTTAAAATTTATTTTTAGTTGAAGTATAGTTGATTTACAATGTTGTGTTAATTTCTGCTGTAAAGCAAAGTGACTCAGTTGTATGTATATATGCAATCTTTTTTCTATTCTTTTCCATTATGGTTTATCCCAGGACATTGAATATAGTTCTCTCTGCTAAACAGTAGGACCATGTTGTTTATCCATTCTATATGTAATAGCTTGCATCTGCTACCCCCAAACTCCCACTCCATCCCTCCCCCACTCCCTCACTCTTTAAGCCACTAATTTTTGAGGGTAGTTTGTTATGCAGATATAGGAAAGTGGAATAGACACACACACCTTCACACTGGCGTGCACACACACGCACACACACACACACACACACACTCACATCGTGTAGAGCCCTTTCTGATTCCAGTTCTTCCATCACCTCCCATAGCGATGCCAGGCTTCTGTGTGTAATTAAGCTCCTGTTTTCTGGGGTGAGAAATGCTCAGAGCCAGAGAAATGACAATGGTTCCTTACTACCCAGCCGGTTTCATTGTTTGCGGGATTTTCTCATTTGAATTCTTCCCAAGAATCAGAGTGAGCGATTTCATATGGAAATGCATAGAAAAGTGTGAGAGCCAATCATTACCAGTAGTTGTGGAGTAGTAAACAGTTCTGCTGAGTGGGTCCTATCCGCCTTCGGTCATGCCTCTCATGTCTGCTCCAGCCTCGAACCTACAGTCTGGGAGACAGGATGGACTGGGCTGGTGGGGAGATGGCCAAGGGAGGAGGTAGAACGTGCTGGAAGGGGCTAGAAGGCTTCTGGGAAGTCCTGGGAAGAGATTCACGTCCAGGAGCTGAAAAGGTTTGTCCCAGTCCTGAGGTTCTTAGAAGCCACCTCCAGATGTCACCTGGAAGTTGGTTGAGAGTGTAGGAGTGTGGGACCGTGTCTGTGGGTGTGAGACTCTGTGAGTGACGCGGTGTGTTATGTGCACGGCCACGTGTGTGCTATTGTCTGCGTGTGAGTCTGTGACCATGGCTGCGGGCGCGTGACCACCCGTGTGGGACAACGTATGGCAGTGTGCACGTGTGATACCCGGGGGGGGGGACGTCACATGTTTACGTATGAGCATGTCTGTGAGTGTGTGGGCTGGGGGGTGTGTATTGCTCCATAAGCCTGTGTGTGGTGGCTGTGAGTGTCAGCATGCCACAGGTGCCTGTGAGAGTGTGTGTGTGTGTGTGTGTGTGTGTGTGCGTGTCATCAGGCACCTGTGTGGGACTGCTGGTGTGTGTTTTGGTGAGAAGCTGTGCTCTGGTAAAGGCAGGGTGCTGGCAGTGGACCTCACCTACCGTTGAAGGTCATTTCTGATGTCAGGTACGTCAGTGTTCAATAACAGTCATTTGAAACAATTTTTTGAGCATCGGTGTTGCAGATACAGTGAGGAACCAGACAGGCAAAGACCCTGCGCTCATGGAGCTCATAGTCATGTGGAGAAGATGGAGAGGGGACAAATAATTATTCTAATAATTATATCATAATTTTTAAGATAGTTGCTATGAAGGCAAAGAACTAGGGCTGTGTGAAACAAACATAGGTCCTGATTTAGCTTGGGGGTCAAGGTTAAGAGGGGGAGCTTCTTTGAGGAAGTGCCATTTTGGCTGAGGCCAAAAGAATGGTAGGAATTGGCGCAGGCTAACGTGTGTTGGGGATGGATGTGGGGAGGAAGAGTGTTACAGGCAGAGGGAACAGTAGGTGCAAAGACTCTGATATATAACAGAGCAAGTTCCTTGGAGAAACGGCAAGAAGGCCTGGGATGGGAGTGCGTAAAAGGAGGCTGGAAAAGTGGCAGGCAGCAGATCTTTGGGGCTTTCTGGGCCATCATAAAGGCTTTGGACTTTATCCCACAAGCAATGGAAGATCAGGGAAAGTTTGGATGTGACCATGCCTGCCATGTTGAGAACCGATTGCTAGGCTGCAAAGAGTAGATGCAAGGGAGTTGGAGGGGAGGCTGATGCAGGGGTCCAGGCAAAGGGTGGTGTTGGCTTGGCCTGGGAGGTGAGACTGGCAACGATGGAGAGAAGTGAAGAGATTCCAGAACTATCCTGAGGTTAGGGTTGACAAGCCTTGGCTGTGGATGGTGACGGCAGGAGAGGGGGGTGTTTGGGACGACGCCCAGGATTTCGCTTCCAACTTCAGGCTTGTTGGAAGCGCCAGTGACTGAGATGGTGACACTTGGGGGAGGATGAACTAAAAATTCTAATTTGGACATGTTGAGTTTGAGATGCCTGTGAGACACGGGGGTGGAAATGTAGATAAAAGCCTGGAGTTAAGGAAGGTTTATGCAGGAGACAGGGATATTCAGAGAGTGGAAACCAGAACTGGGAGGGAAACCAGCTAGAGTGGGAAGAGCTGGGGAAAGAGGGTGGCTTTCTTTGCCTAGGTTGCAAAGTCTACTGTTTGGGGACAGTTGAGCGTAGTACTTAAGATTCCAGACTCTGCTTCTGGGTATATAGCCAAAAGATTTGAAAGCAGGGACTGGAACAGATATTTGTATACCAGTGTTCACAGAAGCATCATTCACAACAGCCAAAAGGTAGACTACCCATTCATCAATGGATGAATGGATAAACAAAGTGTAATATACCCAGATAATTGAAGTATTATTCAGCCTCAGAAAGGAATGAAATTCTGACACCTGGTACAAAATGAATGAACTTTGAGGACATTATACTAAGTGAAATAAGACAGAAACAAAAGGACAAAAACTGTGTGATTTCATTTATAGGAAGAACCCGGAGTAGTCAAGTTCGACGAGACAGAAAAAAGGGATCACCAGTAGCTGGAGAGAGGAGGGAATGGGAGGCTATTGTTTAGTGGGTATGGAGTTTCATAACTTTGGGATGTTTGGGATGATGAAATAGCTCTGGAGATGGACGGTGACGATGGTTACACAACAATGTGAATGTCCTTAATGTTATTTAATTGTCCACCTAAAAAGGGTTAAAATGGGGCTTCCCTGGTGGCGCAGTGGTTGAGAGTCCGCCTGCCGATGCAGGGGATGCGGGTTCGTGCTCCAGTCCGGGAAGATCCCACGTGCCGCGGAGCGGCTGGGCCTGTGAGCCATGGCCACTGGGCCTGCGCATCCGGAGCCTGTGCTCCGCAACGGGAGAGGCCACAACAGTGAGAGGCCCACGTACTGCAAAAAAAAAAAAAAAAAAAGTTAAAATAGTGAATTGTAGATTATGTATATTTTACCACAATTAAAGGAAATATCTTAGACTCTGGAGCCAACTAGACTGCTGGGTTTGAGTTCCAGCTCTCTCACTTACAAGCTGTGTGACTTTGGGCTAGTTACCGAGCCTCTCTGTGACCCAGTTATCTCATTTGTAAAATGGAATCATAATAATACCTATCTTGAGGGTTGTCGAGGGGATTAAATGAGTTAATATGTGTGATGTGTGAAGAACATAGTACACGCCTTATGCGGCTATTATTACCTTTAGCAGCAGCAGACCAGAACCTTGGGATGAGGAAGCTGGGCCAGTGCCTTGGGGCGCATGGAATGGAGCAGTCTTGCCTTTGTTTTTGCGTCTTGCCCCTATCACTGGACAGCCAACATTGGAGAACCAGAGGCCCGTGATTGGGTGGAGCTCCCTGGGCCTGTGTGGTGGAGCAGAGGGAACCCAAGGAAGAAGTTAAATGGGGAAGGGGAACCTCATGGAAGACAGGATTGTTTGGTCCAGGCACCCTCTGCGGCTGCTTGCAGAGCCTCCTGCCAGACTAGGGTTTTGGGTGAGCCTCTGTGAAGAGAACTGTATTAGTCAGGATGTTCCTGAGAAACAGAACCAGCAGGCTGTGTGTGTGTGTGTACACATACACACACGTATATGAAGATATTTAATATCAAGAATTGGCCCATGTGATTACGGAGACTGGCAAGTCTACATCTGCGGTGTGGGTTGGCAGGCTGGAGACCCAGGAGAGTTAACGGTGCAGTTCTAATCCAAAGGCCATCTGCTGGAGAATTCCTTCTTGCTCTACAAGGCCGTTTTTTTTTGTTTTTTGTTTCCCCCATTCAGGTCTTCAACTGATGGGACGAGGCCCACCCACATTATGGAGGGCAATCTGCTTTACTCAAGTCCATGGATTTCAATGTTAATCTAATCCCAAAACACCTTCACAGAAATATCCAGGAAAATGTTTGACCAACTAGCTGGGCATCCTGTGACCCAGTCAAGTTGACACATAAAATGAACCGTCACAGGAACTGATTTCCTCATGGCCTTGACTGGGGACATGCAGGAACACTCAGCAGTCCTCCCTGCATTGTCGGCTGCCCCTTGATCTGTTTCCTACAAAGGACCACAGAGATCTCTCCAAGCATGGCTCTGATCATGTCTCTCCCTTTTGCTCCAGGATGAATATCACATTCTCATTATTTCTTACAAGGCCCTGTCGACCTCCTTGCCAGCTTACCTGTCCACTTGCTCACCTGCTTGCATTTTGGCCTTGCTCTCTGCTCTCCAGCCATGTTGGGTCTCCAGTCTTTTCCCTGCTCCTTCTCTCCACGTGCTTTTTGAAGATGCTGGTTTTGACCTCTTGGGAGGATCCCCCACCTTTTACCCAGAACTCTTGGTTCCTATATCTTGTAACTGCTCTCACCTGTCTCTTCTGCATCTGGGCCAGGCCCTGGGCTGCACACTGAGGACCTGCAGGCAGGTTACAGCTGGTCCGGGACAAGGCAAAGGGACAGAGTGAGACAAGGATGAACAGGTGCTGCTGTGGGAGCAGAGCAGAGCACTGTGGGGAGGGAACAGTCTGACCCCCATGACTGCTTCCTTCAAAGGAGGGCTGATTGGGCCAGATTCAGGATGTTGGGTTCTGTTTACCTGCAGGCAGGGAGGCTGTGCTCTCACTCGCTCAGTCCTTGTGGTGGGGCTAAACCCGAGTCAAGCAGCGTCAGTGTAAAGGGGTGGCTTTGGGGACTTTAGCCCCACCCCCCAATCTCCATTAGCACTTCTCCTCCAAAATGACATGAAACAAAAATTGAAATAAAAAGAGCGTGCTTGTGATGCAAACATGCCTTTAAGACAAGTCCCCAGCTATCTCTTCTGATTGGTTTTCAACCCCATAAAAGTTCTGGAACCAAGACTTGAGCCAGACATGAAGCCTCATTCTCTTTTCAAACAATTGTAGAGTCTCTATTGCTTTGGGGTTGGCCACTGTTTTAGTCATCTCTTGGATTTAGGGTTATGCGCAGGAGTTATGCCCTGGGGACATCGCGCATTGACCTAGCTAATAAGAAGTGCAATTTCCCCCCTGTTATTCCTTGGGTGAGTAGCTTAAGGAGAGGGGATAATTAGCAGAGCAAAATGCAGGCGCTCCTAAGCCCTCTAGTCAAATGCCACGTACTAAATCAAAACTTCATTCAGAATTCTAATAAGAATGACTAACTCTGCCTGGGTGAGGTGAACTGAGAGAATGAGGGAGGGTTTCACATAGGAAATCACACTGTAAAACTGGGTTTTGACAGGGGAATAGGAGTTCTTGAGGAAGATAATTCATGAGGAAAGCAGCAGGCTTTGAAGTCAGAATGAAATGGGTTAAAATTGTGACTCAGTTGCCAGCTGTGTGAGCATAGGCAAGTCACTTCCCCTCTTTGTGTCTGTTTCCTTACCTATAAATTAGGGAAAATAAAACAAATGCTGCTCTGCGGTTACCGTAAAGATTGGCGATAGTGCCTGGGAGCTGCTTGGCAGACTATAGGTATTCAATAAACAAGCAAAAATTCTTCTTTGGGGTCATCCATGCTGAAAAGCTGAGGCCCGGAGGGGTCTGCCATGTTTGGAGCATAAAGGGAAATTCTGTGGGCTCAAGTGCTTTTCTGTCTTTTGCCCCTGCCTGGTTCAGTCCACTGCACTCATTGACTTGACCAGCCGATAATGATTAATTACAAACGGAAGAATCTGGGTCCCAGCCAGGCTCAGTCTGGAGGCTGGACTGAGAGAGCAGGCCAGGAGAGAGGTAGGGAGCTGGAGGGGGAATTGCCTTTTGCTGGGCAGGTTCTGTGCTGACTCAGCATTGTCTTCCCTCCCTGGCTTCATGGGACTCCAAGGCACCACTGGGGGTGGTGGGAAGCAGGCCACATTCTGGGTTTTTCCAGTTCTGGGTCTTAGAGGGACAAACTGGGAAGAGCTGGAAGCTCTGTTCCTCTGGCTTAATGCCGCTTGTGCATGTGTGTCATGTTTCATCATTAAACTTACTCCATAGGACTTCATGGTACTTTGTCTGCTTCCTGTGGGACAAAGCAAGACGCTCGTTGGAAAGGGGGCTGGAGGCCCAAGGTAGGATCCCAGCTCTCCTTGGGTTAGGGTTAGGTGCCTTGCTTCACCTCTCTGTGCCTTGGTTTCCTCATTTGTGAAATGGGATGCCAGGTTGCAGGGCCCGGTGAGTTCAGATGGGCTAATGCCTGTGGATAAGCTTTGGCCACGGTATGGGGACAGGACGTTAAGATGAGGGTGGAAGTCTCGTTCTCGCTGGAATCCTGGGTGGGTTTTAATCCTTTGGTGTGATGGGCCCTTTCTGTCGAGGGCAGGATCTGGAGTTTTCAGTGTCTCTCCGACAGCCCTTTGTGCACTCAAACCCTGTGACTGCGCGAGTCCAGGCAGACGCCTCTTAGAGCAGAGGCCTTGGAGGCAGAAGTTCTCCAAGTGTGGCCTCTGGTCCAGCGGCAGCACCTGGGAGCGTGTTAGAAATACAAGTTCTCAGGCTTCGTTCCAGACCTTGTGAATCAAACCCAGGGAGTGGGGTCCAGCCCTCCAGGTGATCCTGACGCTGACGTTTGGGAATCACTGCTCATAGCCACTACCTCTTTCACAGGGTGCCCCCTCCCGCCCTCCTCCCATCCCAGCTGGAGGCCCTAGGGAGTGGAGGAGCCTGCAAGACCACCGCTGAGTCTCCCTGCCCGAGAGAGAACCCTGGAGGGGGCATCTCTTTCCTCTGAGCCTAACTCAGGACATCCCAGAACCTCACCAGTGGGGCTGATGCCAGGGTGTTTGAATAGCTCATTAGCTCTGCTCTAGGCATCAATCCCTCTTAATCAGTTTTGCAAACGATATTCATAGAAAATGAAAAAAACCCCAAACTCATCACACAACAAATGCAGGTCCCTGTGAAGTGTGTGGATGTGGGTATATAGGCGCGTGTCTGTGTGCATGTGTGTGCCTGCGAGTGAGGACATGTTTGTGAGTGTGTGGGTGAGCGTGAGTGTGTGTGTGGGGGGCGTGCTCATGCACACAGGTTTCAGCCAACGTGCATGTGTGAGAAAGCTCCTGAGTGTTGTGTTGTGGTGTCTGTTCACACGTCCACCTCATCTCCAGGGGCTGTGATCAAGCAGATGATTCCTCCCCTCCTTACGAATTCCTAACAAGCCCAAATACCAGGGAAACATACATTTTCAACTCACACCTGTTCTGCTTGTTTTGCTTCCGCAGCGTCCCCAGCTCTGGGTTCCAGAGGCAAAGACGGCCTCTTAAAGGCCTGCCCCAGCCAGCTGAGCAGCCATTCCTTGGGTCCAGTCTGAGGATGAGGCGAGGCTGCTGGGCGTCGCTTCACACTTGTGCTGTCCCCTGATGCCCGGAGCCTCCACCCCTGCTTGACCCTCCTGGATTCCTCTGCTCCTGGGGGCTGCTCCCGGTTGCAGATCCTCAGGCCTCCCTCCCAGGGAGAGTCAGCCGGCAACAGGGCTGCCTGTAGGGGTGGGAGTGAGGCCCAGTTTTGGGGTGATGGGGCTGGAGGTGCCCTGAGATGCTTAGGCCTAGAGCCTGGGAGCACTTCCCACCCCATCTCACCCCCTCCCAATCCTCCTACTGCATTCCCTGCTGTGAGTATCCCTGTTTGGAAGCAAGTACATTTATGGCATAATCCCACATGGAAATGCTGCCAATTACCATTAAACCAAGAGAGAGGCTGCATCCCTGGCGCCCTCTGTGGTCTGTGGTCTGCCGGCTTCCAGCCTTCCAGAAACCACAGGGAGCCAGAAGCCAGCCGGCTGGCGCAGATTGGCGGAGTGGGGCCATTTGTGTAAAACTCTTCATCAGTCTCACCTGGCCTCGAAACTTTTTGGCAGGAACGAGTGTCTCCTTTGCGTTAAAGCTGAGCAAACCGGGGAAATGTCATTCCAGGAGTCTCAGCAAAGCCGACAGCTGATGGAATTTATCTCACTGAGATCAGTTCATCAAACTTGGGTAGAGCTGAGCAGCTGGAAAGACAGGGAAATCTGATACAATCGCAGCTGCTTAAAATGCAAAGGCTCATTGAGATTTTGGGAATACTCTAAGGAGAGTCTCCGTGGTGCCAGGAGGAACGTTTAGACGCCTTCAGATGGAGCACAGCAGAATCAGTGGGCGGGGAAGTTCCTGCTTGGTGAGGTGAGGGCAGCAGAAATGCAGGAGGAGGGGGTAGGGGGCAGTCTCTGCTCTGGGTCTTGTTGGACTGAGTCCCACAAAGGAGTATGATGCCTACAGTGAGCAGACCCAAGGGGGATTGTGAGACATGACCCTTCCCTTGAAAACCTCACAGTCTAATGGGGGAGGCAGACAGAGACAGGGCAGCCTGTATCCCATCTAGGAGCAGAGCAGGGTCTATATCAGATGCTGATAGGAGAAAAAGGTGGGAGTACATTGTGGTGAAGCACCCAGGCCCTGGAGTAAGTTGGGCCTTGGTTCAAACTCCAGTCTCACCACCAATTTACCAGCTGTGTGTCCTTGGGTGAGTCACTTAACCTCTCTGAGCCTCATTTTCCTCACCTGTGGAGTGGCTGTAACAGTTCTTACTTCTGAGGGAGTTATGAGGATTGATGAGATACTGTATATAAAATGCTTAGCATCGGTCTTGGCATACAGTAAGTGCTCAGCAGTGTAGCTGGCATCCAACTGGAAGGATCTGGGAAGGCTTCTGGGAGGAGGGGAGGACACTAGCTGGGCTTTGAAGGCTGAGATGGACTCTAGTTGGTGGAAATGGCAAGAGAATGCCCCACATTTATGAAGAGAGACAAGGGAGCCCGCTGTCTGCTCATCGCTGTCCCCCTGCCCCCAATTCCCCTAGAGGCAGAGGGGGAGCCCAGGGCTAGGAGTGATGGAGGCTTGTCTCAGCAGAGCAGCTGCCCTCCCCTCCCCCACCGCCCCATCAGCCCCTGCCCCCAGCCCTCCCCTCGCTCCATCTAGCTCCCCCCTCCCCCATGAGTATTTATCAGTCCTCCTGAGATGCGCTTAGCGCTTAGTGGGGACCAATTTCCTGCCGTCACTCAGGAATAGTGGCATTTGTAGGGCAGTGAGGAGACCTGGGGGTGGGGAGAGGGAACATGTGGTGCTCTGGGACTTCGTGCTCTGTCCTGCCCTCCCCTGGCTGCCCTTTATCCCTTGGGTTTGTCCACTCCTCCCTCTTGCTGGGGCTCTACCACCCCTAGGGTGGAGGAGAAATGGGATTCTAGTTCCTGGGAGACAGGGAGGATCCAGGGCTGGGCTGATTGGAGGAGCTGAGCCTGGGGAGGTGGCAGTACAGTGGGGGCATCGGTCAAAAGGACGCTGGGTTTTGCTGGCTGGGCTTCCCTGAAGTAGGTCATCGATACTCTGGGTTCATTCAACTCCGGGGCTCTGGGTGACTCAGAACAGAAATATGGGGGTTTGTGGCCGATTCCAGCCTCCATGGGAAACGAAAGCAGTGGCTCAGAGGCCCAGGAGGGGGTGAGGGGAGGCTATGACTCCGGCAGTATTGAGGTCCAGGCTCTCCCCGGGCTCAGGGACCCAGGCTGCTGGAGTCCTCTCAGCCCAGGCAGGAGCTTCCTTGATTTAGAGGTCTGGGCTGGGCGTAGGCCTAGCTGGCTACTTTCAGGAAGCTTCCCTGTATGCGACCAGGCCAGCAAGCCCTTCCTTTGGGCCAAGGGTCCTATCTGGGTCTGCAGTGCCTCCCCGGTTTCCCGTTTCCTTAGCTAGACACAGAACTACCACTCACTGGGCAACGTTATACACCAGGCCCTGGGCCAGGTGCTTGGTACATATTAACTTGTCTAATTCTTTATCAACCTGGAAAGACAGGCATGATTAAAATTACCCCACCCCAATTTTTTTGGGAAATGAGTTCTAAGAGCCTAGATCATTGCTCACGATCTTTTTTCAAATGTCACCTCCTCAGAGGATTCTTCCCCTATCACCTATTTTGTTCTTTTCCTCCCCCTCCCACCCTTGTCTTTTCCATCTTATCACTTTATTTTCTCCTTGTTTATTGCCTGCCTCCCTACTAAAGTGGGAGCTCCACGGGAACGGAAACCTTATTTGTCGTGTTCCCCTCCAAGCCCGGAACAGCACCTAGAACTGTGCTTTGAACGATGAATGTTTGTTGAGTGAGTGAAAGAATGAATGAAGGAAGGAAGGAAGGAAGGAAGGAATGCCCCACGGCTAATAATAGCAGAGCAGGTATTCCAACCAGGAACCAAGTTCAGAAAACACTACCTGCTGGCAGCACCTGCACCAGTGCCACCCGTCACTGTCAAAGGGAGAGCAACGTGCAGAGGAGCAGTCATTACAGGTAGTGGACGCCCTCAGTCTGGGGTCCCAGCAGACCTGTCTCAGCTTGATGAACAGCATGAAGTCAGAGATGCTAAAATTCAGCCCCCAGCCCCTGTTGCGGTTCGTGGATAGAAATGGAAACGAGTTTTAAGGCTCCGGGGCAGAGGCAGGTGGCTGGGGGGAGGGGTGGCAACTCTCTTCACATCCATGGACTGGGCTGCTGACCTCTTCCAGGCCAGAAGAGCCAGATAGGGATGCATCTGCTATGGAAACCCAGCACAGCTGGGCCCAGCCGGCGGCTCTGCAGGGCTGGGTGCTGCTACCTGAGCTCAGACATTTATTAGGGTTTGGGGTGGGGGAGGGAGTCTATTTGTCTGGGAATGACAGGGAAGGGGAGAAGGGCTTTCGGGAGATGAGTGGCAGGAGAGATAAGCCTGATGTGTGACTTTCTGATGCTTGGTTGGTTTGAAAATAAGTTCTGGGCCTAGATACAGGATTGACAGGAGGATCAGAGAGGGCTGTTTGCTTTCCGCCTTCTGACTTTGAAAAGGGTCCATGAGTCAGGAGGCTGGGTCCTAGTGCCGGAGGGGCAGTGGAGGGTTGGGGGGCTGCCATGGGTCACCTTGACCAGGTTGCTCAGGAAGGTCGGGTTCCCAGGCTGGTGTGTTTTGGAATCAACCCCAGTGACTCTAAATTTCTGGGCTTGCCTTTGCTCCTGTTCTGGGAAGAAGCACGAGTGCTTGGAGCTCACAGACAAAGGGCCTTGAATGTGCTGGATTGCCGGCCGTCTTCCATGTGCATCTCCAGATCCACTTTCCACTCTCTCCGCCTTGTACCAGTCTCATTTATCCATTCGCTGCTTGGTTGGGTCAATGGGAGGCATTGGCGGGGAGGAGGATGGGGTCATGGCCTCCATCCCCCACTCCCACCCTTCCCTCCCCTCCTTCCCCGCCGTGCGGTTGGGTGTTGGTTGTGACCCTCTAAGAGGCCGCAGCTCCTGCCATGCGGCGCTCTCCCTATAACTGTGGCTTCCAGATTCCCCTCCCTTGCTGGTCTGGGGTAGTAACAGCTCCCTACCCTTGCAAGCCTAGGGTTCCTATATCACCCCTTGTTGATTTCTCTCCATCCTGCCCACACCTCTGGAAATAGTCCCTTTGTTAATTTCTGTTTAATTGGAATATGACATCTCTTTCCTTTTGGGATCCTGGCGAATACATCAGCCTTGACCACAAGGAGGTGCTCCCAAGTGCACCTGGTGGTCCTGTGGATCTGTCTCTTGCTTCAACAGTGTTTGGAAGGAACTGACCCAGAGACGTCTCTTCTTCCAGCCTCTGAACACCCTCCGACCTACTCTCCAGCTGCAACTTCTGCTACCACCTTCTCGGCTATGCCCTGCTTCCTGGACTTGCCAACACCATTTTTTTGTGGTTCACTTCTTATCGCCGACCAACCATGAGCTCCCTGGTTTTTCAGATTCATTCCACGACCTGGTCAACCCATATCTGCAGGCCTACACTACCTCTCTCTGGGCTTCTATTTCACCCGAGATGCTGTGGCTCTGGAGGGTGTGGACTACTTGTTCTGGGGTTGCCAGAGGAGAGGCTTGAGTGTGCCGAGCATCTCTTGAAGGTAAGAAACAGTATGGCAGGGCTTCCCTGGTGGCACAGTGGTTAAGAATCCGCCCGCCAATGCAGGAGACACGGGTTCGAGCCCTGGTTCGGGAAGATCCCACATGCCGTGGAGCAACTAAGCCTGTGCACCACAACTACTGAGCCTGCGCTCTAGAGCCTGTGAGCCACAACTACTGAGCCCATGTGCCGCAACTACTGAAGCCAGCAAGCCTAGAGCCTGAGCTCTGAAACAAGAGAAGCCACCACAATTAGAAGCCCACGCACCACAATGAAGAGAAGCCCCTGCTCGCCACAACTAGAGAAAGCTCCTATGCAGCAACAAAGACCCAACAACGCAGACCCAACGCAGCCAAAAATAAATAAATAAATAAATTTAAAAACAAACAAACAAAACCAGTGTGGCCTATATGCCCTCTTCCAGGGTATGCAGAAGCCATCCCAAGATGAGTGGGGTAAAATCCTGGATACCATGGAAACTGCCATTGTCACGGGAAAGAACCTGAACCAGGCTCTTTTGGATCTTCGTACCCTTGTTCTGCCCGTGCAGACCCCCATCTCTGTGACATCCTGGAGAATCACTTCATAGGTGAGGAGATGAAACTCATCAAGAAGGTGGGCCACCACCTGACTAACCTCCACAGGCTGGCTGGCATTAGGCTGGGCTGGGCAAGTATCTCTTTGAAGGGCCGCCCTCAACTCAAGAAGGGCTAGGAGCCTCCAGCCCAGCTGCCTTTGAGGGGCCCCTCTGTTATCCCCCGGTGTCAGGGCTTCTGTCTGAGCCTCTCCCTGCAGCCACTAGGCAGCTTCTTAACCACTTTGGAGCCCTCTCCCAAGCCCTGGACCCAATGGAAACAGTAAAGCCTTTTACAGCACTTGCCCACCCCCTGCAAAGGTGCTCCCATGGATATCACCCAAAGTGGCTGTCAGCACAGGGATAGTGGAAAGGGGTTTGTGTCTGGGTTTCTGAAGGCTGCTTTTCTGCCTATGCAGGTTGGGCCAACCTTGGGGCAGAGAGAGAGCCTCACTAGTGGGGGTCAGAGAACATGGGTGGCAGACCCTCGCTTTCCTGCTCTCTTCTCAGGCCTCAGGTTTCTCACCTGTAAAATGGGGGTAATGATAACTGTAGGGACCAACTGCCAGGCACTGTACTAAGAGCTGTATGTGCACAATACCATTAGTTTCCCAGAAGCCCTATGCGACGGCTTCTCTAGCATCCCTGTTTGACTGATGAGCAAACTGAGCCTCAGAGAGGTACAGAGCCTTGCTCAGGTTCCCAGTCTGAGCGTGGTAGCCTGGAATTCACACCCAGGTCTCTCTGTGCTCTTAATCCCTGGGCCTTCTCTGCCTACCTTCTTGGGGCATTTGAGACAAAGTCAGGCCCAGTAGTCAGCTTGGGGCCTTGGAATCAGCAACAAAGGGTAATTTTCAAGATACAGCTGTTCAGTGTGGGGAGAGGCCCGGGTGGTAGAGCTGACTTTCTCCCTTTCCCTCCCCTCCCCTCCCCTTCCCTTCCCTGCCACTCCAAAGAGAACTAGGCATGAATAACTTTGGCAGAACCTCACAGTCCCCCCGTTTCTCACCTGGGTAGTGGTATTATTTTTCCTTGCTTTGCATTATGAGAGATCTACCGCCTTCATGGCTTCAACTAGTCATCTGCCTGGATCCACACTGTGTCCTGCAAATACGCAGCCCCTCCTACTGCGACTCTGGGCTTGGCCATGTGACTGGATTTGGATGGTGGGACAGTAGCCAACTTGGTGCAAGCAGTAGCTTGAAAAACTGTTCACTTGGACCCCTGCCACTCCCATGAGAGCTGTCCAGAGCTGGCCTCCTAGGAGATGAGGGACCAGGTGGAGCAGAGCTGAGCCATCCCAGGTGAGGCCTTCTTAGACCAGCCAGTGTCCAGTGGATCTGCCAAAGGTATGTTAGCCAGGTGAGATCAGACAAGCCCAGACTCATGAGAGATAATAAATGGTTATTTTTAAAAGCCATTAACTTCTGGGATCCTGGAGATCTCTCTCTCGGAGGCATCTCTTTCTTCACCAGTGCCAGGCCACATCTGGGCTTTCAGGCCTGAGGAGGTGGGAACAGTGAGAGGAGGGTTTCTACTTATACCCAATACATGGACAATGTTCTTCCGGCTCCCTGGGGCCCTCACCCCTGGGCTTCTCAGCATCTTTCCCTGGAGATTTCCTCTGGCTCCCCAAGTCCCTGAACTGACTATGAATGGGGTCATCTTTCTGGCTGCCTCCAGAAAAAGCTGAACACGGCACAGGGGACATGGAGCCCCAAGCAAGATGGCCCGGGGATGTCCCACTGCCACCCGCACCCTCCAACTCCACTGGAAAAGAGAGAAAGGTTTTCACACCCAACATCACTGAGGCCCCCAGTGTCCTTGGGTGTGAAACCAAGGTTGGCCGCAGGTCATTTCCCTTCCCCCCTCCACCCGGGTTCTCAGCACTGCCTGTTGCAGGCAGGAACCCAGCACTACTTTGTTTCACAGCTGGCAGCACTGGCTCATTGCCTATGGGGGATTTAGGGACAAGGCAGATCACGGCCCTCAGAAACCACTGGACTAGAGGCTTCTGGAAGGCAGGGACCGTGTCCGATCCATCCCCGTATCCCACGCCCAGCATGAGGAGGACACATGCGTTTTACTGCCACCGACACAGAGAGACTCAGCTGGTTCAGCGCATGGCCCCCAACCAATTTCTCTCTTTGCCCTTCCCTGTCCTCCATCCTTATCCAGGCCATTGCTATTCCTATAGCTCCCAGCAGCTGGCTCCTGTCTCCAGGAAAAAAGCACAGGGGTCCTCGCCGGTCCCCAATCCCTCCCTCTGTCCCTGGCTCCCTTCTTCATGAATCCTGTTGGGCCTTGCCAGCGCCCCTGCCCATCTCTTGACCTTTCCCTGGAGCAAGTCACCACTCAGGCCTCCAAATGCCTGGACACAGGTACCTCTGCCCAGGGCTTTGTCTTCCAAAGGCCAGTGACGGCAGGCCCACTGTCATTACAATTACTTCTGGTCCCACCTCTGATAGACAGAGGGGTCACTTTCATTTTAAAAATTAAATTCAATTTAATATTTGAGTAGGTAATAAATTATCATATTTCAAGGGTATCTACAGTGAAAAGTCCCCCTCCCATCCTGACCCAGCCTCTCAGCTCCCTCCACGGAGGCAATGTTACCAGTTTCTCCTGTGTCCTTCCAGGGACAGTCTTCGCATCTAAAGGTCATATATGGATATTCACACATATTTTTATAAATTATACTTTCCCCCTCTTTTGTTCACAAATGGTACATATCATAATATAATAATAATAATAATGGTACCATGTGACCCACAGGGTTCTGTGCTTTGTTTTATCACTTTACACTATATCTCAGAGATCACCCCCTAGCAAGACAGAGTTTCCCCGTTCTTTTTTTTGGGGGGAGTGGATATACTTCACATACCATAAAATTCAGTAATTTTTAATATAGTCACAAAGTTGGGCAACCATCACTATATAATTCTGGAACATTTCCATCAACCCCCAGAGAAACCTCATACCATTAAGCAGTCGCTACTTTGCTTCTCCCTTCCAGCCTCTGGCCATCACTAATCTACCTTCTGTCCCTATGGACTCGCCTGTTCTGGACACTTACTATAAATGCAATCATATGATATGTGGCCTTTTGTGTCTGGATCCTTTCACTCAGCATAATGTTTTCAAGGTTTTCCATGTTGTGGCATGTATATCAGTACTTCATTCTTTTTACTGCTGAATGATATTCTTAAAGATATACCATGTTTTGTTTATCCATTTATCAGTTCATGGATGTTTGGGCTGTTTCTACATTTTGGCTATGATGAATGACGCTGCTATGAACATTTGTGTACAAGTTGTTATAGGAACATAGGTCTTTGATTCTCCTGGGTGTGTACTTAGGAGTGGAATTGCTGTGTCACCTCATTCTTTTTAATGTCCACATAGTAGTATCTCATTGTATGCATACACCACAGTTGATTTAAGCAATCATCTGTTGATGGACCCTTAGTCCCCCTTCCCCCTTCTATTTATTCTTTTTACTCTTTCAAACAATGATATGGGGAATAATTTTGTACATTCACCAATTCACACATGTCCATATATATCTTTTTGTAACATTCCCAGAAGTGTAATTGCTGTGCCAAAGGGCGTATGCATTTGTAATTTTGATGAATGTCGTCAAACTTTTTGGTTCCCCACAGAGACTGTACCAGAAGCAATGTATGAGATGCCAGTTTCCTCTCAATCTCACTGACACATTGTGTTAGCAAGATTTTCGATCTTTGCCAATCTGATTGGTAAAATGTATATCAGGTAGTTAAAAAAATTTTTTTTAATTGAAGCATAGTTGATTTACAATGTTGTGTTAGTTTCAGGTGTATAGCACAGTGATTCAGTTATATACATATATATATATTCTTTTGCAGATTCTTTCCCCTTGTTGGTTATCTATTTTATAGATAACAGTGTGTATATGTTAACCCCAACCTCCTAATTTATCCCCCCCTGCACCGCCCGCTTTCCTCTTTGGTAATCATGTTTGTTTTCTATGTCTATGGGTCTATTTCTGTTTTGTAAATAAGTTCATTTCTTTTTTTTAGATTCCACATTTAAGCATATCAGGTAGTTTTATTTTGTGATTTTCTTAGTATGGGTAAGGTTGAGTGTCTTTTCTAATGTTTAAGAACTATATCTCCTTTGCCATGAACTATCTTCATATCCTTTGCCCTATTTTCTATCATGGTATGGGTTTTTTTCTTATTGATTCATAAGAGCTTTTTATACAAGTGGGAAATTAATGCTTCATCTGTGATAAGCACCAGGTACTTCTCCTCATTTGTTGGTTGTCTTGACTTTCGTAATGGTGCTTTCTGTCATGAAGAGGTATTCTATTTTTTTTTTTTTTTTTTTTGCGGTACGCGGGCCTCTCACTGTTGTGGCCTCTCCCGTTGCGGAGCACAGGCTCCGGACGCGCAGGCTCAGCGGCCATGGCTCACGGGCCCAGCCGCTCCGCGGCATGTGGGATCTTCCCGGACTGGGGCACGAACCCGTGTCCCCTGCATCGGTAGGCGGACTCTCAACCACTGCACCACCAGGGAAGCCCAAGGTATTCTATTTTTATATAGCCAAATTTACCAGTGATTTTCTCTTTGGCTTCTGGGTGTCTTGTCAAAGGCCTTTCCCACATTAAGATTATTTTAAAAAATTCCCTCCTTGTTTCTTCTAGGCTACTTATTACTTCATTCAAAAATATTTCAATCTTTGATCTTTCTGGAGTTTATTTTGGTATAGGTGTGAGGTATGGAACTAATTTAATATTTTCTCAGTGGCTTCCCAGTTGTCCCAATAACATTACTGAATAGCTCATCTTCTCCTCATTGACTTAAATGCTACCTTTCTCATAGACTAAGTGCTCCCATGTTTTTGGAATTGTTTTTGTGCTTTATATTCTGTTGATGTGTTTGTCTACTAATAAGTCCCACCATACTATTCAAATTACTGCAGTTCTAGGCTATATTCAAATAATGGACAGGGCTGGCCTCCCCTCATTACTCTTCTTTTCAGAATTTTTCTGGCTATTTTGCATGCTTATTTTTCCATATGAACCTCAAAGTCATCTCATTTCATGAAAAATTCCCAGCAGTACTTTCACTGAAACATGTAAATGTTATAGATTAACTAAGGGAAAACCAATATGGTTTTATGATGTCAGTTCTTCCTATCTAAGAACATGGTATGCCTTTTTATTTGTTCAAGTCATCTTTTGGGTCCCTCAGCAGCATTTTAGGGTTTTCTTTATAAATGTTTTCTTCATACTCCTAGGCACTTTATCTTTTTCATTGTAATTGTAAATATCATATATTCTCCCATTATATGCCCCAACTGGCTGACATTTTAAATTATGAACCCATTGATATTTGCACATTAATTTTGTAGCTAGCCACATTATTGAATTTCTTTACTATTGGTAATAGCTTTTCAGTTGATTCTCTTTGTTGTACCAGGTATACATGCCTATCTTCTGCAAATAATGATAATTTTACCTACGCTGTTCAATTTTCATATAGTTAAGTGATTTTTCTTTTTTTTGTTTTTTTTTTTTTTTTGTGGTACGCGGGCCTCTCACTGTTGTGGCCTCTCCCGTTGCGGAGCACAGGCTCCGGACGCGCAGGCTCAGCCGCCATGGCTCACGGACCCAGCTGCTCCGCGGCATGTGGGGTCTTCTCGGACCGGGACACGAACCTGTGTCCCCTGCATCGGCAGGCGGACTCTCAACCACTGCGCCACCAGGGAAGCCCGATTTTTCTTAGTTAATTGCATTAGGTGGTATTTACAGAACAAAGTCAGTCATAGTGAAAATATGATGTCCTGGATGTCCTAGTCTCGTTCCTGAATTTAATGAGAATGCTTTTAGAATTTCCTCATCTGGGATTAAGATGGATAAGAAGAAGCTATTTGACTTGTGGTTGCCAAGGGGGTGGGGAGGTGGGGAAGGGATGGACTGGGATTAGCAGATGCCAACTATTATATCTAGAATGGATAAACAACAAGTTCTTACTGCATAGTACAGGGGACTGCATTCAATATTCTGTAATAAACCATAATGAAAGAGAATATGAAAAAGAATATATATATGTATAACTGAATCACTTTGCTCAACAGCAGAAATTAACACAACATTGTACATCAACTATACTTCAACAAGATAAATTTTAAAAAATAAAAGAAAAAAAAGAAGCTGTTCTTATTTCATTAAGAATTTTTAAAATTAAGAATGGCTGCTGATTTATGCAGATAATTTATGCTTAGATTCTCTAATGTGGTAAATTATATTAATAGATGTCCTGACACTAACGACCTAGCATTTATTAAACCCTGCTTGATCATGATATATCGTTCTTTTACTGTGTTGCTGGATTCTGTATGCTACTCTTCTATTTAGATTTGTTTCAGGGAAATTAATGTGAGATTGACCTGTCATTTTTGTGTTCTTCCAGTTGGGTGTTGGTATTATTATTGGTGCTATACTCACTTCATAAAAATCATCTAGAAACTTTCCTTCTTTTTCTATGTCCTGGCACAGTTTAAATAGCACTGGAGAGAACCGTCCCTTAAAGGATTGGTAGAATTCGAGGGGCCAACCTCAACCTGCTGCTGGTGCCTGGGAGGAGGGTCTCAGTGACTCAGATGATTCTGTCACCTCTGCGGTGACAGCAGGACAATTTCGGTGGTGCTGACGGTAAGCCTCAGAGACGCAGACTCCCAGGTCCTTGGGGTGGGACTCTCCTTCCCACCATCCTGGATCGTCTCGCTGGGCGAGCCTGTAAGAATTCCACATGGAAAGGTCACAGCAGAGCTGGTGGACAGACACGACCCAGCGTGAAAACAGCTGGATTTGGAGGGGAGAATTTCTTCAGGCTGGGCTCAGTGATATGGTGGCTGTGAGGTCAGACTACCCATTCCCTCTCCTCCATCTCTCTCAGAGCCCGCCAGAGAGGAGGTTCACACATCTGGGTGTGTGTCTCTGTGTGTCTGGGTAGCTGGGCCTCCCCAACCACCCCCCCGCCCCGCCCCGTCCTCCATTGCAGTTCTCTGCTGTTCTGTCTGTGGGTGTCCAGGTGACGGTGGTGCTTCTGCCGATCTCTGGTCGCCCTCTGCTGTAGCACCTTGTGTCCAGCGACCAGCAGCAGATGGGCAGGCTCCAGTTGTTTCTGTGTGTCTGCCAAGGACGCATCTTCCCAACACTTCATAAACACTGCTTTATAAGCTGCGGGGACTTCTCCCACCTCCGCCCCCTCCTCCTGCCTGCTTCCACCTCTTCAGGCCTGCTGGCACAGTTTAATTTCCATCCCTGGTATTTCTCCCCAGCCCGTGACCTCAGGTGGAAGCAATTTCACCGTCTCGTAACTCACTGGGTCATTATAATTAGTATCCCCGACACCTGGGGCGAGGGCGGAAGGAAGGAAAGAAAGACTTGATACAGCCGGGCGAAGAGCAGCCTCTGGGGGCTGGGGCGGCCCTTCCTTCTGCTTTAGCTCGAAACTCAGATTTTCTCAGGGCTCTAATTCCATCACACCCCCTCCCCTCTGTGTGTGCAGGGTGGGAGGCAGGTGAGGAATCAGGCACTGCTGGGATGGGCCCTGGCTTTGCACAGCGGGGGTCTCTGGCCTAAGTGAGGGTCCCAACGTCTGAGGCTGGGGGTAGTGTGGCCCCTGGAGGGAGAGGAGGTCAGTACCTTCCACATCCCCCTGTCTTAAGGACCTGGTATCCCAGCAAGTCATCCCTCCCTGCCTTTGGGTCCCTGCAGCCCCAGAGCCAGAGCCCATCAAGAGCTGGTGATGGTGGCCACGGGCAGAGCTGGGTCCAGTCCCAGGCACAGCCAGGAGTGCGTATGACTCTGAGAGAAGCAGCCAGGTCGGGGGACAGGACACGTCAGGGAGCAAAATTTCCCATCAGGTTGGTCAAGGCTTTTTGGTTGCAAGCAGCAGAAATACACTCACGCAAGAGAGGGAATTTATGGTTAGGGTGTTGGGCTACCTCAAAGTTAACAGGTAACAAGAGGAGAACCAGCAGCTTTGGGAAGTCAGGACCAAGGCCGCCCCAAGGATCCTGGAAGTCGGAAGAGGTGAGTCTTCTCTCCAGGGAGCAGTTTATGTGCTCAGTAGCTCATGCAGCCAATGCGACTCAGTTCCATAGCCCCCAGTCTCTGTTTCCCAGTTAAAAATTCCAAATTCCTCATGGAGGCTCATTCATTCATTCATTTGTTGGTTGGCTCATTCGTTCCATAAATATTTATCGAGCCTCTCCTGTGAGGTAGGCAGAATTCAGGCAGGCACTGAAGAGACAGCAGTGATCAAATAAAACAAAAGTACTTGTCTAGCCTGTTACATTGTGGGGGGCAGAATCTGATGGCTCAGTTTGGGTTGGGTGTCCACCCGAAGCCAATCAGCTGTGGCCAGTGGATTTCGTGAGCCCGGAGGCCACCCCAAATGGGTTCTACTGCAATGGTCAAATTGCTCTTCAAGGCATACCTCAGCTCTCGACTGACATTGTAGAAAGCAGGTGGTGGGCTTAAAAGAAGCAAGACTTTGTGGAGCTTATTCTTACATCTAGGCAGCAAGATTTTGCTCTGGGCAGACTGGGGGTTCTCAAGGAGGATACTGGCTATGGTGCATGCCCAGGCTCTTTGCATCATCCACTCCCAGGTGGGAGGGGGCAGGGGGCTGGAGAAGGGCCATCCATACCTGCAGCTTTCTCTGTGCACCACACCTGATGCAGCAGCGGCTGTGGGTGAGGATTGGACACCTGCCTTCCTCACCCCACCTTCTCCTCTCCTCTGTCCCTGTCCTGGCTGGAGCTTCCATGGAGAGAGAGCAAGCTTGCGGGGCTCAGGGCAGTCTTGGGGTGCCCCATCTTTGAGCACTCCACATCCCCTGAGGACCGAGTCTGTCCTGTTGATTGCCGCTCCCTCCATTCCACACTCAGTTCAGAAGAAAAGCTCATCAGGCCCCCCACTTCCCCACCTTTTCACCCACACCCCCGCTGACTTTTCGGCCTTAGCCCTGGGAGACGTGGCTTAGCTGTGCCGGCTCTCAGCAGACAGTGCCCTGGGCGGACTCCTCAGGAAATTCCCAAATCAATCCCTCAGGGCTTCCCACTTTTGACCCAATTCGTAAGGTCCTGGGTGACCACCCCTCCCGGGCTGGAGCCTTGTAAGGGGACTGCTTATAATAATACCATTATTCTCCTTAGCCGGGGGCAGTCTGAGCCCTCAGTGAAGCGGGCCTGCCATTAGAACCCTGCAGAAACAGAGTAATAGCCTACGCAGGAAGCCATTTGTAATGTTGCTGTAATTCCCATGATTCATTAAACAGGAATGGAAAGTGATAACATTTCCCCTAGAAAAAAAGACTCTTCCTGGAGTCACACGCTGAGTTCACTTGGCTCAACTATTTTATTGACTAAGCATCTTGTGCTGATGTGAAGAGCACGCAGGCCCAGTGCCACTTAGTTTTACATCAGCTGAAATGAAAGTGGGGGAGGGGGTCCTGCTGGGCTTGGGCCTTGAGCGTGGAAATGGAGCCTCTGTCCCCACTTGGTTGCCCAGTCTGGTGTCTCCTGAAGGCCTGGGGTCCTCTGGGGCTGAGGGTCCGTTTGACTGAGGCCTGTCCTGCATCCACCCTTGGTGGAGGGCTGGGGGACAGAGTGGAAAGGCCTGTCTGCGTGTGCCTGAGCCTGCAGCTGGCATTACTCAGCCCCATGCGATGCCCACCTTAGGGTCCTTCCCTGGCCCTCATCACACATATGGTCTGTGGCCCCCCGATGGCTGCCCATCCCCCACCCCTTTCCTTTATATGGTCTCAGATCACTCACCACTCAGTGCCCCAATTAGGCACCTGGATGTTGTCCCTGATGCCCTACTTCCGTTACTCGCCAGCTGACTACTCGCAGAGAGGCCTCCTCTCCCTCCACTGCCACTGCTCAAGTTCAGGCCTCACCATCTCCTGCCCACCCAGCCATGCCATTGCCAGCTGCCCATTGGAATCCCTGTCTCCAGCCTCTCCCTCCGCAATGAAGCCTTTACAGTGTGGCCGGGGTGATTGTTCTAAGCGGTGACTCTGACCGTCTTTCCTCTCTTTCTTAGAACCTCTGCAGGTTCCTGAGGGATCAGTCCGGAATGCCAAGCTGGCCTCAGTCTACCTTTCCAGCTCCACCTCCAGCTACCCTCACCCTCACCCCACCATGCATTTCAGGTTTTAGCAACCCTCAGGATCACTCGGTGTCTTCAGACCGTACTGTGTGTATTCAAGTTTTTTCTGTGCTGTTTCCTCAGCCTGAAAAGCCCTTGCCATTCTTCCTTCCTTGGAAATCCCTACTTCCTCCTACAAGCTGCTCCTGCGGCCCTCCCCAGCACAGGAAATGGTGCCCCGCCCTTCAGGCTGTGCAACACCAAACTTTGAAGTCATCTTTTTCTTTCTCTCTCTCATACCCTGTATCCCTGAATCCATCTGTCACCAAATCCTATTGCCTCTAATTTCAAAGTATAGCAACAATCTGACCATTCCCACCACCCCCGTCCCTGGGGGGCTCATCACGGGGCTCCCAGCCTTTGTCCTTCCTCTCCCCATTCCCATTCTGTCATCCACATGTCTGAGCACCCTGTTCCTTTGATGAAAGCCCCTTCACTGGCTTCCCATTTCACTCAGAGAAGGCTGCTGCCCTCACCACGGCCTTGAAGATCTTATATACTCTGCCCCCCACGGCCCCCCTGACCTCACCTCCTACTGTTTACCCCATGCTTACTCTGTTTTAGCTGCACTGGCTTCCTCGCCTTTTCTTTTCTTTTCTGTTGTTTTTTTTTTAAGATTTATTTATTATTTATTTATTTAATTTATTTATTTTTGGCTGTGTCGGGTCTTAGTTGCAGCACGCAGGATCTTCGTTGAGGCGTACGGGATCTTTCACTGTGGCGCGTGGGCTCTTCGTTGTGGCGTGCGGGCTTCTCTCTAGTTGTGGCGTGCAGGTTTTCTCTTTTCTAGTTGTGGCGTGCAGGCTTCAGGGTGTGTGGGCTCTGTAGTTGTGGCACGTGGACTTAGCTGTCCCGCGGCATGTGGGATCTTAGTTCCCTGATGAGGGATTGAACCTGTGTCCCCTGCATTGTAAGGCACCTTTTCTACCACTGGACCACCAGGAGAGTCCCTTCCTTGCTTTTTCTTGACCACACCAAGCAGACCCCTGCCTCAGGACCTTTGCACTTGCTCTTCCCTCTGTCCTGCACCACCCCCAGTTCTCTGCAATGCCACATTCTCAGGGACAACTTTCATGACCTTCTTTTTATTATATATATATATTTTTTTCTGTACGTGGGCCTCCGTTGCGGAGCACAGGCTCCGGAGGCACAGGCTCAGCGGCCATGGCTCACGGGCCCAGCCGCTCTGCGGCATGTGGGATCTTCCCAGACCGGGGCACGAACCCGCGTCCCCTGCATCGGCAGGCGGACTCTCAACCACTGTGCCACCAGGGAAGCCCTCATGACCTTCTTCTTTAAACTGGGCAACTTCTTCTTCCTCTGGCACTTCCTACTTTCTTCTTTCCATTTTATCTTTCTCCATAGCATGTGTCACCAACACACTGTATATTTTATTTTATTATTTTAGTTTTAATTTTTTAGCTTGTTTCCGTCCACCAGACTATAAGCTCCATGAGGGCAGGGACTTTGGAGAGGTTCTTTTTTGTTTATTTCTGTATGCCTAAAGTAGTGTTTGGGGCTTCCCTGGTGGCGCAGTGGTTAAGAGTCCTCCTGCCAATGGAGGGGACACGGGTTTGAGCCCTGGTCCAGGAAGATCTCACATGCCACGGAGCAACTAATTCTGTGTGCCACAGCTACTGAGCCTGCGCTCTAGAACCTGCGAGCCACAACTACTGAAGCCTGTGCACCTAGAGCCCGTGCTCTGCAACAAGAGAAGTCACGACAATGAGAAGCCCATGCACTGCAATGAAGAGTAGCCCTTGCTGGCTGCAACTAGAGAAAGCCCGCATGCAGCAACGAAGACCCAACGCAGCCAAAAATAAAATAAAATAAATTAATTAAAATAAAATAAAATAAAACAGTGTTTATATGCAGGAGACAAGAAAAAAACATCTGTTGAATGCACGAGTCATGCCAACTTCCTACTCACTTAGCTTTCCCTGACCCCTCCTGGCCTGTCCAGACTGAAGAGATCACCTACTTCTCTGTGTTCCCCTAACACCTCATTCAGGCCTCTGTTAGAGCAAAGGGCTGTTTGTTGCGTTTATTTTGGGCTTGATTCCTGCCAGTGGGGGAGACCCCATGATGACCAGGCTTTGTCTTATTTATGTCTGGGTTCGAGTCTCCAGCACAGGTTTGGCCTATGGCGGGGGGGGGGGGTTCTCAATATACACTAGGGAATTTATTTTCCTTGCGTTGTCCCTTTTCACCAGTCCTCCTAGCCTAGCAGAGCCAAGCCTGTCCCCACGAAGAACCTGAAGCCTGGAGCAGAGGAAGCTTGCTCAGTGTCAGTGGCAGAGCCAGAAGGGAGCCCTTGGTCTCTCAGGTGATGGGAACAGGACCCGTGGGGACAGGGCCTGGCCCCTCTCTGCCGAGTGTGGTACAGAGCACCATGGGCCTCCAGCAGAGCCTGGAGGAGGCCGGGAGCATCTGAGCTGGTTATGTTCATTGATCAGACCAGTGTGGCCCCAGCCCCCTAGGCCATGATGTTCCCAACAATCTCCTGACTCAGAAACTGCTCTGAAACTTTCACAACCCACTCTGATGAGTGATCTTCCCAGAAATGGGACTGAACAGAAGCTCTTGAGGGATAAGTCTGACTCAGAGTCGCCTCTTCATGCCCCCTCTAATGAGGGCCGAGGTCTGCTTGCCTGGTGTGGGGAGCAGTGGGGACCCCAGGCCTTGCGGGCCACAGGGAGCAGAGACTGTGGACAGACCCCTCCTCTACTGTCGCCACCCAACATTTCTTGTGCTGGACTCTGTCTTAGCGTGACCCAGAGAATGACCGTGAGCCAGCATCCTGACCCCTGTCCCAGCTATGAGCCACGGACATGGGTGCAGGGACCATGTTCTCCTCAGCAGAGCCAAGCACCCCCTGACTAGGTGCTTGGACAATGTCTGATGAATTTGCAAGAATAAAAGCTGGTTTCCACCCAATACTGAAGTGAGCCTTACTTGTGATCTTCCAAGGAAAGTTGTTAGGCTGCTCCTTGCATACTTCCTGTGACGGGGAGGTCACTACCTAATCAAATTTCAGATCTTAGTTTGGGTTTTCTAGAAGCAGACCCTGAGACAAGGATTCAAGCACAGCTAGCTTACTGGGGAGGTGACCCGGGGAAACAGTGGTAGGGGAAAGGGAAGTGAGACAGAAGGGAAGGAAGCCGGTGCAGAATGTGATGTGAACAAGTTGCCATTATGGACAGCTGGAGTGTAGTTCTGCTGCAGATAGCATAGAACGTCTTGGAGTTATCCCAAACAAGGATGAAGAAACAGGGGTGTTTATTCACCAACTCCCATTGGTCGTTGGCTGCCACCAACTTCGGGCACTTCCAGCCTGCCCTGTGTGGTCTGAGCATGCTCGCTCAACCAGGAAGAGAGTCGCCGGTGTTGGCAGTAAGCTGGGGGAATATGGGTGGGACTCTATTGCACCATAGGTGCCTTCTGACTTTTGCATTTCTTCTTAGCACACTGGTACCCTGAGCTGTGCATCACCCATTCTCTCCCTCACCCCGCATATCATTGGTTCTACCCCCATAGCTCTTTTCCCTCTGGCCTTCTGCCCCACCCTGGTCCAGGTTGCCGTCATCTCTCACCTAGATCCAGCTCCCCAGCAGTTTTCTTCTTTCCTGTCTCAGCTCACCCCAGTCTGTCTCTTTCCCTTCACAGCTGCCAGTGTGAACTTTCTAAACTCCCCTGTCACTGCTCTTTTCAAATGGCACAGTATTTGACATTGCCTACTTCTGCCTTCGTGAAATCTAGCTTCTCCTTCAGAGTCCAGATATCACCTCCTCCATGAAGTCTTCAGGGATTTTCCCAGCTGGAAGGACTCTTTGTCTACTCTGTGCTGTCATAAACTTTGGAGCTTCTAGTAACATTTGTGTTCCTATGAAAAAAATTGAGCACTTACCAGGCGCTATGCCAGGGGCCAGCTACATACTTTATCTCATTTAATGTATATTTTAAAAATTTAATATTTTGTTATTGTTGCTGAGCAATATAACATACACACAGAAAAGTACGTAAAGTATAAATGTACAATATAACAAGTAATTATAAAGCATCCAGCCATGTAAACACCACTCAGGTCAAGAAATAGAATTTATTTCATTGATGAGGCAACATGGGCCCAGAGAGGTTAAATGATTATTCCTTGGTGGGAGAATTGGAATTTGAGCTTGAGATCGTCTGACCCCACACAACTGCCTTACCTATGACTAGGGTTGTCCGATTTAGCAAATAAAAGTAAAGGATGCCCAATTTATTGTGAATTTTGGATAAATAATGAATAACTTGAGTATAGATGTGTCCCAAATATTGTGTGGGACATACTTACACTAAAAAGTTATTTGTTATTTGTCTGAAATTTGAATTTAACTGGGCCTCCTGTATTTTACCTGGCAATGTTGTGGCCCTCATCTCTTGTTTTTTCTCATGTGATGGTCATTTGAGTCTGTGTCTCGCCTCTCTCTGGGGGATGCTCTCACATACAGGGCAGACCTTTGCCTTCTTGCTTACATACATCCCACACCAGGCTCAGAAGTTGCTCGGTAAATGCTGCTTGTATGGGGTGGACACAAATTGTTATCCCCAGGAAAGACTCTGGGCAGTTTCTGCTGAACTTGGTCCTGGCTCCTTCCTGACTGGAACCTGGATGCTTTGGAGAAAGGATATGAAGAGCAGTTGGGCTCCCCTCTCTTCCACCCTGATCCCCACTCCCGCTCTGGCTGCCTACTCCTGAGACTCAGGCCCACCCTGGGAGGACCAGCTGGGGCGGCAGAACCCAGACTCCCTGAGCTGAATGTGGCTCTTCCACCTCAACCTCAGGGTCTGTGAAGGAAAGTGTACTGTTCCCATTTTACAGATGAGGAAACTGAGGTTCAGTGGGCTAAGTGACTTGCCAGAGGCCACACAGTTGGTTTGCTTGTGTTTATTTATATTCTAAAGTGATTTTCACAGCTTGGTGGAAGTGGGGTTTAGATCATGTCTTTCTGACTCCAGTTCTATCCAGTTCCCTCCTCCGGCCTCAGGACTGTGGATTCCAGCTTACAGAGCCCTTCTGGTGAGAGGGCTGAGTCTTGGGCAGGTGGAGGGTGGGGGAGGGGGGAAAGATGGAGGCCCATCTCACAGACATAGGTGGGGAGGGTCTGGGTATCCTAGGCTGACATCTCGGTCACAGACACTCTAGGGACCGTCCTGTCCCTCCCCCTGCTTCAGGGAAGACCACATCTGCCAGGATAGGCAAGGGGCTGTTTGGAAGGTTGGCACTCTTTTTTTTTGTTTTTTTTTTTTGGACTTTAAATTTTAAAAATTTTATTATGGTAAGAACACTTAACATGAGACCTAGCCTTTTAAATTTTGAAGCAATTTTTAAGTCGGCCATACTGTTTGTTTGTTTTTTTAATATCTTTATTGGAGTATAATTGCTTTACAATGGTGTGTTAGTTTCTGCTGTATAACAAAGTGAATCAGCTATACATAAACATATATCCCCGTATCTCCTCCTCTTGTGTCTCCCTTCCACCCTCCCTATCCCACCCCTTTAGGTATGGTTGGCACTCTTGCTGTCAATGTTTCAGGGCAGACCCCAGGCTCAGGCTGTCATAGCTTCACTCCTATTTCACTCATCAGCCAAAAAAGCAAGTCATCCATCAGCCACTGCTTAATGTAGAACTGGACCAACTGCAACCAAGTCCTTGTCTCATGACTCTCCAGCTCTGCTGAAGACCCTCAGGAGCTTATGTCTGCTCCCCGGGACAGGATCAGGGATCCAGCCACCCACCAGCCCCAGCACCATTGTCAACCTCAGTCCCAGCTCCAGTGTCAACAGGTCAGCTCCCTCCCCAGTGCCAACGTCAGCTCCTTCCTGGCTCCATCCTGTCCTAGCCCAGCCCTAGCCCCATCCCTCTCCAGGCTCTAGGGTCCTAATTCACCAGGAAAGCATCCTAAGGGCTCCGATTTTGCTTTCTCTGGGTTCAACTGAGTACTGGCTCCACCCCTCAGCTCCACCAGCACAACAGCCATGCCTGCAAACAGGGGCCTCCTGGGTCATCCCTGGAAGGGCAGGTCTGGGAACACCGAGACGGTGTCCAGCCAGCTCTACCAGGGGCTCTCAGAGTCATGACCTCCTCTGGGGACCAAGGGCCTGGAGCTGGTCCAAGCATCCTCCTGTTGTGAGGGCCAGCCTTCCTTTACAGAAGTCTGCCCTTTGATATTGCTCTGAGGACCAGGGTAGCACGTGTGCCTTGGAGTGTGTGTACGTGTAGATGAACGTAAATGTGTGCACGTACACATGTAACCACCCAGGTGTTTTCACGTGTGTCTCTGCACCTCTACTGCTCAGAGCACACCCGGGGTTATGTCTACTCCTGAGCCCTGGCCATAGGAAGGACGTGCACAGCCTGGAGTGTGCCCAGAGGAGGGGAGCCTCGGGATTCCCCTTGTACACTTGAGGAAGGGGTTGAGGGGAGATGCTCGGAACCGTGAACTGCAGGCCCAGGGGTCACTAGCTCTGGGTACAGAGCCTAGTGCTTTACCTAGCACAGGGTCAGGGTTCAGGAAGGGGGTGGTGTCTTGGGCAGAGACGACTGCAGCGCCCCCTCCCGCCCCAGCCCCCCCCCCCCCGTGTCCCCGCTTCCTGAGCTTTTCCCTGGTGATCAGAGGCCGTGAAATGAGGTGTCTCAGTCTCCTGAGCCAGAAATGGGCAAACCACAGGGAGAGCAATTTGCGTTTCAGATATAGCTGCTCCGGCTAGAGGCTTTATACCTGAGTGGCCACTTCTCCTGTCCTCCCTGCAAAGCTGGCTGGCCCGATCCATGGAGGCCTGGGCAGGGCTGGGGTCACAGCCCCCTGATCATCCTTAACCCCCAGGAAAAGACAGGATGGGAACACCACCCCACCCCGCTAGTTCCCACGAACCTGAGGACTCAGTGGCCTCCTGGGGCTGCCTGTGTCCTGTAGCTCCTGCCCCATGGCACTGACACCTCGCTTTGACTCACTCAGGCAACAAGCATTTATTAAGCATTTCCTTTGATTCAGGTGTTCTTCTAGGAGCTGGGGAACATAACATAAAAATCCTTGCACTCCTGGAACCGTCATTCTTGAGACAGGGGAGATGGACTACAAACGTTAATGAGTAAAACAGAGAGTATGTTCAATGTGGTGAGTTTCATGAGAAAAACGAAGCTGGGGCGAAGGATAGGGAACGTTACGTGTTGTGATTTTAATTAGCTTGGTCCAGCAAGGAGATACATGAGCCAAGAACTGAAGGAGGGGAAGGGGTGACTTGTGCGGGGAGGAGAGGGCCAGGTCGGTGCTGGCGGTCTACCGCCAGTTTAAGGACACATGGTGAGGGGGGACCCCTCTGTCGGGGACTTGGGTCTGGGGAGGAAGTTATAAAATCCAAGACCTGCAGATTCATCATCTCACTGCCGTTTACTGAGCCCTGTTACTGGCCAAGTTCTGCCCTAAGGGCTTCCACAATGCCATCTCAACAATAAGCATGGGAAGTTGGCACTAGGGTCATTCCCATTGCGTAGATAAGGAAACTGAGGCTCAGAAGTCATGTGACTGTCCGAGGTGACACAGACCATGACAGAGTCCTGACTGGAACCCAGACTGGTCAGACACCGAAGCCCATGCTCTTAAAACTTCAAAGTCTCTCAAAAATGGGAAGGAAACAGCTATTAGTTATTAAGCCCAGCCCTACTTTGGGGAGATTGGGATTCAGTCTCGCAGGGTTTCCTCTGGAGGTAGCCTCTAGGTCAGAGCTTTCTGGGAGGTTTCTTCTTCCTGAATTTTCCCTATCTCTACATTTAAGAGTTCTCAGTTTTCCACAGATTTAGGCGCCTGTGGGCTGCTTGTAGTCTCCATGGGTCTACACCAAGTTCTGTCAACCATCCTGCTTCCTCCAAGAAGTCTTCCCTGATCGAACCCTTGACATCTGGTGGCTGCCTCTCTCTCTGCCCAGTCCTGACACCGAATAACTCCTTAACTCTGTTTCCCTAATTTCCTCCTGTTACAGGCTGGACTGTGTCTCTCCCACACCCCCAGTTCATATGTTGAAGTCCCAAGTCCCTGGTACTGCAGAATGTAACTATATTTGGAGATAGGGCTTTTAAGAAGTGGTTAAGGTAAAATGAGGTCATGTCGGTGGGCCTTAATCCAATACGCCTGGTGTCCTTATAAGAAGAGATTAGGACAGGGACATACACAAAAGGAAGACCATGTGAAGACACAGGGAGAAGATAGTCACCTACAAGCCAAGGACAGTGGCCTCAGAAGAAACCAACTCTGCTGACACCTTGATCTCGGACTTCCAGCTTCCAGAACTGTGACACAATAAATTTCTGTTTTTTAAGTCAGTCTGTGGTACTTTCTTATAACAGCCCTAGCAAACGAATACACCTCCTTTCCCCCCTTTTAAATCTCCTATCAGGATGGGAAAGCAGAGCCTCACAGGCTACCTCTCGCCTACTAAGAGCACGCCGAGCCCACACCGCCTGGTGTTACGTGGCCTGGGTCCCAGGGAATAGAGGTCAAGGTTGCTAGCTCTCCCCAGCTGCAGGCCTCGCTGACATTCCCATTCACCGACAGCCCGTCAAAGCAACAATCCCCGCAACTGACACTTCAATATGCAGCCATTCCGCCACGCTGCCCTTCTGACACACAGGCATCCCGCCACCCTGTCATTCTGATCTGTTGGCCGTCTGGCCCGCTTACATTTCGCCCCCACGAAAGTCCATGAAACTGACACTCGAGGCATAGACTGGCCTCAGCCCCGCTACTCCCCGGCCACGTTCTGCCACACTGACAGCTCGCCCTGTGGACATTCACGTGCTCGGATACACTGACCCCTCCATGTGCTGACCTTCCTTCCTGTCAAAATGTCAGGGTCGGTCAGCCTTCTCCGTTCACCAGCTAATGAGAGTTCTGTGCGTTTATCTCTTTCTCTGTGTCACTAACATGGTCCTCCCGCCTGCTCTCCACCCCTTTCTGCTCATCCTCACCTGTAACCCTCAGCATGGACCTTGCCCCACGCAGCCTCCCCCCGATCAGACCCCTGACCCCCACTTCCTCCCTGCTGACGCCCTTTGCTAACTGCTTCTATTTAACCCAGATCAACTAGACACGTTTCAGGCCGCTCACACCACCTCCTGGGGAAGCAATGGTCTCCATCCCCTGCGCTGAGGGCCATGTGAGCCGCCCCTGGATACAAGGGAGGCCTTTCCATTGGTTGGCCATGACCCACTGATCTGTTTTTACTCACAACACCTCTGACAACACATATGCGGGGTCTTCCAACACCAGCAACAAATTCTCTGATTCTCCAACACCAGCTGCGTGTCTAACCATTCAATTCAATTCTGAGACGAAATACCCAGAGTTAGCATCAGACTCCACAAGTTCAAGGGCCCCGTGCCGCCCCCCGCCCCCCCCACCCTTTCAGATACCACTTGCCAGTTCTGGGCTTCCTGTACTTCTGACTGACTGGCTATAAATCGGGGGTTCCCATAACACCTCCTCAGTGTTGATAGTTTGCTAGAACAGCTCACAGAACTCAGAAAATCACTTTCTTTATAGTTACTGATTTATTATAAAGGATACAACTCAGGAGGAGCCAAATGGAAGAGAGGCATAGGGCAAGATATGGGGAAGGAGCTCGAAGCTTCCATGCCCTCTCTGGGCTCGTCACCCTCCCAGCACCTCGATTCACCAACTCAGAAGCTCTCCAAGCCCAGTCGTTTAGAGATTTTTACCATGGTTTCATTACGTAGGTACCATTGATTAAATCGCGGGCCGCAGGTGACTAACTCGATCTCTAGCCCCTCCCCCTTCCCTGGAGGTGGCAGGGTGGGAGTTTGTGTGGAGGTGGGGCTGAAAATTCCAATCATGCCTCTTTCAGCAGCCAGCCCCTATCCTGCAGCTCTCTAGGGGCTCCCAGCCACCAATCATCTCATTAGCATACAAAAGGCACTCTTAATACTCTGGAGATGCCAATGGTTTTAGGAGCTGTGTGCTGGGCAACCAGGACACAGAGCAAATATTTACTTTTTTATTATATCATACCCATGCACATGTGTAATTTCAACAAATCTCCTTTTCCCTGAAGTAGTGAATGAGTCCGTCTGTTGCCGCTGAAAGATCCCCAAGTGGTCCCTTTTCTTGTGCTGACATCCTTAGCCTTTTCTTATTCCCGCTACCCATCCCTGCAATTCTGGAGCCCTGGGTTCTGAACTCAGATGCTCCACGTACAAATTGTGTGACCTTGGGCAAGCCCCACCCTGTCTCTGAGTCTCAGTTTCCTCATCTACAAAACAGAGCTGGTACTAACAGTACCCACCCCACAGTGATGCTGGTAAGGAGCCAACAGGACATGCGTGTAAAGCGCTGACTGAGGGCACGGCGTAGAGTAGGTGTTCAGTAAACAGGGCAGCGGTTCAGGGTCTGGAGTCAGATGCTGGAGCTCAACTCCCTGGGTTTGCATCTGGGTAGCACAACTTACTAGCTGTGTGACCCTGGGAATATTACTTAACAACTCTGGGTGTTATATGTAAAATGGACATAGCAATAGTATTTACCTCCCAGAATCACTGTGAGAATTAGATGGCTTAACATGAAAAGGGCTTGGATCAGTGTCTGGCATGGAGTAAATTCTATACAAGTTTTAGCTCTGATTGGTCATATTATTAGTAGTTATATTACCATTGGATATATTATTAGTTATGGTTACATGAGTGTTAGCTACTATTACTCACTCAGGCTTCTTCCAGGTGACGCCACGTCAGTGGAATCCTTCTACTCACTCACGACTCACACATGTTTTGCTCCCCTTTGGAGATCCTAGTACCACAACTGTCCTGCCAGTGTTCCGCCACATCGCCGCTGTCCCCTCCGCCTGGGTGCTCGGCTCAATTTCACTTGGACAATCCTCCACATGCTTCCGGTCTCAGGCCACAAGCTACTGCCTTAGGGAAGCCCCTCTGAGCTCTTGATAAGTCAGTCCCTGTTACATGCACTCGTGAGACCACGTGCCTCTTGTACCTTGCACTGATTATAATCATCATTTTGCCTCTATTTCTGTGATTGTCTGATTCGAATCGGTCTCCTTTCTTGACCGTAAACTTCCTGAGATCACTGATCTGTCTGTCCCTTGCTCATATTTATACTGTCAGTGCTGATACTTCGTAGGCGCCCAATAAATATTTGTTGAATGAAGGAGTGAATAAATGAATGAATGCATGGAGGCCCCGTGCCACCTTCTTCCTCCTTGTATTCCGCGGCCCCTGGGTTGGGCTCCCTCCCTCACCTAGGGGGCTGCATCAGAGCCGGACTCTCAGTCCATTCTCTGATGCCACAGTTGTGGGGAGGGGCAGAGGAGCAAGCGGGACTCACAGCTGCACTCACTGTGAGTCACACTGTGAGGCCGGAAGCAGCACCTCCAGCAAGACCCCAGTGTTGGTGTTTTCAGCCTCGTGTGGGCGGCAGACATTCTCAGCCTGAGGCGGCACCTCATCCTGCCTCTTGTTCCTGGGCTCTCTTCCTACCATCCTCGCCCACCTTCTCCTGCTTAATTTTCTGACTTCAGATACTCTCTAGTAGGGCTATGTCTTCCTAGAAGTGTCTCCCTAGCCTGTCTGGGGGTGGGAGGAGTTCTCTGGAGGTCCTGGTCCACAATCAGTCTTGAATTGGAATTTTGAGCATGGTGTATGGTCCAGGCATCTCCGCTAGCTGTGCTTGGGGAGGAGTTGATTCCAGAGACCCTGCAACCTCACCTGTTTTGCCGGCTAAAGCCCTGATATCAGTGTCCCTCCGGGTTGTCTGAGCTTGAGCTCTAGTGTCCTGATCCACACACCTCGTGGGGTTGAATCCCCACACACGGCCTGACATGGTCAGAGTTGTGTTTGTGGGACAAGTGGCTTTGCATTCCAGCTCTGCCACCAGCTTTCTGATCTGGGGCAAGTGGTGTCACCTCTCCAAACCACTGTTGTTTCACTTAAACTCATACTTAGCTTATTGTGAGGATCCATCTAGCAGAGAAAGGATGAGGGACATTTGGAGACGGTGAATATTGGAGCCATTTGCCTCCAACCTGACACTTGCCCCAGGCACTCTGACACCTTACTGGCCTCTGGGTCACCATCCACCTTCTCCTCCTTCTCTCTTGGACCTGGTCCAGTCCCCATCTGTGTCCTGGATCCTGCCCCCTCCATCAGTTGAGCCCCCGCCCATCGGTGTAGTTCCAGTCTGTTATTTTATGCACAAACATGTTTATGTTCTTCTACTTACAAAACAACTTCCCCCAACCATAAGGTCCCTTGAACACAGCACCTCCTTCACACACATGGCTTCTCTTCCCTTTCATGGTCAGAGTTCTAGAAGGAATAGCCTAAGCATAGTTAACTCAGATCCTGGCTCTACTTGCAGTTGTATGCCTTGGCCAAGTTCCTTTATTTCTCTGTGCCTCAGTTTCCTCATCTGTGAAGTGGGGATAATAATATTTACCTTACAGGGATGTTAGGAGGATCAAGTGAGATAATCCACGTTGAGCACGAAGCACAGTCTGGCACATAGTAAGAGCTAATTAAATAATTAGTGGCTCTTGGGCTCCCAGGTGAGGTCTCCCGCCCTCTGAGACCAGGGGTGGGAGGCACGCCTGGGGCCCTTCGGTTCTGTTGAGGCTAAGCGCCCCCCCCTCCACAGCCCCCAGGGCCTTTTCCAGCCCTGTGGGTCCTAAGCATAGGCCCCGCCCACTGTCCAAAACTTACCCTTGCTTAGGCCCTGCCCACCACAGCCAAAACCTTTTCCAGCTTTTTTTTTTTTTTTTTTCTCTCTTCCTTCCTCCTCTTTTTTACTATTGTGGTACTGTTGTACCTTCTAGTTGTTGATTCATCTATATTTTTATTTTTATATTCTTTCTAACATATCTGTTAGTTTCCTAGTCTAATTTTATGTTTTACTTTGTTATTGTTCTCTCTCTCTCTCTCTTTTTTTTTTTTTGCCACCCCACACAGCTTGCGGGATCTTGGTTCACGAGCCAGGGGTTGGGCTGAAGCTCCTGCAGTGGGAGCTCTGTGTCGGAACCACTGGACTAACAGAGAACCTCAGACGCCAGGGAATATTCATCAGAGTGAGGTCTCACCTCTGTGAGACCTCACTCCTATGAATATAAGAAATGTTTAACAAAGATCTAGAAGAACTAAAGAACAAACAATAACTGAAATGAAAAATACACTAGAAGGAATCAATAACAGAATAACTGAGGCAGAAGAATGAATAAGTGAGCTGGAAGACAAAATGTTAGAAATAACTGCTGAGGAGCTGAATAAATAAAAAAGAATGAAAAAAATTGAAGACAATCTCAGAGACCGCTGGGGTAACACTAAATGCTCTAACATTCGAATTATAGGGGTCCCAGAGGAAGGGAAATAGGAAGGATCTGAGAAAATATTTGAAGAGATTATAGTCAAAAACGTCCCTAACATAGGAAAGGAACTAGTCACCCAAGTCCAGGAAGCACAGAGAGTCCCATACAGGATAAACCCTAGGAAAAACACACCAAGACACATATTAATAAAACTAACAAAAATTAAATTCTAACAAAAAATATTAAAAGCAGCAAGGGAAAAACAAAAAATAACATACAAAGGAATCCCCATAAGGTTATCAGTTGATTTTTCAGCAGAAACTCTGCAGGCCAGAAGGGAGTGACAGGATATATTTAAAGTGATGAAAGAGAAAAACCTACAACCAAGATTATTCTACCCACTAAGGATCTCATTCAGATTCCATGGAGAAATCAAAAGCTTTTCAGACAAGCAAAAGCTAAGAGAATTCAGCATCACCAAACCAGCTTTACAGCAAATGCTAAAGAAACTGCTCTTATAACTTAAATAGTATAAATAAAAATAAATTTTGAGATTAAAAAAAAAAAGAAACTTCTCTAGGTGGGAAATACAAGAGAAGAAAAAGATGCCACAGATGAAGGAAAAAGGTAAAAACCCAAACAAAAAAAAAACCCAAACAATTAAGAAAATGGTAATAGGAACATATATATCGATAATAACCTTGAATGTAAATGGATTAAATGCCCCAACCAAAAGACACAGACTGGCTGAATGGATACAAAAACAAGACCCATATATATGCTGTCTACAAGAGACCCACTTCAGACCTAGGGACACATACAGACTGAAAGTGAAGGGATGGAAAAATATATTCCATGCTAATGGAAATCAACAGAAAGCTGGAGTAGCTACTCATATCCGATAAAATAGACTTTAAAATAAAGACTGTTATAAGAGATAAGGAGGGACACTACTTAATGATCAAAGGATCAATCCAAGAAGAAGCTATAAGAATTATAAATGTTTATGCACCCAACATAGGAGCATCTCAATACATAATGCAAATGCTAACAACCATGAAAGGCGAAATCGACAGTAACACAATAATAGTAGGAAACTTTAACACACCACTTACACCAGTGGACAGATCATCCAAACGGAAAATAAATAAGGAAACACAAGCTTTAAATGACACAATAGACCAGATAGATTTAATTGATATTTATAGAACATTCCACCCAAAAGTGGCAGATTACACTTTCTTCTCAAGTGCACATGGAACATTCTCCAGGATAGATCACATCTTGGGTCACAAATCAAGCCTTGGAAAATGCAAGAAAATTTAAATCATATCAAGCATCTTTTCTGACCACAACACTGTGAGATTGGAAATCAATTACAGGAAAAAAACTGTAAAAGACATAAATACATGGAAGCTAAACAATGCACTACTAAATAACCAAGAGGTCACTGAAGAAATCAAAGAAGAAATAAAAAAATACATAGAAACAAATGACAATGAAAACACAAAGACCCAAAACCTATGGGATGCAGCAAAAGCAGTTCTAAGAGGGAAGAATCTTACCTCAAGAAACAAGAAAAATCTCAAATAAACAATCTAATCCTACACGTAAACATTTAAAACAACTAGAGAAAGAAGAACAAAGAAAACCCAATGTCATGGGGCTTCCCTGGTAGTGCAGCGGTTGGGAGTCCGCCTGCCGATGCGGGGGACATGGGTTCGTGCCCCAGTCTGGGAAGATCCCACAGGCCGCAGAGCGGCTGGGCCCATGAGCCATGGCTGCTGAGCCTGCGCGTCCAGAGCCTGTGCTCCGCAATGGGAGAGGCCACAGCAGTGAGATGCCCGCATACCGCAAAAAAAAAAAAAAAAAAAAAGAAAACCCAATGTCAGTAGAAGAAAAGAAATCATAAAAATAAGAGCAGGAATAAATGAAATAGAAACGAAGAAAACCATAGCAAAGATCAATGAAACTAAAAGCTGCTTCTTTGAGGAGATAAACAAAATTGATAAACCATTGGCCAGGCTCATCAAGAAAAAAAGTGAGAGGATGCAAATCAATAAAATTAGAAATGAAAAAGGAGAAATCACAACTGACACCACAGAAATACAAAGGATTATATGAGACTACTACAAACAACTATATGCCAATAAAATGGACAACCAGGAAGAAATGGACAAATTCTTGGAAAGGTACAATTTTCCAAGACTGAACCAGGAAGAATTAGAAAATATAAACAGACCTTTCACAAGTATTGAAATTGAAACCATAATTAAAAATCTTCCAACAAACAAAAGTCCAGGACCAGATGGCTTCACAGCCGAATTCTATCAAACATTTAGAGAAGAGCTAACACCCATCCTTCTCAAACTCTTCCAAAAAATTGCAGAGGGAGAAACACTCCCAAATTCATTCTATGAAGCCAACATCACCCTGATACCAAAACCAGAAAAAGATATCACAAAAAAAGAAAATAGACCAATATCACTGATGAACACAGATGCAAAAATCCTCAACAAAATACTAGCAAACAGAATCCAACAACACATTAAAAGGATCATACACCATGATTAAGTGGGATTTATCCCAGGGATGCAAGGATTCTTCAATATATGCAAATCAATCAATGTGATACACCACATTAACAAATTAAGGAATAAAAACCATATGACCATCTCAATAGATGCAGAAAAAGCTTTTGACAAAATTCAACACCCATTTGTGATAAAAACTCTCCAGAAAATGGGCTAGAGCGAACCTACCTCAACATAATAAAGGCCATATATGACAAACCCACAGCAAGCATCATATTCAATGGTGAAAAACTGAAAGCATTTCCACTAAGATCAGGAACAAGACAAGGATGTCTACTCTCTCCACTCTTCAACAGAGTTTTGGAAGTCTTAGCCATGGCAATCAGAGGAGAAAAAGAAATAAAAGGAATACAAATTGGGAAAGAAGAAGTAAAACTGTCACTGTTTGCAGATGACATGATACTATACATAGAAAATCCTAAAGATGCCACCAGAAAACTACTAGAACTAATCAATGAATTTGGTAAGGTTACAGAATACAAAAGTAACGCACAGAAATCTCTGGCATTCCTATACACCAACAATGAAAAATCAGAAAGAGAAATGAAGGAAACAATCCCATTTACCATTGCAACTAAAAGAATAAAATACCTAGGAATAAACCTGCCTAAGGAGGTGAAAGACTTGTACTCAGAAAACTATAAAACACTGATGAAGTAAATCAAAGATGACTCAAACAGATGGAGAGATATACCATGTACTTGGATTGGAAGAATCAACATTGTGAAAATGACTCTACTATCCAAAGCAATCTACAGATTCAACGCAATCCCTATCAAATTATCAATGGCATTCTTCACAGAATTAGAACAAAAAATTTTACAATTCATATGGAAACAGAAAAGACCCCGAAAAGCCAAAGCAATCTTAAGAAAGAAAAATGGAGTTGGAGGAATCAGGTTCCCTGACTTCAAACTATACCACAAAGCTATAGTAATCAAGACAGTATGGTACTGGCACAAAAACAGAGATATAGATCAATGGTACAGGATAGAATGCCCAGAGATAAACCCACACACATATGGTCACCTTATCTTTGATAAAGGAGGCAAGAACATATAATGGAGAAAAGACAGCCTCTTCAATAAGTGGCACTGGGAAAACTAGACAACTACATGTAAAAGAATGAAATTAGAACACTCCCTAACACCATACACAAAAATAAACTCCAAATGGATTAAAGACCTAAATGTAAGACCAGACACTATAAAACTCTTAGAGGAAAACATAGGAAAACACTCTTTGACATAAACCACAGAAAGATCTTTTTTGACCCACCTCCTAGAGTAACAGAAATAAAAAGAAAAATAAACAAATGGGACTTAATTAAACTTAAAAGCTTTTGCACAGCAAAGAAAACCATAAACAGAACAAAAAGACAACCTTCAGAATAGGAGAAAATATTTGCAAATGAAACAACAGACAAAGGATTAATCTCCAAATTATACAAACAGCTCATGGAGCTCAATATCAAAAAAAGAAACAATCCAATTAAAAAATGGGCAGAAGACCTAAATAGACATTTCACCAAGGAAGACATACAGATGGCCAAGAGGCACATGAAAAGATGCTCAACATCACTAATTATTGGAGAAATGCAAATCAAAACTACAATGAGGTATCACCTCACGCCAGTCAGAATGGCCATTATCAAAAAATCTAGAAACAACAAATGCTGGAAAGGGTGTGGTGAAAAGGGAACCCTCTTGCACTGTTGGTGGGAATGTAGATTGATACAACCACTATGGAAAACAGTATGGAGGTTCCTTAAAAAACTAAAAATAGAACTACCATATGACCCAGCAATCCCACTACTGGGAATATACCCTGAGAAACCCATAATTCAAAAAGAGACATGCACCCCACTGTTCATTGCAGCTCCATTTACAATAGCCAGGACATGGAACCAACCTAAATGTCCATTGACAGATGAATGGATAAAGAAGATGTGGCACATATATACAATGGAATATTATTCAGCCATGAAAAGAAACGAAATTGAGCTATGGGTAGTGAGGTGGATGGACCTAGAGTGTGTCATACAGAGTGAAGTAAGTCAGAAAGAGAAAAACAAATACTGTATGCTAACGCATATATATGGAATCTAAAAAAGAAAAAATGGTACTGATGAACCTAGTTACAGGGCAGGAATAAAGATGTAGACAAAGAGAATGGACTTGAGGACGCGGGGTGGGAGGAGGAAGCTGGGGCAAAGTGAGAGTACTATCGACATATATACTCTAAAGAATGTAAAATAGCTAGTGGGAAGCAGCAGCATAGCACAGGGAGATCAGTTCAGTGCTTTGCAATGACCTAGAGGGTTGGGATAGGGAGGGTGGGAGGGAGGCTCAAGAGGGAGGGGATATGGGGACATATGTATGCATATGGCTGATTCACCTTGGTGTACAACAGAAACTAACACAGTACTGTGAAGTAATTATACTCCAGTAAAGATCTACTAAAAAAAATAATTAGTGGCTCTTATTATTGTTGTTTTGGTATCCCTATCTCTCATATCAGCCTCAGTCAGCCACAGCTTGACTCCCTCCCACACCTGAACGAAAACCTCTCTGGGTTGAATCAGCAGTGATTTTGCAGTGACCATTCCCCTTCTCCCTTCCCAAGCAGACTCCCAACTTCTCAGCAGTCTTTGGAATTATCAGGACCACGTGGAAGTCTCCAGAAGTCCTGCAGGGAATGTCAACCTGTGGCCAGTGGGACGTTCACGGGACAGCCCCACAATGAACAGAAGGGCTGCTATGGGGCTTCTCATGTCCTTGGTGCTCAATGTTTATTGAATGACTAGAGGTTCCTGCCAGGAGGGGCTCTGAAAGTGTAAGGGACAGGACTTTCATGAGCTCCAGCGTGTTTGGAAATTGTGCAGGGCTGAGGATCGGTCATATCCACGCTGTTCTAAAGCAATTTGGACTGGCAGCCTTTGAGAATAGGTACCATGTTTTAGGTGACTAGCACAGAGTAGTAGCCACAATTTTCTGTTAAATACACAGGAATGGGGGTGAATGTTCCCATGGAACCAACGCACAGCCAAGTCTGTGCAGTTATGATGAGGAACAGGGGGTTAATGCTTCTGTGGGGTGAGCTCACAGCTCTGCCTCTGCAGTTCTGGGGAGAAATCTTTTTCCTTTTTAGCTCAGGCAGCCTGGCTCCTGCATTGCACAGAGGGCTTGGTTTGATCTCTTATTCATTACAGAGAATATTCTCTGTTATGGTGAGTGCAGGGGATGGGGAATTTTAGGAGCCTGAGTTTTCACCGACTTTGCCAGCCAGGCTGTTAGGGACCCTGGCACCTCCAATGGCCCCTCTGGTACTGCATTCCTTCTCTCACTCATTCATTCTTCCATTCATCCAGTGTATTGGAACACCCATCATGGGCCAGGTCCTGAGCCAGGTGGAGGAGAGGCCAGAAGAAGAAACATGAAAACTGTTTATGGTAGGCTAAGTATTGGCCTCCAAAGATAATAGGTCCTAATCCCCAGAACCTGCGAATGTCACCTTATATGGCAAAATGAACTTTGCCGATGTGATCTTAAGCTGGGAGCTTATCCTGGATTGTCCAGGTGAACCCTAAGTGTAATCACAAGTGTCCTTACAGATGCAGGCAGAGGGAGATTTGGCACAGAGGATGATGTGAGCAGAGATTGAAGTGATGCTCTCGCTCTTTGAAGATGGAGGAGTGGGCTACAAGACAAGAAATCCAGTTGGCCAATAGCAGCTAAGGAAGGCAAGGAGATAGATTCTCCCCTCAGAGGCTCCAGAAGGGACCAGCCCTGTCAACATCTTGACTTTAGCCCAGTGAAAATGATTTTGGACTTCTGACCTCCAGAACAGTAAGAGAATACATTTATGTTGTTTAAACCACTAAGTGTGTGGCAACTTGTTACAGTGGTGATAGCAAAGTAATATACTACCCTAAGGTATTCAATACCTAGGGGCAGAAATGGACAGATTTGCACAGGGTTAAGTGCTGTTATAGGGTATAATGGAAGGGGGAGGGGTGTGATAGCGGCTGTGACCCAGGCCTGGGGTGGGGAAGGTAAGCCTGGGAGGGTTTCACCAAGGAGGAACGGCTTTACTGAGCTAGATCTTGAAGAATGGGTAGGGATTCAAAAAATCAACATGAAAAATAGCACATGCACAGGCAAACCTGGAGTGTGAAATAACAAGGCCCATTTGCGGAACTGTGGAAAGTGGGGAGTGGGTGGAAGTTCAGAGCAATAGGAGATGGGGCTGGTGAGGTGGCTGGGTCAGCTCCTGGAGGGTCTCCATGTCAAGGAGTTGGGATGTGACCCTGCGGGCAGTGGGAAGCTCTTCAGTGAGTTGCATTAATAGCCCCAATTCCTCACTCCTCCTTGTACCCATGCCCCTTGCTAAGTGACTTTGTATATCCATTCATCAAGGACAGAGTGTATTTTCCCACCTCTTGACACAAGTTCAGCTATATATCTTGCTTTGGACAATAGAATAATACAAATTGACCATGTGTCAATTCTGAGCCTTGCACATTTCTGCTGGTCCCAGGAGACGATGTGCCCTGGAAAAGCCAGACTAGAGCAGAGCCCCTAGCTTACCCACAGACCATGACCAACCCCAGCCAAGGTCAACTGATCCCAGCCAGCCCACAGATGCATGAGTTTTAACAAATGACAGTTATTCTAAGCCACTGAAATTTGGGGTGATTTGTTATGCAGCACTAGCTAGTTGATACACCAATGAAGAGTTCAAAGGAAGAGCGTGATCTGGCCAGATTAGAAAAATCTAAAAATGATCATCTTGTAAAAATGATCACTCAGGGTGGTGAGTAGTGGGAAGTAGTGGGAAGCCTCCAGTGAGGAGGCTTGGTTTAATGGTTTAGGAGAGAGATGATGGCACTGAGCAGGGTGGTAGCTGTGTAAGTAGGAAGAAGTGGTCACATTTGGGAATTCTTTGGGTGACGTCAGGACCAGAAGGACTTGACTGTGGATTGGATCTTGTGTGCGCACGCATGCGTGCACAGTGATGGGAATGCCGCATGATTCCCAGGTTTCTGTCTGAGTCAGTGGGAAGGCTGGAGAAGCAGGAACAGGTTTTGTGGAGGGGAAGGTGTGGAATGATTTTGTCTTAGAGATGTTGAGTTTAAAATGCTTGGTAGGAATGCAAATGTCGCTATCAAGGAAGCAGTGGAGAATGTGCCTCTGGTGTTCGGGGGGAGAGGTTTGGGGTGGAGGTACACACTCAGGAGTCATTTGGGAACTCGGAGCCTCTACCTCCATGTGACTGGGTGAGCGTTCCTTGGAGGAGCACGGTGCTGGAGATACTTGCTCAGTGTTGTTGTTTCTATTAGACTCTAAATGCCATGAATGCAGGGCCCTTGTCTGCCTCGTGCATGGCTTGGGGCCGGTGCCTAGGGCAGTGCCTGACATACAGTAGGCAGTCCGTAAATGCTCGTTTGAGGAATGAGATAAATGAGTGCCGTAGGGGTTGGTTAGGTCAAGGAAGGGAGAGGTAAGAGTGTGGCGAGGGACGGCCTGTGCGTGGGAAGTTACCTAGTTACTGTCCAGGAAGAAATGCTCTTGAACATTTTCTGAATTTCCCACCGCCGTGTCTTTGTACCTGCTGTTTCCTCTACCTGGAATTCCCTGCTGCATGCCCCCTCCCCGCAAGGCCCCAGACCCACATGGGCAAATCCTGCTCCCCCTTCCCTCTGAGTCCTTAGGAATCACCTAAGCAATTCTGCCACCAAGCTCCTTTCTACTGTCTTGTCCACAGGGGGGACAAGAGCCTTCTTCAAGCCCCCAGAGTTTCACTAGGTTGGCGGGTCACTCGACAGTACGGGAAGTGAGGTGAGTCTGGCATGTTTCATTTTGGGGTGACCTGTGCTGGGCCCTGGTGATCACATACCCAACTTGCCTTCCATGTGCACACAAACCGGATGTCCTAGATCCTGTCCAGGATGAAGGTCAAGTTAGAAAAATCTACCTTTTCATCATTTTGCAAAATGAAGACATTTTGCTCGTTGGGAGTTTTTTCACCCCCTTCTGCTCTCCAGGATTTCTTGGGCTTTCTCATCCTCCTGTATGGGAATTTTTCTGCGGTTTGGAAATGCCTCTTAAGCTCTTTCCTGGCCTGTTTCAGTTCCTTAGCATTTGGCGGCTGTGGCGATTCAGTGCTTTGGCAGCTCCTGTGGGTCTGTGGGGCGCTCAGCCCTGCTCCTCTGCCTTCTGCACAGTCCCTTTATTTTTTATTTATTTATTTTTTTGCGGTACGCGGGGCCTCTCCTTGTTGTGGCCTCTCCCGTTGCGGAGCACAGGCTCCGGACGCACAGGCTCAGCGGCCATGGTTCACGGGCCCAGCCGCTCCGCGGCATGTGGGATCTTCCCGGACCGGGGCACGAGCCCGTGTCCCCTGCATCGGCAGGCGGACTCTCAATCACTGCGCCACCAGGGAAGTCCCTGCACAGTCCCTTTAAATCAGGTTTCCCCGGGGGTACCCTAGACACCCTCAGACCTCCTCACCCTTCTTTACCAGGGTCACTCCAGGTCCCGGTTCACCCTCACATTCCCATCTGCCCCTCTGGAACCATCTTCCCCTTTGAAGACTCAGACGGGAGCTTGCATCTCTCTAAGAGGAAAACGCTTTAAAACCTTCCCTTTCCTAGAGGAGGGGCACTTGTCAGACTAAATTCTGCTTTTTTTCCTCTTTGACCCACGGGGGCTGGTACAACCAAGACCCTTTGTGCCTCTCAATTCCCCAGCCATGATTTATTGGTTAAATTCTGTCCAGAAAAATTCTTTTAAAAAATATTGAAATAGATTTGACATATAACACTTTGTAAGTTTAAGGTGTACAACATGTTGATTTATATTTATACATTTTGTCAGTTCTTTGATCTGAGCCTTCTTCATTTATACAGTGGGAATAATAACACTTACCTGCTAGGGTTGTTTCAAGGATTAAATGAGCCCATATATTTGGATGCTCCGAGCCCAGTTCCTGACACCCACAGGCACCGAGTAGGGATCACCTGGCTCCTCCCTTTCCTGCCTCTTATTCCCTTTCTCCTCTTCCTCTGCCTTCTGGTTATGAAACTTTCAGGAGTCACCTAAGCCCCTACCCCCACCCCACATGCTGCTGGGTGGAAGGTGGAAGGTGGAGGACCTTCTCTCCCCATGGACAGCCCAGCTGGCTCATCTATAGGGGGACCAACCATCCGGGTTTGCCCAGAACCAAGGAGTTTCTGAGGCACGGGACTTTCAGGGCTCACCCTGGAAGCAGGCTCTACCTGAACTGTCTATTCTGACCCCGTCTTGGATGAAGTGTGTAGGGCTGACACCTTTCCAAACCTCATTGTTCCAGGCTTGGCTAGAGGCCCTGGTTCTTACTTTGAGCGCTGGGTTCCTGAGTTGCCCTCTCTCCCGCTACTCCATCAGGGGCCTTCCGTCTCCTTCCCCTTGGGAATGGTTCTGAGCTGCGGGCAAGGAGCCCTGGAGCTATCAGAGGCATCAAGGTTGATTCCTTCATGCCAGGAGTCACTGGCATTCCCAATAGCTTTCCGGGTTGCTGCCCAAAACCACTGTGCATATGCGAGTCAATTACCACGCACCTCCCCGGGAGAGCATCTTCAATCTGGCTCTGCTGTGATGTTATCAAGACTCTTCCAGCGCTTACCTGTCAGTTCTTGGTTGACCCTGAGAAGCAGGCCTCTGAGAAGCAGCTGTCATTTCTGCTGCACCGGCCGGAGGTGGGCCTCTTGGGCCAGGCAGGGGATTCAGACGCTCCCCTGGACACTTCATATCAGCCTCTGGAAGCCAGGCCCATGGCCCAGCAGCCTGGACTGTGCCAGCTGGTGATACATCCCCCTGGGAAAGGGCCCATGTGAACAGATCCCTGGGCTCCCCTGGGCATGGATGACCTGGGGACTCTGAGGCCTTTGACTCAGAAAGGCCTGGTTTTCATTCCCAAGTCCACTGTGCAACCTCAGAGCCATTAACCACCCTCTCTGATCTTTCTCCATTCTTTATCTATAGAGGGGGCATGGTAATACCTTGCACACCAGACCACTGAAGGAAGAGCACTCAGCACAGGGCATGTGTGGTACCCAGCAAGAACCTGGTGAGGTCTGGCCCTTTCTTTCCTTCTTTTCCTTGGGAACACGGTCTGTCTTTTCCTTACCTCACTGCTGTTACCATCCCTGCCAGTATCAGAGGTAGATGGGATAATAATAAGCAAGAAACAGTCATGATCTGACTTCCTTTTTCACGGGCCTGGAACAAGTTAACCAAATTTGACACAGCCTTTTAAACAAGGATCACTCACACCCAGCTTCACTAGGGTGTTGAGTGCGGCACGAGGACTTTGCTGACTCCGTCTTGGGAGGGAAGAGAGGCTTGTTGCACCCCCTCTCCCCCTCCTCCCTCCTTTGCCTGATTGTTGGGGCAGCAGACTGACCTCGGGGCAAGGCTTGGCCTCAAGATGCTGTCAACAATCTCCCTTTTCTCTTGGTGGGCTGGTGTCTTGGGAGAAGCCCCTAGTTTTCCTGAGCTTCCATTTGGTCATTGGTAAATTGGGGATATTAATGTCTACCTAATCAGGGTTTTGGGGGGCTCCAACAAGATAACGGGCACAAATACTCATTGCAGAAACAAAATGCTGAGAGCACGGAGATGTGAACGTGGTTGTTATGTGACTTTTAGGGAGGAGCCAGTTCGGTGTCCTTCCTTTCCTTATAGCTGTTTCAGAGGCCGGGGATGGGACACAGGAGGGGTAAGATTTTTTTTTTTGCGGTACACGGGCCTCTCACTGCTGTGGCCTCTCCCGTTGCGGAGCACAGGCTCTGGACGCGCAGGCTCAGCGGCCATGGTTCACAGGCCCAGTCGCTCCGCGGCATGTGGAATCTTCCCGGACCGGGGCACGAACCCGCGTCCCCTGCATCGGCAGGTGGACCCTCAACCACTGCGCCATCAGGGAAGCCCAGGAGGGGTAAGTTTTGATGGTAGATGGTGGATCAGGGCAGGATGGACCAGTGAGGGCCCTGGGAGTAGGGGCAGAGTGGGTGCTGTAGACAAAAGGCCCATCGTCCAATCGTCTGGGGCCCAGCATGTCTCTCCCTGCCTTGCCCCGCCTGCTTGGCTGCATTGATTTACTTGAAAGTTTTTAATGGGCTATAATTGGAGAAGCCCTGGGTGAGATTTGCATATTGATTTGACATTTAAGTATATGATTATATAAAAGCTGACTGAGGTCATCACTTGACTAAATTGGCTTAATGAGTGTTGATTACGCTGTGCATGTTAATTTCATTTACCCTGATTACTCCGTCTATCTCTCTCATTAGCACCTTTGACTCAATTGTACTTGATAGGACAAGAAGCAGGACAAGGATCGGCGGGGGGTGGTCCCTGGTCGGTCTGCCTGTCCATCTGGATGTATGCTGAGTACAGAGGTTCCAAGCCCCTGTAGAATTCAACCTCTCTCTCTTTTTTCTCATTCTCTCTCTCTCTCCCACCTTTTTTCTCCTAATCACAGAATCTGATCACTAACTCCTTCTAAACAGGAGTGTCACCACTCTGCTGCCGGAGAAATCAGGGGCTGCAGGAGGGAGAGGCGTGGGGCAAATTGTGAGACCGAAGAGAAATGTCTCCTCTCCCCCAACTTCACACCCTCCCCTCCTGACACACACAGAAATACACCTGCATTGTCTGAGTCCCCTGAGAGTCTGCTGCTCTTCCATAGGTAGCCTAGCATTTCTGAAGATGGGGATCCTTACAGCTGGGTTCGCTGTCTTCTGTTTGCCCCGCCAGAACCACTCTCTGCCCTTCTCTGCTCTGCTGATCTGTATGGACCCATAAGTGGGCTCCGTTACCCTCTGGCCTCCTGTTGAATTCGGCCAATGGGGACCCTCAGCAGGGGGTGGAGGGGGGAGGAGAGTGAGGTTGGGATATTTCTTTGCCTGGCTCCTCCCTGATCTTGGTCTCTGCCTGCCAGCCTGCTTCAAGGCTACCTCTTTGTCATCCCTCTCCTTGCCCCCGCAGCCCTAGGGTGGTAATGGTACCAGTCTCCCCCCAGACAAGCCTGATGGAACTACCTACTCCTGTGGTTCCCTTATGCCCTGCCCACACCTGTGTAAATAGACCCTTCCTTCATAAACTCTCTTTAAATTACCCAATTTGAGTGCGCCATCTGTTTCCTGCTGAGACCCTAACTGATACAGCAGGCAACATATTTTCCCACTCGAAAATCAGGACACACAGGCTGACAAGTCGAAGCGTGACTGTAGAACGCAGGACTCAGAGCACATCAACCCAGCATCACTGCTCTGCCCTGCATCCTGGGTCCCGGCACTGGCGGAGGGTTCGCCCCCTCAGGACCTCCACCGTCACAGCCCTTCTGCCTCCTCCCAGCAGCCCCTTCTCCTCACTGGCTACACCAACCACTGTGACCCTCCCAGAGCTCCTGGTCCCCACTGGCACCCTCACTCTCAGCAGACACACTCACTTCCAGCTTCATTAGAAAAAGAGGCCATTATTTGGGAATGCTCCTTAACAGTATACGCCTTCTCACCAGCCAGCTTATTTGGGGAGAATCATATTTTCTGAATCCTTTTGTCCAAGACCAATATCCTCCCATTTGCCCAGTATCCTTTTCCATCCACTTTCCCTAGGGGACCCACTGTGGTAACTTCCCCTCTATTGTCTCTTTCTCTTCAGCCCAAAGACATGTACAGATTTCTCCCTCCTCCCCTCCGTCCTCTTCTCCTTTGTAGGCTAATTTCTTGATGAGCCCTCTGTACTCACTTTCTCTTATTCTTCAACCTTTCTGTCCCCACCCCTGCACAGGAGGCTGCTCTTGCCAGCCCACCGATGACCTCCATGATGACAGCCCCAAATGATGCATCTCAGATGGGTTCACCAAAAGCAAACCACCTCTCTCCTTTCCTGGACCAGCGTGGAGGTTGTCTCCGCAAATTGCCCAGCATAAGGGCCTTTGGACCTTGGAAGCTGGGAAGGTGAGCTGAGATGTGATGTCGCCTTGACATACCTGTCTGGGTCAGTCAAAATCACTGGACCAGTCAGCAGACATCTCCGCCTGGGGCCCACCCTTCATCCCACCAGGCTTCTGGACATGATGCCACCAGCTCCTCTCTGTTGTGTAGACTTCTCTTCCCTCCCGTTAGAGCATGTATTCCTCCAAAGTTTAACAGGACATACACTTGATTGAATCAGTCCCTTCCTCTCCATCCCAGACAACACACCTTGGTTCTGGCTCTTACCTGGCCTGTTACACCTCCCCTTGCTTCCCAACACTCCTGCCAATTCACCCTCTGCCTACAGCAGCCAGAGAGATTGTTCCAAAGTGCAAATCTGATTCTGTTATTACCCCTCTGTTTGAAATCCTTAGTGGGTCCCTATCACCTACCAGTGCAAGGCCAAACGTTTTTAGTAGGGAAAAATATGTTCCCAGGGAACTCCTATTTATACGTCAAGGCCCATTCAATGGTCTCTTTGGTAGAGCTGTCTTGACCCCCTTTCCCGGTAGAGTTCCCATTCTTTCCGCTGAGCCCCACATTACCTCACTCTTTTCTCTGCCAGAGCACACGGGACAAGATATCATTACGATCTGTTTCTATACATCAACCTTTCCCACTGTCTGGGAGCCTGAGACTATGTCTAATGTTCTTTGTAGTCCAAGGGCCCAGCAATAGCCCTGGCAGAGAGAGTCATTCATTCATTAAAAAATATTTATTTGGGTTCCCTATATGCAAATCATTGTTCTAGGATAAGGCACTGGGGCAGTGAACAAAAACAGACAAAAATCTCTGCCCTGATATGGGGACATATGTATATGTATAACTGGTTCACTTTGTTATCAAGCAGAAACTAACACACCATTGTAAAGCAATTACACTCCAATAAAGATGTTAAAAAAAAAAAATCTCTTCCCTCCTGAGCTTACATCCTACCATGGGGTAGAGGGAGACAGATAATGAACAAACAAAAAAGATGATAGTAAAGAGAGGCAAGTGCTATGTGACTTTTTCTAGTTCCCAGCAAATGAACAGAAAAAGTGGAACTTGAACTCAGTTCTTTGATTCAAGTCTATTGCTCATTTTCCCTCCCCCCAGGTGGTTAGTCGACCCTGATTGCCCACTTCTCTGGGGTATGTGACTTTGGGGCACCTCCCCTAGCCTCTGGTTGTCCATTAGTAAAGGAAGGGAAGTCACATTTGCTTGCTTCCCTTGGGGGTTGGAGTTAGTGGCTGTATTAGTGTTCTAGGGCTGCCGTAACGAATGACCACAAACTGGGTGACTTAAAGAAACAGGCCTTGGGGGATACAATTCAACCTACTATAGTTGGTGTGAGGAGAAGGGAAAACAGACAGGAAAATGCTTGGACCTGAAAACAGGGAGGGAACACTAGACCCGCCTGGGACTGGGGCCAGACACGATCTGGCTTCTTCTTCTGAGGCCTTGAATCTGGGGAGGGGACTAAGGCTTCTGGCTCAGAGCCTGGGGAGGGGGGTGTGACAGGGCTTGCAGCTCAACCCCACGTAGCTGGGCTGTAGGTGGAGTGACTCAGAGATGGGGCTGTCAAGCTTGAGGGTGTCCTAGAAATGCAATGCTGTGCTTCTGGCATATTTCCCTCACCTTATGGGGCCGAGAAATAACATTTTTGGAAACTTGGAAAGCTTGAGTTAAAAGAAATTAACCAAAACCTTTTATTTTTCTTTATGGGGAAAAATAGAAATTTTGGGAAAATTTGAAACATATGCAATTCTTATTTTTGTAGCACCCTTTTCATATCTAAAGTCACTCTCTTAATTTAGGAGTGCAAATGCAACCTTATGTAATTTGGTTTGCTCAATAAAATTATCATGTTTGACAAATTCAATCAAAGGCTTGCTCAGGCAATAATGACAAATTTGCTAATTGAGTCAAGTTTTCAGTGTTTCAGACTTTGTGACAAATGGAACTCTGTGCAGCTGAGCTACAAGCATGAGCTTTTCTGAGATGAGCAGAAAAAAAATCAGTATGATAGAAAGAAGAACTAAAACATGACAACACAACACATATATATGTTCTATATAATACAAATGTGATATATAATATGATATCAATAATACTAATATTAAGCTGTGTTCAGTATTCTGTAATAACCTATATGGGAAAAGAATCTGAAAAAGAATTGATACATGTGTATAACTGATTCACTTTGCCGTACACCTGAAACTAACACAACATTGTAAATCAACTATACACCAATCAAAATTTTGAAAAACATGAAGAAAACAACAACAGCAATAACAACAACTGTGACCTCCTAAGTGTAAGCTATACGCTCTCATTTCACTTAATCCAGTGAGACAGGTCTCTCCCCATTTTATAGATGAGGAAACTGGGGTTCAGAGAGGTTAAGCCACTTGCACAAGGTTCTACAACCCGAAACTTGTTGTGGTTTCAGATGCATTAGGAGCTGAGCCTCAATTCACTTACCAGTAAAGACCCTCTCTGTCGACACCATAAAGTCATCTGCACTGGCCAGGCCACAGCAGTTTCTGTTTCTTGGATCGGTATGTCTCTCTTGTGTGAGTCACATATGGATGGCTTCTGCATTAGGAAGTAATATGAGAACACGAGGGCACCTTGGGACCCCACAGGAACTAGGACAGGGATAAGGCAAGGATCTTGGGCCCTGCAGGCCAGTTTGAGGACGGAAGACAAGAGAAGCCAGGCTCAGGTGATGGGCAGGGCACTGAGGGCAGGTACCCATGGGAAAGGCAGCTGGAAGAGAGTGACCCAGGAGGGCTGGCATCCCTGGGCCTGGGGCTGCCTGTGTTGGTCTATACAAGGCCAAAGATGATGCTGGAACATGCCCCAGTGGCGAGCTGGACAGGAGTTATTCCTGAAAGTCCACTCCAAGCTTAGGAGATGCTCAGGTTCTTGCTAGAGATAGAGCCGCGCACAGGAGAAGGCAGATGGGGAGAACCCCAAGGAAGCCAGACACAAAAATTAGACAAGAAGTGGAGGCAAAACAGACCAAAGTCCTGAGCACACCTTGGCCCTGGACACATTGTCTAAATCAGTCTCATTTCTGACCCGCCATTGTCTGCACTTCCTTTATTATATATTTTATAGCACCTCCAGTGGCTTCTGAGGAGGGTGGGTCCTCAGGGTCCTTGCCTTCTCTTCACCTAGGTTTCCTACCCTCTCACCTGGCATGACGGGCACAGCCGACTTTCTTCTGGGCTGTCTGCACCTGCCCCAGCCCCATGACTCCCCTCCCGTGTCCTCTCCACCCCAACCACCCAGTTTCTGGGCCCTGGGCGGCTCCTCCTGCAGGAGGAGGGAGCTGGTTTCCTGGGTGACAAAATGGGGGAGGAGGCTGGTATTCCTACTGGTGTGGGCTCAGTGGAAGCATATGCCATCCCGGCTGCCCTGTGAATTATTCAGCGGCTGTGAGAACTGACTCAACCCCCAACCTGCAGTCTTCTCCTGAAAGCTTCCTGCTCTTTCCTCTTCTGCAAGCCCACCACTGCCTCTGTCTTGGGGGCTTAAACCCCTGTCCTAGGCTTCTATCCTCAGGACGCTTGTCTCTGGGTATCTGTGAATCTCTCCCTGCGTATTTCTTATTATTTATTCTTTCTCTCTCTTTGAGCCACTGTTTGGTTGTTTCCTCTATACCAACCATTGTGCTAAGTATACAGATGTGGAAACTGATGCTCAGGTAGGTGAAATAATGCAGTTACGAAGTGACAAGAGTCAGAATTTAACTGACTCTGGATTTGACCCCAGAGCCTTGTTCTTGGGTCTTGAAACGGCCCTTGGAGCCATGGAGAGGATTCTCTTCAGAGTCTGCCCTGAGGCTGTTCTGAGAGGGTAATGGATAGAGGAGAGACCCGTGCAGAGATCGTCCATGTTGGCTATGGGCTGTCCTACCTAAACCCAGAGTGGCCCACCCTCCGCCCAGGCACCTGGGTCCAGGGCCCCCGGAGCTGACTGCAGGTCTGGCCAGAGCAGAGGTTCTTAGGGGGCTTCTGGCTTAGCCACCTCATCTTGCAGAGGAGCAGATGGGCCTACATGTCTCACCGGGAGCCTGCAGGCCTCTCTCCCCTGCACTCTGGCAGTTCTGAGTGGGAACCCCAGCACTGGGGTAAAGGTTGCTCAAGGAGAGAACAGAGACGCTTCATGGGGCCTCAGGGTAGACCTGGAAGAGGTCAAAAGAGCTGTGATCCGAGGCGGCCGCAGCTGTGGTGGGCCTGAGGTCGGGCCTGGGAAGTGGCAGCAGTGCTTCAGCGACCCAAGTGTGAACCTGAGGGGCCTCGCTTCCTGTGAGGAATCCAGCGTTCTGAGGGGAGGCAGAAGCTGCCCTTTCCCTGGCTCACTCAGTTCAACCCAAACACATGGTGGCATTTTCTCCTGTAACCAGGGATACCTCCCTGCGCGGTTATGTGCTGGGATTTCTGGTGGGACCAGGCTCTGGGGTTTATTACCCCCGCCCTGTTCCAAGTTCCTCACATGGTTGGCGCTTATCATCTCACCTCCCATTAGGCTCCCCTGCTGCTTGTGACCCATCCAAAGTTGCCAACGGTGTTGCTTTTCTGCTTTGGATGCAGTTTGGGGGTCAAGAGAGGACATCGTCACTGAAGTTCAACAAATGAGTCACCGTGTGAGAATGAGGCTTGGGCTGGTTAGTAACATCCATCCAGGAAGACCTTTCCAGGTACCCCTGAAATGTTGCCCTTTGCCGGGGTTCACCTGCTGGGCGAGGCTGGTGGGAGGCTGGGTGCTTGGAACAGAAAGCTAGCTTGCTCAGCTGTGTTACCTGTGCTCTTCTGATGGCCGTGGGGCTTCCGCATTTGCCTGGGTGCCAAGCCTGGGCCTGTGTTTTTTTTTTTTTTTTTTTTTTTTTTTTTTGCGGTACGCAGGCCTCTCACTGTTGTGGCCTCTCCCGTTGCGGAGCACAGGCTCCGGACGCGCAGGCTCAGTGGCCATGGCTCACGGGCCCAGCCGCTCCGCGGTATGTGGGATCTTCCCGGACCGCGGCACGAACCCGTGTCCCCTGCATCGGCAGGCGGACTCTCAACCACTTCGCCACCAGGGAAGCCCCTGGGCCTGTGTTTTGAATGATTGAGGTCAGTAGGAAGTTGCTTTCGTCCACCTTCCACCTCCCCCTTGCCTTGCTTAAACCATTTTCCTGCCCTTCCTGGGGAGAGCTCCTTGTCTCTCTCCTTCCCTGAGCTCCTCAGCAGTCCTCCTGGAGATATAATTCCCTTACGCTGGACCTTGGGTCTAACGGCTGCCTTCTTCCTTCCTTTACCTGGGAAGGGGGACTGATCTTGGCTTCTGGGTCACTTCTTTGCCTCTGATCTCTTTCCATCACTGGGACCTCCCTGGCCTCCAAGACACCCGCCCCCCTCCCCCGCCCAAACACCAACCACAAAGCAATCATCCCTGCTGATTACCTTATGTCGCCACCCCATAGCACACTTATCCCCTGCCTTCCCCTTTTCCTGTCGCTAAGTACACATGCCCCATCTGAAGCTTTTCAGGCGTTCTGGGTAGTGTGCTGCAATTCGGATAGCTGCCGCTAGGTGGACTGTGGGGTCTGGGCTAGAGTCACCTTGAACAGAAATCCTCTCCCTGGTTTTGGATCATTGCAGACATTTAATGTTTTCCCAAACCTACACATCGCAATATCAAGACAAAAGAAAACAAAAACTGAAACTGTGTGTGCAGTCAAATTTATTAAATAACACAGCATAACAGCTAACTAATCTCTAATGCTCATATACCAGAAGTGACAGCTAGTCGAGAGCAAGATGTAGAAATAGCCATTTAGGTGAATCAGGCATCCTCATTAGCCCTTAACTGTTAATAATTAAGCTTAATTTTACTTTGATTTTTAATTTCTCTCATGCTCAGGGCAATTTAGTTTTGGCCTCTCTGAGGCTTGTCTGAGCCCCTGAGGCGTCTGGTCAGCCAGACGAGGTGTTAAACCCCTGAGCCTTTGCTTTCTGTGGCTTTAACTGCCCTGGTGAAAGAGCCTTATCTGTGATTGCTTTCTGCAAATCCCTGGAAAGGCCTTGGTCTCCTTTGTCTGTGCTCACAGCACCTCCGTCTTCTCCCTTTCACAGAGGGAAAGAGAGAGGGGGGAATCACGCTACACGTGTGCTGCACTTTCCCTGGCTGTCTTTTTTCCAATTAAGAAAAGCATTTCCTCACTCTGATCCCTTCCCCTGGTCAAACTTCTCAACCTTTGGAGATGTGTCTTGTCTCAAATCCCAGCCTGCTTCTAATTCTTGAGGTCAACCACTAACCTCATGTTTTTGAAGTGTTTCGGCTCGTGTAACCTCCTCTGTGTGGAACGTGGCTCTCTGTTACCACGGCTTAGAGTTAGGGCAATTCCAAATTATTTCAGACTTAGCTTTTATTGAAACATGATGAAAACCGTGTACTGACATTTAAAAATGAAAATGTATGGTTTGCTCATAGGGAGCTGTGACCATAGGGAATCCCTGATCTGAGAGAGGATGCACTGTAGTCTAGGGGGTCTTGCGAGGACTGAGGGTCCAGGTCGCAGACCCCACTCCTTTCTGCCCCAGGGAAAACCCACATGTGCTGCTCTTATTGCTGTCGGATCCCCACATCCTGGCAACTTTAACGCCCCAGGTCAGGTGGGAAGAAGGGAAGGAGCTAGGAGCAAGAGAGAAGAGAGGGAGGGACAGAGGCCCCAAAGCTCAGTTCAATTCAATTTAGTTTAAAGCACCAACTAAGTGGCAGGTTTTGTGCAAAGTGCTGGACATTTAGGGGTTGATCGCCCATATAATTTGCAGGGTGCAATGCAAAATGAAAAGGTGGAATTCCTTGTTCAAAAATTATTAAAAATTTCATTGCAGCTCTATTTACAATAGCCCGGAGATGGAAACAACCTAAGTGCCCATCATCAGATGCATGGATAAAGAAGATGTGGCACATATGTACAATGGAATATTACTCAGCCATAAAAAGAAATGAAATTGAGCTATTTGTAATGAGGTGGATAGACCTAGAGTCTGTCATACAGAGTGAAGTAAGTCAGAAAGAGAAAGACAAATACCGTATGCTAACACATATATATGGAATTTAAGAAAAAAAATGTCATGAAGAACCTAGGGGTAAGATAGGAATAAAGACACAGACCTACTAGAGAACGGACTTGAGGATATGGGGAGGGGGAAGAGTGAGCTGAGACAAAGTGAGACAGTGGCATGGACATATACACACTACCAAACGTAAAATAGATAGCTAGTGGGAAGCAGCCGCGTAGCACAGGGAGATCAGCTAGGTGGTTTGTGACCACCTAGAGGGGTGGGATAGGGAAGGTGGGAGGGAGGGAGATGCAAGAGGGAAGAGATATGGGAACATATGTATATGTATAACTAATTCACTTTGTTATAAAGCAGAAACTAACACACCATTGTAAAGCAATTATTCTCCAATAAAGATGAAAAAAAAAGCTAGATCATGAAAAAAATAGATAAGCAACAAGAATATATTGTATAGCACAGGGAATTATAGCAATTATCTTGTAATAACTTTTAATGGAGTACAATCAGAAAAACACTGAATCACTATGCTGTACACCTGAAACTAATATAATATTGGAAGTCCACTATACTTCAATAAAAAAAGGATAAATTAAAAAAAAATTTCAAAATGGTGACAACAGAGCATTAAGGCAAATGCAGGTGAGAGAGGGGCTAGACGCATCGTAAGTTGCCTCGGGGTCCCGAGGAACACAGCTGGAAAAACACTGAAAATGGAGCCTGAGGTAAGGACCTGGGTGCAGGAGGTTATTTGGGGGACGATCCCAGGCAGCAGGAGTGAGAGAGCAGGGAGACAGAGGCAGGGGAGGAGGAGAAGCCAAAGTAAGAGTAAGTTAGCAAGGTTGCTTAGGGGAGCAGTGGGAGCACGACCTCAGCAGCCCCCCCGAGAGTGCTCCCAAATCCTCTGCCTGGAAGACAGGGAGCTGAGGCATGTCTCCACCGACTCCCAACCTCATTGGCTGAAGCGTGCCCCTGGGGACACTAGCTTTCTTGCATGTCTGAGTTGAGCTTTTCCTACAACCAAGCGAGCCCCCAAGCTCCTGGGATGTTTGAAGAGTCCTGGGGCAGAGGAAGGAAGATACTGGCAGTATCCCATTGAGGTGGGGCTCTTATGTGCCCGATGGGTCTGGGTTTGCAGGTGTGGATGCCGGCAGAGGTGGCTGAGGGGAAGTGACACTGGGCTGAGAGGCGTCTGCTGCAGACTTTTGAGCAGGGGAGGGCTGGGTCCTTCTGCACGTTGGAGATTTCCCTCTGGCAGTTGGTGAGGACTGGGCCAGAGATCACCCCAGGAAGAGGGGCGGCAGCCACCTTGTTTGAACCCTCAAGCCCCTCGAAGACCATGCCCCTCCCCTCCCTTGCTGTAATCATTAGTTCCAGGCCCTGGTCCTCCCGGGACCTAGTTATTTCCTCTGCTGCCGCAGCGATCAGCGGCCAGGCCTGGGTTCATTACATCTCCCGGGCCAGCGGCTGGGGGGTCAGGTTGTATGAAGTTGCTGCCTAAGCAGCCTAGCGCCTTCCCATTTGTCAGCAGCATTAGCGTTCACGCAGTGATCTACCCGGCGTTCGGGAGAACAGGTCCCGGACGGCCAGTGTGGACTTCCAATTTAGTACTTCCTTCCATTTACAAGGGAATCACCCCTAAAGAACAGCATTTATGGAGCTTACAAAGGCCAAATTAGATTTCAGATTCCACTTCTGTGCGTGGGTGACAGGCCGAGAGCAATGAATTAGTGGGGAGGAAACCGCAAACGCCGCGAATGCGCAAGGATGCGCTGGCTTGTCCTCTCTCCCGCAGCCCCTCTGGGTCTTATTTCTCTGCAACAGCCTCTGCCACTGGTTCAGTGAACTTTCTTTGCCACTGTCTCTTTCTGGGCCTCCCTTGGACTGTATGTGTCACTCTGCATCTTAGACATCTTCCCTGGGTCCCCTCACCCCTTCTCTTTCCCTCTGCTTCTTGTTGGTGTTTCCTTGTTCCTAACTCCTAGATCTTGTTCTTTGGGTCTCTACCTCGTTCTCCTTTGGTGGCTCTCTTATTTAGCTGATGGAGGCCTCTATTCTATGTGATCAGAGGGCTACAGCAGAGATAATGTCACGTGTTCACCAAATCCTATATTATCCCCTCTCCGGGCAAACTGGAAGACGCTTAAAAGGGATAAAGTTAAGTTGAGACTCAAAAGATGAACAAAAGCCAGCTATGTGATGAATGGGAGAGGGTGGGAGAGAGCAGCCCAGGCAGAGGGAACAGCTGAGAAAAAGGCACTAAGGGGACAATAGCTGGACCTGAGGACTGCCAGAGGCCCAGTGACTGGATTTGGTAGACAGAATTATCTGTCCCAACTCCTCACTCCCCTGTATTATTTTATACATCCACACACTTGCCATGGCCTCACGGCAGGAGCATGTTTTCCACTGTTTTAATTTAGGGCTCGATCATGTGACTTGCTTTGGCCAATGGGATATTAGTAGACATGATACAAGTGGAAGCTTGAATTGTACTTGTGTGGTTGGGCTTGTGCTCTGCCATGGCTAAGAAAAGGACATGTACCAGAATACCCCAGAAGATGAGAAATGTGTATAGGAGACCTGAACTCAATTCATGTCCTGGAGCCAAGCTCAGCCAAACCCAGGCTAGATCAGAACCCATTGACCTACTTGTTGTTGTAGGCCATTGAGTTTTGGGACTGGTTTGTTACGCAGCATTATTGTGGCACTAACTAATACACTGAAGCAGGGTGAATGACGTGGACAGTGGGCTGGGATGAGGCTGGAGAGGTGGGCAGGGTCAGTTGATGCAGCATATGTCAAGACATGGTAGGGACTTTTGATGGGAAGCCTTGCAGGACTTTGCTTTATAGGTATAGGGTTTATTGGTGCCATTGTGTAGATGGGAGAAAATAAAGCCCAGAGAATTTAAGCAAGTTGACCAATATCACAGAGATAGTAAAGTGACAGGGTGGTATCAGACTCCAGATCTGTCTGAGCCACTAAATGGTTGTTTTGATTCCTCCCCCTTGGGTCAATTCTATCTACCTAAGTTTCACAGTGTGACATTCTCTGATCATCTCCAAGCTCTTTGGTGCTGACTGCTTCTCCTTCCCTCCTTCCTTCCCTCCCTTCTCATGACTGTCCATGTGACCACAGGCCAGCCTTCTGCTCTTTTCTGCTGTCACAGTCCCTTGTAGATCACCAGCTCTGCGCCACCTCCCCACTGGCCCAGACCCCTGCATAGCCATTCTTTCTTTATCTCCCCACCTCTCTGGTCTCCTGGCCCTATGACACCACTGGCCAGCACAGTCCTCAGCCCTGAGCAGACTCCACACCTGCTCTCTCCTCTCCCACTCCTGGCTGCCAAGTGGTGCTGAGGATAACGCCAGAGTTTGGTTCACAGGTCAGTAAAAAAAGCATGCGCCTTGGCATCTAACCGCCTCAAGTTCAAACCCCAGCTCTGCTGCTCAGCAGCTGTGTCACCTTGGACAAGTTACTCAATCTTTCTGAGCCGCAGTTACTTTTGTCTGTTCATAAGGGATGATGAGGCCTCCCTCATTGGGCTTTCATGAGAATGGAATAATTTACATAGCGACACTCAACAAATGGGAGTTATTGTAGTTATTGTGGGTAATGAGAATGGTTTCCAATGTCATCTGGGCCTCACTGCTCTATGGCCTTCATTACGCCCAGCTCTGTCTGTCTTCCTATAATATGTCCTCAGCTGCTCACAAGCCTTTCCACCCTCTTCCCACCTCCATCCTCCTATCACTGTCAGACTCTGCAGACAACCTCAACTTGACCTTTATTGCGTAGGTCAAGGTCATCAGAGATGGGCTCCCTCTATTTCCCTCCATTCCCCCTCAGTGTTCTCACCCCACCCTCTCTCAGAAGGAAGGGGTCCTACTCTGGTCGGGTCCCCCGACCCTCGCCATGAGTGCCTTGGATTAGAGCCCACCAACCAGCTCCAAGACCCTCCTCCATCAGTTAGCTTCTTAAGTCTTCATTTCTTTGTCCACTTGTTCATTTTTTCAACATCTCCTCCTCTTTCTCCAAGTCTGGATTAAACCCTCAGCTGGCACTTTTGCTCAAGCTTTTCCTGACTAAAAAGCCCCATTTCTCACTTCTCTTCACAGCAACACTCTATTGTCCGCATTTCCTGCTTCCTCACCATCCACACTCTCCTCATCTACTCTATTCTGGCTTCTGTCTCCAGCTAAGCAACTCTTGCCAAAGTCACCAGTGACCTACGTACCAAATCCAATGACATGTCTCAGCCCTCATCTAACTAGATCTCTCGGCAGCATCTCACAGTCAGCTCCTTTGCTTTCTGCAAATTCTCTATTTCCCTGTTTCAAGACACCTACTTTTTCCAGCGTCTCCCCTCCCCTCTCGTCAGCTCCTTCCTCTGATTCCTACAGGTCTTCTCAGGGATTAGCCCTTGGCCCTCCTTTTTTCCCTCCTTAGGAGTGGCATCTAACTGCACAACATTAACTACTGTATGGCCTTTACGTTGTCTTCTAAATCTATGCCTTCAATCCAGACCTCACTCCTGTGCCCCAGGCTGATCCAGCCAACTGCCCACTGGGTACCTCATAGGTGTCCTGCCTTCTCCAAACCTGTCCTGCCATTTGTGCTCTGTACATATGTTAGTGGTACATTCCACATAATCCTTGGGTCAGAAATATCATCTTTACCTCCAACATGTAATCAGTGGCCAAGTCTTGTCAAGTTGATGTCCCAACCTGGTTGAGACCCTACCTCCCCTCCTATATCTCCTGGGAAACTTCTCTGACCCTCTAGAGAGGCAGAGCCCCTATTGCATGCATTTATATTTCTGTTCTTCTCCTGTACAGCACTTAGTCATGCTTGCAATTAAATAAATCATCATATGTTTAGCTGTTTAGTGTCTATTTTCCTAGCAGACTATGAGGGTAAGTGCTGTTTCTGTCCTGGTTGTCTCTGTATCCCCAGTACCTGGTGCCTGGTGTATGTTAGGAGTTCAATAAATACATGTGGAGGGCATGGGCAGCGATGGGGAGGGACTCTAGATTGGGGAGGGGTGGGACAAATGCCCTGGGGTTGGGTGCTTACATAAAAAAGCACAAAGTAGAGCACGGTGCAGACCCCTGAACCCCTTTGCCCATGTCCCCCTCCAAAGCCCCTGGAAACAGTGCTGCTAGCATTTTGTTCTATTGACAGGAGGTGAAGCAGCTACAAGCTCCTTAATCAGCTCTCTACAAACATGGGGAAGCCTCATTAATCCCAGTGAACGGATGATCTATTGTTTCCAGCTCAGGTCTCTGGTGGACTGGCCTTCCTCTGCAGAAGCAGAAACCCCCACAGGCAGGAATGCCCCTGCGGTTGATCCACTAAGCCGTGGGTATAGTACCCCTGGTGGGGCTCTTGACCCAGGTGATACCTGGACTGAGACTAGGACCAATCCTCCGCAGACAGCCACTGCTTACCTATCAGAAGGGCAAAATTGAAAAGTTGGATAATATGCGATGTTGCTGGGGAAATGGGCACTCACACGCACTGTTGGCCATGGGGTGTGTATATGTGTATGTGCGTGCATGTGCAGAGGTGTGCAATTTGGTAGTATGAATGATTAAGTGCGTCAGCTGTGGAGCCAGACTAAGTTAAAATCATGACATTGGCACTTGGCAGCCGTGTGAGCTTGGACAAGTCACTTACCCGTCTCCATGCCTCAGTTTTCTCATTTGTAAAGTAGGGATAATAGCGGTACCTCCTTACAGGGTTATCGTGAGAACAGAAAAGTTAATATCTGTAAAGGCTTGGTTTAGGTCATCTTCTATCTGAGAAACCCTACTCCTTCTCTCCACCCCAAACTAGGGCCCAAAGGGTTGCTATGGAAACCGTGGGGTGGAGAGCAGGGCTCTCATTGATTTCTCTTTGGCTGGTGCTTTTGCGGTCTCCTTAGAAGTGAGACTCAAATCTCGCCAGCTCTGCCCCACTGTGCAGCCGCATCCTGTGCCTTCATGGCTTGGATTAGAGGCCAGGAACTCTGGGTTCTCATACTGGTATTGCTTCTGGCTTGTATGAACCTGACTTGTATGAGTCAGCTTTCCCTCTGGGCCTCAGTTTCTCCATCTGTACAATGAAGAAGTCAGCCTCAAAGGGAAATGCATTTGATTTCATATGCCACTTCAGGTCAGCTGGACCTGTAGACTCGGACTGAGAAGAGTTCTGAAACTGTGTCCAGGTTATGGAGGAAAGAGTATCTGCAATCGATTAGTGATGTCTGTAATGGACAGGGGATGGAGGAGCAGAGTTCTCTGTGCCTTGTGTTTACCATCCCTAAGCTAGATGCTTGATTTCTAAGGGGTCCACCTTCTTGATCTAAAGCTTTCAGTGTTATGAATGTTCAAAATGAGACTCATTAACATCTAGATATAATCTAGGCATTAGTTCTAGGAAGTCCTTGTCACTATGCTTCAATATTATTCAGGTTTGAGGGGGAAAAGGGGTCTTCTAAAGTTCTGTCCCAATTACCCATAAATATAGCTGATGGTTACCATGAAGGGAAGAGAGACTTTGGCTCTAGGGAGTGGAACCCATACAGGGGCTGGGGAAGCATGTGAGGGGGCAATGACTAGCCTGGGAGGGGGTCAGGTGGCAAGCATAATGGAATTCCAGGGAGCAGGCAGGCCTGAGAGAGTTACCTGTGAGTTTTAAGGTCTGGGGCCAGAGGGATAGTAGGCAGTGAGACCAAAGGAGCCAACCTTACAAATGTGCCTGGGACTGATTCTGCTCAAAGCAGGACTGGTGTAGGGCTGGGACATAGGAGACCTTTTGGGGAACTTCTTCCTGTAGACTCCAGCTCCAGGCTGTGGCCATATTTCCCTCCTCTTAACAGAATTCACTCCTGGACAGACGAATTGGTCAGGAAGCAAAAGTCAAGAAGAATTGACTGGGGTTGGGGCTGCAGACTTAAAATAGAAAGCTCTGAGGGTAGACGGGGATTTTCTGGAGCCTGCATGGAAGCCTGAGGTCATTACCGTTGCAAGGTTTGGAGGAGGGGAGAGTCGAAGGGTGTGAGTAAAGGGTTCCGTTCCTGGCAGTGGCGGTTTTGTTGGAGGACATCTGTCATGCTCTCAAATGTTTCCCAGCCTGCAGGCAATTTTCGAATCCATAAAGTTCATAAGCACAGTGCTCATCAACAATTAAGCTCATGTAACCATCTCTCTCTTTATAAATTCATTGAAAGTTGGAAGTATGAATTTCATTGTTCTTTAAATTTATTGTCTGCTAACTCAATCATGTTTCTTTTAGTAACTTAATTGTTTCTGAACTCAGGAACTCCTAACTCAATGAAAGTGTAAGAAAATGAAGTTGATAGCTTAAAAAACTTTATTTTACACCCAGCAACTACCTTTTCACATCTAAGCATTTTCTACACTAAGGCTCTAAACATAAAAGTAAAGGACATAGTCTATACAGTTATATGGCTGCTGTCACAAATAGCTACAATAGTCAGACAGACCTGGGTGTATGGTTGTTCCCCTGCCCTCCACTGCCACATACTGGTTATGTGATCTCAGGCAAGTAACTTAATCTACCTGTGCCTCAGTTTCCTCATCTGTAAAATGGGTATGATAAAATCTACCTTGGAGGGCTGTTGTATGATTTAGTAAGGTAATTATACATAAACCACACAGCCGAGGACGTCCTCACACACAGAAGGTGCTTAACAAATGGTAGCTATTATTATTTTATTATTGGAGTAAATGCAAATTCACAGTAACATTTAGTTGCAGTAAAGCATGACTTCAATAATAAATGCAGTAACATCTAGATGCAAAAACATAAATACAGTAACACATAGATACAGTAATACAATTAGAGTCCTACACACAATAACAGAAGCAGTTATGTGGATATAGTAACATATAGGTGTAGTAATATAATTGCAGTAACCCAGCCACAATTATGTATACACATAAAAACTTTTAGCGACACTAAAGTAGATTATTTATACTTTATTTAAGTAACAGAGCTACAATATCAAGATACAACATCACACAACTGCAGCAATATATATGTTACAGTAGTGTACAGATATATTAAATTAGATACAATAAAAATAGATATCTTTAAGTCACAACTAGAGTGACATTCCTTAGAAGGGATAGAAAGCTACAGTAATACATGGATCCTATAATATGGTTGCAATATCTTCTAGGAATTGCAATGTATAAGTATAACAACATGTAGACAGAGTAATACACAGTCACAGACCTGTAGGAACACTGATACAGATGGGCAATGTTGCATCTAGCATTCTTTCTGCCATTGGGATTCTTACCCTTTTTGGGTCAGAGCTTTTCTGAGAATCTGTTGTTCTTAGGGAAGAAAACCCAAACAAACCCAAATTTTCTCAAGTGCACTTATAAGTGGCAAAATTCTGTGCCCATGTAGCCCTAGCTCTAGTCTGGTATTTAATGCTTAGGTGTCCTGGATTCAAATATTTGAGAATCAGAGCAAGGAGAAATAATATCTCAAGAGATCAGACTTCAGTCCACAGTCAGGCATAATCCAGGCTGGTTTCTTAGTCCTTTTCCTGCTTACGGGACTCTGATCTGATTTGGCATTTAGGTGACCCAGACTTCTGACCTACTGGAGGAAACAGACCTATCTCTCTTTCTCTCTGATCATGGTTTTGAAATCCAGCTACTCTTGTTTGATAACCTTATCTCTGCTGAGATCAGCTTTGTCTGAGCAAAAGTCTCTTTTGACCAGTATCTAGCAAAGCCTCAAAGGACATTTCCAAGCAGTCCATGCAAAGGCTGCTTGATTCTTTTGTACGGGGATGTTGGCAGCTCCTGCAGCCTGGCTGGTGCATAGAGCAGCGTTGGAAGAGGAGTAACTACTTAGAGGCAAATGTTGTCTGCTGGAGCCAAACTGATAGACTTTTTCCTAGTCATACTTACCTGGCCCATTTTGACAATCCAAGTCCTGAGTTGCTGTATCAGTTAGCTATTGCCACATAACAAAATATCTCAAAGCTTTGTTTAAAGGAATACACATTTATTATTGCTCATGTGTTTGCAGGTCAAGAGGATGGTTCTTCTGATCTGGGCCAGGCCTGGCTGATTTTGGCTGGACATGCTCATCTGTCTTTGTTCAACTGGCTGGTCTAGGATGGCCTTGGCTGGGGAAACTGGTCCAAATGGGGGCTCTTTCAATGTGTCTCTCACATCCTTCCAGCAGGGTTGTTCACATGGCAGTGGTAGGATTATGAGAGACAGGGGGAGAGGGGAAGGGGAGGGGGAAGGAGGAAGGGAAAGAAGTAGAGGGAGGGGGAGAGGGAGAGGTGTGCTGTCCCTTCTGCTGCATTCTGTTGGTCACAGCAAGTCACAAGGCCAGCCCATATTAAAGGAGTGAGAAAATAGATTCCACTTCTTGAAGGAGGGAGCTGCAAAATCACATGGTAAGGGTATCGACACAGAGAGGAACAGAGGGTGGGAGACATTTTTGTAATGACTCAACAATACTTGCTTTTCAGGGGTGATTGCTGGGACCACTGCAAGCCCTCCTTTGGATCTCTGAGCAGAGCCAAAGCTGCGTTTTGGGAGAGATTTCCAACCCTTTATGCCTGATGCCCAACTCCGTGTGGGTAGCAGGGCACATTATATGGTCCCTAACCCTCAAAAGCTCCTCCTTCCCTTGGCTTATTTGCCCTAGTTACCTGACTTACCTGACTCTGACACAAAGGGCTGTCTCCATTGGCTTCTAGTGACCTGCACCTTACAGGCTTTTCCCCAAACAGTGATCTGGGCCACATTTCCCTACTGGGAATTTGAAATCTGGACTCAGAGGTCTTGGAACTGTCAGTGGTGAGTGGAAGTTCATGATGTAGAACCAGAACTGGGGGAGAGAACAGAACAGACTCTCTTCTCTCTCAGAGGGGAGAGAGCCACATGAACCAGAAAGGAGATGGAGGGAGAAGCAGCCCTGTTCTTTTGCTCTCCTGCTTCCATAAAACTTGAGTGAACTTGGTTTTCTGTCTTTGAATCCAGAAAAACCTCTATTTCCTTATAATACACTCCTCATTTTCACTTGAGAAAGTCTGATGTGAGTTTTATTTTTTTTGCAACTCAACACTGCTGACGATAGGACCCCCTTTGGGAGGGAATGCAGGCCAGACAGCTTCTCTGGCAGAGTGTTCACCTGGAGACCACCCAGCTGGAACTCCCAGCTCATGGGTATCCTTCCATAGATGCCATAGCATTTGCCCTCCTGGGTCCTCACTGAGAGCTCAGCCTTGGAAGAACTAGCTCTCTACATCTAGCTCCTGCCTCAAATCAGAGAAACAATTGATATCTGAGAGAGAGTTGAAAAGAGGATCATTGGTACTCATCTCTGAACATACTACAATCTTTACCTTAGGGAGAGAGCCATATAACTCACTAACCACAAAGATGATTTCTCTAAACTAGGTCTGAATGTTCTTCCTTTTACCTTTATATAGGGCTAACGCCTGAAAATAATTTCTACACTTTTTACACTCTCATTGAAAGCATTGTCAGTTAAATATTCTCTATATAAAGTCCTATGTGATCAATTTCTTTAAGAATTCACTGACAGATAAAAGTTTTGAGGAACATTTTATGAGAGACATCCAATCTTTTCTCTTTTTGCCATGGTTGCCAGGAAGCTCACACACCCAAATTTACCACTTGATCACTTGCAGACAGTTCCCGATAGTTTCCAATGTCTGTCTGAAATGTTCTCTGGCTGTGGGAATGTGCTTTGCAACCTTCAATCAATGAAGGATGAGAGTTGATGGATTATATATATATGAAATTACATGTGTATGTATTTCCTATTGCTGTTGTAATACATTACCACAGACTTAATGGTTTAAAACGATATAAATTTATTATTTTACCATTCTGGAGGTACAAAATCTGAACTGGGTCTTAAGGGCTAGTTAAGGTGTTGGCAGAACTGTATTCCTTCTGGAGGCTCTGGGAGAGATTCTGTTTTCTTACTTTTTCTAGCTTCTGTAATCTGCTTTCCTTGACTCATGGCCCCTTCCTCCACCTTCAAAGTCAGCAATATAGTATCTTCCGATTTATCTCTCTGACTCTGACCCTCTTGCCTCTCTCCCTTAAGAACGTCTGTGATTATATTGGGCTCACCAAGATAATCCAGAATAAACTCCCCATCTCAAGATCCTTAACTAATTACATCTCCAAAGTCCCTTTTGCCATATGAGGTAACATATGCACAGGTTCTGGGGATTAGGTTGTGGACCTCATTGTGGGTCCTACCACAATATATATATTCAGCCTACCACTATATGTATATCTCAGCTTCCTTGCCCCATTGATGGGACAATTCTGAGTTGTGTTCTGTAACCTCACAGAGGTTCCCCCCGGATCATTGAACCCAGTTGCTCACAGCAGTAACCCACTCATGGATTAGTTCTCTTGTCCGTGTTCCCACTTCCTTACATGATCCCTGGGATCACCTCTCAAATAACTCCTTGCACCTAAACTTTTGTCTCAGTGTCTGTTTTGGAGGAAACCCAAACTGAAATAAGAAGCATATTCTCCTAGATGTATTGGTATAATTGCCTCACCCTTCTTCTTTGACTTCTTCTGAACTTTTTATTTTTAACTGTTGTATTATCTTTTTAAAAAGCCAGCATAATGTAGAAAAAGAACATGAGCTTTGGAGCTAGAAAGATATAGGTTCAGATGCTAACTCAATTTCGTATGAAGTGTGTGTTTTAAAATATTACAAGTCGCCAAAGCGTCCTCTGAACCATACAAAATACAATCCCCTCCCCACACCCTGGTTAGTGCGTTATTGGAGCAAAGTGCATTTCATGTTACTCTGATTTCTTTAAAATTGATAATCCACTTATATATACTCTACTGTGAAGGATATTTGCTTCACCAGAGCATTTATTTAATGATCAATGGGATGCAGGGATTTACCAGGGTGTGTGTTTTGTTTAATGAGAACCCCTAGTTTTGCATTATTAAAGCTCATGTTTCCCCCATATTAAAATTATCAGAGCATCTGTGCATAGGCCTCTGAAATACTTGTCGGGTGGTGATTACATGCTGACTGGGCAGGGGCAGCGAGGATCTGATCTTTATAGAGTGCATCACCTGGCTCTGTAGGACCTGTCCATGGTCCTGATATGGGCTTCAAAGCAACAAACAGCTGTCTCCAAAGTGGGGTTTTCAAGATGATATTTTGGAAGTGGGAATAAAAGATTAGAACTGCAATTTATATTGATTTATCTATTTAAATATAAGAGCCAAGTTCATCTTTACTAATAATTAATATATGGATTGACACTAGTGTCCTGTCATATGTCAGGCAGTCATGGGGCATATGGAGGGGCTGAGGGAGGAGTGGCGCTCCATAAGGCAACAGGGTTAATCGTGGTGCCTGGCTGCATTTGTCACTTCTGGTTATATATTTCCAGTTTATATGTGGCTGGCTAAGGGATCCATGGATTATGCCATCCAGTTCGATTTTAAGTAAACTTTTAATCGAAGTATAATTTATATACAGAAAAAGCGCACAAATTATAAGGGTACAGGTCGGTGGATTTTTACAAAGGGAGCACATTCATATAACCAGCGCCCTGATTAAGAAACATAAAATTGTCAGCACTCCAGAGGCCATTTTTACGCCTCTTTCTAGTCACTACCAGCCTGTTGGTAACCCCGTCCTGATTTTTAACACCACATATGAGTTTTGCATGTTTTTGAACTTTGTATAATTGAAATCATATATACGAATGACTTCTTCCCTTCAGTGTTCCGTTTGTGAGGCTCCTTCATGTCACACTGCTATTGCAGTTCATTCATCCTCACTGCTATAGAACATTTCATTGCTTGCATATGTCCATTCTCCTGTTATGGACGTTTTTGGTGCGTCTAGTGTCGGATATAATACGCAGTGCGCTAAGAACGTTTTTCTATGCGTCCTTTCATGAGAGAATTCAATTTTAACTAAAGTAGCCCTCGCAAAATGGTCACGTGGCTTTAAAACTTCTTGCAAGGATATCATGAATTGGTAGATAATTCTAATGAATTAGATAATACTAATTAGATAATAATTAGTTAGATAATACTAATTAGATTATACTTAGATAATACTAAGTTAGATAATACTAGTTAGATAATACTAATGAATGCAAGCACAAACAAACAGCTAGAAAATGGAAAGCTGATACTTTTACTCTAAATAGAATGTTTGGAGTTAATAATGATGATTTCATCAGATCCAACAAGAAATTAGACAAAAAAGGAGGAAAATTTTAAGAAGACTCTGCTGTGTGGATTTATACACTTAATCATTAATGATAAACGTTGAGATATTTGCTAGTGAGTGTGAAGTGTCTGCAGTTAGCATGGGTGGACGTCATTGGTGCCATGCACCAGATATTACTGATTCTCTTCCCAAGCATATGATAGAATTGACTTCCTGGTCTGGTTCCGGTTAAATATCACCACGTGACTTATTTTGGCCATTGAAATGTGAGCAGAAGTGACAGATGTCACTTTCAGGCAGAAGCTTTAAGAGCTAGAGTGTGATTCATCACAGTATCTCTCCATTTTGCCACAAGAGCTGGGAATGTTCTGGAAAGAAGCTGCTTGGTCAGTCTGAGTCCCACAGTGAAGACACTGTGACTCAGAGCCACAGCTGATCTGTGATGTACCTTCCACATGCAATAAACCTGTATTGCTTTAATCCACAGATACTGTTATCATAGCATAACCTAGCCTCTCCTTGCTGATACAGTAATAGCCTTAAAAAACAAAGACTCAGAACACAAAGACAAACCTGTAATCTTTTTTTCAATGATGTCTAAAGTTATGTGATGCTCCCTCCGGTTCTTTATATTAGTTCTGATACTTTGTGACAAATATTTAGATGCCTCTTTCGAGACTTTCTCACTTAATAGTGAACGTTAAAAAGCCACATATCAAAAAATATATATAAAATAATATAAAATAAAATAAAATTACTGCTTCAAAAAAAATTAAAAAAGAAAGCCACATACCATCAAGAAAATGCTTGTACTTCTTTCCTCAGGCAAAATGGATGAACGAATCCAACAGAAAACAATTCATGGGCAAACTAAAATGCATTCGTTGGTCAGCGAATATGGTTGGAAGATGCAAAGAGAGTACCGCTGAAGACATGAGGTAACAAGTACTAGAACAAATTTTGCAGCTCCGGAGCTTTACTCTACAATTGGATGAAAGCACAGATGTTTCTAACATGTCTCAGCTTATGGCATGTGCCAGATTCAGGTCTCAGTAATGAAATACACAAAGAATTACTTTTTTATGAGGTGTACTGGAGAAGAGAGAATTTCAATAACCAATGACTTATTTAATAAAAACAGTTTTATGGAAAAAACTGGATAAATATAACCACCAATAGAGTGGGTGCTTTAACTGCAGTACACTAAGGATTCCAGGTTAAGGTTATAGAGATTACTCCAAACATGAAATTCACTCAAAGAAGAGCTGTTGAAGCCAAGAATTTGAGGCCAGAAGTGTACAAAATGATGCAGGATGTCCTGATGTGGTTTATATTATAAAAATAAGACCTTTAATATATAATAAAATCCTCACAGGATTTTGCAGCAAGCATATAGAGGTTTGATTATCTTGTAATGAGATATACAGGTTTGATGGCTGTCTTGTGGCAAACTATTTTAATGATGTAGGGAACTTAAAGATGAGTTACACATTTTTTTTTACAAAAGAGAAATATTTCAAACTTGCTATTTTTATAATGACAACTGGCTGTCAGTAGTATGCTACAACCAATTTTTTAAAAAATATATGTTTAGTTTTGAAAGAATTTTATGCCTAAAGTAGAGTTTCAAAGATAGTACAGAGAGTTCCTGTGTACTATTTTCTCAGTTTCCCATAATGTAACTTCTTACATAACCAAGGTGCATTTGTCCCAACTAAGGAATTAACACTGGGGCATTGCTATTAACAAAACTCCAGAGTATATTCAGAGTTTACCACTTCTTCCACTAATGTCCCTTTTTTTCTGTTCCAGACTCCAATTCAGGATACCAGATTGCATTTAGGCAACAGATATTTTGAAAGAAACACACACGCACACACACACACACACACATTTTCTCTGAACCCCCAGGGTATGTTTGATATGTAAGCAATGACTGAAAGATAAATTACTGCCTGAAAGGAGCAAGTGTTATGAAGAGAGGATTTTTTTTTTTTTTGCGGTACGCGGGCCTCTCACTGTTGTGGCCTCTCCTGTTGCGGAGCACAGGCTCCGGACGCGCAGGCTCAGCGGCCATGGCTCACGGGCCCAGCTGCTCCGCGGCATGTGAGATCTTCCCGGACAGGGGCACGAACCCGTGTCCCCTGCATCAGCAGGCGGACTCTCAACCACTGCACCACCAGGGAAGCCCTGAAGAGAGGATTTTTAAAGCAAACATTTGGAAGTGTTTGCATTGTTTTGTGATTTTTGTGATAGAAAATGACGTACCTACATCACTTAAACGACTCCTGTGTATGCAAACTTTAAAAACTTGGAAACAGAATTTTTTAACCTGTTAGAAGAAATCTTTCAAACAAAGTGTTTCAGAACCTGTTTGTTTGCTAAAAATATAAAAGTGTAACAGCTTTTGATTAGTTTGCAAGAACCACTGATTGACATCAGGGAAGATGGAGAGTTGCTTGCTGAATTTCAAGAAAAAACTTTGCAGACTTTGTGGATAGTAATGAAAAATAATGATGAGGATTTAGTAAGCACAGCCAGCATCACTGTTTTCCCACTTGGATCAGTGCATCTTTCCATGATACCTTTTCCTTTCCCCAGCCATAACAGCAATTAAAATCAAGTATCAAAATAATCTGAATTAAGAACCAAACCTTTGAGCCTCTGTATCAAAAAGATTTGCTTTTTAAAAATGAAACATTTTCAATCACATGGCTCTCATTAAAATTTTGGGTGACAGCAAAAATGCTTTGAACCACTATAAATATGATGCAATTAAATGATTTAAAATATTTTATCTTTGTCTCATCATTTTTAACCTTAATAATTTAAATTACATTTTACAATGCATGTAAAATATTAGTGCAGTGCTGAGTGTAGGCATGTGCTCATTTAAAAAGAATTGGTAAGGGTGCCTGGATGAAACAGTCTGGGATGGTGACACCCATGGATGGCGCCTGGTGGACCTTGAGGAGGGGGCAGCTCTGTGGCAGCTTGGAGGGCTGCCTAAGACAGAAGAGGTCAGAGCCACCAGGCTCCTATGGCATGAGCCAGACATCAGACTCTGTACAAAGGAGGTAGCCAGAACTGGCATGAGAGTGGAGGCCCAATTCCATTCCAGGTTCAGAAAACGGAGAAGAGTCTAGAATTAGCCTGCTGCCCTAAACCAGTGTTCAAAGAAATCCCTCGGGCACTCATGTGCCTACCAAGTTGCAGTTCCCCCCACCCTACCTCTCATAACCAGTCTGGTTTGGGGGGAGTCCCTACTGATTTTGGCAACAGCACCCAGTACCTTCTCTGGGGAACCTCAGGCTGCTTGCCTCAGTGTTTTTTTTCTTAACATCTTTATTGGAGTATAATTGCTTTACAATGGTGTGTTAGTTTCTGCTTTATAACAAAGTGAATCGGCTATACATATACATATATCCCCATATCCCCTCCCTCTTGCGTCTCCCTCCCATCTTCCCTATCGCGCCCCTCTAGGTGGTCACAAAGCACCGAGTTGATCTCCCTGTGCTATGCGGCTGCTTCCCACTAGCTATCTATTTTACATTTGGTGGTATATATAAGTCCATGCCACTCTCTCACTTTGTCCCTGCTTCCCCTTCCCCTTCCCCATGTCCTCAAGTCCATTCTCTACGTCTGCGTCTTTATTCCTGTCCTGCCCCTAGGTTCTTCAGAACCATTTTTTTTTCTTTTTAGATTCCATATATATGTGTTAGCATACGGTATTTGTTTTTCTCTTTCTGACTTACTTCACTCTGTATGACAGACTCTAGGTCCCTCCACCTCACCACAAATAACTCAATTTCATTTCTTTTTATGGCTGAGTAATATTCCATTGTATATATGTGCCACATCTTCTTTATCCATTCATCTGTCGATGGACACTTAGGTTGCTTCCATGTCCTGGCTACTGTAAATAGTGTCTCAATGTTGACTCTGCCCAGGCCACTCTCCTCTCTCATCCTGAATCCCATCTCACATGGAAATTCCATGGAGGGTTCTATCCATGTTGAACATTGTCCATGGAGGGCTCTATTGTTTGGGGTTATGTCTTGCTCCCCTTTGCCTGACTACAGTGGGCTGAGTGGGAGCCCCTAAAAAGATATGTCTACATCCTAACCCCAATAACTTGTGAATGTGACCTTATTTGGAAAAAAGGTCTTTGCAGATGTAATTAAGTTAAGGATTTTGAGTTGACATCATACTGGTTTGCCCAGGTAGACCCTACATCCAATGACAGGTATCCTTATAAGAGTCAGAAGAGGAGGAGGCACATACACCCAGAGGAGAGGAGAAGGCCACGTGAAGATGGAGGCAGAGACTGGAACAATGCAGCCACAAGGAGAGTCGACAGCCAGCAGCATCTGAGAAAGGCGAGGAATGGATCGTCTCCCAGAGCCTTCGGAGGGAGAGCAGCTCTGCTGACACCTTGATGTTGGACTTCTGGTCCCCAGAACCGGACGAGGATAAATTTCTGCTGTTGTATGCCACCCAGTTTGTGGTAACTTGTTACAGCAGCCCCAGGAAACTAAGACACCCTCTAACTTTTCAGTCCCAGCTTAGACATCTGGGAAGCCTCCTCTGGCTTCTGGGTCCTTTGGGCTTCTGACCCCTCCCCCTGCCAGCTTTCTCTTGTTAGCACTTATTCCTATGTATTAGAATACATCTTGTCCATCTGATTAGCTGTCACTTTCCTGGGGGCAGAGGCTAATCCTTCTTATTAACCATTGTTCTCTGCTGCCCAGAAAAAAAGCCCAGTACACGATGACAATAGTTCATATTTTTTGAGAAGTTGAAAAGTAAAAGGCACAGTTCTAGGAGCATTAAGTACAGTATCTTATTTATTCCTTGCATCACCCCTATGTGGAAGGTAATATTATTAGTTGCATCATATAGATGAGGGTAACTGAGGCTCAGATAGGTGATGTAACCTGCACAGGTTCACAGCACTGGTAAAAAGAGTCAGGATATGAACTCAGGTCTTTGGCTCCAGAGCTTGCATTCTTAGCCTCTACTGTCTCAATTAGTAAACCAGTAAATATTTGTCAAATAAATAAGCGAATGATTCTTTCTTTAGGTTGGGAGCCTGACTTTCCTCCTCTGGGGTTTAGCATACTTGTAGCAGCGTCTCAATCAGGACTCTTTGCAAAAATCCGTTTTGCACACAAAATCTAGTGAATGGGCGATCTGGCTTCACAGCCCAGAACTAAGAAATCTGTCCAAGCTGGGGAGGGCTGCAAAAGGTGTCACTTTGTGACAGCCGGCAGCTTGATGGGCAGTGGCTGGGAGGGGTGATGACTCCAGAAATCAGAGCACCTCTTCCAGCCCCATGGCAATGTTGGGTGGCCCCTCATTTCAGCAATGTGTGTTCATGAGTGAGCACAATATCCCAGCCAGAGTTAATTAATTCTCAGCATCCTCTGAATGTTTGCGTGTGAGTGTGTGTGTGTCTGTGTGTTGGGAGGGTGTAGAGAGAAAAAGGATAGATGGGGGTGTGATACATTTTAGACGACTTTTTAAAATCAAACCCAGTTAAAATCAAAATAATATTTTGGTGTCTAAAAAGGGTAAACTTCAATTATCTTGAAAATTTCCTTCCGAGGAAAAGCTCATTGCTGATAATGATAAATAAATGAGGTGTTACTGTGCTAATATCGTTGATCATGACAAACATTTGCACAATTGTTTTCAGGCAAGGAGACACATTCATTCATTCATTTATTCACTCACTGGTTACTGTATCAGATAGGAATGTTTATAGTTGCAAGATTCTACACACCAAACTAGAAGTGGCTTGAATTTAGTGGACATTAACAAACAATTCCATGGTGGGAGATCCCAGGGTTGATTTGTCAGCTGAGAGGTATTGTCAAGGATCCATGCCCTTGTCTTTTTGTTCTGCCATCCTCAGATAATGGTGACATTGCCACGGGTGGTGGTTAGTTGTCACCTCCAAATACCTTACTCCCCCACAGGGGCCTGGAAATCATGAGGAGGGAGAAAGGTACAGGAGCAGTGTGCTCTCCTCACACACCTCCCACCTTTCATCAGGGATGGAAACCTTTCCCAGAATCCCCACCGACTTCCACTTACGTCTCATTGGCTAGAACTGGGTCACATGCCCACCCCTTCACCAATCACCATAAAGGGGAACAGGGTTGCCATGACTTGTTTAGGGGGATCAGGCTCAAGTGTCTGACTTCAGCTGGGGCTCTGTTAGCAAGAAGGAAGGCAGAACGGCCATAATGTTGGCTGTATTTATTCATTCCACAAACATCTTCCCGTGCCCTGTTCTAAGTGTAAGGGATACAGAAATGATTAAGATGGAGTTCTGGTGACTCTCCTATATTATCTCCATCTTATGGATAAGCAAACTGGCTCAGAGAATCAACCTGCCCAAAGGCCCTACCCAATGAATGTGAATTCAGAATTTGACCCCCCACCATTCCAAAGTCCATAATCCTTCCAACCTCGTGGAGCTGTTTCTTTGCACTGACCTTTTTGGAGCAGTCCTGAGTGTGTAGCCTGTGTCCTCCCTGGACTGTGTTTTATGTCTTGATCTCTTGCTGGCAGGTGCTGCCCTGTTCGTCCTGGGATTTATGGAGTCTCAGGAGGCGCCTGTGGGACGCAGATGGAAGAGGTCCCATCTCTCACAAGCAGGCAGGCTCCCTGCAGATGGGCCCCAGATGGTGGCATCATCTGAGCAGTGGGATGGAGCCAGGGGAGGGGTGCTGGGAGAGGGTGGAGACCAGGCTTAGTCGACCAAGTGTTCAATGGAGAACAGGGCCCAGGCCAGATGGATGGTGCCGTGTAGCTTCAGAGCTTCTGGCCGGTGACAGGTTCGGCTGAAGTTGGCACCATAGCTGTGATCCTGGCGCTTGATATTTCACGTGGATCAGGGATGAGTGCCTGGCAGGGAGTGGTGTGGACCCTGAGCTTACTGGAGCTTCTAAGAGATGCTGAACCTGGAGTCAGGGCTATGAGGGCTCCAGGCTGGATCTTTACCTTCAAGCTGTTACCCTGTCTGCAGACCTGAGGCCAGGCTCTCGTTTGTGACCCTCATCACCCACCCCTCATGCTGCATGAGACAATACGCGTAGCAACTGGAAATGTGGACTCTGGAGCCTGAAGTCCTGGGCTTGCCTCCCAGCCTCACCACTGATCAGCGGTGTAACTTCAGTACGTTATTTAACCTCTCTGTTCTCAGGTTTTCTTATCTGTTAAATGAGACTAACGATAGTGCCAACGCCAGAGAACTGTTTTGAGGATTAAATTAATTAATTAATTGCTTATTAATTAATTAATATTAATTAATAAAATGCTTTTCCCAGTCCCTGGCACATAGCGAGTGCTTGATGGGTATGGGCTGCCCTTAGTATTACCACCAACCCCTTCGCACTGTACAAACCTCAAGTTTGTTCAACCCAGGTATCAGCTGGAAGCCTCGCTGTTCTTGCATTTGAGTTAAAAGTGGAAGGGGAGGACTTCCCAATTCCTGTGACTTGGGGAAGTCCAGTGCCTTCCCCAGGATTGCTATGACATCTTGGAGGGCTTGAGGTCTCTGGTCCTCACCACCTCACTTCGAGTCCACTTGGCGGAAGAATTCAAATGTTACTTTGCTGGTTTTCACAACAAATCCGGTCTCACCAGGCGTTTCAGGAGCGATGGTGATGGGGGATGGGGTGTCACGAGGCGCGGTTTGCCACGTGATGCCGGCTCCTATCCCTGTTGCTCATCCTCTTGCCTTTCTAGATTCTCCCAACTGTTTCTCCCTCTGTTCAGCAGAGGGATTTCTCCCTGAATCACGCCAGGAACTGCCATTTACGGAGCACTTGTTAGGGGCCAGGATCTGTTCTAAGCACTTTGCAGAGTCACCTCATTTAAATCTCATGAGATGTGAGTATGTGTTTTTACTATGCCCACTGTGGGGACGAGGATATGGGTGACACATTGGATCCAGGCGGTCTGGTCCTGACTCAGGGTTCCACCATCCACTGCACTGCTTGGCTTTTCTGAAACCATAGCTCCAGGCTCTGGGGCTAAATTGATATCTACCCGAGTTTATAAACAAATCTTTTCCCGGCAAACATGGATCTCTCCTTACAAAGAATCCCTGCGCTAACGTGTCCCTCTTTATTCGTCTCTGTGTACACACAGGGAGGCAGGGGGTTGCGGAAGAAAGAGCCTGGGCCCGGGTGCTGCTCAGACTGGAATTCCGGGCCTGGTCCTTGGGCCAGACACTTCAGTTCTCTGAGGCTCAGTCTTCTCTCCTGTGAAATGGCTTAATAACAGTACACAAGCTGTTGGGAGGGTCAGTGAAGATCAATGTCGGATGGCCACTATTGTCAACATCTCTGTCCACAGCCCCCAGCATGTGGCCCTGCTGGTAACCTCAGAGAGGGTTTGCTGGGTTGCATCTCTCTGTCATCAGCGGTGACGTCTGTCTGTATGGCTGGCCTAAGGTGCGGTCTTTCTTCTTTCCATCCCGTTCATGCCTCTGCCTTTGGCTGGGTCTTCACCCACCTGAGCCCTCTCGTCCTGTCTTTGGCATCTCCAGGGGCAGAGGGGCTACTCTTTCCCGTGCTTCCCGATCCCCATAAAGTCAGCTCTAGGACAGAACTAACCCAGGTTTGTGGGGGACAATCCCTGGGTGGATGGGTGTGCTTCCTGCTCAGCCACCCCTGCCGGTGGTGGCGACCTCGCCCAGCCTGGAGAGTGCCTGGCCCGGCCTGCCCCAGGCCGAGAGGAGAGGGCCAGGCTCCGCTCTTCTCAGGATGCAGGGGACCCGGGCTCCTCCTCTGGGAGCTGTGCTGGGCCTGGGCTGTGACACCGAGCAGCCTGGCTGGGCAAACAGGCTTCTCCTTGTGGTGTGAGAGGCAAGGAAAGGCTCCCGTGCCCACAATTCGCCCGGCTCCCACTGTTATCCCCAAGGCTGCTTCCCCGAGTGGAGCTGCAGAGCTAGATGCGGACCAGAGCCAGGAGTCTTGGGCTCCAGTCCCAGCTCCAAGCAGCGTGGCTGGGGGACCCTGGGAAGGTCTCCTCCTGATATGGGCCTCCTTATCCTCTGCACGAGGAGGGCTTGGGGGCAACTACACTGCTACGGTTGCTTCGACTCTGATCGATGTGAAACTGTTGACTTGAAGGGACCCCACGTGCCCTGTGTAGACACACTCATGCCCTAACGGATGGGGGGATCTGGGTTGACCTGCCTTTGTGACTTTTGTGGGGTCTGGGGAAGAAGAAATCCACCTCCCCCGCCACACCATGGACCACCCACCCCCTCGGCCCCTGAAGGGTGTGTGCATGCATTTGTGTCTGTGTGTGTCTATGTTTGCACGTCTCCGTGTGTATGCATGTGTTTGTCTGCGTTTGTATGTGTGTGTGTATATCTGTGTCTATGTGCATCCTTCTGTGTGTATCTGTGCTGCTTGTGTGCTAAGCTGAATGCTTCCTGCTGCTCCCCTCACTTCCCTGGCACTGAGACCCCGTGTGGGCCCAGACCCTCCTCCGGCACTCACTCCAGGCCCCCTTTTCCTGGACTCCCCAGCATAGTGTGAAAAACCCCGAATTTCTGCTCTTAGGTTTCTTCCTTCCTTCCTGCAGTGGCAGGAACGGGCTTCGGCGGGCGTGTGGGAGCTTCCTCTTCCTCTTCAGGTTTGCCTGCTGCCTCTTGGCCCAGCCTCTCCCTTCTCGGTCTTCCCCTCCCCGTCTCACCCCTTCATGGTGGCTCTGAGTCTCTCTCCCAGTCTCTGCCCTGCTTCCCCTCCAGGTCTCCCCTCACTGTCTCTCCCTCACTTGCACCGTGTCTCTCTGTCTCTGTCTCTCCCATCCCTGGGCACCGGAACGCACTGACAGCTGCTCCCCCGGGGAGGCGCGAAGACAGAGTTGGCAGCTGAGGAACTGTGGAGGGTGCAGAGCCAGGAGGCCCGGTGAGGCTGCTCTGCACTCAGGATGGGGGAACGGCAGTGTCTGCGGGGGAGGAGGAGCTGGGGGAGAACCAGGAAGAGCTGTGGGGTTGCGTCATGTCAGCGCCAGGAGGGGACTGAGGTCTGCAGGGAGTTGGAGAGCGGGCGGATGGGGGTGAGGCTCTGAGGACGGCATGTGCGTGTGCAAGTGTGCGTGTGTGCGCTTGTGTCTGGAGGGCAGGGAATGAAGCCTGGAAGCTCTCGGAGAGGAAAAATCTGTTTTCTGGGTCTTGTCCCTGTCCACTTTAGTCCAACAGGGGCCTGGCCACTAACACACAGAGTCATAGCTGATGGCATAGGAGCCCAACTGCTGTGAGCTATGGCGGCAGAGACCGGGAGAGGCCTGCCATTCTGGGAGCAGGAGGTGCCTAGCCTATGTTACCGCACCATCAGTGATGGCAAGGGGCTGGGAGGAAAGCTGGGAGGCAGTAAGCAGGAGTGAGATGCAGGGCTCCCTTTCTGTCCTGTGTCCTGACCATGCTTACGTGTCACTGGGGTGACCTGAAGGTCAGGGACTCAGAGTCACCTTGTACTCTTCCATGCCAGGGAGCTTGCAGTTCAAAGAAGCAGGCTATTCTGTTTCTGGAAACAGGTGTCTCCTAGAAAGAACAAACAAGGTGATAAACTCCTATTCATCCCTCAAAGCCCAGCTCAGAAGTTACTTTCTCATGGGAAACCCTTCATGACTCTTCTCTGGGCCATGTCTCTACCTTGAAGCTGTCCCAACAGTGAGCCCACAATTTGGTAATAGTTGTGGGTTTGTGTGTCTTCTTCATGAACTTTGGAGCTCCTTGAGGTTGGGGCAGATGCCTGATTTACCTCTGTGTCCCCAGTGTCCAGCTTGGGGTGGAGCCAGAGTGGGTTCTGAGTCACACAGATACTTGACGGGGCCTGAGGGGTGGGGCTGGGCGGGTAACATGCTCCAAGCCCATGGGCTCCAGGGATTGGCTTGGTCAGTCAGTTGGTGGGCACTGTGGACTGAGGGTGCCTTCTGTGTACAGCTTGCACTGGGGCCCTGGGGAGGGGAACCACGTGGAGGTGGGAACCCCACTCTGAAAGAGAGACATGACCGGGAGACCCCTGCTCTGGGGAGGACGAACCTGGCTCACAGAGAGGGTATGTCTCCCCACCCTCCAGACTGACTTATTGCTGCAGTCTGTCTGTCTGGATGACGTCTGTCTGTCTGTCCTGTCTTTCATTCAGTTTTAAAGCTATTCCTCCACCCCCAGTGCTGTGTCTAATGAACCTGACATTCAGGGAAAATGTCTTCGGTAAAGGTCACAAGAGGGAGGTGGCATTCTCGCTGACAGCACCTGTCCTTCCCGCACCAGTACTCTCTGCTTCAAGACAAAGTGCTCCTGTCCCTTGGAGAGCCCCTCCCCCACCAGACACCACCTCCAAGTGGCTTTCCCCCAGACTTTCAGTCCAAGTAAACCCTCTAGAAAGGCACAGCTCAGGACCTGCCTCATTCACTTGTTCACGCTCCCTACTGGTCACTGAAGACAAGGATAACTCAGATCCCAGCCCTACCTGCCAGGGCCCCTGGGAGGGCATATCCGGGCACTGGTATCCTGAAACCTTGGCTCCAGGGTGTATCTGCAGGGGTGGCAAGAGATGAGGCAGGCAAGGGAGGGGGAAGCTAGGTGGTGAGAATCTCACACTCCGTGCTTGGTCCTGAGGAACGTGGTGAGTTACTGAAGAGTTTAGGGAAAACCTGGTCATGTTTGTGTCTCAGGAAGATCGCTCTGGCTGCGGCATGAAGGGTGGATGCAGGTGGAGGCAAGAGATGATGGCAGCTGGTCCAGGGCAGTGGCTGGATTTGAGAGTTTACTGGGCCAAAGGAGAGCGAGGAGTGAGGCAGGAGCTGCAGACTTGGCCTTGGAAACTAAGTGGGAGGTGATGCTATTTACCGGGAGGGGGCAGGTGGGGATACATGATGCGTTGGTCTTGAACGTGCTGAGTCTGAGGCATCTGGGAGGTGGAGAGGTCCAGGGGGGCAGCTGGAAAGGGGGTTTGGAGCTCCAGGGGGAAGTCCGTGTGGGGAGAGGAGACGTGGCGGGCAGGTACCTGCAGCTCATGCTGGGAACCGAAACCTTGCGTGTGGATGAGGTTTCCAAAGGGCAGTGTGTAGACTGAGCAGGCAGAGGGCCCAGGACGGCCCCATCAGGGCTGCAGGCCTCAAAAGGCAGGCACGAGTGGGAGGCCGTGCGGGAGTCTGACAAGGGGTCCTCAGAGAGGGGGCTTCAAGGGGGCAGTGGGCACCAGGGCCACCGCCTCATCAACCCTCAGAGGAAGCACTTGGTCTTCCCAGTTGACAGGTGATGGCAGTAAAATGCCTCGTCCAGGGTAGCATGAGATTCAGAGCTGGGTCCGATAGATTCCAGAAGCCATCTTCTCGGCATACTGCTCTCTTCCTCATGAGGCTAGTCACCTGCAGGCTCCTGCAGCCTCCTGGTGACCCCCTATGACCCTGTCTTCTGCCTCAGTTTCCCTGCTTAGCTATCGAATTCCCAAAGGGATAGGGGTCTACCCTGACAACCAACCTCATAACTGCTAACATTTCCGAGGCACTTCCTACATTCCAGGCTGTCTGTACATTAGTTCGCTTAATTCTCCTCGCAATGTTTAAGATAGATATTATTATCCCCATTTTACAGATGGGGAAACTGAGGCACTGAGAGTTGAAATGCCTTGCCCAAGCTCACAAGTGTCAGAAGTGGGATTCAAACGCAGGCAGTCTGTGCTCTTAACCCCTCTGAGCCTCATCACCACCAGAAGCCTCTCCTCTTAGCCCAGGGCCATCTTTTCTTTAGACGCTATTTCCTTCTGTGGGTGTTCTGATTCCTCAGCACCGTGAGGCTGGGCAGCCCCTGCTGCTTGTGCTCCCACTGGTAATGGGGACGGTTAGGATGACAGGCTGCCGTGTGTCTCTGGAAGTCATGCCTCTGATTCCCCTTCTAGAGTAGCTGCAACATTTAATGGCAGTGGATTTGCCTCCAGCTCTTGGTGTCTCAAAGGAGTTAAAGGGGGCAGTTATAGGGCCTGGAAATTTTTGTCTGACAGCTTGCTTCAAGTCTGTGGGAATTTGGACATGTGGCTTAGATCTATTCATGCTGCTGGCTCCTCACCAGTGAAATGGCCACAAGTGTAGCATCCCGCCCTGCACACACAGGTGGTAGTGAGACGGACCTAATTGTAAATGTGCAAAGTTTTGTTGATGTGCTTGTCATTATTACAGGTTGTCAGCCCACGCGCTACACCAGGCTTTTGGAGACCACACGACATAGCTGTTAAGAATGTGTGTGGTCCCGACAGTTGGGAAGAGTTTGGCCAGGGTAGGTGGAGCAACACACCTTGATGTTTAACAACAGAGCCTGATGGCTGTTTTCAGAGTGAAAATTGCCTGCCCACCCCCCCAGGGCATGGACTTGATGGGCTGCGTGCCATGTTGCCCATTCCATTGTAGCAGATGCTGCAGGTGCCCTGCTCACGTGCCCGGCAGTCCTGTGGTCCCTCGACCCTCCAACTGAGGGCTTTCTCTTGCCTTGCCCTCGACCAGTGATGGGTGGAAGTTGGAGGCTTCTTTGACCTTTGGGTGGGCCACCTGTGAGACGTGTCCCACACCACCTCTCAGAGGTCCCCAGCGGGACTGAGCCGCAGGTGCTCAAGGTGGTAACCTGAGCTCTGTATTGGCCTGTATCACGCTCTGTATTGGCCTCCTCCACACCCCGCCCCGTTCCCATCTTCCCCATTCCCCTCCCTCCACTTCCTCCCAAATGAACTGCTTGCACCCAAATCCTCATCTCAGCTCTGCTTCTTGGTGAGCCCAGCTCCAGACATCCAAGATGATGGGTGCTTCCCCAGGATATAAGGGAAGAGATGTAAAGAGGGTTTTGAGAGACAGCGAGTCTGAATAACGTGGCAAGAACCCATGGGTTTGAAGAGAAACAGTGGCAATGAAACGTTACTGGGGATGGCTGAGTTTCAAGACAGTTAGCTCAGTTCTAAGTCATGTACTGTGCTGTCTAACCATTGTCATTGCCCTCAGACTTTCAGTAAAGCTCACTCATGTGGAACCACATTCTGCTCCTGGTTGCTTTGGGGAATCAAAGGAAAGGCTGCAGGGTTCTTGGGGTTATAGCTCGGGGAGGAGAGAAGACTCTAGTGGCGGGAGGCAAGACCCGGCTGAGATGGCGCATTCAGCGAGTGACATTCAGGAAAAATACAAGTCCCTGCAGGCATTGTTGGGGTTGCAGTGTTTCCTACCACATGTGGGGTGTGAGCTGGGGCCATTTTACTTATACGTTAAAAGATGGGTGAACCCACAAGATTGGACAGGGTGGGGACGTCCAGGTGCCTGGCAACACGAGGTTATGTGTGTGAAGTCCCCACCTGCGGTATTTTCCTTCCTGTCACAGGACCTTTGCACATGCTGTGCCCTCTGCTCAGAATGCCATTCGCCCAACGCTGCCCCTCTTTGCCTAGTTAATTCCTACATATCCTTTGAATCTCAGCCCAAGTATGGCTTTACTAAGGAAAATCCTCCTCAATTCCAGGTTCCTTTCTTACAGTCTGTGTTCTTTCCTTCAAATCTCAACCTATGTTATTAGGTGAATAGTGCCTTGTAGGCCAGTAAGCACCTTGAGGTGGGTATCCTATTTGATTCCCACCCACTACACCCCCCATTGTACTGCCAGCATCAGTACAGCTGGCCCAGAGAAGGCGCTCACTAGATATTTGCTGAAGAAATAAGTGAAGATTTTTTTTGCCCCAGAGTAAAGGGATAAACGTGGACCCCATCTATGAGACGGCCCCTTAAGAGCCATCTCTCTGCCTTCTGCCTCCACGTGAATTATTTGCCTGCTTAAAATGCAAACAGTCCCATTCCCTGGCTCAGCTTTTCCCATTGTGACCGAGGAGTAGTAATTATGTGAGGACGTCAGAATACTTTACATGGACAAACGGGAATGTGGAACACAAATCTAGAAAGTTGAAAGGTAAGTTTTCTTTGTTTTTTTTTTCTTTCTCTCTTCCTCCCTCCTTTCCACTCTTTCTTCCTTCTTCCCTCCTTCCCTCTCTCTCTCCCTCTCTCTCTTCTTTCCTTTCTCCTGTAGGTTTTCTCCAAGCTTTCAAATGCTAATGAACATGGCGCATCTCCAGGAGGAAAGTTCCACTCTGCAGCAGGTCCCAAATGCATTCGATCCCAGAACTTATTGATTCACTGATTGTGCGGCGCAAACTTGGGATTTGTGTTTCACAGGAAATTCTTGAGGAAGTGCTGACTTACAGAGAAAAGTCCAAGTTTCTCAGCTTCATGTTTAAGGTCCTTAAAGACATGGGCCCTGCCCCTCTCAATGCCCCCATACCTCCTCTTTGCTCCAGCCACCCAGTGAAGAGCAGCCTTCCAATCACCACGTACTCTCTCTTGCCTCCATTCCCTCTGTCGGGATGTATCAATAGGTAAACCTATTGTCTGCTGACTGAGCTCTTACTCATCTTTCAAGGCCAAGACCAAGTATCACTTCCTCTGTGAAGCTCTTCTTGACCTTTCACCTGTGTTCCCAGAGCTCCTGATACATCTTTTGACCAGGACTTGACCGTGAACTGCTGTCAGGAGCTATTGGTGTGTCTCTTCTCCCTTTAAACTCCCCAGGGTCAAGGTCAAAATCACTTCTTATTCATGGCCATGTCCCCAGTGACTGACACAGGACCTATCACAGAGTAGGAGAGCATAAATATTTATTTGCTGAATAAGGGCATGAATGAGGGTTGAAGTGGAAATGTTTCTAGTCTTAAAAATCATAGTGAGAGAGATAGTCCAGCCTCCCTTGCCGAGATCTGCAGTGAAAATCTTCAGCCCTCCAACCTTGTCTTCTGCTTTCGTGGTTAACCCCATCCTGAGCGGCTGGAAGTGATATATGACATTCTGGAGGGTTTTTATTCTCAAAAATCGACTACCTCCTTGGCTTTCTTTATCTCGCCAATAAAGAGTGCGTGAGAGGATGAGGGATGGGGTGAACATGGGGAATGGGTGAGGCTCAGGGGTGGGTACTGCACATAACATTTGCCCTTATCAAGGTCATGGTCACTTGTGGGTCCTCATCTCACGTGGCCTCTCATGGATGCTGAACAGAGGTGTCCACTCTCTCCTTCTTGAAACACCGTCTCTTCTTGGCCTCCAGGACACCACGTTCCAGCTCACCGGTCCTTCCTCTTTCCTCATTGGATCTCAGCCCTGGGCCTTTTCTCTACAGCTGTTTTCCTCCCAGGAGAGCTCATCTCAGCCACTGGCTTTAAGTTTCGTCTTTACACTGTATCTCCCATCCCACCCTCGCCACTGAGATCTACACATGTTTACCCAGAAGCTCCACCTGGATGGATAATAGGCTTCCAATACTAACGAGGCCACAGCAGGATCCCTGATTCTCCCCGCCCTCCAGTGTGTTGCTTCTCTAATCTCCCGTTTCAGAAAATGGTGCCTTTATTCCCTCGGTTGCTTAAGCCAAAACCCTTCTGCAAGTCAACCCGCCAGTAAGTCCTGTTTACCCAATTCCTAAAAATGCCTCCATATACCCCTTTCTGGCCATGCCGCTGTGATCTCTCACCTGGACCATTGCAACAACATCTGAACCGGTGTCTCCCCTTTCTCGCTTGCTGCCTACACGCCTTCCCATTGCCACCAACCAAACTTGTGAGGGTTATTAAAAGGGTAAGGGCTTTGGAGTCAGACAGATGTGGCTTTATATCCTACTACATATTATCTGTGTGACCTTGGAGGAATGACTTAACTTCTCTGAGCCTCAACTTCTTGTCTGTGAAATAGGATTAAAGCAATCAACTTGCTTTGGAGATGAGGTATCCCCAGGGTCTTCTTTCCCATGGTTAAAAGGATGACATGGGGCTATGGGGTAGACCCCTTGGATTTGATTTTACCAGGAAAACAAAATCAGACTAAACATCACGGAAGAATTGCATTTGGAAATACGCATGTGCTAAGTTTTGTGACAGTTATAATTGTATCTACTATGCAGCAATCCCTGCTTTCGGTGGTTTACATACACCCATGTGTGACACTTAAAACAACCCAAGACACACCCATGCAGGAGACTCAGGGTAGTTAAGTAACTTGTCCAAAGGCACATAGCTTGTAAATAGCAGGGCCACATTTTGAACCGTGGTTCCATCCCTTGACCCCAAAGAAGCCTATGCTTCCCCTTTGTGTGACTATATCAGCATAGATATAGCCTCACCCACATGGAAGTGGTCTCGTTCAGCAGAGAGCTCCCTGCCTGGGAGTTGGCCTTGGGTTTGAGTCTAGGGTCTGCTGTTCAGAGAGGTTGCCTCAGTTAAGCCACAAAATCTCTCAGAGTCTCTATTACCTTGTGAGAAAAAACCCCTCAAGACAATAGCAGTTACCACATCCGGGGGTGTGAAATCGAACGCAATATTGTGTGCTAAAGTGATCTGTAAACTGCAAACACATGAATTATTTTTTCCTCCCTCAGTATTTGTGGTCAGGATGGATCCAGTGAGGCTGCTGTGCTCTGGGGGGCTCAATTCTACTTTTTGGGGTGCTCCAGGGTGCCGGGAATCACTGCAGTGCCCCACTGCCTCAGCCTCAGCTCCTAGTGCTTTCTTGGCCCAGTTTCTCCCTCAGGCTCCTCAGACTTCGTCCTTGGCTCTGTCTTTCCGTTCCACTCTTCTAGCTTCCTGGGAAACCTGCCTAAAGGTTCTCACTCAGAAGAAAACATCTGCATATCTAACTGTCAATTTGTATTACTATGTTATTCTCACCCCAGGGAAGGAGGGCGTGTTCTTAGCCCACATGTAATAGTAAGGGCTTTCTTGAGCCCCCACTTAAAAGACATACGTTTCTTTGGGGGATGGGGCTATGAGAGACTGTCTCTGTTCATACCTGTGCATCCTTCTACTTCCTAATTTGGGTCCCTGTCATGCAGCCCCCAACCCATCCTGGGCCTGACGAGTTGAGCACCTGATGGCCTGTGGCCAGCAGGGGGCAGCAGAGGACAGCAGAGCACGAACTAGACGGGGTGGGCAGAGAGGGCAGGTGGTTGGGCAGCTGCTGGGGGAGGGGCTGTGGGTGGAACGCTCTGGTCACTGGGTCTGCCCTGCTCCGAGTCTCTAGGATGTATCCTCTGGAGTGGTCTGGAGTAGACAGTAAAGATGTGGGAACTGGCTTCAGAAGGCCGGTGGAGAGAGCCTGGTGTCTGCTACGGTATGATAGGATGCTGGTGGCAAGTGACACTCAGTTGGAACCAGTTAAGACAAAAAGGGGACTTTATCGACTTCCAGAACCTGGCTCTCAGGGACGATTGCAACTAGGAACCCAGAAGCCATCAGGACCATCCCCTTCCTCTCTCGATTCTCTTTCTTGTGTGTGTCGACTTTATTCTCTTTTATTTTTCAATTCTCCTGCAGCCTGGTCCTTCTAGGGACTGGAACCATGGCACCAGCAGCTCCTGCCTTACATCTTCCCTGATTCACCATCTTCCTTTGGTTCTTATTGGACAAACCTCGGGGGAAGGTTTTTCATTGTCCTGGCCTGGCTTATGCCCTCCCATGTGGAGGGGAAGGGGTGGGGGAGGGTTGGGGGGTGGAGTCCTCTGACTGGCGGCCAGGACTACACCGTGTGGGGGAAGGAGCTTTCTCCAGATGAAGGACTTTCTCTTAGGGAGGGATAGACTGGAGCTGAGCAGACAGGACACAAGATGTATCTACCACCACCTGCAGTGCTGTGTGTGAGACACTTTCCCCTTGGCACAAAGGCACCAACCAATTTCTCAGATTCATGATCTGACCTTCAGGGTCCAGGTTAGCAGCTCTCACCCCCTTCCCTCCTTCCTAAATGAAAGGATAGCGTCCCAGGAGGACTGCAGCTTGTTTCTCCACCTTAAATTCTCCTCTCCTCTGGCTCCTTGGTGAAGATGGACTCAGGTGGGCGTGACAAAGGGGTCGTCATGAGCTAGTGTCTGAACTGCAGGGCAGAAGAGGAGAGGAGGGGTCTGACCACCTCAGTGAGGTCTCAATTAAGGTCAGCAAATAAAGGATCGTTTCAAATATTCTGCCCAAGATGCACGGTAAAGAGTGATTCTCCCTGTGCCTGGCGTTTCCTGCTAGCCCCGAAAGCTAAGCAAGGGCTGTCTGGTGCTGTAATAAATGTCACCATTAGAGCATTATTAATGGTGTCTTCTGACCTGCGGGGCCATATGGTGAAACATAGGAGACAGGGGGCTCCGTGGAGGCTTGAGAACACCGTAACAGCATCCTGGAGACCCCCTGGAGGAGGTGGCAACAGGGACGGGGGCAGCGCACCACACGCACCTGGCGCAGGTGCTGCCGTGGATCCTGTGGTGGGGTGGGGGTCGCGAGACAGGACTGAGGGGATTGGCCAGACCTTGGGCAGTTTTCACCCAGGTTCCTTACATGTGTAAAGTATCTGCCTGCACTGCGTTGTTTGATCCTGATGGTCTTTGGTCCCATTTTACAGTTGAGGAGACTGAGGCTGAGAGAAAGTGACTTGTTTAGATTCCTGAAGTTAGCCGGCAGAGCGAGGACTGGGACCCAGGGATCCTGACGCCCAGTCCAGAGGGTGGAACAGAGGCAGCTGGAACAGGGAAAGAGAAGGGAGCTGATGGGACACAGTCACAGCCCTCGAGGCATGGAAGCCCATCCATGGGGCAGCAGGTGGCACTGGGTCTAGGCCCACAGGGTGCACAAGGGGAATTCTGTAAAGTGAGTCATGGGGGTTGCTGTACTGATCAGGCCCTGTTGCTGAATGCTGTTGGAGCAAATGGGTGTGTGTTGACTTTTCCCGTGGAAGATGGGATTCCACTTTCTGGCACCTTCTGTAGGCCCAGACCTCCTGCTTAGCTTCCAGTCTGCATGGGCATACAGGACATCCCCATTCGGAGCCCACAGCCATCCCGACTCCCTAGATCTCCATCTCCAAACTGCTCCTTCTCCAGAGTCCCCCAACACAGTGAGTAGGACCACCTTTCCTGAACCATTCAAGTCAGAAATCTAAGCAACACCATCATCATCAACTCCAGTCTCCCTCCTCCCCGCATCTGATCAATCTTCAAGTCCCCTGGACTCCTCTCCCTTAATGTCACTCAAATATGTCCTGGCACAGCTGCCATCCTGTGCCAGGTAACCCAGGTCATGGAAGCTGGGATGGCTCCTCCAAGCACACTTCCTCCAGGGAGGTGGTGAGTCTCCGCTTGCCAGCACTGAGGGTGAGGCATGACAGGAGATGCACCCATTGAGGGAGGGGACAGCAGACTTGGCATCCTTCGGGGAGGAGAAGAAGGCATGGAACAGAACTGTTGACAGACTCCGGGCTGCTATATTGGGAAGATTTGACAACACACACAAGGAGAGAGTGAGGGTGCGCTGACGGCTGGTGAGAGGCGTGGGGGCCGGCTGGGGACGTGCTGCCACCACCCACGCGGGAGGAAGTTGGGAACAGATTGCTTGGGACCGGTGCCAACCTCCTGAGGAGCTGTCTGCTCCCTCTCTCCTGGTTCTGGCACCTGCTGAGCAACTGGGGAAGGGGCTGTCTGGTTGCAGCCAGGTTGGCCAGGAACACAGGCTGCAGTGTGTGACCTGAGATGGGAGCCCAGCTTTGCACAGAGGGCCACTCTGCTTTGGGCCTTGGTGCTCCCATCCCACTCCATTTCATCCCATCTCATCCCACCGCATCCCATCCTAACCCGAACCAGCCGATCCTAACACCATCCTACACGTTTATATCCCATCCCGTCTCCTCCCTACTCCACCTCACCCCCTTTCCTAGCTCCAAACCCTCCACCGTCTTATCCTATCCCAGACTCATCAGCACAGGACTTTTCTTCAAGTTTTGTTTGTTTTTATCTCACCTTGAGTGGTTGAGGAAATAAGAGGAGTGGTTTTATTTGTTTATGGTGGAGGGCTGTGGCATTCCTCACGCTCTGCCCCCTGGGCTGGTTTGGAACCAATAATCAATAACTCAGGAGTTGGGCAGATAGAGTCATGGAGAATGTGGCTTAGAAGCGTGGCCACCATTGGGGCCCCAAGGCCCCTTCTCCATGCCCACACCCGGGGGCTGATATATATGTTCCCTGTTCCTTCTTCCCAACTCCCACCAGAGGAATCATTCCCCCGGGAGTCAACAGGCTGTGCAAGTTCAGCAGCCCCGGGTACAAAGTAGGATTGCACTTCTTGGCCACTCATGGTTGCGCAAGACCTGGCTGTGAAAGGAAAAATGTAAATGACTTTTAATTGTCAGTCTACTCTCCCCTACGCCCCAGCCCAGATGATATAGAGGAGTTGAGAGAACAGTGATCAGACTCCCACATCGCTGACAAGATCTTAGGAAGAAATAAGAAAAGGAGAAATAACCTCCTTTTGGGGTGCCTGACGTGAGCACTCAATTCACTGAACACGTGCTGGTGGGCTGGGAAGGATGGAACCTGGCGGGCTTTAATTCCTCTAATGACTGAGAGGCTGCTCTGCACGTCCTCTTCCTCTTACTCTTGCCCTGTCTCCTGGAGTCCTCTGAAACGGACTGGATCTGTTGTCCCTCCTAAGGCAGGGAGCGTGGGGGAAGACAATGCCCCCATCCTCTCTTCCCTGCAGTGAAGAGCACTGGGGGGTATGTCTGTAAGGGGCCCAGCGCCTGGTAGGGCTGAGTCCACGCCGCCCCCGCTCCTCCCCGGGCTCCCTTTCCCTCCTTGCCTCAACTCCCTCCCTCATTCTCACATGCCCCCAACGGGGGTTGGTGGGGGGTGGTTCTCACCCCTTGCCTGTGCTGGCTGGAATCTGGGCATGTTCATAATGACTCGGTTCTCTGAGAAACTGCTGGTGGGGATTGGCGATCGCTCTCTTCCATGCGTGCGCCTGGGCACGCGTGTGCGCACACACACATACATGCCTTGGCTTGGGGGTGGGGTGGGGCGTGATCTGTGAAGGCCCCTAAATGGACCAGTTAATAACATCTAGAAGCATCTGGGCAATGTTCGAGATTTGGCTCCGACCATCAGTATCTGCGTGGCCTTGGGCAAGTCTATTCACCTTGTGACCTCACCGAGGCCCCACTGCACGGGGTGGGGGGGGTGCCTGTGAAGATGTGATTCTTGCTGGGGGCAACCAATGAGATCAGGGCTGAGCAGCAGACCTGGAGGGCCAGCTTGGTTCTCTGCGATTGCCAGTGTCATCACCAACTGGCCATTTGCACCAGCCATCATCTCTGACATTCTGGAAGACACCTGAACCAGGTGCCCAGGACAAGGACAGGGCTTCTGGCTGGGGACATCCTGGACGGTTTTGGTGAGAAACTCCTCCCACTGATTGGGCCCTGGAGAAGGGTCAGGATTTCAACAAGCAGAGATGAGGGTGGCCTGGAGGGCATTTCCTGGGAGAGCAAAGGCACACATGGAGGGTTGAGGGGGTACCACCTACTGGTAGGTGTGTGTGTGTGTGTGTGTGTGTGTGTGTGTGTGTGTGCAACTCAGGAGAGGTCAGCAGCGTGAGTAGATTTGCAGAACCATGGGCATTTCAGGCTGGGGAGGATAGAGAGCTCAAATGGGCCAATTCACCCTTTTTACAGTTGGGCAAGCTGAGGCTTGGAGAAGGACAGGCAGGGGCATCAGTGCTGCAAAGGGAATTAGAGCAGCTCAGCGCTGAGACCGTGTCTCCAGGTTCCTCGAATTCTGGAGGGCGTGAATGTCCAGCTGAAGCCCTGGACTGGTCTTGCTGCCCTGGAAGTCTCTGTTGCCTTTTGAGTGGGGGAGTGTAGCTGCCCGATTGGATTTCTAGCTGTTGAGGCTTTTTGCCACTTGGGTGATGTTGGGAGCTTTCAGCCAATGACATGGTCATGCCAGGGCCTGCCAGGCATTGTGCCACCTCCGTCTGGATGCTGGGCTGAGCCACCGGCCTGCATCCAAGATAGCAGGTTCCCAGCCCTGGCCACATGTTGGAGTCCCCGGTGAGCTGAACAAAGAAAAGGTGCCCGGCCCACTGGGTTCTTGGAAGCCGTCTCTACAGGTGGTTCCTTCAGAGCCACGCTGGTTTTCAGGTCTCCATGGGGAGACCACAAAGTCCCAGTCAAAGAAGGGGCTTGGGGGATGGGTTTTCCTGAGCAGAGCAGGCTGGAAGTGTGACTTGTTACAGCTGTATTGCCATGGGAACACGACCGGGGCAGGGATGGGAAACACGTGTCACACGCCCCGGCCGGTCCCTCCCTGGAGCAGGGCTCCAATCACACCTTACTGACCTGTCGGAGGAGCCTCACCCTGTGGCTGATTCTAATGACATCGCGGCCCCGCCATCTCCATTTGCCTTGAATTCCTAACTATCTCTGCCTGCGCGGTATGGTCGTTAGCCACTCTCCATTAATATCTCCCACGTCCATCACTACGGTGATGATGATCCTGGACTTGCCCGCCGTCTCACAGGCCAGGGGGTGTGAGGTGGGTCCCCGGGGCCTGGCTGCCCTACCCCAAGTGGGTGGGGAAAGGAGGGGGACAGGCCAGCTTGTTAGATCTAATTACCTGGCTGCTGGCAGTGGGCCTGAGCTCGGCCCACCGCGTAATCCTCTGCCTGCCTTTCCGCCATAATGAGCCTGCCCTCCACCAGCTGCCGCGTGGCTAGATGGGACTGAGTTTAATTGCTACCCAAAATGTCAGCCCTTTCAAACCCACAGTATTTCATCACTTACCTTTAAAGAAGTGGGGGAAAAAATCAATTTGGACCATGAGTTTCGGCAGCAAAGGCTGCAGAAAGGGCTGCCCAGTTCTTCAGGGGAGCTGTTCTTTTCATTAAAATAGCTATTTTTAAAACTCTCTCTCCCTCTCTCTCTCTTAACACGAGATGAAAAATCCCAGCTACAAGAAGAAACCCTTTTATGAGGGAATAATAATATAAAAAAAGAGTTTAAAAAAGTCCACTTCTAAAATGGGTCCCTTTTATTTAACCTCTCAAAGGTTAAAAAAAGAAAAGAAAAGGGTTTTATTCTCAAAGGGTTTTTACTGGTATGATCTCACTTCACCCTCACAGCAGCTTGGGGTGTTGGGGGAGGGCAGGTGTGTCACTGTCCCTATTTTATGGATGGAGGAATGCCCCGAGAGGTTGAAGTCTCTGCTGGGGGGTGGTTACACATCTATTCAGGGAGCAGGAAGGAGGAAACCCATGTTCTGCTCCCCAGACTGGTCTCTTCCTATGGGTCCATGTATCCTGTCCCCGGATCCACCCACCTCCCCAGTACAAGCAATTTACCTACTAGTCAGAAAGTAAAAGTAGGGGGCATTAACAAAAAACCCAGCAGCCCATTAGGGTTGAACACTCATTTAACTCTCCATGAGATCACAGCCATCTTTTCTTACCTAGGGAGAATTCCCCCCCCTTTCCTTTAGAAGAAAGGAATGTAATTCTTTTGGAGATTACATTCCCTGGAAACTGGTTTCTTAAGCTGCCGCCTGAAGAAGTGTTCCAAAGTGTGCAGACTAATTAACCCCATTGTTCAGAATTAATCACCTCAGGAATATTTGGAGTCAACAAGAGTTGTATCAACTGGGCTCTTAATAAACCTAATGAAACGACTCAACATAAAGGCATATGAAGTGGAGTTTTAAAACATTAGCATAGACCACCAGCCTCCCCAGAGCTCTCGGCAGCACCATCAATCTTAATGGACACTTTATTAGCACCAAGAATTACCATCAATTTGGCGAATCCCCCCACGTTGCCTACTGAAATGATAGACGTGTTTTTGTTTGTTTGTTTTGTTTTGTTTTGTTTTTTAAAGGAAAAGGAGAGAAAAGGAGGGACTTGAAGTTTTTGGTGAAGGAAGACAGAAGAGAAATTGAATCAGAGTCCCAGAGTGGAAATGACAGTGACAGGGTCTAAAGCATCCTTCCCACTCCCTGGAGTCCAGTGGAGCAGGGGTCTCTGTCATCATATCCTTCAGGGTTGAGGAACTGTCACTGACACACAGTTCCAGCTGTCTGCCCTGACTGGGTTGACCAGCAGAAGTGTCACTGCAGTGTCTGGGGGTGGGGAGTTAGGCACGGAAGTGGGTGAATCAAGAAGAGGTGCTTGGAGCTCTTGAGTTTTCGCTTCGCTTATGATGAAACATTTGCTTTCAAAGGTTGGGGACTGTTTCAAATCATGTATTCTCTAGTCCGGCATAATTTCTACAATTTTGCCTTGAGTTTTGAGCTAAATGTTAGAGGGGCCCCAGATTCTCCTTAGTAATCTCCAATCAACCACGAGCCAGGGAATGAAGTCCTCTAGGGTTTTATTTCAAGGGACTTCCCACAATTTGGTTGTCCATCCTGGGTGTTTGTGAGCACTTTGACATCACTGCCCTCCCACTCCGCCTCTTCCTCCTCTTTCTCCTTGTCTTTCTCCCCTTCCTCCTTTCTGTAATTCTGGGGGACACAGTTTTAGGGCTCAGCCCAGCTATAGGCAAGGGGGCCCCATGCTTTCTGGAGTGGCTCTTGCTTGCTGAGGGCCGCCAGAGAGGAAGAAGTCCTGGGAAGAACACTGTGCCGTCCCAGAGAGGGCATGGATAGCTGCACAACGTCCAGCCCGTGGACAGAGAGTTGGAGAAATAGTGGGGAGGAAGCTCATGCTTGATTTGAGACTGACAGGGGAGTCTGGTGGCTCCTGTCATATGTCCCCAACTTGGATTAGAGCTCTCCATTGTGCAGCTCTGAGGTGCACAGGCTCTGGGGCCAGACAGCCTGGGTTTGAATCCTGGCTCTGCTGTGTCTTAGCTATGTGATTTGCTGTGCCTCAGTTTGCTCATCTGTAAAATGAGATAATAATAGTGGCTCCTAAAAGGGTTGTAATAAAGATTGAGTAAATAAGCGTCAAGTTCTTAGAACTGAGCCTGCCACAGAATAAACACTATATAAGTGCTTTGCTCTTACCATTGAAAAGGACACTGGAAGAAAGCAATAGCTAACATTTATTGACCATTTGCGATGTGGTGTCATGAAAGCCTAGGGTGGAAAAAACTGTGAGAGAAACGAGTCAGCAGGCTCAGATACTCCAGATTGAGAAGAGGCTGCCCCAGAGTCTCCCACTGAATCATTGGTGCTCAGTGGATCCAGACCCACTGGGATCTGATGCCAGAGTGAGCTGAAGATCAGGAACAGGTCTAAGCACTTCACATGCATTGTCTCATTTCATCCTCACAGAATCTTAGATGGTCGGTACAATATTTACCCTTATTTTATGCACAAGGGAACTGAAACACAGAGGGGTTAAGTATTTTGCACAAGATCATACAGAGAGTAAGTGACAGAACTAGGGTTCAGACTCAAACAGTCTGGCTCCAACATCTGTAACCTCAACCATTTAGCATGGTACTAGTTGGGACTTGGTGCTTCAAGTCCGGAAGCACATCAAAGAGCACAACCACAACGGTTTCTCTAGAAATCATCCCGGAGCTCAAAAATGGGAGCAGAGGACACTAGGTCTTTCTCTGAAGGCCATTTAGATTGTCTTCTAGAGTAAATGAACTCAAGGAAGTCTTTCTACAAAGGATTGCGTCAGTTTTGGTCAAGCAATTGATAGTCAGCATTTAGACTAATTTAGATCCCTGTGACGGGTGTGCAGGAAGACTTCTAGAGTGTCATTGCACTCTCCCTCACTTCTAGAGTGTCACTGCACTCTCCCTCAAGTGCACTTCCTTTGCTTTGCCCAGGCCATATGAACTTCCCCTACTGACACTCTTAGCATGACATTCCAAACCTTTGTCTCACTTCCTTTTGCCAGAGTATTTAGAGTGTCTAAATGAGCTGGGGTGTAATGTTGTACTCTGCCAGTAGGTGTCATCATCCTATACATGGAATCCTCTACCCTGAGATTTCCTTAAACCTAGAATTTGAGTTCTGTAAAACAGTAATTTTTTTCCTAACACATGCTCAGTGATGGGGCATACAAGAAGATGCTCCATCACAATGGAAAATACAAGAAGAGGAAGCATTTCACAGAGGAACATGGTACCTGGCTCTGGATATGATTGGTCTAAGAACATCTAGTCTATCTGAGCAGGGATATGTCTGCCCAGTTGGATTACCCAGAGAGCTTTTAAAAATTAGACATGATCAAGATCACTTTAATTACCTCTGAATTTTTCTCAAGGCTCATTTTCTGGCCCCTACTCCCATAAAGACCCTACTCCTAGAAAATTTCTCTTTATCATTTCCTTGCTTTCTTGCTTTAAATACGATCCCTAAATGATATATCCCTAAACAACATATTGTTTAGTTTGACCAAAAATAGTACAATTTAATGGTCGTTTCCAAATGCAAACCTGATCAATGTAATACACCATACTAACAGAATAAAGAACAAAAGCTAAAAGATCATCTCAATAGACACAGAACAAGCATTTGACAAAATCTAACACCCTTTCATAATAAAAAATGATCAACTAGGAATAGAAGAGAACATTCTTAACTTGATAAAGAGTATCTATTAAAAACCCACAGCTAACTTCATACTTAATGTTGAGAGACTGTATATTTTCCCTCTAAGATCAGAAGCAAGACAAGGATGTCTGCTCTTACCACTTCTATTCAACATTGTGTGGAAGTTCTAGCCAGGGCAATTAGGCAAGAAAATGAAAAAATGAAACAAAAGGCATTCAGATTAGAAAGAAAAAAGTAAAAGCATCTCTATTTGCAGATGACATGATCTTATATGTAGAAAACCCTGAAGAATCCAAAGAAAAACTATTAGAGCAAGTAAATGAGTTCAGCAAAGTGGCATGATACAAAATCAGTATAAAAAAATCAGTTGTATTTCTATGTAGTAGCAATGAGCAATCTGAAAATGAGATTAAGAAAACGATTTGGTTTACAACAGCATCAAAAAATACTTAGTAATGGCAACTCTCCGAATCTTCTGCTCAATTTTTCTGTGAACCTAAGACTGTTCAAAAATAAAGTTTATTAATTAAAAAAAGAAAAAGATACTCAGTAGTAAATTTAACCTAGGAAGTGCAAGAGTTGTGCACTAAAACCTAAATAAATGAAATGAAATTCATGCGTCGGAAGACATAATATTGTTAAGATGATGTAACAAACCAAAGCAATCTACAGATTCAATGCAGTTCCTATTAAAATTTCAACTGCCTTTCCCTCCCTCCCTCCCTCCCTCCCTCTCTCCCTCTCTCCCTTCCTTCCTTCCTTCCTTCCTTCCTTCCTTTCTCAGAAATATATACACATCCTAAAATTCCAATAGAAATGGAAGGCACCCCAAATAACCAAAAACAGTCTTGAAAAAGAAGAACAAAGTTGGAGCAGTCAAAACACTGTGGTACTGGCATAAGGATAGACATACACATCAGTGGAATAGAATTGAAAGTCCAGAAATAATCCCACTATATCTATTATTTTTGACAAGGGTGCCCAGATCATTCAAGGGGAAAGAACAATATTTTCAATAAATGATGCTGGGACAACTGGTTATCCACATGTAAAAGGACAAATTTGGACCCCAGTGCCACACAATATAAAACATGAATTCACACTGAACCAAAGACCTAATTGTAAGAATTAAAACTATAAAACTCTTAGAAGGAAACAAAAGTGTAACTCCTAGCAACCTTGGATTAATGGTTTATTAAACATGACACCAAAAGTAACAACAAAAGAAAAAATAGATAGACTAGACTTCAACAAATTAAAAACATTCGAACATCAAAGGACACTATCAAGAGAGTGAATAGACAACCTACAGAATGCGGGAAGATATCTGTAAATCACATATCTGATAAAGGCCTAGTATCCAGAACATATGGAGAACTCTTACAACTCAATAACAAAAAGGACAAACAATCCAATTTGAAAATAGGCAAAGGATTTGCATAGACATTTCTCTAAAAAAGATGTGCTAGTGACCAATAATTACATGAATAGATGCTTAACAATATTAGTCATTAGGGAAATGAAAATCAAAACCACAGTGAGATAGATACTTCTTCCACCCACTAGGATGGCTATATAAACAACAAAATGGAAAATAACAAGTGTTGGCAAGCACGTGGAGAAATTGGAAGCCTCATGCATCACTGATGGGAATATGAAAGTGGTGTAGCCACTGTGGAAAACAGTTTGGCATTTCCTCAGAAGGTTAAACAGAGTTGCCGTATGACCCAGTAATTCCATTACTTGGTATAGACCCAAGAGAATTGAAAACATATTTTTCCACAAACACTTGTACAGGAGTGTTCATAGCAGCAATGCTCATAACAGCCCCAGAGTGGGGACCGCCCAAATGTCCATCACCTGATGAGTGGATAAACAAAATATGGTCTATCCACACTATGGGATAATCTTTGACCATAAATAGGAACAAAACATTGATGTTGATACATGCTGCGACATGGATGAACTTTGAAAATATGCTAAGTGAAAGATACATATTAACTGCTTCCACTTATATGAAATGCTCAGAATAGGTAAATTCATAGAGACAGAAAGTAAATTAGTGGTTGTCAGAGGCTAGGGGGAGGGGGAAACTGGGAGTGACTGCTAATAGGTACAGGGTTTCTTTTTGGGATGATGGATGGACTCTGGAATCAGACAGTGATAATGTTTGAATAACACTGTGACTACATCAAGCACCACTGAATTACACATTTTAAAATGGTGAGCCTCATGTAAGTTTTACCTCAATAGAACAAAATTGCAAAAGAAAAATGCAAACCTGACTGTTAGTCCCCAACCTAAAATCTCTTCACTGGCTTCCTATCGTTCCTGAGGCCCACCCGAGCTGCTCTCTGCCATCTCCTCGGCCTCATTTCAGGGCACCTGGCCCTTTCGCCTTTGGATCCCAGCTGTCTTTCCCTCAGTCCCTTAAGGGCACATGCCAGGTTTCCCACCTCCCTCGGGGCTTTTGCACAGACTGTTCCTTCTGCTTAAAAATTTCTTGTTTCACCCTCTGCATGTTACATGGAGCCTTCTAAGACCTTCCAAACCATATCAAGACTCACATAGTCCTTGTTCTTTTCCTTCTGAGATTTGCCCCATTTGTGAGTTTGTGTACACGCACGCACGCGCGCGCGCACACACACACACACAGTGTATTTGACTAATGTCCCCCTTCCCCACCAGCCTCCGAGCCTTGTTCCCTAGTTGACCCCTGGTCCTGCCCAGCACACAGCTTCTGTGTTAAGCCTCGGTTGATTCCTTCTCCTGTGGATTCCAGGGCTTACTTTACCAGCCTCTGATCTTGCGTCTCATTCCTCTAGCCCAGGGGTTCTCAATCCTGGCTGCCCACTTGTATTACTCAGGGAAGCTGTTTTTTAAAGAACCACGTCCAGGCTCTAGACAAACAATTGAATCAGAATTTCTGGGGGTGGGATCTGGGCAGGGAGATTTAAAAACCATTCCGCAGTCCCCATGTGTAGCCAGGTTGAGAATGGTTGCTACAGTCTCATTTCCCTGCCTGCTCAACTCAACTCCACCTGCACAGATCCTGGGCACCTGTGAGGTGTCCAGTCCTGGGTGAATCCCCGGAGAACCTAGAGACCTAAGACAACATTCCTGGGGATAGTACACCTCCCTTCTGAGTTTTCATTGCTGGAGATTCCTCAGCATACGGCTGTGATGTCTCCCCCAGCCTCCACTTAGCTCCTTGAACTTGCCTCACTTTTGCCCATGGCTGGGGACTTTTCCAATTTTCTTTTTGCATCAGGCCTGCTTGGGTAGGACAGAAAACCCCTGTGGGTGGCTTCAGATGTTCAATGTCCAGGTTAATACACACTTGCAACTCTAGTCTGGTTCTGCCCTGGCAGGCTTCCATCTCATGCAGAAACCCCTCAGGGGTGGCTCCAAGTGTCCTGGGTTCCAAGTGGGAGGGATTGAGATAACAAAGGGGTTGAAAGCGGTTTGCGGTAGGTGTAGGGATTTTGTATTGAAGCTACTTTTGCCTAGAAAGCACGCAACTTTAATTTAGGTTGTATATTACAGATCAAAACAACTGGCAAACATTTTATTAAGATGACTTTATTTATAATTTACACAAGGCTGATAACATCACTTGCTCATATCTAAGAACATTGTTATTATTTTTCTGCAGTAGCTCTGCAGGTGAGAAGTTGGTGAAAACGTCAATGGGGCCAAAGCTATCCCTTGGCACTGCCTCTGAAGAGACGTTTCTGATCTTCCTGGAAAATGCTCTGTTTGACTGTCCTCTGAGCTTAAAATGAGAGGGATACTCACGTCATTTAAAGTAAGGGTATGGCTTTGGCACGGGAAGCAGGGAGCAAAATGTTTTGGCCTCAGTTTCCCCTTTGCTATCGACTTGCTCTGGGCCCTAAGGAAATTATCTCCTCAGTTTCTTCTTCTATAAAATGGGAAAAATAATAGAACCTACCTCAGACGGCTTTGGGGAGACTTAATGAGGTAATACATGTAAAGAATTAGCACAGTGCCTGACACAGAATAAACTCTCAAGAAATGTTATTACGGCCAGACGTGTGGGCTGTAGCTGGATGTGTATATCTGTGTGCACATGTGTCTGAGGGCCAAGCATCGTATTTCTGGATCTGTCCCTCATGTACCATATCATCTAATATATATAATCTCATGAACAATTGAAGAAAAGTCAGGCATTGATATTTAAAATATGCTCTATATCGCTGATGATTTATGACGTGGGGCTGAAATGTTTATTTTTGGTCTGTGGCACAACCTGACGGCAAACATTTAATCAATGGACCCCCGTGCTTAGTTCACATGTTTCTTCCAATGTCCACCCCCCTGAGTGGCAGTTGCACCTGGACCATTATGAGGCCAGGCCCCAGGCCTGGGTCTCTGAACTTGCTTCAGGGTTCCCACTGCTGCTGGGGATATGAACAGTCTCTGGGGTGATGGAGGAGAGTGCTGGCAGAGGAAGGGGCTGTGTAACGAGGAAGATGGGAGCTTTGCAGTCAGGGAGACCTGGGTCTCCATTCCTGTTCCACGCTGAGGGAATTGGAGATTAACAAAATGCAGAGCCAGTGCCTAGCTCCCAGAGATACCCCACAAATGGTAGCAGCTATTACTGTCACTGAGTTTTGCCCTGTTAGTAGCGTCAGGGAGCAAACTTTCCAAACATCACAAGGAGACGGTAGCCTCCTTTCCGTGCACTGAGGACCCGCCCTCCAAGCTCTGAGGGCTCGAGGCTCCAGAGGGAGACGCTGCAGATATTGATGGCAGAGAAGGGCCCCCTCGGGGGCCCGCTCCGGTCCTGCTCCCTGAGCCTTGCCCTTCTGGGATGGGGCACCACACCAGTCCTGCCATGGTCCTGCCATGGTCCTGCCATGGTGCAGGCGTTGCCCCACTCCTCGTCCTTTTCAGCAGAAGAGAGGCAGGCTATTCTCCAAAGGAACTCAGCTCAGTGCAAAGGGAAACGGTCACGAAGAACCTCCTATCGAGAACACAAACCCCATCGTGGAGGCAGAATGGCAGAGGGACCCAAGCATAGACTCTGGAACTGGGCTACCTCTTGGCTGGTTCCTAAGCTCTCCGAACCTCAGCTTCCTCATCTGTAATATGGGGATAATCATAGTACCTTACTCGGAAGATTGCTGTGAGGCTAAGAAAGGTATTAAGTGCTTACTAAGTGTTAGTTATAATTACTACAAAGCTCGAGGCCTCATGGAAGCAGTGCCGAGCTTTCTGGGCTCCAAATCTCCTCCTCCAAAGCCCCCACGAGAGACTGGGTGTTCCAGAGGGAAGGGACCATGGTTTGTTCATCTTTGAATTCCAAGTGCCCATCACAGCCTGTCACACAGCAGGTGCCCAATGAATGTGATGTTAAGCCTCTAAACAATCCTATGGTATTAGGATTGTGATTGCCACTTTAGAGAAGGAACATGAGACTCCCAGAGAAGGGACCTGCCTCAGGCACATGGGTGGCCAGTGAAGAAACTGGGCTCGACTCCAAGTCTCTCGCTCTTTGCCGTCAACCAGGAGGGTGATCCAGGTTTTCCCAGCTGGCTGGCCAGCTCCAGCCCACCCTGAAACACCTACTTTTGTGACCACTCCTTGCCCTTGCCCGTGGAAACGGCCTTGGCAGTGTGCAACCCTACCCAGGGGCCCAGCGTGGCAGCTCCCTATACAGGCTCAAAGGGCAGCGTCAGGGCAGGGAGCTAGCCTGGCAGAGAGAGAGGATGGGTGAGCACCCTCCCTTAGGGGTGTGGAGGCAGCCAGTAGGATGGGGAGAAGGCAGAGGTGAGAAGATGCAGACACAGGTCTCTGGGAGGAAGGGAATATTCCTGACCCAGAGTGGCTCTCGTGTGCCTTTCATGACGTGTGGTGGCAGAGGGGGATGGGAGGTGGCTGGCAGTGGCCCAGAGGTCCTGCATAGAAGCCTGGGAATCTGGGAGGGCGGGGATGGTGAGCAAAGCCTGCTGACCCACTACTGGGCTGGATAGAAAGGACAGTGGGCACTTCCTACAGAGGGGTGGCCTCAGGGGTTCTCTCTCTCAGAGGTCGCTGCCGCAGCCAGGGGCTTGCAGTGCCTCCTGCTGACAATGACTTGTGTGGGTAGAGCGCCCACACTGTCTTCTATGCCCAGAGACCTGCCCTTCAGGCAGGGCAGTGTGTGCCCTTGAAGACGGCCTTTTCTCTCCAGGAAAGAACCCGGGTGATCTCCACTGGCACCTCTGAGTGTGAATACGTGCACTGCCAGCTAAAGAGACAGCCTGGTGCAGGGAGGGGAACCTGGCCTGGGCGCTCTATCGCCAACCGGCTGTGTGACCTTGGATGGTCCCCTTCCTCTCCCTGGGCCTCAGTCTTCCCATCTGTAAAGTGGGGGGATTGCATTTGATGACCTCTGAGACCCCTCCTTGTTCTGACAGTGACTGTATCCAGTGGACGCCTAATCAATATTTGTTGAATAGATGAACGAGTCAGTGTGGTTCCAGGTTGGCGATAGGAATAGGCAGGAGATGAGTTTTTTTTTTTTTTGGCTGCGTTGGGTCTTCGTTGCTGCGCGCGGGCTTTCTCTAGTTGTGGCGAGTGGGGGCTACTCTTCACTGCACTGTGCGGGCTTCTCATTGTGGTGGCTTCTTTTGTTGCGGAGCACGGGCTCTAGGCACGAGGGCTTCAGTAGTTGTAGCACGTGGGCTCAGTAGCTGTGGCTCAAGGGCTCTGGAGCGCAGCCTCAGTACTTGTGGCGCATGGGCTTAGCTGCTCTGCGGCATGTGGGATCTTCCCAGACCAGGAATCGAACCCGTGTCCCCTGCACTGGCAGACAGATTCTTAGCCACTGCGCCACCAGGGAAGTCCCAGGAGATGACTTTTGAAAGACAAATGAGGCTGTTTTAACCTGCAGAGCTAACAAAAAGTAGTGAACATTTATTGGCTGCTAACTCTGCTCCTGGTACCGTGCTAAGCCACCTGAAACTAACACAACACTGTTAATCAACTATACTCCAATATAAAATAAAAATTAAAAAAATTTTCCCATTCTGCATAAGATACACTTAACAATAAATGCTTAATAGGTAAAAAAATCTTTATGGCCCTCCAATGATATAGGCACCATTATTGTTTCCATTCCACAGATAAGAAAACTGAGGCACAGAAAGTTACCCAGCCCAACCTCACCTGGCCAGAATGGTGATATGACTCAGGACCCTTTCAGCTGCTTGGGGCAGAAATGTAACTCTTACAGCCTTAAGGATAAAAGAGAGTATACTGCTCCCATATATGTAAAGTCCAGGATGACCCGACCCAAGAGCCCAAATCACAACTTCAGGAATTCCCTCTCCCCTGCTCACTTCGACGTGGCTAGTGTCAGTGGGGATACCTAATCCAAGAAGAAATATGGTGTAGACGTTAAAGTCTCCATTTTTTTTTTTTGCGGTACGCGGGCCTCTCACTGTTGTGGCCTCTCCCGTTGCGGAGCACAGGCTCCGGACGCGCAGGCTCAGCGGCCATGGCTCACGGGCCCAGCCGCTCTGCGGCATGTGGGATCCTCCCGGGCCGGGGCACGAACCCGTGTCCCCTGCATTGGCAGGCGGACTCTCAACCACTGCGCCACCAGGGAAGCCCCTAAAGTCCCCATTTTTGAAGTCTGTGTATCTGGATCAAACTCTGGCCTTGCTCTGTGGTCCTGGACAAATGAATCAGCCTCTTTGGCCTCAGTCTCCTTGCCTGTGAAATGGGGATAGGAGTCGTACTTACCTTGTGGGTTTGTTGTGCAGCTTAGATGAGTGTCAAGTGCTGGGAATAGGACTTGACAGTCAGTATGCATGCATTGCTCTTTCTACCTTTAGAAATCCCCAGTGGGGTGAGAGCCCTCCCTACCCTCCAACCTGAAAAAGCCCCATATTTGACTAATATTGGGCTGACTTGGGTTCTGTGCGGTCTCCTAAACCAATCCCTGTGGCTGGGGGACGATATGCTAATTAGGCCTGGTCACAAGCCCACCCCCGAGCACAGAGAAGGCCCATCTTCCCAATACCATGGACCAAGGGTGGCGGAAGGTTGACCTGCTAGAGGAAAATCAGAGCCTGTCACCAGAGGGGGAGTGGATGCTGAACAGGCACAAACCGATAGGTGACCACGGATGTAGCTGACCTGGGACATGAACTAAGGCAGTTCTCCCAAGCATGCAAGCAAGGATTCTTTTTTTTTTTTTTAAAGGGGAATTTTCTATTTATTTAAAAAATTTAACTTATATACAGAAAAATTAACTTAAAAAAATTTCTGTTCAATTCTATGCATTTCAACACATGCATTGGGTCTTGGGACCATGCCACAAACAGGATACAGAACAATTCCAATACCACCAAGAATTCTTTCATGCTGGCCTGTTGTAATCAGTCCCTCTCCCACCCCAGCCCATGGGTAACCACGAATCTCTTCTCTGTCCTTATAGTCTCACCTTTCCTAGAATGTCCTACAGATGGAATTATCGGCCTGGAATCTTCTGAGACTGGCTTCTTTCACTGAACATAATGCATTTGAGATGCATCCGTGGTGTTGTGTGTATCAATAGTTTGTTCCTGTTTATTACTGAGTAATATTCCATTGTATGGTTATACCACATTTTGTTTATCTATTTACCCATTAAAGGACATCTGTGTTGTTTCTAGTTTTTGGTAATTATGAATAGTGCTGCTATAAACATCTGTGCACAAGATTTTCTGTGAAGTTTTCATTTCTTTGTAAATAAACACCTAGAAGTAAGGCTGCTGAGTCATATGACGAACTTTAAAAGGAACCGCAAGACTGTTCTCTGGAGTCGCTGTACCACTTTGCATTCCTACCAGGGATGTAGGAGGTTCCCAGTTCCCCCACGTCCTTCCCATCACTCGGCAATTGCCAGTAGTCTCTACTCCTGCCATTCTAACAGATGTGCAACCCAAGTATGGAGTCTTAACTGAAAATTTTAATAAACGGTAGTTTTGGAAGTCAGGAAAAGGCTTGCTGAGATGATCAGGAGTCTGATCATTGCATCCCAGACACTAGAACAGTTGGGGTGGGGATGGGGGATTCCTGTGAGTGTTTGAAGGAACTGGCTTAAGACAGGTTGGTGATGGACCTGGGAGAGCAGAACAGCTGTCGGGGCTGTAAAGGCCCTCAGCCATCACCCTGTTATCCTCCACTGTACCAGTGAGGAGACCGAGGTCTGGTTGCAAGGGGAGGGACTAGCCCAGTCACAGGACACGTAGTAGAGTCTCAATAAATGGGTGAACGACAAAAGGAACATTTTTCTTCCAGATCCCAGTGGGGCTGGGATAGATAGCTGTGCTTGGGCTAACGATTAAAGGTGTACAGACTGATCTCTCTTGGGTCCTTTGAACTTGGTTCTTGGAGACGGCACGACTCAGAACCAGTTCTTTGTGGAATTGCCTGGCCCAAGGGGGACCCCGTGCTCACTCTCTAAGAAGGAGGGCAGGGTGTGGGGTTGGGATGGGTGGCAACTGTCCACTCTGCAGATATTCATTGAACTTGTTGCATGAAATGGGGGCCATTTTCCTGCCTCTGTGTGACCGTGGCTGACAGCCCTGGAGTCCTTGGGGACTCTGAATCCTCATGAAAGCCACTAGGCCAGGGAATCCAGGCTGTTGCTCCCCCAGAACTACAGCTGCACAGATGACTCCACCCAGCCCCCCTGTTCCTGAGCTTCAGAGAAAACTATAGAGAATCAGGGCTGAGTGGATGGACCACTGCCCCAGGTTCTGGGGGCAAGCAGGGAAGGACCAATGATTACCTTGTGTTCCAGGCCAGAGTGTCTTGCCCCCCACCTCCGCTCCTACAGTTGTGGGAGCGCTTTCTGACGTGCATCTAAAGCACTCGCAGGAGGGGAGGAGGGGAGGGCAGAGAAAACCCCTGTTCAAGAAACTCAGGGTCGTACACCTTTGTCAAGGAGGTGGGCCCCTGGCATCGATGACTGTAGCCACAATGCCATATACTCACCCCACCTCTCACTCCCGCTCTGCCGCGCGCCTGGAATGCCACCATTAGGACCACTCGTTTGATTAATACTTTGACTCTAGAGGAGCCCTGTGAAACTGCACATGTCACCTGGGGAGGGCAGGTCATTTTGTGTGGTTTCATTAAATTACCTGCTTCCACTTACAGAGTACCTAAGTATAAGAGAGGTGAGGGCTGATGAGTGGAGGAGGGAAGAGTAGAAGATGGATTGGTCTGAGCAAAAGGCGTGGTCCAGCTATGTCAGGAGGGTGTGTGTGTGTGTGTGTGTGAGGGGTCAGGTGATCCAGGTGGGGAAGCAGACTGCCTGTGGGACCTCCAGGGCAGTGGCATGGGCTCTGGAGGAGGACGAGGCAGGAATGGGCCTGAGGGCATCCTTTTTGTCTGCTGTTTTCAGACTCACACACGCACCTTATGAAGCCTCTGTGCTCCCGAGACCTTCAGATGCTGCTCTGGGGCTGCCCTTCGGGGCTTCCAGCAGAGTCCTCCAGGACCCCGGCTGTACCCCCTTTACCTTCCCTCAGAGCAGACTGTACCTGAGACAGGAGCTTGTTTTGGAAGGTGAGCCTTGCCTCTTGGCCTCTTTTTCCCACAGGCAACATCCAAGGTGACTGTGCCCCCCCTCCTCCCAGTTACTGCATTTTGGGCTGAGAAGATAGATTGTGACACAAACAACGAGGACAACATCTTGACAGTGACAGCAACAAATGCCTTTTTTTTTTTTTTTTTTTCCTGTGGTACGCGGGCCTCTCGCTGCTGCGGCCTCTCCCGGTGCGGAGCACAGGCTCCGGACGCGCAGGCGCAGCGGCCATGGCTCACGGGCCCAGCCGTTCCACGGCACGTGGGATCTTCCCGGACCGGGGCACGAACCCGCATCCCCTGCATCGGCAGGCGGACTTTCCACAACTGCGGCACCAGGGAAGCCCAACAAATGCCATTTTTGAGTGCTTACTTCCCACCAGGCACTGGCTAGCGCTTCACACCACTGCATGTGATCATCACAAAGACCCCATGAGTACCCCATTTTATAGATGAGGAGATGGAAGTGCGGCTTGTTCAGGGTCATGCGGTGAGTCTGGAAGGGATGGGGAATTCACATGCGGGTCTGTCTCACTCTAAGTGGATGCTCTTGACTACTGCTCAAGGTCAAATAAAATGGCCCTTAATTCAGGTCAACAGGGGAACATGGCAGGAGGAGCCCCGGGGGGTCCTGGACCCCGTTGGGTGGGGGATAGGAGATCTGAGTCATGATCCAGACTCTGCCCAGGGGAAGTCCCCAGTCTGTCTGGGGGAGAAAGGGTGGCACTGCTGGGGAGTTGTTCTGAATATCCCTGGGGGGGCAGCCTCTGCCCTTGGCTACCATTTACATTGGGACTTCCCTGCCTCGTCCTCGTCCTCCTCGTTTATCCAAAATTTACTTGGCTGTAAATTTTCCCAACTCCGTGGCCACCCAGCCCTGGCCCCGGCCTTGGTCAGTGGACGCTGCTGAGCTGACAACAGATTCGTCATGGGTGAGTCCTGAGCCAGCACAGCTGTCAGTGGGGAGGAGCGGCTCAGGGCCACGGCCCTGGCAAGTTTACCCTTGAGCATGACAGGTGCAGGCAGAGACCTCAGAATTTGTGGCTCTTCCCTGTGAGTGATGGATGACAGTGGCTGGCTCCTTGAGTCTCTTCCCACTACCTGCTGTCAGAGGACGTGAGTCTGGCTTGAGGAAAGCGCAGTGGATGGCAGTACGCACCTGCTGTATGCCTTTGGGGTAACTTGATCGGTGGGCAGGGCTGGGCATGGGTGGGGTGACCCTGGCCAGATTGGAAGAAGGGACGCGGTGGTTGGGAGCTTGATGTCCATTGCTTCTCCACCCTCCTGACAGCCTGTGCCCCCTCTCTGCACAGGGCACGATGTCAGGGCACAACTCATCATACCTTCTCTCTGGCCTCCTTGCTTTCTTTCAACCGATTCATCCATCCAACGAACACTTATGGAGTACCCATTATTTTCAGGCATACTGCCAGGTGCTGGGGAAAGAGCGGTGAAGAAGACCCCCAAGGTGCCCACCCTTATGGAGCCACGAGTGGGGGGGCAGAAGCCAACAAACTCAATAAAGAAACAAGAGAAACCCCAGGGAGTGACGAGGGCTATGAAAGGATTTCAGATGGTGAGAGAGTGACCAAGGGGCCACTTAAGTGTAGGTGATCAGGAAAGTGTCTCTTAGGAGGTGAGGCTGCGTGATAAGACAGTGCTGGCCAGGTCCCATCTATGGGAAGAGGCCTAGGCAAAGGAACAGCCGGTGCAAAGCGCCTAAGGTGGGTGTGAGCTCAGAGCCCTCTAGGAACAGAGACAGGCTGCCCTGGCTGGAGTGGAGCAGAGCGAGTGGTGGGGACATGGCAGACAATGGAGGCTGGCAAGGCAGGTGAAGGGCTGATGCTTCTTTAAGTCAGCACGAGGAATTTGGCTTTGGTCCTAAGTGAGATGGGAAGCTATTGGGGTTTAAGGCAGGGGAGAGGCATGCTCTGATCTATGTTTTGAAGTGATGACTCTGGTTTTGTGAGAGCAGATGCCACATTTCTCCAGCTGCCAACACACACAGCCTGCCCGGAATATCCAGTGCTGTTTATCCTGGTGCCATTCTGACGATATCAAATGCATTGTGTCTAAGGTGATTTTAAACGCGTGAAGTTTTGTAGTAGCGTCATTATACCCGGACACATACCTCGTGTGTATTTCTTTTTGAGACATGTGGGCAAGGTCCAATCTTACCCAAGGAAGATACGGAGCCTTGAGTAGAATTGGCACCATTACAAACCGTCCCGAGTCCATCAGTTACAAAGCCTGCTCTTAATAAATTAAGTAAAGCAGGGAAGTTAAATGTAGGAGCCTTAAAAGCGTGGGCCCGTCGGCCCAAAGGGATATTAACAGATTGGCATTTAAGTGTTGATATTTCTCAAGCTTTGAGCAGCGTCGTAATTTAACACATGGTTTGGTGTGACAACATTTAGTGTGATATGTTGAATCTGAGATGAGCACGTCACATATAAAAGAGAGGAGGAGAGCTAGATGCTCAGAAAGGGAAGGGAGAATAGAAATTGAGAAAAGTGTATTAGAGCATGATAGGGAAGAATTTAGAAACCCTGGAATTGAATTGCAAAGAAGAACGTGAACTTGCGATTTTTACATTCTGCTCAAACACTGAGATAACCCAGGCTGCCTCTGGGCTCATGCACCTGCCCCAGGTGTTGCGATATAACTGTGCAGCCCTAGTGACCGGGGATTAGTCCTTCAAATCACTTTGTACCAAAAGGAAGCAGGGATTCCCTGAAGGATAACTGTGCTGGATCTCGAGGTGGAGATGTCTTGGTGTTGGAATGCAATGATGCTTTCAAAGATGCCTGCAGGAAAATCGGAACGTGCACAGAGGCCAGCTCAGAGAGAGACTCCTTTACCCCCTGTTAGGCTACCCAAGCAGGGACAGTCTGAGCATAACAATTGGTAATTATGGGCAAGTGACACAGACTAAACCCGTATAAGAGTTTAAGTACATGAGGTTACCAAAAAATGGAAATTAATAGGAAGGGTGCCAGGGGAATAGGCACAGTTTTAAATATGGTTCACAGAGGGGTATGGGTCAGGTCATATGGCCAGAGGTTCACACTTACATTGTGGCCAGCAATCAGGTCTCCAATCCAAATTTTTGTTGGCTTGTTCCAATGGTTTGCTTAAAGGATGGGAATGCATGCAGAACTGTGCTATTCTTTTTCTTTACTTTTCTTTTCTTTTCTTTTCTTTTTTTTGCGGTACGCGGGCCTCTCGCTGTTGTGGCCTCTCCCGTTGCGGAGCACAGGCTCCAGATGCGCAGGCTCAGCAGCCATGGCTCACGGGCCCAGCCGCTCCGCAGCATGTGGGATCCTCCCAGACCGCGGCACGAACCCGCATCCCCTGCATCGGCAGGCGGACTCTCAACCACTGCGCCACCAGGGAAGCCCCGTGCTATTCTTTAGGACGTTTATTTGGTGGTGCTCAGGGTTTGTAATAAGCCAGGGGTGGAGTGTTGTGACCTGCAAGGCTTGTTTCAGTCACTTAGTGAGAACATACACACACTCGGACACACAACACCTGGATTCTGTCGTTGTAGACTTTTGTGTGGCACGTCCACACTGTCCGTTGCCCAAACAGGTCTTTGCCACCAGAAAAAGGGTGTATATTGTACCAGAAAGAAATCAAAATGTCTTGAGAAAAGGTGAAGCAGAGGGATGGTATTATGCCCTGGCCAGGGCAACCAGCAATCCAGAGCTGATTTCAGTCAACAGATATGTGTGTGCATCTGTAAGGGTAAAAATGTGAATTATTGCCAAGTTTAGAACTAGAGACATTTAATATATAATCCTGATTTTCAGTTTCTTTTGAAAAATGAGGAGATTTGGAAGTGCTGAGCTAGTATTTCCATTGTTATGGAAGGCTGGGGTTGAATAGGGGCTTCTCCTTCTAGACCTTAGCTGGCCACTCCCGCTAGCACTAGTCCCTACCGTTCCTTATTGTGTATTGTTTAAATTACTTTCTTGAGCTCTGTAGACATTTAAGTTTTTGACCCCTGTTGGTGATATCAATCAACAACAATAATAAAGGGCCATTATTACTATTTCACGGGTAAGAAAACTGAGACCCATAGGGCTCAAGCAAATTGCCTTTAAGTCACAGGCTGTGGGAGGGCCTGCTAGATGATTCTCCTACCATCCATTCTCCTCTTCCTCATTGCTAACAGAACCCTATTTTATTTGGGCTGGCAATGTGCCCAGGCAAAAGAGTATGTTTCCCAGCTTCCTTTGTAGTTAGATAGGGCTGTGTGATTGAGTTCTGGCCAATGACATATAGGCAGAGTGTTATAAGGACCATTAAAAAAAAATCCTTAAAATGCAGGGGCAAGTCCTTTTTCTCTCACTTGTCCTCATTCCTGATGCCTGGAATGTAGATGTAATGGCTGGAGCTCTTTCAGTCATATTGGGCCTTGCAGAGACATTGAGGATGAAAGCCATGTATGTCGAAACAGAAAGATAGGAAGTGGATCTTGTGATGAATGTATAGATCCACCCCGCCAGCCCCAACTCACATTCCATTAGACTTCCTTTATGATAGTTCTCTGATTCTGTAGTTGATACAGAGGTGAGGCCAGGGTGTATTCCCCCACTCAAGCTTCCAGTCTGTGCTGCCGTAACAGCTTTCCATATCGCCTGAAACTGGCTTCCACACTCCCTCTTGGTCTTCGGGCATTGGACAATCAATAGTAGCACATGCTTGGACTGGCTAATTAAGCAAGTGGCCACCTTCCAGTTCCACAGAAACTACAAAGCTGACCCAAGCAAGGACAACCTGGGAGTTCCTTAGTCGGGGACTGCAGTTCCATGTGTCACCACACTATAAGAACAGTAGCCTCTGAGTGTCCTCTCTGGGCTGCTCTCCAAGGCCAAATGACGGAGAAACAGTGCCTGTAACAATGGCCAAATGGAGGGGGCTCTCAGGGACGCCCCAAAATTCTGCCAAGGCTGTTACCAGCTGGAACCCGATTTTTACTCATGTGAAGGGTATTCCTGCAGCGACAAGTGTTTTTTCCCTTCAAAGTAATGGATCCCTCTCGTTTGGGTGGTTGGGATTTATTTTGCCTTTGGAAAAGAGAACCCCACACGGTCAGATATTGAGACTTTTCTGGGGGCCATGAATGGATACAGCCTGGAAAATTCTCAAGGTTTGGTGCAAGCCTGTCCAATCTTAAAAACAATGATGATGGTAACATCACTTGGAGCCATTAAGCCATTTTTCTTCTTCTTTTTTTTTTTTTTTTTGCGGTACACGGGCCTCTCACTCTTGTGGCCTCTCCCGTTGCGGAGCACAGGCTCCGGACGCGCAGGCTCAGCGGCCATGGCTCACGGGCCCAGCTGCTCCGCGGCATGTGGGATCTTCCCAGACTGGGGCACGAACCCGTGTCTCCTGCATCGGCAGGCGGACTCTCAACCACTGCGCCACCAGGGAAGCCCCCATTTTTCTTCTCGCTTTCACTTCTTCAATAAATGCTCTAAACCCCTTCCCCTATTACAGCCTCTTTCTCTTACTGCTTATCCCAATGGGACCTGCTTCCACCCTCATCACCCTCTGAGGATTATTCTGGTTAAAGTCATCAGCTGCCTCTTGTTACTAATTCAAAGACTTTTTTTTTTACAAAAAGCTTTTATTTGATTGAACCTCTCTCTGGAGTTTGATGCTATCAGTCACTTTTTCCTTAAAATATTCTACTCTTTTGACTTTCTGACAATATGATCTTTTGGTTTTCCCTCCACCTCTCAGACCAACGCTTCTTTGGTTTTTGTTCACCAATCCTTGTTTCCCGGAGGTCCATCTTTGGTCCCCAGCCTCCCCCTCCATCCTCTCTCCTCTCTCCTTCTCTTCTTCTCACTCCTTCCACTCTCCTACACTTATCTATCACTATTCGCCCACGATGCCTGTCTTAGGTCAAGTCATCAAAAACAGGCTCTAAGATGGAGAACTGCTGAGTTGAAGCCAGGGAGCCCAGACTTTGTGCCCCTGCAGTGAGCTGGCCCCGGGGAGGGGGCATGGCAGTGGGTGAGGTAGCCTCCTTCTAAAAGGCAATTCCTGAAGAATAGCCTAGTGAGAGCAGACAGCAGCAATGTTCTCTGTCACTTGGGGAAGTGAGTGCCTTGGTCCCGAAGGCGGGGGGTGGTGGTGGTCTGGGCAGCATCACAGCATCCACGGTACAATCCCAATCTGAATTTATAGTCCTGACCTTTTTCTGTGCAAGTACCACTGCCGAGCATACACACTCATATGGTACAGTTCCCCAAATGCCATGTGCTGTATCCACCATTGCCTCTCTCTGCGTAGCATGTGCTGTCCGTGTCTATATTCATTAATTCCACATACGTTTCTTGAGCGCCCCCTCTGCTGTGCTGGGACCTGGGCACTGGCCAGGGGCTTGCTGGAAGTTCGCTCTTGGGCCTGGACTCAACCTGCCAGGTCCAGGAAGGCTCATTGGGCCGCCCTGGCTGATGGAAGGCTGGGTAGCACGAAGCCCACCCAGGCAGAGCCACGCTCACCTACTCTGGAAGCTCCTTGTAGCCAAGCAGTGGGATGTGAAGGGAAAAGGTAACCCCAGGGGGATGGGACAGACGGGCTCAGATGACAGGCCAGATGTTTGTGGGCTTTGGGGAAAGTGGAGCAGGGCACCCCCTACCCCGTTTAACCCCCGCTTGGCTTCCTGGAAAACCCACAGGCAGTTACCTGCTGGGCCAGCTCCCCTGCTGCGGGAATTGGCCTGTAGTCCCTAATGACGCCGTGAAGTCAGAGTCATACGCAGATCCTGTGCACATACATGTACGTGTCCACAAACAGACCTGTGCCCCTCGTGCACAGACACAGGATCATGTCTCCAATTCCCCCACAGGCGTGCTGTGAGCGTGTCCATGCTCCCCACTTACGTACACACATGGACAGGTGCGTCACAACTGCAGGCACAGCCACCGCCTAGGGTCCACACTCACCACCCCCACCCGCCGTGCCCACCTTCCCGCTGGCACACGCAGAGAGCACGCAGGCAGAGACTCTCCCGACATTCTCACGTGCTGGTGTGAGCTCACGCTGGGCATGTTAGTGTGGGAAGCCTGAGTGACAGAAGTCAGACCAGTCCACGGCCTTGCTGGGCATCTGCTAAGTCCCTGCGGCAGGCCAGGGAGGATCGTGGCTCCGGGGCTGCATCGTCAGCCTCCGGAGGGGAGAGGTGAGCCTTTTCTCTTCTCTCCTTTTGGAGCCCCGCCTTCTGAAGTGCCACGAATAAGTATTCAGTTCCCTTCCCTCCCCAGAGACCAAGCTGCTCTCTAAATACCAAGGCAGGAAATTGGAGACTTAAAAAGGTCACAACCGAATATCTGGGAGGGTGGTATTTACCGAGGAAGAGTCTCCTGGAGGGGGAACCTCAGACCCCAGTGGGGAGCCTTTGTTAACAGCCCCATTTGCTGCCCTGGGTCCTGGTTGCTGGCCCCGGAGTGGGAGGCGTGGGGGAGCAGCAGACTCCATCCTCCCAGGCAGGGCTGCCTCGGAGCTGGGGGACAGACCTCCAAGGGCAGGAGTGGGCTTTTTGGGGTCACGGTCAGCTCTGGGTGGGCAGAAATAGCAGCCCTTTAAGTGGAGATCCCAGGGATGGGGGGCCCAATGGAGGTCTTCACTTTTTTCTGAAGGGCACATGGGAGAAAGCAGGACGTCAGTCACTACCCCAGGACGATGGGGGCCTGGCAGGAGCCCAAAAGCCCATCGGTCTGCTTCCAGACTTAGGCAGAGAGGTTTCTGGGACAGAATAGTAACTCATTCCTTAGGGAATATTCCCCTTCCTCCCTCCTTTCTTTTTTAAATAGTTAAGGTGAAAAAAATGGAAAAAAAAAGATTACTTAACAGCTTGACAGCACAATTCCCCTTAAGGTCTTTGTTTAGGGAAATACCTTGATAAGCTGCTTGGGCAAGAAGGTGAGCTCCTGAGGGCAGGTGTTGGCAGGAGCCAAGGCAATAAGAACAACAAATTGGCTAAACTGTTCTGCAGAGAAAGTGAGAGGAATTAGTTTTTGTCCGGAGAGGAAAGGAGAGAGACAGCCATGTGGAGGGGCAGGGAGAGGCAGGGGAGAGTGGGAGGCCGGCCATGCTGGATCTGCTGCTTCCGCCCTCCACATCCTGTCCCGTCCCTCCTCTACCCTGCCCTGTGCGCTAGCCTTACCCCCACCAGCCTCCTCTGCCTCTGGCTTCCGGTTGGGTTTGGCCAATGGGAAGCCCTGACAGGAGATGGGAGGGAGAGGAGAGAGGCTGGAGTATTTACTCCCTGGCTCCCTGCCTGCCTCGGCCTGAGGTCACAGGTGCTGTTGGGAGGCCCCGTCCACTATGGCTATGCATACAGTCCTGCTTCTTTCTTCCCAGCTCAGCCAGACCTGTTTACTGGGATGCTGGGAGGACTTCACTACAGCCGGGGTGAGACTTGGGGACAGGATGCTACTGTCTGCTTCTAGCTTGCGATTGCTGCAAAGAGAGTGTAGAGATGGAATGTTGTGCCCCCCACCCCATTCATATGTTGAAGTCCTAACCCTCAATGAGATGGTCTCAAGAGGTAGGGCCTTTGGGAAGTGACTAGGTCATGAGGGTGGAGCGCTTGTGAATGGGATTAGTGCCCTTATAAGGAGAACCACCCCCCCCCACACACACAGGAATCCTCACCCCTTCTGTCATGTGAGGGTGAGGAGTTCTCAGTTTGCAAACTGGAAGAGGGCCTTCACCAGAACCCGACCACACTGGCACCCTAATCTTGGACTTCCAGCCTCCAAAACTTTGAGAAATAAGTGTCTGTGGTTTATAAGCCACCCAGGCTGTGGTACTTTATTGTAGCAGCCTAAGCTGATGAAGGCAGAGAGGAAGGGCTGGCGTGGATGGATGCTGATGGTGACTGGAACTACCCCCCCAACCCCTGGTCTTCCCACTCCCCTTGGCCTCCCCACCCCCAGCAGCTCAGGACCAGGTGGACCTGCCAGGAAAGCTGAGGTGGGGTGGGGGTGGGGGAGAAGGGAACTATAGAAGCTATAACTTAGGGATGAATTTATTTTTCTGGCTCCTACAAGGCAGTGAGGAAGGGGGGAAAGGCAGAGGAGGGGACTTTCAGGACTAGTTTTTTTCTGATTGTGACGCATAATGCAATCAGATGACATTTAAATATTCATAAAAATGGGTGCAGATGTGAGTGTGAGACTGGTGGGCCCGTGGGGGAGGGAGGGAGAGAGAGAGATTGGGATTCACAGGCTGCACCACAAGAGCTCAGAGTGAGAAAGGGCATTTGGGATCGTTTAGTTTGACCTTTAACTGTTGCAGGAATTTCTTTATGGCATCCTGATTTGGGAGGAGGTTACCCTCCTCACCACAGACAGGAAGATTATACTAGCCTAAAGCAAGGTTTTCCGTCTCTGGGCAACGATCCTGGCTACAGGGAATTTTTCCTTAGAGTGAGATAAAGTCTCCATCACTACTTCCATTTGTACCACCCCTCCCACCTCCCCAGTGGTCTTAGCTCTGGCCCCTGGGATCACTCAGGATGTGGCCACTCCAGTGTCCCCTGGCAGCCCTCAGGGATCTTCAGCAAGTGACGGTGTCTTCCTAGCTCCATGCTAGGCAGTCCTCAGCTCCCTAGGCATTTGGCCAGAACTTTCTTGAGGTGCTGCCGCAGAGACCTCAAGAGAGAGGCAGGGAGAGCTTGCATCTGATGATTTGCACCTGTACAGTCCAGGAGACTCGGTCCTTATATCTGGAATCTGCCATCTAGCTGGAGAGATGATCGAGTCTGGCTTTCGGGGGAACCAGAGAGGGAGCAGGGTGAGGCGAAGCAACACTAGTTTCAGAATCAGGAGAACCGGGTTCCTGATCCAGCCTGGATACTTCTGGCTGTGTGACCTGGAGGAAGTCGCTTTACTTCTCTGAGTTTTAGTTCCTTCATCTGCAAGGGAGGGACACCTCTTTTACTAGGATTCCCTGAGGATTAATGAGCTGGGAAAAACAGTTTCCCTGGCTGGATGGACTAGGACCCTCAGCTGAGTGGCGGGTTCTCTGGATCAACTCTTGAGGCAGAGGGAGGGGAGAGCTGCGACCTGAGGGCATTTGAGCATCTGGGGCCCATCCTTGGAAGCTCCAGTTGTGGCCAGTTTCAGTGATTGTTATGGAGAAGGCTTGGGGAGGGGGCAGCTTCACTACTCAGCCGTGTGGCTGGAGCACTGATGCATCTGCCCAGGGCTGGGCAGGAGGTCTTCGAGGTGGTGGCATTGGGCCCAGCTGTGTAGAGTGTAACAGATGGGACACAACCCAGAGTCACAGCATGTAGTTTTACTACCCACTGGCTTTGCGATCCTGGAAAAGTCCTAACTTCTCTGACCCTTAGTCTCTTCATCTGAAAATTACAGAAGACAAATACCCAGAGCCTCTTGGGATGTTCTAAAGATGAGGGAGGCCTTGGTCGACAGAGTTGAACAGGAAATGAACCTGAATGGGTGGGGCTTCTCAGAATATCAGGATTGGGAGGGTGGGGTGGGGGCTCCCAAGAGCCACGCAGGGCCGGGGGGCTGAGGAGAGTGTCGACAGGGCATTGGCCTGGCCGGACTCAGCATCACCCCTCCCAACCTGAGTGCAGCAGAGGGAGAAACAGACCCTGTCCCATGCCTTTAGAACCCAGGGCAGGATAGGACAGGAGTGCCGGAGCCTAGCTTCCCTCCCAGCCTGGGAATCCCCACGGCAGAGCCCAGCTGAGATCCCTGGCTTAGACTTCTTGACAACGGGGGACTCACTGCCCCCCGCATTGGCCCAGGGCGTTGCCAGCGGCTCAGCTGGGGGTTGTTCCTCAGCTAGACTACGGTCTTCTTTCTCCAAGGTCCCATCAGCTTCCCTGGCCGCAGACAGGCTTGGGAAGGCTTGAGAAGCTGCTACCCTTGGGACTGCAGGAAGAGGCGATCACTAACAGAGCAGCAAACAGCTGGAATGAAGGAAGGGTCACTGCCGGGTCCCTGAGTGGCCCTTCTGTTCCTGCTCAGCAGTCTTTCCACTTCTCCCGACTGCTCCAAACCCTCAGTGCTGCCCCAGGCTCTCGAGGCTGAGGCCCTTCCTTCCCCCTCCTGGAAGCATTCTTGGGACACAGCCTGCCACTCACTCCCCCTGCCACCCCAGATGAGGAGCTGTTCCTCTTGCCGTTCTGTCAACTTCCATCTGCGCCCTTGACTCCATGCCTTCCACCTTCTCTCCTGGGACATTTCTCCACGAGTAACTCCTCTCTCCTGGATTCACAACCTCTGCCTCCGTACTGCTTTTCCCACTTTAACCTATAAACCTACGGAAGGCTCTTCCATTGTAAAGATTAAGCCGCCAAAGAGACAAACACACACACATCAACAACAACACCCCTGTTGAGAGTCCTGGTGGCCCCTGTGGCTCTGACCCTGTCTCTCCTTCTTGCCTGAAGCCAGGCTACCTATGTGGGTAGTCTTCTGCTTCCGCAAAGACCTTTCCAAGGTCAACAGTGGCACCCCTGATGCTAGATCCTACGGTCACCCCTCTGTCCTTATATTGCCCGACAGCCTGCAGCCTTTGGGACTGAGGGTCACACCCACTTTCTTGGGACACGCTTTGGTCTCCAAAGGTACCACACTCTCCTGGTTTTCTGCCCATCACCGGACCCTAAGTTCTCAATCTCATCTTTCTCGTTAGGCTCTTCAGTATTGTTGATCCTCACGGCTCTGCACTTGGCCTTCTTCCCTCTCCACTCCTTGGGAGACTACAATTGCCATCCATGTGCTGAGGACTCTTGAATCTCTATCTCCAGTCTGGCGTCTATCTTGTACACCAGACCTGCGTATCCCACTGCCCGCCGGCCATCTCTGTTGGGATGCCCTTCAGGCTCACCATGGCCAACACAGAGTTCACCATCTTCCTCTCCAGGGCTCTCTGTGTCAGGGAAAGTCAACTCTATCAACCCAGGCACCTGAGCCAGAAAGCTGCGACCCCTCCCCTTACGTGGACTCCATCTCTCTTACTGTTCTGCTTCCATCCAATCGCTAGGTCCTGCCAGGTCTCCCTCCCAAATATCTCCGGAATCTGCCCCTCCCTTCCTGTTTGTATATACCATCATTCTAGTCCCGGCCAGCAGTATCTCATGCCTAGATTACTGACGCAGAGCCCTGTGGCGCCCCAGCTTCTAGTTCCCTGATCCCAGCAACGCCAGCCGCGCTCTGTCCCCGGGAGGAGATGAGGTGTCCGCAGGTGTCACTGATAGAGGTCTTTTGAACTTGGGACAGATCTGGAGTTCTGGCTCCTTGTGAATTGGGGCCTGGCTTTGGGGAGAAGAGCTATGTGCACATGTGTGTGTGTGCACGCATGTGTGTATTGTGTGTGCTTGCGTGTGTGCACTGCATGCATGTGTGCACACATGCTGGATGAGGGATGATAAAGGAGGGGCTTCTATCCCCATGGTCCCCAGAAATGTTTCCCAAGAGCCTGTCTCCTGCCCGTCACCCGCCCACGTGGGAGAACAAAGCTCTTTCCAGCTGACTGCCGCCCGTGTTTGCTGAGACAAGAGTTGTACATCTCAATTTTTATCACATGAAAATGAAATAAAGAATGCTGGGATAAATCCCGAAGAGACAGTACTGCAGAGAGAGACTCCTCTTTTGCTGTAGAGTCCCCTCGTCCCCTCTGCACCTCCCTGGAGAGCTGTCCCTGTTGAGATGTCAGCACACTCTCTCTTTGGGGCTTTCAAAGAGGGTGTCGTGGCTCTTACATTTTAAAACACAGGGAGACTTAAATGCGCCACAGTGGCAGAAAAAGCGGCTCCGAATCTAGTTGGGTGTTTGCTGCCAGCTCGTGCTGCTCGCCTCCACAGTCCCGCCTCGATGTAGCTGCCTTGACTAGACAGAAGATGTTTTCCTTCTCAATTAGGAAAAATCCACAGCTTCGCGCCCCACATGGGAGGTGGCAGTACTGGAATTAGCACCGGGGAGGGGTTGGGAGGAGAGGTAACAGAGGCGACAAATGTCTCCCTCGGTCCTGGATTCAGCTCCAGCCTGGCCTAGACGAACGTGCTGGCTTCCCTTTAGGTCTTTCCTTTCCTCCCTCCCATCCACTGCTTCGCTTCGGGTAATAAACGTGAACTTGAGCCTTGTCCTGCTTTATCCCAGGCCCCTTGGTAGATCTGAGGACACAGAGGAATAAACTACTGTCCCTGCCCTGGGGGGAACTCGGAGCTAGTCAAAGAGATGATGCAAACGTAGATAAACCCAGACACCAGTTAGGCTCATCCTGTTCCTTAAAATCCAGGTCAGATGGATTCAACCTCCCGTTCAACAGACTGCAGGCTGAAAGCCTCCCAAGATTCTTGCACACGCCTGGAGGGCTTCTCATACGGACCAGTTAGGAGCTCAGACTGTCTCGAGTTCAAATCCCAGCTCTAGCCCCTGCTAGAGGGATCCACGTTACTCAGCTGCTTTGTACCTCGGTTTCCACACCCTTAGAAGTCACATAGCAATAGTACCTACTTCCTAGGGTTGTTGTGAGAATTAAATGAGTTAGTTCAGTGCAATGCTTAGAGCAGAGCCTGGCACATCCTAAGCGCTACGGAAGGTCAGCTCTTTATTCTCATTGTCATTTCTAGCTTTGAGCTCCTGCTTGCACGGAATTAATTGTTTGGGCATCTTCTCACCCCCCACTGCTGGTGCTGTCAGTTTCACCCTGAGTCCGCCCAGACACAGACCTCAATCTTTTCTTTTTATGTTCCATTAAACAAAATCAGCCTCACCCCTAAAACAAAGCATGGCCGGGGACACAAAGTCTCTGTGGGTAGTAGACATTTCCAGAGGATGGGGAGAAGAAGGGATTTATAGATTGCAAGAATGCCAGCAACATAAAAGCTCATCTTTGATATTTCCATTCCTAAAAGACCCTGAGCCATTTCCACTACCTGAGTGGCAGCCTGCTACATTGTTTTATTATTTTCCCCTTTGCTCTCTTCCTCTCCCCTACCTGGGAATTCCCACTATTTCCCATGCAGAGCAGTTTAACTATCTCTTTTGCTTCCTTGTCTCCGGTCACATCATACCCTCAGGATGCTACCTTCCCCCAAGTGCCTTATCAAGGTATTTTCTCATACAGAGACATTTGCTTCCCTCAGAGGAATTCTGATGTCAGATGTTATATCAGTTAGGATCCAGCCAGGCAAAGAGACACCTCAGTAAACCTTTAGGACAGAAGGGACTTAATGCAGGGCGTTGGTTACACAGATGAGGGATGGGTAGAGAAACCTAACGGCACCAGTGCAGGATATAGTGAAAGACATTCGTTCCGGTAAAGAGTTGCTGTCCCAGACGCCCAAGAGCTCCCCCAGGCCCTTTATTATGTGCCCCCTATCACCCCACACTAAAGGGTTAATTCTGGGCACAGCAGGGAGCCTCAGGGCTCCCTCCAGGGCATCTTTCTGATTGGTCTGTGCCACTCCCAATGAATGGTCGTTCACTGTTTGGGACTGAACCCCTCTTCTGGATGAATGGAGCCACAGCAGAAAGAGTCTGGAGCAACGTGAAGCTTCTGGGAGATCTGAAGCAAAGGAGAAAAAAATTAGGTGTGGAAACTGGAAGATGGAGCAGAACCCAGTGAGACTGGAGGCAGGCAGGTCTCGAGGCGGCTGTAGTCAATAGTCCTGGGAAAATCCCATGGCTGGACCCCAGCTTGCTTCTCAGTCTCTCTGCTGGATGGCGTATAGCAGCCTCACACCCCGTCCTCTACCGTCAAGGATGAGATCTGGGTGAGACATGGCCCATCTTATTACAGATGGAAAAATGGAGGCCCGGGAGACAGAGCCTTGCCCGTGAACAAGCAGGGACCAGTGCCGGGTCCTGCAGCCCTGCCGAGGCTCTCGCCCTCCGCGCCTTCCCCAGACCAGGAGAGTAACACCTGTGCAGCAGAGTCAGCAGAAACGGGAGCTGCGAAGAGATGAGGACGCGAAGGTGAGCGTTCCCTTCAGATGCCACTCCGAGGGAGACAGCAGAAACTAATGAGATCTCTGCAGGACACGACAAAGCTGGGGGAGGCCTTTGAAGGACTGCAAAGGGAAGGCACAACTGAGCAGTAAAGGACACAGAGAGCCCCAGTTCCATGATAGGAGGGGTGAGCCGCAATTAGTGGTGGTAAGAGCGTTTACGGGGGTGGGGGGCGGGGGGGAGGCGCAGCCATGCCTCTCTGAAAACAAACCCCACACAAGGGCCTTGCCCTCCACCTGTTGACCTCCACTCACCTTATAAACGCACGGCCCGTGAGAGCTAAAGGCTGTCACACGGAGGAGGAACACCCAGTCCATCTGGGGTCAGTCGGGGCCAATCTGGTTCTCGTTTAAAAGTGACAGAAATGGGCTTCGGGCAAGTTAAGCAGAAGGGCGTTGGCCGGAAGTCTTTGAGGTTCTCTGACACAAGAGGGGACATGAGAACTGGCCTCAGAAACAGGAGGGGACTAAGGGTGATGGGTGGTCAGGCTGAAAGGAATGTGGGGTTCCGTCTGGCACAGTTTGGGGTGTGCAGCTGGGGTCAGGACTGACCGCCATTGGCCCCTCTGCCGTGGCATCCCTCCGAGGGTCACACGGGAGGGTGAGCAGGGGTCGCACGCCCGTTCCCTGGCTGTGCTGGCTTCAGGAGGAGGAAGAAAACTCATCTTCCAGACCACAAGGCAGTCACCTGGAATTTTCTTTTTGCCAAGTCAGTATTCAACGTGGGAGAGGTGCCCTCACTCTGCTTTCCACCCCCCAAAAATCTGGGTGATATTAGGAAATGGGTCTTGGGAAATCAAAACCCAACAAATACTCACTGTGCCTCTTATTCAGAAGACACCGAGGCCCAGAGGGGGGCGGCACCTGCCCACCGTCACGTGGTGACCTAGTGCCTCAGCCCTGCTAATGGCCTAATTACATGTCTCCCTTCCAAGGGTGTATGTATCTCAAGTCGGAGGCTTCTGAGGGAGCACAGGGGGTTGCGTGGCCCTGCAGACACCCTGGCACTGGCTCTGGTCCTCTCCTCCCCTCCTCTCCTGGTTTACCTGGAAGAAGTCCTTTCTTCATAGAGACCTGGCGGCCATGGCGGAATCTGCACCTTCCAGTGTGATGTCTTGGGTGGGCTGGGGGTGGTGGTGGCAGGGACACCCCACTGTGGAAACCATGGCCCTGTTGAGGTGTCTGCCCCTATGTTGCCTGGAATGAGCAGAGGGGAGAGCTGGGAGGGGAGTGGGGGGCACTGACTGGGTCCTTGGGCCTGCCTGGTTCCCTGGGAACCCCCCTCTATGCCGTGCTCCCTCTCCAGGTCTCAGGGCTTCTCTCCGCCTGCCCTCTCACCCTCCCTCATCTCCCAGGGACACAGTTTTTCATTAGAGCAGCAGCAATGTCCTCACGGCCAATCCTCTTTCCCGCTCTGCTTCCCTCTGGCAGCTCATCGCTGTACACTCTGTGGCCAGGACATATTTAAACGAGAGAAACTTTAAATTAAAGTTTGGCAGAGTTTAAATGAAAGAAAACACACCCTCACTATTATCAAAGGTAGGAAAAGGGCTTCTGGCTCCTGGTGCAGAACTGTAGGCTTTCCCTCTTCTTGGAGCCAGGGAGAAAATCACGAAGTGTTTTTCTAATTCCTTACATGCTGACACCTTCACCACCCCTGCCTGTCACATGCATGTTAATTGAACAGGAAGCCCCATCCTTTCCAAGGTGGCCAAGTGTTGGCGCAGCTCCCCGAGGACAAGATTCCTCTTCACATGCATTCAGGCGGGGCTTAGGGGATCTGCAGGGTGGGAGGGAGGTGGGGATACTTCCATTTTAGCATTTAAGCCTCTCTTTGCAAAGAGGGATAGTGGGCTTGGAAGGAAGGAAGGAGGCAAGCTCAGCCTCCACCTGTAGGCTCCCAGGGCCTTGAGGAGGTCCTGGGAGGGGAGGGGCAGACCCTCCTGGATAAGGATCTCCTGGGCTGAACCAGTCTCCAGTGGGTCCTCCCTTATGCTCAGCTCTGTCAAGTGTGCTGCTGATGGGCAGTGAAAGAAGACCCTGGTTGTGTGGTTCACTCCATTTCTTCCTCTACCAATCAACTTCCCCTATCCTGGGGTGGGATGGGTTGGAGGACAAAGACATTTATCATTACCATGCTGAGATACGGAACTTGGCCATGCTGGGAACAAAGCTTCCAGTTCTCCACTATGTTCCTCCCCTGTCCCTCTCCCACTCTCCTAGCCTCTGTCTCCTGGTTTTAGGCTCTTGGAGCACAGAGCTTAGACTCATCTTGGGTGAGCAACGCTAGAGCATCTGATATGGTGAGAGGAGCCTGGGGCTGTCTCTTGCTCAGAGGTTGCCTCTCCTGGGAGATGCGAGGTGATGGGTCAGCCTGGCTCTGAATCAGGCAGTGGGGCCAATGGGGCAACGTCCTGCGTCTTTCCTTGTCTCCTTTCCTGCCGGTGGTGAGATTTAGAGGGCGGGGATTTGGGATGCAAATGTGGCAGAGGGTGGCAAAGGTACTGCCGGGCCCGTTCACCGTTGTCAGCCTCAGGCCAGCCTGGGATGCAGAATGAGCCCCTGAGGTCCTCGTGGTCTAGCTGGGGTTTGGGGCTGGGGCCTCAGTGCTTGGGGAAGCCCCTCTGCACCCCCTCTTGTCCAGCCTATGGCGGCAGCAGGCTGCTCGGGGCTCAGAGTTTGTGTCCCTGCAATCTGTCTGAAACATTAGCACTTATTACATGAACACTTACTATATGCCGGGTTCAGTACTACGAGCTTCAATCTTCTCTCTCTTTTTCTATTGAGATAAAATTCACACAACATTAAATTGTTTTAAAATGTACAGTACAGTGGCATCACCTTTATTCCAAGATATTTCATCACTCCAAAAGGAAACCCCATATCCATTAAGCAGTCACTCCCCAATCCCTCACCTCTACCCCCACCCCAGCCCTTGGCAGCCACTCATGTGCTCTGTCTCTGTGGTTTTATCTACTCTAGCTATTTCATAGAAATGAGTCATACAATATATGAGCTTCTGCGTCTGACTTTTTCAACTCAGCATAATGTGTTCAAGGTTCATTCATATCGTAGCATACATCATACTTCATTCCTTTTTATGGCTGAATAATATTCCACTGTATGGATATACCACATTTTATTTATCCATTCATCAGCTGATGAACATTTGGGGGTATTTCTACCTTTTGGCTATTGTGAATAGTGCTGGGTGTGCATGGTTTTGTTTGAACTCCCATTTTCAATTCTTTCTGGGTCCATAACTTAGGATGGAATTGTGGGTCATATGGTAATTCTATGTTTAAATTTTTGAGGAACTGCCAAAATGTTTTCCACAGCAGCTACATCATTTTACATTCCTACCAGTGGTGTGTGAGGATTCAGAGTTCTCTATATCCTTTTCACTTGTTATTTTCCTTTTTTTTTAAAAAAAAAAATGTCTTGCTCAGGGGGTCAAAAGGGACAAACTTTCAGTTACAAAATAAATAATCCAGGGGATGTAATGTACAGCATGGTAACTATAGTTAACAAAACGGTATTGCACATTTGAAAGTTGCTCAGAGACATCCTAAAAGTCTTCATCACAAGAAAAAAAAATGTCATAACTCTGTGTGGTGACACATACTAACTGATCTTATTGTGGTGATCATTTCACAATATTTACAATAGCGAATCATTATGTTGTACATGGGAAACTAACATAATGTTATAGGTCAATTATACCTCAGTAAAAATTTTAAAAAATTATAGCCATCCCAGAGGTGTGAACGCTGTTGTCTCTTTTCTTCCTTACAGTAACCCCATCGCACAGCTGAGGAACTGGAGACTTGGAGAAGGTAAGTCAACGTGTTCAGGTCACACAGCTTGTAATGACCAAGTCAGGATTTCAACTCAAGTGTGCTGACTGCAAAACTACACAGGGCTGCAAAATCACAGGGCTACAGCATGTCCCCACCTTCGCTGACGGCTGACTCTGCCTTGGATGTAAGGAGTGCTAGAAAGCCAGAGTTCACAAGCTGATCTTGAGCAAGTGACTTAATGTCCCCAAACCTCAGTTTTTTCATCTGTCAAAGGGAAATGATGACACCTGCTCCATCGGGTCCATGAAAACAGTCCATGTGTGGGAAGTGCTGCGTGGCTGAGGGGGATGACTCATTAGCTGCGGGTCCAGACCGTCATTCCAACACAACGGAGGCAGAGCTAAGTTAGAGCTTTTGATACATTGCCTCCTAGGCAGACAGACAGACAGTCAGACAGACACATAGGATCTTTTTTTTTTTTTTTTTTTGTGGTACGTGGGCCTCTCACTGTTGTGGTCGCGCCCGTTGCGGAGCACAGGCTCTGGACGCGCAGGCTCAACAGCCATGGCTCACGGGCCCAGCCGCTCCACGGCATGTGGGATCTTCCCGGACCGGGGCACGAACCCGCGTCCCCTGCATCGGCAGGCGGACTCCCAACCACTGCGCCACCAGGGAAGCCCCACATAGGATCTTTTGAAGGACATTGTTATGATGTGGAGATATGGAAAAGCATTAGCATTAGGGTGCAGACATTTTAGCCAAAATTAAAAATACATTTATATATTCTTTAATGTTATTTGAACGATAAAAGTAATCCATGTTTATTGTTGGAAACCAGGAAAATACAGAAAATTATAAAGAAAAAAATTAAAATGATGCATGGTCCCAACATCTAACAATAAATACTATTAACAATATACCGTGATATAACAATAGGCGAATATGGAGTGTTCAGAGGGCTTCCCAGCTTATGCCTGAGCTGTGTCCAGCTCTGGAATCCAGCCATGCTCCAGCATTTCTGATGAGCTGGTGGCACAGGGCCATCACCATTTCTCCTGGGACTGAAGTGTCTCCTGGAAGAAAACTTACCCTGAGAGAAGACGCAGCTAGGCAGGGCCAGCTCAGCATCTGTGAATGCCAAGCCAGAAAGAGCTGGGTCTGAATACCAGCTCCACCGGTGGTAGGTGGGTGAACTTGGGCCCATTTCCCTGCTTCCTAATCTATAAGGTGGGGGATAATTGTGGTGTCCAAGTCATCAGTTGTGGAGAGAATGAAACAAGATAACCATACATGTAACAAGGTACAAACTTCCGGATATGTTTTCATATCCGGAAGTCACCAGCTATTTCTCTGGGTAGACAGAGATGGAGCAGAGCTTCCTTGTTTGGGGAAGCTACTCAGAGTCTTCCTCTGAGTGATGCAAATATGAGGCCAGTGGGCAAACTTACTGAGAGGTAACAAGACATTTTTGGGGTGTATGTGGAGGGGTACATATGGATAATAAAAGAGCTGGGACCCTTGCCCAGGTGGTGCTGGCAGTATTCAGACCTGCTGGTGGACAGGTGTCCACTGGGCAGGCAGGACCAGCCTTCAGCTGGGAGGGGCATCCTGTTTCTTTCTCTAGTGGTGTCTGGAAGTAAGTTTGACCTCTTTGGACTCCATGAGCACCTAGGACTTTTGAATAATTCAGAAGGGATGGGGACAGAGGCCTTAAGATGGACTCACCAGATCCTATTATTAAGATTGATGGACACTTAAATAATTGGAAACATACTCACAGATGTGTCTGCCTTTGTACCCCCCATCTGCTGAGCTGGCCAGGCTGGTTATAGACACCTTAAGTACTTAGAGTTCTTGGCACATAGAAGGCATGCAATGGATGATAGCTAGTTACAGAGCCTTGGGGCCATATGGGAGAGGTGAGGCTGAGCATCTCGTGGTTCTAACTCCGATTTTTCCCATGGCCCAGCCCCATGGACTTCTGTGTATGTACCTGGGAAGGAGGGAGCGGACTTCAGCAAAAATAGAAAGGACCATTTGACTAAAACCCCCATAAGACCTTGGAGACATAACAGCATTCCGTTAGCACTCCACTGAGAGAGAGGAGTTTGGCCCACTTGCTACCCCTCCCTTCTTCTGGGAAACTGCTTCATCCCCCGCTCCAACCCTGTGGTTCAAGTGGGAGCTTCCAGTTACAGGATTCAACCTGATAGCCACATGGGCCCAGCCAATTAGGAAACTTCCCTGAGAGTTTTAAATTGGAATTAAGGGGAAAGAGTCAATCTTTCTCTGAAGGCAAAGGCATGAGATATGGTCCTTGAAATTATTGGAGACAACTTCTACCCTGTGGGAGAGCTCAGCCTGAGTAGGAGAGAACAGAGTCCACACATCAGGAGAAGCAGAGGTGGCAAAAGTTTGGAGGGCAGTCACAGTCCTGGCTCTGGTCATTTCTGCCATCCAAGTACACCTCTCTGCTTCCCATGGTTTGGTCATGTGAAGCCATAAATTCTTCTTTTCATCTAGCTATTTCAACTTGCAAGTCCCAAGTAGGTTTTGGTACAGATGACTTCAATGCATTGACAGTGGATCTGGATGGAGATGTTGGAAGCCCATGGGAGATAAAGGTGCCTGCTGAGAGGGGCAGTGTCCATCAAAGGTGGGGGTCCTTGGGGAGTGGCAGAGACACCAAGAGAGAAGATGGTGCTAGGGAAACAAGCCACAACTGGCAGAAGCAGCAGAAAGTTGGGGGTGGGTGGAAGTTGGAACGTGTTATATAACTGAACAGACTTGCGACATTTATCACACAATCAATACAGTCTAGTGTTCTTTTTATTTTTACTTGACTTCACACCTTGAGCATCATCCCTTAAAATGAAATATGATTGGAAATGTGATTTTTAATGACCTCATAACATTCCATCATATGACTCTAACATGATTTATTTAACAAATCCCCTAGTGTAGAGGACTGTAAGTAAATTATCTTCATTTTTTTGGTTGGTTTTTATTCTTTTGTTATTGTGTACGACACTGCTAGGAACCTCCTTGCAAATAAATCTTTGTGCACATCTCTAATTATTTCCTTAGGAGAAATTGTTATAAATGGAATTGCTTTATCAAAGGGTATGGACATTTTACAGCCTTTGATCCATATAAATAAATTGCCTTACAGAATGGTTGTGACAATTCTCACGCCCCCCATAGAGCAAAATAGTTTCCTTTCCTCTCAACCTTTGCCAGCTCTAAGTACTGTGATTTTTTTAAAAGCTTGGCTAAGATGACAAGCAAAATATATGTTTCATTGTTTTAATTTGAATTTCTTTTATTACTAGCGATGCTGAAAATTTTCAAATATTTATTTGCTGTTTGTAGTTTTCTATCATTTCATATTTATGTCGTGTGCTCATTTTTCTAATGGGTTTTCAGATTTCCTTATGGATTTGTAAGAGTTCTTCACTTTGCCTGTTTCTTAGTTTCCTACTTTTTGTTTGATTTTTAATTTTGTTTATGATATTTTGATTTACATAATGGTTTCATTTTTATGCTTTCAGATTTGTCATTCTCTCCCTCTGTGTTTTCTTCTAAAAAACTGTGCTTAGAAATACCTTCCTCACTATAAAATCAGATAAATATTCACCCATATAGTCTTCTGGTTCTTCTAAAATTTAGTAGTTTAAAGTTATTTGGCAATTGAGAATTTATTTTGATGAGGGGGAGCTAAGGATCTAACTTTTTTCCCCTCCAAATAGTCAACCAGTTCCCCCAATGTCATGTGTTAACTAATCCACTCTTTTACCCCACATTTGAAAGGGCACCCACCTTATGACCCACTGCTAGGATCTGTTTCTAGGCTTTCTGTCAGATTCCTCTTGTTTATTTGACTATTCCTGGACTAGAGTGCAATTGAATTTGTTTTTTTGGCCTAAAACAAGAGTCCTTGTTTTACAATAGGGAAATTTAATCCAGTTCTATTTGTTGTCAAAATTGATCATGTAATTCTGCATTTTCGTCTTGTTTTTTGCTTTGTTTTTTCTTTTTCCTGCTTTCTTTTGTCTGTCTTGTCCACTGCAATTCTTCTGCTTACAGTAGTGCCTGGCAAAAAGTAGGAATTCAGTAAATGCTTATTAAATTAAGGGATATTAAGTATATTTAGTATCAGATAAATGTGGCCATTTAAATAAGCAAAGAAAAGATAAGCAATGTTGAGTCAACTGGATCACCATCTAGAAAATAAATAAGTGTAGACTCTTACCTCATATCATGCACAAAACCAAACTTCAGATAAATTAAAAACAACCTTTAAAATAAACGAAACAAATATTAGGAAAAAATGTAGGAAGCTATGTTTATAACAGTGAGATAGGTGAGATTCTCTTAAGAAAGATACAAACTGCAAGAGCTACAAAAGAAAAGGTTGATTATTCTAGTTATATCAGCATTTAAAGTTCCTATAAGACAAAAATACCTTATGCCAAACCAAGTAAAGCAGTAGACCGGGAGAAATACACTGGGGGAAATACATTTAATATCAGGATCTAGAAGCAGGTCTGTTAACTATTGACAATTTGGAGTTGATAAGTGTAAACAATATTTTGAGATACTTACAAGAACTGTAATCTGATATGAAAATACCTGATTCTTATGGGTGACAAGGTGCTAATTCTACCATTGTTTGGCCTACCGTATTTGCCTCCTATTGCTGCTGTAACAAATGACCACAAACTTAGTTTTATTTTCTTACTTTATGGAGGTCAGAAGTCCAAACTTAATGTCCGTGGGCTAAAATCTAGGTGTTTGGGGACTGCTTTCCTTTTGGAGGCCCTGGGGGACAGACAATCCATTTCCTCGTCTTTTTCATCTTCTAGGAGCTGCCCACATTCCTTGGCTTGTGGCCCTGCATCGCTGACGTCTTCTTCCCTCGGCACGTCTCCTTCTCTTACTCTACCTCTCCAGCTTCCCTCTTATAAGGATCCTTGTGATTACATTGGGCCCACTGGAATAATCCAGGGTAATCTCTCCATCTCAAGACCCTTGATTCAATCACTTCTGCAAAGTTCCTTTTGCCTTGTAAGGTGACACATTCACAGATTCCTGGAATTAAGACCTGGGCATCTTTGGGGACCATTTTTCCTGCTTACCATGCCTACATTTATAACTAAAGGAAATGCTAAATTTCAATTAGAGTTTAGTAAAAATAAAGATGCAACAATTTCTCACTCAAGTTCATAAAAGATCTTCCTGAATTCCTCCCATGAACCCTAGATCTACAGTATTGATATCTATTACAAATTGCCATCCAGAAAGGTAGAGATTAAATTTACGCCCTTTTCAATAGCCTATTAAGGGTATCCGTTTCCCTCAAGTTGTCACCCACACCAGGTTTTATCATGAAAAAAAAAAAGAAAAGAAAGAAAAGGAAAGGAAAATAAGGAAGAAAAAAGGAAGAAAATAAATCTCTGCCAAGTTGAAAGGGGAAAAACACATGTCAGTGAGAGTTTGGCTCTATCTAGACATTATACTACCTTTTAATCTCAAAAGTTGTTTGAAATTTTCACACGATATTTTGGTGCAGAGGTTGTCAAACTTTCTGAAAATGACTCAGTTACAAATATTTTATGCTTTTCAGGCTATCTGATCTCTCTTGCAACTACTCAACCTTATCATTGTAGCCTGGAAGAGCATAGAAATATGGAAACAAATGAGTGTGACAGTGTTGCAATAAAACTTTACTTACAAAAGCAGGCGGAGGACCAGATTCGGCCCACAGGCCATAGCTTGCCAACCCTTATTTTAGAGCAGCCATATATGTAATTTAAAATTTTCTGGTATCCATATTTAAAAAGTAAAAAGAAATAGATAAAATTAATATATTTTATTGGATTCAACATATTCCAAACATTGTCATTTCAACATATAATAAACATAAAAATTATTGAGATACTATTTCATTTTGTACTATGTATTCAAACACTGGTGTGTGTTTTACACTTTTAACGTATTTCAGTTCAGTCACATTTCAAGTGCTCAGCTGTTGTGTGGATAGTGACCACTGCAGTGGACAGCATAGTCCTAGAGTGCAAATCTAAGCCTGATTTTGTTTTTTGTTTGCAGGAACCAACTTTCTTTTCTGTAAGCCTACTTTGAGGATAATTTTTTTATACTAAAAACCTAAATTTAATGAGGATACGTGTAGGCCTTAATTTATTTTTCAATATTTTTATCTGCCATTTAGTGATTCCTTTCAAACTGTACACTCAGTTTTCTAAGAGAACACATTTCATCTATTATACCTTTGATCATTTCTTTGGTTCTATTTTTGTATGTGTTTTAGAAACACTAATTTTCTGTATATTAGATCTCAGTTATTTCCCTTCCTTATGTGTCATTTTTTTACTTTTTAAATCCCTTTCTCCTTTTCTTAAAGTTTGTCCTTCACATCAGTGATTCCATTTTTCTGCCATTTTTTTGTCTTCATAGGCTTCTAATGAAGACTTAAGTTATGACTTACAATCTTTCCTTAACTAGCCCTCTTTCCATCTGCCTGCCTCTTAACCAATTAGCTCCTTTTTCATCTAACACTTTTGTTTTACTTACTTCCCCCCATTTAAAAATTCAATTTATTGAATGTATAAATGAGCTTATTCACTTAACCCCCTGTTGAAAACATTTAAATATGATCTGTAAATTGTCTACTGTATTAGTCAGCTACTGCCACAATAATGCTATGTAACAAACCACCCCAAACACCATGATAAATCACAATAAGTATTTATTTTCCTGCTCACAAATCTGAAGGTTGACGGGTGTTTTGCTTAGGCTGTGGGCGCACATACTGACTAAGGTGGCTGTACTCCACATCTCATTCTGGGCCAGTGGCAACCTGGGACATGTTATTTTCATGATGGAAGTCAAAGCTCCCTGAGAGGCAAGAAGAAACACTGTATGACTCTTAAGGCCGAGACTCAAAACTCACACGCTGTCTCTTCTATCCACATCCCGTTGGCCAGAGCTTGTCATATGGCCAAGGTCAGAATCAGCTGAGTGGAGTGTTATCACTTCACTCTTTTTCGCTTGCTTTAAAGAGCCAACTTATAAGACTACAACAATATACTACTATACTCCTATTAGAATGGCTAAAGTAAAAAAACCTGACAGTACAAGTGCCTATGAGGATGCAGAGAAACTGGGACTCTCCTACATTCCTGTTAGGAATGCAAAATGATACAGCACTTTGGAGACTGCTCAGCAGGTTCTGATAAAGTTAAACATACACCCACCCTATGACCCAGCAATTCTACCCCTAGATATTTACCCAAGAGAAATGAAAACTTACACTAAGTTAAAGAATACAGATTCAAAAGGCGACATACTATTTCATTCCATTTATAAGACACACTGGAAAAGTTAAGACTATAGGGACAGAAAGCAGAGGGTCAATTTAAGAAAATGATTGAAAACGAAAACTGAGGACTTTCTAAAACCACCTTCTGTTTCCTTTAGTAGATTGTTTTCACAAGAGGCCTCCTTCATTAGTATAGCATGATATGACCACTTTTCTACATTATAACGTATTTCATAGCCTATATTGTTCAATTTTTCTCCTGTCTGATTTTGAATGAAAAACATTTCTATCTAAATCTAGTGTTTAACCATTATTAGAGAGAGTGCCTCCTCCCTGGTTCTTCTAATTTACCTGGTTGTAATTTTTCTATCTGATTTCAAACAAGGTCAGTCTTCAACACTGATTTTCTTGTCAGTCATGGCTGGGCCTGGCCCAGCTAGCACCTATGCAGGCTCTGCTGACACCAGGAACAATGTCTAAGGGATATCACCTGAGGTGCCAGGGGAGCAGATCCCAGGTTTAAGAGATGATGGGTGGTATACTTAGTGAGGCTGGAAAGAGAACTCCACTGGGGAGAGGGGCCCAGGACACAGGGAACTCAGGCCTCCAGATGACTAGGCTAGGTGACAACCTAGCCTGAAGAAATTGTAGTGCCTGAGGGGACAGGGCTGAAGGAGTTCAGATAGGGACACCCCATCCCCTGGCCTTGCCCCAGAAAGTAGCCAGGAGTGTGGCAAAGGTGGGGCCAAGGGGGGCGTTATCCAGGCTTGCTAGTTCTTGGGTCCCCACTCTGCCCAATTTCCTCTTTAATTGAAACCCTCCTTGCCCTTCCCCATCAGCCCCAACATGGGTCCCCAGCAGGCAGAGAATGCGTTCATCATTAGCAGACGTTTGCCTGAGAAAGCTGCATAACTCTGCATAGATGAGCTCACCAAAGGCAGCTGATGGGCTGGGCTGCTGCTTCTGGCCTCCTCCACTGGTTCTTGAAATTATCTCTGGACAATCAGTGACTTCCTTCCAACCCATGGTATGCTGTGGGTGTGCAGGCAGCCTGCTGGTCTCCTTCGGCTGACCTCCGGCCTGGAGGCTGCCACGGGGTAGTGGCAGCATCAGGGCCCAGCCAGGGCAAGAGCAGCGCCTGCTGCCACCCATCCTCTCCCAGATATAGAGCCTCCATCCAGCTGCAGCTGTGACTCCGTTACCCTGCACGCCACTCACTTTCCTGGATCAAGCTTCCAGCTTGGCCTGGCTGACGTGGGATCTTCTCCTAGGCTCAGCGATCCTCTGTCAACTGTCCAGGAAGTGACTGGTCCTGGGAGGGGAAATGAGGACTGGGGTGGTGGGTCTTGAACCGAGGGAGGGAAAGTCACCTTTTTCCTTTGGGCCTTGTGTCAGTTGGGTCTGGATTGAGCTGAGCTGGCCTTTGCCTTGTGGAGACAGGAGGAAACCGGGCAGAAAACATCCACTGAGGGGCCTTATGTGTGTGTGTCGAGCCTGTAGATTCAGCCTGTAGGTTACTCTGTGTGGCGCTTCCCTTCCATATCCTTGAACCTTCAGTGGAGCCTCATTAAACATCATGGTCTGTTAATCCCAACACATACACACTACTATATGTAAAACAGATAAGCAACAAGGATCTACCGTATAGCGCAGGGAACTATACTCAGTATTTCATAATAACCTGTAAGGGAAAAGGATCTGAAAAAGAGTATGAATATATATATAATAAACTGAATCACTGTGCTGTACACCTGAGACTAACACGGCATTGTAAATCAGCTATACTTCAATAAAATAACAAGCAAACAAACAACAAAATAACCCATCATGGTCTCGTCTCAGACGTGCTGGGGAAATGACAAAAGAGCCTCCTCCCTGTTTGGGACCGAGTGGTGAAGGGCAGGATGGGGACCTGCTTTTGCTGAGGCCTCTGTGTGAGTGTGGCTGGAAAGGAGGTTGGCACCCTCAGCAGGGGTGACAG